>NC_077232.1:273334280-274679280 GCF_027887165.1 Monodelphis domestica
ACTCCCCTATAATCTGGCTACCAACTACAGAATTCAATTTTGACTGCTCTCTTGAGATTCAATAATAATTGCTTACTCACCAAATCTAAAGGCCTTCTCTCAGTCCTCATCCTTCTTGAAGTCTCTGAAGTCTTTGACTGTGACTAGTGATCACTCACTAGATACTGTCTCTTCTCTGAGTTTTCATGACACCGTTCTCTTCCTATCTGGCTGAGCACTCCTCTGTAATTTTACAGATTTATCATCCATGACATGCCCACTAATTATAGGCATATCTCCCAAGGCTCTGTCCTGGGGTCTCTTCTCTTTATTCTCTATTTTCTATTTTGGCTACCTCATCAGCTTACATGGGTTCAACTATCCCCTCTAAGCAGATGACTCCTAGGTGACTTTCTAGTCATAGTCTATCTCCTGAGCTCTAGCATAGCATATAATAGCAACTGGGTATTTTAATGAATAAATAAATGAAACACAATTATTAGGTACTTAGTACCAGATATATTTGGGAGGTGGAACTGAAACATGATCAGGCATTAAGGGAAAGCCAGCAGTAGGCTTTAATCCACATTTACCAGTCAAATGGATTAGTAGAAGCTCCTGAGGAACTAGGAGCATGGATTCAGGAAGTCATAGATTTATAAATCCAGCTCTTAGGTCTAGGATGTAGAGAGCTACTCCCAGTGAGGAGAAGTAAGACAGAGGTAACAGAGGGACACTGAGATGGCCTAGGTGGGTGGCTAAATAGTATGCAAGAGAGAACTGAATGTGCAATAGGCATCTCAAACAAAAAATGTCATTAGCTACCACCAACATCCCCAAAACTTATCCCTCTTCCAAATTGCCCAAATTTGACAAGGACACAATCATTCTTCTATTCACGCAAGTTTACAACTTTCATGGAATATTCAACATCTCACTTTCACTCACCCTAAATTTCTAATCAAGGGCCAATATTGTCCCATATCATCTCTTATATACATCCCTCTCTATATGCCCTCAATACCTTCACCCTGGTTCAGACTTTCATCACTTTGCCTAAGTTACTGCAGCAATTTCATTTCTTCTCACTGACTCATTTCCCCTTTCCAATCTATTCTCCACATAGCTGCCAAAGTGATTTTTCTAAAACATAAGTCTAATCATATCACCTTTTTATTCATCAAACTTCAGGGCTTCCTTATTACTTCATGATCAAATGTAAATTTCTCTCCTTGAGTCTTAAAGTTCTCCCCAGCTTGGACCCTTCCAGTTTTATTAAAGTTTACTTCCTTTCTTGTACTCTGTAATTCAGCCATCCTGAGTTATTCATTTTTGCAAACACCCTTTCATTCCACTTCCTGTCTCTTTGCTTATTCATTGACCTTTCCCCAGTGCTTAGAATATATTCCCTTCTTACCTCCACTTAGAATCCCTTGATTTCCTTCAAAATTCAGCTCGTGATACCTTCATCAAATCTTCCTTGGTTCCCCACACAGTACACTACTGGTGTGCTGCCTCCCCCAAGATACCTTTTTGTTGTTCCGTCACTTCGGTCATGCCCAACTCTTTCTGACCCTATTTTGGGTTTTCTTGGCAAAGACACTGGAGTGGTTTGCCATTTCCTTATCTAGCTCATTTTACAAATAAGGAAACTAGGGCAAACAGGATTAAGTGATTTGACCAGAGGTATACAGCTAGTAGGAGAGGACAGATTTGGAAACAAGTCTTCCTGACTCCAACCCTGGCATTCTTTCCACTATGCCCCCTAGCTGCTCTCAAGCTACCTTTTATTAATATAGCATATATTCTGTATAATAGTACATATGTATATGTTGTCTTTCCCAGTTGAATGGAAGATCTTCAAGGGCAGAGATTATCTAAGTGTCTACTATAATGCCTCAGAAGCACATGATGAGAGATCAGTAGGTGCTTGTTGATTGACTTATTGATTGGGGACAAGATTCAAGTTATTTGGAGCAATGCTAACAAGAAGACAAATAACTCATGACAATTACTAACTAATTTTGCTTGTTTCAGCAATTTGGTCGCTTTCTACAGCAAAAATAGACAGAAGAAGGTTAGGAAGAACATTAAAAGGGCTGGACATGGGACTTCAATGTAGATATTGTAGACAGGGAAGACATCTCTGGCTGAATGGATGTGAATATGAATTACATTATATGAATAAAAAGGAAGGAAAAAGAAAGAGCATAATAGGAAGTCAGGCATCCCAATGTGGCAGTAGAACTGATTTTTTACAGCGGTTACCTCTGAACAAGCTGTATGCACAGTCTATTGAGCATTGTGGCCAGGGCTCCCAGCTTCAAGGTCTCTATGTCACAGATGGTTTATCAGGAGAAAAATGATAATGGCTGAAAACAGCATGCATTTTTATTGTTAAAAGGAGCAAGGAAGGGGAGAGATGAATACACTGTGAATAATGAAAACATCCCTCTTGTTGGAACAAAGGAAGTTCCAGATACAACAACTGCAAATAGAAGATGAAGATAATTAGGAAATAATTAACTGTTGCAATTTTAAGGGCAAATGACAAAGTGATTTCAAAGCCTCAGCACATTTGCTTCATGTACATACTTGAAGCCGGAGCTTCAAATACCCAATAGTTCTTCCCAGATGCCAATGGAGATGCACTTGCTCTATGGAGGTGCCAGCACAAAAAAATTTCAGAATTGCTTTGCAATGTATTTAATAAACCAAAACAAGGACATGTACAGAGACAGAGGCTGGCATTTTTCTTTTGAAGACCTCGGAGCATTTTCACATCCCCCATAACCTAAATCCTTCTCCAAGAAGTCTTGGCCAGGAAGTTCTGGCAGCAAGGCTAGTGGCCACAATAAGAAGCAAGCTGCTATGGAACTCCCAGAGAGTATCATATATGCTACTCCTCAAAAGTGCTAACAAGTTGCTTGGCTAGAAGCCATGTATGTCAAGAGAGATTATTTCTTCTTCTTTAAACAGCAAGCTTGATCAAGAAAGAGTGCAAATTAAGTATGCTGAGGATGGCCAGTGGCCTCCTCTTGTTTCAAACCTTCTAAGAGCTCTGAGAACCACTGACAGTACCACTTTGTCTAGTACAATGGCAAATGTGAACTCCTGAAATGATTGCCTAGATAAAGGTTGCATGATAAAGATTCATACTTCCACACTTCACAGGACTTCCATCATATTGTGAAAAGTAACAACTGCCCCAGTACCTATTTGAGAATTCCCTCACAATATCCTGACCTCCATCATCATGGAGAGTCTATTCTTTTCTTCTGCTGCCACTTTGTTATAAGGGAAGTGATAACTATAAAGGGAAATGTAGGGAAAAGCTTCCTATTCCATGACCTGAATTGGGCCAATGTGGTATGATAAAGTTCTAATAATTACTCTATGCCACTCACTATCTCTAGTCATTTAACCTTTCTCAATTTCTTCTCTAATATCCCCTCCATCTCTCATATCCCCAATTGTTATGTAATAGTTTCCATATTTAGTTATCCTTAGTCTACACAGACCAATACTTCTGACATGTCTAGTTACCTTCTAATTACTTCAACTTATTTTAAGTTGAATTTTATCGATTTCTTTTGTCTTTGTCATATAAACTTCCATCTATATATTTCCTGCTTCCAGAAAACATTTATAGAAAGAAAAACAAATTTAAAAAATCAGTTAAAGAGAAAAATCAGTAAAGCTATCAGAATTTCAAAAAATATTGTGTATGCAACATTCCAAATCTGTTTTCTAGCTCTACTATTCTCTTTGTATCAGTTCATGAAACTCTTTCCATATTTCTCTTTATTAATCATATTCATTACTTCTTATAGCACTATAATATTCCATTACATTTATATATCAAATGATTTGTTTAGTCATTTCCCAAATTAAGGTCATCTACCTTGTTTCTAATCCTTACCTTCAACAAAAAGATCTGCTATAAATATTTCAACACAGATAGGCATTTTGTTTTTGTCAATGTCCTTCTTGGGAGTACATGCTTAAAGTTAAATATTATAGGCATTTTAGATACTTTCTTGGAATAATTCCAAATTGGTTTTCCATAATGGTTATACTAAATCATAGTCTTGTCAACAATTCCTTAATGTCAACAAAAATTCAATTAACCCAGAACATCTCCAACACTTACTATTGTCATTTTTTGTCATCTTTGCCAATTCTCAGTGAGGTGAAACCCTGGAGTTATTTTTTGTATTTTTTTTTGTTTTGGTTTGTTTTTTTTAGTAGATCTCTTATTATTAGTGATTTGAAGCCTTCTTTCATAAGATTGTTAGTTTTACAATTTTCCTTTAAGAATTGCTTTTTCATATCTTTTAAACATTTTAACTCATCTCCTGAGGATATCAACTTTTAAAATATTACTTTGTTCATAGAATTCTCCTCCCATAAAACCTTCAATGGCTCCCCTTGTTTTAATCTTGGCTTAAGTTTCCCAAAAATCAACTCTGCAGGTAGAGTGACAGGTCCTACTCTAGCAAAGGTGTCATAACTTTAAAAGGAATAGGGAAAATTGGGATTAAATCGGCTAAAGGTAAAAGCCAAAACTTGACAATGGTTCCTATGAACACATTCTTTTTCAGTTAACTAAAATCCATTTTCTCTACCTCCTAACACCTTTAGGCACTCACTAAAAAGAAAAGAAAAACAAAATCCATGTACAAATACATACAGGCAAGCAAAAACAATTCTCTCATTGGTTGTGTCTAAAAAATGGTATGTTCTATTCTGTATTCTTATTCCATCACTGTTCTGTAAGGAGTGAGGTCAGCCTGTTGGTCTTTAAAAGAATATTACTCACTGTAATAAAGAATACAGAGCAAATGGAGGCTACAGTCATGTTAAAGTGTCTCCAGTAAATGCCTCCTAGTTTTTTCTCTTTATTCACAAAAGCTAAATTAATTTTCTTTTTAAAAAGTTAACAAAATACTACTGACCCATTGAAGCATGAAGGCAATAGAAGTTTCCTCTCAGTGCAAAACAATCACCCTCATGGGAACCAAAAGAAGCTCTTAACTCTTGCCTCCTGTAGAGTTCCTCTTTTTGTGGAAATTTTGTTATGGAGTTAACTTCACATTAATGCAATTTTTCCTTTAGAATTTGACAGATGTTTAATATTAGATATCTTCTTTACCTTGACTTATGTCATGCTTAAGGTGAAGAAGACAACCAGATACAAATTGATGCTTATGGGCATAGCCTTTGCTTCCAAAGAAATTACATGAAGAAAAAAGTAAGCATTGCCATTTCAATTAATGACACCATTGTAGCATGCCCAGTGACATGTAACTGGGAAAGAGATGAGGTAGCATAAACATTCACTAAATCAGAACACGAGAGGAGATTTTATCATGACTTTTAATCTGTCTTCTGCTACAACTCCAGATACTTAAATTGAAGGTTAAGGTACTTCCTGCCTCTTCTCACTCCCTGAATGTCAAAATAACACAACCAGTCCTAAAGACAGAGCAGAATAATGAAAAGAGGTCTTCACTTGGAGTTAGAACACTTGGATCCAAATCTTGCCTGCGATGTGTCTTACTGTGTAACCATTGGCAAGTCATTTTAACTTTCGAGCCTCGATTCTTGTCTCTTTTTAAATGAACATATAATGGCTGCTGTGAGGAAAGGGCGGCTTAGAGAACCCTAAAATGATACAGGAATCTTGAGAAGCAGTCTGAAAATAAATCTAAACCAGGAAGACAGCCAGGAAAATCAATAACATGTCAATGTCCGAGTCAAGCCTCTAAGAAAATAAGTAGCAGAAAACGGGGTTAATACATGTTAGTATAAGAAAGTCCACACTGGCTCCCTGTACCAATTAAACTATATGCCCAGCTTTTTCCACAGTTCCCAACTGACAAATCCAAGGACTTCTTCTCACTTCTCATCTTTTCTGTTTTTTCTGAGATATTTGCTACTAACAAGCAGGGGCTACATTTATTTTTCAATTTGTATCATCATGACACTCCAGGAAGTAGGCTCCCCATGGAAAATTATATTGACAAAGGATGCTGTTAAACTAGCCTGAATGGTTTTGTGCTTAGTATGCCAGCATTTAGCATTATGGCTCACCATAACATACCTTCCATCTATGTTCACATGTGTGTAAACATGTAATTTAATATTAGAATTAGAACACAAAAATAACACCTATATATTCTGAAATATTTGCATTTGGAATATTTTGTGTTTTTCCCCATCTTAGAAATTGTTTTATATAATCTTGTCTATTGTTTTCTATTTCTATATCTATCCAAACTTCTTACAACTTCCTTCAATGATTACTTTAGAGGGTTCTTTAATTTCTGAAGAATTTTCCTCTTCTATTTCCTGACAATGGTGGTGGTTCAGTCAACTTTAATTTGGTTACATTAGGAAGAAAAACATAAAACTCTTCTAACTGATATCCTGACATAAATGAAAAGAGATTTTTTTAGTTCAGTGGGAAAAGTCTGGTCATCTTAAATAATCTTGGGTAAATTATGACTAATATTTTGGTGAAGTTAATGTTTATATGTACCAGATAATGCTTACAAGAGGAGGACAAATATGTATATCTGGCTAATTCTATTTTTACTTCATTTCTATTATGTACTTAATCATTTGTATTAATAAAATATCTACTTTACCTAGTGGTGATTATTGGTAAATGAAAGTATTCACTTTCTACAACAATGTTTGAATTTCATATCAAGGAATCAGGTTGAGAAAACAATTCCATCTACCAGCATCTTGAATCAAAGCAGGAGGCCTCAATAAAATATATTTAATTACAAATGCAAACTAAAAAAAAATTTGTCATACCTTGAAACATTTAGGGTATTTTGTTTTTAATGATGATTTTTAGAGAATAAAATGATTCTTTTGTCCATTTAACCCAGTTGTTTTTGACATCAGATATCTTTATTTTCTCTTATTATTTGTCAATCTTTTAATTTGTTTCTAATTTCCTTCTTATGTGATATAATTGATTTCTATTTGGGTTGTTCTAGTTTTCAGATGGAGCATTCCTTGGGTAAAGTTTGCTACTTCTCTTCTAAGCTTTTTATTCTCCTAATTCTTTCCTTGGCAGTTTTTTTTTTTAATGTCTTGCATCATTCTGTCTATATATATTCACATTATGTTTCTGGAAAACCCATTACTTACCTTTTCTAGTCTGGACTTTTGTACATTAATGAACCTACAATATTTTTTATATATCTTTTGTCTTTCTTCTTTAGTTTGCATATCTTTATAGCTTTACTGGATTGGAGGTTTATGCCAGGGCTAAATTCTACCCCATTTAATTCTTGGGAGAAAAAGTCATTCCTGTTTGGTCTCACCTTCAATTACCCAGGTTCTTACATTAATGACAACTTCCCTAGGTTAGGAACCCCTTCCCCCAATCTTGGAGAATCTGCTAATGAATCTTAGGGGCCTTCTCTAACATCTAAGTATATTATGCTAGAATTGGCAGAGCATCCACAGGTGCTTGGGATGTCCTGGTCTTAGTGCTTTTATGCAACACTCTTCACTACTACTCCTTGAGGCTTTTGACTCTACTCATCCTCCCTCTTTAAACACACACACCATTTTCTGGGTCTTTAAAAAAACAAAAACATTCTTGCGTTTTTTGGGTGGAGACATCTATTCTTGCATCCTCTAGACACAGGGACTTGCAGTATGTATGTGACTCTGGTTAGTCTCTACTTATGTTGGGAGGCTGCAGCCCCTTTTGCCTCTTCTGATACAAGTCTGGCAAGCCACTTTGATATTGACCATGGACATCTGATTGATTCTTTCTGCAATTCTGAACAATGTATTTACTGACTATTGTTTCTCATTGGATTTTTTAAATCATTCATTTGGTGAGAATTTTGTATTTTTACTGGAGTAGGTATATGGGAGTTGGACAGTCTACCTCTTTTCAACTGGCCATCTTGGCAGAAAGCCCTTAGCAGAGGCATGATTTACCTTACTAATTGTTAGTTTTAATTTTGATATATGACAAGTAAATAAAAAAGGGGTAAAGTAAAAGAATCACTACTAGTATTTAAAATAATGCTAAAAATGGCAAAGCAATTAAAAACAAATTGAGGGAAGAAACAGACAATGAGAAGACAACACTATTGATTTTTGCAAATGATATGATGTGACACAGCAAAAACTAGACAGCCAATCAAAATTAATTAAAAATTTTAATTTCATCAAAGTTTCAAAAGCTAAGATAAATGGACTTAAATCAAAAGCATTTATACACATATATACATGCATACATACATGTGAATATGTTCACATGTATTAATATCCAACAAAATCTAAAAGGAATGCCATTCAAACTAATAACAGACCTGATAAAATACTTTGAGAGTACCTGCTAAGATTTACCAAGAAACTGTATATTGATCAAACAATGCTAAAATAAAGAACTAAACAATTGGAGAAACATTAACTGCTTGTGGTAGGTGTGAAGATTAAATTTAACTCTCCCCTGATTGTGAAAATTAAATTAATTAACCCTCACTGGATTGTGAAGATTAAATTGTAACCCCTGCCTATTTTTAGATTTAATCACCAAAAGTGTAAAAACCCTACTTAAAAGTTGAGTGGGGAGATCTGCCCATTTGAGGATTTAATCACCAAAGGTGTGAACACCCCATTCACAATTGAATGGGGGAGGTCTGTGACCCACCTGTGCAATAGTGGGTAATGAATCAGAATTAAAATGACTGTACCTGGGCAGTTCTAAAGCAAAGTTTCAATTGCGTAGTTGTAAAACTAGGGGAAGGCACAGGAAGTGATGCAAAAGAAAGTATCTTTAAAAGGAAGTTGTAACATCATGAATGGAGGTTTACTTGGATTTTTACTTGGAGTTCTGAGTTATTTCTTTGGAGTGGAGGCTGGTGGAGAATCTGCTGACTGGACCCAAGAAGTGGTGAGGGAAAGGCTAAGTCCTTTTATATGGGATTTTCTGAAGAGACTTACCTCAGGAGAGACTTCCCCAGGTCCTTGGTTTTGCCAAGGCCTAAGGACTAACTCTCCCTGTCTGGGATGAGCCAGGTGCCAAGAGTAAATTACTTAGTGCTTAGGCTAGAAATCTAACCCTATTCTATCTCTGATTTTCTTACTTCATTCTTTCTATATTTTGTAAATAAATTGACCCTAAAAAATAAAAGGGCAGTAAAAAGGGAGGGGGCAGAAAGAGAGGGTGGGGAGGGAAGCAATAGAAGGGGGAGACTGTGTAGGGTACCTTAAAAAGACCCCAAAAGAAAAATAATAGAGGAATAAGAAGGGAGGGCAAAGAAAGGAAAGTAAAATAAGGGTGGGGATTAGGGGGACTGATTAAAAACAGAACACTGGTGTAGAAGGAAATAATGAAAGAGGAAAGGGCAGGATAAGGAGATAAAATCAAAATATTGGGATACACAGGTAATACTCAAAACTTTGAATTGAATGGAACGAACTCACCCTTAAAGCAAAAGCAAATAGCAGAATGGATTAGAAACCAAAATCCTACCATATGTTGTCTACAAGAGACACACATGAGAAAGGTAGATACACATAGGATAAAAATAAGAAGGTGGAGCAAAATGTATTGGGCATCAACTGAGAAAAAGGAGGCAGGAGCTGCAATCATGATATCTGACAAAGCCAAAGTAAAAAAATAGATCTGATTGAAAGAAATAAGGAACGTAATTACATCCTGATAAAAGGCAGTATAGAAAATGATATAGAAAATATCAGTACTCAACATGTATGCACCAAATGGCATAACATCCAAATTTCTAAAGGAGAAACTAGTGGAGTTCAAGCATAAAATCAATAGAAAAATTATAATATTGGGATACCTAAACCTTCCGCTATCAGAACTAGAAAAATCAGACCAAAAAATTAATAAGAAAGAGGTAAGAGAAGTGAATGAAATCTTAGAAAAATTAGTTAGTAGATACGTGGAGAAAAACAAATAGGGACAAAAAGGAATACACCTTCTTTTCAGCAGCACATGGTACATTTACAAAAATTGATCAAAAATTAATTGCAAAATAAATAATACAATTTTCAAAAAATCAGTTAAAGAACAAAATCATAGAAACAATAATTTCATTCAAGAAAATGACAATGATGAGACATCCTTTCAAAATCTATGAGATGCAGCCAAAGCAGTACTCGGGGAAATTTATATCCTTCAGTTTATATATTAACAAATCGGGAAGGGCAGAGGTCAGTGAATTGGGCATGCAAATAAAAAAAATGGAAAGTGAACAAATTAAAAACCAGGGATGAATACTAAATTAGAGATCATAAAAGTTAAAGGAGAAATTAATAAAATAAAAAATGAAAGAATTATTGAATTAATAAACAAGACTAGAAGCTGGTACTTTGGAAAAAAAACAATTAAAATAGACAAAGTACTGGGCAATCTAATTTAAAAAAGGAAAGAAGAAAACCAAATTGGGAGTATATAAGATGAAAAGGAAGACCTCATCTCTAATGATGAGGAAATGAAGGCAATCATTAAAAACTATTTTGCCCAATTATGTAGCAATAAATATGGCAATATAGGTGATGTGGATGAATATTTACAAAAATATAAATTACCTAGATTAACAGAAGAAGAAATAGAATTCTTAAATAATCCCTTATGGGAAAAAAAGGAATTGAATAAGCCATCAAAGAACAACCTAAGAAAAAATTCCCAGGGCTTGATGGATTCACAAGTGTATTCTATCAAACATTCAAAGAACAACTAATCCCAATATTATACAAGCTATTTGACAGAATAAGCAAAGAAGAAGTTCTACAAAATTCCTTTTATGACACAAATATGGTACTGATTCCAAAGCCAGATAGATCAAAAACAGAAAGAAAACTAGACCAATCTCCTTAATGAACATAGATGCAAATATCTTAAATAGAATACTAGCAAAAAGACTCCAGCAAGTAATAGGGTTATTCATTATGATCAGGTAGGATTTATACCAGGAATGGATCAATATCAGGAAAATAATTTACATAATTGACCATATCAACAAGCAAACCAACAAAAATCACATGATCATCTCAATAGATGCAGAAAAAGCCTTTGACAAAATACAACACTCGTTCCTATTGGAAACACTAGAAAACATAGGAATAGATGGGCCTTTTCTAAAAATAATAAATAGTATATTTTTAAAAAACATTAGCAAGCATCATCTGCAATGGAGATAAATTAGAAGCATTCCCAATAAGATCAGGAGTGAAACAAGGATGCCCATTATTACCTTTATTATTTAACATTGTACTAGAAACACTAGCAGTAGCACTGAGAGAAGAAAAAGAAATTGAAGGTGTTAAAATAGACACTGAGGAGACCAAGCTATCACTCTTTACAGATGATATAATGGTCTACTTAAAGAATCCTAGTGAATCAACTAAAAAGTTGGAAGAAATAATCAACAACTTCAGCAAAGTTGCAGGATACAAAATAAACCCACATAAGTCATCAGCATTTCTATATACTTCCAACTCATCCCAGCAGCAAGAGTTAGAAAGAGAACCATAGACAATATAAAATACTTAGGAATCTATCTGCCAGGACAAACACAGAAACTACAAGAACACAACTACAAAACACTTTCCACACAATTAAAACTAGATCTAAATAATTGGAAAAACATTAATTGCTCATGGGTAGGAAAAGCTAACATAATAAAAATTCTACCCAAACTAATTTACTTATTTAGTTCCATACCCATCAAACTACCAAAAAAAAACTTTTTTACAGAATTAGAAAAAATAATAACAAAGTTTATTTGGAAGAACAAAAGATCAAGAATATCAAAGGAAACAATGAAAAAAATGTGAAGGAAGATGGCCTAGCAGTACCAGAGATTAAATTGTACTATAATGCAGTGATCATCAAAACTATATGGTACTGGGGACACCTGGGTAGCTCAGTGGATTTAGAGCCAGGTCTAGAGATGGGAGGTCCTAGGTTCAAATATGGCCTCAGACACTTCCCAGGTATGACCCTGGGCAAGTTACTTAACCCCCATTGCCTAGCCCTTACCATTCTTCTGCCTTGGAACCAATACATAGTATTGATTCCAAGACAGAAGGTAAGAGTTTAAAAAAAAAAAAACACATGGTACTGGCTAAGAGAAAGAAAGGAGGATCAGTGGAATAGACTGGGGGCAAGCAACCTCAGCAAGACAGTATATGACAAACCCAAAGATCCCAGCTTTGGGGACAAAAATCCACTATTTGACAAAAACTGCTGGGAAAATTGGAAAACAGTATGGGAGAGATTAGGTTTAGATCAACATCTCACACCCTACACCAAGATAAACTCAGAATGGGTGAATGACCTGAACATAAAGAAGGAAACAATAAGTAAACTAGGTGAACACAAAAGAGTATACTTGTCAGATCTTTGGGAAAGGAAAGATTTTAAGACCAAACAAGAATTAGAAAAAAATTACAAAATGCAAAATAAATAATTTTGATTACATTAAATTAAAAAGGTTTTGTACCAAAAAAATGCAAACAAAAAAAACAATGCAATCAAAATTAGAAGGGAAGCAACAAATTGGGAAAAAAATCTTTATAACGAAAACTTCTGACAAAGGTCTAATCACTCAAATGTATAAGGAACTAAATCAATTGTACAAAAAATCAAACTATTATTCAATTGATAAATGGGCAAGAGACATGACTAGGCAATTTTCAGATAAAGAAATCAAAACTATTAATAAGCCCATGAAAAAAAAATGTTCTAAATCTCTTATAATCAGAGAAATATAAATCAAACAACTCTGAGGTATCACCTCACAACTAGTAGATTGGCCAACAGGACAGCAAAGTAATGTAATGAATGTTGGAGGGGATGTGGCAAAATTGGGACATTACTGGTGAAGTTGTTAATTGATCCAGCCATTCTGGAAGGCAATTTGGAACTATGCCCAAAGGGTGCTAAAAGACTGCCTGCCCTTTGATCCAGCAATGGCACTGCTAGGTTTGTACCCCAAAGAGATAATAAGGAAAAAGGCTTGTACAAGAATATTTATAGCCATGCTATTTGTGGTGGCAAAAAACTGGAAAATGAGGGGATGCCCCCCAGTTGGGGAATGACTGAACAAATTGTGGTATATGTTAGTGATGGAATACTATTGTGCTCAAAGAAATAATAAACTGCAGGAATTCCATATGAACTGGAATGACCTCCAGGAATTGATGCAGTGTGAAAGGAGTAGAACCAGGAGAATGTTGTATCCAGAGACCGATATAAAGTGGTAAAATAAAATGTAATGAACTTTTCTACTAGTGGAAAATGCAATAATCCAAAACTATTCAGAGGCACATATGAGAAAGAACATTATCCACATCCAGAGGAAGAACTACAGGAAAAAGAAACACAGAAGAAAAACAATTGCTTGATCACCTTGGTTGATGGGGCTATGACTAGGAACGTAGACTCTAAATGATCAGGTTACTGCCCATCTTAATAATATGCAAATGGGTCTTGATCAATAACACATGTTAAACACAGTGGAATTGTGTATCAGATATGGGAAAGAGGTGGAGTGAGGGGAGGGAAAGAACATGAATCTTGTAACCATAGAAAAATATTCTAAATCATCTAATTAAATAATTTTTTAATTAAAAAAAAAGAAAAATCTGCAAATATCTTCAGGAACTGATGCAGAGTGAAATTAACAGAACCTGGAGAACATTATAAATAGTAACAGCAATGTTGTACAATAATCAACTGTGAAAACATGAGTGCTCTCAGCAATGCAATGATCTGAAGCAATCCTGAAAGACTTTTGAAGGTAAATGCTATCCACCTCCTGAGAAAGAATTGTTGGAGTAATTTTCCACATCATTGTTTTTATTTTGGGGTTTTGGTTATGTGTGAGTTTGCTCTTACAACAATGATCAATATGGAATTGTGTTTTGCATGACAATAAAAATAAAATTTGAAATTAAAAAATTGTTTTCATTATCATAGTAAATAAAAGAATTATTCATAGGCAGAGGTTATGGTATTAAGTTGTTCAAGACGATATGTAAAAAAATTGGGGGAGTGGCAAAAAAGAGGATGTTACTCAGAGAAACTTGAAGGAAGAAGAAAAATAGTATAAATTATATGACATAAAGAGGCACATGGGTGTGTGTGGGAGGGAGTATACTATTATAAGAAGTGGAGGAAGAAAGTGGTAATATGTAATACTTAAACTTTACTCTCAGTGGAATCAGTTCTGAGAGGGGGAAATGGCTAGATCTATTGGAGAATAAAATTCTATCCCTACAGAGGGAATAACAAAGGGGGAAAGTGGGGTGGGGAGTATTGAAAAGGAGGGAAAATGGGGGAGGGGACAATTAATAAACTGTAAAGAGAAATAAGAGGGAAATAAGAAGGGGGGAAGGAAAGTAAAATAAGGGTGGGGAAACAGGACACTGATGAAAAGCAAAACACTAGTGTAGAAGGAAATAGTGAAAGAAGAAATGGCAGGACTAAAAGAAGAAATCAAAATACTGGGGAATAAACAGGTATTACTCATAACCCTGAATGTGAATGAGATTAACTCACCCATAAAGCAGAAGCAGATAGCAAAGTGGATTAAAAAACAAAACCCTACCATATATTTTCTACAAGAAACTCACATTAGGCAGGTAGACACATGCAGGATAAAGGTAAGAGGCTGGAGCAGAATTTATTAGGCATCAACTGAGAAAAAGAAGGCAGAAGTCACAATCATGATAACTGAAAAAGACAAAGTAAAAATAGATCTGATTAAAAGAGATAAGGAAGGTAATTACATTCTGATAAAAGGCAGTATAGACAATGAAAAAATATCAGTACTCAACATGTATGCATTAAATGGTATAGTATTCAGATTTTTAAAGGAGAAACTATGGGAGCTTTAGAACAAAATAGACAATAAAACTATACTCATGGGAGACCTCAACCTTTCTCTATCAGATCTAAATAAATCAATCCAAAAAACAAATAAAAAAGAAGTAAGAGATCTGAATGAAATCTTAGAAAAATTAGAGTTAATAGATATATGGAGAAAAATAAATAGGGATAAAAAGAAAGACACTTTTTTTTTTCAGTAGCACATGGTATAGTCACAAAGATTGACCACATACTAGGGCATAAAAATATTGTAAACAAATGCAAAAAAGCAGGAATAATTAATACAACTTCTCTAGATCATAATGCAATAAAAGCTATAATTAATAAGGGAAATGGAGAGGCAAACCAAAAATTAATTGGAAATTGAAAAGAACAGGAAAACTCAATACTTGACAAAAACCATTAAGAAAACTAGATAGTAGTCTGGCAGACATTAGGTTTAGCCTAATACCTCTTACCTTACATCAAGAAAAGTTCCAAGTGGATACATGGCTGAAATCTTTAAAAATTACCTGTCAATAAATTATATTTTGGATCTATGGCTAGAGGGAAAGCAAATGACTACATATTTATAGGAAAATCTCAAAATAAAATTGAAAAGTTAATTGTATATTTTAAATTTTTATATGAATCTAATATAATAAAAATAGAAGGAAAAAAGGTCTTTGCAATAAATTTTCCTGATAAAGGTTCCCTTTTCAAGATATATGAAGAACTGATTCAAATCTATAAGGCTGAGTCAATCCCCCACTTGATAAATGTTCAAAGGATATGAATGGTCAGTCTTCAAGAAGAAAGATTAATTATCTACCATCAGATGAAAAATGCTAAAATCATTACTTAAAATAACTTTGACATTCTAACTCACATCTATCAGAGTGGAAAAAAGGAAAATTACCTATGTTGGAGATGCTGTGAAGAAGCAAGTTCACTAAAGTATTGTTGTTAGAACTGTGCATTGGCTCCACCACTGGAGAGGAATTTGGAACTATGCCCAGAATATAAATAAACCATTCATGCCCTCTAACAAAACTAAACTCCTACTAGGCCTATGTCTGAAAGAAATCAAAGAAAGATGAAAAAAAAATAAAAACAAGACATACAAAAATAATTTTAGCATGTTACAAAAAATTAGAAAATAAGAGTATGTCCTATTGGAGTATGTCCAAATTGTAGTATATAAATGCAATGGAATATTAGTGAACCATAAAAAATTATGAAATGAATTGCTTCAGAGAAAACTCAAATCTTTTTGAACTGATGTACTGAAGTAAGCAGAATTAAGAGAATAGTTTAAACAAAGATAGCATTTTTTAAAAACTCTTACCACCTGTCTTAGAATCAATACTACTATGAATTGCTTCCAAGGCAGAAGAGCAGTAAGGGTAGGTAATGGGGATTAAGTCACTTGCCCAAGGTCACACAGCTAGGAAGTGTCTGACATCAAATTTGAATCTAGGATCTCCCATCTCCAGGTCTGACTCGAAATCACTAAAGTTGAGAATGACAAAGATGGCATACTTTTTTGTTTATGTGGTAATTTGTTTTTCTGAATGATATAAAAATGTATTGAGGGATTTGTTTTTTCTACTTTTATAAAAGGTTGATCAGTATTGTAAGTGGGGAAATTAATTTTTAAAAAGTAGTTGCCTGAATAAATTTAAAATAAAAATGTATTGAATGATTTGGTCATCAGTCATTAAATCTTCAATTCAATTCAACATACACTTAATAAATACCTACTAAGTCTATGGTAATGTGCCAGGCTCTGGAAATACAAAAATATAGCAGCCAGGGGTCCATTAATATATATTCAGCTTTTCTGCTGCATGTCCCACCACTTCAAAGTTGGAAAACTATTTAAACTATTTATTTAATCTTTCTTTATTATCATCCATTTTAGATTCCAAAATTTATGAAGAGAGGCCTTAGAGAGGATATAAAAGAAAATTACTATTTAATGAAAATTATCAAAGGAATTAAAATGCCTTAAGACTAAGGACCTGAGTTAAATTAGTTTTCATGGAAATAGGAGACAATTAGATTGTAAGTTTCCTGAGAGCTGTGTAATTTTCTTAATCTTTTTTTTTTCTCTCAATACCTATCACAGAGTATGTCCCCTTCTCTCCTCTGACACTGACACCACTCCTTCTGCCTTTCCAGTTTTCTTATACCTTGCTTCCCAATCTACCTATGTTGAGCCCATACTTTCTACTGACCTTCAATTCCCTATCTCCAGCTGCTTTCAAACATCTCAAACTGAATGTCCATTAGACATATAAAATGCAATATGTCTGAAATAAAACTCAATATCTGTCCCCAAAACTTTTCCTACCTCCTATCTTTCCTATTACTGTGGAGGGCAATACTCCTCTGGTAGAGACTCATGAGTTAAGATTTTCAACTAGAAGATCTACAAGATACCTTGAACCTGGAATAGCTTTTCTGGCAGCATCACACACAAAAAGGAGGTAGCTCATAAGTTCTGCAAGAAAACAGACTTCTTCGATAACATAATGATTCATTGTTAATGATCACTTTAAAGACCCTCATTTTATAAATTTGTCTTCATTGACCATTAAATCCAGTACACTTGCTCCATGCAACTTTATAATATGAAACTCGGCTTTATTTTCTTAAAATATTTTGCAATTATCTGAAATTTCCTGAGTGCTTCATTATTACAATCTTTCTCCATATTCAAATATTTCCATAGTTTCTTCCCCAGTTTAAATGTGTTAAATATATAACTAAGTAAATAATTATAATAAAACTTAAGTAATTAAAGAAATATGATTATTTAAATAAACATATAATAATCTAAATAAATCGGTCCCTCTCAAAAATTGAGTAATTTCAAAATGAATCCTAAAAACAAATACTTCAATGCATACCTATATAATGAAACACTTGTATTAGAGATGATCAGAAGTATCTGAGCCTTTTTAGCTTATCTTCATATATCGAGGTAAATGGCATTTATCAGTCTTATTCTTTTGTATTTTACCATTACATTGATCAGACTTCTATTTCAAAGTTTTTTTCTTCTTCTATTATATACAATGTACATATTCCTGGTTTTAAAATGATATGCCATACACCTTTCTGGTTTCTCTCATTTCTTCAAATTTCAAAATAAATAATAACAAACCTAATACAGAGCCAATTTATACCAGTTTCTCTCTTGTTTAAAAAAAAGAATATTTCCATTTTAACTTTAGACTTTTTAAAGTTTCTTCTATATTTAGAACAACAGTAACAACAAAGTAAATATTATTAAATACAGATTCTATTTTCTCTGCTCCCAATGGTACATATTAAAGATGATACAAATTCATGCAAATTCAAGGAAGAGCAAGTGTGACTTCCATGAAAAATAACTTTAAAATCAAACTAGAGTCTTAAAAGGTGACTAATTTTTAGGACACATATTTCACCTTTTCTTTCCAAAAATGTCAGTTATAAACATTATTTTTCTCCAATAAATGCCAATGGACAATTTAAAATGCAACACACAGGCATCTCATTTAATGATAAATGTTAAAATATATTATAATTATATAATCATTAAAATTTTATAAAATTATTATATATAAGTATGATGATAAATATTAAGAAATCCAGAAAATATATACAGATACATTAATATACCTTCCTCTATGCAGGCTATCAAGTAAATCGTTTTCCCTTTCTTAAAGTGAGTCTAATCTGTCCAGAGTTATCCACATGGATCAGTTGAAGGCAAAATTAGATTATTAATTTAGCAGAAAGGGCGAAGGTCTCTACCAATTTTTTTTTTTAAATAAGAACATTTGGCTAAATCTGCCTATCCTTCCTCAGTTCACTCATTGCAATTACTGATTAATTATCCAATTCTACATATATTTTATGGTAGCCTCAACACCTTTGGGAGCAACATTTTACCATGTGTCAATATTTACTCAGTTCAGAAAATGCCCCTTTCCTCACACCCCCAAATATAAAAGGATGAGAACTTGCATTTGAAAAGCCTTCATCTTATGTCCCTCTATCCAACCCCACCCTCTCTTATAGACTTAGAGGAGGGAGGTTATTTCCCAAGCCTAAAGTTTGGGATAGTGAGAAGAGGAGGAGGGGAATGGTATCTGGTGAACAGCTGGGGCCCATCACTTCTCATCGCAGGTCTTGGAGAGCCATAGCTGACAGAGTGATGCACAGAGGCTGTCCCAGTTAATGACTTCACCATTCTCCATCATTATCCCCATCATTAGGAAATTAGGAGGACAGAAGGTATTTACTGTAAACCTGCCACCTCCCAAGGAGAGATAAATAGAAACTGATAAATGGGTTCTTCTGGTGCTGTTCCTCTATTAACCTTCTGTTTCCCAGCTCAGGCATATGCATACCATCCTGCCATTAATATCCAGTAATTGGCATGGCAGCAGGCAATGCAATCATACCTTTACTGTGTGAATTTCCTTCATGTTGTGTGCCTATGCAAGCACACAATTAGGTTTATAATGAAGCTTCACTAAACAATCCAGTTGAAAGACATTAAGCAGTTGTTCACAAGCCATAACACAAGCCTCCCACAATCAGTCAGCTCTTAACTCTTCACTTCCCCATATGTACAGCTTACTAGTCCTAACCTTCCTGCTATTTCTGCTCCCATGCAAGTCAGCTTCCTTAAAGGTATATTTACTCCTCATTCCAAGCACACTTCTAACTAATGCTCTACCCCTTGGGAACAAAGCTATGGCCACGACGGAGGATTTACAGATGCCTGATTTTAATGACAGATGGATGGAGGGCAGGAGAAGGGCAAAGGGGTGGAATCCCTGTCTCCATAGCCACTAAATTATATGTCCTATGAGCTGTGTGTATGGGAGTAGGTGTTGAAAGTTGAGGAGGAAGTTGTCCTCAGTTTCCAACAGGTACCAGAGAAATTTAGCAATTCTACCCTATGGTGATACCTGGGCAGACCATTTGTCATATTATAAAATACATATTAATCCAGAGAAAGAACTGTGGAAGTAGAAACACAGAAGAAAAACAACTGCCTGATCACATGGGTTGATGGGGATATGACTGGAGATGTAGATTCTAAATGATCACACTAGTGCAAATTTTAATAATATGGAAATAGGTTTTGATCAAGGATACATGTAAAACCCAGTGGAATTGCTCATTGGCTACAGGAAAGGGGTGGGAGGAGGGGAGGGAAAGGACATGAATCATGGAACCATGGAAAAATATTCTAAATAATTAATTAAATGGAAAATTTTTCAAACAAAAAATAAAATACATATTATAAAATAATAGAGATTGAGCCTATGTGAAACTTTGAATACAAGGTGGTGAGACTAAGGCATAATGATTCAAATAACATGGGGAGGGAGAAAAGAGAATGGGGTATTTCACATACTAATAAGAATATCATTTTACAAATTACATTCTCCCAAGCAGAGAGCAGCCCTTTTCCTTAGGGTGGAGGGAAAAGGTGGTGGAGTTGGAAAGTTTGATCTCATCTAAAGTACTCTGAGCTAAATTATGAGGGTATAAAGGGGGATGTTTCCTAATTCTTCCTCTGTACAACAGTCATATGAAGAATTCCTAAGGAAGGATTATTCCTAGATACCCCAAAAAGATAATAGAAAAATAATAATGGATAATAAAAATTCAGAGCAAGAATGCTAATTCTCTCACTCCTCCACAATCTCTACCTCAATAGAATAAATCATTTGACCTTTACTTCCATAAGTCTGAGAGTCCAGTCCTCCAAAAGTTGATTACCTACCTTGACATTGAAGGCTTTAGGATTTTGCCTTTATGGTGACAATGTTTATGTCACATACCACACAGAGAAAGTGCAAGTGACCCCGCAGTTTACCTGGAGACATAAAAGATTCAAACAAAGGAAGGAGATGGTCTTCCATGTTATTTTAAAGGGAAAATTGAAAGACTAAAGATAGGAGGAAAGGGGACAAGGTAATATCAGCAAAGACATAAAAAGCAATAAAAAGACCAATGAGAAGAAAATGACATGACAACCTTATTACTGGTGTTCAGGAACCATAGCCTCTCTGTCAGAAAAACACCAGATCATCCATTTGAGAACTTCATAAAACTAAATGATCAATAGATTATAGCTCCAGCCTGCCTTCCACACAGCATAAAACAAATAATAATATCTCTAATAAATATAACAAATAGGGCTATCTTTTCTAATTCCTATAGCTCCCTGATAAAAACATGCTATGAGATATGTTTTTCTTCCTGACAACTAGAAGTGGTTTGTGATCCAGTAGAACCCCTTCAACAGTCTTATAAATGTTTAACTTTAAATAAAGAATATGGATAGAGCTGAACAAAGTGGCATTTGAGGGAAGGCCATGTTAGTCATAAATATCAACAGCAAGCTATGTTTGCTAGCACCTTGGCACCAGAACCATCTCTTAGCCAACATTAGAATGCACCTAGAATTGTGGTGACAGCCACAGCCCATAAAAATGATCCTGAGTTACTGAAAAACCATGGAGATCCTTTGGCATGCCCAGGAAGCTTCTCAATACCCACCACATGGACCTGGGTTGCACATTGCATTGTATAAAGCACTTTCACATATATGATTACATTTTATTCTCACAGTGACCCTATGAGGTAGTTCAGAAAGATATCCCCATCTTGTAAGTGAAAAAAAATACAAACCCGGAAAAGGAAATATCCTTATTCTTATATCTAACATATAATAGATTTATAACTTGAAACTAAACCTTCCAAATATCAGTTCTGAGCTCTTTCCCCTTTACCAGGTTACTTTGTGGCTTGGGATGGCTCTGAATATAAGAAAATGCTTCCTTTATGTTTAGCTGAGTGACTTGTCCAGGGTTCCATAGATGGTAAATGTCAGAGCCAGTACTGCAACTCAGGTCTTCTTGGCTTGGAAACCAATACTTTATCCATTATTACCATACTACCTAACTAAAGATAGCCTAGTTAACATGTAGAAAACGAAAGCTTCCAAGCATTTTTAAGTCGAGTTGCTATCTAGACTTAAATTACTCCTGCCTATATTTGCAAATATTAATACAAATATGTCTGATTTTCTTTTGTAGCATTCCCTTCCTTAGCTAGTATACATCATAATCACTTTTGTAGGCCTAAATGAGACTAATCCAGGCCATGCAATATATAACAATAGAGCATAAAATACAATTGAAACCCACTTTACTAATTTAGTGTTCAAATGAAGGCACTTCAAAGTTGAAATACTATAATCACCAGTCAGTTAGGAAGGTGACCTGCAGACACCTACCTTCCAAGATTGTTGTGGGGATCAAAAGAGATCATAACTGGGAAGCAGTTAGCTCAGTGTCTGGCACACAGTAAGCATTATATAAATGTTAGCTATTAATATTATTATTATTACTCAGAAGTCATTTTTTGACACCTTAAAGGACCATTTAGCCAAAATGGCATCTCTGTAAAGATGCAAAACAGATTGTAGATCACCAGAACCAATCCAGAACCAAGCACCAGCTGTAACCATGAAGTAGAAAGAAGAAGGGAAGAAGGATTCTCCCTGACAGGAGCACAAACTCAAACCCATCTTTAGCAATGCATAGAACAACTCCCAAGTCGCAGATCCCAAATTACTGTTCTTCAATGAGTCACTCACTATTCATATAATATAAGCTACTAACTAAATTATTTATTTTATAATATTACACTCATTTTTTAAAAGCCTTCCCTTTCCTCTTAGAATCAATACTACATATTGGTTCCAAGGTAGAAGAGTGGTAAGGACTAGGCAATGGGAGGTTAAATGACCAGGATCACTTAGCTAAAAAGTGTCTGATGTGATTTTTAAATTATTGCACATGTTTTATTATTTTGTATCCTTCATTTCTAATAATCTTAATAAACCTCATAAAATATAATACCTTATTTACTAGAAACTAATTTAACTGTTACACTGAGGACACATTTGAACCCACAACTTCCTGTCTCCAAGCCTGGCCTTCAGTCTACTGATTCATCTAGCTTCTCCCATTTCATTCACTTTATATTTCATCTAGTTTTTTCTAGTTAGAATTATGTGCAGAGTAGAAGGATCCTCAGACATTCTGAAAGATTATGTGGTCCAGAAGATAAGCCAGAATAGCGAATACTCTGTTAGTGTTAGAATTATAATTCTGATAGATATCCAGTTAGCTGAGGTTTTCTTATTACTCTCTCTTGTCTCTATGCCAGCTCTGTTAACTATGCATATGAGAAGTGTCCATATCCATTTGCTTGGGAGATGTTCAATAGTTTAGTTATGTCCAGTTCTTCATGATTCCATGAACCAAAGTACATCAGGTTCTTCTTTCTTCCACTATCTCCTGAGTCTATCCAAACTCATGTTTATAGCTTCCATGACACCGTCTTATCCTCCTCCATTCTCTCTTCCTTTTGCCTTTCAATCTTTCCCAACATACATAGACTTCATTTTCTATTTTTATTCTCACCTATTTAGGGCTAGATCTGACTCAGGCTTATCAGATGACTCAAAGAGTGGAACAAAATAAGACATCAATAGACTATGTAACATTTAACAACAATTAAAAAAATAAAGTTTACATGAAAGTAGCATGGAATTGCTACTTTCATTGATTCAGTTGGGCCCAATTTCTCTTCATCTGTGTTTGCTACAGTGATGAAACCAGTAAGTACCTTGTATTAACTCCAAAATATGCCCAGCTAGTCATGTGCTTAAATAACTATAAAGCTATATCAATAACTTAAATTTTAGTCTCCAAGGCCAGTAAAGTTCTAAGGATATTCTATGGGCTACAGAGAGGCTTTGAAGTCAACCAATATCCTTAAGCTATACTGCTTCTTTAAAAACTTAGGAGATGACCACAGACTTCCAGTTCCAAAAGAAAAGGGACTTCATGACATTTATTTCTTTGTTTCTTTGTTTTGTCCCACAAACGTATGTTACTTTAGACAAAAAGCAAAATTCCAAAAATTGAGTGTTAATAGCTCATAAAATAGAAATGAACATGACAAGTTATATATAGTCCAATCCCTTCATTCTGTATACAGTACTCAAGATTCTTATTATTTTGTGGGCCAGAATCCTTTCCAAATCAGTCAGTCAATTATCATTTCCTTACTTACAATGAGCCTGACACTCTGCTAAGTATTTAAGTATAAAAAAGAAGCAATCAAAAGACAGTTCTTGCATTCAAGGAGTTTACATTCTCATGGTAAAGACAATTAAGAAATAAGTATGTACAAACAACCTATAGAAAGGATAAATATGGCAGAAGGAAGGAACCAAAGAAAATAAAGAAAATCTTTCTGCAAATACTGGGATTTTAATTGAGACTTAAAGGAAGCCAGAGAAGCCAGGAGATAAAGCTAAAGAATAAAATCATCAGAAAGATAATATTTATGCAAAGTATCAAAATTCTTTATGTCAAAAGTACAAATAAGATGTCAAAAATTTTGAATCCTATATATGCAGATAATGACAGTTGCAATGGAGAGATACTAGATAAATGATAGATTTACATTTTTTGGCATAGCACAGATCTCAATATTCTATGTAAGCATCTCACATAGTTTTACTGACTCCAGTATTCTCACATTGTCTAATCTAGGCTCCCAGATAATGATCTAGGAGGTAGATACACTCAGATTCTCTCAGGAACCCAGATTAACCAACACTTCAGCTCATAAATTTCCATTTACACAAACCTAACACTTTCAGATCCTAAACATAAAACTGTATTTTGCAATAAGACAAAATAGATAATTATACCTATTATTATTATTATAGAATAACAGCTACTCCTACTGAATCCATTTTGTGAAATAAATCAAATCTAAACAAAATCTAAATCATACTTTCCCATTAACGCACAAGTATCTCTGAGGGAGAGGAGATGTATGTCTCTTTAGAGGAACCCATTTTGCATTAGGTAACTCACAACAAGGAACTTTGATCTTATTGGTCCATAAAACCCACTCCTTTACTAACTCCTTCTCTGTGATAACATTACCTCCTCATTACCTTCCAGCATAATAAATCTTCTTTTCTTCTATATTCAAATGTAACATTTTCAAGGCTTTTCAAATTATAATCACTCATAAAAGGAAGTTCAGAAAGCATAGCCTTTCCTTTTGAACTCTGTTCTGCATAGACTAGACCATGTTCACCAGGATGCTATATTGTATGATCAGAACAGGACACAACAAAGAGTTTTCTAGACCTGACCTTCCTCTTCTTTTCCTTTTCAAAACAGAAAGAGTAGAAAAAAAACAACAGACATACTTTTGAGTGACTTAAAGTGTTTCTGAAGGGGAGTAGTTGGAATTATTGTTTCTATTCAGCTTTTCAGAATCTAGCATCAGAAGCCTTCTTATTAGCTAACTATTCCTTATAGAGGTCCCTTCATACTGCTCCAAAAAGCAGCTTTTGGACTCTGGTCATTTCTTTCATCTTCTGTTATTTTCTTCAGTCTCTTTACCTTACCACATTTAGCTTCTATTTCCTTTATCTTTTTATTGCTGAAATCAAAACCAACAAATTTAGTTCCCATATGTTAATTTGATTCCTCACTTGTTATTCTTTTAAATAATAAACTGTCATATACAAATAACTGAGGGGCCATAATGCCAGAAAGCTCTGTTAGCCACTCAATATCATGTTTCATGCTTTGAAATTGTTTTTGAATGGTCATGAGAATTTTTTCCAATATTTAATAAAAGTTTGATTTCTGATCCTTTTGGCCATAAATTTTTCATATACATTGAAGACATCATTCTACATCTTTTACAAGTCAATTCAAGTGTTAATATTTATGCCACAGTTCATTTTCTATCCAAAAGTATTCAAATTCAAAATATATCAGAAAAGTAGGGGTTTTCTTAAAGCAGATTTTAGTGGTTTTCATTAAACAAAGTTATTTTCCTACTCCTTCCTGGCATCAAAATGTTCATCTCTGCGATAACATTTTAAAGTCTAAAAAAT
The DNA here is from genome assembly GCF_027887165.1 of Monodelphis domestica. Taxonomy (NCBI): domain Eukaryota; kingdom Metazoa; phylum Chordata; class Mammalia; order Didelphimorphia; family Didelphidae; genus Monodelphis; species Monodelphis domestica. Next base: position 273,360,170 of record NC_077232.1, read on the forward strand.
TAATTTAAATCTTTTTCTTTACACAAAACTTTTTTTTGCTCTTTTCAGCATTAAATTACTCCATGTGAAAAGGCCTTTAAAGGAATAGTACCTTATCCAAATAAAAAGCAATGTGAATTCCCCCAAGAATAGTAGTATATAAAAGTAATATAAGTGCCCTGAATTAGGAATATAAATGAAAATGTGATGATGCCCTCTAACAACAGTAATCTAAATATTAATTTCCATCCATCAATTATAGCATTAACTACTTAGCAGTTGCAGCTGCAAAAAAAGCAGAATTAACATTCAAGCCACTGTTATTCACCTGAAGTCTTGGAGTTCTAACTAGAAAACTCAGAAGCTTGTCACAATCAAACACTAGATCACTGACCTGGTGAAATGATGACATGTCCTAGCCTTTCCCCTGTCTTTATCCTTACCTTGCTTTTAATTTTTCCCCTTCTTCATTCAGCATTCAAACCTTCAAGGTCAACAATGTATCCATATGCCTATCCTCCCGCGATCCTTCCAAGAATTACTATTTTCCAATTTTGTCATCTTTCCTAGTTTTATAGGTACAAAGTAAAAACTTAGTTATTTTAATTTGTTACTTAATCATTAGTGATTTTGAGCATTTTTTTCCTTATAGCTGTTGATAACTTGCCTTTTTGTGAGAAATTGCTCTTTATACCCATTGAACCATTTATCTGTTGGAAATAGTTCTTATTCTAATATATTTGTACCAATTCCTATAGAGAATTTTGCTGCAAATTTTTTTCCAGTTAGCTATTCTCCTACTAATTTTACTTTAACTGATTTTGTTTTCATAACCTCTTTTCATTCTTATCAAAATTGTTCATTTTATTGCTAGATTCTGAGCTTTCATATTATCTCTCTACATTACATGGACCTATCCTCACCATATTTTTTTGGACTTTTGGCGGGGTACCTTCTCTCCCAGTAAGCTTCTTGGGGGCAGGGGCTATCTTACTTGGTTGTATATGTACTGTAAGAATTTAACACAGTGACACATTGTAAACATTTAATATTCAGTCTATCTTTTTATCTCTACCTGGATCTTGTTCTTTATAGAGCTATCTGTGTAACTGGAAGTATACATCAATTCGAACATTAGCTGCCTAGAAGGAACTGGCTTTTTTTAAAAGCAGAATGAGCATTTAAGCTACTGTCATTCACCTGAATTTTTACAATTCCAATTACTAAACTGAAAAACCTGTCACAAACATTGGATGACTGATGTAATGAAAAACTGGCATTTTCTAGATCTATCAATTGATCTATGTCTTCCTGCCTTCTTTCTCTGTGTTACTCTATCCCTCTATGTCTGCCTCTCTGCTCTCTCTCCGATGTCTATCTCTGCTTTAGTCAAAAAGTTATCCATTCTATAGTTATAAGAAGTATCCTTTCATTTACCTCTAATTTGCTTGTGGTATCAACCAACAAGAATTTAAATATCTACTGTGTTAAGTACTCTAAGTACTGGAGATACAAATACAAAGAAAAAAATAAACTGCATTTTGAATTATCTTTCCTTCTAAAAGGAGAGAGAATGTCTATCCTATATAGAGAATGGCAAAATATAGAATATTCTATATAGAATAAACATGGGATAGTTAGGGAGACACGCACTAGTATTTTAAGAGACAAAGGATGATTCATGAAGATGGTAGTATCTGAGGCAGGGAAGAAATTTTTTTCAGACAGAAATAAGAAGAGAATGCATTCCAAGCACCAGAAATGGCCACTGCAGAGAAAAGAGACACAAAATGGAGTAACATCTAATAAGGAACCAAAGTAGAGCTGAATTACTGAATACTTCATGAGAGACGTTTACAATGAGACTAGTAAAATAGGTTGGAACCACATTATGGAGGGTTTTCATCCTAGAGGCAATAGGAACTGACTGGATTTAATTTAATAAGGGAAGAGCATGGTCAGATATTCTCTTTTTAAAGAATCATTCTGAAAGATGTATAGAGAATAGAATGGTGGATATGGTGATTTGAGCCAGGTTGTGGCTCTGTGAGGAAAGAGAAGCATTCAAATTTAAAAGATAACATGGAGGTTAAAAACAAGGTTTAGTAATTGACTAGATACATAGAGAGAAAGATTGAGGATTAAAAAATAACAATTATATTATTAACCTTGAATACTGGGAGTGCTGTTTTTATTTTCCTTTTAATAAAAAAAAGGTTTTTTTCAGTCACAGGTAGAAACATTTATATTCTCTCAAATTATTTTTTTTCTCATTTTATAGCTATAGAAGTATACAAAATAATCACTAGTAGCAATGAACACTTTTGCTTTGGCCTCTGATCTTATTGAAAAGGCATATAATGTTTATTGGTCATAAATAATGCTAACTTTTAGTTTTTATTTGTCTGTTCATTAATTTGGTTGGTTGATTATTTTTAAGATTAGTTTTCCCTATCTCTCCCAAAGTGGAAATTTAAGGGCTACTCTCAGACTGATACCATTATTGATTGATATGGGAGTTATGCCTTGCTCTTTTTCTGACCTGGGCTAGTTCACCACCTAAAAGGCAACCTGGTGCCCCTCCACTTCCAGAAGTTCATTATATTTAGGCTAGAATTAGTGTAGACATTCAATCAGCTTAGTCTTTCACATCTCAGAACTCTTGACCTCAAGAGATCCATCAGGTTTCCTAGTAGCAGGGATTTCAGGTATGTATCCCCATGCATGTTTGACTAACTTTTAGTTTTAGACAGAGCTGTGGAAGAGGCATGGAGGAAGAGAGAATTAAAAGCTTGCAAAAGGAAGCTGGGGAACTGATCTGTCAATCAAGGTGAAGATTCCAAAACAAAATGTTCCCAGAAAAGGCAATTGGAGCTGGCCACTGGGGATGAACAGAGATTTCTTCTCTGGAGGGTTACTGATCAAAGGGACTAAACCTCTTCTCTGGGATTCCTGACCAAGAGAGACTGACTTTTTCTGATCTAGGCAGAGAGAGACCTTTGGGAGGGCTTCTGGAATTAATCTGAGAAGAAATTAACTTTTGTTGGTGGTTTTGTGTAATTGGAAGAAGAAAGAAGACTAAACAGTTGTCCTCCATCTCTCTGACTGTCCCTGAGTCACAGTTGTGACAGGACTGACAATTTCCATAATCCTCCTAATCCCCCTTATAGATTAGGGACACCCCTATCCCTCTCACTTCAATCTCTTTCCTGTTATTCCCAATAAACCCCCTTACTTGAGAAAGGAAGAATGAAGAATATTTCTCTGAAATCTCATAGTTCCCCTGAGTTACTTAGAAGGTGGCTGACTAAGACTGGGAGGAGGGGAAAGGAAGGCAGAAGGGCGGGTGGAAACTGGGAGGTGAAGGGAGGAGAAGGATAGGAATATCTTGATCTATTAGTCACCAATAGTGATCTATAGGCAAAACCAGAATACCCCAGAGTAATCCCCTCTAACATCATTTCTCCATCTCTCAGAAGTACTACTCCACAACAAATAGGTATCCTGAAGGTTCCTCTTAGCAGCTCTCTAGTCAGCCAGAGTATCCATTTACCACAACCAGAAGAAATATAGTTCCACAGATTATCCATACTTTATTACAATTGGCACCTCGAAGTTTTACTGAACCCGACAATCCTTTTGAAAGGCAGAGTAGAATAAGAAAGAAATAAACAATGTTTAGACAAGTTATTTATGGAGTTGTGATTGTGGCTGTCATAGCCTGTTTTGGGGTTTACCACATATTGTATAGCAGAATGACCTACATGATTGTGGAAACTATTGATTATATTGGCAATATAACAATGTCAGTTTTTCAGTTGCCATTCCAAGCAGACAGTATTTCAAGTGTATGTGATCTTTATGGCTGTCCTTCAAACTCTAACCCAATGTAAGATCTTTAGATTTGTGGTTCCCCTTAAGGCGGAAAAGATATTGCCTATTGATAACAACCTGGAAAGCACGATTAAGGCTGTGTTTGAGGACTTTCTGCAGGCCATAAAACAATGCTGTTCAAAACCTACTGCATGGGCTAAGTTTGACAAGATCTTGCAGGGTAAAAGGGAACATCCTTCCACATACATAGACTGTCTGAGAGATGGCAGATTCTATTTTAGGTCTAGAAGCCAATAGTGAAGAGTCGGCTAGCCATGTCCATAGGCAATTTCTAAGGGAATGCACAACTAATTTGAAAACTTTTTTCAAACACTATTTCCCCAAGTATGATTCAGTCTTTCTGATTGAAGTACGGGAGTCAGCATTTTACCTACAGAACAAAGTAAACAAGTTCAGGATCTTAAAGAAAAATTAGAAATGACAGAGAATAGTCTTAAATAAAAGGAGATTGAAGAAGTTAAGAGACTTAACACGGTTAAGACTTACACAACATCTAGTTACAGGAAACCTAGTTACAAGGAAAAACCAGTGCAGAGAGAAACTAGGAAATGTTTCTTTTGCCACAGGAAAGGTCACTTGATTAGAAATTGTTTTTTAAAGAAGAAACATGAGATTAATAACAATACCAACACACAAAATTCACAAACTAGGTATAAGAAATCCACTTGTTCACATTGCAAATTGAAGTCCTCGCAGCAAGCTCCAGACTTACAGGAGATGCAAAATGCAATTAACTCTGGAACTAAACCCAAGTATTCTGATATGGTTAGGAAAGTGTTATGAAGCCAGGCCCATAAAATATATATTGTGACTAATGGAGATAGAAAAAATAGTGAGAAGGCTGCAGCTGAAAATAGTAGAAAAAAGAACAGAATGGTGTAGAATTGGTGCTCATTTAATACAACCAGAAATATAGTTCCAGCACATTATCTCTTGTAACTAGAAATATAGCTCCACAGATTATCCACTTTATTACACAGCCCACCACTAAAATATAAATAAAAGATGGGGGGAAAGGCTGGGGGAATGAGAAAAACCCCACAAAAAAAAAACACCTAACCATACAAAATTATTAAGGAGACAAAAAAGAGCAAGGCACAAACTTAGAACAGGACAGTGAGATCAAAGCAGCTCCACACCTAACTTCAAAGAAAAATGAGAATTTAATTTCAAAATCAAATAAGAAAGGCTGAGAAAAATGGGAAAGAGATATGAAAAATGCAAATAAAAATTGGTCAAATAGAAACATAAGAAAATAATTCCTAGAAAGCAGAATTGGCCAAATTGAAAAGGAGGCTCAAAAGCTCACAGAAGAAAATAATTCATTAAAAATTTGAACTGGACAGGTAAAAGTTAATTATATCATTAGACATCAAGAAACAATAAAAACAAAATCAAAAGAATGAAAAAATAGAAGAAAACTTATTGAAATATGTCACTGAAAAAACAGCCAACCAGAAAATAAATCCAGGAGAGACAATTTAAGAATTATTTAAATAATTCAAAATATCTGAAAGGCATGTTCAAAAACAAAACCTAAACAGCATATAACAAGACATTATAAAAGAAAACTGCCCTGATATTCTTGAACAAGAGGGTAAAATGGAACTTAAAAGAACCCACCAATCACTTCCTGAAATAAATGCTCAACTGACAACTCCCAGGAATATTATAGCCAAATTCAGGAGCTCCCAGGTCAAGGGGGAAATTTTGCAAGCAGTCAGAAAGAAGATATTCAAATATAATGGAGAAACAGTCAGTATTACACAGGATTTATCAACTTCCACCTTAAAGGATCAGAAGGCTTGGAATCACCTACCCTCAAAAAGGTTTTTTGGGTGTTTTCCCCCAAAATGGTCATTTCATAAAATAGATTTCCACACATTCCTAATGAAAAGACCAGACCTAAACAAAAATTTTGGTGTTCAAATACAAGTCACAAGAGATACATAAAAGGTACACAAGAAAGTGAAATTTTAAGGGATTCAAAAAGGTCAAACTGTTTATATTCCTATATGGAATATTTATAGCTCTTAAATTTTTATTAGTATTACAGCACTAAGAAGGAGTAATTAGAGGGTAAGAGAGTAAGTTGATTAGGATGTGACGATATGCAAAAATTCAAAGTGTGAAAAAGAAGATTGCAATGAGGGGGGATGTAAAATAAGTTAAATTATCTCACTTAGAAAGGTTGTATATATATGTATGCACAAAATATATGCATGATATGCATGTATGTGTCTATCTATGTATATATACATATATGTATATAGATACACACATACATATATATGTATATATACACACACACTCACACACACACACACACATATATACATATATATATATACACACCTCGGTTGGGATCCCGTCTTTACTGGGTGCCTTGCCTGCACTCATTTGTTTAATGGCTTTTTGGACATGCCCCCAGAACTCAGAGATGCCTCCATCATAGCCCTGTACAAGAACAAAGGCGCACGAGCAGCCTGTGACAACTTCAGAGGCATCTCACTACTCTCCACCGCCGGAAAGATCCTCGCCCGTGTTATACTCAACAGACTCCTGTCATCTGTTTCAGAGCAGAACCTGCCTGAATCACAATGTGGCTTCCAATCAGATCGCAGCACCATCAACATGGTCTTCACGGTGAGGCAAATGCAGGAAAAATGCCTTGAGCAGAACCTGAGCCTCTACATTTTCTTCATAGACCTGACAAAGGCATTCGACACAGTGAACAGGGACGCATTTTGGATGATCCTTAGCAAGCTCCGTTGCCCAGCAAAATTCGTCAAACTGATCCAGCTCTTTCATGTCGACATAACAGGGGAAGTCCTATCTGGTGGAGAGACTTCTGATCGCTTCAACATCTCCAATGGTGTGAAACAAGGCTGTGTCCTCGCTCCGGTACTATTCAACCTATTTTTCACCCAAGTATTATGACATGCTGTGATGGATTTAGACCTGGGCGTCTACATCAAATACCGACTGGATGGCTCACTATTCAACCTTTGCTGCCTGACTGCAAAAACAAAGACAATAGAGAGACTCATCCTGGAAGCTCTCTTCGCAGATGACTGTGCTCTCATGGCCCACCAAGAAAATCATCTCCAAACCATTGTGGACAGGTTCTCTACCTCAACAAAACTGTTTGGCCTGACTATCAGCCTCAGCAAAACAGAGGTGCTGTTCCAACCTGCACCAGGGAGGCCAACGAACCAGCCTTGCATTACAATAGATGGCACGCAGCTTTCTAATGTCAACACTTTCAAGTACCTGGGTAGCACCATCGCCAATGACGGGTCCCTAGACCACGAGATTAATGCCAGGATCCAAAAGGCCAGCCAGGCACTCGGGTGGCTGAGCTCCAGTCCTCCAACACAGAGGTGTAAGCACTGCGATGAAGCTCAAAGTGTATAATGCAGTGGTCCTCAGCTCGCTCCTGTATGGTTGCGAGATATGGACACTGTACCAGAAGCACATGAAACAGCTGGAGCAATTCCACCAACGCATCCAATCATGAGGATCTGATGGCAGGACCGTATCACCAACCAGGAAGTCCTCGACAGAGCCAACTCCACCAGCATCAAAGTCATGGTCCTCAAAACCCAGCTACGATGGTCTGGACACGTCATCCGCATGGACCCACAGCGAATACCAAGACAGGTATTCTATGGTGAACTGTCAGCTGGACTCAGGAAACAAGGCTGACCAAAGAAAAGATTTAAGGATCAGCTAAAGTCCAACTTGAAGTGGGCTGGCATTACACCAAAGCAACTAGAACTTGCTGCCTCTGTCAGAACATGCCGCCACCACCTTTGAAGATGAGCGACGTCAACGTCTTGCTGCTGCGCGTGAACGCCGACACCACACCACAACCGCACCTCCTGTAACAACTGGAGTCCCTTGCCCCACGTGTCACAAACTTTGCACCTCAGCCTTTGGACTTCAAAGCCACATCAGGGTACATCAATAGATGATAATGAACAAAGACAATTGTCATTCTCGGTCACCGAGAGACTACCACTATATATATATATCCCAGATCAATTGCTTACCATCTCTGTGAGGTAGGGAAAGGAGAAAGAGAGAGAGGCAATTTGGATCATATGATTTTGGAAAACATATGTTGAAAATTGTTATTACATGTAATTGGGCAAATAAAATATCTTTTAAAAAAGCAAATTCCAAAAAAGAATTTTAAAAATAAAAATAATATTTGTGATATACCACCCTTTCCCCAGTCTTTCTATTTATCTTGGTAAATTCTTCTTCTCATGCATCTCAAATATTGAAAATTATTTAAGTTTATTCATTCATTTCTTGGTATATTCTTTTCTTTCTTTTTACTTGCTTTTTAAGAAAACTAACAAAATAGAACTAAATAGGTTTTCTGTTTTCTTAGATCTGTTTGTGATGCTTTAAAATAGTAGAATTCAGAAGGGAAACTTGGATCTCTCTCCTATTAACATGTACCCATTATATCAGTTTTTAGCCCAGGGGCATCAAATATATTGCCTACAACACTCCCATTTGCACCTATAATACAAATAAAATAAAGCATAAATAATATTCTATTTTAAAACAAAGTCATTATGCAAACTGCAGAGATCCTTATATATGCATAAGTGGTCCCTGTTCTATTTAAGTTTGATACAACTGATTTAATAACTAGAATTTTTATTGTGCTTACTGTTTGCCAGACATTGTGCAAAATACTTTACAATTATTAACTCATTTATTCCTCACAACCACCCTGGGAGGTAAGTTTTATTATTATCCTCCTTTTATTCTTAAGGAACAGAGGTTAAGTAGCGAGAATATGCATGTCTCTGTGTGTATGTTTTTGTAAGGAAATTAGGAAATTAATAATATATTGATAAGAAATGGAATTTTAGAAAGGTGTCTCTGAGACTGCAGGCAAGAGTGAGTTTTATGCATGAGCTGAGAACTTTGAGGTGTAAAAAATAGACTCGAATACAGGACTACAATCCCCACATTGTCCTTGCTCCACTTCCCCAAAATGCTTTGTAATCTCACGGAATTCTGAGGTGGGCGAGATCGAGAAGGTACTTAAGCTGATTGCAAAGGCTTTTGAGGCTCTCTCTCTTGGACTTCCATTTTGGGGCAGACGTGGCTCTTTCCATAATGTAGGTGAGGTCTTGTCTAGGCCTCTGGCCTAGGCACGTGTTTTTTCTTATCCTGTATTTTCTTTAATCCTTAACTTTAATAAACCTCTAAAAATATAATACTCCTTGCAGAGAGAAACTAATTTCTACCTGCCATAGTCTCTTCCCATATCCCTAAATTTTAATCTTTACAGAGGAGAGGAGAGCAAGGCAGAGGTCTAAGCAGTTGGTCTCTGGCTTCAGGGGAGACAGAGGACCTCTCTGACTCTCTGGATCTATCTCTTCTGCTGACAAGAAAGAAAGAAAACTCTGGAATCATCTCGAAGGGTTTTCACTTTCCTTACTGTGAAATTACATCAAAGGAGAAGAACTTGGCAGATCTCCTGTGTTGGAAAACTGTTTGTGAGGAGAAAGACCAAAGGTCTGCTTGCCTAAGATTTGAAAGCTATCTCAGAATTACAATCTAAGTCAGTCTTTGAGACATGGGACTAACTGACTGTTTATTTGGAGACACTTTTTACTATAATTTATTCTCTTATATAATTTAGTTAGCTTTAGTCAGATAGTGTTTGGGGTTTTTTAGTAAGTGATAAGAAGTTCAGAGTAGCTTCAAGAAACAGAAGACTTGCCGTGAGGCAAACATAGGAAAGTGGGTGGATATTTAGTTCCCTGTAGTACTAAGGTTTTTCTTGTTTATAATCCTTATATTCATATCTTTTAAATACAAATAAATATATTTTCATAGAGAAATTACTCTCCAAGACCATTTGTGTGCACTGAGCCCAGTGGAGGAGGTCCATAAATTGAACCTCCTTTTAAGGTGAACAACTAAGGTATTTTGCAAGCAAAGTATCCCACAATATATCACCTTAATATTTCATTTATACCCCTTATTATTTCAATGTGCATGTATATTTATTTCTTGAAATGTGTTATCAAGAATATTGGCAAAGATACTAAATAAAGCCTATCTCTCCCAGAAATAGTACAATAAGATCAAGGATAAGCAGCGGTTAAAGTGGTTATTGGGAAATTAAAAGGGTTTTTTTTTTTCATAATGAGTCATTTTTTCCAGGGCAGGTTAGAAGGGAAGACAAGGAAAAGCCTAAAGACACTGGAGAGAAAGTCCAGTCAGGAAGACCTGTGCAAAGCCTTACTGCAAAAAATTGAGCTAGGACTTGCATAGCTGTGTACTAGGACAAGGAATAGGGATTGGGACCTGAGCAAAAGTAGAAGCTGAACCTATGTGAAAGGAGCAGGAATAGGGGACAGACAATTCTTGTGTTGCTCTAACCCTGTGGCCATACCTTGTGTATACCAGGACAAATCTGCTGTCAATCCGGAAATCAGACCAAGGATTATTTGACATTTAAATTGAGAGGGACTGAGACCAGCAACAATCTACAAAAGCAAGTCCATAGTGGTGTTTCCCAGGCACAAACCAGGGTTGGGACTTTCAAAGCTCAGAACAGGAAGGCATTGATCAGACTTCACCCTTACATCAGACTTCTTAATGTTCACTGAAAATTAGTAGGTCACTAACCTGAGATCATTGAGAATATATCACTTAAAAACCACCAAAAACAGCAATAAGAACCCCAAAAATATAAATCAGGGTCATATAACTCTGTCAGTACATCCAAAAGTATGCAAAACATAATGCAGAGTCCCAATTCAGGAAACAAGCCTAGAATAATGAAAAACAAAAACAAAAGGACACTGATGATAAAGAGCTACTGTGAAATGAGAGATGGCCAAGACACAAAGAAAAGGGAATAACTCTTCCACATCAATAGATAAAGTGTCAAAGATAAAATCAACTAAAATTCTTGGAAGTGGTAAAGCAAAAAAAAAAAAATTAAATCATTTTATAAGTGAAATGAGGTCACTTGTTAAAAGTATTTGAAAAGAATAAACAACAGGAAATGTTTTAAATCAAAAGAATTAAAAAATACAAGGAAATATAAGGTATCTTAAAAGAAAAGCCACTGACCTTGAAAATAAGCCAAGGAGAAAAAATAATTAAGAATCATAGGACACTGTGACCAATTTTTTTTAAAAGGCTGAAATTCATATTTTAAGAAACAATAAATGAAAACTGCACAGACAAATTAGAACCAAAGAATATAGTGAAAATGGAAAGAATCCAACAATTGTTTTCTGGGGAAAGAAGAAAAACTTAAATGAAATCTTCCAGGGCTGGAAAGCAGCAATATGATCAAAGAAAAAATACTATCAGCATCTATAGAAAGAAAGGATTCATGTACCAAGGAACCACAGTCTCATGGTTTTGTCAAATAACACTATAATGGAGAAGAGAACTTACAATATTCCAAAAGGCAAAATATAGAGGCTTACAACTGATGCAGGAGGGCAAATTACACTGGACTGACTGGCACATGAGGATACAGAACATCCACACACCAATTAGCCCTATAGCTGTAATATGCCTTCTTCCTTCAGGACTCAGGAACACTCTTGCCCTAGTAAAAAGAAGAGTACACTCCCTAGAAAACAGCCCACAAAGTATGTCGCACCCAGACCCACAATAGTATTTGCCATAGAAAAGGCCTACAGCTTAGTTCTTTCAAGAATGGCACAGATCAACACTTCACCCACATCATAACCAAGAATAACTTACTTAACAAAACAAAATAATTATAATAGTACTTATAAGATTTGCGAAGATTATTTGATCATTATAATAACTCTCAAATATCTGTGCTATTATTATGAGGGAATTGAAGCAGATGGAGATTAAGTGATTTGCCCAGGGTCACACAGGTAGAAAATGTCTGAGCCTGATTTGAACTTAGGTCTTCCAGATAGCACCCTGAATTACCAGCAGCTTAGACCACATACACAGAGAAATTCACTGAATTCAACTGAAAAATAGAAGGAAATTGAGAGGAGAGAAAGCAAAAGGAATAAATTGGAAGATAGAAATCAAAGTGGGCCAAAATAATTGGAAAAATATTAATGTTCTGAGGTAGATCAAACCAATGTAATAAAAATTACAATACTGCCTAAATTAATTTACTTATCCAATACTATACCAACTATACCACTAAAAGATTACTTTAAAAGCTCGTGAAAAATAATAATAAAATTAATCCAGAAGAAAAAAAGTTCAAAATTCTCATGGAAAAGAAAGGAAGCAAGGCTAAGAGTTTCAGACTTTAAACTATATTACAAAACAGTAATTATCCAAAGGATTTGGCATTAGTTCATTGATCAATACTAATCAGTTCTATCATCACCACTTCCTTCCTACACATGCATGCTCTATATGAGTGTTATCTATGAACTGAGTATGTGTTTTTGTTGGCTGTATTTATTTGTTTACGTATTATGGGTATGCATATACTGTGGCAGTTAAAGTAGTGTCTGGCATAAATTGTTACAGATAAAAGAGTGGTTGCCTTAAAATGTGACCGCAAAGATGTTTTTTATATTAAAAATAAAGTGGTCGCCAGGGAAAATTTCCCAAATATGAAATATACCCAAGGCAGTTGGGTTTTTATGGAGATTTTAATTAATACAAATAAGAAATTAATGAAAGAGAGAGAGTAAGAGGAAACAATGAGAAAAGAGATAGGCCGGCCTAGGCCAGCCTAAGTTTTTAAGCCTTTAAGAGAGAGAGATCAGTCAGTCTTTTATCTTTTATCCACTCACCACAAGATTTTTCCCAAGCAAGATTCTAGTGTTCAGAGAAATACCAGTTCAGCTTTGGCCAGCTCAATCTCCAGAGAGAGTTCTCTGAGAGAGTCCCCCTGCTCTCAGCTTCTCATCTCCTTTTTAAAGAGAATTTTCTCCCATGTCACCTCCCCTAAGTTCTCACATCTACCAATAACAGTAGACTTTTCCAAAGGACAGACCTTAATTCACACATAAGTAGGCTAAACTTTTGAGTAATTCACACCTGAGTAGACTAAAACCTCTGAGTAAGTTTTCACCTCTTTGCCACTTGCAAGTTTACAAGTTGCCTGACCTTTATAGGTACTTAGCACCCTTTATCTTCCCCTAAGGCATGCTTAAGTATGGGTGAAGTAGAGTTCTCACATTCCTGATCAAGTACCTTCATTGTTTAAAATGGGGAATGGTCTTAATCAAATCTTATGAAGTAGGGTCTGAGAATTTTTAAGATTCACAATACCATATTTAAATTTGCATATGATATGTCTTTCATATAATTTAGGCACCTAATCATAAAAGTAGCTTGTCAGGTGATGTTGCATTGTAATATGTTTACTGCATATAATACAAATGTGAATGTGGTATAAATAATACCATAGGATGATTTGGTTTAATTTGGCAACAATCGCTCTTAAATTATTGAAATTTTATGTTCATTATGGCAGTTACAGGTGTTCATATGAACCTCATAAAATTACCCAAGGACTGCAAAATCTTTGATTGATGGGGGGAGGCGGAGGTGTGCAAAGAACTTAATAACCTCAACACCATCATTAGTTCAAAACTGATGTAGAATCTCATGAGCAGTGAAGAGGCAAGCTGTGATGATAACAATATCAGCCAGAGTCCCAAGGCATGTAGATGAGGCTAATTCTTTTTGTAAAAGGTAAAAAAGACAGTCCCTGAAATTTCATTCCCCTGTGGGCTATAACTCAAGCTATATCACCATTCATGCAACTTAATGATCACTGAAGTCTAAATAGAGGCAGATCCATGCATGTGGAGTCAGTGCCATTTAGGCTCGGCAAATGTCTCATGGTATGTTGCACAAGTGTCAAGAAACCCTGCCCTTCTGACCAGATTTCATTTATTTATGAAGATAATGAGGACCTGTGTCTGCATTAGCCAAGTTTTGTATTCTTCTTGCCTTAAGTCTCTCCCTACTCCAGACCATTCTCCATTCAATTATTGTGAAGAATGGATTTGGCTCTCTCCTGATTGTAACAATGAAGGTACTTAGCTCTTCCTTGATTGTGAAGATAAAATTGTAATCCCCTGTCTATTTTTAGATTTTAATCCCCCAAAATGTAAGCACAGCATTTAAAGTTGAGTATGAAGATATACCCATTTTGGATTTTAACCACAAAAAGGTATGAACATCCATTTCATATACTGAGTGGGAGGTCTGTGACCCACATGTGAAAGAATGGGCAGTCCTGGAGTGGAGCGTGGGCTCTGATTGGTAGACTTAAAAATTTAGGGGAAGTGACACAACAGGAAAAGGTCTTTAAAAGTGGAAACAGAGACACACAGAGGACAAGCAGGCTACACGAATTCTCCTTGTTCTAACTAACCCAAATTTATGCTATCTAAATAAAAACTACTGCTAATATCCTTATAAATTTTAACTTCACCTTCAAATTATAAAATAGTAAAGGCTAGCTGGTTGAGTCTCAATAAGAATCAAACCAAAGACCAGGTTTTTCTTTGGTCTTCTCAGATATAAACCAATCTATAGAAACTGCAATAGATATTCAATAGTGCTTCCCAAGTTGAGAAAGGAAAACACTGAGCTAGTTCAGATCTTTCCCACAGACAGAGAGGCAAAGATGTTACCTCCTCCAGCCCTGAGAGAGTATCTCAGAGAGTGTGTCTCTGCCAACTGCCAGAGAGCAACTCCCAACTGCCAGAGAGAGTAATTGACATAGAAAAAAAAATGGTTATAACTCTCACATCTGAAATTAACATGCTCTGTTTCAAACTTCACTTCTTTCTCAAGCCAGCCACTTTACTTCTTATCCCTAGACTAATAAAACAATACTTATTTTCTAATATCATCCTTACAGTACTCAACATGTATGCACCAAATGGCATAGCATCCAAAATTCTAAAGGAGAAACTAGTGGAGCTCAAGGATGAAATATATAGAAAAACTATACTAATGGTAGAACTGAACATTCCTCTTATCAGAACTAGATAAATCAAACCAAAAAATAAATAAGAAAGAGGTAAGAGAAATGAATGAAATCTTAGAAAAATTAGTTAGTAGATATGTGGAGAAAAATAAATAGGGACAAAAAGGAATACACCTTCTTTTCAGCAGCATATGGTACATTCACAAAGCTTGACTAGGGCATAAAACCATTGCAAACAAGTGCAGAAGAGCAGAAATAATAAATGCAACATTCTCAGATCATAATGCAATGAAAAAATAATTAATAAGGTACATGGAGAGGCAAATTAAATATTAACTGGAAATTAAATAATATAATTCTCTGAAATTGGTTAGTTAAAGAATAAATCATAGAAACAATTAATTTCATTGGATGAAATGACAATGATAAAACATCCTTTCAAAATCTATGGGATGCAGTCAAAGCAGTACACAGGGGGAAATTTATATCCTTGAGTTCGTATATTAACAAATTAGGAAGGGCAGAGGTCAATGAATTAGGCAAGCAACTTAAAAAAACTAGAAAGTGAACAAATCAAAAATCCCCAGATGAAAATTAAATTAGAGATCCTAAAAATCAAAGGAGAAATCAATAAAATTGAAAGTTAAAGAATTGTTGATTTAATGAATAAGACTAGAAGCTGGTACTTTGAAAAAAACAAATAAAATAAAGTACTGGTCAATCTAATTTTAAAAAGGAAAGAAGAAAACCAAATAAACGATATTAAAGATGAAAAGGGAGACCTCACCTCTAAGGAAGAGGAAATTAAAGCAATCATTAAAAACTATGATGCCCAGTTATATGGCAATAAATATGGCAATCTAGGTGATATGGATGAATATTTACAAAAATATAAGTTGCCTAGATTAACAGAAGAAGAAATAGAATACCTAAACAACCCCATATCAGAAAAAGAAATTGAACAAGGCATCAAAGAACACCCTAAGATAAAATCCCCAGAGCCTGATGGATTCACAAATGAATTCTATCAAACATTCAAAGAACTAATCCCAATATTATCCAAACTATTTGACAGAATAAGCAAAGAAGGAGTTCTACAAAATTCCTTTTATGACACAAATATGGTACTGATTCCAAAGCCAGGCAGGTCAAAAACAGAGAAAGAAAACTAAAAAGACCTGTACAAGAATATTCATTGCTGCGCTCTTTGTGGTCGCAAAAAAATTGAAAAATGAGGGGATGCCCTTCAATTGGGGAATGGCTGAATAAATTGTGGTATATGTTGGTGACGGAATATTATTATGCTCAAAGGAACAATAAGTTGGAGAAATTCCATATGAACTGGAATGACCTCCAGGAATTGATGCAGAGTGAAAAGAGTAGAACCAGGAGAACATTATTCACAGAGACTGATACACTGTGGTACAATCAAATGTAATGGACTTCTCCATTAGTGGTAATGCAGTGATCCTGAACAATCTGGAGGGATCTACAAGAAAGAACACTCTCCACATTCAGAGGAAAAACTGTGGGAGTAGAAAAACAGAAGAAAAAACAACTGCTTGATTCCATAAGTCAATGGGGATATGACTGGGGATGTAGACTCTAAATGATCATCCTAATACAAACATCAACAACATGGAAATAGATTCTGATAAAAAATACATGTAAAACCCAGTGAAATTGTGCATTAGCTATGAAGGGATGGGGAGAGGGGAGGGAGGGAAAGAATATGATTCTTGTAACTAAGGAATAATGTTCTTAATTGACTAAATAAAATTTTCTAAAACAAATAAATAATTCTTGTTAAAAAAACTGGTAAATATTTCTTGAGTGTCTCATCTGTTGTTCTATTCTAGAAACTAAGCTACTGGACCAGCCTGTGCCAGATTTTACAATTGGGCATGTGCTCCTTGGACAATTTTCATGGACTTTTCCTGGAGAGAGAAAGTGGATAGAGTATTGCATTTTTCCCATATGGCAAGGATCAGAAAAGTTAGATGTGCTAAACTTCTACCCTATTGAATTATTTCTATAAGACTGATAGCAGGGAAGTTTCTGAGAGACTGGAGTCTCCTGGCAGGGCAATGTCCCTCAGTTCAAAGGAAGGATATGTATCATGGTCTCAATAAAGAAATTTGAAGGGAGGGTTAATTTGGTTCCAATTGTGGCTCAGACACTGGCATGAGATCTTCATTGACCTTCTTCATTCTACTGCATTCTACAGTGTCCCCATGTTTCATTGTTGCTCTGAGAGTAATATTGGATTATGATATCCTGTTTGCCAAGCTCCCATTGACTCCTTACTGAGATTCTACACAGAGAGGAAGTCTTTAATAGCTAGTAAGAAATTAAAAAAAAAATCTTTAGATCTAAATGACAAATCAGGAGTTAATATAATGTATGTGAATAAGTGAATACTATGTAGTACTAGGGAGTTCATTGTTAAGCCACATAGAATGTTTAAGGTAAGTTTGCCCAGTTTTGTAAAAGTCAATGGGCTTGTAACATTTGCTTTAGCCCTCAAAATTCTTCTCATTTGCAATAATTATCATCTCCTACCAGCCTCCGACTCCTCAAAACACAGCATACAAGAATCAGGTTTGAAGAGTTGGAAGTGACAGTAGTTATGATCATCTGATCCATTTATGTGAAATTTATTCTTCTGCAAGTACAGAACTTCCCAAAAGGCACTAACACCCATAATACCCCACCCAAAAACGGAACCAGAAAGGAGAGACAAAAGATATTGTTTCACTAGACATATTGCCTTTTTTTTTTTACTATACCTCTGATATATAGTTTCCTTTGAAATTTCTGGGTCCATGGACCAAAGATTTATAATTTCATTAAATAATGTCTTATAGTATAATTGTTTTTACTTTATGTATAAATAAGCATGGCAATTATCATTATCCTCAGTTTTATTGATTAGGAAGTATAGTCCTGGAGAAACTAGGTGAAGTGCTCACATTAACACATTTAATTAGAAGAATGTTAGAATCAGTTCTCAGCTTTTCTGATACTACTCCAGTATTCTATCCATTAGAGCAAATTGACTGCTAAGGGATGTAACTCAGGTTAATGTAGGCTGGGAAAAACAGAAATGCATGTCATGTTGAAAATATTAGGTGATGATTTCAAACATTTCCCAGGTTCTGTGTTCAAACTAGGTTCTTTAAAAATCATTTTCCTAAATGGTAGGACTAGACATTTGGGCACCAAAAACCTGGTCAAAATGGAATGATCAAGTGTTACTATGAGTACAAGATGTTTCTTTTAAGCAGTACCATTTGGCAGCCAGTCCATGGAGAATTAATGTGCCCTCCTTATATTGAGATCCCAGTCCTCCAAACAATTATTATAATACCACAAATACTGTAAAGGTCATCTTAAAAATAACATGCAATTTAGTAAAGTAAAAAACTAAACCAAACTAAACCTCTAATATATGCCTATTTAAAAAATAGTTCTTATAAAAGTCCCTTTCATTTGGGGACCTTCAGTAGTTTGTTTGTTTTTTTAATTTGTATATTTAATTAATTAATTTATAAAATGATTCCATGGTTAAATGATTCATGTTCTTTCTCTCCCCTACTCCTTCCCCCCCTCCAGAATCAATGAACAAGTCCCCTGGGTTTTACATGTGTCATTTATCAAAACCTATTTTCATATTCTCAATATTTGTAATTTAATGATCATTTAAAGTCAACATTCCCAATCATATCCCCACTGAACCATGTGATTAATCATATGTTTTTCTTCTGCCTTCACAAGTTCTTTCTCTCGATGTGGCTAGTGTTCTTTCTCATAAGTCCCTCTGAATTGTCCTGGATCATTACACTGCTGCTAGTAGTTCATTATGTTCAATTGTGCTATAATGTATCAGACTCTATGTACAATGTTTTCCTGTTCTGCTCCTTTCACTCTGCATCAATTCCTGGAGGTCTTTCCAGCTCACATGGAATTCCTCCAGTTCATTGTTCCTTTGAGCACAATAGTATTCCATCACCATCAGATACCACAATTTATTCAGCCATTCCCCAATTGAAGGGCATCCCCTCATTTTCCAATTTTTTGCCACCACAAAGAGCGCAGCTATGAATATCCTTCAGTAGTTTTTTAACTATACTTAAAACAAACTTGAATGTTATGTCAGCAAAATAAATATCATGACCTCCTTGGGTGAGGACAAGTCACCTAGTCATACTGAGAAGAGTTAATGAAGTACAAAAATTGTGATTCCTTTATTGTCTTAGTGATTTCCCATGTTTCTGTGCTTTAAAAAAAAGTATAGATAGATTTAGAAATAAATCAAGGCTTCATTCTGGGGGAAAAATTGCTAAGGAACAATAACAAAAAAAAAACTCCAAAGTCCAGTGAATCAACTATCTAAAGGTCAAATATAGCAAATCACTTCTCTTTTCTATATACTCATCTTGCTTCATATTATTTTCAAGATCAAATGGAAAAGCCTCTATTTGGCCTTTGAAGCCTTTAAAAGCTTGCCTTCCACTCTCCCACATTTCCAGTCTTCTTATACTTTATGCTTCCTCTAAATACTCTGAGATACATTGATGTTGGCCTACTTGCTTTTCCTTGTATATGATACCCATCTCACATGTTGAAACATTTTTACTGGCTTTCTCCCATTTCTGAAATCTTCTTCATCCTCTTCTCAGCCTCTTGCCTTCCCTGATTTCTATTAAGTGTCAAGAAGCCTTTTGCTTAATTTTACTACTCAAGATTATCCCCAATTATACTGTTTATGTTTTATTTGTAAAAAGAATTACTTGTATGTTGCCCCTTCTATTAAACTGTGAGCTGCCTGAGAGCATGGATTTTTCTTTTTACTTTATATCTTCAGGAATAGCACAGTACCTGGAATATATTACATAATTAAGATTGGGTCACTGACTGAAATACGATATGCTACACCATTTTGAATAGCAAAAACAGACAGTCTCAGGATAAGGTTAGAGGCTAGTGCTAGAGTTGGTTGTTCTTCAGGCATTTCAAGACTTTTCAAGAAAAAATAATTAGGAAAAAAATCATGAACTTAACTTATCCTTCCAGATCTGCTAACTAATGCCCTACTTTTCTTCAGTCCTTTGTAGATAAACTCCTCAAAAATGTCATCTATTAGAAACAAAGTGCCTCCACTTCCTCCCTCTTTCTCTTTTCTTAACCTCTTATAATTTGATTTCTGATTTGAAGAAAATTCCAAAAAAATATTGTTACACATAATTGCTTTTTATTTCAGGCCTTAATCTCCTCGACCTCTGACTTCTAATACCACTGATCACTCTTTCCTCCTTGATATTCTACTTCCCTCTAAAGTTTTGGATCACTCTTTTGGTTTCTCCCTATTTATATGGCTTTTCATGCTTGGCTTCCCTTGCTGGATGCTCTTCTTGCCTGGTATCCCTCAGAGTTTTGCTCTGAGTCCTCTTCTTCTCTTATACCACTTCTCTTGGCAATCTCATCAGATCTCGTGGACCATGATTGGAAATAAAATGACAGTCTCATTGCTGATTCTCAAATCTATCTTTCCTGCTCCAGTTTCTCTCCTGACCTCCAATCTCTTATCTCCAACTATTTTTCAAACCTCTTAAATTGGATGTACAATAGAAATCTAAAATTCCATGAACAAAACAGAGCTCATTATTTTCCCCTTAAATATCTCCTCCTATCTTCTCTGTTACTAAAGAGAGCAAAACCATCTTTCCAATTCCACAGGCTCTCAACCTAGGCATCATCATGAAATCCTCACTATCTCTCACCTCCCAAATCCCACTCTAGTGCTGGCCCCCATCAACTCACACCTTAATTATTGCAATAGCTTGCTGCTGGCTGCCTCTGAACCATTTTTCAGCCAGTTACTAAAGTAATTCTTCTAAATCACAAGTCTGATCATGTCACAACCCACTCTCCACTACCTTACTCAATAAACTCCAGTATCTTCTTATGGCTTCCAAGAGCAAATACAAAATTATCTGGCATTCATATCCTTCATAACATAACTCCCTTTACCTTTCCAAGCACAACACTTACTCTTCAAAACAACAACTCTATTTTCCTGGCTATTTAGTGAACAAGACATTCCATCTCTTGTCTCCTGGTGTTCTCAGTGGCTGTCTCCCATGCTAGGAACATTCTTCCCTCCTTAATTTTAACTACTAATGTCTCTGGCTTTCCTAAATTCTCTTCCTGTCATCAAAGGTCCCTTAATAATCCACTTGTCTCCTAGAACTTTTGCTTCTTTGGGTCTCCCATTATTGTCCTAAAGAATGCTAATGGCGATGGTCTACTTAAAGAATCCTAGAGATTCAACCAAAAAGCTAATCGAAATAATCAACAACTTTAGCAAAGTTGCAGGATACAAAATAAACCCACATAAGTCATCAGCATTTCTATATAATTCCAACACAGCTCAGCAGCAAGAACTAGAAAGAGAAATCCCATTCAAAATTACCTTAGACAAAATAAAATACTTAGGAATCTATCTCCCAAGACAAACACAGGAATTATATGAACACAACTACAAAACACTTTCCACACAACTAAAACTAGACTTGAACAATTGGAAGAACATTAACTGCTCATGGGTAGGATGAGCCAATATAATAAAAATGACCATCCTACCCAAACTCATCTATCTATTTAGTGCCATACCCATGGAACTTCCAAATTTTTTTTTTACTGATTTAGAAAAAACCATAATAAAGCTCATTTGGAAGAACAAAAGATCAAGGATATCCAGGGAAATAATGAAAAAAAAATACAAAGGAAGGGGGCCTTGCTGTCCCAGATCTCAGACTATATTATAAAGCAGCAGTCATCAAAACAATTTGGTACTGGCTAAGAGACAGAAAGGAGGATCAGTGGAATAGACTGGGGGCAAGCAACCTCAGCAAGACAGTATATGACAAACCCAAAGATTCCAGCTTTTGGGGCAAAAATCCACTATTTCATAAAAACTGCTGGGAAAATTGGAGGACAGTGTGGGAAAGATTAGGTTTACATCAACACCTCACACCCTACACCAAGATAAATTCAAAATGGGTGAATGACTTGAACATAAAGAAGAAAACTATAAGAAAATTAGGCGAACACAGAATAGCATACATGTCAGGCCTTTGGGAAGGGAAAGACTTCAAAACCAAGCAAGAATTAGAAAGACTTACAAAATGCAAAATAAATAATCTGGAATACATCAAATTAAAAAGGTTTTGTACAAACAAAACCAATGTAACCAAAATCAGAAGGGTAGCAACAAATTGGGAAACAATCTTCATAAAAACCTCTGACAAAGGTTTAATTACTCAATTTTACAAAGAACTAAATCAATTGTACAAAAAATCAAGCCATTCTCCAATTGATAAATTGGCAAGGGACATGAACAGGCAGTTCTCAGCTAAAGAAATCAAAACTATTAATAAGCACATGAAAAAGTGCTCTACATCTCTTATAATCAGAGAGATGCAAATCCAAACAACTCTGAGGTATTACCTCACACCTAGCAGATTGGCTAACATGACAGCTATGGAAAGTAATGAATGCTGGAGGGGATGTGGCAAAGTGGGGACACTAATTCATTGCTGGTGGAGTTGTGAATTGATCCAGCCATTCTGGAGGGCAATTTGGAACTATGCCCAAAGGGTGATAAAAGACTGTCTGCCCTTTGATCCAGCTATAGCACTGCTAGGTTTGTACCCCAAAGAGATAATAAGGAAAAAGACTTGTACAAGAATATTCATAGCTGCACTCTTTGTGGTGGCCAAAAATTGGAAAATGAGGGGATGCCCATCAATTGGGGAATGGCTGAACAAATTGTGGTATATGTTGATGATGGAATACTATTGTGCTAAAAGGAATAATAAAGTAGAGGAATTCCATGGAGACTGGAACAACCTCCAGGAAGTGATGCAGAGCGAAAGGAACAGAACCAGGAAAACATTGTACACAGAGACTGATACATTGTGGTACAATCGAAGGTGATGGACTTCTCCATTAGTGGCAATGCAATGTCCCTGAACAATCTGCAGGGATCTAAAAAATACTATCCACAAGCAGAGGATAAACTGTGGGAGCAAAAACACCGATGAAAAGCAACTGCTTGACTACAGGGGTTGAGGGAATATGACTGAGGAGAGACTCTAAATGAACACTCTAATGGAAATACCAACAACAGGGAAATGGGTTCGAGTCAAGAATACATGTGATAACCAGTGGAATCGTGCGTCGGCTATGGGAGAGGGAAAGTTGGGGGGGGGGGGCGGGGAGGAAAAGAAAATGATCTTTGTTTCCAGTGAATAATGTTTGGAAATGACCAAATAAAATAATGTTTAAAATTTAAAAAAAAAGAATGCCAATGGCCTATTATAATTACTCTAGGGGATATATTTAAATTTTAACATTTGTTCTACTATGGCATGGCATTATTTTGAGATAAATGCTTTGCCATCAATAAAAGAGGATAGGCAAGGAAGATAGAAATAAGGCAATTCCTTTGTCTCCCCCAGAATAACATCACTCACTTCCCCAATTCAATTTTGCAACTTGGCTACCCCAGAGAGATAACTACCTCAGGTCTACAACATTCTGTTGGTATAAAATAGTAAAATTATAGCTCATGGCACATAAACACAATTAGCATGGTTCAAAACAAAAGAATTTACTGAAAGGACATAGGATAGACAGCAGTGACAAGTCATTTCCCCCCAAACTTAAGGGTGTCTACCACAAAAACAGATAGCTTGGGGAAAGATTGGGCCCATATTGAGTAGATTAGTTGAGAGGCATGGTTAAAGAACACAAAGTCAATTATGAAGCTTAAGAAACCTATGTCTTTTTACTCTCATACTCACACTGAGCATGCTCATCTGAGATCACTAGGGCCTGTTCTTCTCCACAGCTCAACTCCCAACTGTTAGAGCTGATTCTCTCTCCTTGGCTCTCTGTGGAGAAGTCAATCTGTTACCAAATGCCATTGTTGATAAGGGGGAGGGGAGGGAAGAAAAGAGAGCCATTCTCCCCATCTCCCACCCACCCTGCCAGTGGACACTGGAAGAAGTTCAAGGAAAATGGCAAAGAGTAAATATATGCCAAAAACTGACTTCTTCCCTTAATAGCTTACTCTCTTCTTCATTTCCAGGGATGAACCTCCACTCCATTAATTAATATCTCTCTCTCGATTGACTGAAAGGCTAGGGAACTCATTTTTAAAAGATAACCAGGGGCATAGATTAATCCTTTAGCCAAGATACCATAATTTTTTTTAAGTTTGACTAAGTAATTCCTTAGTCAAATATATATTAACACTTCTTTATAATTCCTTGGTACCTCTTTCAAACATACTTGTGAATATTGTACCACTACAGTCTCTGAAGAGTCAAAGTTGTGGATGACCCATAGGTCAGTGGAGAAATATAAAATAACCACATTTAGGTTGTTGTATATTTTTAGTAATGACCAATGAGAAAGAAATATCATTTAGGAAATATGGATGGGCTGATAATAGATAATGAAGAATGGCATATAGATAAATTAAGTACATTACTGGTACCCATGAAATGTAAAACGACACAGAATAAAGTCTCCAGCACATTGGATAGTTCCCTTGCATAGACCTAGAGGAGAACACAAACATGGACAGGAATCACAGAGGATGAAAAGGCATGGATGAGTCACCAGATGGTGGGAAAATACAGATAATGGAGGTCACAAATCAAATTGTAGTAGTGAAATATACTCATGTTATAGGAGTTCTAGTTCTCTTGCAGTGAAAGAGGCTGACAAGGAAATAAGGTCTAAATTTAATTATCCTGGATGTCTCAATGATAACATCCATCCTGGGGAGGGGCGATCAGTGCTTAATGGAGAGAAGGGTTCTACAACTCCAGTACTTTCCACCTTAGAGAACCACTCTCTGTCAGCCTTCACTGACTATCTTTGAAGATTATTCTGAGGTAATAAAACACCTTAAGTGAGCTACTGTGGTACTGTGGTATAGTAGTTCTGGAGTCAGAGGACTTGGTTTCAAATCTCATCTTTAATACCAACAGAATGAATTTGGGCAAATTACTTAACTTCCCTGAGCCTCCATTTTCTCCTCTGTCAAGTGAAGAAGCTGTATTCAATGACTTCTAATCCATATCTAGAAGTCTAGCTTAAGAGCATCTGAACAAAATATTCAAAGTTGCTGAAATGTAGGGAAAGAAAAAGTGTTATTGGACAAGTACTGCATGGTACAATTTGCCTTTTGGATTAGTTCAACATAAAAACCAAAGCAAAACATTTTGAACCCATGGATGTTTTAAGGTAAAATTAATAGTCAAGATTACCACCCAGAAACAATCACAGTGATAGGCTAATTTTAACATTTACACTCAGGACAAATTAAGCACTAAAGTAAATAAATTTCAAATTTAGTAATTATCTTTTTTCATATGCTAAAAGAAAAATTATGTTAGCTGTTCAGGGATTACAGTGAAATAAAATAGGTCTTATTGTCTGTCTTGCTGTTGTTACTGGTTTTTTGTTTTTGTTTTTGTTTTTTGTTTTTTTGGTCAGAAACAGAGATTTTGGCTCTTCAGCTCAGGCCCTGGAGACACTTGGGTGCAGAGTCCCATCAGGAAAAAGTTTGTATGAATCCCAAAGTTTTGAGATTAGCAGATGAAGGAGGTCAAAATGTGACTCAGCTGTCCAGACTCTTTGGTGCAAAATCAAGCTGTTTGCATGGCTCTAGGGCTGCCTGACCATCTTGCCTTTTTGGCAGACAGGACAGCCTTCCAGTACTGAGGCAAAAACAGAGAGACATAAGTGGAGGAGGGACCAGGGCAGAAATGGCCTTGAGACACAGGGAATGGAACTGGGGAGAAAGATGACCAACCAAATGCTTTGTGTCAGGCAAAATGTTTCTTTTCAACAAGGACTTCTTAATATAGTACTCCAGACTTGAGGAACTTGAGGCAAAAGCATCAGTTGAACTAGTTGCTAGAAATTAACTTGTATTATAAAATAAACCCACAAAAATCAATAGTACTTATACATAGCAATAAATAAAAGCAGGAATGAATAAGAGAAAAGGAAGTTATATTCAATATAATTGTCAAAAATGGGGGATATTTATCTGGAAGTCAATCTATCACTAAATGGTTAATACCTATATAGATACAATTAAAAAAATATCCCCTACAAATATTGAGAAGTACTTGAAAAATTGAGACATTCAGATAGTGCTCAGAGTTATGCTATGTCAATACAATAAAAATAGCAAAACTCAAAAACTAATTTGCATATTTAAAGCTGTTATAATTGAAGCAACATGGGGATGCTTTCCAGAGTCAGAAAAAATAGCAACAAAATTTATTGTGAATAATAGCAGACTTTGAATGTCATAGAAACCAGGAGAAAGATAGAAATTAATGAGGATAGCATTTCTAGACTTGGTTTTTAAAACCAAAAGTAGATCAGTAACAACACTAGAGAAGGAAGAATCTGAAAAAACTGACTTCAGTAACTACTCAACAAACGCCTAAACATAAATTATTTAGGATAGAGCTTCATATTGAATAAGTATTGCTAGAAAAACTGGACAGAATTCTGGCAGAAATTAAGTTTGGACTGGTAAAATGTATATATGACTGAAATATTTTTCAATATATTTCTACTTATTTCATTAAATATTTCCTAATTACATTTTTAAATTTTTTAATTCATTTTTTTCTTTTTAGTTCCAAAACCTCCCCTCTCTTTTCCTTGAGAATGAAAGCAATTCAATATTCATTAAATATATTACATTATGCAAAACATTTTTACTAGGCATGTCACAAAACAAAACATAAAATCCCTCCCCCCCCAAAAAAAAACAGGATAAAAATAAGGTAAATAAATATGATTTAATTTGCATTCAAAGTTCATCTCTCTTTCTCTCTCTCTTCAGGGTCGTACCTATCAAACTATCAAAAAACTATTTTATAGAACTAGAATATTTGTAGCCATGCTCTTTGTGGTGGCAAAAAAAATGGAAAATTAGGTGATACCCTCCAACTGGGAAATGACTGCATAAATTGTGGCATTTGTTGGTGATGGAATACCTTTGTGCTCAAATAAACAATGAACTAGAAGAATTTCATGTGAACTGGAACAACCTGCAGGAATTGATGCAGAGAGAAAGGAGCAGAACCAGGAGAACATTATACACAGAGACTGATACACTGTGGTATTATCGAATGTAATGGATTTCTCTACTAGCATCAATGCAATGATCCAGGACATTTCTGAAGGACTTATGTGAAAGAACACTATCCACATCCAGAGGAAGAGCTGTGGGGTTGAAACACAGAAGAAAAACAACTGCTTGATCACATGTGTCAATGGGGATATGATTGGGGTTATAAACCCTAAATGATCACCCTAGTGCAAATATAAGTAATATGAAAATAGATCTTGACCAAAGACACATGTAAAACCCAGTGGAATTGTATGTCAGATATGGGATGGGGGTGGGGCAAGGGGAGGGAAAGAACATGATTTTTGTAATCCTGGAAAAATGTTCTAACCAATTAAATACAATTCTTTAGAAATTAAAAAATGAACTAGAAAAAATAATAACAAAATTCATATGGAAAAACAAAAGATCAAGAATATCAAGGGAACTAACGAAAAAAATGTTATGGGTAGTGGCCTAGCAATAGCAGATTTTAAACTGTACTATAAAGCAGTAATCATCAAAACAATCTGGATCAATGGAATAGATTAGGGGTAAATGCTAGTGTTTGATTAACACAAAGATCCTAGTTTAAGAGATAAGAACTCAGTATTTGATAAAAACTACTGGGAAAATTAGAAAACTCTAACACAAATTAGTTTTAGATCAATATTGCACATCCTATAACAAGATAAGGTCAAAATGGGTATATGATTTAAACATAAAGAGTGATATTATCAGTAAATTAAGGAAATGTCATATCTTTGGAGAAGAGAAGAATTTAAGGCCAAGCAAGAGACAGAGATCATTACAAGATGTACAAGAATAATTTTGATTGTATTAAATTACAAAGTTTTTGTACTAACAAGACCAATATAACCAAGATTAGAAAGGAAGCAACAAACTGGGGGAAAATCTTATAACAAAGTTCTCTAATAAAGGTCTAATTTCCCAAATATATAAAGAACTAAGTCGAATGAATAAGAAACCAAGTAATTGTCCAGTTGATGAATGGTCAAGGGATATGAATAGGAAGCTTTCAGATTAAGATATCAAAGTTATCAATAAACATAGGA
The DNA here is from genome assembly GCF_027887165.1 of Monodelphis domestica. NCBI lineage: Eukaryota > Metazoa > Chordata > Mammalia > Didelphimorphia > Didelphidae > Monodelphis > Monodelphis domestica. The sequence goes on from NC_077232.1 coordinate 273,388,290, forward strand.
AAAATGTTCTAAATCCCTCTTTATTAAAAAATGCAAATTAAAACAATTCTGAGGTACCACCTTATGCTTAGCAGATTGGTCAATATAACAGTAAAGTAAAATAATAAATGTTGGAGGGGATGTGGGAAAATTGAAACACTAATACAATGCTAGTGGAGTTGTGAATTGATCCAACCATTGTGGGAGGCAATTTGGAATTATGCCCAAAAGGTTTTAAAGGAATCCATACCTTCTGATCCAACAATATGAATACTAGGTCTATATCCCAAAGAGATTTTTTTTTAGTGGGAAAGAACCTGTTTGTACAAAATATTTATAGCTAAGCTTTTTGTGGTGGCAAAGAATTGGAAACTAAAGGGATATCCCTTGATTGAGGAATGGCTGAACAAAGTGTAGTATATGGTGGTGATGGAACACTATTGAGCAATGAGGAATGATAATTTCAGAAAGAACTGGAAAGACCTTCATGAACTATGCAGTGTAGTAAGCAGAACCAGAAGAACATTATACACAGTTACTGAAATTGGGGAATGATCAGATGTGATAGACTGTAGGGGACAGCTGGGTTGCTCAGAGGATTGAAAGGCACCTCCTAGCTGTTTGGCCCTGGACAAGTCACTTAACCTCCATTGCCTAGTCCTTACCACTCTTCTGCCAGACAGAAGGTAAGGGTTATTTTTTTTTAATTTGATAAACTTTGTTATTAACTGCAATACGGTGATCCAGGACAATTCTGAAGGACTTATGGGGAAAAAAAGCCATCCACCTCCAGAGAAAGAATTGTTTGAGTAGAAATGCAGATGAAAATACATGATTTATCACTTGTTTATTTGGGTATACAATTTTGTGTTTTGATTTAATAAGATTATTCACTTATAAAAATGAATAATATGGAAATAGGTTTGAGTGATAATACATGTATAACACAGTTGAATTGCTTGTCAAATCCAGGAGGAGGAGAGAAAAGAAGGAAGACAAAATGAATCATGTAACTTTGGAAAACTTATGTGTCAATATGTTATTAGAATAAAATAAAAACTAAAAAGTAAATAAACAAAAGGCCTCTCAGAGAGTAGAAAAGTCCACCTGGACCCCAAACTCAGAGTATAGTTTTCTAGGATTTACTTTTTTTTTTTAATTCCTAAAGAACAACCCTGTAGATTACTAATGGATCCTATAAAAATCATACGTATATGTATGTATATAGGAGTCAGGAAACCTTACACTTGAGGGAATACTATCAGGCTGAAGTCATTAGCAAAACGACTAGATACCTGGGTCTGTAAAGGTATTCAAAGAAACCCCATAGGAGGAATGATATGTGTTTCTGGGTATATATTCTAATTTATATAAATTCTCTTATTTCTTTCATTCCTCCCCACCATTCCCTCTCTTCTTCCATCCCCAACTATACCTCAATTTATTCCATCTCTGGTGCAATTTGTTCACTTTCAAGTCATTGTCACAATCAAACAACATCTTCCCACATCCCTTTAGTCTTTGTTTGGTGGCCCTTCTATCTCCCACAGCTTTGTTTAATGTTTCATTTCCTGCTATAAGAGACTATAAGAATAGTGTCCTCATCCCTAAATATTCCTGATTCTATGTCTCACCCTTTAAAGTATGGAGCCATCTCAAAAAAGAAGAAAACAATAAGCACACCTGAAGTGGAAATTTAATGTTGCTAGGTTCCACTTGGGCTTCTGCTGTGTGCCTCATTATGCGAGAGTCTTCAGGCTCTGATGACTCTTGGAAAATGGTTTTGAAAATTCCATCAATTCAGATTTCCTAAATTTCCCAATATGTACTTATCTTCTTTCTCTCTCTTAAAGAACAAAACATTTCTTGTTGGAATGTTTTGCATGGTTAATGGATCCACGTGGAAATAGAATTCAAAATGGGGAAAGAAATAGGAAGATAAATATCAGGTTATATGGATTGTATAATACTCACGATTGGATTCATAATTGCTTCAGTGGCTTATTCAAGTAGCACCAGTGACCTACACAAATTAAGCTTATATTTCAGTAGATCTCCAATTATATTCATGCAGGTGCTCTTTTCAACAGGGCAGATCTTATCTCCCTGGGAAGCCACATCTCATCCACACTTCACACCTTGGCAAAATGAGAATTTTTAAAAATCAAAGGAAAACAATTGCAACCTTGGCTTTTTCCAAATATACGCCTGGCAGGATATCTAGTCAAGGGTATTTGTCTGTTTCTTCATCAAGGAAATGGGAAAATGAGGAGCCAATTATTCACCAACAAAAAACTTGAATTTTTTTTTGTTTGAATGTTTTGATTATTTGCTGGATGCTACAATTTTAACAGAAAAGAGTTTGGAATTTTTTTTGTTTTTGTTTTTAGAAGACTAAATTATTTGATCAAGTCCTGGTATTGGTTGCTTAGCAACCATTCAATGCAAATTAAACAGTAACCAACCAGCAGACCGACCAGGGAGAGGTTGAGTCTTAGAAGCTGACTGCCAGAGAAAGCACTGATTGGAAAAATACTCTCATGGGGATTGTAGGCAGTGGCACAGCGCTGTAATGTGATTTTCTTCCTCTGTTTTGCTGCTAGTAAATGTTGAACCTGGGAAGGCAGAAGGGTAAACTATTTCTTGAGACGTTATTGATAGGAAGCTAAATGTCTATCTCAGATAATGGGAAGATCAAAGGCAAAAAGAAGGTGCCTCCAGGGGTTTTTTATCCATAAATACCATGAACCCTAAAAGACCTGAAATCTAGTGTGTGTGTGTATATGTACACACACACACAAAAGCATGTATACATGCATACAAATATGTATATATACAACCTAGTATATACACACATATTTACATATGTACAAATACTCACATATATGCATACATATAGACAAGTATGCAGAAATCCACATGTGTATATAAGTGCATATAGATATGATATTGTGTTCATTCATGTCTAATAAGATCTGGATAAGAACCATATAAAAGCCCACCAAACTTTACTGGACCCAGGGGAAAGGTTACACTCTCTCTAGAACTTCAGCAGGGTGCCAATTCTACCAAAGACCCAATGGAGCTGCCCTTTTCCTATCTCTGATTACTACTTTCTTTTTTTTTTTACACCCTTACCTTCCCTCTTGGAATCAATTCTGCATATTGGTTCCAAGGCAGAAGAGTGGTAAGGGCTAGGCAATGGGGGTCAAGTGACTTGCCCAGGGTCACACAGCTGGGAAGTGTCTGAGGCCAGATTTGAACCTAGGACCTCCTGTCTCTAGGCCCAATTCTCAGTCCACTGAGCAACCCAGCTGCCCCCTACAACTTTATTTCATGAGTATCTCTGCTCAATAAGTGTGGCTTTTTCTTTTCTTGGGTCTTTGATATTCTGAACCTTCCCAAGTCTGCCTGAGCCAGACACCCAAACCAGGAAAATCTTACGTATTTTTATAGAGGTTCTTATTTTGTTCTAGTTGAACTAGAAGGACTAGAGAACTAGAGGAAAGACATAAAGAGCATGGACCTGGGGACTATGCTGATTTACATTAGCATATGGGTAGGGGAGGGAGGAGGGAAAATTGTAGTTAACATTCAAACTCCTTTCTCATGGTAAAGGGAGTTTGAGGATCTTACTACCCCATTTTGGTCTGACAGAATGACAAGGGTTTGGATCTCTACCAGGACTTCTTTGTTCAGAGGAATGGAGATGTTAGTAGAGTGATGACAAATTCCCAGGTGAGGAAATTCCCTCTTCCAATGTAGGTTAGTATCTCCTCTGAAATAAAAAGTTGATTACTGCAATGAGAAGTTAAATGACATTTCTAATGTCATAGAGTACCAGACATGGCAAAAACATTTAAGTATATCTTTAAAAACTTGGTAATGATGATATTTCAGACCACATACAACAGACAGGAAGGCTAAGTGTTTTACAAATATTATTTCATTTGATTCTCACAATAACCCAGCAAGAAAAGTGCTTTTATTATCCCCATTTTATAGTTGAAAAAAACTGAGGCTGGGGGGCAGCTGGGTGGCTCAGTGGATTGAGAGTCAGGCCTAGAGGCAGGAGCTTCTAGATTCAAATCTGGACTCAGACACTTCCCAATTGTGTGACCCTAGGCAAGTCACTTAAGCCCCATTGCTTAGCCATCACCTCTTCTGTCTTAGAAACAATATACAGTACTGATTCTAAGATGGAAGGTAATGGAGGGAGAAAAAAAGAAAGGAAAAGGAAGGAAGGAAGGAAGGAAGGAAGGAAGGAAGGAAGGAAGGAAGGAAGGAAGGAAGGAAGGAAGGAAGGAAGGAAGGAAGGAAGGAAGGAAAGAGAGGGAGAGAGAGAAAGAAAGAAAGAAAGAAAGAAAGAAAAGAGGAGAAGAAAAAAGAAAAGAAAGAAAAGCAAAAAGGGAAAGAAAAGAAAAGAAAAAAATTGAGGCTGACAGAGTCTAAGTGACTTGCCTAGGATCAGAAAAGTAAGTGTCTAGTGTGGATTGGGGCTTAAGTCTTCCTGACACCAGAATCAGTGCTCTATCCACTGCACCACTGCACCACCTAACTTTTTGTAGTATTCTAATAATTCAGTGATCACAAATATAAAATTAAGTTAAAGAAATTATTCTTAACTACCATTTACTCTTCAGGGAACTATAGACTTTATAGAGGTCTGAAATACTAAATAACTTTTACTAGCAAGTGTCTGTGGTCATATTTGAACACAGGTCTGCCTCCAGACCAAGCATTCCATTCACTTTGACCCCTAGCTGCTTTGAAGTGGTTTCAATAGGGAGTCAACTTCATCATTTTATTTATTTTTTTCCTTTTAAATGAGTTTATTTAGTCAATTTATTGTAACCCAATCAATATGAAATAGTTACAGGTGGAAAACTAAAAGAGCATAGAAACCACCTTGGCCCACAACCCTTTGATCTCCTAGCTAAAAGAGAAACCTGACAGAAAGGACGCCATTAGCTCAGAGCACAATCTTAACTATAAAACATTTTGAAGGAGTCTGGACAGCTTTTGCGATATCACAGAAAGTTCAAATATCCGCGACTCCAATTCCAAAGAAGTCTTCCCTCACACTATTAGCACAAAAACTATTTCATTATTAGCATCAGTTTTTATGTCCATGCTTCTTGCTCCTTTCTCCTAATAATTAAATAGGCCTTAATAGATCCAGATGAGAATTCTGTAAAACTATTTTTAAAAACCTACCATTCTTTACTAGCCCAGTGCCTTCAAGTACCCCAGGAAGGTGTCCAGTCCCATTCAAGGCCTACACCATTTGATCCCCTTCACAAGCAAAGAAACCTGGCATATAGGACATCATTAGCTCAGAACATAACCTTAAGTATAAAACATTTTGGAGGAGTATAGTCAAAGATAATTATTTCCTCAAAAAGAGTGAAAGAGAAAACAAATCATCACCAACAACAGTGAAACATGTGAACTCAGTAATTGATTATATCTGTATCAGCAATCATTATATCTGCACATATTATATTATATGCAGAAATGGAAATGACACTGAAGAAAATGAAGTCAGGAACAATAGCTAGACCAGAATTGGAGTACATAGAGGAGAAATTCATGCTAGATCTCTGTGAAGACACTTGGAAGAACATCAACAGAATCTTCAAATGTCTGAAATACTGTCATGAAGAAGACAAATTATATGGATTCCACTTCGTTCCTGAGGATGGAGAGCAGAACTTATACCAATGGAAGAAGGTTGAAAGACAATATCTATTCAAAATGACCAATTTTTAAGACTCTTGTAGAAGTGGTTATTGCATAATTTCAATTTTGGACTAAGTGGTCAACCTCTGGAGTAATTTCCAATTCTGCCTCTCTGAGTAAGCTTTTTGAAAAGGACACAATTCTGAAAATTTTGATGGACATTTTTAATGGTGGTTTGGTGCAAATTCAGAGCACTTTAACTGGCATCTTTCTACATGGGTGTTCTGTGATTCAAAGGGAAGTGCTTAGGAGAGAATATGGAGCTTGTTTAGAAATTCTGAAACATTCCAAAAAATTATTTTCAATTTTATGATCCCATGAGTGTTTTATCATAATCCAATTTTGACCTTGAATCAATGGACTGACCGATGCTAAGCCTGTTTCATAATATTCATGTATTTATGCAGCTATAATCTATCTGTTATTCTTCTTTTCCCAAAAATGACCAGCCCACTTTGTTTCAGTCACAGGTCAATTCAATGTTATCTTTTACACTAATCCTTATGCACAATTCACATTTACTATATAGTAGTACCTCATTTTATATGACCAATATGTTTCAAGGCCTTTTATGCAAGTTGAAAATCACACATGATAGTGAACCCCATTATTTGCTAAATATTTCTTATACGAACATACCTATGACTTCCCTTGGGTTTATTGGAGCTACCAGTATCACTAATCTTGTACTTTAGGGCCATTATTTATAACTAAGTAGTGTTAATGAAACTGAGAGAAGCACTGCACTGACATGGACATGAATTGTTCCAAACAAGAACTTTGGACATGTGGGAGCTAATATTTGGCACAAAACTATGTAATAACTCATATTACTGCTTCGCAGGCTGAGAATGAGTATGATTTGATGAACTACTATGAGTTGCTTGGGAAAATGGTGAGGATTTTGCACAGTGATGGCAAACCTATGACACTTATATCAGCACTGACACACATAGCCATTTTTGATGACACATGGTCACATGTGGGCTCAGAGCACCTTGGGGCTGGGAGTTGCCCAGGGAGTCACATGCCCACAGCCGTAGGGGAAAAGGGGGGAAGGGTTGATCCACGACAAGCTGGTCAGGGTGGGGCAGGGGCAGGCAGCTATATTTTTGCTATTTAAACTATAAATATTGCAAAATTATGGTTTTTTTCTCAAAGTGACACACCACCCAAGTCATGCTCTGTTTTTGGCAAATTTTGACACACCAAGCTCATCATCACTGATTTAGAACATAATTAAAGTTTTTATTTTACATATTTTTCTGCCTTCATTTTTTTCAATTGCCAATTGTATATACCCAAATTTGCATAAGTTGAGTTCATGTAAATGAGATCCTATTGTATATGGTCCCTTTTGGGCTTGCCTTCTTTATATTTATTGAATGAATGAACTACATGCCTATTACTTAGGCCTAAAGAAGAATATTAACATTTGTCAAGTTCACTGTTCTTTCTAACTTCCCTTATTGATTCAACAAATATTAATTTGAATACTAAGAACTAGCAAGCTAGACACTAAATAAGGTCCATAAAGATAGATACAATGTCTTGTTTAAATGTTGCACATTGTATTTATTATGCATATAGTAGGTGCTTAATGAATGTTCATTGAATTGAACCAAAATGAACCCACATCATCTGGCATCAGCAACTCCAGCTTCAACTTCATAATATCACTATTAGAATAAAATAGAGATTTTTTTTCAAACTGAGAATTATGTTCAAGGGTATCATTTCATTTCCCTTACTTTTTTGCCCAGTGGTCAATAGCTTTAGTCTTAATGCTTTCCTTCTGAGATGATCTCCAGTATCTATATCTATATATCCAATATATCTTTATGTATATATATATATATGTATATGTACCCATATGTACATATTGATCATATATGAAATTACCATATGTATACATATATACACTCTCATTTGTTTGCATATATGTGGTTATTATAGTCACGTATACATGACTATTTGCATTATATATGGTTATTTGCATACACAAATACACATATACACAAGGTGATCTGCAATAGACTGTGAGGGCCTTGAAAGTGATTTTTATTTTTCTTTGTATCCTCAGTGCTTAGGATAACATCTGATATATAATAGGTGCTTATTGAGTTGATTTTTATTTTGTTGTCCATAAATCTTAAATCATTATATAAAAATCAATGATTATTTTGAAGGAGGATTTTTTTAAAGTTTAATTATTTAAATTATTTTAACAAAATACTTCTATGGAAGACAGATGATAAAAGCTAGATCTTTGAGATTGCATATGGAAATTTATTTATATATAAGATTAATTTGTTGGAAAATTTTCTCATTCCAAAACATTTCCATGGAAGGGCAATGGCCCAATAGTCCAACTAAGGTGTGGGACTAGTATCATACATATATTTGGGGAAACTATGATTTTTCCTCTACAAAAAATAAATTAAATCTTTTTGTTCTGCTTTATTGGATTGGAAATCAGTGGACCTTGTTTCAAATCCCAACTCCATTATTTGGTATCAGAATGATCTTGAGCAAGGCTCTGGGCTTCATTTTCCTCATCTCTAAAATGAAGGAGTGGGAGGAGGTCAACTAAATGCTCTCTAAGTTTCCTTTTAGTTTCAAATTTGACTCTAATTTTATGATTACAACTTTCACTAGAGCAGAAAGTAAAGACCTGAAGTTGGTAAAGTGTTTTTTTAATTGATAACTATCTTTGACATAATTGATTTCTTTTATAATCCTAGGTATTGCTGAGGCATAGTGGAACAGCCCTATTATCCCTGAAGCAGGGGAAACTGAGATTAATGGGTTGCTTGATCTTGGGATTTCTGAACTGCAGTAGATTCAGCCAATCAGGTGTTCACTCTCAGTCTAATATCAATGTGAGTCCTTTGATGATTGTACTATATTACTTTAAAAGAAGCAAAGAAGTCCAAGTCAGAAATGAAACATACCAGCCCTCTCAAGGTCTTCAATAATGAGCCTATGCCATAAGTGGCCATAATACTACAGTTGAGTAAGTTAAAGGAGAGTCAATCTAAAAAAAAGAAACCTCATGTATTTTATTTTATATATTTAAAAACAGTATTCTAAGAAGAGAATGCATAGGCTTTACTAAACTGCCAAAGGTCCCATGACACATTCTGCTTTAGGGAATCAGGTTAATCAAAAATGATCATAGCAAAGAATCTCATCAGACTCAACTCACTTTGGAAAAAATCTTTCCAATTTTGCCATCATTGATCTCATCATTAATGGCAAATATTCCACAAGTCCTCTAGCCAACTAAATTTACATTCAAGGAGGCCTTGAGCTAGATTTCCCATATATCATTTTCTATTTTGCATCTGGAACACTGTGAAACCTTCTAGGGGTCTGACTTCCAAAGAGTCAAGTTCAATTTTAGAACACATGTGCTACTGTCTGGCACATGTATATTGATGACTCATAAAATATCTCCTGTGGCTCTGGTTGCTTGGAAAATGCCAGCAAGTAATCTCAGGTATAACATTGAATTTTTTATGGCAAAACTTTGGTTTTATGGTTTGATGAAACTAATTTTGGAATATTGTTTTTGGTTTTGATGCTTGAAAATTCAGACGAAGCTGAATATATGTATGTGTAAATATGCCACATAAATACATATATGAGTTACCTGTGTATATCAGATGATTTTTTTCCATCTAGTTACTTCTTGGAAAAAGTCATTTAAAGACACAGCAACACAGATTACTGAATTCCCCATTAGGTCTTTCTGCCTTCTCTCTCTAAATAGGTTTGAAGACAACATTAGATAGATAGATAGATAGATAGATAGATAGATAGATAGATAGATAGATAGATAGATATGCATGCATGCATGCAATAAAATACAGTAATTTCTTATTACCTTAAAGCCCCATGCACTTCTAGAGGTAGAGTCAAGATGGCAGAGTAAATCAGAGAATCACCTCTAACCAATATATGGGGAGAGGAGAATAAGGATGGTGATGGGTAATGCTTAAACTTTACTGTTATTGTAACTGACTAAGAGAGGGAAAAAACAAATATATTCATTGGGGTATAGAAGTCTATCTTACCCAAAGAGAAGTAGAAGGGGAATAAGACAAGGGTAGAAGGCAATTGGAGGGAGGGGGAAGTGGAGAAGTAATAAAAAGCAAAATGCTGGTGAGGAGGAACAAAGTGAAAGGGAATAGAGAAGAATCAAAAGAGAAAATAAGATGGAGAGCAATACACAGTAATCATAACTGTGAATGTGAATGAGATTAACTTACCCATAAATGGAAGAGCTTAGCAGAATAGATTAAAAACCAGAATTCTACTATATGTTGTTTAAAAGAAATGCATTTGAGGCAGGTGAAACACAGATTAAAGGCAAAAGGCTAGAGTAGAATTTATTATTCATCATCTAAAGTAAAAAAAAAAAGCAGGAAGAACAATCATGATAGCAGACAAAGCTAAAGCAAAAAATGATCTGTTCAAAAGAGATAAAGAAGGAAATTACATTTTGCTAAAATATACTATAAACAATGAAGTAATATCAATACTAAACACTTAGGCATCATAGTAGAGCATCCAGATTTTTAAAGGATAAACTAAAGAAGCTTAAGGATGAAATATGTAGTGAAATCATACCAATGGGGGAATCTCAGCCTTCTCCTATTAGATCTAAATAAGTAGAACAAAAATAAATAAATAAGAAAGAAGTAAGTGAAGTGAATGAAATGTTAGAATAATTACAGTTAATAGATATCTGGAGAAAACTGAGGTCTTCTTTTCAGCAGCACATGGTACATACACAAAGCTCGACTATGTATTAGGGCATAAACACATTGCAAACAAATGCAGAAAAGCAGAAATGATAAATTCAACTTTTTTAGATCATAGTGCAACAAAAATTATAATTAGTAAGGTATAATGAAAAGGCAAATTTTACATTAATTGGAAACTAAACAACATAATTCTTCAAAACTGGTGGGTCAAAAAACAAGTCATAGAAACAATTACTGATTTCATTGAAAAGAATAACAATGAGAAGGAAACATATCAAAATCTATGGAATATAGCCAAAGCAGTACACCAGAGAAAATTTATATCCTTGAGTGCCTATATCAACAAAATAAAAAGGGAGGAGATCAATGAATTGGACTTGTAACTTAAAAATTAAAAGAGAACAAATTAAAAATTCCTAGATAAAAACTCAACTGGAGATCCTAAAAATTAGAGAAATTAATAAAATTGAAAGTAAAAGAACTATTGAATAAGACTTAGCTGGTACTTTGAAAAAAATAGATAAAAGTACTGGTAAATCTAATGAAAAAGAAAGAAAAGAATCAAATTAACAGTGTCAAAAATGAAAAGAGAAAACACATCTAATGAAGAGAAAATTAAGACAATTATTAAGGAATATTTTGCTCAATTATATGGCAATAAATATGACAATCTAGGTGAAATGGGCAAATATTTACAAAAATATAAAATGCCTAGATTAACAAAAGAGGAAATAGAATACTTAATCATATCTCAGAAAAAGAAATTGAACAGGCCATCAAGGAACTCCCTGAGAAAAAATCCCCAGGGATAGATGGATTCTCAAATGAAATCTATCAAACATTTAAACCATTTGACAGAATAAGTAAACAAGGAGTTTTACCAAATTCTTTTTATGACACAAATATTGTACTGATCCCCAAATCAGGAAGACCAAAAACATAGAAAGATAACTACAGACCAATCTCCTTAATGAACACAGATATAAAAATCTTAAATAAAATACTGCCAAAGAGACAACAGCCAGTCATCACAAGGATTATTCACTATGATCAGGTGGGATTTATGCCAGCAATGCAAGGTTGGTTTAACATTAGAAAACCATCCACATAATTGACTATATCAATAACCAAACTAACAGAAATCATATGGTTATCTCAATATATGCAGAAACAGCCTTTGACAAAATATAACACCCATTCCTATTGAAAACACTAGAAAGTATAGGAATAGAAGGACCTTTACTCAACTAATAAACATTATTTAAAACCATGAGCAAGTATCATCTGCAATTGGAATATGTTAGAAGCCTCCCCAATAAGATCAGGTGTGAAGCAAGGAGGCCCATTATCATCACTATTGTTTAATATTGTGTTAGAAATGCTAGTGGTAGCAATTAGAGGAGAAAATGAAATTGAATGGATTAAAGTAAGCAACACCTCATTCTGGTGGATTTAAAAGTACAGGCAGTTCTGACTATGAGGTTAATGGAAAGAGATTACTCTCAAACATTTGATAGACTAAAACAGATTGTTCACACCTGACCAGAACCCTTGTCTCCCAGAAGCAGGTTCCTAGCTACTAACAGAGACATGAGGAATATAGATGTCAATGGTGGTAGGATAGATATGTGTGTCCTTATTGCCTCATTGTCCCTTAGGCAGTAGTTTGAACATGAAAACTCTGTTATATGCACTCTGCACAAAGACCTAGAATTCCTTAGAGTGGAACCTATATAAAGATTTTTGTTTGTTTTTGTAAATAAATACTAACCTTACATTAATAGAAGCCCATCACCAATAAAGTGGAGTTGACTACTAGGATGAGAGAGTAACCTTGGTTAAGTTAATTTCCTTTAGTCTCTCAACATTAATAGAGACTGATTACTTGATGTTCTGTGTCAGAGAGGCAGTTTGTAAGAACTAGGAGATGAGAGATTTTTGTTGTAACTTCTAATTTTAAGAGAACACTGGAGGTTTAGAACGGAGCATCAAGTCATCAACCTGAAACCAGGTAAAGGCTTCAGCCCTGGGTACAAAGATATTCTCTGAATTGACTTTTAAAAAATTCAGCATTAGGAGCAAGGGTACTGGAAGCTTAACTCTATATTAAAACATGTGAATGGGGATGAGTGTGGGAACAGTGCAGTGCAACCATAAGCTATCCTAAGGGCTATCGACAATCAAACCAGGTCTCACCAGCTTGTTATTTTAAGTTAATTTTTTGCATATTTTGCTTTTTCATCATCTTTACTTTGTAATATTATATGTCAAAATACAATACAGTAATATTGTATGTCGGCTCCATAAATAGTATACTTGCTCCAGTTCAGGATGACAAATGATGCTCTCCTAATTTCCCAGTCATCAATGGAGTGAAGTAGTACTGTGTGCTTGCTCCCAAACATTTTGGTCATGGTGTTTTCAGCAATATTGTCAGACACCTCAAATGAGGACAAAGACAACTGTCAAATTCAGCTGTTGTACTAGCAATATTTATTTTTAACTTTTTTCCAGATTACATCAATACAATTTTAAAAATCTATTTGCAAACACCATTCTCTTCCTTTCTCCTCTTTTCCCCCTCCACAAGGACATAGATAATATAAAAAACATTGTACATATATTATCAATTTCCAAATTTGTCATGTTTTGAAATGAGACACATATTGCTTACACTAGAGAAAAATTCATAGCAGAAATAAAGTGAAGAATGTTATATTTCCATCTATATTCAGATTCTTATCTATTTCCTCTATGGCAGTGAATATTTTTTTTTCACCAAGAGTCCCTTGGAGTTGCCTTGGAACCTTGCCTTGTTGATGATAGTTAAATCATTCATAGGTCATTACTGTTGTTACTGTATACAATATTCTCCTAGTTCTGCTCACTCATTTTGCATGGCTTTATAAATATCTTTCCAGGTTTTTTATGATCATCTTGTAATTTGTTATGGCATAACAATTTCATTACAAGCATATACAACTTGTGTAGTCATTCCCCAGCTGATGGGCATCCTTTCAGTTTCCAATTCTTTGTCACCACAAAAAGAGCTGCTAAAAAATATTTTTGTATAAATATGTTCTTTCCCCTTATCTTTAATCTCTTTGAGATACAGACCTAGTAGTGATATTGCTGGATCAAAGGGTGTGCACAGTTTATAGCACTTTGGGCATGGCTCTAGATTCCTTCCCAGAATGTTTGTATCAAAATATAGCTCCACCAATTGTGTCCTAGTTTTTCCACATCCCTCCAGCATTTATCATTTTCCCTTTTTGTTATATTAAGCAGTCTGGTGAGATGTGAGGTGGTACCTCAGAGTTGTTTTCATTTGAATTTTGTCTAATTAATAATTTTTGGAGCATTCATTCATATGACTAAAGATAGTTTTACTTTCTTCATTTGAGAAATACCTAATTTTAATCTTTGAATTAGAGAATGCATTGTATTTTTATAAATATGACTCCATCTCTCTTTTTATAAGAAATGAAGCCTTTATCAGAGAGACTTGTCCTACAGATTTTCCCCCAGTTTGTTGATCACTTTTTAATCTTGGTTATATTGATTTTGTTGTTGTATGCTTGTGAAAGCTGGACAGTTTTCTAGCACCATGCCAGGAAACTGAATCTCTTCCATTTGAATTGTCTTAGGAAGCTTCTGAAGATCATTTGGCAAGAGAAGATGATGGACACCAAGGTCTTTTCTCAAATTGAACTGCTAACTATTCAAACTCTACTTCAGAGAGAGCAACTCCAATGAGCTGACCACACTGTTAAAAAGACAAACAGACATTTACTTAAAAGACTGTCTTATGAAGAATAAGGCAAGCACTTACATGGAAGTCAGAAGAATTAATACAAGAACATTCTCAAGGTCTCTCTGAAGAACTCTGATATTGACTGTGAGATGTGGCTGGCATAGAACCATCCTGCATTGTATGCCCTCATCAAAGAAGGCCCTGTGCTCTATGAGCAAAGAACAAATACAACAGCTCAAAAGAAACATGCAATCTCAAATATTCATATAAACTATTTGTTACCTGATCTATGATAGGACCTTCTGAGCTCATTTTGGTTCCATCAGTCACAGCTGGACACTTTGACTCCAACACAATGATGCCATTTTTCTTCTCTTTGAGTACAAAAAACAACAACCATTATCACTTTACAATATGCACCTCTTCTATACAGAAAGACATATTTTAATATGTTTCTTTCATTATCGATCCTTAATTTCTCTATATTGTCTTGTAATGTAATTTATATAATTCACGTAACTATCCTGGGAGCTGGACAACCATATATTTCATAATTCATAAAGTTGTTACTTTAATATAATTTACTTCTCTATATCTTCTTCTTCTTGAGTTTTAGGTAATGCATTAAAGAAAAAATTATCATAGGTACTTCCTTTACAGCCTGCTTCTTTATTGAAGTAATTATTTCCTTTATTTTTCAGATATATAAATATAATTTTTAGTAAAACATTAAATCATCTACAGAAAATGACAATTTTTGCTTCTTTGATCATGTCAATCTCTTTTGTTTCTCTATCATGTATTGCTGAAATATCACCATAAATAAATCAAATAATAATGGTGACAACAAACATCTTCATTTGTCTCTGATCTTACTGGAAAGAGCCTCATGTGGCATTCAGGATGCCATTAAGAACTGTGCCAAATAGTCTTTGTCAAGACTTTTTAGTACAAGGAATGCAGTCATTCAATAAGATAATGGTTTAGTCTTTTCAGTTGCCCAGAGAACTTCCCAGAAATAGGAAATAGACGAATGTGTCAAATACCCCCCAAATGATTTGTGGTGGTGAAAATTCACAAGATTATAGTTAGGTGGTCAAAGGGATCCCCTGGCTTACTGGAGAAGGACATCTCTCATGGAGCTGAATATACATACTAGCTCCATGGAAATGGATTTATGCATTGACCCCTTGCTGATGGATGAGTACTTGACCTTTCTGAGATGAAAAATCAACTTCTCATTGACCTTCCTAATGATTGGGTCAAAAACTTTTTGACCAGTAGAAGTTCTAGATTTACTGATGTAGAAGCACTTTTCCCCTCATTACACTATAAGAGTTAGTTGTAGAAAAGCTCCATTCATTCATTCACTTCTCATTCCTCCACGTATTCACCTCCAAGATTCTTTTATGGGTAATGAAAAAAGGAGGATATCTCTTGTGGATATTCTGAGATTCAAGGTACAGGATTCCTTGAATAATGAAATAGAAAGAGTTGTTCAATCACCCTCTGATCATTATTAGGTTAGGCATAAATTAGGAAGGCATAGGTATTCACCATTATCATGAAGGAGATTAAGCACAGAGTTCAAGTCAAGAAGGGATGGCCTTTATGTGGTATGACTCCCCAGATGCTCCTTTTGCACAGATTGCATTATGTAATCAAGCCCTAGAATATGCCAAGGCCTCTTGAATGACACTCATTGCCACTCAGAAGAGTATGCTCTAACTACCCACACAAAAGTACAAATGATAAAGAATGCCAATGAGGAAACCCCAGATCTGGAATATGTAGTATTTCTAACTCTATCTAATCTAGTATACAAGACTTTATTTCATCAATATATAAGGTAGGATGTATGTGGTATGTGTGTTCATATATGTTTTTGTATACGTATCCACAATTTTGTTCAATAAAATAATGTACTAGGTACTGGAAATACAAAAACAAAAATAAGACCCTCCTGACCCTCACAGGGCCTATATTCTACCACACTTAATAGCTGATAAGTAAATACAAAATAATTTAAGAAGAGAAAAAAATCATCCCAAAGAAAGCTACAGATGTTAAGAGCTGGATATGAAGATGTAAGGATTAAAATTTAGGGGAGAGGGGGAGACTGAGGCAGGTAGAAATTAGTTTCTCTCTGCAAGGAATATATATTTTTTAGAGGTTTATTAAAGTTAAGATTAAGAATATACAAGTAAGAAACATGTGCCTAGGCCAGAGGCCTAGACAAATTAACCTCACATCATGGAAGAGACGCCTCTGCTCCAAAAACGGAAGTCCAAAAAGGCCGAGCCCTTCAAAAGCCTTTGCTTAAATATCTTCTCGATCTCGGCCCAGGTGAGAATACAAGGCATTCTGGGGAAGTGAAGCAAAGGCTCATGCGGATTGTAGTCCTGTATTCGAGTCTATTTTTTACATCCCCCCATGTGATCATTTGTGGAAAAATTAATTTTTCCCCAAAAGGATCATAAAAACATAATAAACTTAAAAGATTACAATAGTGTGAGGATAAGAGAAAAAAGAATAAAACCAATAATTTCTGAACACATTGACAAAAAGCCGTTAGGGGGCAGTCCCCTTTGGCATAAAAGTGTACATACAAATAAATGTTCAATCAACCACACCCAAAGTTCAATTTTGTGCAACTTGTGGTCTGGAGGCTTCTTCATGGTGGCTTCTCCAACAGTTCAGTTCTGGATTCAGAGAGGTAGCATCTTCTTCACCTAAAATTCTTCTCAAAAGGAATTTAAACTTTGCAATTTGAATAATGATATTTTTTACATTCCCCCGTGTTGTGGGTGATTGAAAGATTCAGAATCAGTTAGGGATGCATGGCTGAGGTATATGAATCAATTGGCAAGAGATATTAAAAAAGACATCAGAAAATCCAAAAGAAAAGAAAAATTTCTGGATGAAAATATAGACTATCAAAGTCTTATGTGTAAAAATTCCAAGTAGAAGAAAAATAAATCTATAACAGGTCCTTGAATCAGGGCCCAATTAAAATGATCTAAGCAATGATGCATTTACCCAGTCAGTAGCCAGGACTACAGAAAGTTACCACACTATGAGAGGCAGAAAAGGGGACCAGAGTATATAAGCCAAGGTTCCGGGAGCCAAGTTTGAGGTACTTGGTAGAATGTGGAACAAGGAAGACCTGCTTTTAACACATGTTAAACAGCCGCAACCTCGAACCCCAAACACGTTCAAGTCCTCTTTGTCTAGGCTCAAAGTGACGTCAATTTCTCCAGGATTGGTTGGTCTCTTTGACCTTATGCTCTATTGGCACTATGCAGTGGCTCTTTTGTGTATATCTTGTCCTAGAATCAGACAGAATCATTAAGCAAAGTCCCATAATTTATTTAAATAATTAGTGGCATAATTTTTATAGTCACAAGCTTTCTAGGGCATGCATTAGCAAATGTATTTCAAACTTGTAGCACTGAAAATCAAAAGGTTAAAGAAAATCTTAATACTGGTGACATGTGCTTCAAATATAAAAAGGAGAGAAAAAATAATTTAAAAAAAAACTGAAAAAGTATATTGCACATGCAAGAAAAATATAATAATAAAAGAGCTTTAAAAATTCAAAAATATAGCTTATAACCATTGACACTGTGTCAGTTAAGAAAATATAAAATACAAGGCTTTCTCACCAAAAAATGAGATCCATTTCCTCTTTGTATCTGGCCATGATCACTGTGAGTAGAAGGCAAATGAATTGAACAAGGTTAACAATTTTTTCATCTTTAAAAATACAGTAGTACAAATATGTAGTTACCAAAATCCCCAAAATTCTCAATAGCCCAATTAATTACAATAGCAAACAAACACACTTTCATATTTCACATAAGTTGCTGTATGACATTTTTAAAACCTATGAATTGATGGACATTTGTCACAATTTTTACAAACAGAGCAATCCTTCAACCTTGGTATTTAAACATATTTTAAAACAAAGTAAAACTCATCTTGGGTTTAGAACATAATCAAGAAATCTATATATCATTCTGGTGCAAGTAAAGTAGTGAGCTGAAGAGTATAAATAAAGGAGTGCTCCTTGTTCTTGGAGGCTTTTCCCAAGGGTACAAATGCCCTGAAATTAACTGCCCAACTTCCATTCACATGTGGGAAGGTTGGGGGTTATAAAATACATTTCACTTCAGCTACTGGGCCTTACCTTGTGGTAGGGGCAGGCAAAAATAACCAGATTGTTAAAAAAAAATTCCAAAAATCATATTTAAAAAACCCTTAAAATCAAATCATTTGAGGTATTTAGCACATTATAAAATTCCAAAGGTTGTTAATACAATTATAACCAGTTCTGAAGTCCATCTATCCTCAGCAAAATAGAAAAAGGCTGTTTTTTCATATATGGGCTTATTCACAATAATATTTGTTCAACACAGTTATAGGGGAAAAACAACAGAATTTCAAAACTCAGTACATTCAAAATAAATTCAATCAACCTTCAGTTCAAGCAGAATAATATTCAATCCAGTAATATATGAACTTAAAATCACAAAGTTAAACCTTAAACAAAAAATGCAATAGAATACAGAGATTTTTTTATAAACCATTAGAGTCTGAAATGCCTTAGAATATAGCCTTTAGCCTCTTCAAAGTTCCTTGGGGTTTTTTGTTTGTTTGTTTGTTTTTAATTATCCATTTAAATGTCTATTGTCCGAAGGTAGAGTAGTAAAGGCTAGGCTATGGGGTTCAAGGGATCCGTCCAGGGCCCCATAGCTGGGAAGCATCGGAGGCCAGATTTTAGCTAGAGACCTCCCGTCTCTGGGCCTGGCTTCCAGTTCGCTGGGCCACCCATTTTCCTCCCCAAAGTTAAAGTTGAATCTTTGGGCTGAGTCTGCTCCCAGACAGGCAGGTAAAATCAATATAATTGGCAGAAGAGTCAAAAATCCTTTTAAACAGCCCATTGCTTTTTTAGGTTTGTTTGAAAAGATGTTTCTTCTCTCTAGTCTTTTCTCTCTTTCCCCTCTGATCACCCTGTGGCCAATACCCCAGCCACGTGGAGGCTTAGCCTAAGGGAAAATTGCCCGGTCTCCTTTCCCGCTGGTCTCTCCCCTCCGCCCACGTGGCCAATACTGTTACCAGCTGGTCGCAATGAGTCCTGAGCGATCTGCTCCAAGGATCTGGGTGATGAGCCGGCTGGGGTCACGCTCGAGGGTCTTAGGCGCAGAAATAGGCAGGCAGCGGGCCGGTGAGAGGCCAGGAGCAGGAGCGGCTGCGGGGGTGGGCAAGGCCGGGACCAGGTACCAGGTGAGGATGATCAGGGCTGCAGGCTGCAGGCAGGAAGCGGCGGGGCCGCTTTCTAGGTACTAGCTATTAAAACTGAATTTAAGATCAGAAAAGAAATCAGAAGACTGAAAGTTCTTTTTCCCGTAGTGGTTAGCCAAACTGTAAGGATTAAAATTTAGGGGAGAGGGGGAGACTGAGGCAGGTAGAAATTAGTTTCTCTCTGCAAGGAATATATATATTTTTAGAGGTTTATTAAAGTTAAGATTAAGAATATACAAGTAAGAAACATGTGCCTAGGCCAGAGGCCTAGACAAATTAACCTCACATCATGGAAGAGACGCCTCTGCTCCAAAAACGGAAGTCCAAAAAGGCCGAGCCCTTCAAAAGCCTTTGCTTAAATATCTTCTCGATCTCGGCCCAGGTGAGAATACAAGGCATTCTGGGGAAGTGGAGCAAAGGCTCATGGGGATTGTAGTCCTGTATTCGAGTCTATTTTTTACAAAGAGAGTGCACTCCAAGCTGTAGGGACAGGCCAGATAAAGACTAAAAGGCAGAAGATGGAACACTCAGGTCAGAGGACAACACAAAGGTCCCTTTTCCTGGAACACAGAGCCCAAGAAGGGAAGGAACATAAAAACTTTCTAGATAGAGAATACAGCTCCATATTTTAAAGAGCTTTCAGTGCCAAGTCAAGGAGTTTGCATTTTAACCTAGAAACAATGCTGGATTATCCATGAAGCAAAAATCAACTTGTAGATTAGTCATTGGAGTCCTTCCAAGTAACTAAAGTATTATTGACATTATTTCCATGGTTGGTGGAAAGAAAGATAATAGAGAAGAAAGAAAAACCAAAGTGTGGATAAAATCATTATCTGTTTAAAACACTATTCTGCATGTTAGAATATGTAAAAGAAAATAGAAATCCTTACAATGGAACTTTATAAGGTTAACACATAATGCATTATAATATGACATATGCCATGAGATAACATAACAACATATAATGTGACATTTATGATGTGATATGATAATATAATTTGATATGAAATGATGTGATATGATTTAAGAGTACAGTGTGGTAGAGAATAAATATAAAATGTATAATATAAAATATTAAAAATGGAAGAATATTATAACAATGAACTGGGAATGACTTAATTATTATCAATAAGGCAAGGATCCCGGAAAACTGCAAGGGCTCATGACAGAAAAAGAATGCTCACCACCGTAGGAGAAGATGGCATCAATGCAGATTGAAACAGATGATTCCTTACTTTATTTCCTCCATGAAATTTTCTCTAGTGAAAGCAAAATGTGTCATTATTTGTCTTCTTTCACAACATGATGAACATAGAAAGATATAAATGTATAACCTAAAACATACTATCTGCCCTCTTGAGGAGGGGAGGAGAGTGGGAGGAGGAGAGAGAGCACAGATTGCAAAGTACCAGGAAACAAATATTGAGCAATTGTATTGATATGTAATCTGGAAAAAAAAACCTAAAATTTGTTACATTTTTTAAAAAATTTAAAAGAATGTATTATAGCATCCATACATAAATGTTGGCATAAAAGGTGTAAGGAATATTCCCTAGGCAAGAGGTCTCTGGTCTATCCTTTGGTTTATTTCCCATGGTTACCTGGGCTTGACACTCTTCTAATGAATTTTGCATAATTCTCCTTTTCCATCAGTTTATGGAAAGAGTGACAAACTTCTGTGAAAATGAAGACCTCATTCTCTTTGAATACTGCATTAACCCCTGATCACTGCATTTTCATTTGTCAGCTTTTCTGAGCCCCCTGTCTCTCTCTAGCATCACTGACCTGCTAGTCTGATTATGAATGATCAATATGCTCATTTACCAGAGAACTCTTTGCACATCTCTAGACCCTCGGCCTTTAGTCACTCATGCAGATAATAACGGCAGTTCAAGTCACTTACCCATAACTACAAGCTTCATTAAGTAAAGGAGATGTCACCAAAAGTCCCTTTCACTGTCTTTTGCACAAAGAAAAATTGGCTCTTCTAGAGACAGAACCTAGGATGTAAATAAATGAGCAATATTTTGCATATTTGATGGCATCCCATTGCACATGATTTTCTTGAGCTTTAGGCCTAGAATCCATTGATTTTTGCAGGTTAAGAACAATCAGCACTGTCTGATCAGACATTTGTTAAAAAAAAAAAACCGTTCATGGTGCTTTAGGCAAAATATTTCAATGCAATACATCAAGGCATTAGCTGGAAATAGGATGTTACCACTCCTCCTCATTCATTATAGACCAACAAAATCAAACGTCAGGTTGGTGTCCTTGGGACCTGGAGTCAGCTCATCAGGATATCTGTGTAGACTATCAAAGAACACATCTATGTCAATAGTCAGGCCTGAAATTTACTTGTTAAACAGAACTGGAATGGGTGGTAAAGTTTGGTTGCCTGTTTTCTTATTCAGAAGTTGTTCACAAGGTTCTAATATCTAGAAAAAGAAAAAAAAATTCCCACCTCACATAAAACTCCCACTTCATATATTTAGTTTCTCTCCACTCCATTTCTCCTAGCTGGCCGATGCAGACCTTTTTTCATCTGGATAAACATCCTGAGAAAGCTATCTACAAACAGTGCCTTCACTTCCTCTCCCCTCATTTTCTCCTAAACTCTGTGTAGACTGGCTTCTAATCTAATCTAATTCAGCTCAAATTGCTCTCTCCAAATTCACCCATGCTTTCTCAACTGCCAAATGTAACATGCTATTTTAATCCTAAACCTTCTTGACCTCTTTGTGGCCTTTGGAACCTTCTATGAGCTACTTCTTGAATCTCTTTTCTGAGTTTTTGTGACATAATTCTCTCCTGTCTCTGCTCCTCAGGCCAGGCCATTCCTCAGTCTGCAATTAGTCAGGTCTAGGAACTATGAGAATCTCCCAAGGCTTTGCCCTGGGGCCTCACCTCTTCATCTCTATACTATTCCACTTGTTAATCTCATCAGTTCCTCTGATTCAATTATCACCTTGATGATTCTCAGATTTATTTATCAAAATCTAGCCACTTTCCTAACGCATATCACCAAATGTCTAATGAACATATGAAACTGGATGTCCTGTAGACATTTTCAAGCAAATTAATTTTCTTTCCCCCAAACCTCTACACTTCTGAAATTTCCTATTACTGTTGAGGGTACAACCAATTCCCCTAGTCATTCAGGCTCTCAAACTGCATGTCATTCTCAAGTCTATATTCTGTCACCACACCTGTATGTTGTCAAGTCCTATTAATTTTATCTTAAGACTTTTTCTCATCCATGCTCCTTTCCTCTGGCACTGCCCCATATCATCTTCATGTCTGAAATACTTAAGTATTCTGCTTTGGTTTCTTTTCCTCAAGAATCTCCTCCATTCAGCTATCAAATTGTGCTTCCTAATGTACAAGTATGACCACATCATCCCTTCAGTCAACACACTTCTATAGCTTTGAGGCTTTCATAACTTGGACCCCCTACCTAGAGTTTTCATGCCTTATTATTCCCCAGGTCCTCTTCTGTTCAGTGATAGTGGCCTCCTTGAGATTTCCAGCACAAGATATTGTATCTCCTGTCTTTGAGACTTTCAGTGGTTGTCTCTTAGACTTGGAATTTGTTCCTTCCTCATCTCTACTTCCTGGCTCCTCTGGCTTCCTTCAAGTATGAGTGTAAGTCCCATTTTCTGCAACAAACTTTTTCTAGTTCTGCTTTTCTCCTTTACTTATTTTGTTTCTATACAGTTAAATAATGTCGTCTCCTCCACTAGATTCCTTCTAGAAAGCCAGAAACTGACTTTGGGGAGGGTTTTTTGGGGGGGGTAGGGAGTATCATTGCTATATCTGTGTGTGTGAGAGAGAGAGAGAGAGAGAGAGAGAGAGAGAGAGAGAGAGAGAGAGAGAGAAAGAGAGAGAGAGAGAGAGAGGGAGAGAGAGAGGGAGAGAGAGAGGGAGAGAGAGAGGGAGAGAGAGCACAGGAGGGATGAGGACAGACAGACAGACAGACAGACCACTCCTGTACTCTCCACAACTGTAAAATCAGAGTCTCCCTTTGAAGATGTGGAATCTAAATTTCTAAATCCCAAGTCAGATATCTAAGTAGTTGATTAAATGTTCCTTCCACATATTTATTACATATGGGATGAGATGGCTGAAATACTTGTAAACTTGCAAATCATTATGAGGGAGGTTTGAGATAGTTCAGCTAGGAGCTACCTGGCCTTGGAAGAACTATAAAAAAGCCAAGGTCCCAGCTGCAATGGGTAACAGATAAAAACTTCGAGGCCAGGAAGACCCTGTAACATAAAAAAGTCAAGGTTCCAAGAACAGTATGTAGCAGATAAGGGCTGAGGGGAGCCATACATACCAGCAACGTTCCAACAACGTTACAACAGATAACAGACTGGAAGGAGGAAGTGAACGGGGGCTATACCTGCTGAAGAGTATTTAAGACTGAGTCTTCAGAAGGGAACTTGGAACTCTTTTGGCAGAGTTTCCACTGGTGCGCAACAGTACAATAAACGGCCCTTTTGCCTGATTGCATTGTCTACAGATCTTCCTTGGTGGTGGGCGAATACCGGGACCCTAACAATTACAGAATATCAATGAAGATAAGCATATATATAGCACTTTCCATTAATATGGGTTCCCAGGAAACTTTATTTTTTAAAGGTGAACATTTATTGACTACTCAAACAAAAACAACATTACTCTGTCCAACAAATTTAAGAAACTTTAACTCCTTTTTTTAAATAAAAAAAAAACACATTAACCGAAACTGCAAACTTTCGACATGAGGTATAAAATATTCAGATGTGCCTGGCTCCACCTACCACACTCTGTGTCAATGGGTACCTATGATAATGAGTTCCTATACTTTTTGTTCTTTCTTTACTTTTAATATGTAGTCTGCATGACAGACTTGTGATGTGGTTAATGTTTTCATTAGGGTTTCAGCTTCTCCTTTAAGAAAAAATTATGAAAGCTGCAGGGAAATTAATTTGGGAAAACAAGACTTGAAAGCAAAGAACAGTCAACTGATTTGATGTGTCATTCTCCTGTAGTATTTAATTCAAGAAGAAATGATGTGCTATTCTCGGCCCAATGTAAGGTTACGGAGTTTGTCTGTTTGAAACAAGTGCTATCCTCAGTCCAGTTTTTATTGCCTATGTTATGGTTGTCAAAATTATAAGTCTTTAAAACATGGTTCCTACATTTTTTTCCTTCTGAATTTAACAAATAGTCCCAAAAAAATGTCCACAAGCATAGTATAAAAGAAAAGGAGAATCATATGTGAAAGGATTTATTTCTAGTATCTTTAACTTGGTTTTTTATGAAAGTGCATAGTAAAGTCAGCATGTTTTCACAGTTGTCCCGTCTGTGTCTCACATTGAACTTTCAGTTATCTTTTGTAATTTTAATTGCCTCAATTATCTCTTTTTTCCTCCTATATTTTTGGCAATATTATTATTAACTCATTTCTCCCCATACTCTTCCAAATTCAAAACAAAATATAGTGTTTATAAATAGAAAAATAGAAGCAAATTAAACAAATTTGTGTATTTGCCATGTCCAAAAATGCTGATCTCAGTCAATACTTGAGTCTTTCACTCCTCTGTCAGAGGAGGATAAGATGTTTCTTCATCAATCTTCAGGAGTCATAGTAGATCTTTGCATTAAACAAAGTTTTCTTGTTACTATATAAATTGTTCTACAGGTTTTACCTGCTTCATTCTGAATCAGTTCAAAAAGTCATCAATTTTTTCTGAAACAATCCCTTTCATATTCTATTATACTAAATCACTATAATTTGTTCAAATATTTCTCAATTGATGTCTATTTTGTTTCCAGTTCTTTGCCTAGAACAAAAAGAAATTTTTAAATGATTTTATATATAGGGATCTTTTTCTTCTTTCTTTCTTGTCTTCAGTGTATAGGATTAGTAGTGGTAGTATCCCTGGGTCAAAAGCTATTCTCATTTTAGTGACTTTGGGGTTATCATTTCAAATTGCTTTTCAGAATGATTATACCAGTTCACTGCTCCACCAACAAAGAATGTGTTTTCCTAAAGCTTCTCCAATAATTTTCTTTCTTTTTTTATCATCTTTGCAAAACTGACAGAAGGTGAAAACTCAAGAGCTATTTAAATTTCTATTTAGAACTTTTTTTTTTTAAACCCTTACCTTCCATCTTGGAGTCAATACTGTGTATTGGCTCCAAGGCAGAAGAGTGGTAAGGGCTAGGCAATGGGGGTCAAGTGACTTGCCCAGGGTCACACAGCTAGGAAGTGGCTAAGGCCAGATTTGAACCAGATTGAACCTAGGACCTCCCGTTATTTAGAACTTTTTTAAAAAACATGAGTATAGGTATTTTAACAAGAGGGGATTTTTCCCCTGAGAACTATTGTTCATATTCTTTAGTCATTTGTTTTTTGAAGAATAACTCTTCAATTTCTTCAAGGGAATTCCCCTTTTTTAGCCAAATTCCCAAAAGAAAAGTTCTAAATTCTTTGTCTCCATTTATTTTCCTTCCATTCATTTCTCAGCAACTTGATACCTGACTTCTGTCATCACTGTTTAACTGAAATTGTTCTCTCCAAGGTTACAAATGGTTGTTAATTTTAAATCCAATGTCCCTCTCTAAGTTCTCATCCTTCTTGATTTCTCTGAAGCTCTTGACACTCTTGACCACTCTCTTATCTGGTTATTCCTGAGTTTTTGTAGCATTATTCTCCCTTAGATCTCTGTTTACCTAATTAATCACCACTGAATATTCTTTGAAAGTTCATTATCCATATCCTACCCCTAAACATTGGTATACTCCAAGGCTATATATCTCAAGTCTGCTTTTCTCTCAAAGTGCCCTTTATCTTAGGGATTTCATCAAACAATTTGGGTTCAGTTATCATACGTATCTTTAATTCTAAACATTTAAACAGTAATTCCAAGATTTATTTATTGTCTTCTGAACTCTAGACTTCAACAACCATTGCTTGTTAAGCCCAACCTTGTTTTTCCCCTTAATTCTCTCTCTCTCTCTAGCTCTAGCTCTGTTTCACTTTCTGACTTTGTTTCTGTTTCTCTCTGAGTGGATGTCTTTCTGTCTCTGTCTATCTGTTTCTCTCTCCCTCTATCCCTCCTTCCTTCCTCTATCCCTTTCTGTCTAGTAAATTTCTCAGTCAATTCTACCTTTACAGAGTACTTTGGCATTAATCCTTCCCTCTGCTCACACAGCAACCACCCTAGTTAGGTTAAGACCTTTATCATCTCTTTCCTGGACTATTCCAATAGCTTCCTAATTGGATTCCTGTTTTTTTTTTCTTTTCTCTGCAATCCATCCCCCACAAATTTGCCAAAATGATCTGGCTAAAATATGTCTGGCTCTAACATTCCCTTAATTAAGAACTTTCATAGTTCTCTATAGCCTTTAGATGCTTGGGGGTGGGTGGATGGAAGAAAGACCTCTTGGCTAGACATTTGAAAGCCTTGTTCAAAGTGTCTCTAGCTTACCTATCTCTCAGTACTAAATTTCACATCAGTTGTTCCAGATAAACTGGCCTATTTGATATTTCCGGATGTCGACATCCTCTTTCACCACAACATATATTTATATAAGTTGTTCCCCAATGGAAGGAATGTAACTCCTTGACATATACTTCTTAGAATTCTTAGCTTCCTTCAAAACTTAGCTCCTGTGCCACCTCCTACAGGAATTTTTTTTCGGTGTCTGTTATATACTCTCCCATATAATAAATGTCAGAGAGAAAGTAGATTTATTCTTAGAAAGCTAATCTGCTACCTCATGCTTGCTGGAAATCTTATCCTTTTATTCATGGGGGCATCAAGGACTTCTTCTTAAGCATGGTGAACCTGCATTGTTTCACTTCAGCTCCTAGTGGCAATTTGCTACTAGCTCCAACATCCTTCAACTGAAATTTTGATTATCCCCAGGAAAGAACTTCTCTTTTCACCAATGAGACTTGTATTTGACAGAAAATAGTGTCCTTGAAATAAATGACAAAACAGCTCTATTAGCTTATTTATTCATCAAAGAGAATTATCATTGTTTCTCTTATTAACTATAGCTTGTTTTCAGATCCTTCCATACATCAAATATGAATAACATTAATAATATACATCATATTAAAGGATTAGTGATCCCATCAATATGAGTATGATTCTTAACAGTACACTGTTGACTACAACATATTCTTGTCTTGTCACTCTATGCAACTCATGCACATGTCTCATAAATTCTTTATGAACAGTCTACCCCAAGCCTTAGAGGTCCTCATAATGTGAGGAGACCTCCACTGTAGACCGGCTTCTGAAATTTATAGTCTAATGAGTTAGTTGTCCAACTAAGTATGAGCTTAAATGACTTGTCCAAGGACATATTGCTAATAATTGTCTGAAGTACCTAAACCCAGGTCTAAATGACATCTCATGTTATATCAATACACTTATGTATATGTATGCATATATCTTATAGATATATGCATATGTATAAATTAGAAAATTGCTTATATTTAATTTAGCCTATAATAGGTCTTTAAAAAGAGTAATAACTTATAATTGCATAATTTTCAAAAGATATACAACATCACATCCCATGAGCTGATATGAAAAATATTATTTCTATTTTACAAAATGAAAAAAATTTGTGACTTTCCCTGAAATCACAAAGATATTTGATTACAATGTGGAATCAGGAACTAGGTATCTCAGTTTCTATTTTCACATAAAATCCATTCTAAATTATGAAATCAAATTTCATTCTTTTAGAGGAAAAAATAATTACACATCTGAAAAAAGTATAACAAGGTTTGCACAGTTGAAAATAAAGCTCATGTTTCTCAGATGTCTCCTTTTATATGAGATTGAAACTGTAAATGTGAAAAAGGACCCTTTAGCTCTTTTTTATTCCATGAAGAATTAAAGTTGTGGTAAGACCATGATGGAGGGAGGAATGAAGAATGTTCTAAAAGAAAAACTCAAAATCCATGGCAATTAAAGATACCAAAGCAATACATTGGCAAATCCCAGGAACTCATAAAAAATGGTCCATAATCTTGTTGTGGGGAGGAAGAGAACAGAAACTAAATTATGCTGGGTATATACATATATATTTTCTGACAAAATGTAGCACTGAAGTAAAGGAATCAAAGAGATGTATTATAACTTTTTCACAAGTTATCAATGAAACAGCCCTTTTCACCTCAACCCCAGGAGTCCCTGGATTCTGGTCTGTCTATACAAAAACATTAACAGCAGGGCTCTGATGGTTAGTTCTGTCATGCAAATTCAGTCCTGAACAGGAGAAGACCCCGTTGTCCAAAATGCACAAATGGAGCAGAAGGTCAGTGACTGAAACAAGAGCAGCTGAAGAATTACAGTGAATAAAGGAGAAAAGGCTTTGCAGTGGAAGGAGAACACAGAAATTATTCCAGAAAAATAAAAATGGGGAAGCCAAGATTCTTTCAAACATTAAAAGAGTGTCTAGCTTAGGTAGGGAACACCCCAATACCTCCTGAACCTAATGGACTCAGAAATGTTGTTTCAGAATTAATCAAGTCATTTAAAATCATAGCCGTAGTTTCCATTCACTTCTCGTGTGCATAAATGTGCTGATCCCGATACTAATCCATGTCGGGTGACTTGAGCAATATATCACCATAATTGCCATTTTAGGGCAGCAAATTGGAGCTAAAATAACCAGATGCAAAAGAGATGGTCGGATCATACTCACAAGATGGATCTCCAAAGTTCAAGGAGAGTTCAAGCACGGAAGAGGCAATTGAAAGGGGTCAAGTGTAAGGGGATTGTTCATGTTCAAGAGGAATTAACTTTACAAATATATTGTTTCAGAGCTAGTAATCATCCCATCTCACAGTCATTTGTACCTCATTTACTCATTGCCTTCTTTTTAGTGATTTAATAAAATGAATTTTATTTTGACAAAATATTTCTATTCAAAACTGCACTTAATTTGCAAAGATTTTCCCCTCTCCTTTAGATAATCATTTTTAAAATCAAAAAGACTGAATTTTAAAAACCCAAGGCCTCCTACATAGAAGTCATCAGTTTGGATGGATGCATCCACTAACTGCAAAACATGTTCATTTCAGGAAAACATGTTTTTCTAGACGAGTCTAATAGATTCTCAGACTGGTCAAACAGACTCTGAAACGAAAAGAAAGTAGATAAGAAGATTACTAGAGGATGACTGAAGTTGTTTCCAACTCAAATACTCCACTGTTCTTTAGTTCATTATTCCAATGCCTCAATATTGTATTAAGATGATTAAATTAGGTTCACAAAAACTGTGCCATTTTCAATGGCACATTCTACCAAGCTTTTAAGCATAGGTCAGACAACAGATTATGTCTGCTTTCTAAGTAGTTGCCTATGCAGCAACAAAGTTTGACCTAAATAAGTGCTTTGTTTTATTTTGTTTTGTTTTTAAACCCTGGAAACCTATGAAAGAATTCAAAATAATTCCAAGTCCTGTGAGTCCTTTTGCTTGGTTCAGGAAAGACAACAGATTGGCAAAGGGGCAGAGGGAAGGGGCAAAATTTGCTTAAAATAAACATTAATTGAATTGTTGGCATTTTAAATGGGAAATCAGGGTTCAGCTAGCCAGCATCTAGAATAATATTCTTCTTCTGACTAAAATTCAAAAGTTAGATATAAGTTGCAGCTCATTTTTTCTTGGTTCATCCTCAGACCATGTTCATCATGTACAGAAGCAAACAAGGCACCATGGAAATATTTGCACCTTCCACATTACCATTTGTTCAGAAGGAAGACATAGAGAAATTGTATAAAGCCATCCATGATTTTAGATAGATAGATATAGACAGAATTCCCAAAGTCTAATAACTTAAATAGTTTTAATAGCGATTAGTAAGTTAAAGTAAGAGTTAAGTTGCTATTAATACCTTAACAGCTTTACTGGCTTAAATTTGTACTAAAATGTTTGGGACACAGAATATTTTTGTGTTTCTCTGTATGTGTGTGTGTGGAGAGAGACATATAGATGATAGATGACAGAAAAAGAAGACAGAACACAATAAATCAACTAAAATCCCACATTGCACAAGAAGACTTCCTTAGTCCTTTTTATTTCCATTGTTTTTGCTCTTTTATTTCCTACTGGCCTTTACCTTTTGCATCCTTTATTATATTTATTTTTATAGCTTGATATATAGGTATATGTACATACATATATATTTGTTTGCATGTTGTCTCTCCCATTAGATTTTAATTTCATTGAACATGCAGTCTTTGGCCTTTTCTTTATTATCCCTAGCACCTAGAACAGTGCCTAGAACATAGCAGATGCTTAATAAATGTTTATTAAATTAGCAAAATCAGTAAAATTAATATATATATTATATATATATATATATATATGTCTCCAGTATTGCACATGGGAAGGACAACTTTTTATCTCTTTCATCTTTGAGCTCCACTAGTTTCTCCTTTAGAAATTTGGATGCTATGCCATTTGGTGCATATATGTTGAGTACGGATATTTCTTCATTGTCTATACTGCCTTTTATCAGGATGTAATTACCTTCCCTATCTGTTTTGACTAGATCTATTTTTACTTTGGCTTTGGAAGGATAATTTTTTTATCACTTTAAACATTATTTTATTTGGTCATTTCCAAACATTATTCGTTGGAAACAAAGATCATTTTCTTTTCCTCCCCCCACCCCCTTCCCACCACCTCTCCCATAGCCGACGCACGATTCCACTGGGTATCACATGTGTTCTTAGTTCGAACCCATTTCCATGTTGTTGGTATTTGCATTAGAGTGTTCATTTAGAGTCTCTCCTCAGTCATATCCCCTTCCCCCCTGTAGTCAAGCAGTTGCTTTTCCTCGGTGTTTTTACTACCATAGTTTGTCCTCTGCTTGTGGATAGTGTTTTTTAGATCCCTGCAGATTGTTCAGAGACATTGCATTGACACTAGAGGAGAAGTCCATTACTTTCGATTGTACCACAGTGTATCAGTCTCTGTGTATAATGTTTTCCTGATTCTGCTCCTCTCTCTCTGCATCACTTCTTGGAGGTCGTTCCAGTCTCCATGGAATTCCTCTACTTTATTATTCCTTTTAGCATAATAGTATTCCATCACCAACATATATGGAAGGATAATTTTTAAAGGAAAATGAATGCTGCATAATTATAATGACCAAGTCCCAAAGACCCAAAGAACAGACAAGTTGTACCTTCCTCAATTCTTTGCAGAGATGGGGCACTATGAGTGAAGAATGATGTGTGTTCTGTCAAATTCAGTTGATATGTTGGTCAGTTTTATAGGACTTTTTCCCCTTATGTTTCTTATTTTATCAAAAGAAGGATGGTTGAGTAGAAGGGAGAGCACCATATATACAAAAATAAAATTTAATACCCAAACAAGATAAATCAATTCAAATTACAAATTAATAGTAAAAGAAATGAAGCCACTGAGAGCTTGGTGTATGACCCAAATAAACTATATTATTCTAAGAGCATTCATGGATGAAACTAGAAGGACAGAACACAATATAAATATGAATTGCTGCTATTAATATGATTATGAATATTATTCTTATCTCTTAGCATGGGATTCAGATAGAAACAGTTCAAAGATAAGTCACTATCCTTTTTTTGTTTTTTAATAGTTAATAGGTAGATAAAATGACTTTTTTTGTAATCAATTTAAAATATATTGGAATGTAAGCTCACTTGTAGAATCAATGAACTCATCTTCAAAACAAACCAGTATAAGATAGATTAACAGGAATGATATGGACCTCATCCTGTTGCCAAATAGTTTTAATGTGTTCTTCAGATCTCTAAATTTTGAAAATTTTTCATTCCACATGGTTTGGAAATTATGAGATTTCAATATAGTGACACTTACTTAAAATGTCATTGTTAAGTCTTCACAGATCATTGATATATCTATTATAATGAATTTTATGAATTTTCAAGAATATTTGGGAGTTTATAATTGTAATACAGAAATTTATCATGTGTTATTTTTTAAAGGCAAATAAGATTGGGACAACTCAGGCCTGGAGTCCAGAATTCAAATGCGGCCTCAGACATTTCCTAACTGTGTGTCCCAAGACAAGTCACTTAACCCCAATTCCCTGGCCCTTGCCTCTCTTCTGTCCTAGAATTCATACTAAGACAGAAGGTAAGAATTATTTTTTTTAAAAGATAAACTTATGGTACATAATTCCAGCCTCATGATTTTCTCTATCTAGGTATCTAGTAGATGATAAATTTTGGCAACCCAAAGTAATATGTTGCACAGTTCTTATTTTTCATTGCATAATCTGAACTAGTCAATAAATTCCTTAACTATAACCTCTATAATTTCTAGTGGCAGTGACCTGATGCTAAACTGCTGTCATAAAAGTTGGTATTGCTATAAACAAATCTTCTTGATTCAATTATTTGTTAAATACTTCTTTGTCAACATATCATTGGTTAAGTTATTTTGTATATTGCCCATGATTTCACTCTGGTTCTTATTCATTTCTGGTTCTTATTCATTTCCTAAGACTGGTTCAGATATAAAATCCTCTGAGTTACTTTTGAAAAAAACAATGTCTTAAGAGTTTTCAGGCTATAATATTGACTTAAGAAAGTGAGTATGTTTGTTCCAGTAGTATATCTATAAATTTGTTTCCTATTTAACATTTGTTCTGAGAATATCTCTCAATTCTCTTTGTGGGGTTTTCCTTAATGGACTTCCCTGACCAGCAGGGTCCCACAAGGGAAGGGGCTCACCTTTGTGATGGGACCTGAGGAGAGATAGGAACTGAGAACCAGGGTGGAGAATGAAAGACATGGACAAGTCAGTGTTTGAATAGGGCAGGCAATCCCTATGATACTCCCTTTGATAGGAAAATATGAGTACAAAGGAACACGAGGTGGATGAGGAGATTAAGATAGGGAATGCAGGCCGAGATGGTTACAGCCTCTGGGAAGGAGAAGGTCAAGAGGAGAGAGAGACATAGTCATTGAGGAGCCCAGTGGAGCTCCATGGAAGGGAGAGAAAGCCAAGAGGAAGTTCATGGGTTTGCCTCTGAATTTAATCCTGTCCTGCTTGGGCGTTACTCCCAAGCACGTAGTAACCACATCACAAAGTATAGACAATTAAGATTGGGTGGCAAGGTAGAGGGAACACCTTTGGGCGTGTAGATTCCAAACTGTGTTTTCCCCGGGAATTGAGTCTGAGCATGTTAATGAGTTTGTCTTAGCCAAGGGCCGCATGGCCAGTTCAAGGTTACATTCACAAGCCTCATTGGTATAACCTTATGCTTGGAGACACAGTAATCAGTCATTTATATTTCATAGATGTGAATATGCTTGAGATGCTACACTCTTCCTCCTTTTTATAGTAGAAGTAAAAGATTCTTTGAGTGATGAACCCTGTGTTTTGTTATTATAATGGCCCTTCTTTTGTGGCTTATACTGGCTACCTCATAATAGAGCCTAAATTTCTAAAGACTGTGGTAGCTGTATTTGTTCTCAGCTCAAGAAGACAGGGAGAAATTGCTGGTTAGAACCTGAAGAGTAGTTTCGGCTAGATTGGCTCCTGAAACAGAGACAATAGAAAGAGGAGGGGATGGCACTAGTGGTAGCTAATCACAATAGTAGTAGCTGGCATTAATGTAGTGCTCTAAGGTTGGCAAACTTTACACATATCCCATTTTATTTCTCCAACAACACTGATGCTATTATTATCCTCATTTTATAGATGAAGAAATTGAGGCAGAGGTGAAGTGACTGGTGTGCAAAGTCACATAAATGTCTGAGTTTGGATTTGAACTAATATATTTCTGACTCCAGGTCCAGCACTCAATCCACTCTACCATCTACCATCTAGATACCACAGGACAAATGTTGGAAGTTTTTCTACTCAGAACTCTGTGGGAAGTCTAGAATGGGAAATAAATCCAGAAACAAGCAGCAAAGTATGCCAACTGGTTTTATTTCGTTTTTTAATCACATTTTCTTTCTCAGGTGGTTGGTATGCTAAGAGGAAAAAAATAGATGTTGCTGATTATGGAGGCATTCTTGATCCTCTTTCCCAATCATCTGGGTATGATTTTGGAATCATTTTTAAGTATCACCTACTACTTGGCATGTAAGAATCCCACCAAGCTCAGCCAAGGGAGCTTACTTGGAAAGGTTTTGTAGATCTCAGACTTACAGTCTCTGTTTCTGCTTGGTGTAACATAACCTCAGAACCAAGAGGTCCCGGAAAGTTGTAAAAAGAACTAGGAGAAAAGTGGGTGACTATCAATTGGGTGATGGCTAAATAAATTATGATATGTGAATGGAATTGAATGGCATTATACTAATAAATAATATAGTTTCAGAAAAACCTTTCCAGGTTTATTCCTGAATGAATAGATGCAGAGTAAATGAAACTGAATCAGAAGAATAAACTATACAGTAATAGTAATAATAATAATCATATTTTTGAGACCTATCTCCACATGTAGTATGTCATTATGAAGCAAAGGGAGATAGAATTTATATCTTTAGCCTCTTCTCCCTCTATCCTTCTCCAGGAGAGACTTTAATTCCTATAAGAAGGAAAAATAGGAGGCTGTGTTCAGAAGACTGGCCACTCTATTCTCCTCAGAGAGATAAGGCTACAATTATATATATTTTACTCCCTTAAATACTTTTAGTCTAGTTGATGTAGTTTTCAGATTTAATATAACTTCTGATCTCTATTTCATTAATTGATGGAAAGTAGGACTCCAAGATTTATAGACAAGCCTTGACTCCCTTCCCACCAAATACCAGTTCCACAACAAACATACAGGTAACAAATAAACCCATTATCCAGCCAAATAGCAAAAATAATAATAATAATAATAAATAAATAAAAATAAAAAAGGATACAAGAAGGCTAAATACTAGACAATACAGAGTTAATGAACTCTCCCAATTGAAGGTGGGTAATTCAGCTAAGGCAAGAGAGAATATAGATCTCACTCAAAGGGAAATTCTGCAAATGTAACAAGTTGAGGGATAAGGATGGGAGGAGACCATAAACACCTCTTATGTTGGCTTCTTCCCCGGAATTTCCTTCAACAACTTGAAATAGAGTTGGCATCTACTTTTCAAAGCTGGAAGTCAGAAGTACCTGAAGTCCAAAGAGATAGAAAAAACTTTCACTCGCAAAGAGAGAAAAATCTAACATTTCTCCCACTCTTGTCAGCTCTACCTTGTCCTCTCACAAAGACACTAAGCACTGATCTTCACCAACAGGGAAAGAGTCCCATACCAAAGGGCTTTGAATCTTGGATTGCTGTTGTAAGAAAGGACCTTTGAAGAACTTAAGAACTCTCATCATTGTCAACCATTTCTACAGAGGATTGAAGAGAAAAAATGCTACCCATCTTCTGAAAGAGGGACAATGGACTCAAGGAAAAGGATGAAACATGTTTGTTTAGTATGGTCATTATATTAATTTGTTTTAACTGACAATGTTTATTAATTGTAAGAATTATGGATTTTTTAATAGAGAGAAGACATCAGAAAGGACATAGTAATTGAGTTTCCAAAACTTGAAAGAAAGAAAAGAGAATAATTGAAATACTTTTTTTGAATGCACAGAAGAGAATTAAGGAGACATAAAGAAGCAGATTAAATTATATATATATATATAACCTATATGTATTTACATTTAATATATATATACATAAATACATAATATAAATGTGTGCATAACTTTAAACAATTATTTCTAAGTTTTACTGACCCAAGAAAAGATCTTTCATACAAATAGGCTACTATCCCTGGGATTTACTAGTTTACAAAAGTCTGATTAACTCAGGGATATCTACATAAAAGAGAATTTTCTAAAGAGAAACTTTAAAAATCATAGTAAATCTATTGGAGAGCCAGCATGGTCTACCATAGAGCAATGAGATCAGGATCAGGAAAGACCTGTATATAATTCCTCTTTGATACTTATTATGTGACATTGTGCAAGTCACTTATTTCTGTGCCTCAGGGAACTCTCTAAGACTGTAAACTGCTGAGCACTCCTGAATCAGTAGAGGAAGTTATATCACTGGGAGTTCCCTAGATCAATGAAATCACTGTTATAGATTTTAAAAATAAGTAATAAATATGTTTACTCTTTTCCAAATAACATTCTTTAGCCTGCCCAGAAATGTGTGAAGCTTTCAGAGAGATTTGAGATTGATATGGAAGAATTTTTCCACAATTACGACTAGCCAAAACTGAAAGAAATTTGAGGTCTTCAAGTGAGAATGCTTGATGAATACTGATCTAACTCTCAGATTGTTTTTACCTATAAAATAAATAATTGGTTTCCCAAAAGATCTCTCTGCTTACCTCTCAAATGAAAGAATGGTGGGTGGATAAAACAATGGGTGGATTATTCAGAGATGGCCACTTTAGGTCAAAGGAAAAACTTCACACATTTAGAGCTGTCTCTGAATGTTGCCTGAGGAAATAGTGGGTTTCCCTCCTTGTGTAGGTTGGACTAACTGGTCTATGAGGTCCCTTTCGATTGGAGGGGTGTTGAAGGAGAGTCACCATATTTGTGAATGAGTAATGTTACTGGGCAGTTCAGAGGCTCATGAATAGAGGACAAAGCCTGTAGTCAGGGGGATGAATTCATATCCAGCTTCAGAAAATTACTAGCTGTGTGACTGTGTGACCCCTAGGCAAGTTACTTAACCCTGTTTGCCTCAGTTTCCTCATCTGTAAAATAAGCAGAAGAAAATAACAAACCATTCCATTATCTTTGTCAAGAAAACTCAAAATGGGGACATAAAGGAACTGAAATGACTGAACAACAAGTTTATGTAGCTATTTTCATTACTTCAAGATTTATGTGAATGAGAGGAGCCTGATAGAGAATATCAGAACTGGTTTATAGAATTCAAGTTTATGGAGGTAATTATTTAAAAGGAAGGAAAAACTGGGCTTATATACCAAGAAAGACTCATGACATTATGATTGGGGTAGAGGCACAAAATGATACAATTTTGACAAGGCACAAATAGCTGTTTCACATCATGTAGAGAAGTTTTATTTGGTTGTCTTTGTCTCTCTTTCTTCCCTATGGGGAAGATCACTTCATATTCAGTGCCAAAGCAAGTTCCCCCATAACATTCAGAAATAATTGCCCCATTTTAACAGGAGCACAGTCAGCAACTCAAACATATTCTATCCTTTTCCATAGAGCACCAAAAATGGCTCCCAAGTTCAAGGAATTTTGTTTGCACAGCCTCTGCCTTGGGCTTATGAAAAAGGGTGTTTTTGTTGAAAAGAAAGAATAAACAAATCTAAAAAAGGAGAAATCAAAAATAATTTTATTAAGCTATATGCTAAAAAGTATAGACACTTTGGAATTCTACTTCTACCTACCGTTTCAAACATCAGTATTTAAATGAGCCTCATTCCCTGCAATACTATCTGCCTCCCACTTCTGCACTTTACACACATAATCAGGGCCATGCATGCCCTATTAAATGCCTACCAGAGGGTGATTTAAGGCTGATGTGAAATTAGTACCAAACATAAACATAACTCCAATCTGTAACATGCAACATCCCTGAGCCCATGAGACTTTCATTTTTAAGATGTTATTATTACACTCTCGGAATCCCCTAATTGCCATTAAGGTGGTTCTATAGAGATTATGTAATGTAGATGTATTAGCTTTGTAGAGCCATCCATTAAAATTGACTAAGCACCCACTAGATGAATGGTACTTCAATAGACAGAGTATAGAAAGGCTCTCCAGACCCTTTTTGACTCCAAAACTAAAGTAGATAGAAGGTTTAGACAGTTTTCTAAATACAGAATAATATCTAAAAATGAAAATCAGTGTGGCATAGTGTATAGTGAAACCTTCGAATATGGCCTCTGGTCCTTACTTGATGTGTGACTGAGCAGCTCAGCTCTGCTCGCTGCTCTCTGAGCTTCAATTTTTTTCTTCCTCAAAATGAGGAAAATAATGGTTCCTTTCCCTGGAAAATCATCATCAAAAAGGAGTATTTACAAGCATTCTTCCTTAAAGTGCCCAAAAGGTTCAGTGATTTCCTCACATAATTCCAACTAACAGAATGGTTAGATTAATTTATGGCAGTACTAGTATCCTGCAATAAACATATACAAAGAGGGTCCAAAAAAGAGGACTGTGTATAAAGCTGGAAATCTGCTCACTTTTTTAGAGAATACTTATTAAATTTAACGAATGTGGCAATATTAACATAGCCCTGATTGTCTGTGTTCTCTCTGGAACTTTTTGCCCTTCTCAGTATTTGTTAAATATTTCATTAAAAATCTATTTTTCCTATTTTTGCATCACTCTTATTACCCCTATTTCTCTTCAACAACTATCTTTGAAAAAATAAAACCTTCCCTTGAAATAAATACATATGATCAAGCAAAGTAAAATTAGGTTATATTGATTGTTCCTGAAAAATTCTGTCTTATTCTATTCCTACATTCCATTCCTTCTCCACCATAGGGCAGAAGACATGATTCCTCTTCAGTTTTCTGGCCATAATATTGATTAGAGTTCTTAAGTCTTTCAAAATGGTTTTCCTTTAGAATGTCATAGTGAGTATATAAATTTTTTTCCTGGTTCTGTTCCCTTCCCAAGTTTATCTAAATCCATTCTTCTCATCTTTCTTATAGGTCAATAAAATTCCAACATATTCATGTCCCATAATTTTTTCAGCAATTCCCTAATTGATAAATTCCTCCTTTGTTTCCAGTTCTTTGCTATGACAAAATGTACTGCTATGAATATTTGTGTACAGGTGAGTTTTCTTCTGTCTTTGATCTCTATGGAGCATATGCCAGCAGTAATATTTCTAAGTCAAAACATGTGTACAGTTTAGTGACTTTTAGGAGGTTCTTGCAATTGTTTTTCATAATGGCTTGACCATTCATAATGCACCAACAGTGCATAAGTGTGTCTGTCCCTCTACCACTTTCCAATAATTTTTCTTTTCTTTTTGCTTGGAATCTTTGTTAATCTGATGGGCATGGGGTAGAAGCTCAGAGCTGGTTTTATTTTTTAAAATTCAGAACATATATACAATAAAAAGGACATTTCAATATACATAGCAACACACAGGATTATATATGAAACTGTAAATATCCATTTAATCTCATTTGGGGTTTCTTAAGCATTTGCCTTTGTTCATGAATACTCTCATTTTTCAATGAATTTTTAAAATGTCTTATTTGCCCTTTTTGGGAAGGCCATCACTTAGAAACCAAAAGAAATTTGTTTTTTTAACAAATAAGTATAGTCAAGTAAAATGAAGCCACACAGTGAACATATCCAAAAAATCCCTTAAGGCCACCTGTCAAATGAGTAACATGCTTCATCATAGGTCCTCTGGAGATATTTATTTGATCATAGTTTTTAAATATTTTAAGTTTTTCAATACATTATTGTATTTGTATAAGTTGTTTTCCTGATTCTGTTCACTTCAATCTGAATCAATTCATGCTACTTAGCATTCCCTAAACTAATCTCTTCTGTCATTCTTACGGAATGATAACATTTTATTACATTCATTCAGAAAAATTTGTTCCATCACTCCTCAATTGATAGGCACCCCTTAATGTTCTTGTTCTTTCCTTTCTTTTTCTTTCTTTTCTTTTTCCTTCCCCACCCAACCCCTTATCCCTTTCAGGGTCAATAAATTTGTTTTGCTTATAGTTATTCCCTTGGATATTATCTTCCCTCTTAACATCCATTGCATCCTACTTCCCTGTTGAATTGTTTGTGCATGCCTATTCAACTCTCCCCAGTTTATTTCAGATGAGAGTGAGATTGATCTGAGACCTACTCCTCCAACCAGGCTGTGTAGGACAATTATAAGAAATAGCAAGTTTCTCTTTCTTCTTCCTCTTTTCTATATTAGCCTCCTCTTCCCATACTTAAAACCTTAAAACAGAACTAATGCATAACCATGTCTGCTGTTTTCATATTGAAGTTCCTTAATACCCTTTGAAGATATTAAGTTTCTGAAGGGACAATTATTTTTTCCTCTATTCATGGGTTAGCTTGACATCATTATGTGTGTTTTTCCAATTGCTCTAATAAATTTACCTTTCTAGGGTTCTCTTGAATCTTATGTTTGTAATTCAGAGCTCTGAGTCATCAGAAATGCTAGAGTGTTTTTCAGTTAAAAACTTACTCTTTCTCTTGTAGTTTTTCTTTTGGCTCTGTGAAACATAGATCTTTGATATTTTGTAATATTACATTCCAATGTCTTCTCTCTTTTAAATCGAGTGCTTCCAAGGCTTATGTTTTCAAAGGTTCTTTGGTAATTCACCATTTTCTACATGCTTGCCATAACTTTCCTCCTTTTATATAGGAGCTTTGGATTTGAGATATTATATCCCTGGAACTTTTTCAGGAGATTGATCATCGGTGGATTCTCATGATCTTTATTTTCTTATCTGGTTCTAAAAGTTATAGATGAAAACAATTTTTTAAAAGGTGTTCCTAGATAGCAGCTAGGTGACTCAGTGGATTGAGCCAGGCTCAGAGACAGGAGGTCCTGGTTTCAAATCTGACCTCAGGCATTTCCTAGTTGCATGACCCTGGGCATGTCACTTAACCTCCAATTGCCTAACCCTTACTGCTCTTCTGCCTTGAAACCAATACATAGTATTGATTCTAAGATGGAAAGTAAGGGTTTCAAAAAAAATTTTTTTACTGTTCCTGGGGGCTTATGGAAAATCCATTTTATTTTTGATTCTCCACTTTTAGTTGTTATGGAATTACTCTTTTTAAAGGGTTCTAGATCAATGATATTTTTTTATTTACTGGGATCTTTTTTCATTTAATTTTTAATTTCTCTAGCTGTAGTCCCTAAATTGGACCATTTCACTAGGGCCAAGCTTTACCCCTTTCTGCTCTTTTAGGTGGACAGAGTGCTAGGGATCTCTGATCCCCTGGATGCCTGGGCTGTCCATATTCAAATACCCTGTGCTACTCTGTTATGGTAGTTGCTGATGTTCCATGACTCTTCCAAGGTCTTCACCATATGATTTTGTGACCTCCCAGGGTCTTTCTCCAGAGATTTCTGCTTCCAGGCATAGAGCCTTACAAGCTGAACTGTGGTAAAGGGTTCTTCTATTGCTGATCAGGCTTGAAAGGTGAGCTTCTTGATCTTTTTTATTCCTGGCTTTGCTTATGGTCCCCTTGGTTTAGCACCCCTTTGGGTGCTATTCTGGGATGAACTAAGCTACTTACTTGAATTGCTCTTTTGGATTTCTTGATGATCATTAGGTCTTATTTAAATACTACTGGTTCTCTGTTTAGAAAGCCATCTTCCTTGGAGTTTTCTTTTTATTGTACACATTTCTCTTATCAATAATTTAAAGTTTGGACATCTTTCCTTAAGAACTGGCTTCTGTATTCCTTGACTACTTATCTGTTGGAGAATGATTTTATATTTGAATCAATCATCTATATAATATGAATTTTAAAACCTTATCAAATAAATTTGTTCTAAAGATATTTCTCCATGTTAAAGATTGCTCTTGTATAAAAAATTTGAATTTTATGTATTCAGAGTTATCTGTTTTCTCTCTTGTGGTCATCTCAAGGCTTTCCTTTATAAAAAACTGCAAATGATATTTCTGTCTCTTCTTTTCTAATTTGTTTATGACATGACATTTTATATCTAGTTCATGTATCTTCTTATATTTTTTGTGGTATATGGTATGAAATGTTGTTCTAAATCTAATTTATCTCAATTTATTGCTTTCTAAACTTCCAATAGCTTTTTTGAATGATTAACACTTTCTCTATGCCCTGTGTTTTTGGGGGTTTATTGGATACTATGCTACTGGATTCAGTGGCTTCTGGATCTTTTATATTTAATCTGTTCCACTGATCTTTTCTATTTTTAAGCAAGTATCGAATTATTTTTATAACTATTTCTTTAGGGCAAAATTTGACATTCATTACTGTCAGTTACTCTACCTCCCCATTTTGTTTCATTATTTACCCTGAGATTCCTGACTGTTATTCCTTCAGGTGGATTTTATTATAATTTTATCTAATTCTATAAAGTAATCTTTCAGTTGTTTGATTGGTATAGCACTAAACTTGTAAATTAAGTTAGAGGTGTTGTAATTTTTATTATGGTACCCTAGGCCAAGTATGAACAATGACTTCCTCTCCAGTTATTTAAGTTTTCCTTAAATTCTCAAAGAAGTGTTTTATAACTATATTTATATAATTTCTCTGTATATCTTGGTAAATGGACTCAGATATTCTTAAATATTATATCTTCTTACATCTATTTTTATTTATAATGTACAGTCACCATGGCTTAATTTTAATTAAATTTCTCAGGTTGTCTAAGTAAACTATTTTGTTTCTCCTTTGCCTATGCTTATTCCCTCAATTTATTTTTCTTAACATATTTCTATAGGCAGTTTGTATTGAATTATATCAAATAATTGTGGTGACAGGTAATAGTTTTGCGCTGCCTCTTATCTAAGTGAAAAAGCTTTGTCCATCAACTATATTACCAACTTTTCCTCTTAGATACCATTTGTCATTTATTAGATATTGACTTATTTTTATTGCAATTTTTATTTAGGGAGAGTGGTTTTCAGATGTTTTTGTATATATCTTCTCTTCAAATTTTATCTTTCCTTTTGATTTATCTGCTTGTCTCCTAAACTTTTAACTAAATTTGATTTTTACTAATACCTTTGGTGGTGGTGGTTTAAACTTTTAAAAATTATTCCCTTATAAGTTACTTTCTAAGTATTCCTTTAATAATGGGATTAACAACCCAGGAACTTGGCCTCAACACTAACTAAGCTTCTTCCCATGTTGAAGAACTCAATTTTCAGAAACCTTAATCCCAGGTCCAAATAAATAACTTCTAGAGGAGCAGGATGAACTCCAGTCCCCTTTCCTTTAGACCCTGGGTAGATCTTCAAGCTGGTTCCTTGCCCTAGTTTCCTTTGGTGGAGCATGACCACCTCAGGCAAAATACAGCAACACTTCCCTATCTAGCCCTCCAGCCCTCTACCATAAGTATCGAGAAAGAGGTGATTTGCACTGTTTCTTGACACAGAAGGAGAGAAAAACAGAGACAGAGAGAGACAGTTTTTATGTATATATGTGTGCCTGTATTCTATAGAATATCCTGCTTAGAATTAGAAAGACCTGAGTTTATAAGGCCTCATTTGCTAACTGTGGGACCTTGGACAAGTCACTTAATCTTTCTGAGACTCAGTTTGTTCAGCTATAAAAATTAAGATA
The DNA here is from genome assembly GCF_027887165.1 of Monodelphis domestica. NCBI lineage: Eukaryota > Metazoa > Chordata > Mammalia > Didelphimorphia > Didelphidae > Monodelphis > Monodelphis domestica. The sequence goes on from NC_077232.1 coordinate 273,432,141, forward strand.
ATACCAGAACCTGCCTCATGAGTGATTATAAGAATCAAATTATATACTACATATGCCAAGCATTTTGAGCCCATTAGAACTTATTGAGTGTATTACGTTAACTATTACATGAGTGCAAAGGTATATTTAAACATATGTGTGTATTTTTTATATTCTACCTACTATTTTATTGGCTAACAGAATTCTTCATTGTAAAACTCTCTCTACCAAAAACTATACTATTGTATAGTAAGACTTTGGGTACACTGTAGTTTTGAATAATTATAATAATAACTGACACATAATAAATATGAACAGCTCTGTAATCTATAAATCTGATATAAAATTGATTTTTGTAGCAGCTCTCTCATTTATATACACACAGATATGTTTATACATACACAGGCTGGTTCTTATTTTAATTATTTAAAATCATATCCAAAGACTTTTTGAAGATCACTTTAGGGTCCTGAATGTACCAAATATATAAGCACAAATTTAGAAACCAGGAGACAAGCCAGCACAGTATACCAGAAGCATGCCCTAATTGTATTTATTTGCAAATGATAATGTTCTTCTTTTATAAACATTATCAATTATGCTATACTTTTCATTTTCTGACTGTCTCGCTAGCTCTCCCTCTTTTATCTCTCTATCTCTCCCCCTCTCCTCTTTACCTCTTTCTCTCTCATTCAGGATATCAGGCAGATAAGTGTTATCAGTAAAGGTCATCCTCAATTTCTGTACAGAAATGATCTGTCTCCGGTATGTAATAAACATTTATCCATGCCTTTATTAGCTATATTGGATCTGACAGTTCTGTTAAACCATTTTCTTTCATTTTGCTAGGTCATGACGGTTAATGCTGCTAAAAAATCTCATCACTGCTTTTGATCACTGTATTGTCTTCCCTGTATTATCAGGATTTTGTGAAGGTAAGCACTGGCTGGAATGACCTATTAAAGTTACAGCCCGTTGAGTCTGTGTTCTTTTTTTTTCCTTTGCCACAATAAAAAAGCAAAGAAGTACAAAGCATAAATTCTACTTTTGGAGTTATATTTAGTTGGGTACTTGGCATGTACAATCAACTCTCCATCCATAATAATAGGAACCATAGTGTAGATAACTGAAACTACAGATTAACCAAAATCATCATTTAAAATTCCCTATTTGCCCCACTAATCTATTTCTTAGGACATTAAAAAAGTAGCGGAGATTGATCATTTTTGCTTTACTTCCACTCCTTTTTTGCAGCCTGTCTCCATTAGCCAAGTAGTGAAAAAGAAACAAAGAACAAAGATAACCCATAGAGAATGAAAAATCATCTCCTAATAGTTGTGAATTTATTCAAATAAAGAAGTTATTTTGGATCCATTTTGAATAGGGCTTTTCATCTTTTTTAATTCATATGGAAGGAAAGTAAAAATATGGGAAATTTGCAATTGAAAATATGCCATTTATCTACTCATATTCTAATTAACTTGATCTGTGAGAAAAACTGTAATGGTTTTTTGGAACAAACCTATGATTTCATTGGTATAGAAAATCCATATAAAGACTCACTATTTCTCTCTCCCCTCTCTCCCCTCTCTCTCTCTCACACACACAGGAAAATGACACCCCAGTCTGAAACTGAGTCAGAGAGAATTTCCTGGAAATCACTGGGAGTTCAAAGAACTATCTCAAGGTTATACAGTATGCATATGTTAAGGATGTAACTTATAACCATGTCTTCTCAGCTTTGAACCTGACTCTCCATCAAAGGTGTACTGGAGCCAGCTTAAATCAGTTCTATGAGTGAGTAGTTAAGTTTTCAGTATGAACTTCAAAAATGGCAAAGGCTGCAAATCAGGTCTTCATTTATTGTTTTACTGATTGTATAGATTTTATTAAAATAAAGTGGTGTAGAAAATGCGGATAATGCAGATTAATCTTAAGAATTGTATGTACATTTATTTATTTATTTTAAAACCCTTACCTCCTATCTTAGAATCAATGTTGTGTATTGATTCTAAGGCAGAAGACCCATAGAAGTTAGACAATAACTTGCCCAGGGTCACAAAACTAAGAAATTTCTGAAGTTAAATTTGAATCCATATCTCTGAGTCTGGCTCTCAATCAACTGAGCCATTTAACTATCCCCTACATCTATTTTCAGAGTTAATTAGTTATTCAGCACACCCTGCCAGCACACCATGCCATACCAGACCCCACCATTAAAAATAAAATCAAAACACCAAGGATCGTGTCTCAGTTTGTTCATTAGAGAAGTTATGAAATTTACCCAATGAAAGCTATAGATTACTTCCAGCTAGAGTTCTAGTTCAGGGTCTCATCACCAACTAAATCAGGCTCTCATTGCCTCTTAGGTGGGCCACTGAAATGGCATTCAAACTAGTCTTCCTGACTCAATTCTCTCCCCACTCCAATTCAGCTACAAAGGTGGCTTTCTTAGAACTAAGATCTGATCCTGTTAACTCCCAATTCAATGAGCTCTGGTGGGTGTCATTACCTCCAGGATCAAATATTAACTCTCCGGGCTGGTATTTAAAGTTTTTTATACCTTGTCCCCCTTCTGAGCTTTTCAGCCTTTTTTCAACTGTTCTTTTTTGCACTCATTATACCAATTAAGTACAATGATGTTTTTAGATTTCATTGAACATGTCACTCCATTTCCTCGTTGACTTTTTATGAATTGTCTACCATGTACAGAATGCTCGATACTTAGGTTCCCTGGCTTCTTTCAAGGCCCTAATCAAATCCTCCCTTTTGCAGGAAGCCTTTCCCTATCCTCCTCCCTCTACCCCAGCCACAAATGCATTCTTTTTTCAGAATATCTTCATTTATTTTGTATTATATCTTATATGCACCTAGCTATCTGTTGTCTCCTCCACTAGAATTCATGGTCTTTGAAGGCAGGGATGTTTTTAATTTTATTTTGGTTTGGCTTCTGCCTTTCTTATCACCAATTCTTAGCACCGTGCCTGACCCACTTAGTGACTGACTTACTGATTAAATAATATGAATAGGGAATTAACAGAATATTGCTTCTCTGTAATTTCACTTGTATTTTTAAATTCCTGTAAAATAAGCTTATTAGGCTGTAGTTTCCTGATAGTATTTCTACTAATAAAAGTGAATACCTAATTTGACATGGGAACACCAAATTCCAGGTGAATTAATCAATCAATAAGCATGTATTGAGCAACCACTGAGTGTGAGACACTCTGCTAGGCATTCAAAGACAAAGCAACCTGTCAAAAAGCTTTTGTTCTATCTAAAGAAAAAATATGTACCAACAAAACAAAATAAACAAAGACCAAGGAGGCTAGGCCTAGTAAGGGATATAAATCCTAGGCTTACAGTATTTGGCTCCTCTTTAAAGAAAGGAATTGGGCTCTTTTTGTTTGCATTCTCTGATCCTGCCCTGAAGTTCTATAACTATAAACTTTGGTTTGACTTATTACTAGGGTTTCCCCAAAAGGGATTGATAAAGTTTTGGGGTTTTTTTCCCTGTAAGGTATTCAATGCACTTAATAGCTAAGGTACAGGACAACTATTTCTTTTCCTTATCTCAAAAAATGCTTAAAAACAAAAGATCAATAAAATATTTACAAATATTAAAAGCATATTACAAATACAACATAAAGGCATTTCATTTTCATGTCAACCCCTGTAATGTCTGATCAGCAACAAAAGATCCATATCTCCTATCTAACAAATCAGATCATGGCTTAGGCTAATCTTTTTGTTGGTGGTCATCTTCTCTGAAAAGCATTGTATTCGCTTCAGGAACCTTCTGTACAGACTGAGACCCAGGAGTTCCAAACTTCCAAAAGAAAAAGATTATCATCAAGGCTGGGCACTCCCATTTCAAGATTGCCATTCTGTCACCAGTGTTCCAAGAAAGAAACACAAAACAAAAACAAACATTCAGAACCTTAGGATGAGCATGCTCATCTAAATAAGCACAGGCTCTTACCTTTACATAAATAGCTGCTGTTGTCAGGAAGTTCAAGAGAGAGTTGTCCAAGTCTTAAGATGGGAAGAAGAAAACAACTAAAGTTTTTCTCTTTTTAAAGTTTATTGGGTGTTTGTAGTAGCAAAAAATTTGGAAAAGGAGGGGGTGTCCCTCAATTGGGAAATGGCTGAACAAATTGTAGTATCTGATGGTGATGGAATACTATTGTGCTGAAAGGAATAATGAACTGTAGGAATTCCATGTGAACTGGAAAGATCTCCAGGAATTAATGCAGAGTGAAAGGAGCAGAACCAGGAGAACATTATGAACAGAGACGGGATACACTGTGGCACAATTGAATGTAATGAATTTTTTCTACTAGCAGCAATGCAATGATCCAGGACAGTCCTGAGGGACTTATGAGAAAGAACACTATCCACCTCCAGAGGAAGAATCATGGGAGTAAAAACACAGAAGAAAAACATATGATCAACCATATTGTTCAATGGGTATATGATTGGGGATTTTGACTTTAAATGATCATTCTATTGCAAATATTAATAATATGGAAATAAGTTTTGAACAATGATGCATGTATAACCCAGTAGAATTGCTTGACAGAAGAGGGAGTGGGAAGGAAAGAGAGGAGGGAAAGAACATGAATCATGTAACCATGAGAAAATATTCCAGATAAATTAATTTAAGAATAAGAAAATTCAAAAAAAAAAAAAAATTAAAAAATAAAGTTTATTGGGTGGACAACTAGCTCTTGTTGCTGGGTGCCCAATCTTTTTTGATGAAGTGCCTTTTCATGGAGTTAGCAGATTGAGTGACATGAGAACCAACCAGAAACCTTTGCGTGCATATGTCTTGTAGCAAAGAGGCCTAGAGAAAGAATAACTCAATTCAGTCCCAATTATATTTCATTAAATGATCCCTGAAAGTCTTTCCCCATGTATGTTCCATGGGACATTATAGCAAGAGAAGACTGAAAGGATATGTTCCCTCTGATTACCCCCATTACATAGAGACAAATTATCCCCATTACATATTATAAAAATATATGTAAAGTAGTTACATATAAGGTATTTTGGGCATCAAAGGCATTAGGCATTGGGAATATCAAGAAAATCTTCAAGGAGATGGTGGTGCTTGAACTTTATATTTAAGGAAGTGAGGAATTTTGTGAAGGTGGAAGTAAGGTCAAGAGTATTTTCTAGTCAGAGTGGAAAAGGAATGTAAAGAAAAAGGGAGAAAACTGTGTTTGGATCACAGAATATGGCAAAGAGAGTAACTTATAAAAAGACCAGAAAGAGATTAAGAAAAGGTTTTGAAAGTCTTTAAAAGGCAAAAAAAAAAATTATTCATATTTTATTCTAGAAGCAATAGGGAGTGACATGGTCATCACTTTGCTTCAGGAATATCACATTGGCAGCACTGAGGAGGATGCACTGGAGAGAGATTTGAAACAGAGAGACCAATTAGAAAACCATTGAAATAGTTCGAGTGAGAAGTGATAATGACCTAAACTAAGCTGATGCCTTTTTGAGTTGGAATTATGGAATCTCATGAGAAAGATATTATGGAGATAAAAATGTCCAGATTGGTCAAGTGATTTGATATGTAAAGAGTTAGATTATCAGTAACTCTTCACTGTCCCTCAACTCAAACATGTAATCATTATCAAATGAGGTTACAAAATGGGAAGACTAAAGGAAGGCTGGTTGGGTTTGAAAGAAAATATGAGTTCTCTTTTGAACATGTTGACTTTGAGGGCTTTGTAGAAAATCTGGGTTGAAATCTCCAATTTGCAATTGATAATGTGGAAACAGATCTAAAGAGAACCAATAGACAGACAGACAGACAGACAGACAGACAGACAGACAGACAGACAGACAGACAGATAGATAGATAGATAGATAGATAGATAGATAGATAGATAGATAGATAGATAGATAGATAGATAGATAGACAAAAAGATGGATGGATGGGTGGATGGAGAGATTATTATTGTTCAATTGTTTCAGTTATGTCCAATTCTTCATGACCCTATTTGGAAATTTCTTGGCAAAGATACTAGAGTGGTTTGCAATTCCTTCGCCAGCTCATTTCACAGCTGAGGCAAATAAGGTTAAGTGACTTGCCTAGGAATACACAGCTCATAAGAGTCTGAGGCTGAATTTAAATTCATGTCTTCCTGACTCGAGATTCAGGAGTCTATCCACATAGATATACTAATCCCTCAATGAAAACTGATGAAATCACCAAAAAAAGGTAATTTTGAGAAAGAAGAGCCCAGTTACAGAGATCTAGAATATACCTACCATTAGGGGATACAACATGATCATGAACCAGCAGAGGCGTTTGATAAGGCTCAGTCAAAAGTATCAGAAGACTCAAGTGTCACAAAAATTCAAAAGAAATATACAAAATAACCAAAGTATTAAATGCAGCAAATAGATCAAAAAGGATAAAAGTGAAAATAAATGAAAAAGATCAAGTGTGTGTGTGTGGAGGAAGAACTATTATAGTTAGAATTCATAAATTGCTGGTTATTTTGGAGGGAGCAATTTTGGTTGAATAATGATTTCCAAAGCCAGATCACAAAAAGTTAAGTAGCTTTTTCTTGGAGTTTGAATGAGATAGAAGAATATAGGTTGAACATTTGAAAGGATAGTAGAGCCTGGTGAAGATTCTTTAAAGTTAGGAAAGATTTAGGTATGTTTGAAGGCAGTAGAAAGGAACCAGTAGAGAGTGAGAAATAAGGGGTGGTCTTCTACAGAAGACAGGAAGGGATGGTAAAGGCATTGGCTTTATCAAGGAGAAGGCTACCTCATTATTAGAGACTATGAGAAAGGAGGAGAGAATGGGGAATTAAATCAGGTGTTTTTTATATAAAGAGAAAGGGAGAAGAGGACTTCTGCTAATGGCCTCTGTTTCTTTATCTCCATAATGAGAATAATAATATTACTCATTTTACAGAATTGTTCTGAGAATGAAATGATGTAACATACATAAAACACTTTGCAAAACTTAAAGCACTATATAAATGCTAGTTATTATTATTTAGTATCACTACATGACATGAGAGCTATAATCTAATGTATCACAGAAAACCTGAATTTCCCTTATAGATGATCATTTAAAAAAAATAAAATTAATTCAGCATCATTTCAGTTTTAGCATCTGTAAAAAAGGAATAACTTTTGTCAGTAGTATTTTAATAATAATGTCATTTCCTAGAGGAAATTAATGTGAATGTACAATGTATATATGTATAATATATAATATACATATTATTTTATTTTAATACATCATCATGCTTTTTCATGCAATATAAATAGAAAAACTATAAATAACCAAGGGTTTCCCTTCATATGTGGGTGCTCATCTTGACATTGGCTGGTAATTCGTTGACAGTTTGGTATTATAAAATATTTTTATAAAATATATTTAATCGCATAAAAATGCTTACTTATAAGATTATCTACTAAATAACATATCTTTTTAGTAAGTCTTGAGCCTGATGATATTCCATACTTAATGGCTTTCAGCATGTGTTTGAACTTATTTTACTTGTCTCTAAATATGCCCTAGGACCCAAGTTTGGAACCTTAGACCTGAAAAAAATAATAAATTACAAACACAATATGTAGATCTCTGTGTGCTTAGATGTCACCCAAATTAAAAAAAAAAAAAGAATGATTTTTCAGACATCTGTTCATTGTGTGCTGAGAGATAGAGCTATTCAAGGTTTTGTTTCAGGTTTCAGATTTAATCTCAGTGAAAAAAGGTTTTTCTTATGTTCTTCTTCAGATGTTGCCTGCCTTGTGACTTAAACACACACACGCATTTACACACACACTATTTTCAACAAAGGATATAAAAGAAGTTAACCTTGATGACCAACAATATAACTCAAAGCTCACTGCCTCTAATGACAGGAAGGGCCCTGGCCTGGTCTCTTGACAAGGGTCTTGTTGCTCTTTGTGCCTCCCCCTACTCAGATTTAATATCCCAGTAACAATAATTCACACTGGGTCTCCAAGAAGATCAATGTGAAATGGAGGCTGAGCAACTCCTCCCTTTACCACCCTCCATACTAATTCAAACAATAGAGGCTGCACTCTGACCTTGGTGATTTAGACCACCAGGCTCCTAAACAAGGGCCAGGACCTCTGTGGTCATGGGAATATCCAAATGACTCTTACAAACATTCCTTAACATTTTCTTACAAGTCTAGTCTGTTGCATGGCCCGAAGAGTAGACATCTGGATCGACAGGTACAGTTTTCTCCTTAACCTCCATCATCACCTATAATCAATTCAGTGATGAAAAATCCATTCACTCTCTCAAGTTGTCAAGTGATATTTCAAGTTGGGTATTTTCTATGGGTTCTGCCCTGGGCTTTGACCCCAATTCCCCCAAACAAGTATCTATTCCTAAGTAGGTTGCTATTAGATGCATCCTGCACCATGAAGAAGTTATGGGCCCTTGAATAAAATATATATATATATATATATAATATGTATATATTATATATATATATGCCTTATAGAAAAGGGAGACAACATGATATTTTGAAATACACCTTGGATTTGCGATCAGGAGCCTTTACTCAAATTCTGGTTCTGACACTTGGTAATTATGTGTGACTATGGAAATATAACTATTCTGAGACTTAGTTTCCTCATCTTCAAAATGGGGATAATACCTAAAACATAGTTGTTTTTTTAAAAAGTAAGTTCTTTGTAAATCTTGAAGAATTATGGAATGACAAATTATTATTGCTGTAAATATGTGTTCACTATACTGAAGGAACCTCTAATTCAATGCTAGCAGTTTTCAATTATTTATTAATTTATATTGTAATATTTAATTAATTAATTTTTGACAGACCTATAATTTTATTAATGCAGAAAGCTCCCACTGAGAGACTCCTTCAACCAACGTACTAGCCTGCAACTTATAATCTTGAAGAATTACCTTGAGCACCAAAAGGTGAAATTACTTGTACAGATTCACATAGTATGATCAGAGGTGGGTACTTGAACTCAGGTCTTCCTGACTCCAAGACCTGTTTTTTAATCTACTGTTACAAACTGCCAAGATTATTCTCCCCCAGAGTCTTATCTAAACTTTGTATTTCTCTCAGTCATTCATTGCTTTATACATGGGAAGCCTGGTAGAGTCTACAACTCTTGCAGCCTACATGCTCTGAAATATTCCTCCACAAAGTTTGCTCCCTTTCTTCCACTGGCAAGTTCCTCCTGGAATCTCTATTTTGTGAAAGGCTTCAGAAAGCCTCCCTTCATTCTTCTCCCAGGCAGTACAGTATATGGAGTCCAAGACCTGGAGTCAGGAAGACCTGAGTTCAAATTCAACTTCAGATACCTAGTAGCTATGTGACTCTTGCTTAGTCACTTAGTCTCTATGAATTTTAGACATACGCCATCCTGCTTAGTCTTTAGAATTCAAGCAACCAGGAATGTATACACCCCCACTTAAGGATTAACTGTAGAGGAGGATGGTCTATGACTGACATGTGCTAGCAAGGGGCAAATCAGAAACAACTGACTGACCCCCTGGGCTGTCCTAAACCAAGTTTAAGCCACCATTGGTACATGTGAGACATAGTCACTTCCTGTGAGTCGCTCTCTCAGCATTGGTTGGTGTGCTCATGGCTTTGACGAACTTTGGCAAACTTTGACAGTGGAGGTCACTGGGGGGAGCTCTGTGGTGTGGTTTAGGTGAGGAGATTTCCCTGAAGGGCCTTGGTGAGTGAGAAGGCTGACTCCTCTTTTCCTTGACCTGCTGAAGGCAGGTCCTCTGAGGAGGCCCCTCATCTTGGAGGAGGCTGGAAGCCGAGCTAGATTTAATCTTTTGAGAAGGCCCCTTGGCTGAGGCCTCTGAATTCCCCTTGGCTTAGGCAGGCCAGAGAAAATCTTATACCCTTTCCCTCTTCGCCTTCTTCTTAATTTCTTTCTTCTATTGTAATTAAACCACCATAAAATCCCAAACTGACTTGAGTATTTAATTTGGATTGAATTTAAATCCCTGGCAACCACTAATATAATATATTCAGTCAACGACCCTAAATTTTACCCTACCACATCTATCTTCCTCAATTGTCTCAACTATAAAATGGGAATAATAACAGCACCTGTCTTCAAGATTGTTGTGAGAATCAAATGAGATAATGCAACTAGAGCACATAGCACAATACTTGGCATATTGTAGGCACTATATAAAAACTTTTTGCCTTTACTCTCCACTTTCCCTACAATTTTATCCCTGACTTTCTGGATATCCAAATAATATGCTGAGTACACATTGGGGCAGATTCCTTCCACCCCTGTGTGTGTGTGTGTCCCTCCATTAAGCTACGTCTTTCTTTTTGCTTGTATTTGTATTCCCAGAATTTAATACAGTTGCTGGCAGATAGTAAACACTTAATAATTATATTTTTCCTGCCTTCTTTCCTCACTCCATCCATCTATTCCTTCCTTCTTCCCTTCCTTAGTTCCTTCTTTCTTTCTTTACCCTTTATATCTCTCTCTTCCTTCTTCCCTTCCTTCTCTTCCTTCTTTCTTCTCCCTTTCATACTTATTTCCTCTTTCTCCTCTCTCTCTCCCTTCTTTTTTTCCTTCTTTCCTCTCTTTTTTCTTCCTTCCATCCTTTCTTCCTTCTACAAGACTGGATTAGTTCTTGTCTACTTGGTCAGATAGTTTAACCTCTCCTCATGTCATTTTTCTCATCTACAGAAGGTGCTCAATATTTGCACTCTCAACCTAACACTTTGTAATTTATTTTTTTAAATTCCTTTGAATTTATAAAGTGTTATATAATTAGAAACTTTTCTAATTACTTCACTTAGCAATCTAATCCGCTACTTCTATTACTACCACCTTTTAAAAAACCCTTATCTCAGTATCAATTCTAGGACAGAAGAGCAGCAAGGGTAGGCAATTGGAGTTAAGTGACTTGTCCAGGGTCACAGAGCTAGGATGTATCTGAGGCAAGATTTGAATCCAGGTAATCCAACTCTAAGCCTTGAGCTCTATCCACTGAGTCACTTAGCTGCCCATTAATACTACCACCTTAAACAATTTTCCAAAGAATCATTAATTACTATTCTCCATTATCAAGTCTTAAATGTAGCTCCACTCTAATTGTCCTTGGTATAAGGGTCATGATAAGGAGACTGAAGGGAGGGAAACCTGTTGATTCTGGATTTTAAAGATTAGATAAGATTTAAGTCCTAGTCTGAATATGTCATGAATTTACCATCTGACCTCCCTCAAATCAGGTCATGTTATCTTTCTGAACCTTAGTTATAGAATCTGTAACATGAAAATTGGATTAGATGATTTCTAATATTTCACAACTCCAAGTTCTTTGGTGAAGTTTAAATTCTTTTAAAAATGATAATAATGTCTTATATTCCTACAGCATACCATTGTTGACAATCTATATAGAGCAACCTTCTGTCTATAATCTCTCTCTCTCTCTCTCTTTTTCCCTCTCTCTCTCTCTCTCTCTCTCTCACACACACACACACACACACACACACACACAGAAGTTGCTCCATTTCTATAGGGGAATAAGTATGGTGGCAGTGCCTTTGCTTAGTAAAGCTGATTAGTGGGTCCACTCATCCTGCTCCCAAGTCTGCTGGCTAAGTCCAGAATTGGTTAGAAGTCAATGAGAGCAACAGGACAGCTAAACCAGAAAAAGCACTGACCTTCATGGGTTCCAATTTCCACCAAATGTTCCTTGCCTGCTTGGAAGCATGTAGCAGCAATGGAGGAAATCAACTCCAACTGTGTGCTTCCTAGAATTCCTAGGACTGGATTAATGCAATGTACTTACTGTTTATCTGGAGATTGTGGTTTCTAGGAGAGTCATAAGTGTGCAGGCAAGCAGAAACTCAGTAGATGCTTTATTAAGCATTGTTTTCTTGTTATTGCATATAGCTCATTGCTTTTATTGTTCCTAGACTAAGGGTAAATGTACAGGTAAATGTAAAGATAAAAATACAGCACCTGATCATGTTTGCCTCCTTCTTTGGAAAGTCATCTCCATTTAGGCATGGTCACATTACTCAGGTGAATACATCTAGTTCAAAGGAGAAGTGGGTAGAGAGACTCAGATATAATTTCTAATTAGGTAAGTCAAGAAATATAAATATTTTTTGATAATAGGTAGAAACTGTCTTCAGAAAGAGAAGAAGAGATGGGTAAAAGAAAGTTTCCAATTCCCAGAGAACCAAAGAACCCTTGAGAATTCCTCTACCAGCAGGGAAATGCACAGAATTGTCAGGACCAGGCAAGTGGGTCCCAGTACCATTTCTGGTATTACACATAACCCTTTAAAGTATCACACATAACTCTTTAAGGCAAAAAGTGGAAGTTTTATTATCACCATTTTGTATATGAGTGAAGTGAGGTGCAGAGAATTTAAGTGACTTTCCCAAAGTCTTCTAATTATTGTAGTAAAGTCAGGATACCAGTATGTATAGGTTCTTAACCTGTTCATCTGCCTGAAGCAAATGGACTCCTAATAATGATGCTTCTAAATGCATAAAAATACAGAAAATTACAAAAGGAAGTCAGTTATATTGATATATTGTTCAAAAATTTTTGAAGTTTAGGAAGCCCCTGCTCTTAGGAGGATTTTTTTCAATGCATGTACCTTGGAAACACTAGGAATGTTATTCTCTGTCCTTGAGCACATAAAAAGGAAGACTCTCGAGCCAGAACTTAATATTCCCTTCCCTAAAGTGATGACTTTAAATAATCCATTGCTGTGCTAAATGTCACATCAACAAGTTCAAACCATTGCAGAAAGAAGCATGCCTAGTTACAAAGCACAAAGCTAGCAGAATAGGGGGTCTAATGCGGGGCTTCTCAAATACATGGAGTCTCTATTATTTAGCAGATGTGCCTTACCTATTTTTCTTCAGGAGACATGTAGTCAATGAGAAGAAGAAAAACTATTGATCTGCTAAAAACTTGAGTGAATCCTTGAAATAATTTCTGTTTAAATCCTAGAAGGCTCACTCCATAGAACAGTAAAATCAGAGTCCTGGGCAAAACAAAAATCCTGCCCTGAAGCCATTAACAGCATGAGCCCTTATTTGAAGTCTTACAGGCTGTTCAAGAGATGGCCCTGGTGGTTTGGCCAAAGAGAAACAATGCATCCACTAGCTCTTTCTGGGCCAAGCAAAATGGAGTCTCCCAGTATGAAAATATTAAATTATCATGGCTTCAACAGGGGGCATGATTGTGAGCGGCCCTCTTCCACTTATGGCTTTGCTATGCTCTTCCCTGCAGTGAGCACTCACTGTCACACCTCATATCTGCATGCTTTGATAATAATAAGATTGTCAAGATGATAGCAGGGAACTTTCAGGAAAAACTCAATTTTCAAAAGCCAGCTGTGCACTCCCTTGGTTGTTCCTCCTAAAAAGATGCCTTCAAAAAGCCAAATTCAACTTATCTCCTATTATAGGTAAACACATACGTGTTTTACTTAAGCTAACTTTGTTTCAGGACACTACAAAATTGATGACAGCAAGAATCAAGAGGCTAGTGCAACAAGCAATCTAAAGAAAATCCCAACTCAGATGTCAAAGATAAGGAATGGAATCCTCTCTAGCTTTCAATTTGTGTGTTTTTCCCCCCTGAAAAGAACTGGGAAGGTTATAAATCAGGCAATGATTACCCTTGCAAGTTTTATTGATGGCCCCAGTGTAGCAGGAACAATTTGAGTTACTTTTTTCTTCCCTTTGTGTGACATTCAATTCAATAGCTCCAATGAGGTGCAGGGTAATGGGGTTTTTAGAAAGAATCAGAGTATTGTTAGGGTTCAAAATCTGTATTTATTATGGTCCAATTCAGAAAACTTACACTTTTGAGCAAGTGAAATAATGATTTTTAGGGAAATTTGTCTTTTCTGCTTCCTTTTCCTCTTTAAATTTCTATGGGTCTCTAGCATTTCAGATGAAAAATACTAATGGACTAGAGAAAGCAGCTGGAGACAAAGGCACGACAGGTGGCCAGGGCTAAATACAGTATTGTAACTAGCTAGAATGAGCCCTCTTGAAGCTTTCTGAATATGGGTCAGAAGACATGACAAATTCACATGCAGTCTGAAAGAAATAACAACCCTTAGTTGTATAGAATTAGGAACAAAATGCATGGGTGGAATCATTAGATATTTTTGTTTATCTATAGATGCTGCCATAAAATACTACCACTCTTCAAGATTGAATGGTTGACTCTTCTATCTCCTTACTTCTTATGTCCATCTGTGCCCTTGAATAGATGCATAAGCAAATTTGTAAAGCTAAAAGGGAAGGTTCTATTTCCAAGAGATGTCACAACTATGAATGATCCAATGATTCCTTCTAAAAATAAAAGAGAGATGAATGAGTGTTATGTTATACATTATGTTGTCTTCTGCAGAGAAAGGCTGCCTAGAGACCTAAGATATGTAAGATAATGTATTATGATGATTAATATAGGTCATTTAGGAACACAGATTGAGGCCTGGGCATAGCCCAAGAAGCCATAGGGTCCAACACTCTTGGTTTACAGGTAGGGAAACTGAGTCCAAAATTTAAGTGACATATCCAATATTATAAGAGAATAAATGGCAGTCAGGATTTAACCTTGTTACCATCATTGGAAATTTGCAATTCTTTCTACCATATCAAAATGTCTTCCACAGCATGTCAGTTAGGATTTCTTAGTCCTCATCTCCCCAAACCCACTAGGATCAATTATCCTATGGCCTTTCATGCCCTTCTGTATATAGGTTACATTGTATTGATTTATATTGGGTTATAGAATTCTTTTTCAGAATCATCTTTTTTTGCATATTTGCCTCAAATGTACAATAAGCTTTTCCAGGTCAAATACTAAGTATCTTCTAATACAAATTAATGGATAGATGTTCAATAAACAGAGTTTGAAAAGATGATTGATCCAATGTGAAAAAAAGACTACAAGAGAAGTCCTCTGAAAGAGGGAGCCCCTTTCCCAAATTGGATTCTTTGTCTCCAAACCAGGCCTGATTAGTTATTAAATGGTGAAAAGCAAAGGTTTAAGATGGGTATGATATGCATTGTTTCACTCAGAGAAATAAAGAATAAAATGAAGGTTATCTATCCATAGAGTTAACATGGGCCACTATAAAAAGGAAGAAAGATTTCATTCTTCCTTTGTAAAAAAGAAATAGGGCAGTATTTCAATCCCTCTCTATCCAATTTGATACCAACAGATCTGTGGAACCCAAGTCCACCTTACACTTAAATACTACTATCAGGATGCTATTTTAGCAACAAGAATAGCAAGACAAAAAGGAAAAATATTCAATTTATGCAGGTAGCCAATATACATAAATGGTGCTGAAATGCTGAGTCCTTCCAGACTAGACTTCAGACTGGATCAGTTGCAGATATTTGCAATGTAAACCATTAATTTATGTACAGTGCATATTTGTTTACACATAATAGAGATTGAGAATAATTGTACCTTTTGAAGGCATCTTCTTAGGAAGAGCAATGCACAGGGGGCCCTCTTGTATCTTTTGCCCTAGGCCCAACAGCACATAAAGGCCCTGTTGCCAGATGCTCTGCCTAGATTAATAAATAATATCAGTTTAGATTTACATAGCACTTTTCATTCCTGTGGAAGAATAGTGGAGGCTGGCTTGAAGAGTTTCTGTTGGCTCCATGTATTAAGGAGGAAATGTTGGCCCTGGGTAGGTATCAATTAGCAGGAAAAAGTTAGAGAAGAGAAATTTGAAAGGAAAAAGAAACTAACAGAGCTAGAACCATGTAACAAGTGTTTGCTTACCTGACAGGGGAATAATTTTAATAAGATTCAAATTCTAAAACATGAACTTTGTATAAGGCACTGAAGACAGACAAAAACAAAAGTCCACAACTTTAAGCAGCTTACAGTCTACTCTTAACCAGTGAAAAAAGAACAAGGATTGTATGAGTTGATTGGGCAGCAATTGGAAGCATGAACCACAACCTTCTGAGAGTATATTTAATATATAATCTACAATCTATATGTAGTTTGGTAGCGAGATGTTTCTCCACTGTAGCAAAGTACTTTGGATTTCTAACTGACTGACTAAGATCCTTTGTGTCAGATCGACTCTGTGGACATTGGCAAAAATATAGGGGAAAAAATGAGAATTAGGATTCTAGTCTACCATTTTTGAAGAATACTACCCTTTATTCTTGCTGTCTTGCCACCACCTCTTTACTTCTTTTGCATGAAAGAAACAAAATCAGTCAACACCAACGTAAGACTTGCCTTGCATTTTTTCCTTCACCTCTTAATATCTCATTTGTTTTCAAATGAATATGGTTAAAGGACTAGTTGAGTTTATACAGATAGTGGTATGGTGGAGAGATCTTAGGATTTTCAGTTAGAGGACCTGAGTAACCCTGCAATTCAATAAACATCTCTTACACATCTACTATATATGACACTTGACCAGGGTCCTAATATAACAACAGTAACAAAGAAGAACCCCCAAACTTTTTCCTTTACTTTTGCTCATTTTCTGATTTTTGAATTATTTTTTCTTGGGTAGCTCTTAAATTGTTTTAGTGGGACTCTTTAGTAAGATTCATAGGGCTGGTGAATGAATGAATGAGTGAATGAATGAATGAATGAATGGTTAGAAACATTTAATAAGTATTTACTATATGCCAAGAACTATGTTAAGCACTGAGGGTACAGATAGAAAAGCAGAGCTAGTCCTTGCCCTCAAGAAACTTACATTCTAATGGAGGGTAGGAGGGGAGGGTGGAGGAGACACTTATAGGAAGTTTAACATCAGGTCAGACAAAAAGGCTTGAGACTCTTTAGGGTAAAATAGCAAAGCAGATGGTAGTGTACCTTTTAAATGTCATTTCCCCTAAAAAACTGTATTTTTTTATGTTGAACCATTGAATAGTGGACTTTGTTTTTGTTTTCTGGCACTTAAATAGCTGTGGTTACCAAGGAGGTGGGGGACAGAGTTTTCCTACTCATTGGTGGCAGTTTGTGAGTGATTGTTGCTGATAGTGAGGGAGGAGAACTCTTTCTCTACAAAGGATGTTCCTCTCAGTGGTTACAAGATCCAATGCACAATCAGGTTCAATGGACTGAGGAGCACTGCTATTTGTAGAGTTCTTGGTATTGGGAACCTGATATAGTTCTACCAGAATCTGAGGAGAGGTAGTAGTTGTGGTAATATGACCTTCCTGGTATATTCCATCTCCTATCTCTCCTTCAGAATGACTTGCTGCTTCAGCTAAACTAGCTTGTCTCCCTTTTGGTGACAGCTGGTGGGCAGCTGGTGTTGGTAGGAATAGTGGGTCCCTTTTTATTTCCAAAGATTCAACAAAAATGAGTTCTTCCAAATGTTTTTTTTTTCAACTAAGGACAGGAGGAGGAGAATGGGGAAGGCTTCCTAGAGACGGAAGCATTAGAGCTTGTCAAATAGAGAAGAAAAAATAGGGAGAGATTTGACAAAGAAGAGAGGAAACATGTTTCACCTTTAGGAACTAGCAAATAACACAGTCATGTGAAAAAGAGTAATAACAGGATGGAAGGAAGGAAGGAAGGAAGGAAGGAAGGAAGGAAGGAAGGAAGGAAGGAAGGAAGGAAGGAAGGAAGGGAAGGAGGGAGGGAGGGAGGGGAAGGAGGGAGGGAGGGAGGGAGGGAGGAAGGAAGGAAGGAAGGAAGGAAGGAAGGAAGGAAGGAAGGAAGGAAGGAAGGAAGGAAGGAAGGAAGGAAGGAAGGGAAGAAGGGAGGAAGGGAGGAAGGGAGGGAGGGAGGGAGGGAGGGAGGGAGGGAGGGAGGGAGGGAAGAAGGAAGTGTATTTATTAATGCTATATTAAAAGTACCTACTACCTACTATACTTAATTGTGTTGAGTGCTTTATAGTTATTATATCATTTGATCCTCACAGCAATCCTGGGCACTATCATTATAATTCTCCTTTTATAGTCAGGGAAATTGAGGCAAACAGAGGACATGACATCCCACAGTCACATAGCTTATAAATGTCTGAGGCTGCATTTAAACTCAGTTCTTCCTAATTCCATACCCAGAACTCTATCCACTGTACCTCTTAGGCCATATCATAGAATTCCAAGTTAGAAAATACATTAGAAATCATCTGATTTAACTTCTTCATTTTTCTATTAAAAAAATAAAAGAGATATTAAATAACTTGCTCAATAAGTGGCAAAGATGTCATCAAATCAAGTCTTCTGATTCAAAATCCTTTATTTTCCTGCTAAAGCAATATCAGATTCAGGTTGAATAGGGTTTTCAAGGAGAGAGTAATAGGATTGAAGATGGGCATTAAGAAGATTAATCTTAAATGTCAAAGATGAAATTGAGGAAAGACAGACAAGAGGTTAATAGACCTACTAGGAGACTTTTGAAATAATCTAAGCAAAAAATATTGAGGACCTGAAAGAACATAATAACAGTAGAGAGGTATGGCAAGGGTTTTTTAAAAGATACAATAACATAAATTCTATAAACTCCTTAAGTGAAAACTATGCTAAAAAAGAAAAATCTAGATGTGCTACAAAGAGAAATGCCAACGATGGATGCTTCCCCTAAGCAAAAAGCTTTTTAACTCTACCAGAAGAATGACTTTAACTGACAATTAGGTCACAAAATAAAACTGACAAAAACTACTCAACTAGGGTTTGCGAGTGAAAGTTTCAGTTTCTCTATCTATGAAGTTGCTAGAGCTCACTTTCCTACACATAACTTTGGTTTAGTGCCCTGAGCACTAAAGGTTTTAAAATAATGTGTTAAGTACACACATTGGTAGCTTCTTTTATCTCTTTTTAGAATGTTTTCTTTACTCTACCTGAGTTTGTAGTTCAGAAGACAAATAAAATAAAACATAAAAGAAAACTACATCACCAATCTAAAGCAAGCATCCAAATTACTGAGACATTCAGCAATTCTTAAGGGAAGAATACAACTTTTCAAAACTCTCATCCTTGATAATTGACTTAAAGATCAATATTTGAAGGCTCTCCTCTTATAAAAGGCATCTCCTTTCCTTTTCTGAAGCTGATTCTTCAAATAGACGAATTGTCGATCAGTGTGCTCACTACAGTGTAGGACAGAGAAAGGGAGGGGGGAAATCCTCTTTTTCTTTACACTTGTGCTGCTCTGAATGTGGACCATCTGTGCCCCCAGCTGGAGTGCCGGCAATGGTCTGGCACTTGAACCACACCATATTTACAGATCTAAACACAAATGGCGATAGCCTGATTGTTTCATGATTCATTAGTCAGACAAGCTCTCCTCTCCCGCCAGCACAGCTGTTACAGAGTAAACCTTTGTCACTTAATAGTCCCGATTATTACTTTCCATCAAAGGTATTGATCTGTGTCACCTCTACTTAAGGTAAAACGAAAGGAAAGGGGGGAAATAAAATGTAACAGGAAAACATGATCCTAAAAAGAAAGGAAAGAAAGGAACATTCGGGAGAATGTGTGGTCTTGGCAAACTCTCCCGATGGCCTCTTCGACATTCCCTGTGTATCTGTGTTCATGTCTTCATGCACTGCAGTGACCGACTTATTTGTGAAAGGAGAAGGGCCATCCTTCACTCACCGCGCGAGTCCTGGTGCTAGCCCAGGCTGGGGCAGTCACGGAACATGACCATGTGTGTAATCCGTTGGCCTCTCGTACAGAAGGAAGTGAACCAGAAATGGGGACTGCTTCAGATGCCCGACCAACATAAGGAGAAAGTGCCGACTCCAGAGGGAATCTTTTTATTGGGACTTTCATTATCTCCTTTTGTCTAACAGATAAAGTAAGCCAGTAACCATGGGCTGTTCCAAGCCTGGGTGCAGGCATTTATGCAGCTGGAGGGCTGCTCTTATAGCAGCCTGAAATGATGCCAGGAGGAGAACCTAGTGCAGAAGTGCTGGGCTATACGCAGGACGGGTTATCATGGATGGTCTGATGCTTTTCTGGAACATTTGTCTCTTTTCTTTCTTTCCTGACTCCCCACCCCCCTCCCGCCACCCAAAACCCAGTGAGGAGCCATTTTCCTGGGAAGAGGCTAGGTTAGAGAAAATTGGGTTTCCCAGTGAATTGCATCTAATGGCATGAGAAGGCAAGTAAAGGGACCTCAAGGGTAAGTAACCTTGACTCAGTCCTGGAAGTCCTCAGCTGTAAGAAAAGAGCAAGATAGTCCACTTTGAGCAGAGAGCAGTCTCTGACAGAGACAGCAGCAGAGAGAGTGGGGGAGGAGCAAGAAGAAAAAACTGAAGGGTCCAGAAGAGAACAGGAAGTTAAGAAGTGCAGCTGACCACTTCACTTCACACTTCTTCCAGCTGGAAGCCCATGGGAAGAAGTTGTCTCTCTGGAGATCAATTCTGTTCCTGAACCCCTGGATACCTCTCACTGAACTCCAAATAACTATAATCAAAAGCCATCAGTGGATATTGTGGACTGGGACTTTGAAGAAAGCCTTCCACAGAGATCCTTTTTCAAGGATTTCCCTCTCTACCTCTCTCTCCCTTTTTGTTCCTGGACTCCTTAGCTTAGGAGTAGGGAATCAACTGGCAGCAGATAAGAAGAGGGATCAAGGCTGGGAAAGCCTTGAACCCCTAAACTTTGGAGGGCCAATTTGGCAGAGGGGACAAGTGTAGGGCTTCCTTTACCCCCATTTTCCCTGCTTCATACCCTTATCACTCCTTCCCTGAATGAACCCAAATAAATCATCTGTTCCTCTAGAAGTAGGTCTGGGTCAGTTTCTAGCAATAATAAAGGGGACTGAAGATTTGGAGAAGTCATACCTCTCCCCAAAGGGAGTGGGGGATTAACCTCTGGATCCCAGTGATCCAAACTGCCAAACCCAAGGAATAAACATCTCTCCTTGGTAGTGGTGTAGCCCCAGGATCCTGAAGGGAACTGATGATGTCCCTTAGGAAATCAGAGGCAGAATTCATTTTGCCTCCCAAGAAGAGATTAAGGGGGGTAATTGTGTCAACTTACTAGAGCTTCCCCCTCTAGTTCTTGTCCTCCATCTCCCAGAATCATTCTCTGAGGAGACATACTCCATCTGTCAATGAGACAGGACTTGGCTATCTTCCCCCAAAAATGAAGAGAGGGGAAGAACACTCTGTTCATCCTCTCACCCCATTCCCTCTCTTCCCTCCATACTCCTTATTCCCTTGTGTCCCTTCATTACATAACTCTGCTCCTTAAAAGAACCTCTCTTTACTAACTTAGGGAATACTAATTGACAATCCCTTTATTTTACAGGTAAGGTGGGAAAACAGGCCCAGAGAAGTGAAATGACCTATCCAAGATAAAACAACTAGTTAATAGGTCTTGCATATTTGAAAGCCACTTCTTCTGCCTCCTAGTAAAATAACACTCTATGATGCAATACTTCCTAATTGAAAACAAAGACAAAGACAAAAAATTATTTAGAGATAAGAGAGTGATTGTCTTAATTATTTTGCACATACATGCACATATGTATGCACATATAAAAAAACAGATTTTGCTAATGAGATTGGTATGTGACTTATAAGATATCTCATTACTTTAAAGCCAAAACTTTTGCATGTGGTCATATATATTATGAGAGTCCGCATAGCTTGAAATACATAATCGTTGGTCTACACTTTTATATTGCATATCCTGAACCAGATAAAAATATAATTGGGAAATATTTAAGAAAATAAATAATTATACAATGGAACACAGATAATGTTAAGATATGGTTTTCTTGGTTTTTTTTTCTTGACCTTTACATTCTCTCTTAGTAACTAAGACAAAAGGGTAAAGGCTAAACAAACAGAATTAAGTGACTCACCCAGGATCACACAGGCTAGATTTGAGCCCAAATCCTCCCAACTCCAGGCCTAACACTCTGTCTACTGAGCCACCTACCTGCCCATCTAGAGACTCTTAAAAGCAGATGTCTATGGCTTCTGAAATCAAACTGCAGCCTTCAGGAATCCTTCCTCCAAATAGTGTTCTCTTTTTCTATTTGAAGTAAAACACCACTGTTTACTTTAGCAGAAGTCATAATTCTAACAAAAACTTGCTATATGACCTTGGATGGGTCACTCCAAATCTCAGAATCTCTAAGACAATCAGGTACTGAACAGAGGCTAAACTGCATTGCTATAAAGAAATTCCCATAAAGGCTATTCTCAACAATGACAATAATATGTGTGGACCAAATGCATATATATGTTTGTGGACAGTGTTTACTGAGCAGCATGGGCCATAAGGATTACAGGTGTCATCCCAAAAAGAAATATTGTCTACTTACCTATAATATGTATGATAAATATGCAATAATATAGACCACACACAAGTCAATGACATTCACAAAATCAAAAGAGGCTTTGTTCTTCCAGTTTCTTAGGGATTCCAATCCCCAGAGAAGGAGACATGAGTTGTCTCCTCTCCTTTTGTCTCCATAACACTCATCATTGTCTGACTCTAGTGTATCAATGAGACCTTTATTGTCCTCTTTTCTCCAGCACCTTCCCTCTGTTCTTTACTGCATTGTTGTTATAGTTCAAGAGAGGTCAACAGCCTTCACTAAGTATATTACTGCTTTTTTTATGGTGCTCAATATAAGTGATAGATTGACAGCCCTAGACCCTGGGGTTTTCCATCTGTGCACAGACGGCTGTCAAGAGAGGCCAGGTACAGCCCACCCTGATGACTTTAGCATTCCTGCCTTGGAGATTCCTTTCCCCCTCCCCTCCCCTCAGGATTAAAGAAAAAGTACAATTAGTTCCCAGCTTATTTTCCATTTTCTAAGTCCAAAAGATTTCTAAGAGATGTCTTCTACAAAATAGGTACCAAAATGAACTCTATCATTTCCTACTGATTTTATCACCAACTGGCCACAGGCCAGGGGATTCGATGCTAATGACTGGAGATTACTCTTGACTTGGACCAGATTCTAATAACCAGTGAACCCCACTGTCCCATTTCCATGACTATAATCCTCCTGGTGGTTTCATTGTCCCTCCCAGATACCCGTGTCAAGTGTCATGCAATCTATCTCTTTCACTTCCCCTCTTCTTCCCTCCCTGTCTGATACCCCACCCCTAAATGTCATTGGAAATGGTACCTTTTGTAGAGGAATGCTAATGAAGTATACAATGTATGTTTTCATGTCACTCAAGACTATCCATTCTATTATCACCTCCTGGATTGTTTAACCCAAAACAGAATGCAAATTTGGAAGCAAAGAGAATTCTACTGATTTGGAATTTCTAGCAACAGAACTTTCTGTCCAGCAAATTGAAAGGCCTTCACCATTTGGTTTGGTTTATTTTCATGGTTGGCATCTAAGTAGAGGAAACTAATATAAACATAGCTAAGTGCATTTAGTGAAAAGGACCATACCACAGTAAAAACAACTTATAACTATTTAAATTTAATAGTACATATATAATTATATAGAGATAAGTATATGAAATATAAATTTAATAATAATAGTTACAAGAACTCACTTAAAGGGAATAGAAAGGTTAATTTGTACTCTTTATATCAAATAACTTGACTTTTTACAATTTTTCTGCCTTCCTTAATTCTCCACAAAACTTAGACATTTACTAAACATCCAAGGTTCTAAATGACCTTCTTATTTAAAAAAATTAAGAACTTAAACGACAAGTTTTTAAGCCTTACAAAATTCTTCAAAAACAAGCAGGAGGCAAGCATAATGACATTTTACAAAGCAGCTCCAGGGGAAGCACTATTAATGGCAACCCATGTTTATGGAATAACCACAGCTTTGTGAACTCCATATGGAAGTATTATCTCCTAGCTATACCCCAAGGAAAA
This sequence comes from Monodelphis domestica, assembly GCF_027887165.1. Classification (NCBI taxonomy): domain Eukaryota; kingdom Metazoa; phylum Chordata; class Mammalia; order Didelphimorphia; family Didelphidae; genus Monodelphis; species Monodelphis domestica. Next base: position 273,455,963 of record NC_077232.1, read on the forward strand.
CCTATCAAACACCACAAACAAAAAAGAAAACAAAATCACAATTATTCCATTAGAAAAATTGGGTCCATAATGGACCAGGCACATCTTTGGGGTCAGTCTGAGACAAAATCCACTTGCTGCCATCCAGTGGTGGTCATAAGATCCTTTGGTGACTGTGCCACAGAGGACAGGCCCTTTAGAATAGATGTTAAAATAATGCAAACTATTTTGTGCTGGATGTGATACATGCACTTATTTTGAAGCATATTGGTCAACAAAACATGTGGGAATTCCAGTCTTGATGCCACACACTGTATAGGAAACAGTATGTTTCAATGTACATTGAATGAATACAAAGGGGATGAATTAAGAACGGTATTTACTCTGGAAAGAATGTCCCCTTTTGAGTCTATTCCAAACAATTGTTCTCCTTTAAACAATGAACCTTTGTTTCCTGGAAGTCGTTGTTACAATAGAAATTAAGAAACATTTTGCACAATGTACTTTATTCCATCAGGCTAATAATGTAAAAAGAAAGGGGGGAAGTTCTTCCAGATCTAAACCTATGATAATATAAGGAAAAGCAAAAAATGACCAGAGAGAAAAAGAATTGAAGGTGCTAAATCTGACCCCTCCTCTCAAAGAGAATTGAGGAAATATGAAAAATTAGAATATGTTGATTTGGGGGTAGGTGCTGGTTGGTTTTAAACAAAAGCACTCCAGAGCTATTAAATAAAAGAGAGGAAATGGAAATAGAAAATAGCTGAGGTCTCAGATTAAGCCAGATTTCAGGATATTCCTTATTAGAATGCTATCCATTTCCCTCAAAATCACAAACTTGTCTAAAACCACTTGGAGGAGGAAAGAAGAAAACATCTTGATATCAAGTGCTGAGGCTTCCTATACAGTAAGCAGGACACTCAGCCATGCACATGGATCCAGTTCCCTGCCAACGGCCAGAGCTTGACTCCACGCCAGGGAATAAGATATGCTGCAAGCGGATAAAGCAGCAGAAACATCAAGGAAAGAAGCAAAATAGGTCTTGGCATCACAAAGAAAGCTGCATAATAGGAGGAAGAAAAAAAAATATGGAAATCTAAGCCGGTACTGTCAGGTGGCTCAGAGGATTGAGAGCCATACCTAGAGATGGGAGGACCTGGGTTCAATTTTTACCTCAAACACTTCCTAACTGTGTGACTCTGGACAAGTCACTTAACCCCAGTAACTCAGGCCCTTATCCCTCTTCTGTCTTGGAACCAATACTTAGTACTGATTCCAAAATGGAAGGTAAGGGTATTAAAAAAAAATCTAAGCTGCCATCCAGGCCACTATTAAGTATGGATGTTTCAAAAGACTTTCACCAGTCAATCAACACACAGACATCATTTCCTATTCCCTTCAAACCTTCAAGGAAAATGGACCAAACTATCTCAAACCTGAGATGCTTTATGGAAGACCAGAGAAAACTATGAAAACTATAACATTAGCAGTGACCAGGGACTCCATTCAGATGATATAAGATTGCAGCCGATATAAGATATGTCCACGGGTAGATACAGACTGATGTGTGTGCATTTGTTCACATGATTTGGACCAAACATCTGATTTCATTAATAAAGTCAATTCCAAAATAGGAAATTCCTTCCAAAAATGGAGATTAGCCCTTTCTCTGCATCTTATTACCTCTAAGAGCAAATTAAAGTCCTTCCTATTTTTTTTTTCAGTTTTCTTACCATTTACCCTACTCACTCACCCAAATACTGTTCATTCATTCAGTTAAGATGGCCTTGCTATTCCTCCAACACATCATCTCATCTCCCAGTCTGGGCATGTTTGCTGGCTATCTTCCATGATGCGTGCTCTCTCCCCTCCTTGTCTCTGCCTTCTGATGTCCCTGGCTTCCTTCAAGCCTCAGCTCAAATTCCACCTTCTCCAAGAAGCCTCTCCCAGTTCTGCTTCATCTCAGTGCCTTCCCTCCGACATTCCCACCAATTTAACCTTAGCGTTGTATATATTTTGCCTGTATTGCTTGTGTGTTGCCTTGCCTACCACACTGTGAGCTCCTAGAAAGAGGGCCTTTTTTTTCCTTTGAATCCCCAGCACTTGGCACAGTGCTTGGCACATACTGGCATTTAATGTCCATCAACTTGACTTAAAAAGTCATTGGAGGCACTAAGAAATTAAGTGACTTGTGTAAGGGTCACATAAAAATATATACATACATATAATATATACATATATTCAAATAAATCAGAGAAATTGCTCACAGTAGTCTAGCAGTGAGTAGGCCTCTAAATAGGGTCCTGGCCCTGGGGTCAGGAAAATCTGAATTCAGATCTGGCCTCAAACACTAATATTAGCTCTAGACCCTGGGTAGGTGACTTAACCACTTGGTTTGCTCAACTATAAAATGAGGATAATAATATTTTCCTCCCAGGGTTATCATGAGGATAAAATGAGAATAAAATATCTATAAAATGTTTTGCAAATCTTTAATGCTTTAATAAATGATATATGTGTATAAATGCATTTAATATAGTATACATAGATATATACATATATAGATATATTTACATACATATATTGTATGCATATAAATATATAGTATCTATATATAAATTTATATGCATATAGTGTGTATCTACATAAATAGAAAAAGAGAGAGTGTGTGTGTCTGTGTATATAAATAAAAATTGGGGTTGAAGAACTAAGTAACGGATAGGCATTTTGCCATCGTCCTCTTCGCCCGAAGAGTTTCTTGTGATACCAAAGGGAAGCACAGCCTTGGCCAGGAGAACTATAAATTTGCTACAGTCTGGTGTCAGGTCCCTTCTGTGGTCTCGGTGACAAAGTGCTCTTTACATCTGAACTGTGTCCTCAGCTAGGCTATTTTCTCATCAAGAAAAAAGGGAAAGCTCGGGTCCAACAATTGATTATGGTTTTGAACTACAGGGGGCTATTGATTTTTCATTGAGTCTCATGTGCTGCTTAGAAAGAGCAGGCTCAAGCAGGGAAAGTAATTCACTGATCAGAGCTGAGGGCCGTGTTCATTTATTGGCTTCCTGCCACATCCCATTAGCCCCAGTTCTAAATGTATATTGAAGTCAGTTTATTTTCATCATTGCCTCCTGTCACCAGAAATGTCTCCCAGTAACTATTAGTTTAATCATCCCTTTCTCGTGATGGTAATGAGGGATAATCTTCAACATTAGGGTGGATTCATGAATGGCCTCCATGGTCCTCCAGTGGGGTATGTCATCATGTTCCAGTTAAGGTTCTGACTGCACTTCTGTTATAAACCTGGGATTTCTGGGGCGTCTAACTTGGGGAACAAATGGTTAGGGGGGAATGAGCATAATATGGAGGACACATTCTGCTAAATAAAGTTTCTCTTTTCTTTTTTAATCCCCATCTTCTGTATTACTGAGTATTGGTTCCAAAGCAGAAGAGCAGTCAGGGCTAGGCAATTGGAGTTAAGTGACTGATCCAGGATCACACAACTAGATAGTGTCTGAGGTCACATTTGAACTCTATGTTTGGTTCTCAACCACTGAACCATCAAGCTGCTCCCAATTGTTTTTCTTTTCTAACAAGTTTAAACATGAAATGGGTTGTATTTTCCCCACCCCACTTATCCCTCAAGTAGAAAGCAGGGGGTCAGAATCCCCATTATATTAGGATAAGAATGAAGCCACTTCAGGTCAGGGACCAATTTGAACCAGGCCTTAAGTTTCAGAACACACAAAATGGCCAGAGTTGATGGCACAAAACAAAAATGAGATAGATTCAATTTGGTTCTCAAACTCCACTTTCTTTTCTTCAAGAAAAGTATATTTCATATATTCTCATAATTGCTTACTATCTCACCTCTCCCACATGCATGCATAACTTCATAAATTCATGAGTCTTATTTTTCACATACAGAAAGCCAAAGGCAGTTCCTGTTCTCAACTAAAACCCCAGCCCTGCAAATCAACAGGCAACATGGCATAGTGGAGAAGAGTTGATCTTAGGTCAGGGGGGCTCTAGTAAATGTTTTAATAACCAGATCTCCAGAAGGGGGGAAACTTTACCCAGGATACACTTTTAATTTCAATCTGTATTGTTAACATTTTCTCCACCACTTTCTTAGGTCTGGACAATTAACAAAAATCAAAACTTGATTTTTAATGGTTACAGACTTCAGAGGTATAAATACTCTCACTGGAAATTTAACAGTCAGCTTTCACCAAAAGTTAAGAGCTAGCTAGGTCACCCTAGGCTAACATCCCTGTGTGACATTTGACACTTCACTAAACTCATTGCTGTATGTTTTGGCAAAATTTACTAATAGCATTGCCCCTATCAGAGAAAACTCAGATCTAGCCTTTAAAAACAAAAATACTTGCTTTTTTTTCTTCTTCAATTCTAAATTAAGATCTGTTTCAAGACACCAAAATTCTCAGTTGCCCATTAGGGCATAGCTCCACAAATCTCACTAGTTCACCATGGAGCTTAGCAATTTCTTCCTGGAGGCTAGCATGTGTAGCATGTATAAGTCTTGTGCTCAGTGGAGTCCTTGGTTGATTATCCTTCCCTCCAGGGACTGAAGTGATCCATACTGACAGTTAGGATAGTAAATATCAGGAAGGTAAAGGGAGAAAACTATGTGTGAGTGCAGGAAGCAGTCAGAAAATTTGATGAGGGATCTATGTTAGGTTTTCTTTTTATGGAGTGGGGAAGAGGGGAATGAAATGTAGGAAAGACTTCAGTGGTCATAGCCTGAAGAAATTAAAAGGGAAAAGACGAAAGTGGTAAAGATTATATTATCTAGTATTCATTATTATTAGTGAATAACACAAACCTGATGGCTTTAAAAAGTCATGTAGTTGTAAGTGAATTTCTTTGCTACACTGGTTGGAAGAAAAGAGTCACAATCTTTGTTGGAAAGCAAAAGACCTTGAGAGGTGGTGGTCTATGAATGAAGGGGGCCTTGATATGTAAAACTAAAAAGTTTCTAAGTCTTAGGGCAAGCTTCTAGCTTCAAAATAAATATATTGAATCTTGTAGGCAAAATTTCTAGAAACTAGGAAGTATCACTCTGGGTTTTATGTATTTTCTGTGGCAAACTACAATGAAAACAGACATTTCACCTATAAGGGTGAGACAATTCTATATTAACATCAGATCTCAAATCCAAAACAAGTCTCCAAAACAAAAAAGACCAGGCAAAGGTACCTTTTTACAGAGTGGAACTCAGTTTGAGAGGTGTATTCTGAATGGGCTTTTGAATTTTGTGAGAAATTTTGGCCATTCAAGGATCACAGAACACTGAAACTCTCACATAGATAGGGAAGAAGCAAATGGGAAAGTTTTTAATATATTTTTCATGTTTTTATTTTAATATCTGTATTTAAACCTGTCAGATGGGGGTACCTAACTTCCACTTTCAAGACTCTTAGGGTGATACTCCTGAGAGGTAGGGTTTTCCTGTGCTATCATTCATAAGCCTTCACTACTTTGCTCCTAACTAATGATCAATCAGTCAGATTCCATTATGAAAAAGGAATTTCCTGAAAGCATACATCCAGAACCACTGATATAGTTCATCTCCATCAAACTTGGGGCAGAAATGCTCTTTACACAAACAAGGCACATGGGCAGCTTCAGTTCAAATGTAAAGCACAAAGATAGTGATGCCTGTTTGGGGGGAAATTCATGTCAGAGGAATATTTCACAACTCCTAATAAGAGAGTTCTTTTCTTCTTCCATGGGATGTTCCCCTTAGATGTTATTATTGCTGCTCTTGTTGTTTGACCTTCGTTTTCAAAATGGATCAATGACATCCCAGGGTAATGCCTTAACTTATACATGAGTTGAATGTGAAGCAGAATTGCACAAAGTCCTCAGTCTCACTTTCTCTTTCAGAGTCATTCAAGACTAGTGGTAAGACAAAAGTCAAGATGACTGGGGATAGCTTAGGATGCAGTGGATGATCTCGGCTTCTTCCATGTCTAACCAAGCTCCAAATGCTCCAGAGCACCTGAAGCACCTGCTTTCACCACATGAAGACTCCCCTTAGTTATAATTTCCTATTGGACAGGCAGACCAGTGCGGTCCAAGGATCATGATAGAACCAGGGTCCTTCCTGTTTCTCTACAACAGGAACTAGTTTTCCATGAAAGGCAATAAAGCTGTTCCCAGGACCTGATTGGCCCCTGTCTCCCTTGACACAGCTTCCTGGTCACTTAAGGGTATCAAAGCCCCACCCAAATAGAGTTGGGGCCATCCAGTATGGTAGATGAGGACTGTATCAAAATGAAATTGAGACGGACCACATGTATAGAAGTTAAGGACCACATTATCCTTGCTGTGTTAGGGCAAAGTAACTTTTTTTTTTTTTACCAAATTCAATGAATTGAAAGGGTCTCATTTTATCTAAAATCAAACCTAAAACCTCTCATTTTGCCTCATTTTGCCCAAATCAAATCAAAACTTCAAAATGAAAACTCTGTTGAGTCTATAACCAAAACTTCCCAAGAGATCAATAAAAAGATATTCTTTCTGATGGTATGCTTCCCCAAAGTGACTATTACTGCTTGTCCCTTTATTTTCAGTGTTTCTCCATTCCCAAGACAGTCACTTCTACTTCTACTGTAAGTCACTATCATATCAGCAAATATTTGTTGTCTCGCAGGACTCCAAGGATATTAAACCTTTTAAATGTCATAACATTACCACTTGGACAATTTTAGAGAGCCATCCAGTGGTCTCTCTGAGGGTCCAGAGTCCACTCTGTTTAGGTGTGACAATTTTGGTCAAATAATGGAGTGAGAAGCACTACATGTTCAGTCCCACATGCGTAGGCATCACATATTGTTCTGCCATGGCACAAGATTGATTTAGTTAATGGTTTCAATGAGTACATGCTTTTCTGGCACACAATCAATTTTCTACATACATGTTTCCATAGAACTTAACAACAGACATGAAGCCTAAGGAGATAGTCAATGAAAAATCGTTGCTATGACAGAAATAGAGAAATGACATAAACAGGGTGATTTGGAGATTAGTTCCTCTTGACCTAGGGGATAACCAATTAGGAGAATCATTGTTACTTTTGGTCAGCTTTCACAATCATTCACAATTAATTATGAAATGGGTAACAAAACATTTCATAGCTAGGTACATGGTTAGAGGGCAATTTAATGACAGACCAGATTTAGGGTTTTCCTAAATTTCCAAGTCACATTTTTCTTATGTTTCACTCTGGTACTTGGAGATGTTGCTCTGGCTATTGTAACATAACAAACCAGCAAAGTGTGTCCTGTCGACCTGGGCTTGAAAGTGATTGATATTCTTGGCTTGCCTGGCTTGTAATGGGCGTGAATGTAACTCTGTGGAGAGGGAAAGGAGGAGAATAATGGGTAATGATCTTTAGTTTTTAATTCTGTGAATATAATCTTATAGTGTAATGATCTGGGGAGATTAAGGTGGGATATATGTGTGTTAACCCTATAAGTATTTGCTCTCATATTATTTCTCCTGTATTGGGGAGATAACAATAATCATAACAATTCCATTAGAGAGAGAAGTCACACAAAGAAGGGTTCCATGGGTGCCTTATTTTTCCATAAAGCCGCTTCGCAGCTCTGGAACTCATGTGAGACCATGTCAGACAATGTGGGCTTGATGGCTTTCCACAGACAATTGCATCTCAAGATCCTTAAGAGACTGAGGGAAGATCCAAATCCAGGCTGAATTTGAACTCAGGTCTTCCTGACTCTGGGCCCAGTGGCTGTATCCACTGCACCACATCTCTGCCCATAACAATATATAGATATAGATATATAATGACCAAAATAATATAAATGAAAATACACTCAAAGATATCAGAATTCAGATTCATGTAATAATTAATCTTATTTCAGAGAACTGATGATTAAACAATAACCTCCACCTTTTCTTAATAGGTAATGGTGAATTGTGGGTGCAAAGTAACTGTATGTGTATTAGGCATGGACTCTGAGTTGATTATTTTGTTTAATTGTTTTGTTTTTTTTTTTTTTTTAACAAAAAAAGGATTTCTTTTCTAAGAAGTAGAGAATATGAAGAAATAACAGTGATGAGAACAGCTAGGTATCGCAGTAGATGATAGAGAATCATGTCTGGATTCTTAGTTCAGATCTGGCTTCAGATACTTTGTAGGTGTTTGACCCTGGACAAATCACTTAACCCCAATTGCCTAGTCCTTACCACTCTTCTATCTTGGAGTCTATATTTAGTATCAATTACTAGACAGAAGATGAAAGTTTAAAAAGAAAAGAAAAATGGTTGTGATTTTAAAAGTCTCATTAAAAAAAGGATTGGCTTTGAAGGAAAGAATCAAAGAGGATATGATGTAAATGATTCAAGGAAACTAATTTCCAATTGTCATAAGTTTTCAGATTTATCCTGTGTTCAAATCTATCCCTATTGTCTCAGGAATGCATTAAAACCAAAAAACAAAACAACCACCTGTGAGCTGACATTTAAAAATATTTGTGGGTAAAATAAGGGCTTCCTTGTATAATCTATATTCCATATGACTTCACAGGAAAATTAAGAATAAAATATACCGTGAAGGTGAGTGAAAAAGATAAACAAAATAAATCAGTCTCTAGATGTACATACAATGTTCCCTTTTTTATTAAAAAAGATTTCTTCCCAACACACAGGTTGAGTAATAATAAAGCCTTTGATCTGAAGCATTTTTATCTGTAAAGAGAACTTCCCAGTTCTCATTCTTACAAGCAATTATTGTTCTTAATTTTCAGCTCCAATAAAACCACAGTGCCATAAATATATGTTTATGTTTCCCATGATAACACCCCAAATAGTTAAAGGTCTTACAAATATATATCTAGGGACAGTTCTGCCTCATAGTTCAAGGTAAGTAAGAATGACTGATATAAATCATGTCCCTGAAGGTGCTGCCAGCATAAACCATCAGGCTGCCATGTGTCACAATATAACTTCAAGAATTCACAGACAATCTTGATATAAGAAATACTTTCGATACCAATCACTTTAGGAGATAAAATGCAGTTTTTCCAGGAATCAATACCCCCACAAAAGAAGGATCCATATTATTTTACTTTTTCATACATAAATGATCTTAATATTGAGAAATACAGTCGACACAATGAGAAATAGACTATACTTCAGGAAAATAATGATTTCTATATTTAGCCTTAGATATTAGTACCACACATTCCCTTATTATAGAGAATATTAATACTAGTTAGGCAATTCAAAAAGCTTTGCATAACCATATATTTCCTCTGAACTATGGATTCTTTCCAATTCATTGGAGCTTTCTTTTTCAAAGCAAAACAGGGGAGAAGCCAGAAACCATGGTCTTATATGAATTTCATGCAGCAACTCTGCATGTAGCAGGTACTTAATAAACTCTACTCCATTCCACCAAGCATAAATTAAGGATTTCTTAAGGATTATGGTACAATGTGCCAGAAAGTATGGCTATAAAGACTAAAGTATATATATATATATATATATATATATATATATATATATATAAAACTCAACTTCATATTTCCTACCCCCAAGAAGCTTACAATCTAAAAGTGGTTATTACACTTCAATTTGCACAAAAAGTGATCAAAAAAATACTGCAACATTGTCTTCCCTCTTCCAATGTCAACCTGTGACAAAGGCTATAGCAATGAAGACAAACCTGGCAACTCCTCTTAAGCTGGAACCAGCAATAGCTGAGCAGAGTAATATGTCTTCAATGGCTTCAATAGGTGCTAAATTTTATCAATGACCATTCATGAAGTCCATCAGTTAAGATATGGCTCTACTACTGAACCCACAAAAATGAAATTATGAATCCCTGAAGAAAAATAAGAAAAACTAAAATGCATGTAGCCCTTCATGGTTTATAATTACTTTAACATCTCCTTATTTTTTTGATCCTCATGACACCCCATGAGATCTGTTCTATTATTATCCCCATTTCACAGATGAGGAAATTGAGGATGAGAAAAAAAATCTAAAATGTATAGATAAGCTTGATAGTCATCCTATCACTGAGGTAAAGAATCACATTCAATTACCAAGGAGCATACTTGGTATTGGTTGTACTGGAAAGTCAGAAATTTTCCCCAATACTGAGATTTCTATACTTGCAGAAAAATGTAATTTTCACCAGCCAGCAAAATTTAGACCTGCTTTTCTAATAATACCCAATTCCACAATTCATGATTCTTTACAGAGGGCAAAATTGGGAATGAAATTCAATTCAATTTAATAAACATGTATTAACTTTTTATTAGTAATAATAATTACTATTATTTAAAATTTTTAATTTAAAAATTAACATTTATTATTAGTACATAATAAATACTATTATTATTTACTAATCATGTAATTATTGAGCTGCGGACTAAAGATATAAAAATAAAAATGGAAAAGAAAAATACCTACCCTCAAGTAGCTTACATTCTACTTTAAGGATATGCAAATAGGTAAGTAAATACAAAATTATTTGGGAAAGGATAGAGCAGTAATAACTGAGGAAGAAGGATAAATCCATATGCATATAATAACATCTTCCAGAATTAAAACAAAAAACTGTAAGGACTGTTAAATTTAACTTTTCTTTTTCTTTTCAGGGCTTTTTCTCATCTGCTCCTCACAACTATCCTAGGAGGTAGGTTCAGGCCCATTTTATAGAGAAGGAATCTTAAGAGTTAGAGAAGACTATCTGAGGCGTGTTTCAAACCCAAACTTCTCTTTTCCCTATTCTACATTATCTCTAAAGGGTGAGAAAAGGTTCATTTAGGAGGTAATACTGAGCCATGAAAGAATCTACTGATTCTCAGAGGTAGATGTGAGCAGTAAGTTCTGTAAATAGCTGGGGCAAAACAAAAGAGGAAAGTGGAAATAACTTGAGAAAAAGACTAGTAGGTACCTTTGTCTGGAAGGCTTCTAGTTGATGCAGTGGAAGAATGCTAGGTCTGGAGTCAGGAAGACCTGAGTTCAAATCTGGTCTCAGACACTTACAGACTACATGATCCTTGGCAAGTCATTTAACTCTATTTGCCTCTGCAAAATGAGCTGGAGAAGGAAATGGTCAAATCCCCAAATGCAGTCATGAAGAGTCCAACATGACTAGACAACAATAGCAAACAGTTTGGCTGGAATAGAGGGTGTCTGAAAGGGGAAAATATGGAACAAGCCAGAGAAGGTGTGCATTCCTACATTTTATTAAGATGAGAAAGATGGAGCCACCATGTTCAAGTCTTAGATTCTCAAGGAGACATATAAATGGGAATGAGTCAGTCTAAGCACTTAAATCCTTTATGTCAGGGGCTGTTTTGTTATATAGACACAGCAACAGACATATTTCTCTTAAAGCCAGTGATTATGAATCATCCAAAGAGATATCAAGCCAGTTATTATTGGGAGCAACATTTTCCAGATTTTTTTTATATTATCCTTACTCTAAACCTTCTTGTTTCTGGTCTTGTCCATTTGTAGGATTTGGTTTCTGGCCCTGTTCTAATTCGCATTTACATCCAAGCATTGGATCAGTTCTACAGAACATGAAGAAAAGAGGGATTGTGGCAGAAATGTATTTTTTAAAACCATGACATTTCATGAAAAGTTGAGTAGAAAAAAATCCTTTGAAGGCCTAGTCTTTCTGTCTTCCTAATATTAAATTCCTTGGTAGTAGGATCATAGATTCATAACTAAGAAACAGAAAGGAATCTCAAAGACCATATTGACCAGGAGGACATGGGGGCTGGTTTATGACACTTGAAAATTAAATTTTCAATGTAATTACTGACACCGCAGCAATCATTAGATGCTACAATGAGGACTTTGAATTTTCAAAAAAATCAAATTTTCAGATTTCAAAGTAATGGGGAAAGATTGATAACAGATTAAACTTAAAAGTATATGCTGTGAACATATTTTCTTGAAAGATAGTTGTTAAATACTTACCAGAAAAACATCAATCTACATTAACTCCTTTGTTTTACAGGCGAGGAAACTGAGACTTAGGCAAATTAAATTATTTGCCCAGAATCACACAGTTAGTTAGAGAAAAGAGCTATTATCATTTTGAAGAGGACTTTGGACCATTCCACTGACTCAGGGAATGAATGCTCTCAACAGATGACTAGATATATGATATATAGATATATGAGATTTTTAATGCCTTACATATATGACTAGACCCAATTTTAATGTCTTAACCAATACAATAAAATTCTCTCCTATAATCCGATCATGAAATTTGTTATTAATCTCCAGAAAAAACTGTTACACTATCTGTAAAGAAATCTTAGAATTAATGTTATAAATGTCCATCTTCACATTTCATAAAATGGTGATGGGGATGTCTGTTTAGATAAAATATGTCTTTTTCATTATCTACAATTCTTTGGAAAGAAGTATCTATTCAAAAGGTGTTTTTCAGATATTTTTCTCTGTTGTTTTCAGTTTCTAGCTCTAATAATAGAATGTACTCATATTTTTAGTTTGTATGTTAACTAAATTCCTAATACAAGTCTAGATGACATAAATACGGTATATGCTATTTATAATAATTTAAGCTGGATATATCTCATGAAGAACTTTTGAAATAAGGATTTTTTCTAATAAAAACTGTATCAAGTAAATACAGTCTTACATTATTTTAAAGTTTTTCCCCTTCCATTTTCATCTCTATTTTTAAGCCTACATTTGCTTAAAATTATGAATGTGATGTATTAAGTGCCAACTATTACAATGAATGTGTAAAGCTTTTTAAAAAACCAAAGTGAATCATTATCATGTCACTCAAATTTCTTTTACTTGATGTGATAATTTGAGACAAAAAATGATCTTTTAATATGCTAAACTGAATTTCATACTATGGATTCCATTATTTGTAAATTGCTTTATGATTTTTATGGATGAAAAAAATAGAAGAGTATTCTATTCCAATATGCCCTAGAGCCATGATGCACATGCCAAAGATGGCATGCAGAGACCCTCCCCTGTCTGGAACCAGGGGCTGCAGGAAACAGGGAGTCTCCTCTCCCACCACTGGAAGCAGCACCACCCCCTAAAAGATCTCCACTTTCACTTTTTCCTGCCCCCCACCAGTCACCAGTCTGGATGGGGTGACTGTCCCCCCCAAAGGCTCACTGTAATCCCTCTACTCCCTGATCCCATCCTCATGTGAGTCACAGCCCCTAGGCAGCCCCACTCTTAGCACAGAAATTGTATCAGGGGTGCACCTTGTTATGCAAACATAAGCAGCCTTAAAAGGTATTGTAGTTGTATCTCTGTGATAGAGCCAAGCAGAGGCCTTGTGGGGATGCAATTGAATGTACAAGGATATGCACCCCCATTGTAATAAGATGCTGCCTCTCTCTCTAGCTTTCCCACACCTTCCTGACCCTACTAGTCTTCTCCTGTGGAGTGAAAACCAGCAGCAGACCTCTTGTTCAGCCCCTGACAAGCTTCCCCCTGTGTGTGAGCCAGGTGGGAGCCCAGCCCCTCCCCTCAAATGTAGAAGGCAGGGGCACTCAGTCTCTGGGGGGACAGGGCATTGCATGTAGCCTGTGGGGGGGGGGGGCTAGGCTAGTGGATGAGGCAGGACTTGGCACATGATCTCTAAAAGGTTCTGAAAGGTTCACCATCACTGCAAAAGAAGGTAAGTTCTAGTCAGAATACATTTGCATTTTATAAAGGATGAGTCCCTTCAGCTTTGAACAAATCACTTTGCATATAATTTTTTAGCTATAAAGAATCTTGAAAATCATCTAACTCATCTAACTTTCTTTTATATTCAAAGAAATTGAGACACAGATCAGTTACATAAGGCTTGCCCAATGTCACACAGTTATACATTACTGGATGGGAAGTATATGGTCCCAGGGATGAAAGAGGCAAGAAGTGGTGGTAAAACAGGAATTCCTGAACCAAGCTGCATACCTCAGGAAATATGACAGCTATAGAATGGCATGGATAGAGCCACTGAAGATTTTCAAAGTAAAGGGATCCCAGGGTCAAGTCTCCTGGAAAGAAAGGAGGAATTATTTGACAAAGCCAATCAATTTCCAAAACAAGAGTCTGAGAGTTGAGAAGCAGCCCTTTAGAGCTACAATGTGGAAGAGCATACATAGACCTTGACTCCACAACTGCTAAGAGATATACAAACTGTACCTATCCAGAAGAAAGGAGAAAAGAGCTAGCACTAACATCCCTAATTCTTTCCCCTGAGAGAAGCAATCTTACAAGAGAACTCTACAGGTGTCTGAATGGAGCAAGAGCTCACCAAAGAAAAAGGGTCACACTTGGGAGCAGTTAGGTGGCTCAGAGGATTGAAAGCCAAGCATTGAGACAGGAGGTCCTAGGTTCAAATATGACCTCAGATACTTCCTAGATGTGTGACCCTAGGCAAGTCACTTAACCCTCATTGTCTAGCCTTTACTGTTCTGTTTTGGAATCAATGCTTCAGGTGCCTTTAGGTCCATTAGAACAAATTGTTGCCCATTTTGCTGGAGGAAGTCTTCACATGCTTGAGGTAGACATCCCTCTAACTCACTCATGAGTTTGAGGCCCATGGTTACCCTCAATCTGGTTTAGACGAACTACCAAATGGTTTTCCTGGGTTGTAGCTGCTGTGTGTGCTACAGCTTTTTGGCCCCAAAGGTGAGAGTTTGATGGTAGGTAGACACCAAAGGAGGAGAGCAGCCCTGAAAAAGACCCAGCCAGCTCTCATACCAGAGGCATTAATCTTCCCTTGAATAGCCCATACATCCCACTATGCATGATAGGTGCTATTATTATTACCATTTTAGAGATAAGAAATCAGAAGTTAACAGTGGGTAAGTGACTTGTTAGGGATTGCATATTTGGTAAGTTTCTGAGGCTGGATATGAACTTGAGTCTAAATCTGGAAGTTTAGTCCCTGAACTACCTAAATGCCTTTAAGGTACCATATAGGTGGGGTATATCCAGTATTCCAAGAGGACTAGCAAGTCTGATATAAGAATTTAAATCCTTTTCAAGGCTGCTTTCCTCTTTTGCTATTCACCCAACTTTCACTTCTGGTTCCAAAACGCTGTAGCATATACAGTAGCCACACCCCAATAAAACCTCCTTTGAAGAACAACTAAACAGTTTGAAGATAACCAACTGCCCTCAAACCCATGAGCAAGCTGGGAAGACATCTACCCAAAACATGTAAAGACTTTCTGCAGTGGAATGGGTGGATGTGTATTAATGAAGTCTAGGGCTCAAAATCTCCATTTATACATTCATCCTACCTGGCTCCTAAAAATCTAGTCCCTATTCTGTCTTTCATAATGTGGCAACTTTCTGTAGTCCAGGCCACTGACTGGGTAAATGCATCATTGCTTAAATCAGTTTAATTGGGCCCTGATTCAAGGACCTGTTATAGATTTATTTTTCCTTTACTTAGAATTTTTACACACAAGACTTTGATAGTCTATATTTCATCCAGAAATTATGTTTTTTAATTTGGATTTTTTTTTGATGTTTTTGATTTCTCTTGCTAATTGATTCATAAACCTCATAACTCAGCCATGCATCCCTAAGTGATCCCTGTGTTTTTCAATCACCCTCTTCAGGGGAGTATGTATAAATATTATTTTAAATTGCAAAGTTTAAATTATTTTGAGTGTAATTTTATTTTTTTTTCAAGCTGTTGCATTTTATTTTTTTATTTTTTTTTATTTTATAGTATTTTATTTGATCATTTCCATGCATTTTTCATTAAAGACAAAGATCATTTTCTTTTCCTCCCTCCCACCCCCCGTGGCCGACGTGTGATTCCACTGGTATCATATGTGTTCTTGACTTGAACCCATTGCCATGTTGTTAGTATTTGCATCAGAGTGTTCGCTCCGAGTCTTTCCTCTGTCATGTCCCCTCAGCCATTGTAGTCAGGCAGTTGCTTTTCCTTGGTGTTTCTATTCCCTCAGTTTGTCCTCTGCTTTTGGATAGTGTTTTTTTCTCCTTGATCCCTGCAGATTGTGCAGGGACATTACACCACCACTAATGGAGAAGTCCATTACATTCGATTATACCACAGTGTATCAGTCTCTGTGTACAATGTTCTCCTGGTTCTGCTCCTCTCGCTCTGCATCACTTCCTGGAGGTTGTTCCAGTTCACATGGAAATCCTCCACTTTATTATTCCTTTGAGCACAATAGTATTCCATCACCAACATATACCACAATTTGTTCAGCCATTCCCCAATTGATGGGCATCCCCTCATTTTCCAATTTTTGGCCACCACAAAGAGCGCAGCTATGAATATTTTTGTACAAGTCTTTTTGTCCATTATCTCTTTGGGGTACAAACCCAGCAGTGCTATGGCTGGATCAAAGGGTAGACATTCTTTTATCGCCCTTTGTGCATAGTTCCATTGAGTGTAATTTTAGAATAAGAAACATACTACCTCTCTGAATCCAGAAAGTGAACTGTTTGGAGAAGACACTATGAAGATGCCTCCACAGACCATAAGATGCACCAGAAGATCCAGAGTGAACTTTGGGATGTGGTGATTTGAACTGTGAGGGGTTGAATGCATACTATTATGCGCAAGGGGACTGTCCCCTAACTGGCCTTTTGTCAATGCTCCTGGCAATTATTGGTTTTGTTCTCTTTTCCTCTTATCCTCAAATTATTGTAATTTCAAAGTTGGTATGTTTACAAGACCCATCGGAGAGACTAGTATTCCTCGGCACTCAGGGGTATGTATAAATGGAGATTTTGAACCTTAGACTTCATTCCCCAGAAGTCCTTGGTATTTACCAGAATTCCCTATAATCTTTCCTGAGTCTTCATGTTGGCGAGATCACAATTGGTATTTAACTGGCAGTAACGCCTCCTACACTCTCTTCCCTTGCAAATGATGCAGCAAGTATAGTGGTAAGCTAAGCGTGGGGATTTTAAACGGGGTAATCAGCTATGGGCACGTGGTTTTTACTTTGTATCCTCTTATTTCCTTAATGTCTAATGATTCTTAATAAACCTCATAAAATATAATATTTTTATTATTAGAGATATAATTTAATTTTTACAGATGAGAACAATAATGATAATGCCAAATAAACTTTAAAATATATGTTTATGCATTCCTTCCTTCCTCAACCAGATTGCTAAATCCTTACCAATATAACCTTGTATTACCCTGTAAACATTGCTTGATGTATGAAGTAGAGGGCTCAGGGAGAAGAGGAGGAAGAAGAGGAGGAGGGGGAGGAGGAGGAAGAGAAACAAAGAATAGCAAACAAACTAAGAAAGAAGCTTTTATATGGTGTTTTGATGTTGAAAAGTACTATTATTATTATTATTATACTATTATTATATCTATTATTTCATTTGGAAAGAAGAGTTGTCTTGGCTGTGTATGGCAGAGATGAAAAACAAAGCTGAACATATTTAACAAAATAAATAAAAATATAACAAAACAGATAATATCACATTTTAAAAATTAATCAATATGAGAGCCACAATGTGTATGAATTAGTGACCCCATTTCTATTTGAGTTTTATACCACCTGTGTATGAAATTAGTCATGAATCTTAGTTATTTTTTTCTGTTTTGTAAGGGTAGAGATCTATTGCGTGAATCAATCAAGTTATCCCCAAATCCACCTAAAATAATTGATAAGTTACTATGCCTTGATACCCTAATCAGTTGGGAATGCACACAATCACATCACTTTTAGATGAAAACCAAATTTTCCTTTCTCTAACTGAAAGTTCATCACATATTTTTATGTCATATTATTCCTGATCAGTATTTAAAACCAAAAGAATCCTCTAAATGATGGCCAATTTTTATTTTTGGAACTAACATCAAAAGCAGTGCATCAAAACACTATATTATAAACAGAATTTTTGAAAACAAATTTTAAAAACTGAAGTCACAACTCCACAGGAAGTCCAGCAAATAGGTTCTGCCATGCCTAAGGTGAATTTCTTGAACACCACACAAATGAGAGAAAATTATTTTTAGCAACCAGAAGTTTAAGCCTATTTTTCCCTGGACTAAGTATATCCTTTGGGAGAGCATCACTAAGTTTCAGAGGATATTTTATACCAACTGTTCTTATTTTGCAACATAATAATAACACTTTCTAAAAGCTAAACAAGTCTGGCTGGCTAAATGACCTCCACTGATAATACTGTGAAGAAGTACACCTCTGGGAGGAAATCATAAATTATAGTCATGAGAGTGTAGGTAAATGTTTCATAATCAGCTCTTAAAGTGTTGGGGAGGCAGATTAAAAAAAAAAAAACAAGCCCAAACTATCTTTTTTTGTACCTGAAGTTCATCATCTCTTTGTCATCAAAGGTTCTTTGGAGATATACTTGGCCACTGATTTGATCAGTAGACTTTTAATGTTATTTTTCTTTACCCTGTTTTCATTCAAATTGTTCTCTTGGTACTGTTCACTTCAGTGCATCAGTGCCCACTTCCAGTGATTCTCTGAAATCACTTCTTTCATGTTTTATAATGAAATTTATATTCCATTACACCACAATTTTCTGCCATACCCCATTGTCATGCCCTTGGAGAAGAAAAGACTTTAGGAAAAACATGATAACTCATCAAGTATTTCAAGATGGATTAAATATATTTTGCTTGTTCCACAGGGTAGAACAAGAGGCTTCAAGGAGGCCAACTAAGATTAGAAGCTTCCTCATGATTAGAGCTATCCCAAAATAGAAGGGACTACCTCAGGAGGTAGTAAGTGCTACTGGAGATCTTCAGGCACAATCTGGATAACTACTTGGTATGTTGGATTCCAGAACACTTTTATTGGGCAGTGGGTTGAATTAAGAAGAGTCTCTGGAGCCCCTTCCAATGCTAAGACTTTGTGATTTCTATGATTTTTGAATGCCAAGTAATTGACAAGTCACCTGTTCCATGGACATTGCCTTCAGTACTGCCAGAGCCATTGTTTGGGGTTTTACTTTTCTTTAGGCTTGTGTCACCTCACAGTATGTCGTGTTCTCCTGGGAATCTCTTTGAACAGAACAGCTTTTGTTTTACTAAACCTCTAATTCTAGGCCATTTCATTCATGTTGTTGTAGATTGCTAAGTTAATGTTGTGTGCTGACTACAAGTTTTGTATATTGGGAGTTATAATCTCATCATGCCTATTCAGATCCTGGAAGAAGTATAGAAGTGACACTGGATCTTCACAGGGGTTCATCATTTTAGGCATGTTGACTATGGAAGAAAAAACTCTTGAGGAGATGTGGGAAATTTTGGACACTAATGCATGCTGGTGGAGGTAAGAACTGATCCAGCCATTCTGTAGAGCAATTTGGATCTATACCCAAAGGGCTTAAAACTTCATACATCCTTTGATCCAGCAATATCATTCCTAGTCTGTGTCTCAAAAAGATCAAAATAAAAAAGGGAAAGAACCCATTTGTACAAAAATACTTATAGCAGCTCTTTTGTGGTGGCAGAGCATTGGAAACTAAGGAGATGTCCATCAAATGGGGAATGATTGAACATGTTGTAATATATGATTGTGATGTAATACTACTGTGCTATAAAAAAATTATAAGAATGATTTCAGAAAAACCTGGAAAGATCTACATGAACTAAAGCAAAGTGAAGTGAGAAAAACCAGAGAACAAGGTACACAGTAACAGCAATACTATGTTGAACATTAAGAAATTACTCAGCCATTCTTAGCAATCCAGTGATCCAAGAAAACCCTCAAGAGCTCATGATAAAAAATGCCTTCTACCCCCCAGGGAAAGAATTGATGGAACCGGAATGCAGACAGAAACATACTATATTTCCCTTTATTTTTTCATTTTTCTTTTGTTTATTTGAATTCTCTTTCATAAAATGGCTAATATGGAATAGTGATTACTATTCCACTATTCCACATGAAGAATTTATATCATCATATTGCTTGACATTTCAGGGCAGGTGAAGGGACAGAAGATGAGAATTTGGCTCAAACTTTAAAAATGAAGTATAAATAAAATATAAGTACAGATAAATAAACTTGATTTTTGTGTAATTGAGAAAAAATAAAATATTTTTTGAAAAAATTTAAGTATCTCATAAAATCAGAATCCGAAATTCAAGAGTTGAAAGACATCTCTGTGGATCACTTACTCCAATCCACATACCAAAGGAACCTCCCACTATAACAAACCCAACACCATATAGAAGGAGAGGAAGACAACACCTTCGAACAACTCATTCTATTTTAGAACAGGTCTAACTGCTCAGAAACTTTTCCTGACATCAATCTTAAATTGGCCTTTTACCAAATTCTTGGGCCAGGATTGTTGACTGAATATATTATATTAGTGGTCACCAGGAATTTAAATTCAATCCCAATAAAATATTCAAGTCAGTTTGAGATTTTTATGGTGGTTTAATTACAATAGAAAGAATAAATTAAGAAGAAGAAGAAGAGGGTAAGGGTAAGAGATTTTCTCCAGCCTGTAGTAAGGCAAAGGGAGTTCAAAGGCCTCAGGCAAGGGCCCTTCTCAGAAGATTAAATCTAGCTCTGCTTCCAGCCATGAGACCTCCTCCGAGATGAGGGGTCTCCTAGGAGGATAGACCTTTTCAGGAGGTCAAGGAAAGGAGGAATCAGTCTTACCACTCATCAAGGTTGCTAAGGGAAGATGACTCACCTAAACCACACTACAGAGCCAAAAGCCATAAGTACGCTGCTGAGAGCTCCCAATGCTGCCGAGAGCATGATGACAGGAAGAGATGCGAAATATATAGGTAGTTTTTTACATCACTTCCTGTGTCTCATATGTACCAATGGTGGCTTAACCTTGCCTTAGGACAGCCTAGGGGGTCAGTCAGTTGCTTCTGATTTGTCACTTGCTAGCACATGCTGGTCATAGGTCTTCCTCCCCACCACTTAATCCTTAAGTAGGGGTATATACATTCCTGATTGCTAAAATTCTAAAGACTAAGTCAATCAAAAATTCACATTACCTTTAAAATACTTGGAGATAACTATCATGCCCCACCTCAATCTCCTCTCCTCCAGTGTAGATGTGTCCACTTCTTTCAACCAGTATAGCTTATTGATGTCCTTCTTAAACCATGGGATCCTAATACTCTAGATGGAGGGCAGAGTCAAAATGGAGGTGTAGAGGCAGCAAACCTTCAGACCTCTGAAAACCCTTCCTTACTTATTACAAACTAAATGCTCTTAGGGTACTAAAAATCAAACCTAATAATAAGACAGAGCAAAGAACCCTCCTGCTGGACTCAACTTAAAAGGTATTACCACCACCCCCAAGCCAGAATTCGAGAATACTCCCATTTAAGGGGAAGGAAGAAGGAAGGTCCTCCCCCACCAAGAGCTCTAAGCTTTCAATGGAAGCTAGAACCTCTGGGTGGCAAAGGAATTAGTCTGGAGGGAGTACCTTGCTGGCAAAGTTGGGCCAGGCTCAGAGGATCCAACACAGGCAGTGGGGAACCACTTAGAGAAGAAACACAGAGTTCACAGTAGGCAGCCTAGTTGCAACAGTGGAGACACACCATATCACCCCCTCCCCTTTCCTGAGGTTTTGGCCTCAGGGCACATGCAGCAACCCAGCCACACTTAATCCCATCAAAGTCTTCAGAGGGCAGGGAAGCTCAAGCTCCAACACCCCTCCCCCACAAACTACTGGAGTTAATCCCATCAAAGTCTCCAGAGGGCAGGGAAGATCAAGCTCCAACACCCTTCCCCCACAGGCTGCACTGAGAGATTTACCAGACAAAACTCCAAGGGTGAAGACTGAAAGAAAAGCCCCAAATGACAAAAAATGAGAGGAGAAAAAGTTCAGGCAACTGCATGGATAAAGACGAGGTAAATATGAGCAAACAACAGAAAAAGAAAAGAAATTACAATAGACACCTTCTATACAGGCAAGGAACAAAGAGTAAATGGAACAGAGAAAGATGAGGGAAAACCAAGCAAAGAAAAACAGAAAACCCAGTGAATTGGATACAGGCTCTGGAAGAACACAAAATACAATTCAAAACACAATTAAGAGGGGCTGGAGACAACTGGGAAAAGAACTTAAAAACTAAGATATGTCATCTGGAAACAGAGGCACTTGAACTAAAACAAGAAAAAAATGTCTTGAGAGCCAAAATCAAGCAGTTTGAAAATGAAACAAAAGAGATGAAATATGAGGCAAAGAAGATGAAAGATGAGAAAAAGGAGATGAAAGATGTGGCAAAGAGGATGAAAGATGAACTCCAAAGAAAATCAGACCAGAAGGGGAAGGATGACTAAAAACTCAGGGATGAAATCCAATCTTTAAGAACCAGAACACAGCAACTAGAATCAAGAGACCCCACAAGGAAGCAGGACACTATAAAACAAAATCAAAAGAATGAAAAAAAAATTGAGGAAAATATGAAGCACCTCTTTCACAAAACAGAAGATTTAGAAAATTGTTCCAGGACAGATAACTTAAGAATCATTGGCCTTCCAGAAGACCATGACAGGAAATTATCCAAGAAAACTGCCCCAATATTCTAGAACAAGAAGGAAAAGTGGAGATTGAAAGAATCCACAGATCACCTCCTATACTTAATTCCCAACTGACAACAGCCAGAAATGTTATAGTCAAATTCAAGAACTATCAGACCAAGGAAAAAATATTACAAGCTGAGAAGAAGACATTCAGATACCATGGAACCACAGTGAGGATAACACCAGGATCTGGCTGCATCTGCACTGAAGGACTGAAAGGCATGGAATATGATATTCTGGAAAGCAAGGGAAATAGTTCTAAAACCAAGAATCAACTACTCAGAAAATTTGACTATATTCTTACAGGGTGAGTATGGTCATTTAACAAAATAGAAGAATTCCAAGCATTTGTAAAGAAAAGACCAAAACTGAACATAAAATTTGATGCCCTAGCACAGAACTCAAGAGAATCATCAAAAGATAATTAAGAAAGGGCGGGGAGGGGAGACAAACAAAAAAAAGCAACTTTTTTAAGAGACCCAATAAGATAAAATGATATGTATCCTATAAGAAAAGAGGTCATTGGTAACTCTTAAAAAATCACCTGGGCATCTAGAAGAATTACACTTAGAGGTAACAGTGATTAACTATATAGGATGAAATGCCAAGACATAAATATGCATATATATGTATGCATAAATACATATATATGTGTGTCCATATATATATATATATATACATATATATATATGTATATATATATACACAACTAGAACTTTTAAAAAGAGGTTAATACTAAAAGAAATGGGAAAAGAAACAAAGTGGGTAAATTTATATGTCACAAAGAAGATCATGGTGGGAGAGTATAAGGAAAATTTTCGAAATTGACTATATTCTTGACTATAATTTTAAAATTGACTATATTCTTACAGGGGAAAGTATGGTCATTTAACAAAATAGAAGAAGTCCTAGCATTTATAAAGAAAAGACCTGATCTGAACAGAAAATTTGATGCCCAAGCACAGAACTCAAGAGAATCATCAAAAGGTAATTTAAAAAGAGGGGAGAAAAGACAAACAAAACAAAACAAAACAAAACAAAAACCGTTTTTTAAGAGAACCAATAAGTTAAAAAGATATGTATCCCTATAAGAAAAGAGGTCATTGGTAACTCATAAAAATTGTTATTATCACCTAGGCAGGTAGAAGAATTCTACTTAGAGGGAACAGTGACAAACTGTATAGGATGAAATGACGAGACATTATGTATATGAATATATGTATGCATAAATATGTATATATATATATATATATATATGACTAGAGCTAAAAAAAAAGTTAATACCAAAAGAAATGGGAAAAGAAACAAAAGAGGGTAAATTTATATGTCACAAAGAAGCTCATGGTGGGAGGGGTAAGAACATCAATACACTGGAAGGGTAAGAGGTTGGAGATAGGAAATACTCAACTTTTACATTCACTGAAATTGACACAAAGAGGAACTTCCGGTCAAGATGGCGGCTTAGAGAAAGCTAAAGTTCAGATCTCCTGAAACCCTTCCTTACCGATCTCAAACCAAATGCTCCTAGGGCACCGAAATCCAAAACGATCAACAACATAGACCCCAGGAGTCCTCCTCCTGGACCTGGACCTGAATCAAAAGGTACAGCCCCCCCCAAAAAGCCAGAACCCAAGACCACTCGGACCTAAGAGGTAGGCAGAAGGAAGGTCCTAGGACCCATCCCCCCCAACCCAGAGTGCCGAGTCCAAGTCCGAGGCAGCAGAGGCAACCTCAGAGCCCCATGACCTGCTAGTCTGAAGGCCGCTTCCTGAAAACAACCTGACCCAGTCAAGGGGGCACGCAGACAGCAGGGAAACAGAGTGAGATGGGGGAGCTCTTAACCCCCTGGGAGGAGCCCTTGGAGTTCCGGGAAGCCACGGTCCCTCCCCCTCAGAGAGAAGTAACTTCTGGAACAACAGCAACCCTCAGGGCTGGCAAAAGGGCCTCGGGAGCCAGCTATTCTGAAGGCCACATCCTGAAAACCACCTGACCCAGTCGAGGGGGCACCCAGACAGCAGGGAAACAGAGAGAGAGGGGAGAGCTTGTAACCCCCTGGCTGGATCCTTCCATTGGAGTCTCACAAAAAAAGTCACTGCCTCAAGGCATAATAAATTCAACCCAGGGAAAGCTAATCTCATTAGAAGCCCTCGGAGCTCCAGGAAGCCTCAGCCTTTCCCCCCGCAGAGTGCTGCAGCTGACCGGCTAAGGCACCAGAACAAGGGCCAAGCTAGGCTCAGAGCGTGGAAGTAAGGCAACGGAGAAGCATCAGGAGGGTACCGAGGAGAGGAGGGCAGTAACAGGGACACACCAGCAATTCCTGGCTCCCTGGGAAGACAGAATAACAACTGCATAGAACGGACAATCTGCCTAGGACTAAAACCTCTGAACACCAGACAGAGATAAGAAAAGCTAATCCTCCCCATTCAGATAGAGATGGCAAACTACACAGAAGCACAAAAGCCCCCAAATACCAAAAGAAACAAGAAGAAGGGGGCGACTTTGGACACATTTATGGGGCAAAAATACAAAACACAGAGGAGATAGAAGAGGAAACACAAGCAAATGCTCCGATACCTTCCAAAGGAAATGGAAACCCTCCACAAACCCATGAAGAATTTGAATCTGAAATGAGCAAAAAGATGGAAGCCTTCTGGGAGGAAAAGTGGGAAATAATGCAAAAGAAATTCACGCATCTACAAAACCAGTTTGACCAAACTGTAAAAGGAAACCAGGCTTTAAAGCAAGAACTAATAAAGCAAAACCAAAAGACCAAGAAATTAGAAGAGAACATAAAATATTTCACTGACAAAGTGACAGATTTGGAAAATAGAGGGAGAAGAGATAATTTAAGAATAATTGGACTTCCAGAAAAGCCAGAAATAAACAGCAAACTTGACATCATAATACAAGAGATAATCAAAGAAAATTGCCCAGAGATTCTAGAACAAGGGGGCAATACAGCCACTGACAGAGGTCACAGAACACTCTCTACACTAAACCCCCAAAAGACAACTCCCAGGAATGTAATTGCCAAATTCCAAAACTCTCAAACAAAAGAAAAAATCCTACAAGAAGCCAGAAAAAGACAATTTAGATGTAAAGGAATGCCAATCAGGGTCACACAAGACCTTGCAAGTTCTACTCTAAATGATCGTAAGGCATGGAACATGATCTTCAGACAGGCAAGAGAGCTGGGTCTTCAACCAAGAATCAGCTATCCAGCAAAACTGACTATATACTTCCAAGGGAAAGTATGGGCATTCAACAAAATAGAAGATTTCCAACTTTTTGCAATGAAAAGACCAGAGCTCTGTGGAAAGTTCGATATCGAAAATCAAAGAGCATGGAATACCTGAAAAGGTAAATATGAAGGAAAGGGAAGAGGAGAAAAATGTTATCTTCTTCTTTTACTCAAACTCTCTTCTATAAGGACTACATTTATATCAATCTATGTCTACTAACATGTGGGGGAAATGTAATGTGTAAATAGGGGGAAAAGAAAGACCAAATAGAATAATCGTTCTCACACAAAGATTCACATGGGAAGGGGAGGGGAAGAAAACTCCTATAAGAAGGAGAGGAAGAGAGTTTTTACTTAAACCTCACTCTCAGGGAAATCAACTCTAAGAGGAAAAAACATCAAGATCCATTGGGATCTTGAATTCGATCTTACCCAACAAGGGTAGGGAGAAGGGAAAACCAAGGGGGGGGAGGGGGAGAGGGAAAACAAAAGGGGAGGGAAAGAGAGGGGGGGAAGGAAAGGGAACAAAAAGGGAGGGACTAAAAAGGGAAACATATCAAGGGAGGGGACAAGAGGGACCAATTTAAAGTAAATCACTGGACTAAAAGGTAAAGCTGAAGAAGAAAAGGTTAGAACTAGGGAAGGATATCAAAAGGCCAGGGAGTCCACAAATGACAGTCATAACTTTGAATGTGAATGGGATGAACTCATCCATAAAACGTAGACGAATAGCAGAATGGATTAGAATCCAAAACCCTACCATATGTTGTCTTCAAGAAACACACATGAGGCGGGTTGACACCCACAAGGTCAGAATTAAAGGATGGAGTAAGACCTTCTGAACCTCAAATGACAGAAAGAAGGCAGGAGTGGTAATCATGATATCTGATAAAGCCAAAGCAAAAATAGACCTGATCAAAAGGGATAGGGAAGGTAATTATATTTTGTTAAAAGGGACTTTAGACAATGAGGAAATATCACTAATCAACATGTATGCACCAAATAATATAGCACGCAGATTTCAAATGGAGAAACTAGGAGAATTGAAGGAAGAAATAGACAGTAAAACCATATTATTGGGAGACTTAAACCAACCATTATCAAATTTAGATAAATCAAACCAAAAAATAAATAAGAAAGAGGTGAAAGAAGTGAATAAAATCTTAGAAAAATTAGAATTAATAGACATACAGAGAAAAATAAATAGGGATAAAAAGGAATACACCTTCTTCTCAGCACCACATGGCACATTCACAAAAATTGACCATACATTAGGTCACAGAAACATAGCACACAAATGCAGAAAAGCAGAAATAATAAATGCAGCCTTCTCAGATCACAAGGCAATAAAAATAATGATCAGTAAAGATACATGGAAAACCAAATCAAAAACTAATTGGAAATTAAACAATATGATACTCCAAAATCATTTAGTTAGAGAAGAAATCATAGAAACAATTAATAATTTTATCGAGGAAAATGACAATGGCTAGACATCCTTTCAAACCTTTTGGGATGCAGCCAAAGTGGTAATCAGAGGTAAATTCATATCCCTGAGTGCATATATCAACAAATTAGGGAGAGCAGAGATCAATCAATTGGAAATGCAAATAAAAAAACTCAAAAGTGATCAAATTAAAAACCCCCAGCAGAAAACCAAACTGGATATGCTAAAAATTAAGGGAGAAATTAATAAAATCGAAAGTGATAGAACTATTGATTTAATAAATAAGACAAGAAGCTGGTACTTTGAAAAAACAAACAAAATAGACAAAGTACTGGTCAATCTAATTTAAAAAAAGGAAGGAAGAAAAGCAAATTAACAGCATCAAAGATGAAAAGGGGGAGAGCACCTCCGATGAAGAGAAAATTGAGGCAATCATTAGAAATTACTTTGCCCAATTATATGGCAATAAATACACCAATTTAGGTGATATGGATGAATATATACAAAAATACAAACTGCCTAGACTAACAGAAGAGGAAATAGAATTCTTAAATAATCCCATATCAGAAAATGAAATCCAACAAGCCATCAAGAACTTCCTAAGAAAAAGTCCCCAGGGCCTGATAGATTCACCAGTGAATTCTATCAAACATTCAGAGAACAGTTCATCCCAATACTATACAAATTATTTGACATAATAAGCAAAGAGGGAGTTCTACCAAACTCCTTTTATGACACAAACATGGTACTGATTCCAAAACCAGGCAGGTCAAAAACAGAGAAAGAAAATTATAGACCAATCTCCCTAGATGCATTCCCAATAAGATCAGGAGTGAAACAAGGATGCCCATTATCATCTCTACTATTTGACATTGTACTAGAAACACTAGCAGTAGCAATTAGAGAAGAAAAACAAATTGAAGGCATCAAAATAGGCAAGGAGAAGACCAAGTTATCACTCTTTGAGGATGACATGATGGTCTACTTAAAGAATCCTAGAGATTCAACCAAAAAGCTAATTGAAATAATCAACAACTTTAGCAAAGTTGCAGGATACAAAATAAACCCACATAAATCATCAGCTTTTCTATATATCTCCAACACAGCTCAGCAGCAAAAACTAGAAAGAGAAATCCCATTCAAAATCACCTTAGACAAAATAAAATACCTAGGAATCTACCTCCCGAGACAAACACAGGAACTATATGAATACAACTACAAAACACTCTCCACACAACTAAAACTAGACTTGAACAATTGGAAAAACCTTAACTGCTCATGGATAGGACGAGCCAATATAATAAAAATGACCATCCTACCCAAACTTATTTATCTATTTAGTGCCTTACCCATTGAACTCCCAAAATATTTCTTTACTGATTTAGAAAAAACCATAACAAAATTCATTTGGAATAACAAAAGATTAAGGATATCCAGGGAAATCATGAAAAAAAAAAACACATATGATGGGGGCCTTGCAGTCCCAGACCTTAAACTATATTACAAAGCAGCAGTCATCCAAACAATTTTGTACTGGCTAAGAAACAGAAAGGAAGATCAGTGGAATAGACTGGGGGAAAGCAACCTCAGCAAGACAGTATACGATAAACCCAAAGATCCCAGCTTTTGGGACAAAAATCCACTATTCGATAAAAACTGCTGGGAAAATTGGAAGACAGTGTGGGAGAGACTAGGAATAGATCAACACCTCACACCCTACACCAAGGTAAATTCAAAATGGTTGAATGACTTAAACATAAATAAGGAAACCATAAGTAAATTGGATAAACACAGAATAGTATACATGTCAGACCTTTGGGAGGGGAAAGACTTTAAAACCAAGCAAGACATAGAAAGAGTCACAAAATGTAAAATAAATAATTTCAGCTATATCAAATTAAAAAGCTTCCGTACAAACAAAACCAATGTAACTAAAATCAGAAGGGAAACAACAAATTGGGAAAAAATCTTCATAGAAACCTCTGACAAAGGTTTAATTACTCATATTTATAAGGAGCTAAATCAATTGTACAAAAAATCAAGCCATTCTCCAATTGATAAATGGGCAAGGGACATGGATACGCAGTTCTCAGATAAAGAAATCAAAACTATTAATAAGCACATGAAGAAGTGTTCTAAATCTCTTATAATCAGAGAGATGCAAATCAAAACAACTTTGAGGTATCACCTCACACCAAGCAGAATGGCTAGCATGATAGCAAAGGAAAGTAATGAATGCTGGAGGGGATGTGGCAAAGTAGGGACATTAATTCATTGCTGGTGGAGTTGTGAACTGATCCAACCATTCTAGAGGGCAATTTGGAACTATGCCCAAAGGGCGACAAAAGAATGTCTAACCTTTGATCCAGCCAGAGCACTGCTGGGTCTGTACCCTAAGGAGATAATGGACAAAAAGACTTGTACAAGAATATTCATAGCTGCGCTCTTTGTGGTGGCCAAAAACTGGAAAACAAGGGGATGCCCATCAATTGGGGAATGGCTGAGCAAATTGTGGTACATGTTGGTGATGGAATACTATTGTGCTAAAAGGAATAATAAAGTGGAGGAATTCCATGGAGACTGGAAGTGATGCAGAGCGAGAGAAGCAGAACCAGGAGAACATTGTACACAGGGACTAATACACTGTGGTATAATCGAACATAATGGACTTCTCCATTAGTAGTGGTGTAATATCCCTGAACAATCTGCAGGGATCTAGGAGAAAAAACACTATGCATAAGCAAAGGATAAACTATGGGAATAGAAAGACCGAGGATAAGCAACTGCCTAACTACAGCGGTTGAGGGGACATGAATGAGGAGAGACTCTAAACGAAACTCTAATGCAAATATTAACAACATGGAAATGGGTTCGAATCAAGAACCCATGTGACACCCAGTGGAATCACACGTCGGCTATGGGGGTGGGGAGGAGGAAAAGAAAATGATCTCTGTCTTTAATGAATAATGCTTGGAAATGATCAAATAAAATATTATTTTAAAAAAAAGAAATTGACTCAAAGAGGGAAGAACAATCAAATCCATTGGGGCAGAGAATTGATTTGCACCCTATAGGGAAGTAGAAGGGTAACAAATGGACTGCTGGGGAGGGAAGCAGTATAAAGGAGGGGGTAGTAGTTTAAAAAGACTGTACAGAAAATAAGGAGGGAATAAGAAGTGAGGGGGTAGAAAGGGAAGTAAAATAAGGGTGGGGATTAAGGGGACTGATTAAAAACAAAACATTGGTGTAGAAGGAAATAGTGAAAGAAGAAAAGGCAGGACTGGAGTTGAAATCGAAATGCTGGGAAATACACAGCTGGTGATCATAACTCTGAATGTGAATGGAATGAACTCACCCATAAAACTCAAGCGAATAGCAGAGTGGATTAGAATTCAAAACCCTACCATATGCTGTCTTCAAGAAACACACATGAGGAAGATAGAAACGCATATGGTAAAAGTAAGAGGATGGAGCCAAATCTATTGGGCATCAACTGATAAAAAAGAAGGCAGGAGTCACAATCATGATATCTGACAAAACCAAAGTAAAAATAGATCTAGTTAAAAGAGATAGGGTAGGTAATTATATCCTGCTAAAAGGCAGTATATACAATGAGGAAATATCAGTACTTAACATGTATGCACCAAATGATTTAGCATCCAAATTTCTAAAGGAGAAACTAATAGAGTTCAAGGATGAAATAGATAGTAAAACTATACTAGTGGGAGACCTGAAACTTGCTCTATCAGAACTAGATAATTCAAACTGAAAAATAAATAAGAAAGAGGTAAGGGAAGTGAATGAAATCTGAGAAAAATTAGAGTTAGTAGATATGTGGTGAAAAATAAATAGGGACAAAAAGGAATACACCTTCTTTTCAGCAGCACATGGTACATTCACAAAGATTAACCATCATAAAAAGATTGCAAACAAATGCAAAAGAGCAGAAATAATAAATGCAAACTTCTCAGGTCAAAATGCAATGAAAATAATAGTAAGAGAGGCATGGAGATGCATGGAGAGGCAAATAAGAATTAATTGGAAATTATATAATACGCTTCTCCAAAATCGGTTAAAGATCAAATCATAGAAACAATTAATAACTTTGTTGAAGAAAATGACAATGATGAGACATCCTTTCAAAATCTATGGGATGCAGCCAAAGCAGTACTCAGGGAGAAATTCATATCCTTGAGTTCATAAACTAACAAACTAGAGAGGTCAGTGAATTGGACATGCAAATTAAAAAACTAGAAAATGAACAAATTAAAAATCCTCAGATGAAAACTAAATTAGAGAGACTAAAAATCAAAGGAGAAATTAATAAAATTGAAAATTAAAGAACTATTGATTTAATAAATAAGACTAGAGGCTGGTACTTTGAAAAAAAATAGACAAAGTCCATATAATTAAAAAAAGGAAAGAAGGAAACCAAATTGATAAAATCCAAAATGAAAATGGAGACCTCACCTCTAGTGAAGAGGAAATTAAGGCAATCATTAAAAATTATTATGCCCAATTAAATGGCAATAAACATGGCAATCTAGGTGATATGGATGAATATTTACAAAAATATAAATTGCTTAGACTAACAGAGGAAGAAATAGACCAACTAAACAACCCCATATTAGAAAAAGAAATTGAACAAGCCATCAAAGAACTCCCTAAGAAAAAATCCCCAGGGCCAGATGGATTCACAAATGAATTCTATCACAAATTCAAATAACAACTAATCCCAATATTATCCAAACTATTTCACAGAATAAGCAAAGAAGGAATTCTACCAAATTCCTTTTATGACACAAATATGGTACTGATTCCAAAGCCAGGCAGCCTTTGACAAAATACAACACTCATTCCTATTTAAAACTCTAGAAAGCACAGGAATAGAAGGGCCTTTCTAAAAATAACAGCATATATCAAAAACCATCAGCAAACATCAATTGCAATGGGGATAAACTAGAAACCAACCCAATAAGATCAGGAGTGAAACAAGGATGCCAATTATCACCCATATTATTTAACATTGTACTAGAAACACTAGCTGTAGCAATTAGAAAAGAAAAAGAAATTGAAGGTATTATAATAGGCAATGAGGAGACCAAGCTATCATTCTTCACAGATGATATGATAGTCTACTTAAAGAACCCCAGAGAATCAACCAAAAAGCTAATTGAAATAATCAACAACTTTAGCAAAGTTGCAGGATACAAAATAAACCCACATAAGTCATCAGTATTTCTATATATCTCCAACACATCTTAGCAGCAAGAAATAGAAAGACAAATTCCATTTAAAATCACCCTAGACGATATAAAACACTTAGGAATCTATCAGCTGAGACAAACATGGGAACTTTATGAACACAACTACAAAACACACTTCACATGATTAAAATTAGATCTAAACAACTGGAAAAACATCTACTGCTCATGGGTAGGACGAGCTAACATAATAAAAATGACCATCTTACCCAAACTTATTTACTTATTTAGTGTCATTCCCATTGAACTACCAAAAATTTTTTTACTAAATTAGAAAAAAACATAATAAAGTTCATTTGGAAGAAAAAAAGGTCAAGGATATCCAGGGAAATCATGAAAAAAAAATGCGAAGGAAGGAGGCGTTGCAGTCCCAGATTTCAAACTATACTATAAAGCAGTGGTCATTAAAATAATTTGAAACTGGTTAAAAGACAGAAAGGAGGATCAGTGGAATAAACTTGGGGTAACTGACCTCAGCAAGACAGTCTATGATAAGCCCTAAGATCCCAGCTTTTGGGACCAAAACCCACTATTTGATAAAAACTGCTGGGAAAATTGGAAGACAGTATGGGAGAGATTAGGGTTGGATCAACATCTCACACCCTACACCAAGATAAACTCAGAATGGGTGAATGACTTGAACATAAAGAAGGAAACTATAAGTAAACTAGGTGAACACAGAATAGTATACATGTCAGACCTGTGAGAAGGGAAAAACTTTAAAACCAAGCAAGACATAGAAAGGGTCACAAAATATAAAATAAACAATTTTGATTACATCAAATTAAAAAGGTTTTGTACAAACAAAACCAATGTAACCAAAATTAGAAGGGAAGCAACAAATTGGGAAACAATCTTCATAACAAAAACCTCTGACAAAGGTCTAATTACTCAAATTTATAAAGAGCTAAATCAATTGTACAAAAAAATCAAGCCATTCTCCAATTGATGAATGGGCAAAGGACATGAACAGGCAGTTTTCAGCCAAAGAAATCAATAGTATTAATAAGCACATGAAAAAGTGCTCTCTTATAATCAGAGAGATGCAAATCAAAACAACTTTGAGGTATCACCTCACATCTAGCAGATTGGCTAACATGATAGCAAAGGAAAGTAATGAATGCTGGAGGGGATGTGGCAAAATCGAGACATAAATTTATTGCTGGTGGAGTTGAGAATTTATCAACCATTCTGGAGGGCAATTTGGAACTATGCCCAAAGGGAAATAAAAGACTGTTTGCCCTTTGATCCAGTCATAGCACTGCTGGGTTTGTACCCCAAAGAGATAATAAGGAAAAAGACATGTACAAAAATCTTCATAGCTGCGCTTTGTGGTGGCAAAAAATTGGAAAATGAGGGGATGCCCTTCGATTGGGGAATGGCTGAACAAATTGTGGTATCTGTTGGTGATGGAATACTATTGTGCTCAAAGGAATAATAAAGTGGAGGAATTCCATGAAGACTGGAACAACCTCCAGGAAGTGATGCAGAGTGAAAGAAAGCAGAGCCAGGAGAACATTGTACACAGAGACTGATACACTGTGGTACAATCAAACATAATGGACTTCTCCATTAGTGGCAATGCAATGTCCCTGAACAATCCACTGGGATCAAGGAGAAAATAAAAACACTACCCTCAAGCAGAGGACAAATGGGGGGAGTAAAAACTCGGAGGAAAGGCAACAGCTTGACTACAGGGGTTGAGGGGATATGATTGAGGAGAGACTCTAAATGAACACCTTAATGAAAATATCAACAACATGAAAAAAGTTCAGACTGAGGACACATGTGATACCCAGTGGAATCATGCATCGCCATTGGGACGGGGGGGGGGGGGATTGATCTTTGTTTCTAATGAATAATGTTTGAAAATAACCAAATAAAACAATGTTTTTTTTTAAAGAGCAAGAACTAGAAAAGAATCACAAAATGTAAAATAAACAATTTTGATTACATCAAATTAAAAAGGTTTTGTACAAGCAAAACCAATGCAACCAAAATTAGAAGGGAAGCAACAAATTGGGAAACAATCTTCATAACAGAAGCCTCTGACAAAGGTCTAATTACTCAAATTTATAAAGAGTCAAACCAATTTTACAAAAAATCAAGCCAATTCCAATTTCTCAATTGGAATTGATAAATGGGCAAAGGACCTGAATAGGCAATTTTCAGTTAAAGAAATCAAAACTATTAATAAGCATATGAAAAGGTGTTCTAAATCTCTTGTAATCAGAGAGATGCAAATCAAAACAACTCTGAGATATCAACTCACACCTAGCAGATTGGCTAATATGACAGCAAAGGAAAGTAATGAATGTTGGAGGGGATGTGGCAAAGTTGGGACATTAATTCATTGCTGGTGGAGTTGTGAATTGATCCAACCATTCTGGAGGGCAAATTGGAAGTATGGCCAAAGGGCTATAAAAGACTATCTGCTCTTTGATCCAGCCATAGCACTGCTGGGTTTGTACCCCAAAGAGATAATAAGGAAAAAGACATGTACAAGGTTATTCATAGCTGAGCTCTTAGTGGTGGCAAAAAATTGGAAAATGAGGGGATGCCCTTCGATTGGGGAATGGCTGAACAAATTGTGGTATCTGTTGGTGATGGAATACTATTGTGCTCAAAGGAATAATAAAGTGGAGAAATTCCAAGGGGACTGGAACAACCTCCAGGAATTGATGCAGAGTGAGAGGAGTAAAACCAGGAAAACATTGTACACAGAGAATGATACACTGTGGTACAATCGAATGGGATGGACTTCTCCATTAATGGCAATGCAATGACCCTGAACAACTCAGAGGTACCTACGAGAAAACCACTATCCACATAACACTGTGGAAGTAAAAACACAGAAGAAAAACAACTGCTTGAATACATGGGTTGAAGGCATACTGTTGGGAATGTAGACTCTAAATGAACATCCTAATGCAAACAACAACATGGAAATGGGTTCTGATCAAGGACACATGTAATACCCAATGAAATTGCATGTCGGCTGCAGAAGGGTGGTGGGAGGGCAGGGAGGGAAATAATGTGATTCTTGTAACCAAATTAACTAAATAAATTAATTTTTTTTTAAAAAGAGTCAGAGTTCCTCTGGGAAGGGATTGCCTTCCCTTTGTACCTCCCTGAGGCTGCAGCCCCCTCAATTTGGCCACAAAGGCTGATAGGATCAAGCTCTTCTGAGGCTAGGGCCTAGGAGAGACTATTGTATTGATTTAGAATCTTGAACCCTAGAGATTACATTTTCCACAATCCCCCTTGACTTTTCTTGTCTTGTCCCAGGGGTTGATTTTGTATTCAGTTTCCATTTTGAGGACTTTTCATGCTCTGCTAGCCCTCTCTGCCAGAGGCCAAGGCTAGCAGTAGCAGCCTGGAGCTAGGCGGCTGAGCCTTCCTCTGGTGTTTAATTTTCCCTTTTTTGCTCTAAATCTATTTTTAATTAATAGTACTAAAACAACAAAAAATTAATACTCTAGATGAAGAATTATAGAGTAACTTTGGGACTATTACCCTATCCATTCCTGAAAGTTATGCCTTCTTGCTATTGTTCATGTCCAAGTCTTTGTGATCGAGATTTTTCTTGGTAAAATACTGGGAGTGATCTTCTATTTCCTTTTCCAATACCCTCTTAATATAGCCCAAGTTCAGAAGGGCTTTTGTGACCACTATATCATACACTGATGCTTATAGTTCATTAATACCCCAAGATATTTCTTTATTATTCCAATTGAATTTCATTTTCTTAGATACACTCCAAAGCTAATCTGCTAACCTATCATCCTGACTGTCATCCAATTAGCTCTCTCTCCCATATTTGCATCATCTGAAAATTCATTAAGTCAATCCCTTATACTTTTATCCAGATCATTAATAAAAATCCTAAATGGCACATACCCAAGCTCAGATTCTTGGGGTTCTCCACTCTTCTAGATGGGCCATCCAACTGGTTCTGAATCCAACTGACTATATTACTATTGCTCCTATCTCTCAATCTCTCTGTCTTCTCCATAAGAATAATACAATATACTTTGTTTTTATCTACTCTTTGGTAATCCAGTCAAAGAAGAAAATGAAGTTAGTCTGGTATGACCTGTTCTTGAAAGGAAAATTAGCATCTGAATGGGCTTCCCATCTTCAAAGGTCTTATGGTGATAGAGGATAATGTCAATTCACTCTTGTTCACCAGTTCTGACTTAAGAGTTAGTAATACCAGACTGACAATCTGGTCCCAAAGGGGCTAATCTCCACTAACAATATGTACTTCACTCTCCATCTCTGGAAGCTGAGGCTCTAGATCAATCAAATACTAAGCTTTTCTTAAGTACATCTCAAGGTGACCAAATTCTGTGTAGGATGTTGGAATTAGAAAGACAAAAACCAAACAATCTCTGCCCTCAAGGAAGTCCATATCCTATTAGGAGGAAATACTGTGTGCACATAAAAGAACAAATTTAGGAGTTGCAACATTAGGCTCATTGTTCATGAGGAAAGCTTAAATGTTCCAGTCTTTGTAATTATGCCTTTAGAAGTTCTTTTAACAATGAGCTAGGAGGTTGCGACCACAGCATTGGCCAAGGAAAGTTCCCTCTCTCCTATGCAGTTGTTCCCTTATTTGAAATGCCAAGGACAAAGTCAGTCCCAGGCCTTTATGAGAAATAAGGTTAAATCAATCTGAGACAGTCTGTGTCATGGCCAAGAGAATTTTGTCCTTTTTCAAATGGACTTTGGAAATGCTTTATTTTATCCATATCACATTGAATCTTAACTAAGAGGGCACTCACTGACTTTAGAACTATGCCTGCAGCACAAGCCTTAACATATTTTGAAAAACATACTTAGAAATGGGTGCAAATTATACATAAGCCTTAGCAGAAAAGCTATCACATAAGTACATAAAAATCTATGCCAAAGGGAAATTGAATGAGAAAGCTGGATGGATACAGAAAGGCTTACGTGGGAGGTGGCACTTGAATTGAGCTTTTAAGGAAAATAGAAGTAGAAGAGAAGGCACATGCCCATCCATCCAAAAGGTAGAAAGAGTTTGCAAAAGCAATGAGACAGAAGAAAGAATGTCAATTGTGAGGAAAAATAAAGCTAGAGTCCCATAGAGAAAGTGAAAAGCAAAAACAGTCATCCCTTCCACATTGCTGGGGATAGAAGTCTATCACCCTCTGCAATCTGGAAAAACTGTGTAAAGTGTTTTGGCCCTCCCTTCATATCAGAGAAGAAGTCTGTAATAAAAAAATAATCTGTGGAACTATTTCTGGTTGTGGTAAATGATATACTCTGGCTTTGCTGACTAGAGAGCTACTAGGGGAACCTTCAGGATGCCTAATTATAATGGAGCTACTATTACCAGGGGAAATCTCAAGGTGCCTAGTTGTTATAATGGAGAAAGAAGTACTTCTTGGAGATAGGGAGATGCTGCTAGAGGGGTTACTCTGGGGTTGTCTATTGATCACTATTGATGGCTAATAGATCAAGATATTCCTACCCTTCTCCTCCCTTCACCTCCCAGTTTCCACCCACACCCTTCTGCCTCCCTTTCCCCTCCCCCCAGTCTTAGTCAGCCACCTTCTAAGTATCTCAGGGGAACTATGAGATTTCAGAGAAATATTCTTTACTCTTCTTTTCTCAAGTAAAGGGGTTTATTGGGAACAACAGGATGGTGATTGAGGTGAGAGGGATGAGGTTTGTCCCTAATCTACAAGGAAGAGTTATGAAGGTTTTGGGAAATGTCAATCTTGTTGCAACTGTGACTCAGAGACAGTCAGAGAGATGGAGGACAACTGTTAAATCTTCTTCCAATTACACAAAACCGCCAACAAAAGTTAATTTCTTCTCAGATTAATTCCAGAAGCCCCTGCCCCCAAGGGTCCTTCAGCCTGGGACAGATGAAGCCAATCTCCCTTAATCAGGAAACCCCCAGAGAAAAAGACTCTCCCTTGGTCAGTAACCCCAGAGAAGAAGTCTTTTTCAGTTCATCTCCTCTGTCCAGGCTCCAACTGCCTTTCCTGGGAACATTCCTTTTGGAATCTTCACCTTGATTGACAGATCAGGTTCTTTACTTTGGTTTGCATGCTTGGCTTGGCTTGTAAATTCCTCTCTTCCTTCATGCCTTTCATGTGGAAGAGGCTTTCCACACGTCTTAATTTTTCAGCTTTTTCTTTTATGGGGTTTTTATAGTGCCTTATGAATTTTGGATTAAGTATTTGGTCATAGGCTATAAATAGGTTAAGGTTACAACATCTCTGTATTTCTTCTAGCTTTTATACTGACTTTCATGTTCTCTTCTCAAACTTTAACTTTTAACTTATTTTAACTTAAAAAGAAATTGTACATATTTATGGTAGTAAAAGATAAAATATGTTGCTATTATGCATATATTTTATACATATCTGAATTTGTAAACTTTTTCTGTGTCACATGCTGGCCTTTACAAGTCATCTATGGCTTTTCCAAATTTCCCAAAAATATGTCATTTAATTTCTTATGCTGACATTTAAAACATATTTTCTTATATATCAAAATCATGATGGGGAAAGCTGTGATGTAGAAGGAATACCTGTATAATGCATAAGCTTGAGAAGGCAGATTGAAGCCAGTTATGAAGAGCTTTAATAGCCAGAGGAGTTTATATATTCTGCAGGTAATATGGAGCCATCATAGTCTCCTGAGCAGGGGAGTACCCTGGACAGAACTCTGGTGGCTCTGAGTAACTCATGGTACCCTATGTCTAATGCTTCTTTCTTGGGGCTTGGGACCTCTAGTAGCACAGGATTATTGTTAGAACATGCATTGTAAATATTAAAATGTAATATAAATGTGAAATATTATTGCATCTCTTGAACCATGTGGTTATCTAATAAATAAGCAGATATATGGGTAGATAGATGGAAAGAAATTATTGATGAAAATTGTATGATACTCATTGTAGCCATGCTATAATGAATGGCATAGGCTTAACAATCTTGTACTTGCTCAGCTGTTGCTATAATAAAAACCCAGCAGCTGAGGAAAGAATCTTAAAAACATAATCAAAATTTCACACTTCCTTTCCACTGTGCACAGACTTGGCTAATGGTGAAGTGCACGCAGCCTTCTCCAATTATGTATTCTGTTTGGAATTGGTGTAGGTCTTGTTTATGTTATCAACCTCTTCCCCAAAGCTTCCTCTCCACGCCAACTTGAGTTCTCTCCCACAAAATTTTGTGCAAAATCCATCCAGGAGTCCTTGAATTGATGACAGTCATCAGTTTGTTTATTTCCTTCTTATCACTTTTAATTCCTAGCCTGTGATACAGCTTCCAAAAACCACAACACTCTCTGAAAAAAGGGAGTAGATGACACAAAGATATACTATCAACAATTTAGCACCCAAATCAGCAGACTGTACCTTCTTTCAGCAGGCATTCTCATCTTCTTTCCCACTTGGGTTTATTGTGCTTACTAAGGCATTAAGAACTACTTCCTAAAGAATGTGTCTGTTACATTTAGGTACAATAGGTTAGCCTGTAATTAGGAAGTGTATGACCTCATCATATTTAATTGGGGATGTCTGCCTGTGAAGTGCTTCCCAGATAATAGAAGACAACCTGCATTAAAGGAGAAGTTCTGAATGTCAGTTGGAAGAATGTGACTAATACCTACATCATGGCAACCCATCCATCATCAGCCTTTTCTTCTGGATGATTTTGTCAACTACTTATTCAGATAGAACCTCATGTACAAACACAGAAGACAGATGCCAAAACAGAAAAAAAATGTTATTTGTGACAGGTTGTGAGGGACAAGCAAATATCTTGTTATCCATAAAGATGTATTCCTAAAGCACTTACAAGAGGGAATGATCAAATATTTTGTGCTGCTGCAACTATAAATATCATTTTTATTCATACAGTTCATTGTAAATTTTGCTTGGCTAGCATCATATATGTATATATAAGCATATATATGCATACACACATAATGCATACACACAATATAATGCACACATATATATTTATCCCAATGAAAGAAAACTCAATGTGTAAACATCATACCTACAAAAATATATTATCTTTATTCTCAACATAATAACATTTTCCCCTTAACATTGTATTCAAATCAAGATCTAATATTCTCCCTAATAGATTTCAAGTTCATTAGGGGTAGTAAACTGGTCCCAGGGAATCAGAAGAGCTGACTCTCAGGCCCTTGTATCACAAACCTTGTATCACATTCATCTTTGAGTCCATTTTAAACCCACCATGTAACTTCTGATCCTGTCTTTTCACATTTTAACCACTCAAGATATTCTATAAGCAAGAAAACCTGGAGAAAACAATCACTTTTTGGCTACAGAGTATGTTTAAATAAAGTTCTGATAGCACCAAATGTTTAATGCCAAAGATAAACATTCAGAGAACTAAATCTCTGAACCTGTATGGATTTTCCATCACACCATAATAAATGGCAAAGTACTGGAGTATTGACTGTACTTCGAATAAAAGAAGACAGTAAGTGAAAATCTGCAGTATCCCTTTTAGACACCAATCCTTCTTTACCTTATCCCCTATTTTTCTCTCTTTTTACTTAATTTTTTTCATATCAAGTGTTTAGGGCATTTGAATTCTCTCTCACAAGATTTTGTACAGAAACCATTGTTTGAAATTCTTCTTTGTCTTTCAAGGAAAAAAAATAGAGTGTATAGTTCAATCAGATCTGTCAGAGAATGTTTGCCCAGCCTGAAAACAAAAAGAATAAACAAATTGATAATACTTTCTTGAGGAATAGGAAATATATGTAACAATTTGATAAAATATATAGTGAATAGAATTAAACTAAATTAATTCAGCACAATTCATGTTTTATTTTTACCTATCAATGTGTATTTTTTAATATGTTGGCATGTTTTGTTTTTTAGTTTCTAATGACTTCAGATGACACAGCCCTCTAACAGCAACAAAAATAAATAAATAAATAGATTAAAGAAGAGTATTCAACTACCCAAAACTTTGATAAAGACTGATAAAAGTTCATAGTTTTCTCACTCATAGTCCTCTATAGCAGGAAGGGAGTATATGAGTGAATACTAGAGAGAACTAGAATCTCTGGGCCAGCTCTTCTTGGGGCTGCTGTCCTACTTTGGTGTCCATCTTCCACCCAACTCCAAGAAGTATACAGGACAGCCACACACCAATAAAAACCATCTTGGCAGATGGGAAGATGAGAATATTTTTTTTTTTCCAATGGCTAGGAAGGCATAAGCTGTGGAGCACTTAAGAGTATTGTCAGACATCAAAGACGCTAAGGTCAGGCCGACTGCTGCAACCCAGACCATCGCCAGTTATCTTGACTTTTATCTTCTCACTGTACTTTGATGACTCTAAAAGAGAGACTGAGGCTGACAATTTTGTGCAACTTAAATCCAGTTTATGCCTGAGTCAAAAGACACTTAATCATGACACTTGAAAACACCTTATGATCAAAGGAGAGGACCAAAGAGCCTTCTATTCACAATGAAGGCACTCAGATTTCACCTGAGGCAGCAGCAGCCTCTGGAGTAAAGATTAGCTTGGACTGGCATGTCTACTCTGGGGCCCTCTTCCACTGTCACAAGTTGTAGACAAGAACCAAGGCCATTCCCAAGGCTTTCCACAACATCCTTTTAACAATGGATCACCACAAAGATAGAAACATGCCTAAAGCATCTGAATGGAAGCAACCAGAAAGGTAGGTGGTAGTGTGGATACAGAATCAGATTGGGAGTCATGGGCTCAAATCCTGATTTAGATACTAGCTGTATGTCCCTAAAGAAGTCACATGGGCTCCCTGAGCATTTTTCCCCATCTTCACAATGAAGGGATTGGACTCAAATTACTCTAAGATACTTGAAAAATTCCTCAAAACTTAGGTGGACAGAAGAAATCTAAAACTGATTTTCTGTTTAAATACTATAAACTAAACATAAAAGCATTCTGTAAGC
This sequence comes from Monodelphis domestica, assembly GCF_027887165.1. Classification (NCBI taxonomy): domain Eukaryota; kingdom Metazoa; phylum Chordata; class Mammalia; order Didelphimorphia; family Didelphidae; genus Monodelphis; species Monodelphis domestica. The sequence goes on from NC_077232.1 coordinate 273,498,417, forward strand.
AAAACTAAAAAACAAGCTACTTCTTTGAGGAAAGTCTTTCCTGTAGGAATTTCCTGATGATTTTAGTCTGCATTAATCCCTTCCTTACTCCTTTGGCCCTTATTGTCTTACCTGCCCAAAGAGAACTTTATAATAGACTGTCCTATTATTCTGTGACTGCCTGTACCACCTAACTGAGCATTCTATTATGAGCATACAACATTTTCCAAACATTTGTTAATATATATTATACAATACACCTATTATATATAATTATTATAATATATATCATAATATAATATATTATATAATACACAAACATCTATAATGTATAAAATGTGTGAGACACTGAGCTAAGCAATTCATCAAATAGTGTTTTCTGCAATATCAACCATTTATAAATGCAACTTTTAAAAATATTTCAAAATTGCTTTTTGGGAGCACCTAAGTGGGTCAGTGAATACAGCCAAACCTGGAAAAGGGAGATCCTGGATTCAAAAATGACCTCAGACACTTCCTAGATGTGCAATCCTTGGGGAAGTCCCTTAATCTCAGACTATTCCTTACCAGTCTTCTGCCTTAGAAATGAATGATAATGGGTACTGATTCCAAGAGAGAAGGTAAGAGTTTTTTAAAAAATTTAATAATTATTTTCTAGTTATCAGATATGGAAAAAAATGACAGAAAATTTCAGCATGCCCAACTGAATTTCCTCTCAATGGTGATTATAATAAAAAAATTAACTATTATAAAAAATTTTAGAAACTTCACAAATACGATCTCATTTGATCTTCTCAGTACCCCCTGTAAGGTAGGTGCTTTTTATCTTATAAAGGTGAGGAAACTGAGATGTGCATAAGGCTAAATGACTTCCCTAGCAGCTGAGTCAGTATATGAGGCAAGATTTGAAATCAGTTCCTGGCTCATGGTCTAGCACTCTATCTACTGTACCATCTAATTGGTGACAACTTAAAACACCTCAAGATGAAAGGGGAGGACAAAAGAGAAAAGATGTCTAGTCAGTTCATCTTCTATTTATAATGAATATCCAGGAAATATCAACTCCAGCTTTAGAGATATATCTAGTCCAGTGAGAGAGAGGGTGGGCCAAGGGCAGCTCCCTATAGATATAAAATATGATTCTAAAGTGAGCTAAACTGCTTCTAATAAAGACCAACTATTAATATCCACTCAGCTTTTGATGGATCACATAAGTGGGACAAATAAAAAGATGTATGGCTGTGGGAAAGATGGTTTCCCTCTCTTCCTTAGCATCAAAAAGGAGGAACACCCCTCCTACACCTCCCCTTCTTGTACCAGCCCATTTTCAACTAGCCTTCAGGGTCTCCAAAACAATTAAATCTTAGTCTGCTCTCACAGGAGGGGAGGCCTGGCTTCCTTGTATCCTGGGAAAGCCTGCAGGCATGGCAAGCTTATTCCTACACACAGAGTGCTGGCACGGGCCATTATTCTGTGACATTGCAGGGTAGAGGACAAAAAGCAATGCCAAGCCTTATTCAAGTCCAGCCTTCCTTCTTTCTCTTTGAATTCTCTTTCCCCTCCTACTTCCACTTTGAATAAAAGAAGAAAGGAGCACAGGATGAAGATAAGACCAACACTGAGGCGGCATATATGACTGTGGACGAAAAGAGTCCATCATTTCTTTAAGCTCATCTCACATTCAGCCAGCTGCATATAAATTTCCCTCTATCTCATCAAGCTCTCACTGTTTGGCCTCCTCTGACTGATATTGGCTCATCATACTTAATCTAGGGTGAAATTTCCTCGTCTGAGCTAAATTACTCGCAGCCATCAGGGGAAGCGATATTTATTTTTCGTGGGGCTAATGACCTGTCCCCCAGACCCACCCACTGATGGTTATTTACTAGGGCCCAGATGCTTGAGCTCAAGATGAGTGCTAATGTCAGCAGGTGCCATCTCTCATTCAGCTCCATGATTGAATTGGAGCGATCCCATTGACATTGACTCGGTGACTTTTAAGGCCATTACCCTCAGCCAGAGATGAACCAACCTCTCATCATTGCCATGACACTGACAGCTGATTTGCAACAAATTACAAGTCAGAAGAGGTGGAGACTTCATTGGGCATGGGCAAAAGGAAGGGGGAAAGCATGGTAAGAAGGATCAAGACAAAGGAGAAGAGAGAATATAAAGTTCATAGAAATGGATAAGTCAGGCAGAGACAGAATATATTGCTTCCTTAGGTTGTGTTTTGTCTATCTTTAATGTGTGTGTGGAGCTATTGTTGTTTGATCAATTAGTCATGTCAGATTGTTCATTAATCCATTTGGCATTTTCTTGGCAAAGATGATAAGGTGGTTTGCCATTTTTTTCTCTTGCTCATTTTATAGATAAGGAAATTGAGGCAAACAGGGTTAAGTAACTTACCCAGGGTCACACAACTAGTAAGTATCTGAGGTCAGATTTGCATTCAGATCTTCCCAACTCCAAGCCCTGTGCTCTATCTACTATATATAGAAAAAATACATCTATACAGATATACACATAAACATATATGTGTACAGATATACAATATATATAAATATATATACATATATATATTTATACATATATATTTGATGTCATTGAGTTCTTTCAGTTGTGTACAACTAATTTGTGACCCCAATTTGGGGTCTTCTTGGCACAGAAAATGGAATTTTTTTAAATTTCCTTCTCCAACTCTTTTTTACAGATGAAGAACTGAGGCAAACAGGGTTAAATGACTTGCCCAGAGTTATATAGCTAGTAAGAGTCTGAAGCTAGATTTGAACTCATGGAGATAAAGTCTTCCTGATTCTAAACCCAGAGCCACTTTGCTGCCCTATACAGTTATATAGATAGATGTAAATGGTTTGAATCAAATGGTCAAATTCAAAGACAATTTTTAAAATATCTGTGCACACATATCCAAAGCCTAAATACCAAACTGTTACAAAAAGGCAACTTCCTCTCAAACCCTGGAGATTTTGTCTGTAGAAAAGAAACAGATCTAGTAAGCAGGACAGTGCAGCCCAATACCAATAACTGTGTTTATTTTTAAAATTAATTGATGTTTGTAATGGGCTTTGTTTTTCTTTCTCAATGTGGGGAGAGAGGTGGGAAGGAGAGAATTTTGATATGGAAAGAAATCAAATTGTAGTTTAAAACATTTTAAAACAGAAACAAAATTAATGAAAACACAAGTATTCAAACTCCTCATGAAGTATGTTGTCTGAAAATGGAATAAATTTGCTTAAGAAAAGGATTGTAACTAATATTACATGATAATTTTCATTTTTAAGAGTGAAGAGTAAAAAGAAAAGATGTGTGCTTTAATTTTTATTTTGGCAAAAAAAAATATTGTCTATTTCTTAAGTCTTATTGTCTTTGAGTGTGGCTTTTATTTATACTGTTGTAATTACCAGACAGTATTTTTAACTTGGTTCAATGAGAAAAAAAAAAGGCTTTATTTTATAAACTAATTTTTTCCGTCTTTTCAAAAAAGTTTTATCTGGTCTGCTCCATTCTCTGGGCAGCACATTCAAGCATGACTAAAATGGAATAAAATAGCAGCCACAAGAATCCTGTCTCCCTAGTCTCCATTTTGTGTAGCATACAGACTTGGTTTGCACTGCCTGATGCCAGGTAGGTTACATGTCATTCCTGCCCCAGCATTCTCCAGGAGGTTTAAGTGTATTTGGAGTATCTGGGTTCTCTGCAAATGTCTGGTATTCCCCCAAGTGTAAGAGGAGGGTCTCTCACACCAGTTTCCCTTAATCATTAACAGTCACATTAACTTTCACAAGAAACATTTACTTTTAAGTAATAATCACAAATCTACAAATTTACTAGCCACTATATGAGGCTTAATCCTTCTGCTCCCCCCTTCCCCTTTATATCATCTCAGTCTCTGGCAAGAGGAAGGATATTAGGTTCTTAGAGAGCACCCAATCCCAGTTCAAATTCAAAACCTCCGTTAAGCTCAAGTTTCAGGCATTCTGGCTTCTTAGGGCTTCCATTCCCCTTAGGATCCTGGCTCCAAATTCTGGTCCGGTAGGAATCCTTACCGGAACCCATAAACTATGGAAAGGCAAACAAATAGAACAGAACGGAGAAAATAGAGCGCTAACAAATAACCTCAGGCTCATTTCTCAGCGATGGGGTAAAGCAGGCAGGGATAGGAGGGTAGGTAGGTAGGTATGGCCCCTCCAGGTTCAGTTTGTCATGCTCATAGTGTAGGTTAACTGTGATCTTCACCCTCTGGGCACAGCAGAAAAAGCGAAGAGGTCGAGACAATCCCAGCCTTCCAGTTTGGCTATGGAGTCGATCAAAGAAGGTTATACGTCCTCATGAGGTAGGAAAACAGAGGATGGAAGAACTTTCATGTTAAGTGCTGTGGGAACACTCAGGCATTACCTTGACTTTTTTTTTTTTTGGATGGGTCCAAACACTATTTACAGAAAGCCTCCCCACACACACACCTCCACCCACCACCTCCACCCCCATGGTAAAACATGGGAAGAGTCCTGGTATTCCTCGGGACTAGGAAACGATGACAGGGCCACCAGCAGCAGTGGTGCTCAGGAGTCCTTCTGGGGCAAAGCCCTGATGCACTCGGAAGCCAGGCTCAGAATGTTGGCCTTCACAGAGGTGGCCACCTGCTTCTCAGGGATGCCTTCCACCGGCACTCTAGGTCCTCCACCTCTGCAAAGGGGCCAAGCAGCCCCCGACAGCCCACAGTGAGCTTGGGCTTTCTTCTCTCCAATATACTGCAGCCTCGGAAGTTCCTTAGCAGAGCTGGCATTGAGCAGACCTCGGATCTTCCCTGTGGCTCTCAGTCAAATGTGGAGAGAAGCCATGGGAAACTATTAGTATTGCCATCACTTTTCTTTTTATGGAATACCTTATTTGTATATAACATTGCGCTAGACCCTGAGCAGAAGGAGAGGTATGAGAGGTTCCCCCATTCCTTTTTGATTTCTTTCAAATCTCCTCGTATCCCTCACATGATAACTCCTGGACAAATACTCCCAGTCCACTCTCAATGGATCTGGAGGATAGCAAGTTTTTAAAATTAGTTTTATTTTTAAAATGTTAATACAGTACTTTCCTTAAATTTCTAGACAGCTAGGTGGTTGAACCTGGAGGCAGGAAGACTTCAGTTCAAATCCAGCCTCAGAAACTTACTAGTCTGTCACTGTTTCCTCAACTATGAAATGGGGATAAGAGCACCTATCTCCTAGGGTTGTTGTATAGATCAAATGAGCTGACATTTTTAAAGTGCTTTGCAAACTTAAAAGTGCTATATATGCTAGCTAGCTGGTAGTAGTAATAGTAGTAGTAGTAGTAGTAGTAGTAGTAGTAGTAGTAGTAGTAGTAGTAGTACTGTGCTTCATCTTTGCACATTTCAATCTTGCCAATAAGTCTTGGTCATATATAGTCACATCTGTTTTTATTGAGATTACAAGCTAGTGATGATGTGAAACAGGCTTTTTGATTAATCTGTGTTGTGCACCCAAGGGATAATCAATAAAAGATTGAAAATTATAAAGGAGTTAATCTGTTTTTCCCATCATGGATGTTTAAATAGTCCTTTTCCCTTGATATTTTTCCACATGGAGAGTAGATAGGCCATTTGACTAAGTAAGAATTGGTTCTTTCTCTGGTTAATGGTGTGGGCTACAGCCACTACCCACAAACAAAATGTAATAACCAGGAAAGATGATCTGTCACTAAACTAATATGTTTGAACTATATGGCTCAGTGATTTTACCTGGGAAACTTTGATTAAAGTATAGAAAGCCCATAAAGTTTTAAAGTGATGAATGCAGCTCAACCTCAGAACAGAGTTGCATAATACAGTAGATTAAATGTGATAAGGGAGGTTAAGGTCTCAAGTGGTCTAGTTTAGACAGTGCTGTTCCAAATTGGAAGAAAGGGGACCCTGGTAGTGAAGATGATGAGCTATCCAGAGTGGATGACTGGATGGGATCTATAACTACTGCTCTCTTGTTCAGAAAGCTCCAGTCATCCCCTACTGCTACTAGATTAAAATACAAAATCCCCTATTTGACATACTGAGCTGGGTGACTCAGTAGATTGAGAGTCAGACCCAGAGATGGGAGGTCCTGGGTTCAAATCTTGCCTCAGATACTTCCCAGCTATGTGACTCTGGGCAAGTCACTTAACCCCCATTGCCTATCCCTTACCCCGGACTGATTCTAAGATGGAAGATAAGGGTTCTTTAAAAAAAAAGTGCAGAGAAGAGATCCAAGTCTTTGGGAAAAGAATTTACTATTTGGTAAAAATTGAAACTCATTATTTTCCTTCCCCCATCCCAAACCTATCGCATTTATGAATTTCTCTATTTTTGTTGATGGTACTATTATTCTTCTAGTTACTCGAATTTGAAACATTGGAGTCCCTTCCAACTTTTTCATTATGGATAAAAAGAAAAATTTATAAATAAACAAATGTTAGAAAGCATTGTGAGATGTAAAATGGATAATTTTTAATACATTAAATTGAAAAAGTTTTGTACAAATAAAACAAATATAGCCAAGATTAGAAGAAAAACTATAAGTTGGGGGGAAGTATGAATTTGGTTTCTTGGACAGAAGTCTTATATCTAAAATATAGAGAACTTTGTCAAATATATAAGAATATAAGTCATTTCCCCAGTTGATAAAATATCAACAGATATGACCAGAGAGTTTTGGAATGAAGAATTCTAAACTACATATACAACTATACAAAAAAGTTCTAAATCATAAATGATTAGAGCACAAGTCGAAACAAATCTGAGATATCATCTAACACCTATTCAGATTTTCTAAAATGTTAATAGGGTAAAATGACAAATGTTGGAGGGGATGTGGAAAAATAGGGATGCTGTTACATAGTTGGTGGAATTGTAAAGTGATCCAATCATTTTGGAGAGCAATCTGGAATTATAATGAAAAAGATACACAACTGTGTATAACTTTTATCCAAATAGTAATCAAGGGGAAAGGAAAAGAAATTATATATACTAAACATTTATAGTAGCTCTTTTTGTGTGATAAATAACTGGAAATAAGAAATGTCTATCGATTGAGAAATGGCTGACCAAGTTGTGGTTTATGATTTTAATGGAATACTATAGTGCCATAAGAAATGACAAACAAGATGATCACACACACACACACACACACACACACACACACACACACATACAACCTGTAAAGATATATTTGAAGTGAAAATAAAGTAAGTAGAACCAGGAAAACATTGTACGGTTAACAACAATAATGTATGATAATCAGTTCTGAATGACCTAACTATTATCAATAAGGCAAGGATCCAGGACAGCTCTAAGAGACTCATGGCAAAAAGGAATATCAACAGCCACAGAAGGAACAGACAGAGTCTGAATGTAGATCAAAATATACCATTCTTCACTTTATTTCCTCCATAAATTTTTCTCTAGTGTTAGCAATCTGTCTTTTGTTTCAAAACATGATGAACATAGAAATATGTATTATATGATTATATTTATATATATTTATATACAACCTATATCACAGTATCTGCCTTCTTGGGAGGGGAAGATGTGGGAGGGAAGTAGAAAAAAATTAGTGTTACCAAGTAGAATACTCTGGGCATTTAGGTATCATTTATTAAATCAATCTATAATGTCATTGTTATAGTAGTAACTGCAAATTAGGATTGGATATTATGTATTCAAAGGGAGACAAAATGTATAACATTAAGCAAAAATAGAATTCAAGGAAGCAGGGTTAGAGAAAAGGTAATACTATACCTCAATTTTCTTTTGTTTGAGCATGAAAAAAATCATACACTTAAATACTTATAATAGAAAAGAAAATGCGTCAGACAAAGCTAAAGCAAAATATATCTAATTAAAAGAGATAAGGATAGAAGGATGTCTTGCTAAAAGGCTCTAAAGACAATGAAGTAATATAAATATGAAGCAATCCAAATTTTTTAAGGAGAAATTAACATTAAAAAAAATTGACTCCAACATAGTTCAATTGAAAGAGATAGGAAGAGAAATTCCATTTAAATTATCTCTAGACAATATAAAATACTTGGTAAGCTTCTTGCCAAAACAAACCCAAGAAATATATGAACACAATTACAAAATATTTTTCACACAAATAAAGTCAGATCTAAACAAATGGAAAATATTAATTGCTCATGGGTAGGCATAGCTAATAAAATAAAATGACAATTCTACTGAAATCAATTTACTTATTTAGTGCCATACCAAGCAAACTAACGAAGTTATTTTATAGAACTAGAAAAAATAACAACAAAATTCATCTGGAAGAACAAAAGGTCAAGAATATCAAGGGAATTGATGAAAAAAAATGTGAAGGAAGGAGGCCTAGCCAAATCTCAAGGCCATAATCATCAGAACTATCTGGTACTGGCTAAGAAACAATCAATGGAATGGGTTAGCTACCTAAGTAGTAAATGACCTTAGCAATCTAATGTTTAACAAAACCGAAAATCTAAGATTTTGGAATAAGAACTTGTGTTGAAAAAGAAATAGGTAATCTGTCTAAACTATTTTTTGATGCAATGGTACTCTGACAGACTAGAGAGAGCTGCTGCTAGTTTGGGACACTTGCTACAGAGATAGAGAGAGATACTGCCACAGGGATGCTGCCACAGGGGATTGCTCTAGATAGATACTGGGGAATGCTCTGGGGTTTTGCCTGCTGATCCCTACTGATGACTAGTAGATCAATATATTTCCTAATGTCCTCCTCCCTATTCCTCCCTTACTCCCTCCCTTAACCACCCTCTTCTGGAAGCCTTTTGGCTTCCTCCAACTCTTGGTCAGTCAAATCTCAGAGAGAGAAGAGGTTTCTCCCTCGGTCAGAGAGCCCAAAGCCAAGTCAGCCCCACAAGGGTCCTCAGCCAGCCTCAACTGCCAACTCCTGAGAACATTCCATTTGGAACCTTCTTCTTGATTGACAGTCAGGTCCCCTGCCTTGGTTCTTACATATTGGCTTGTCCTGCAAAACCTCTCTCTCTTCAAGTCTCTACCACAATTCTACCACAGTGTTTAACAAAAGCTGCTGGAAAAATTGGAAAACAGTATGGCAGAAGTTAGGAATAGACCAGCATCTCATACCCTATGCCAAAATAAGGTCAAAATGGGAATATGATTTAGATATAAAGAGTGAGACCACAACTAAATTAGAAGAACATAGAATAGTTTACCTGGCAGATCTTTGAAGAAGAGAAGAATTTATGACTAAACAATAGATAGAGAGCATTATAAAACTGTAAAATGAATATTTTGGTTATGTTAAATTAAAAAGCTTTTGTACAAACAAAATCAATGTAACCAAGATTAGAAGGGAAACAACAAATTGGGTGGGAGGGGAAATTTTGTAACAAAAGTCTCTGTGAAAGGTTTAATTTATCAAATCTATAGAAAATTAAGTCCTTTATAAAAATACCAGTCATTCCCCAAATAACAATTGGTCAAAGGATATGACCAAACAATTTTCAGATGAAGAAATCAAATATATCAATACTCATATAAAAATGTCCTAGATCCTTCTTGATGAGAGAAATGCAAATTAAAACAATGCTGAGGTACTAACTCACACCTGTCAGATTGGCCAATATGACAGTAAAGGAGAGTGATAAATGTTGGAGAGGATGTGGCAAAATTAGGACACTGATGCATTGCTGATGGAGTTGTAAACTGATTTAACCATTCTGGAATGCAATTTGGAACTATGCCCAATGAGCTATAAAACTATGCATACCGTATGATCCTATAATAATACTACTGAGACAATAAAAAAAGGGGAAAGGGCCTACTTGTACAAAAATATTCATAGAAATTCTTTTTGCAGTGACAAAGAATTGGAAATTGAGGAGTTGTCCATCAATTAGGGAATGACTGAACAAATTATGGCAAATGTTGGTGTTAAAAAAATATTGTGGTATAAAGATTGATACGCAGGACTTGTGAGAAAGAATGCTATCCATATCCAGAGAAGGAACTGTGGGAGTAGAAATACTGAAGAAAAACATGTGATTGATCACATGGTTTGATGGGGATATGGTTGGGGATATTAACTTTAAATAATAACTTTATTGCAAATAATAATATAGAAATAGGTTCTGAACAATGGAATTGCTCATCAGCTCTCAAAGTAGGGAGGGAGGAGAGGGACAGAACATGAATCATATAATCATGGAAAAAATATTCTAAATTAATTAATTTTAAAAAAATTTTAAAGGAAAAAAATTAAAAATGATAACATGATTACAGAAAAAGCTGGAAAGGTCTACATGAACTGATGTGAAACAAAATAAGGAGAACCAAAAGAACATTGTATAATGTAACAGAATATTATATGAAAATTAACAGAAAATTATTTGAAAAAAATAATTTGTTGTTCAGTCAAAAAACATAAAAATATAACATAAAACAAAATGGAAAATAGGAAGAGGGATCAGACTTATTAAAATTAATAGAAACCTAAAAACACCAATGAAAAGCAACTGCTTGACTACAGGGGTTGAGAGGATATGACTGAGGAGAGACTCTAAATGAACACTCTAATGCAAATACCAACAACAGGGAAACGGGTTCGAGTCAAGAACACATGTGGAATCGTGCATCGGCTATGGGAGAGGGAAAGGTGGTGGGAGGGGGGGTGGGGAGAAAACGAAAATGATCTTTGTTTCCAGTGAATAATGTTTGGAAATGACCAAATAAAATAATGTTTAAAATTAAAAAAAAATTAATACAAACCATAGGCTGCATACCACCTGGTCAGCATTTTATAAAATATGTCATTTCCTTGAAGGAATAGTCAATCAATAGGATTTATTAAGGGCCTACTAGGACAGGTAGGTGGTTTAGTAGAGTGTCTAGCCTGAAGTCAGGAATATTCCTTTTTCTGAGTTCAAATATGAACTTGGACATTTATTAGCTATGTGACTCTAGGCAAGTAACTTAACCCTGTTTGCCTCAATTTCTGATTTGTAAAATGAACTGGAAAAGGAAATGACAAACCACCCCAGTGTCTTTTCCAAGAAAACCACAAAAGTGGTCACAAAGAGTCAACTATGACTGAAATGAATAAACAACAACAAATGTGCCAGGCATTGAGGATACAACATAATGAATAAAACAATTCCTATTCACAAGATTATATTCTAATTGGGGAAAAATAAAAAGTAGATATAGTAGTAGTCTCTCAGTAACCGAGGATGACGATTGTCTTTGTGCGTTTTCATCTATGGTGTATAAATGAGTGTGCACAAAAACACTTGTGCATGAAAGAGATTTAAGTGGAAAAGTCGATGCACAGAGACAGTCCCACTCTCTCAGCATTGGAAGCCTGGGTCCATTGGCACGAAAAATCGTTACACCTGGAGACTTTCTCAGCTGCATTGGATGGCCGTGTTGTCTTTGTGCTCCAACACTCCCTAAGCACTCCACAGTGTTTTGCTGCGTCGCCCTCTCAGCCATTGAACCTTCTTATTGGTTTCTTCCATCTGTTCTGCTGAAGCAGTCTTCACATGCTGGGTGAGCAAAGCCCTGGTTCACCAGGGGTCTACAACCCGATGGCTACTCTCACAAAGTTTAGCCGACCTGTCAAAGCTGTTGCCCGGGGTATGGCCGTTGCCGCATGCTAGCAGCTACTAGGAGCCACAAGTGAGAGCTGGGTGTCAGGTGAGGGTCAGAGGTTGGAGAGCTGCCCTAGGAGGGCACAACAAGCCCTCCATACCAAAGATACTACTCCTCCCTGATCACCCCATACACCCCAAAAAGTAGATAGATATATATATATAGAATAAAATACATATAAAAAGAAGTTAATTACAAGGTGGTTTGGGATGGTTACCCATAAAATAAAAGGCAATTGTGAAATAGATAACTAATACTGATAAACTGTTTTAAACTTTATAAGATTCTTTACATCTTTTATCTCATTTGATCCTGAAGACAACACTATATCATTTTATGGATGGAAATTAAGGTTCAGAAAGATTAAATGACTTATCTCAGATCACCTAGCAAAGATCAGCAGGATGAGTTGAATCTAGCTTTTCCTGACTTCAGATTCAACTGTCTATCAACTAGAATAGCAAAACTGAACAACTTTCTAATATACATGAAACACATTTAAAACAAAGATTGATGCATAGCAAAATGCAAATTTGAGGTGGAATTCATTAGATCTCAGCTAATCCAGAAAAGCAAGAGTAAAATCAGCAGACATCTCAGATAAAGCAACATTAAAATACACCTTTGAGTCAAACAACGAATTTTTACAATCTACAAATAATTACACTAAGTAAAATAAAAATGAGACAATATACCCAAATGAAAGGAATTCATTATTTTAAAACTTTTTCTTAAAATTATTATCTATCTAAAACTTGGTTAATATTTTGGGAAAATGTAAACTGTAGTAATAAGAAAAAAAATTTAAAGAGGCCAAAAAGAAACCAAATTATCTCTATTTGCATATGATATGATAATGTTCTTAAAGAACCCTCAAAAATTGTCAGAAAATTGATTGAGACAATTGATAACTTAAGTGAAGTAGCAGGATACAAAATAAATTCACAGCAATCATCAGCTTTTCCATTGGAGAAGGGTACAAAACATAGGAGGAAGAGAGAGGAAAACAAACAACATTTAAAATAAAAACAAAATTCATTAAACCTTAATGTACCAAAGCATAAGCAGAATTTTAAAACTATAAAACATTTTCACAAAAATTAAAACATTTATAAATAATTGAAAAGATAGTCAATGTTTCTATTCAACCACGAGAATTAAATAAAATGATATTATATAAATTATTTTACAGATTTAGCAAAATACTTAAATTGCCCATAAGTTTTGGTATTAAGTTATAGAAGATAATAACAAATTTTATTTTGTGGAAAAAATATTAAGAATTTCAAGGAAATAATGACAAAAAAGGGAATAAAGGGGCCATAGTATTGCTAGCTATCAAATTATATTTTGTCATTAGTTGTGACTGCTTTTTGGTACATAATAGTGAAACAGGCTAGAAAAACAAGAAACAAACCAATGAATGCAGCAGCCCAGTGTTCAATAAACAAAAAAAAATATACACTAAAAGGAGGGACACTTTATTCTATAAGACTTCTAGAAAAACTAGACTAGAGAAAGGTAAAAAAAAAATAGATTTAGATTATCATCTTTTATTATGTACTATGGTAAATTATATGTGGGTAAATAATGTAGATATTTAAAGTCACACCATTAAAAATTGAGAATAGGAAGATTCATCTTGTATAGTTGTGAGAGAAGAAGCATACATAATTAGATGGGGGATAGAAGAGTTCAGGGGGAAAAAAATAACCATAGTAACTGAGTGGAATATAATCTGTGACTTTCTCATAATTATTAAGAACCTAGATAGAGGTTGATATTTTCCCTTACTTTTGGAATAACCCCCCATACCCACTTCTCTAAAAACAAAACCCTTAGCTTGTCAAAGGCCCTGAGGGGTGGAATAGTTCTCTGGGGAGAGTCTCCACCTGATGATAATTCATAATCCATCAACTCCCTTTTCTTGTCATCTACAAAAGTAATTCAATTATCTTTTAAAGATGTCAAAGATGACTACATCTGGCCAGAACAAAAGGTGGAGAAGGGAGTTCAGAAGGGGAGATGGTTCTTTGATTGGAAGACCCTATAACAGTGATAATGAATACATGCCCCAGAGATCCAATGCTGCTCTCCACCTCCCTCCCCACCCCTCATTCACCCCAATCTCACCCCTCTCCCACCTTCCTCTTACCCCAGACAGGGGAGGGAGGCAGCTCTCCCATTGGGCTGCTGGGCAGAGGGGTGAGTGATGAGAGGCATGTGTGAAAAGGGGGAGAAGAGTGACCCCAGCTCTCTGCTCCCCTCCAGCTTTGCTCCCCTCTAGCTATTTGTTACTCTGTGAGCTATGCTCCCCACAAGCCTGCAGTCTGCACTGCACCCTCATGCAGCATGGGAGCTTCCTCACCCCAGCATCTTACCTCAGACCTCCCTGAGTCCCTCTGGCTCTCTAGTAATGAGCTCTGGCAGACAACTGCAGGCATGCCCTTTTTGGCATGCATGCCGTATGTTCGCCATCACAGACTGATAAATTGGATCTTTGGATTCCATACTTTGATATTCCTTAGGCACTGAAAACTGGGGAATGTACCTTTCAAGAAAGAATAAACTGCTGTCTTCTACTTTGTGTGAACCTTAAAAATTCCCAGACCCTACTTCATAAGATTGGATTAAGACCATTCCCCATTTGGGCAGTGAACTCTACTTAGATCAGGAATGTGAGAACTCTATTTCACCTACTTAAGTCTGCCCTAGGGGAAGATAAAGTTGTAAACTCTTTTCTGAACAATGAAAAGTACTTAAACCCATACTTATAATAAGGCAAAAAGTTCTTAAGATAAGTACCTATAAAGGTCAAGCAACTTGTGAATTTACAAGGAACAAAGAGCTGAGAAACTTACTCAGAGCTTTCCTGGTGTGAATTACTCACAAATTTACACCTTCTTAGGTGTGGACTAAGAATGGTCTGTCCTTTGAAAAACATCTACTGTGATTGGTAGATGGAAGAACTTAGGGGAGGTGACATAGGAGGAAAATTCCCTATATAAGGAGATGACAGGCTCTTAAAAAAAGAGAACCAGTCTCTAAGGAGGCTGTTGCGAGAGAGCTCTGGAAACAGGCTCTTGGGACAGTCTCTTGAGGACAGTCAGAAGAATCCTTCTCTGGAGAAGGATGGCTGGCTGAACTGGTGTCTATATTCTTGCTTGGACAGATCTTGTGGTGACTGATCTCTCTCTCTTAAGACTCAGGTCTAGGCCATGTTGACTTAAGGCCCTTCATACTTATTCCTTTCTTACTCTTTCTCTCTTTCTTTAAATTCCTCATTGAATTATTAATTAAATTCTCTATAAAACCCAGTTGTCTTGGGTATATTCATAATTGGGAATATTTCCCTGGCGACCACCTTATATATTGATTTAAAAACAAGACACTGTAGTGAAAACATATTTTCTGCAGTCACAATTTACTCATCCACTCTTTTATCTACTATAATTTATATCATCCACTATTTTAACTCCTACAATTTATGGCCTAAACCATTTTAATTATTACATTTGGCTTCTGAGCATTGTGTTTGTGAACTTCTTTCAGTGTTGGGGTCCACTGTCCATGACCCTGTCCCACACAGTAACTTTATAAAATTACTAGGTTTGTGTAAGTAAAATTAATGTGGTTATTATCATAAGGAAATATAGACTGGAAATTATGAATTAATTACCTCCAATCAAAGTCCAAAATCTAGAGGAAATTTGAACAGATATATAAGTATATTTACATATAAATATATAAATTTCAGAGCATCTATATGGCTCATGAACAGAGAGTCAGGTCTGGAAATGGGAGGTCCTGAGTTCCAACATTTTCTAGCTAGGTGACCCTGGGCAAGTCATTTAACCCCAGTTACCAAGCCCTTGCCACTCTTCTGGCTTGGAACCAATACTTAGTATCCAGTCTAAGAAGTTAAGGGTTTTTAAAAAGCCAAATATATAAAATTAAAAGTAATTCCTTCAAAAGGCAAATCAAAGGTTTTCTGAAAAAAAATTTTCCAAAGAAGAAATACAAACTACCAATAATCACATAGAAAAGTAGTATTCAAAATTACTAGCAAAGAAATGGAAATTAAAACAATTCAGAAGTTAATGACTATATTAAACTAGGAAACATTACCAACATACAAGAAAATTCATTGCTACAAAAGAATTGTGGAAAGACTGACGTACTCGCAACTATGGAATTGTGAACTAGCTCAACTACTTTAGAAAACAATATAGAATTAGGCAAAAATTATTACTTTTTTTTCCATACCCTTTGACTCAAAGATTACACTAGTACTGCTACACATTACCAAGACTGTTGGTAAGAAAGTGCTTATATTGCAAAAAATGTTCATAGAAGCATTATTTTTGATAACAAACAATTGAAAACCATAATTAGAGAATGAGAGAATATTATGATACAGAGAGATAACACAAAACTACTGGTACTATAAGGAATGATGAATATGAATTCTGAGCTACCTAGGAAGAGTTTTATGAAGTGATGTCAAATCAATAAGGTAATGCCAAAAGAAGAACAATGACTACAACAATATCATTTAATGGAGAAGCAATAACAAGAACAAAATGTTAGTGATAGCACAATACTATCAAAGTTAAAGGCTATATCCTAATTTCATATTAATTATTCACAGTCTATGTAACACCTTGTTACAGTAATTAGCTTGTTTTAGAGCCTAAGGACAATATAAGGCTCCTAGAGCTCCCTACTCTGAGATTTTAAGGAGTTTATTTTACATTTTTAAAAACTAAAACTTCAATTATAATCACTCCAAGCTCTGATAAGTTACATTTAGGCAGAGATTTGACTCTCTGTCTTACTTTATCTCTAGTTGATCCCTGCCTCTTTTTTCTTGCCCTAAATAAAGGTTTTCAGAATTCTTTGGGTAAGAAAGTATCAGATTATATCATAATCTTCACTGATTAACTTTCAGTAGATAGGCTTAGAGAACAAAGTGGGGGGAAATATACTTTCTTTGGGTACTTCTCTCAGGCCTTAAATAGATTATTGCAGCTGATGGTCTCAGCCTCAGCATTCTTGCTCCAAGATTTCAATGGTGCTCTTTCATTTCCCTGCCACATCCAGGTCCTACTTTCTCTTTCTTCTTCCATTGGTTGACCCTCAGCTGCTGGCTCATTCCAGCTCAGCTCAGTATGTCACTTTCATTTCTAATTCTAGATAATAAGAATCTATCTATGGTTCTGAGAACTTTTTACCTAAGTTTCTCAGTATGACTAAGTTTCTCATAAAATGGTTTTAATTCAAAGAAGTATACAAGTCCTATTCACATGTAGTTTTGATTGAGTGAAACAATCAAGAAATGTCAGTCCTGACATAGGTAGTTACTTTTAAGCAGGGTAAGATAATCATTGAAGATCCAGCTCTTCAATGTATCAACCATACACCTGTTTCTGAGTGATTATTAGAAGAAAGTGTCTGTTTTATCAAAATAAAATGCATCAATTATTTTTTATTTTTTTATTTTTTTTAATATATTTTATTTGATCATTTCCAAGCATTATTAGTTAAAGACATAGATCATTTTCTTTTCCTGCCCCCCCCCACCCCCCATAGCCAACGCATAAATCCACTGGGCATTACATGTTTTCTTGATTTGAACCCATTGCTTTGTTGATAATATTTGCATTAGAGTGTTCATTTAGAGACTCTCTGTCTCTAAATGGTGTATGTCATGGTCAATGTATGGTCAATTTTTGTGAATGTGCCATGTGGTGCTGAGAAGAAGGTGTATTCCTTTTTATCCCTATTTATTTTTCTCCATATGTCTATTAATTCTAATTTTTCTAAGATTTCATTCACTTCTTTTACCTCTTTCTTATTTATTTTTTGATTTGATTTATCTAAATTTGATAATGGTTGGTTTAAGTCTCCCACTAATATGGTTTTACTGTCTATTTCTTCCTTCAATTCTCCTAGTTTCTCCATTAGAAATTTGGGTGCTATATTAGTTGGTGCATACATGTTGATTAATGATATTTTCTCATTGTCTAGAGTCCCTTTTAACAAAATATAATTACCTTCCCTATCCCTTTTGATCAGGTCTATTTTTGCTTTGGCTTTATCAGATATCATGATTACCACTCCTGCCTTCTTTCTGTCAGTTGAGGCCCAGAAGGTCTTTCTCCATCCTTTAATTCTGACCTTGTGGGTGTCAACCCGCCTCATGTGTGTTTCTTGAAGACAACATATGGTAGGGTTTTGGATTCTAATCCATTCTGCTATTCGTCTACGTTTTATGGGTGAGTTCATCCCATTCACGTTCAAAGTTATGATTGTCATTTGTGGACTCCCTGGCATTTTGATAGCCTTCCCTAATTCTAACCTTTTCTTCTTTGGCTCTACCTTTTAGTCCAGTGATTTACTTTGAATCAGTCCCCCTTGTCCCCTCCCTTGATGTTTCCCTTTTTAGTCCCTCCCTTTTTGTTCCCTCCCCCTCCCCCCTCTCTTTCCCTCCCTTTTTGTTCTCCCTCTCCCCCTCCCCCCCTTGGTTTTCCCTTCTCCCTACCCTTGTTGGGTAAGATAGAATTCAAGATCCCAATGGATCTGGATGTTTTTCCCTCTCAGAGTTGATTTCCCTGAGATTAAGGTTTAAGTAAAAAAAACCCTCTCTTCCTCTCCTTCTTATAGGAGTTTTCTTCCCCTCCCCTTCCCATGTGAATCTTTGTGTGAGAAAGATTATTCTATTTGGTCTTTCTTTACCCCCTATTTATACATTACATTTCCCCCACATATTAGTATACATAGATTGATATAAATGTAGTCCTTATAGAAGAGAGTTTGAGTAAAAGAAGAAGATAACATTTTTCTCCTTTCCTTAATATTTACCTTTTCAGGTATTCCTTGCTCTTTGATTTTTGGTATCAAACTTTCCACAGATCTCTGGTCTTTTCTTTGCAAAAAGTTGGAAGTCTTCTATTTTGTTGAATGCCCATACTTTCCCTTGGAAGTATATAGTCAGTTTTGCTGGGTAGCTGATTCTTGGTTGAAGACCCAGCTCTCTTGCCTTTCTGAAGATCATGTTCCATGCCTTACGATCATTCAGAGTGGAACTTGCAAGGTCTTGTGTGACCCTGATTGGCATTCCTTTATATCTAAATTGTCTTTTTCTGGCTTCCTGTAGGACTTTTTCTTTTGTTTGATAGCTTTGGAATTTGGCAATTACATTCCTGGGAGTTGTCTTTTGGGGGTTTAGTGTAGAAGGTGTTCTGTGAGCTCTGTCAGTGGCTGTATTGCCCCCTTGTTCTAGAATCTCTGGGCAATTTTCTTTGATTATATCTTGTATCACCATGTCCAGTTTGGTGTTTATTTCTGGCTTTTCTGGAAGTCCAATTATTCTTAAATTATCTCTTCTCCCTCTATTTTCCAGATCTGTCACCTTGTCGGTGAGATATTTTATGTTCTCTTCTAATTTCTTGGAGTTTTGGCTTTGCTTTATTAATTCTTGCTCTTTTACACGATCGTTGTCTTCCAGCTGCCTAATTCTGGCCTTTAAGCCTGGTTTTCCTTTTCAGTTTCATCACACCGGTCTTGTAGATGCATGAATTTCTTTTGCATTATTTCCCACTTTTCCTCCCAGAGGGCTTCCATCTTTTTGGTCATTTCTGATTCAAATTCTTCATGGGTTTGTGGAGAGTTTCCATTTCCTTTGGAAGGTTTTGGAGCATTTTCTTGTATATCATATTCTATCTCCTCTGTATTTTGTATTTTGGCTCCATAGAATGTGTCCAAAGTCGCCCCTTTCTTCTTATTTTTCTTGGTATTTTGGGGCTTCTGTGCTTCTGTGGAGTTTGCCATCTCTGAATGTGGAGGATTAGCTTTTCTTATCTCTGTCTGGTGTTCAGAGGCTTTAGTCCTGGGCAGATTGTCGGTTCTATGAGCTTTCCCTGGGTTGCCTTAAGGCAATGACTTTCACTGGAACTGGAATGGAAGGGTCGGACCAGGAGGCCACACTCTCCCCCGGCTCTCTGGGTCGGGTTGCTTTCCGGAAGTTGCCTTCAGAATAGCTGGCCGTGAGGCTGTTTCATCGGCCGTGAGGGTTGCTGTTGTTTCAGACGACCCTGCTCTCTGCCCGGGTATGGGCTGTGGCTTCCCGGAGCTCCGAGGGCAGTGACTTTCACTGGGACTCAGATAGAAGGCCCTGAGGGTTGCTGTTGTTTCAGACTACTCTGCTCTCTGAGCAGGGCGGGGCTACGGCTTCCCGAAGCCTTGGACTCTGCGCTCCTACCCCTTAGGTCTGAGTGATCTCAGGTTCTGGCTTTTGAGGGGGGCCATACCTTTTGATCCAGGTCCAGGTCCAGGAGGAGGATTCCCAGGGTCTATGCTGTTGATCGTCTTGAATTTCGGCACCTTAGGAGCTTATAGTTTGAGATTGGTTGGGAAGGGTTTTCCGGAGATCTGAACTTTAGCTTTCTCTAAGCCGCCATCTTGACCGGAACGGGCAATTATTTTTTATTTTAATAGTATAAGAGGATGTTAAAAAAGTACTACTTTAAACTGCCCTTCCTGAACTTTAGATATATCAGGTATTATTAAAAGGCAAAGGGGACAGCTAGGTGGTTCAGTGGACTGAGCTTTGAGATGGAAGGTCCTAGGTTCTTATTTGGCCTCAGACATTGCTTTGCTGTGTGACCTTGGACAAATCACTTAACCTAGCCCTTACAGCTCATCTGCCTTAGGACCTATACACAATATTGATTCTAAGACAGAAGGTAAGGATTTAAAATAATAAGAATTGAAGAAAATCCCATGGCCTCACCAATCACTATATCCTCCCTGCTGACCAGAGAGGTTTCCACATAGAAAATAGAGTCTATATAAAATGCATCTTCAAGCCATGTATCTTCACTAATATCCTTTTTATGGAAGGGCTAAGTAAACTTGCCATTTAAGAATGACCTAATTTCATTCCAATGTCAAAGCTAAACTAATATGAGGGAGGATTCAAAGAAGCAAATTTAGAGCTTGCCAAGAAAAACTTCATATTCATTAAAGCTATCCCAAAGTGGAATGGATTGACTCAAGGGAAGTCAGTTCCCCACCAGAAGTCTTCAAGAACAGCTTGGATGCCCAATTGACCATTATGTCATTTGTGAATCTTGAAATTTCTCAGACTTGTGAATGTTAAAAATTTCCCCATCGGGGAATTCTCAATTGGAACAATTCCCTACTGGGAACATTCCCCATTTAAAATGTGAGAACTCTACTTGGATCAGAAATGGGAGGACCTCTACTCCACCCTTACTTAAGACTGCTTTAGGGGAGAAAACTCCTTGCTAAACAATGAAAGTACTTAAACCCATACTTATAATGAGGCAAAAAGTTCTTTAAGCCATGCCTATTTTTAGAATTAATACAATGGGGTGCTAAGTACCTATTACAGGTCAGGCAACTTGTAAACTTGCCAGGAGCAGAGGTGAAAACTTATTCAGAAGTTTTTCTGGTTCAACTTACTAAAGGGATTAGTCAACCCAGCAGTGTTTTTTCTGATTCGAACTTACTAATGGGATTAGTCGACCCAGCAGTGTTTTTAGAATGGGTTGTCCTTTGGAAAACGTCTACTGTGATTGGTAGATGGAAGAACTTAAGGGAGGTGACATAGGAGAAAACCCCCTATATAAGAAAAAGCAGAATCTCTTGAGAGATCAATCCTTTTGGACAATCTCTTGAGAGAGACTCTGGAGAAGGGAAGCTCTTGGAGGACAATCTCTAAGGAGGTCTCACTGGAGCTCCTCTGAGGGGACTCTGTCCCTCTAGAGGCTCTTGAGAGAGGCCCTTTGAAACAGTCTCTGGCTGGAAGGCTCTTAGAGGAGGACTCTGGCTGTAACTCTCTCTGAGGAGACCCTGTCACTAGAATCCTTGCTTAGACAGACCTTGTGGTGAGTGATAAAAGACTGACTGACTAATCTCTCTCTCTTAAGACTCAGGTATAGGCCATGTTGGCTTAAGGCCCTTCATACTTATTTCCTTTTTCTCTCCTTCTCTCTTTTCTTTAATTCCTCATTGTATTATTAATTAAAATTCTCTATAAAACCCAGTTGACTTGGGTATATTCATAATTGGGAATATTTCCCTGGCAACCACCTTATATAATGATTTAAAACAAGACATTGTAGTGAAAACATATTTCCTGTGGTCACAATTTACTCACCCACTCTTATATCTATCTACAATTTATATCTTCAACTCTTTTAACTCTTACAGTTTATGGCAGACAACTATTTTAAATGTTACACATTGAGGAAATTCTTATTCAGATGCAAGTAAAATTAGAAGTCCTTTCCAACTTTCATTGTCTGAAGTTCTATGAATATTACGGTCAGATTAATGAGCCCAAGCTAGTTTTGCAAGATGGTGCTTCTGCAGTGTCTCATAAAGCAGAATTTGACTCCTTCAATAATATCAACTGGGGTATGGGGACAGCTAGATCACTCAGTGGATAGAGAGACAGACCTGGAAACTGGAGTTCCTTGGTTCAAATTTGGCCTTAGATACTTCCTAGTGATGTGACCCTGGGCAAGTCATTTATCCTCAGCTGCCTAGCCCAATACTTTATGAAGATTCTAAGAGAAAAGATAAGGGGCAGAAAGAGAGAGACAGACAGACAGACAGACAGAGAAAGAGAGAGACAGAGAGAGAGTCAGAGAGACAGAGAGATAGAGACAGAGACAGAGACAGATAGATGGATGGATAGATAGATAAACAGATAGACAGATAGACACACAGACACAGATAGATAAACAACTGGGAAAAGTCCAATAACAGAAAAAGGAACCAGATCTACCCAAGGAGCCAAATTATTCCTCTGAAACCTGTATTGATTCTACCTAGTTATTTATACTCTTCATCTTCTCCAATTATTAGGTTATTATTACAAACTTATCTGTTTATTGTTTTATCCTTCAAGTAGAAGTGCATTTCTATAGGACAGGGTTCCATTTTCATCTTTTTGCATCCCAGTGCCAAGAACAGTACCTAGCACAGCAAAGGCTTTTAACAAATGCTTACCAAATGGAATCCAACCACGTACCATGGCTGATCGTATATGAAATAATAGTATGAACTAGTCACTTCCCTCTGTACTGTCAATTGAGACTTCCTTAATGAATGTGACTGTTAGCACATTCAAACTGCTATTTCTTCTTTTCTATATCTGCAGAGGGCTGGTACTGAGCCTAGAAAAGCAAACAACATTCTATTCTAGAAAATGCATTAGGAAAGTAATAGATGGAAAGTTGTTCCAGAGACAATCCAGTCCAGTGCTCTCATTTTATCATTGAGGAAAGTGAGAGTCAGACAGGTGGTGTGCTGTGCCCAAAGTCAAAGAAATAGTAAGTGGCAGAGCCAAGAAATGTCCAGTATGAAGCTCTTTCCACTTTCTCCCACGTCACACTGCTTCCAAGTAACATGAGAAAAAGTGACTTCATAGACCAATCTTAGTCCATTTAGCACAACAGTGTGTGCATGGTGTTCATCTCTTTAAACAAGTTGATGGGCTAGAAGAGATTTAACCCTGTCCCAGTCAATTAAAAAACAAACAAAAAAGCAATGCTTATGGTCTTTCTGGTATTTTGAATGTCTTGACAATTCAGTTAGACTGAGTTCAGACAGTGGCAGCAGCAGCAGGGAAGAAGACATGAGTGATGGAGCATGCCGGTGTAGCCATGAGGTGCACAGTTGCTAGGGTAGGTTTGTAAAACTGAGCATCCAAATAAGCTAATGTCCTCCCCATTGCCCTGATTGGTCCATTTGGATGACATATTTTGGGCATCTACACTTAACTTTGTGACTATAACTTGTACACCATCCACAAATCTCCATCTGCAATTGCAGATGGTCCACATTTTTTTTTCCATTGTGTATGTAACAGCTCTTTGGGGTGGGGGTGATGTGAACGAAGGCTTCACAGACAAGCTGTCCCATTCAGGTAAGTATCCAATCCTAGTGAATTAGGGTGCATACAAATATTGAATTTCTAATACTATGCTTATTCAATGTTGGCAAGCCATATCCCTGGAATTAAGCCTCACACATCTACAGAAATTGACTAGCAGAAAATTATCTCTGTTTTGTCACATAGAGTTGATTTATTAAAGAAAAAAGTACTCAGAATAATTCTGTGAATACCTTGGAGCAATGATACTACACAACTATAGAGTATTCTTTGATTGAAATTACCATTACATTATCATGAGTGTTATTAGCTTCTACCACATAACTGGGGTTCATGTCTGTGCCCAGGCAAATGTTTGCTTTGTTCTGTGACCCATGGATGCTGCAACCTACTTGAACAACAGCACTGTTATCTCCCTTGGTTCTACTATTCCAATGTATTTTAAAGACAAAGAATACGTGTTCAAAAACTAACAGCTTCAGGGCGGGTGGCTTTTTCAATACTGATTATTCATTCATAATCAAAATGTTAGGTTGAGTCAAATCATTTTTTAAACAAACAACTGTGGACTAAGTTACATACATCCATGCACACACACAAATACACCAAGAAAAAATCATATATAATATTCCACAATTCAACAAATATTTTTTGACACTGCTAAATGCTGGGGATACAAGAAAATCAAATCATTATCTTCAAGAGGCTGCAGTAGTATAATGGATAGTCTGAAAAAGTTAGTTAACCTCTTTTTTGCCTCAATTTCCTCAATTCTAAAATGGAGATAATAAAAACAATTACCCTACAGAGTTGTAATATTTGTGAAAAGCACTTAGCACAGTGACCAGCACATAGTAGTTATTCTGTAAATGTCTATTTTCTTCCATTTCTCTAGTCAACATTTTTTATTTTAATTCAATATTTACTATGCTTCTACCCCTCTGACTATTGTATAAAATAAATATAAAGGTGGGTTTGAAACCGTCCCATTTTTTCATTCTTTGTATGGTATTTTTTTGTATTTTGCATTATCCATATAGTGTATAATTTGTTAACTATCCAAACTTAACTATAAATATAATCCCAGGTTTAAAAAGACAGAGACTAGCATATCTCTTGAGTTTGGGAGTTATGAAGAACAATGAAATAAGGCTCATTTGGTGCCTATACTATTTAGCACTGATATGATGAGCCTTCAGGAATGGGGACTCTATAGGTGGACTAAGGAGGAGTAAAGTGACTCAAGTCAGAAACAGAAAAGATTGAAGTGCTCATGCTGAACAGAACGAGAGAGATAAGGCTGAAGCAGTCCTACTACTTCCTGAATGAAAGAGGGAGATCCAGTTTTTAAAAGAGATAGATGAGAGAGAAAAAGAGAGATAATAAGACAGAAAAGAGAGATAGACACTATTTTTTTTTAAACATTAACAAATTAATTTGGCTATTTTGCCTGTCAATCAGTGCAATTATCATGTGATTGCAATAATCACACCAGCAAAGTAATGACTGGTAGTCTCAACAATCCCTGAGTGTTTCTTTGGGTGTTTATTTTTTCATATTTTGGGGAGAGAAAAAAAAATTCTCTTGAAATTACAATAGAAGAAAAGGGTAGAATTTGTTTTGGTTTGTTTTGGGTTTTTCCCAATACAAAAATAGTTAAAAGCATTTGGAGAGAAAAGAATTTGATTGTTACTTTTGTCACATAGACATTGAAAAGAGAACTCAGAGCCTCCTAAAGTTACCTTTGCTAACAGAATCCACTGGATTGGCAGAGGAGAGATGACCCTAGTTTGTTGGTTTAAAAAAGTGATTTGATTCAATGTAATAGTTTGATTGCGAATGCATAGTCATTATTTAAAAAAGCAACCCCTCCCTGAAACCATTGAGTTTTGGAAACAGTGTCTTCCAAAATCAAGATAACAGTGCTATTATCCAAATAATTTGCAGCATCCATGTGTGACAGAACAAAAAAAAAGTTTGACTGCGCATAGAAGTGAGCCCCAGCTACGTGGCAAAAGCCAACAACACTCACAATACTGGGATGGCAAATTTCAATCAAAACAACACTTGATATTTCTATAATCACCACAGCTCCAAGCTACTTAGGAAATTATTCTGAGTACCTTTTCCCCTTTAAACATGTATATACACACATGTGCATGCATGCATTTGTACATGTATGTATACACATATATATCTGAAAATCCAACTTTTGTCTTTGGCTGTATCATGGGCAGTGAATTTTTTTAAAGGGCAGAATTTTGCTTGCCTACTCCTAGTTACTTTTTCCCTAGGTTCATTCACTGGTTTACATGTTAGGAAATGTAGAACTCCCTTTCTAGCTTACCTAACCTCAATCAAATAAAGGCAGTAAGCACAATACAATACACTAAGCATATACAATAGTGGTCAATTCTTTTCTTTGATCTAGGTACCAAGAAAGAATTGTAGTGCCATGAAACTATGTTAAATTTATGCACAAAAAATCCTCTTTAAATGCTGGAGGGAATATGAAAAAAATATGCAGACTAATGTACTCCGTGGGTTTGTAATCTGATCTAAACCATTCTGGAAAACAATTTGGAACTATGCACAAAGGGCTCTAAAACTATGCATACTCTTTGACCCAACAATACTACAACTAGGTCTGTATCCTAAAGAGTTTTTTTTTAAAAGAAAGAAAGAAAAATTATCTGCATATAAAAAACAATTTATAGCAATTCTTTTTGTGGTGGCAAAGAATTAGAAACTGAGGGGATGCCCATCAATTGGAGAATGGCTGAACAAACAGTGGCATATGCTGTTGATGGAATAATAGAATGCTATAAGAATGACAAGGAGAGTGGCTTCAGAAAAACCTGGGAAGATTTAAATGAATTGATGCAGTGAAGTGAGCAAAAGCAGAAAAACATTGTACACAGCAACAGCAATATTATAACAATGATCAAAAGTGAAAGTTTTAGCTGATCAAGACAATATTCCAAAGCAGTTCCAAAAAGACTCATGATAACTTCCAAAAAGAGAACAAGTGAACTCTGAGTGAAAATTGAAGCATAGTTTTAAATTGTATTTTCCTTGGAGTTTTTTCTTTTGTTTGCAACAAAGATAATATGGGAAAATATTTTTCATGATTTTACATGTACAACTGATACTGTATTATTAACCTCAATTGATTGGGGTAGAGAATAGACAGACAAAGAGAATTTATAGCTCATTTTTTAAAAAATGTTAAAAATAAACAGAAGGCTTTCAAAAAAGTTCTTGGATAAAATTTGCTTGAACTGTTTTGTGCTAAGGGAGATAAACTATTAAAAAAAATTGTCCTGAGGGTTTCCTCAGACCCTTGAATTCTCAATGTTATTTCAATCTTTGTATTTGTAACCTCCTAGTCAAGCACTAATAGGAATAATAGCAACTAATAGTCAAGCAGGATCTTAATAAATACTTGTTAGACCAATTGATAAGTGGTCAAAAGACATGTATATTTGGTCTGTTTTTTTTAAATAAAATATAAATGATCACCAAACATATGAAAGAATTGCTCCAAATCATCAATAGTAAGAGAAAAGCACATTTTAAAGCAACGAGCCATCCCTTTACCCCTAGCAACAAAGATGTAGACCATATAACTAGAGTATCTCATATGCAGAGTTTCCCTCCCTGTTTCCAAATGGCCATATAGAGATGTGTCTCTAAGGCGCTTGCACTTTGAGAAGATGAAGAATGCCTTAATTCGTTCCTAAGGGAGTTAATAGGTTGGTGGCTATACATAAGGGATAGAAAGATGAACAGAAAGGAATGATTATGCCACTCTTCCACCTGTCCTCCATGCAGTTGTGATCATATGTCCTGTCTAGGGAAGTATGGGCTTGGGCCTTTTCCCTTTTTTTTTCTCTTAGGATCTTAGGGAAATGAGTACCCAGAGAGGAATGAAACAACAAGTATCAGAAGCCACCTAGCGAGTCCAAGAGGTCCAAAGGTGTTGGAAACCACTGAGCTGAAACTAACTGGGGGCAGAAAAACTTCTGCATCAAAAAGGTCAAGTGTTGACAAAAGGGTTGGACCAAGATTGGTCTTTTTACCACAAAAGTTATAGTCAATGTTGAGGTGAGATGAAATATAAAAATGTTAACTTAACAGTAATAAAAACTGCTTTATTTTCTGATGAAATTTAAATATTATCCTCCTAAAAGATATTATCTAACTCATTGTGGCCCCATATGATATTTTCTTGGGAAAGATACAGTAGTGGTTTGCCATTTTCTTCTCCAGATTATTTTATACATGAGGAAATGAAGATAAACAGAGTTAAGCAGCTTGCCCAGGGTCATATTGCAAGTTGTTGTCTAAGTCTATTTGAATTCAGGTTTTCCTCATTTCCCCAAAGTAACACAGCCTATCAATTTCTCTGAGCAACTTGTCCATTGAGAATGTGCTAATAGTTCAAATTTAATCACCAGCCTAGAACTCCAGTCATAGAACTCACTTCAATAGAGAAAGGGAGAACGAAAGAAGGAAGGATCCTGAGATTACACATTTGGAGCTAGAAGGGACTTTAGAGACCACAGAATTTAACCTCTTCTTTTTATAATCAAAGAATCTTCAGCCCAGGGAGGTTGTGGCGTGGCCAAGGTCATACAAGTAGTGAACATTGTAAAATGGAGATTTGAACCCCAGACTTCAATCCCCAGAAGTCCTTGGTACTTCCCAGAATTCCCTATAATCTCACCTCAGTCCCCACCTGGGCGAGATCACAATTTGTATTTAAGTTGATTGTACCGCCTACTTGGGGCTTTCTCTTCCTCTACTCAGACATGGCAAGATGTAGTGAGTAATGTGGTCTATTATTTTGTATCCTTGATTTCTAATAATCTTTAATAAACCTCATAAAATACAATACTTTTATTACTAGAAACTAACTTAATTTTAACAACATCCAAGGTGGGTTTTGAACCCAGTGCCTCTAAATCAGAGCTAGTAGTTTTGTCTGCTATACCTTATTGTTCTGATTCATACTCCTTTCAGCAATGTGTCTCTCTTCTATTTAACTATGAACTGAATATTTATGCTTTCCTTCTGTCTGAGTGTTTGAATCAATTTTACTGAAAAAAACTCATTAAGAGATGTGTTTCCTTATCTGGGTCTCACTTTCCCTTGCAAGAAGGGACAACTGTACATTACTGACACATAGACACTTTATTTAAGTAAACTTTTCTTAACTGGTAACTTTTCCTTAAAGGCTACAAGGGGGAGGATAAAATTGCAAAAGAAAAAGGAAATTCTAGTGTCTTTCGATTTTGCATAAGAAATGAGTAGGGAGAGAGGGAGTTCTACTGAGAAGAGTGACATCATTTCTTTCAAACTAGAACAAAAATCATAGAAGGGGGTGCCGTGTTCTTGGTGTAGGAGTAACCTGCAAGCCTCTAATTGCTCCTGCCAGAGTACAAAAAAGGACAATCAAGAGCAAGAAACCCAGAACAGTCTCTCCTCCTGAAAGTTCATCCATAGGGAAGAATGGGAAAGGTTGAAATAAGAAATCAGGTGTTTAGTGGTGGAGGCTACAGGGACTTTTAATTCCAAATGAAGTCATCAGGGAGTATCCTACAAAGCTCATGAGGGTTCAACAATGAAGTAAGGAAGAGAAAGGACAAGTGTTGGGAACTGAAAAGAGAGAGAGGGTGGCTTGCATAAGGTCCTCCAAACCAATATGTATCACAGTATATAAAGATGGCCTTACCACCACCATATTTTTATTCATTTTCAACTTGAAATCTACAAAGTACTGCTTAGACCTAAGATTATATAGTGTTCTAACCCTCTGGAAAGTCCTTACTATTTCCCCTTCAACATCACAGTGGTTTAGGGGTAAGGCACCTTCATACCTGGAAACTCCATGTAAAAATTTTGTCCTTCCTAGAATACCAGAAAAGTCTGGATTTTTTTTCTTTCTTTTATAGGGTGTTTACAATGCCTTATTATGAATTTTGGATTAAGTATGTATTTCTGTGTCATCTGCTGGCCTTCTTGTGTCATCTGCAGCTTCCACAAAACTCCCATTTCATTTCTTATGCCAACCCATGACATACCAAAACCACAATGAGGAAAGTTACAATGTGGAAGGAATAACCGTAGTCCTATGCATAGACAAAATGGCAATTGAGAAGAATTTCTTATGGCCCAATTCCAACCTCAAATATCTAGCTCAGCTACTTTGATACTTACCTAGGTAAACCACCTAAATGAATTTAGTTTCCTCAACTGTAAATTCTAGCAAATAGCTCCTCTAGGGCATGTAAAATATAATTTAATTTACAATATTAGGTTTATATACCAGAATTCAATATAACATCAATTGTGTTATATTACATACAATAGAGTACATTAGAATTAATTACTGGGAAGGAAGGAGAATTGTTTTCAGCAACTCATCTAGTTCACATTTAGACCAAAATAATTTTTTCACATGAAAATGTTTGAAAAAAACTGAACAATTCTCTATTTCACTGGAACCTCAAAATAGGACCAATATACTTGGGACTGGAACACTTACATTTTATGAAAATTATTTAGTAAATACTTACTAGCATATATAGCTAACAATATCCCAAACAAATATATTTTGGAGTTTACATTTAAATATACATTCATTTATTATGAAGGATGCATGTGTGCAGTTAATTTCCTAGCTGTGGCTGATATTAAAGAGTCAATCAGACCTAACCCGAGTTGTATCCTATATTTTAATTCCAAATAATTGCACCAAATAACTGCTACACCTTAACGATACTAAAATGAAAATAATACTATAAATTTTTGTTTGCTGCTTCTGATTAACCAAAGCATATACTCAATTTTGAAAGCATATTAGGCAATTAAAATTCATAGAATCACTAAGTGCAAACTAATCTCTTCCACTATATACCAATAATGGGAATCACATCTTAACTATCATCACACCACCCCACCTTGCAAGTTGTGGTATTATTTTTCTTAAGATATCAAAACTATCCTTGAGACTTAACTGGCTTAAAAAAAACTCCGGCTGTTGGTATCATTTCCTTGTTTCCTATGTATATAATAGCCATGAGGCCCTCCAGGTGCTCTCAGGTATTTAAGCACTCTGGGCACTTCAGATATGCAAGAGCTTTGCACAGATGATTCATCTTGTTGGGTCCTGGATGCTTACTCTAATGAATGTTCTTTTGTTAACTTTTGAACAACCTACACAGTCTCATTTTGTTTCTGTAGAGAACTTAAAAGTACCAGGGAAGTGGACTAAATCAGGACTAGTCAAAAATTAGACCCTATCCAAGCTACCTTGGCTTCCACTCTCGCTACTTTGAATAGCACATTCTGGGCAAGACCAAGAGAGACCATGCCCTCCTTTCTTTTTTTTTAAAAAAAAAACTCTTACCTTCCATCTTAGAA
The DNA here is from genome assembly GCF_027887165.1 of Monodelphis domestica. Classification (NCBI taxonomy): domain Eukaryota; kingdom Metazoa; phylum Chordata; class Mammalia; order Didelphimorphia; family Didelphidae; genus Monodelphis; species Monodelphis domestica. The sequence continues at coordinate 273,529,424 of NC_077232.1, forward strand.
TGAATGCTATGTAATGAGTTTTAAGGCAGAAGAATGGTAAGGACTACACAATGGGGGTTAAATGACATGCCCCAGGTTTCTGAGCTAGAAAGTGTCTGAGGTCAGATTTGAACCTGTGCAAAAATTAAATTAGTCTCTAGTAATAAAAATATTATATTTTAAGAGGTTTATTAAGGATTATTAGAAATCAAGGATTCAAAATAATAACCACGTTTGTGCCCAGGGCTGATTAGCAGAAAGAGTGTGGGAGGCAGAGACTGCCAGTTAAATACTAATTGTGATCTTGCCCAGGTGGAGACTCAGGTGAGATTATAGGGAATTCTGAGAAATACCAAGGACTTCTGGCGATTGAAGTCTGGTGTTCAAAATCTCCATTTTTACACCCCCCCCCCCCAGGTCTGAGGAAGACTAGTCACTCCGATGGGTCTTGTAAACATACCAGCAATGAAAATACAATAATTTTAGGATAAGAGGAAAAGAGAACAAAACCAATAATTGATTGGCACATTGACAAAAAGCCATTTAGGGGGCAATCCCCTTTGGCATAAGAGTATACATACAAAACAAATGCATTTAAACCCCACACAGTTCAAATCACCACATCCCAAAGTTCACTCTGAATCTTCTCGTGCAGCTTGTGGTCTGTGGATGCATCTTAATGGTGTCTTCTCCAAACAGTTCAGTTTCTGGATTTGGAGAGGTAGCATGTTTCTTAACCTAAAATTACTCTCAAAAGGAACTTAAACTTTGCAATTGAAAATAATAATAATTATACATACCCCCCCTGAAGAGGGTGATTGAAAAACACAGGGATCACTCAGGGATGCATGGCTGAGTTATGAGGTATATGAATCAATTGGCAAGAGAAATAAAAAAACAGCAAAAAATCCAAATAAAAAAGATAATTTCTGGATGAAATATAGACTATCAAAATGTTGTGTGTAAAAATTCTAAGTAAAGGAAAAATAAATCTATAACAGGTCCTTGAATCAGGGCCCAATTAAACTGATTTAAGCAATGATGCATTTACCCAGTCAGTGGCCTGGACTACAGAAAGTTGCCACATTATGAAAGACAGAATAGGGACTAGATTATAGGAGCCAGGTAGGAGCCAAATTTTGGTACTTGTCTCTAAGTATTTTCACAAAGAGTATGGATACAAGATAGGCCTACGTCTTAACGTATGTCAAGTGTCGAAACCTCGAGTCTCACACTAGGTTCAAGTCCTTAGTATTGACTTAGAAGTGCATCAATCCTACCTGAATTGGTTTCTTCTTTATTTTTTTTTTTGACCTGTGTGCTCCCCTGGCACTATTCAGGTTGTCTGTGCTCCTTTTTTGTATTATCTTGTCCTGGAATCAGACAGAATCATTAAGTAAAGTCCCATAATTTTTCTTTTTAAACAATTAATGGCATCATTTTTATAGTCTCAAGCTTTTGGGGCATGCATTGACATTATAGCAAATATATTTTAAACTTATATTATTGCAAAATAAAAAAAGTTAAAGAAATTCTTAATACTAGTGACATGTGCTTCAAATATAAAAGGAGAGAAAAATAAAAAACTGAAATAGTATATTGCACATGCGAGAAAAATATAATAGTAAAAGAGTTTTAAAAATAAAAAATATATAGCTTATAATCATTGGCACACTGTGTCAGCTAAGGAAATGTAGAATACAAGGTTTCTCACCAAAAATGACATCCATTTCCTCTTCATATCTGGCCATGATCCACTGCGAGTACAAGCAAATGAATTTTACAAAGTTACAGTTTTTTTTATAAAGAACAGTAGTTCAAAATCCCCAAAATTCACAATAGCCCAGTTAGTTACAATAGCAAAAAAAAAAAAACCCACTATCATTTTTTACATGAGTCTTCTATATGACATTTAAAGAAAATGGATAGTTATCACAAGTTTTTCAGGTGTAGCAAATCTTTCAACCTTGGCAAATATGTTTTTAAACAAAGTAAAACTTATTTGGGTCTAGAACATCATCAAGAAATCTAGATAGCATTCTGGTAGAAGTAAAGTGAGCTGAAGAGTTATAAATGAGAGATGCTCCCCTTTTGGGAGTCATCAATGGGTACAATGCCCTGGGATTAACTTCCCAGCTTCTTTGGTATAAGACTATGATGCCCCATCCATTCACATTTTTATAAATGTGGGAGGTGGGGATTATGATTGTATTTCACTTCAGCTACTAAAATAGACCTTAACTCCCGTTATAGGCAGGCAAAATGATCAGAGTTGTTGAAAAAAAAATCTAAAAATCATGACTAAAGACTCCTTAAAATCAATTTGAGATATTTAGCTCATTAAAATTTCCAAAGGTTGTTATACAATTGTAACCAGTTTGATGAAATCCATCTATCTTCTATGTGACAATTTACAAAGTCAAAAATAGAAAAAGCTGTTTTTATATGGGCTTATTCAATAATATTTCTTCAGTATAGTTATAGGGATAAAGCAACAGAATATAACAGTAGTTAAAACCAAGTACATTAAAATGATTCAGTGTAACAGAATAGTATTGAATACATTAATATATGAACTTAAAACCAACAAAATTAAATCTTAAAACAACTAGCAAAATACAATAAAATACAGAGATTTTTATAAAACATTAGAGTCTGAAAATCCTTAAAAATATAACCCTTAGTTTCTTTAAAGTTCCTTGTGTGTGTATTTTTTTGTTTTTTTGTTTTTTTTTATCCATTGAGATACTGTTTGTCAGAACTATGGAATTGGTTCCAAGGCAGAAGATTGGTAAGGGGTAGGCAATGGGAGTCAAATGACCCTCCCAGGGCCACACAGCTTGGAAGTGTCTGAGGCCATATTTGAACCCAGGGACCTCCTGTCTCTAGGCCTGGCTCTCAATCCACTGAGCCACCCAGCTGCCCTCCCATAGTGAGTTTTTGGAATCTCAACAAATGGAAAAGAGTTGCAGGGAGATGAATTTCTCTCCTGAATCTAAGGTGAGACAAATTAAAAGGACCAGTTCACTCAAAAAATATCCTTTGAAATAAGCAATGTACTGCTCTCTCATAGAATACTCCATACTTGTAATCAACTTCCTGTTTGGAAAAGTCTCTTCCTTCTCCTCATGGAGGCTAATTGTAGCCTAAGGAAAAATCACCCCCGTTTTTACCAGCTGCTTTTTTATTTTGAAGACACAAGGGGCAGCTACCAGCAGCCTGGGTCCTGGGGCTGGGCTGGGGTGATCTGGCTCGGAGGCTAGAGATCAGCTGGGCTGGGCCGGGGTGGGTTGGGATCAGGAGAGCGATCCTGGGTCAAGCAGGTCTGGAGCAGATGAATGGAAGCAAGTGCCAATGGAGTGCAGAACCAGGCAAGCAGTCAAGCAGGCAGCAGAAGAGAGCTGAATCAAGAGGCTTTGCTGAAAAGCCTTGGAGAAACGTGGCTTAAAAAAAATTATCTAGACTATCTTAAAAAATTTTTTTGAGAAGTTCTCATTTGAATCTTGTGGTTGCCAAAACTGTAAAAATTAAATTAGTCTCTTGTAATAAGAATATTATATTTTAAAAGAGGTTTATTAGGGATTATTAGAAGTCAAGGATACAAAATAATAACCATGTTTGTGCCCAGGGCTGATTAGCCCATTCAAAGCTTACTACATCATTGCAATGGCCTAGCAGAGAGAGCATGGGAGGCAGAGATTGCCAGTTAAATACTAATTGTGATCTCTCCCAGGTGGAGACTCAGGCGAAATTATAGGGACTTCTGGGAAATACCAAGGACTTCTGGGGATTGAAGTCTGGGGTTCAAAATCTCCATTTTTATACCTAAGACCTTCTGTCTGTATGTCTGACTCTCAATCCACTGAGCTACCCAACTTCCCCCATGCCCTCCTTTCTTAGGTGAATAATCAGCTCAGTTTTGGAAATCCACCTGGGTCAGAGTCATTGATGAGTGAGTGAGCTAACCTATTATCCTTTGCTAGTCCCAGATCATTCTTTGTGTCTCATCCATATATCTACTTGTCATATTCCCTGATGCCACAACAGGGAAGGGAAGGAATATGCATTTATTAAGTACCAGCGAATGTTAAGATAATTTTAGGGTTGTGACTTAAAATCTAAATTAATTGGTCACCAGAGAAAAATCCCAAATAAAATACCCAAGTCAGTCAGGTAATTTATGGTAATTTTAATTAATATAGAGGGAAAGACTTTAAGGAGAAAGAGAGAAGAGGGTATAGGATTTCTCCTACCTGACCTGTGCCAGGCAGAGTTCAAGATCTCCACCACTAAGTCTCTGAAGAAGATTAGAGGCTTCTAAGAGGATAAAGTTGGAAAGTAAAGGAGGAGAACTCAGCCAGAAACTCCACTGAACCAAACAATAGCTGGAATCATGCCAAGATGCCGAAAGGACCAGCACGCTGCCACCAGCCACCTCTCCACCGCAAAAGGTATTGGAGAGAGGAAGTGATGCGAAATATATAGACCTTTTACTCTTGTGTCCCCTCTAAATTTTCATGTCTACCGATCACATCAGAGGCTTTTCTCCAGGGCTGCCCATTCTTTAGTTCTCATCTTCTTTGATTAGATTATATCTTTTGAGTTACTTAACACTTCTTTGTTAAGTTCACCTTTTGTTAGTTACTTAACCTTTTTGTGATTAATTTACCCTTTATAGTAATTTAACACCTTTTTGAATTAAGATCTAAAAATAGACTTAGCTTAAAGTTCTAGCTTCATTATAAAGTAAGAACTAAGTACCTTCATTGTTCAATCAGAAGATTAAAATTTTATCTTCACCATAAAGTAAGATCTAAGTAGGGTGGAGTAATTTAAAGTTCACACAATATGCCAGGCAGTAGGCTAGGTGCTTTACAAATATTTCATTCCATTCTTTGTTCATCAAAACAACCCTGAAAGATAAATGTTCTTTTCCACTCCATTTTATAACTGAGGAAACTGAGGCTAAAAGGCTAAGTGATTTGCCCAGGGACACACTACTAGTAAGTGTCTGAGGCAAAATTTGAACTCAAGTCCAGCACACTATCCATTGTGCCATCTAGATGTATGTATTATATTATGTTTATTATGTATTCCTGGTTTCCCAACCCTTGCTCTGGCAATAATCAGCAAATTAATATTATTATTTCTGGAAAAAAATATGACAGCCCTGTGAGACTATTTAATTTTGCCATAATTTTCCAAATCAAATTTCCCTGCCAACAACACTATATATATTATCTATACAGTGATCCATCACCTATCCCAGGAGTTACTTTCGAGAGCCCCCCATGATAGGTGAAAATCCACAAAGTAGTGGCGTTACATTTTTAATATATATTTATATTTATATATATATACTTATCATTTGTATATATATGCATATATATTAAGGTATCATAAATTATTCCTACGCTTATAAACTTTTTCTGCACTCTTAATAACCTCTCCCACAATCTTATAAACACTTCATATGCTCTTAAATACTTTTCGAATGTATGGGCACAGTGTGGGAGAGCAAAGAGACTGATGCTACAGTCACTAAGATATAGAACACAGAAATATGGTTAATCATCTTTCATTCCATCAGCCAATAGTGTGCCATGTACAATTTTACATTGGCAAACTTGCACAAGCAGTCGTGGCGTACTGCATTTCCATTGTGTACATCTTCAAAATCCCTCAATATAGCAAAAACTCCACCATACAGAATAAGATAAATTTTTAGATAAGAATTATTTTTTAACCTGCAATACAGTGAAGCTGTGATAAGTGAAAGAGAGCGATGACACACACAGATATACATACATACATATAACCCATACATATGCCCCTATATATGTATGCATATATGTTAAACCCCACATATACTTTTACATATACAGACTTACTACCTTACTTCAAAGTTATAATAGCATTCTGCCATGGAATTCTCATTATATTTAACTCTGGTTGTGTTGCTAGTGATCAGGCCAGTGATTGTTTTCCTTGGTAAATAATGATTAAAACTGTAGAATACTTCTCTCATTGATTATATCACTATTGTCCCTTTTGCCCATAATGAACGAAAAAAAATTGCTTGATAGATATACTCAAAAGCAAGTTAAATTAGATTACATCAGGATTTGTTGGTTTATTTTTTTAAAGATAGAAAATCTCCTTTATATAACTAGGTGTTCCATTTTAGCCAACATTTTTAGGGTCAAGAGATTGTTTTTATGATGGTTAAGGTAACTATAATCATAGTTACTTCTATTGTGTCTAGACATGGAGAAAGAGAGGCATAGACAATTATCCCAATTATGAAATAATATGAATGCTAGAGGCTATTTGATGTGAGAGAGACATGCTCTTCATGAACTCTTTATTTTAGTCAGCCATGCTGAGAGCAGAAGTCATTGCCAACTGCTTGAAGCTAAAACAAATAAATATTAAGCCTTTGTCAGAGGAGAGAAGTCATGTATATCAAATGCATTGCATGTATCACACCCCTCCCTCATTAAAAAAAAAAATCACAGTTTTAAACTTGGGACTTGCTAGGTTGGGATTAGCAGAGAAGCCTGAGATAAAATAGCATTCACAATAAGCATCTTGTCTAAGCAGAATCTTACAAGAATTTTAGTTCAGAGAATCCATCTAACCATTCCCTAACCTAGTACTCCTAAAAAACCCTAATATTTACAAAGAAGGTACGGAGAAAAGGAAATGATTTAAAGAAAGCTTTAGTTTCTGGTATGCTTGTGTTGATTCCTCCTTTCCTGTTAATTCCCAGTACTACTACTCAACCCAATTGAATAATGAACCTAAATTACACTATAATTCTTCTAACTGGTATCTCTGGCTCTATCTCTTGTCACCAGACCAATCTTTCTCAAATATCATTGTTATTGGGTCATAATCCTATTTAAATAGCTATAACAAATCTGAAAAGTAACTAGCTTCAAGCCTAAACTTCTGGCTTTCAAAAACTCTAAAATCTGCTTCCATCCCATTTATCCAATTGTTTCCTATTGATTCATAGTAAACACATTTAATTTCTGTCAGATTAAATGTCTTCAACTCAGAACATATCCATTGCTGCCTTTGCATATCCTTTGATATTTCCCTGCCTCCGATGTCATTCCTCTGTCTGTGCTTAAATATATCTTAATTTGAGACCTAGATTAAGTCAAATATCCATCTTGTAAAATACTTAATTATAGTAAGATCACTAGACTACTGTATATCCATATGGAAATTCTTTTCTGTAAAAATTGTCACCACACAATAATACCAGTAATAATTTTTAATAAGTATTTTCAGAGAGAAATCTTAATTCCAGTATGGTTCTGATCAGCTTTAAATGTATTATCACAGCTCTTAAACTAAGTTCAACTTCCAAATTAAAAAGAGATTTAAAGCAAAATATATTTTAAACTCTATTTCTTGTCTTATTAATTTGAGTAGGTTATATTGTAACATCAGATTCATTTGGCTCTCTCACAGGCTACAAATATTACTGTTATCTTTAAGAGCCAAATGGAATGCTGTGGGGGAAAAAAAAACAGATGGAAGTGGAAGGGTTATACTTGAAAGATTTCTTGCTATAAGGTGCTTTTCATTGAGTTAGGGAGAGAATATATGCCTTTTACTTTTTTCTGTGGGAAATGAGTCTGGCAAAGAGGTTGGTTTTCTTATTGTATTTGGTGACAAACTGAAAAGACAGAGAAAGGGGGCAGCTGAGTGGTTCAGTGGATTGAGAGTCAGGGCTAGAGACGGGAGGTCCTAGGTTCAAATCTGATCTCAGACACTACCACCCTTTTGCCTTGGAGCCAATACACAGTATTGACTCCAAGACAGAACATAAGGGTTTAAAAAATTAAAAAAAGAAACAGAGAAAGAAATTAGACAAATGTTTTGAAGCTATTTTCATCTTTACTTACAAAAAAGAATTTTCTTATTGAAAATTTTTACTTTTTCTCTTGAAAGAAATTAAATGGTGTAAATGGTGTGAGCCTTTTCATAGGAAAAGTTAACTGCCATTATATTGATTATTAAAATGACTCTATTATTCTCCTAGACAAAATATTAATAATATCTCCTATCATTTTACTATTTTATTTGTTCATAATTTGTATATGAGTACTATTGGGTAAAGAAGGTTTAATGAAAAGGGGTGAAAGTTCAGGTGATAATAAAAAGGTTGCCAAAGTCTTTCACTCTTTCCTTGTGTTCATCCTGTGGTAATGTGGGTTGGATAATAGTACAAGTAGGTGGTTTTGTAGTAGTTTTAATAACTGAATGCATGAGTGATTTGTGAACTTTGTGGCATGGCTGTGAGTCAGGAATGCTAGAGTTTCTAGGGAATTGAAACTGAGATTTACCCAAAGAACAACAAAGAGGTGTGTGGTAGGTGTGAGCAGGCTGGAATGTACTGTAAACAAGGAATTGTGAGAGGATAGTGATGAAAGGGGATCTCCTAAAGCAATAAATCATTGAAAAAGAAGATAAGATATTCAGGTAGCAAGAGAAAGAGCTAACCAGGGGACTTACCGATATTCTTTAATCATATCCTTGTAATTTTGTGAGGTGAACCCATGAAAAGACAAGGACAGGATTTCCATAGGATGAGAAGGTATGGATATGTTATTCTATTTGGAAAGTTTTTATCAGTGATTTAAATGAAGATTAAACTGCCTATCAAACTTGTAGTTTACATAAATATGGGGAAGTTAACAAGGATAAAAGGATGGGGCTTCCTTTAAATTTTGATGAGCTAGAACCATGAGGCTGAATCTAACAAGATTTATATAATAGGTTCCTGAAATGAGCTTAAATAAATCATCTTCATAAAGATAGAATAAGGGAGCATGTCTAGACACAAGTTCATTTAAGATCCTTAGGGATTGTTTAATATGAGGCTACAGTATAATGTGGTTACCAAACAAGCCAAGGCAATCTTAGATTTTGCTAATAGAAATAGTCGGTTACAACAGAATCAGTATCATTGTTTTCTGTGCTGCTCAGACAATAGTTGGGGTACTGTAGTGTTCTAAGTTCTAAGCGAAACGATTTAAGAGGGACAGTCACCTTGTAGTGTGTCTAGGAGAAAGTAATGAGGATTGTGAAGGGACTTAAAACCATGTCAAATGAACAGTGGTTGAAGGAAAAGAACATCATTAACCTCAACATGAATTAGGAAATTTGAAAACTATCTCCAATATGTAAAGATTTTTTTTAATTTGGAAGAGACAATAGACATTTTATGTGGGTCCAATGGGTGGAATTAGAAAAAATATGTAGAATTTACATATAGATTTGGGCACAATATATGGAAAAACTTTGCAACAATTAGAATTATTCTCAGATGGGATGAGGAATATTGTAAAATAGGGAGATCCTGGTCATGAGAGAGAATTTTTAAGATGAGCATTTCTCAAAAAATATTATAGAGAGAATTCCAACATTGGTTAGCAAATTGGGACCACAGGACCTCTAGTCCTTCCTACTTCTAAAATTCTATTATTTTTCTCAGGGCACTAAAGTTATTCTTCTAATTACTTAAAGGAGTTCATATAATTTTCAATATTTAAAATTATATCCATTCTCTTTTTGCTCTCAACATTTACTTCTTTCTGATTATATCTATTTGCAAATTATCATCACTTTATAATTTTAAGTTTTCAAAACTAATAGTCACAGGAATGTTTTTTACCTCCCCTCCTTAAGTTCTTTTCCCACCTTTAGGGTATGCCACTATCAGTTATTGTTTGAGATCTTCTCATTCTTATCATATTCCACAACTGAGATCAAAATCATAACCATAAAAGCAAAATACCAATAGTATCCCCACATTATTAAAATTTGTACTTACAGAATATGCTTTTAAAGAAAGGAAGATCAAGGAACAATTTAGTTCCTTCATAGTCTTGGTGCCATTTGGTGTAAGAGATCTCCTGTACCCCATAGCCTCAGTCTTAATAAATTGCTTTCCCAGGTTTCAATATGGCATGTGAATTCAATTTTTTTAAACCCTTCTCTTCAATCTTAGAATAAATGCTATATAATGGTTTTAAGGCAGAAGAATGGTAAGGACTAGGTAATGGGTCTAAATTACTTGCCCAGGGTAACACAGTAAGGAAGTATCTGAGGTCACATTTGAACCCAGGAGTTCCCATCTTTGGATCTGGATCTCAAATCACTGAGCCACCAAGCTGCCTTCATGGACTCAATTTTTAAGTAGGTATTCTTTATATTGTCCCTCAGTTCAGTTATCCTGTGTCATCAAACTTTCAAACCATTGGCCAAGGTGTGTAACATTAGGCTATCCTTCCTTACCTCCTCCACTCAGATTTCAATGTGTTATATCTCTTTACAATCTGAGTATCTTGGACCTTGGACATTTGTGAGAGATCTTTGATCCAAAGATGTTTTTACCCCTGTTCTTTGAGACTACAAAAATGAGTTTTTGTCATTGACATCCTTGGTGTATGTGCCTAGCAGTGAATCTTTGGGACAAATATGACAGATATTTTAACAATATCCCAAATTTGAATAGCATTTTTCCTATAAAAGTAAATTGAAAAATCAGGAAACATCTTTGTCTTGTAGTATCTCTACCTATTTTGTAATAACTAGACCTATATTGAAGAGGACACACTATTTATCATGCTATATTGATTCTGTGATCACTGCCTTCACTTCTTTTTGCCATAGTAAAGCCTGGGAAAGCAATTTATTAAGGCTGAGGCTATGGGGTACAGGAGATTTCTTACACCAAATGGCACCAAGACTACAAAGTGCCTTTCACTTTAATTATCAATTAATCAATAAACTTGTGTAAGTACCTACTATGAGCTAGATACCATGTGAAACACTATATTTATATTTTTGTACTTTCCCTTATTCTGGTGAATCTGCAAAATACTATTGGAAGGGCTTAAATGGCAGAAACCTAAAATGTAAAACATCAACAATTTGCAGATTTTCAACCAAAAGAGGAATTTACAATACGACTTAATCCTAAACTCAACAGAACAAATAAAATGACAAAGTCTACAAATTCAGAGAAAGTTCATTTGTTTTTAAATTCTTTCAAAAAAAATTTAATTCAACAGGAAGCTACAAAAGATGGAGTATTTGCCATAGTGGCAAATAGCCTGCATTACATAACATTCCAATTAACCTTGCATATAAAAGTTACTCAGAAGAACTAAGGTTGTTTTTTTTAAACTCTAGTTATCTGAATTTATTTAAATAAATTTTAATTCAGTTGCTATAATCAGAGGTCTAATAAAATCAACAAGCAGTTATTAAGCACCTACTATGTACCAGGCAATTTGCTAAGTGCAGGTAAAATTCAGTCCATGCTCTCAAGGCACTCACAGTTTAATGGTTGGGGATGGGGACAGAATTGGTATGCAAATAACTATAAATAAACACTAGAGCATAGGGGAGATGTCCAGAAATATATCTTTCTATTTAAGGAGAGCTCTTAACTGAAACCTAAAGGAAGCAAGGGAAGCCAGGAGGAAAAAATGAGGAAGAAGAGAATTCCAGGCATGGAGGACAACTAGTGAAAATTCAGAGCTGGGAAATGGGCTGTCTTATACAAGAAAAAACAAGTCCATTGTCAAAGGATCATAGAGTTCATGAAGGATAAGAAAATTGGATCAAGGGCAAGAATTCAGTTATAGCTGCCATGCTTTCTAAAACAGAGGAAATGACGGCTATATTCAGAGGTATGCTGGAGCCAGCTTGAACCAGATCCTGAGATCTATTGTTAAATTTATAATGGAATCATTTATACTTAGAAAATTGTCAATAATTACAAAACAGGGTTTGATTTATTGTTTTGTTGATTGACTAGACTTAAGAAAGTGATGGAGAAAATGTAAATCATGTAGATTAAATTTAAGAGGGTGTTTGGTGTATATTTGTAGATATATATGTGTATATGTATAAAATGTGTATATATATATATATACATTTAAGATATATATACATATACATATACATATATGTTGTTAAACATTTACTAGCATACTCCCAGCATGTTGCCAACACATCCCAGAAAAATCCAGATAATGAGTCTACAATGTCTGATATTGATAGAAAAGTTCCTGGGAAAATCCCACCCTCCCACAGAAGATTAAAGCAGAAGTCTTTACTTGCTCTTTAATGACAGCAATAGAAAGCAGTTCAAAAATTAAAAAAAAAAACAACAGTATAAAACAACTTCTGATTGAGCTAGTACTGAAAGGCTCTTCATATCATAAGCATTGCATTATTCAAACATGTAATGAAATTCCAGGAAACATCAGATGCTGCAGGTACATGAAGATAATTTTGTTTTTATAACCAATTTCAGACAGATAAATACTAGAATCCTTTCCAATTTCTCCCCCATGAAACTGGAGTGTCACCAAGATTTACAGCCCCCTCAAGTTCTCTTTTCAGAGGAACATTCATTTACATAAACAGATAATTCCAGATAAAAATTTCCATTAGACAAAGGTGAAATGGATCAATTTTCTCTGCCAAGACAAATCTTAAATCTTGAACAGATAGGGTCATTATCACACCAGGCCCATTTCAGAAATAATGTATTTTTTAAAAATCAGCCGATAGCAGTCATTTCCAGCTTTCCAATTATCTTTAAGAAAAGCTTATTCTGTGGACAATAAAGCACATTACTGCACAATATGATACAGTCCATAAAGATCACAATGTTTTATGAAAGGTTAAAGAAAGCTCAGCATATTTAGGGAAATGTCATAACCCACAAAGTCTTTCAAGACTTAGGTAAAACCACAGAGAATCTCTGCAAATATTGTGAGAAGATGGGAGGCTCCTTTTGGGGGAGAAAAACCAGACATTTCAAAACCAATGAGATGAGAATGATTCTGTAGGAAACCCTTTTAGGCTCAGGCCAAAGGAGGTAGGAAATGGAACCTAACCATAAGAAGATGGCAATAAGAGTGGCAACTAGTATTTATAAAACATTTTAAAGATTGGCAAAGCACTCCATTTGATTTGAACCTCATTGTAACCCTGGGAGGTAAGTCCTATTATTATTTGGAGCATTTTTTCATAGAATTATGGATAGTTTACATATTATTATTATTATTACAACTAAGAAGAATGAAGCTGAGAAAGATTAAAGTGATTTGCCCATGGTAGCGTCAGAGGCAGGATCTGAACTCGTCTGATTCCAAATCCGTCACTCTCCATTGTAACACCAAGCTGTCAAGCATAAACTGCCATTTTCTTTTTTTGTTTAGAAAGGGCAAGGCTACCTTCTCACTGGTTTTTCTGCTGGAAATTCTTTCTTCTGATCAGTTAATATACTTTTTTTTCCTCCTCCTCTTTGGATGTGTGTGTGTTTTTTTTAACTAATACCTTCTGTTAGTATCATTTCTAAGACAGAAGAGCATCAAGGTCTAGATTCTTAGGGGTTAAGTTACTTGTCCAAGTCACATAGTTTAGAAGCATCTGGGGTAAGATTTGAACCCAGGTTTTCTCAGTTCCAGGCTTGGTGCTCTACTACTGTGTTACCTAGTTGCCCTATATGATTCTTTATGTAGCAGTTTCCCCCATTATTTTTAAGATAGCAAAAGCAATGAGTTACTTTTTTTTCCTCCCACATCTTACCTATGGGCCAAATAAATGCAATTGCCTGAAGAGACGATGAAGTTTGTGTTTGGGAAGTATGATGGGGTGAGTCAGGGTTTTAGAAGGGCTTGATTACAAGCTAGATACAATTTGGTTAGGCAGGGACCATGATTACCAGCAGGGAACCAACCATAGACAGAGTCAAGAAAGACAGAGAGACCATACTTAGTATTGGTTCTAAGACAGAAATGTTAAAAAAAAGAAGTGAACAGGAACAGGGGAAGTTTGATACTGAGTTAATGCAAATGAAATCCCATCCACCTGGAGAGAGACTACTAAAGCCTATTACAACTGAGTCTTAGGACCTCTGTCCTCCTCAGGTCAGGGTCCCTCATTATCAAAGTCCATATCAGGTCCAGTGCCATTTGGGTCTCCTTTGAGGATTTCAAGCTCTTTATAGAGTGGACTCTCTAACGTCAATGAGTTTTCCCGGCCTCTAAAGCTCTGCATGGCCATTGGACTAATCCTGAACCACATCAATATTCTATACCCACAATTCCCTACTTACCTCTCAAAAAAAAATGGCTGGTACTTCCATCTCTTCACTGGGATGAAGATTAGTCATGACTAATGTGGGGAAGGGTAGGCAGAAACATGGAATTGTTTACATTGTTGTACTTTATCTCTTTTTCTGGTCCTTATATAAATATTTCTATGTTTTTTCTGATTTCCTCATATTCACGGTTTCTTATGGCCCAATAATATCCCATTATATTCACATGCTCTAATTTAATCCCCAATTAATTTGCTTCCAATGTTTTGAGTGGCATTTTATCTTTAAAATAAATGTTCATGTGAGAAAATCCAGGCCCCAGGGTGAAGAATGGATTCAGAAACCAAAGCTATAGGCCATACAAAAAAAAAATGGAATTAGAGGCAGTAAAGAGGTCAATAGCCTAACACAGAGGCATGCCATAATAATAATAATAATAATAAAAGGAGCTTTTCAAAAGCTGAAGCTCTTTCTCTATGCCAAATACAGAGGAGCTAATCATTTTTTTATTTGCCTTAATGATAATTTCATACTTCTACAGTACAGGCACCAGTCAGGTGAACTTTCTCATACTAGACTTTATTCTCACCAACATAAAAGAAACTGGTTACTAAAGAAATGATGAGAGACTTGGAATTCCTCTTTTAATATGTGATAAAGCAGGAAGAAAAATCCAGGTTAATATCCTCGGTTTGGGTAAAGGAAATATGATAGGAACCAATGGTTTAAAGTTCTAAAGGGAGGGGGCAGCTGGGTAGCTCAGTGGATTGAGAGTCAGGCCTAGAGACGGGAAGTCTTAGGTTCAAATCTGGCCTCAGACACTTCCCAGCTGTGTGACCCTGGGAAAGTCACTTGACCTCCATTGCCTAGCCCTTACCACTCTCTGCCTTGGAGCCAATACATAGTATTGACTCCAAGATGGAAGGTAATGGTTTTATATTTTTTAAAAAGTTCCAAAGGGTAAATTATCCCAAGAGTTTTGACAAGTTTTCAAGAATGAAATTCTAAAGACAAAGAAAAAAGTTCCAGAGAGGAGGAAAATGGAGAAAGAAATGTATAAACAGACTAATTGGGAAGCCCATAGAAAAAAGCCCATAGGGAAAAAAAAAAGCAACTTAAATGGGAAAAGCCCTGCATAAAAAATGTAAGCAAATTCAAGCAATGGAAGATAAACATTAAAGGACAACATAGTCCTGTAAAAACAGTATCAGGAGTGCTAATGCTCAGAATAAGGGGAGGGTGTTAAGAAACATGACCACAAAAAGATCATATTTGAGCCATATTGGATAGGAAGAAGTGGAATAAAAGGATAGGACTGCCACCTGAAAAGATGGGATGATGATGATACAATGAGAAAAGGAAAAGTCACTCATTTTTTTATTGTACTTTTTCAACACTAAAAAAATTGACCTTTGGACAAAAAAAGACAGAAAAATCCTTTTATTCACTAATTAAGCACCTCCTAAGATGCTAGATTCTGGGGATACAAATACAAATAGAAAAATATCTACTTGAAAGGAATTTAGAAATTCTAGCAAGGGAGACAGTAACTACATAATATATAATTATATGTATAATAAATATAGAGAAATTCATAAGATAATTAGGAAGGAAGGACATTTGCAGTTGGGGGAAATCAGGGCAGGGGTAATTAAGAGGATAGTATTGAAGCTCTTCTTTGAAGGAGCATCTTAGGAGATATAGAGAAGCATGAAAGTGCACAATAGGGACTATATTTATTGATTGACAATATATCAAACTGAGAGATAAAGTGAAGGTAATTATGCAGATGATTCACCCAAAGTCAATGTAACATAATAAACAGTATGTCCTCTTCAACATGAGTGTGTTACTAGCACAGCAAGCAGAACCATCCGTTCTTTTAGTATCCTTGGAGGTTATAATAGAAAGCTAAGATCACATAGATGATAGATACTAGTAGTAGTAGTGGTAGTCTCTCAGTGACCGAGAATGACTATTGTCTTTGTGCATTATCATCTATTGATGTACCCTCATGTGGCTTTGAAGTCCAAAGACTGAGGCGCAGAGTTTGTGGCACATGGGGCATGGGACACCAGTTGTTACGGGAGGTGCGGTTGTGGCCTGGTGTCGGTGTTCACGCACAGTGGCAAGACGATGATGATACTAGAACTACTATTATAGGAGAAAGGGGAAAGAATAGACTTTTAAGGGATACTTAAGCATTCCTGATGAAAAGACTAGAGCTAGAAAGAATATTTGACATGAAAAAAACAGGAAATAAGAGAAATTTCAAAAAGCAAATGCATTTGAACTGGAAAGGCTCAATGATGAAGTGGATGATACATTCTAATAGGAAGAAGAAGGATCATTTCAGAACCCTATTGTCTTCAAGCATCATGGATAGAGTAAAGAAAAACAAATACAAGATGAATATAGTTTTGTTCTATTTTTTTTTTAATCTTAAGAGAAGAAAGAAAGAGATGGTGAAAAGGAGGGGAAATTAACTATGAGGAAAAACTTGTAATTTCTCATAACTAGGTCCTTGAGAAGAAGAACACAGAGAAGAGAAGCTTACAGAAGTAGATATCTTATAAACTTTCCTTATTTAAACCGGAAAAAAGGTAGGAAATACATACCCACCAAAAAAAGAAAAAGATTTCATGTAGTAATATATTAAACTCAACAAGGAAATGTGTGAGGAGGAAGGTTTGAGAGGAGGGTAAAATTGGGGAAGAGATAGTCACAAACTGTAAGAATCCACCACAGGGTTGGCCAGTCCTGTGTGATCCTACCTGGGGTAACGAAAATGAAGAGTAACAAAAGAAAGAACGGACACTATATGAAAGAGAGAATAGTGCCAAACTTATTTGCTTTACACAGAACTTTTATAGGCAAAGACTACTAGACAAAACTCACAGGAATTTATGACTTAACATTCCAGAAACCCAACCTTGGTCCAGGGATAGGCAGGTGTTCAAAGGTTAATCCACATCTTCATCTAGTGCAAATCCAAACAAGAGGAAGAGGGGCAAACAAAGAGAAGAGGTGCCCACCTTATCACAATTTGCTTTTCATAAATGTTATCATGCTCCCTTCGTATTTACTATTCCAACCTTGGTCCCGGGATGGGTAAAGGTTAATCCACATCTTTGTCTGATGCAAAGACAAACAAAGGAAAGAGTCTCCACTACAAGAAACAAAGCAAGTTTCAACTTTGGAGGATTGATCACAAAAGAGGAATTAAATGGAGAGAAAAATATATAAAAAATAGTTATTTGTGTTTAGGATAGGTGGGGAAAGGAGGGAAGGTGGAGAGGAATCAGAACACTTCAAATAGAGATGACTACTGTGGATCCTATTCCTTTTCTTTCTAGCATCTTATTTTCTTTTGTAAAGAGGGATGCTGAGGCAAAATGAGGGACAATTATGAGGATATATTGAAGGGGAGAAACAATTAATATTCATAACCATGAATGTGAATAGGACAAACTCACCCATAAAAATGCAAATTGATTAGAAAGCAGAATCCCATATATGGCATATAAGAAACAGACTTGAAACTAAGAGTCACATTGAGTTAAAATGAAAGGATGAAGAAGAATTTATCATGCTTCAGATAATTTTTTTTAAAAAACAGAAGTGACAATAATGATCCCAGACAAGACAATAGGAAAAATCATCTCACTTAAAAGAGAATGACATAAAAATTACATTATATTTGAAGGTACAAGAGATAAAGAAATAATACAAATATTTCATATTTATACACTAAATGCCTTAGAACCTAAGTACTTAGAAAAGTTAATCAAATTAGAGGGATAAAGCAATAGAACTGTGAAGAATTGTGAGTTCCTTGAGGGCAAACTTGCCTTTCTTTGTTGCCCAAGTTCCTGGCATATACTATTATGAGGGTTTAATAAATGTTTCATGACAGATAGACTGATTGAAAACCAAAACAGTTGGGCATTTAGATGTTTCCCTTTTCTGAGCAGACAAATATGATCTTTAAAAAAATGAACAAGAAAGAAGTCCCTGAACAGACTTTTAAATTTGGTGATTACAGAATGGAAATAAAAAGTGATATATATATATGTAATCCTTTAACTTGTCTTAGCAAATAAAAGTAAGTAGAAATATTGAACAGATGCTATATTTATTGCAATGTAACAAAAATTTTAAATGATAAAGGAAATCTGGAAAAAAGAATTTGACCTTAAGTTAAGAGGAATATAATCCTTGAGATTGACCTTGAGGTCATAAAATAAATCCTAGGAAGGCTATCAAATATCAAAGAATATTTTAAAAATTGTACAAGATTCCAAAATATTCAAAATTCAGTCAAAACATATAAAGGAAAATGTAACATCTTTAACAATAACAAAAGAGAGAACAAATTAATAAATATTTAAGTATGTAACTAAAATAAATAAAAAGCTCAAGTGAAACAGAAAAACAAATTCTGAAAATAAATCAAAAACAATAATATAACAATAGCAACTAACATTCATATTGTGCTTTAATGTTTGCAAAGCGCTGAACAGTATTATCTCATTTCATCTTTATAACAACCCTGTGGAGTGGCTGTGACAGATTCACAATTTCACATATAATCTTTTTCTTCTCAAATCAATATGTCCAACAGAAAGAGATAGAGAAATTCCATTTAAAATAACTGCAAAGAGTATAAAAAATACTTAGACATCTAACTATCAAGACAAACCCATGAACTATATAATCACAATTACAAATAAAGATATATCTAAACTATTGGAGAAATATTGCTCATGAGAGGCCAAGCCGATATAATAAAAATGAAAATTCCATCTATTTTCATTTTCTTCTTAAATGCTATAGCAAGCAAAGTACCAAAAATAATTTTCTAGAGCTAAAAAAAGTAATAAATTTATCTGAAAGAGCAACAGTTCCATAATATCAAGGGAATCACTGGAAAAAAAAATGTGAAGGAAGGTGGCCTAGCAGTTTCAGATTCAAACTATATTACAAAAAAGTAATCATCAAAACAATCAGGTAATGGCTAAAAAATTGAGTGGTGGATTCATGGTCTAGATTAGATTACACAGTAATAGCATAGATTGACATAGCAATCTAGTGTTTGATAAGCCTGAAAATCCAAGCTTTGGGGTTGAGAAATTACTACTTGACCAAAATTGCTAGAAAAACTGGAAAGCATTTTGGCGGAAACTTGGTATAGGACAACATCTAATGCCATAAACCAAGAAAAGGCAAAATGAGTACATAATTTAAATGTAAAGGGTGATATTTTAAGCAAATTAGGGAAGCTTATAAAATTTGCCTATAAGATCTATAGATAATGAAATAATTTGTGATCAAACAAGAGCTAGAGACAATGACAGGAAGTAAAATAGATAATTTTTATCTTATTATATTAAAGGGATTTTATCCAAACAAAGCCAAAGCAACCAAGATTAGAAGGAATTCAGGAAATTGGAGGGTGAAATTACAGCAAACTTCTCTAATAAATGCATCCTTTACTGTATAAGGAACTATGTCAAATTTGTGAATCAAATGGGAATCATTCCTTCATAAATAGTCAAATATACAAACAAGTAGTTTTCAGATGAAGGCTATCTATAGTAATATTTAAATCACTAAATCACTACTGAATAGAGAAATCAAAATTATTAAAGCAACTCTGAGGTACTACCTCATACCTATTAGATCGGCTAACATGATAGAAAAGGAAAATGACTAATGTTGAAGATATAAAAAAATTTGGATACTAATAATACACTATTGTCACTGTAATTCATTCAAGTGGTCCTAAACTTTGGTTGAGGACACCAGACACTACACCTCTCCTTTTATGTACATATAGGACAAAAGGTTCTGTGTAGTCAGGAATTCCAAGAGCTGGTGCAGATAAAAAATAGCTTCTTTTAATTTAGTGATGGCCTGCAAGTATTCTGGTATTAACACTTAAGGATTAGGAAAGCTATATACTTCTTATTTCATTTTCTTTATTTTCCAATGTTTCAGTTTCTATTAATTCATCTGCAACAAATTTAGTTACACTCCCTTTAGGAAACCTTCATAATGAAGCATTGCCACTCTGTGCTCCCTTCTGAGAATCATATTTTTGGTTACTGCCGCAAGCCATTTGGGAGTATTTTGATCTTGTACCATTCTTTCTATAGATTTGCACTGTCTCCATATATGAAGCCTGGGCAGATAGTATTTATTACTGTATGCATTGGGATATCTAGAACTCCTGTTTTGATACCCATATACATATCTTTGTCAAAACTACATCCTCTAAAACCATTATCTCCAAATACATTGTAATTCCTGCCTCAATTTCCCCTGATGTTATTTCCTCCATTTTGTCTTTAATTATTATAATATCTGCCATTTTGCCTAAATATTTGTCCCCATGACCAACAATCACACATTAAATTACCTGGTCTCCCACACATGTAACATCTTGGGACTTGGTTGTTAAACTCTCTTTGTGGATAATAGACCTGTCTGAGTGGTCTATATTCCCTTACTACTGCCATTGCTTTTTCTTCTTGATCTGATTTATTTAATTTTTAAGATCTTTAATTTCCTTTATGAAATCTTCAATTATTTCATTTGTTCCTTCTTCTTGTTTGTCTTTATCAGCTTGATACACATAAGAAACTACTCTCCTCAACTCTTCCAATTCCATTTGATACTAGTCTGGACACTGACTTCTAAACTAATTACATACTACAGGGTAGGTGTTCCTAACAGATTGCCTCCTTAATTGAATTATATCCCTTTTCTTGCATATGTTCAATCCAATCCAGCATTCCCCCAGGTCTATCAATCTATCTAGGAAAGAAGAGTGTGTTTCCCCAACTTCCTGCTTCACTCTCACAAATTTTATCCATATACCCAGTTTTTAGGAACAGACTTTAATCGTTTGGATTACTGTTTGTCTTGCCCTGACTATTTGTTGATGTCTATCATCTGAATTAATATTCCAATTTGGCTTAGGTAAAGGCCAATCAGGTGTGCTATCATTTTCATTGGTCTCAGTAATAATTTTCTGTTTTTTTCCCATTTTATAAGCAATTTATCTAAAAGAATATCAAAATCCTTCTAGTCAGGATTAAATTGTTTGATTATTTTTTGGAATTTCTATGTAACTGCTCTTGATTCCTTCTCAAAAGATGGGGTTTCCTTCTTAAAACTATCTATGTCTTTTTGGGTAAAGCCCTTATGTTGCTTAACATTTAACAATTCATGGTTAGGGGTCATCATTGGAATTTCTCTCAAAGGGAAAGAAGTGTCCACACTCTTCTCTAGTTCTACTATTTCTCTCTCTAATTTAGTTGTGCCCTCTTGTTTATCAGTACCATTTTTCTTTGTCTCATATAGGAATATGAATATAATACAGGAGTATTATAGACTCCAAGTAATTCACTTTTAAGGTTAATTTGTTAAATCTTATTTACTGAAGTTTCAATTCTTTAAATTGGTTGAAGATGTAGGAGAGTACCATCTTCACCAGTTACAATAACAGTATTACACCCACTACTAACAGTATATAGCCCCCAAAAAATCAATAACATAATGGTAAGCATCACACAGATAGGGAATGCTATTCCCTTAATATAAGAAGGAATAGTCAAGTAAAAAAATTTGGGTACACCTCCCAGGTACATGGTGTTGTAAAATTACATTTTTCACTGAAGCTAGTGCTTATAAGAGCAGACTTCTGGGCTATGGCTGTGGTTATTTAGCGACCTCTAGGATGACTGTGAAGGGAAAAAAATTTCCTTTTTAAAAATTCTGACTGTATCTGTTATAGACACTAGTATCATTCTTTAGACCCTGTCTCCATTGAGCTTGCCAAGAAACATTCATTGTAATTTATCGCCAAGAAAGTTGCAACTAAGAATATCCAGGAATGTTAATATGAGAATGTTAAGTGAGGGGAACTCTGTAATTGTTTGGGCCTGCACAATGGATTTAGGGTAATTTTTTTTCTATAACAAGGTTTTTAAAAGGAAAGAGGAACTAGCATGTCAGCTGACTGATTAATATTTCACACTGTGAAAATCAAAGGAAATAGTGAACTTCATGAATTTACTTGGGAAAACATTAGCATGATTTAACAATAAAAGAATGAGCAAGGATTGCCTGGGCTCCTTCTCTAGGAAAGGCTCTAGACTGGGTGATGGAGATCCAAGGACATAATAAAAACAATCCCAAACCACAAAGAGTTGACAATCTCTAAGGATCCTCCCCATTAGCATATACACAGCTCCTGAAACTCACTTAAACCTTTCCTAAAGTCATTTTTATTATATGAATTATAAGATCAGGAGACATGTAACCAAACAAGCAAACAAAAATATCCTCTGGCCCCAATGCTTGATTAGGGGAAGAAAAGCATTGGTTCTCTCTCATTCATATCATCAAAAAGTTTTAGATATAGAATTTAAAGGGAGTTTAGACAATTTCTTCCTCATTTTATTCTTGAGGAAACTGAGTTAGAGAGAGATTTAAGTGATCCAAAATCACTCATCTAGTAAATTGTAGAGTAAGATTTTCACCAAGTCCTCAACCTCCAAATGCAATACGGACTCTGTTTTCCTTGGGTGGTGTTATTGCCTCTCTTTTTATCTGAGCAGGAAAGTTCAAATTTAGTCATATCTATCCTCCAATTGTCTCTCTTCTTCTTCCCATTGTGAAGATTAAATTTAACTTTCCTCTGATTGCTAAAATGAAATTAACTCTTCCCTGTTTTAAAAATGAAATTAACCCCCCTTCCCATTTTTAGATTTAATCACCAAAGGTATTAACACCCATTCACTCTTGAGTGGGTGAGGTCTGTGACCCACATGTGCAATAGTGAATGATGAATCAGAATTAAACTGACTGCCCCTGGGCAGTCCTAAAGCAAAGCTTCAATTGTGATTGGTAGATGTAAAATTACAGGAAGGCACAGGAAGTGATGCAAAAGAAAATGTCTTTAAAATGGAATTACAACTTCCTGAGTGCAGTTCTACTTGGAGTTCTACTTGGAGTTGAACTTACTGTGAGAGGCAGTTCTTCATTCTTTGGAGTTGAGACTGGAGAAGAATCTCCTAACTGGACCTGAGACCCTGTTCCTGTCCATAAATCTCTTCCTTTGGACTGACATGTGGTGAGTGAAAAAGATGACTCTTTCCTGGAGTTTCTGAAGCAACTAGCCTCAGGAGAGACCTACCTCTTGAAGGAACTTCCCCAGGTCCTCGGCTACAAGGGCCAAGGCCTCTCCAGTAAGGATTAAACTCTCCTTCCAAGGTTGAGCCAAGGGCCAGGAGTGCTTAGTGCTTATTTAGTGCTTAGGCTAGATATCTTACCCTATCCTCTCTCTGATTTCCTACTTCATTCTTTCTATATTTTATAAATAAATCTCTTTGGAATAAATTAAATTCCTGGTGACCCTATTTTAAATATAATCCAGTCCAACCTTTTAATATTAATTAACCTTTTTTTCCCTTACACCTTCTTAATGTCTCCAAAATTAGCAACAGCAAGAACAGCTAGGTGGTGCAATAGTTCTATGCCTGGAATCAGGAAGATGAGTCTTCCTGAGTTCAAATCTAGCCTCAGACACTTATTAGCTGTGTCACTTTACCTCTTTGTCTTAATTTCCTCATCTATAAAATGCTTTAGAGAAAGAAATGACAACCACTTCAGTATCTTTGCAAGAAAAACCCAAATGGGATCATGAAGAATCAAACACAACTCATGACAACAAAACAGTAATTTTGAACAATGATTAACTGTGAGCAATTTGGCTCTTCTGACCAATGCAATGATCCAGACAATCCTGAAGGACTTAAGATGAAAAATGCTATCCACATCTAGAAAGACAACTGATGAAATACAAGTGCAGATTGAACCTTAATTTTTCCAATTTATTTTCCTTGCTTTTTTTTGCAACATGGCTAATATGGAAATATATTTTACATGATTTCACATGTATAATTGATACCACATTTATTTCTTTCTCAATGGGTGAGAGAGGAACGAGAGTGAGACAATTGAAAACTAAAATAATTTTAGAGAATGTAAAAAATAAATAATTTTATTTGGAAAAATAACCAATGTAAAAATTTTCAACGTGGCAAAAAGTTTTTTCACTTTAAAGGAAGTAATAGGGCGACACTTTTAAAACCAGAGATCTTACTGCCAAGCATCCCAAAGGAGGTCAAAGACAAAAAGAGAAGTCTGATATAAAACAAAATATTTATAACAGCACTTTCTATGGTAGCAAAGAACTCAACAACAACAACAAAAAAAATCCATCAACTGATAAATCAGTTAGATTGTGATACATTAATGTAATGGAAAATTTCTCCACTGTGAGAAATGATGATGATCTAGTAAATGAGCTACGCAATATACATTATGACTAAAAAAATGTAGGCCAAAAAGAATGCCAAAATGAAACTGGATATTATATCATTGTAATAACCAAGTTTGTCCCCAGAGAGGAGTTAAGAAACAGTGCTTCTTCCCTTCATTAAAGAAGTGAGAGACCTGTGGATAATGAATATTACATTAGAGACATAGTTGATATGTTGGGCCATCTCTGAACTTTGTTTCCTTTTTTGTTACAAGGAAAGGTTTGCTAGATAGGGGAAGCTATATATTTGGAAATTAATATGATGTAAGTAGCAAATATAAATAAAACAAGAATTTTAAAGAATAAATAATTATCTATTCAAATTTACTGAACACTTCATATATTAGTTCCTGCAATATGGGTTTTTTTTTAAGTTTATCATGTTCTTTCTAGAAGACTTTATTTCTTGTTATCTCTATGCATCATATTTTCAAGGCGAATGATTATAACATGTAAAAATTGATGTGTTCATTTTAAATTGTTGTTTCTGGCTTTTTTCTTTCATTTAAACATTTTTAATGTATTAAATCTATCATGTTCTCTTTCAGAGTCTCTACTCCTTGGGATAATTCTTAAATTTTCTTTTAAAAGTTTTATTTTTAAGAATTATGGTTTCTTCTTGTATCTCTTAGTATGAAGAATTCTCTTAATTATAAGTGATTTGGGGTTCATTTTTCTTCATAGTGAAATTCTTATTTATTATGTTCTGACTTACATTTGAATTTTTATTCATTTTCCCTCCATTTGTATGGATCTTCAGTTATTTATCTACTTGAAAAATACAGTTTTAGACTCAAATTTTGACTCTTGGACTTTTTATATATCTGATCTTTCCTTTTTTCCTCATATGTCCTTGGTTTCCCTTTTGGTCCTTTTACCTTCCACTGCTACACAAATCCTCAGACTAGTGAATCTCAGATCCAAATTCAGAGTTAATTCTGTGGAAATTCATGTTAGACCCCTTTTCTTTTTTTAACCCTTACCTACCATCTTAAAATCAATACTGTGCACTGATTCTAAGTCATAAGTGTGGTTTTAGATTTGAACCCATGACCTCCTATTTTTAGGCCTGGCTCTTTAAACACTAAGCCACATAGCTGTCCCCTTAGGAGCACCTTTTCTTAGGAGTGCTTTCCACCCTCAGCAGTTCTTTTTGGCAGAGTGGCATTGTAAGCCACTCTGGTCCATACGTTAAATCTAATTGCTCTCACTTTCTTTCATGTGATCCAGAGATTCCACTGCTAGGCAAGGAGGTCAAAGATAAAAAAGAAAAGAATGCCATTGGTAACAAAAAAAAAATCATAGGAGCAATTTTGTGGTAGCAAAAAAAAAAAATGAAATGGATTTCTACCAGTTGGGGAATTTTAGACTCAGTGTCTGTCATGTACAGTAAAGCCAGAGGACAAGAATAGGAACAAGGCAAAGAACCTCCTTAGGCAGACAATAAAGCACAAGAATATGAGGTTGATTGATGATTGTACTAGATTGTACTAGATTCACCCAGTATAATTATAGTGGAGGTTGGGATAGGAAATGCTCACTGGGAGCTCAAGTATTATTGCACTCTGAGGTTATCTTATAATGTTTGCACCTTATTGTATATCTATGCTCAAATTTAGTGGGGTTAAGGTATAAAAAGGTCTCAAGGTATAAATTCCCTTTTCTGACAAAAGCCTGCATATCATTTAGACTTAACAAAGGTAGTAAGAGGCAGAGAAATTGAAATACCTTTTTATATCCTTCAGATACAAAGGAAATATCCTACATCTTAAAAAGAATTTAAGAAGTGAGTAGCTTAATTGCTTGAAAACAACCCAGTGAAAAAAATGAATTTGTTCCTATGCAAGAAGAGTTAAATACTTTTTCCCCAACTGTCATTTGTTTTTTGTTTGTTTGTTTTTTTTACATTTTAAATTACTGATTTGACCTGAAGATGTTTAATTAGATATTCCTGATTTCTTTTAGGTCTTGAGAACCTGGGTGGGCAAGTGTTTATTTTTGTGGCTGAGGGAATTAGTATAATGAGATCACTTTTATGACCATAGGATCAATTTGGCTAATAGTTGTAGACCTTTGGGGAGTGTTTCTTTCTTTTTTTTTTAATTTAGGCAATTTAGAACATTATTCCTTGGTTACAAGAATCATATTCTTCCCCCCCACCCCCCCTCTCTACCCTTCCTGTAGCTGACGTGCAATTCCACTGGGTATTAAATGTGTCCTTGATCAGAACCTTTTTCCATGTTGCCCAAGAGTCATTTATTTGTAAGAACCAGGGAAATCATAACTGGACTAAGCACTTTATTGTAAGGTCAAATCTCTCCTGAGGAAAACCACCTCTGAAAGCAGGAAAAATGATCAAAGAGAAGAACTTAGACTTCTTATGCATCCTTCTTGGAAGTGATAAATTCCAAAAGCCTTGACTTGAAAGAGTGAAAGAAGAGAGGCTTCTAGTACTCTGGCAGAAAAGAGCTAATAAAACACTCAACTGTGCTGAAAGTGGTGAAGACTACAATTCCCCTTCAGGGCACAAGTTCAGGTGGTCCAGAAGGTCAATCCAATTAACGGACGCTTTAGAAGTGATTTTCTTGGCTCAGTCTAACAGCAAACAAGGCTAGTTAAGCTAAGTGAACTGCTTTGCCAGCTCATCAGCAGACCCATTCAGGTAAGATGGCACGGCTTGTGAGGAGCTAACCCAGCTCAGCAGTGAACAATTTATCTAACATCAATGCTAGGCTAATAATAAATCCAATCGACCCTAAGAGGAACCTACAAAGAAAGAAAGGACATCAACCCCCTGAAGTTCCAAAGACAGGAAATGTCTTAGCTACATGAGTTCCCTTCTCATGTACTCGCTCCCATGGCATTCATAAGCTTGTGACCCTTCTCCTTTCCACCATGATTCCTATGTAAATTTGTGGGAAAATATGCCCTCTATTTAGGTATTCAAAACTTTCTATTATAAATACCTTTCCTAAAATTGAATTTAATGACTAATTGTTAGGGGGAAAGCCACCATAGAGCTATCCATAGAATCCTGAGAAGAATGGCAGCTTCCCATCTGGAAATATCTCCTACCCATGCCACCAATGCCAATGCAGGCTGGCAGACTGTGTCTAGAGGGGGTAGTACATGGATGTTTTTAGTTGCAGAGGTTTAAAAAAAAGCAACTATATGCTATGCCAATCATGTGACCACTTATTTTTTGCTTAAGGGCATCATAAATATTGAATTGATATATCAACAGTTAAGGCTATTTGTGAATATAGAATGGAAGTGTTTAAAAGGAAAGCTAACTGAATCACAGGAAGGCATACATTAAAGTCAAATGAGAAGGTACTTAAATAGGCCTCTTTCAAACTCACAAAACACATAAAGAGTAAAGAGAAAAAGAAATCGGATCTGAAAGCCTGACATTAGGCAGACCCCAAATGTAGTTCAAGGAAATATGAATTACAGCTTTTTGTACTTTGACACATTGTGAGTCAAAAGAAAGCCATTTAATCATTCTATGCCTCAGTTAGTATATAGTACAAGAATAGTTTAAAGAATTATTGTATCTCAGAGCAGGAAAGTTCCTTTAATATGCATCTTTCAGACTTAGACAAACCATTTAAAAGGTAAGGAGGAAGTGAAAACAAATCTGACAGCCTAGAATTAAGCAAGAATTCTAGTTATAGTTCAAGAAAACATGGAGAGCAGCTAGGGGACTCAGTGGATTGAGAGTCAGGCCCAGAGATGGGAGATACTGGGTTCAAATCTAACCTGAGATACTTCCTAGCTGTGTGACCCTGGGCAAGTCACTTAACCCCCATTGCCCAGCCCTTACCACTCTTCTGTCTAAGACAGAAGGTAAGGGTTTAAAAAAAAAAGAAAGAAAACATGAATTATAGCCTTTTGTTCTTCAGAAACATACTAAGTTAGGAGAAAGTTGCTTAGTCATTTTATATCGTAGTATGTGTGTAATGCAGAAACAAAAGAGAATCAGGGATCTCGGATCTGGAAGAGAACTCAAAGTTCATCTGTTTCAACCAGTTAACTCTCTAACAATACCCTCCTGAAACAACTCTCAATTCAGATATAGACAATTCAAGAAGGAATTGTTTCCTTACGTTGAGCTAAGATCTAATTTTCTGCATCCTCTACCCATTTTTCTTAATTTTATCACATTAGACTAAGCAGCATAATAAGTCTAATCTCTCATCTACATGACAGGCATTCAAATATTTAAATATCATGCCTCTCTCCAATCTTCCATACTCTTAAGTTAAATATCTCAATTTCCTTCAAATTATCCTACTGTTGCCATTTCCAGTCACTTAATTGATCAGCCACTGACTAGCTAACTTTTTCTCAATAAAATAGTTAACTATTGACCCCTTAAGGTTTAGAAGATAAATTTTTTCTAGTTATTATTTATAATTTCTAAATTGTAGCCAAATATCTCCTTTGCTAATTTTTCAGATTAAATACTTTAACAATTTTTATTTTTCAAGTAAATTTGGTATCCTTTTTTTTTTCAAAATCCAAGTCAAGGTAGTAAGGATATATTTTTTCCAATTTGATTTAAAAAAAAATACTAGTTTATATTGTTCTGCTTGTTTAGTAAGCACCTTTCACACTTCTTCCTTTACTCTTCTCTTTCTCCCTTACTGTGTTTTACAAAATAAACCTATCCTACAGCATCCTTATTATTAATTCATTTAACTTCTGCTACAAGGAGATCAAACCATTATTCCCCTTTTGAATGTTCACCTCCCTGCAAGCTCAGAACCATTTGAGTGACAGCCCTAGCTAACCCCACTGTGTCTGTGTAAACAGGAGTTTATGGGCTGCTATGTGGGCAGCCTTTGTGATTTACTTTCTGGATGTTGGGATTTATTTATTTTTTGATGGACTGGTAAATTATGAGGCTGTAGACCTTGCCAAGTTTTCAGGTATCAATGCAAAAGAGTCCCTGGAAAAATTGTAGTTGGCACTGTAACACAGAGAATGACCAATGATGCATCATATATTTTTAATAGATATAATGTTTTAATAAACATTCCCATCCCAAAGCAATGGGTTTTAAAATAGGCTTTTGCCTTGAGCCATGTAACTACCCAGCTGTGAGTTTTATAAGGCAACAATCTCCACATCGTTAGATGTTATGACTAATATTCTAGCAACTGAAATACATGTACAAATTCTATGTGCAAAAAACAGTTTAAATCATATTTAAGGTTCTGGTGAACTCTAAAATAAACTTATGAAGATAACTGCAATTCCCTCACTCATTTTCTACATTTTGCATCCCATTATGCAAAAGAAAACTTATCTAATGGAAAACTTTCTATTGGATTTGATCCTATTCTCCCCCTCTGTGCCCAGATTCCAGTTATGCTCTCTGTTATATTTGAAAGGGGAGATTTATGCTTAACTTACCATGCTATTCTTCTCTTGCAATAAGAGAAAGGATTGGCTAGAGTATAATATATATAGTCCAGGCAACTAACTTGAATTGTTCAGAGAAAAAATATCCTTTAACTAGATAGAGTTAAAGCTCTTCAGTGTCTCTTCTGAGTGACTCAAAGAAGTATAGGTCAGACTTTAAAAAGTGTAAAGCCCTATTATGATTTTTTTAAAAGGGTGCCTTAATAGCAGGCAAGACTATATTATACGTATAGAATTAGAGATGTCAAAAGGTATCTACTGTACTCCAAATACGTCATTTTTAGATGAAGAAACTGAGTCCCATAGAAACAAAGTGACTTGCCCAAGGCCACACAGGTAATAAGAAGAATCAAAAGTGGAATTTAAACTAACTCTAGGGTTAATATTATATACCATGAATCTATTTACACATAGCTCATCATCCTTGTAAGGGGAATCAAAAGACTGATTTTGTTCCAATTACCTAGTAAAATGTTGAACATATATGTAATATATGTAAGTAAATGCTTGATAAATGCTTAATTGTTTAGCTTCAAGTTTTGAATTTTACTTTGTAATTTAGTCTCATCAAAATCCTACAAAATAAAGATAAACTTTTTTATTCTTATTTTCAGAGGAGAAAACAAACTAAAAGAGGAACATGGATTAGTCCATGAGTAAGTAATCTCATCAATATTAAAATTCAAAACTGCTAACGTGTTCTCAGGAATGTGGTGGCAATTCCAGATCATTTTTCTACTGTTGCAATTTGAATAGAATTCTTTTAGGACCCTATCAGAAGTGTGCCTCACCATTTGTTCTAAGCTTATTGAATTTTAGTTCTCATTAAATATGGCCCTATTCTTTCATAGTATTCTGTACTAAAAACACCAATCCTGTAAGGAAAGAAAAAAAATTATATTGTTGTTTTATAGAAGGAAAGGAAAATGAAATTTGCATAAACTAAGACTTTCCTTTCAAAGGTCTACCAACTATGATACTTTCTTCCACCTAAGGATTAACAACACCATCTTTGCCATGTTCTCAGTGATGATCTTAGAATAGGGAGAAAAAAGAAATCACAATGGTAAGACTGATATAAAATTCTTTAAAATTTCATAAAATTTGTAAAAATGTGTCTTTACCATTTCTCAAGTATATTCTAATTTCCTAATTATCAATAACTGGTAAAATGCCAATTTTTTTTTGCCTCAGCTAACTGTAGCTTTGATTTATTTCTTAGGGGTTAAAATTCACAATTTCAAGAATAAACAACAAATTTTGCAAGCATCCAGGGAAGTGGCCTCTAAATAAAAAGAAAAAGCAATTTAAATATTCCAGAAGCAAGAAATGAGAAAAAAGAATAGAATATCATATCCAGGAAAGTAAAGAAGCCCCAGTAACAAATTAAAATAGCCTTGCCAAAGTCAAACTTAATCATAACTAAGAGAAAAGTATGGATCTGCAAAAAAAGAGAAGATCTTCAAAAAATCTTTGAAGGATGGAATGAAGAAAGGAAGAAAGAAAAGGAGAGGGGTGATGGAAAGTGATCATGGTAAAGTGAGGGGAAGGAAAGAAAGAAGTCAAAAAAGTGGTCATAGAGAAGTAGAAGGAAAGAGGGAAAGGAAGGGAGGGGAGGGAATGAGGAAAGAAAGGTGAGAAATAGGAAGTAAAAATGAAATTGGCATATGATACCTGAACATAAGTTGGTGTGAGGAAGCAGAGGCAGTGGATATACACCAATAAAATAATGTAATAAAAATAAATAAAGGGGACTTAAAAGAAGAGAATAATGGATAAGGAAATGAAGCCCACTATTTTGCTTTATACAAAGCTTTACTATTCATTTACCAGGTTATTTAAAAATGCAAGAATTACAATCAAACAATCAGACAATGCAAAATAAACAACCAAAATCCACTAACTTTTACTTGCCTAGTCCAGATAGGAATTAAATTCATGATATATCCACATTTCTTAATTTATCTTTTGCCATTTTATACTTGAACAACTTACACCTTTGATAACAATCAAAAGAAAAACTAATGTTTTTTTTTTTTTTTGTTCTAGCCCTCCTCTTCCCTGGGTTATTTCTTTTTGTTTGATTTTTAAATCCTAAACACAGAGGTAATTTCCTTATTCCCCAATTAATCTCTATACTGGGTGAGAACCAGAAGGTTCTTTCCCTACCTTATACATACTTGATCATCATTTGTCTCTTTGCAATTGTTCAAATACTATATTTCTAAAGTTTCTTTTACCTGCTCCATCTAAGCTAAATGGCCCTATTCATCTCTAGTTTTCTCAATACAAATGCTTGAAAGAATATTGAAGGTTTGTTTCTCCCATATGATAAATTTTTGCAAAACAATTTTGCAAGTATATATTTTAATTTTTCCTTTTTTGGTGTTCATGCATATTTTGTGCAATTCAGGCTGCATTTCTTGAAACATGACATGTCTCCTCCTAGTTACTTGCAAAACTTTTCTTTTTGATTTAGGAATTTTGGAGCTTGACAGTAACATTTTGGGTTAAGTTAGACCTAGAATCCTCTCTGGTGGTGATCAGTACATAATAATTTAACTATAGTTTTTAAATTTTTTGGTTAATTTTCTTTTATGACATCCTGAAATATGGCATTCAGATTTTTTGTCTTTCATCTTTTCATCTTCTTAATGGAGGTCAGTGATTTTTAGATTCTGAAACTTGATCCCTATTGTGGCCGCTCGGGCGAGAGAAGCCACAAGGTAGAAAGATAGAGGAAGGATAGAAGTTTTGGATACCGCGAGGGGCGTGGTAGAGCCAAGTTAAAGATATGAGATGGCAGAAATGAGTCAGAAAACCAGGCCTCATTGATTATAATGGAGCCACAGCAAAACTCCGATCAGTGGACTTCTCAGAAGGCTAATTCCCGTCCAAAGATCCAAATTTAATACCACACAGAACGGAGACATGATAGAGAAAAGAAAGTGCCTGTCCGAAGGTCAGGGCCCAGGTGAGAGAGATAGAGAAGGAAAGGAATTAAAGATGGAGCTTGGCCAGAGGCATCAGTGAGAGCTGAGATCCAAGAGAGGGCAGAGATTGCTGTGGCTGCTTTTAATGTCTTTGATATGCAAATATACACAATACATAGAGATGATTATCATTGGTTAACGACAAGGTATAGGTGTGTTTTATCTTAGCCAGGTGAACACAAAGAAACCTGTTTTCCCACTTAACCTGGGGGAAGCTGGGGTCAAGGGTCAGAGGCTTTCCTAGCCATGCACAAGACTGAGCATGCTCTCTTCTAAGCCACTCTGTACATTCTGTTTCCCTTGTCCCTAGATAGGGGTGGACTGCTACACCTATTGTCAAGGTCACTTATTTTTAAAAATAGGTATCTTAGATAATTCCTGTTTCCAGGTCTCTTGACTCTGTGTTAACACATCTTATTGTATCATACATTTTTAGTTCTATTTCTTATTATCTTTTCCAGGTTTTCAATATTCAGTTTATACCCATCAATTCTCCTTTTGAGTTTTATACCAAGAGCACTTATGTTATGTGTTAATGCTTTATCTTATCTATTGTTGTTATTTTGTTAAATACTCCAAGCACTGTCAAGATCATTGTGATCATTTCACTTTTTTATCTATTCTAATTTAAGTTATTAAGAAGTTGTTTTCATCTGGATTTTTCCCTATCTTATTTATACTATTTCTTCATTGTCTGCATAGGAAATTTTTCTTTGTCTATTCATTTTCTCAGTCTCTGATATTTTTTCTCCAATGGCTTTTTTGTGTGAATTTTCTTTTTTCTTCCTTTTAGTTGTTTTTTCTCCCTTTTAGTTTATTTTGTATTTTTCAAGTCATCTTGGTGCAAGTGAGAGGGATGGAGTTGTATCCTACTTTGTCCTCCTTTCTAAATTTCCATTTTGTTCAGTTCTAGATAGCATTAGGACAGCATTAATAGTGCAACACCCTTTGCCCCTACCATGCTGGTGCAACAAAACATTATTGAGGGAAAAATAGGAGGCAGTAAGTTCCAAGAGAATCAAATTAATGCTATCACTTTGTCCACCACCTTCCCTCAGTTTACAATGGAGATTGGATAGAGCATTGTACCCAACAGGGATAGGAGCACCCTACACACACACACACACACACACACACACACACACACACACACACACACACACACCATCAGAGACAGACAGACAGACAGACAGACAGACAGAAAGAGAGAGACAGACAGAGACAGAGAGAGAGAACCCTATTTCCAGCCTAACCAATTTCCTTCAGAATATGATGGAATTAGTGCAAAACTATGAACCCAAGATCCTAGAGAATAGCACTGCCCCTTGATTATTGGTCTCGTTTCCAGTACAGCTCTTGTAACCATCATCCAGAAAAATGCCTATAGAGATGCAACCTGACAACTGCTTCTCCAGTGCTACAGTTTTTATTTCCTCCAAAGTCACAATTCCTCAAGAAGGTCCTTGGCACCAAAATTCCTTGGGACTCACAAGTGTTTCAGAATCAGAAATAAATAGCTTTAACAGTGTAACAACATTAAATATAATGCATTATCATCTAGTTTGCCATTGTATCCTAAGGACTGTTGGGTTTTTCCATCTGACATGGTTGAACCTTAATTTATGTGCTGTCTCTCCCATTAGACTATGAACTCCTGGGGCAGCGAGGTGGCTCAATGGCCAGACCTAGAGACAAGATGTCCTGGATTCAAAACTGGTCTCAGATATTTGTTAGCTGTGCGATCCTAGGCAAGTCACTTAACCCCAAATGCCTAGCCCCTACCACTCTTTTGCCTTGAAACCAATACTTAATGTTGATTTTAAGATGGAAGTTAAGGGCTTAAAAAAATAAAAAGAATGTGACTCCTTTGGGAGCAAAGGTTATATTGTTTTTCTATTTGTATTTGTATCCCTAATGTTTAGCATAGTGTTTTGTCTATACTATGCTTAATAAATGCCTTTTTATTCAGTAATCTAAGATCATCTACTCTCTACCATTTATACTATCAGAACTCAGCAAATTCACAAACATGTACCCACTGAAAGATGAATCAATATGAAAGGGCAGCTCCAAGAGGCAAGCACAGGAGGAAAAATTAACTAAAGGAAAATGAGATTCAGAGAAGAGCAGTGAACTGTTCATATGACTTTCTGTTAGGATTTTTTTCTGTAGATTCCTTTGTAAAGATTTGTTTCCTGTCTTTTTTTGTTTCTTCATTGTTGTTTGTATTCTTTATTTTAACAGATTTATTATTTCAAGGTGGTGAATCTCACTGGAATCTCCCATCCCCTTAGCCAGACTGAAATATGGAAGATGCCCAGGGACCAGTACTGGGCCTATAATCAGGAAGACCTGAGTTCAAATCTGACCACAGACTCTTACTAGCTGGATTCTCCTGGACATCTCATTAATTCTAGTCTGTTTCAGTTTCTTCATCTCTAAAATGGGGATCAAAATAGCAGCTACCTCTTATACTCAATACCAATTCTCAAGGTTGTTGTGATGATCAAAAGTGACATTTGTAGTATCAGATATTTGTAGTGGAGTGCATGGCACATAGTGAGTGCTAATACACCTCTTTGTCAAACAAAATTCACTGGGCTGCAAACCAGCAGAAGAAAGTCTTTAGAGTCTGAAAATTTTCAAACTACAAAGCAAGTCACAGTCCAAATACAAGAGACAAAAAAGTAATATTGTTCTTTCAACTTGTTCACACCTATAGTAATAGGAGCTGGACTTGTGATTCATAGTGTGAGAGGAACTACCTTTGTCGATGCAGGTTAATACTTCATTGGCAAATGAGTACCTTGAGGAGTTCTCTAGGATTGCCTAGAAACACAGAGCCAACATGCATTAGAGGCAACACTGGAATTCAGATCTTTCTGGTTTCAAGGTTGACTCTCTATCCACTTCACCACTTTGCTACTTTTCCTACCTATACTTACTTATCACTACACCTAAGTTACATGCAACATTGACAGTAAAAACAAAGCGCACAGAGGGAAAAGAAGGTATCTGACTATATTATAATACATGAAGATTAGAATTGCAGAGCTCAATCAAAACTTGCTCCCTCAGCCAATCTTGAAGCATTCCTAAGGAAACAAGAAAGTGAATGTGCTTATATAAATAATAGGCAAGATTTGAGCCAGATCTACTCAATTTATTTGGAGGCAAACCTAGAACTCACTGAAAAGAAGGAGAAAGAGAGGAAGGAAGGAAGGAAGGAAGGAAGGAAGGAAGGAAGGAAGGAAGGAAGGAAGGAAGGAAGGAAGGAAGGAAGGAAGGAAGGAAGGAAGGAAGGAAGGAAGGTAGGGATGGGTGGAGGGATGGATGGAGGGATGGATGGAGGGAGGGAGGAAACAAGGATTTTATTAATTTATTCAGCAATCAGCAATCATTTATTAAATACCTACTATGTACCAGAAACTACCATGTGATAGACAAACGCATGCATATGAAAGTAGATACAGAATATGCTAAGCAGTACAGTATCCGGAGTTTGGAATTTCGAGTTAGGAAGATCAGAGTTCAAATTCTTCTTCAGACACTTAACTTGCTATGTGATCCTGGGAAAATTACTTAACCTTTCCAAGTCTCAGTTTCCTCATCTGGGTTGCTGTGAGGATCAAATGAGATAACACATGTGAAATACTTTGTAAAATTTGAAGTGCTTTATAAATGCAAGCTGTTATTATTACAATTTTTAAAACAAAAGTAGTTAGGGAAAGAGGACATTAGCATCTGGAGAAATTTGTTAAGGTTTCATGTAGAAGGCAATGGCTGAGCTATATCTTGGAAGAAGAGAATTCTAGGAAGCAGAGGAGAGAAGGAAGTGAATTCGACATGTCTAACTGCCTGTGCAAAGGCATGGAGGTGGAAGGTAGAAGCTGGAGCCCACCAAGAAGCCAGTTCCTCCCTTTTGTTTTCAATGCCCACTGAAGCAGGTTCGCAGGTGCAGAAACCACCCACCTCAGATGGGAAAAAAAAAAAAGTAGAGTAGAAAAAAATGGCCTTTTGTCTATTTCTACTTTATACAACTGCATGAAATAAATATGTATATATTTTTTTTCTTTTCCCTCCCTGGCCTTTCCCTGGAAGTCAATGTCTTTCTGAGTTGGCATTTGAGTTAGTCATTACTTCTCTAGTTTTTCATAATGCTGAAGAAATCACAAAACTGAGCACTTCCTGGACTTCTAGCCCATGGAAAGACGTGTCCCCAGAGGTCTGCTCTGCCACTCCCATGGCAATCAAACAGGTTCTGTAGCTTGACTCCTCAAGTGCTTTGTTGGGGGTCTTCAGGTAACAACAACAAAAAAATAATAATAATAAATAAAAAAACTGGGCTGAATAAGTTGGGCAGGCTTCAAGGGTGGATCTGAAATAAAGAAGGTTAACTGAAAGAAACTATTATTTCTTGAAATAGAGAAGGTAAAATGAAGAGGAACCTGTTTCTTTAAAAATGACTGTTGTTCTCTGGCTGTGACCAGAAAGGCTGCTACAGGGACCTGATGCTGCTTATTGATAATTGTGAGATTTAAAATGGTTGAGGTCTTAAACTGTAGTGAGTTAAAATGGTGGAAGATATAAATTGTGATAGATATAAGAGAGGGTGAGTAAATTTGACCGCAGAAATATGTTTCACTACAGTGTCTTAGTTTTTAAATCAAATATAAGGTGGTCGCCAGGGAAATATTCCCAATTATTCAAATACCCAAGTCAATTGGGTTTTATAGAGATTTTTAATTAACAATACAATGAGTAATCAAAGAAAGAGAGAGAGAGTAAGAAAGGAATAAGTATGAAGGGCCTCAAGCCAATATGGCCTAGACCTGAGCCTTAAGAGAGAAATCAGTCAGTCTTTTAACACTCATCACAAGGTCTGACTAAACAAGGATTCTAGTGACATCAGGCCAGCTCCATCTCAGCTGACTTCACCAGAGAGCCTTCCAGCCAGAGACTGTTCCAAAAGGCCTCTCTCAAGAGTCTTCCCAAGCGATCCTCATCAGAGATCCTCCAAAAGGATTTCTCCAAAAGGATATATCCTCAAGAGATTCTGCTTTTTCTTATATAGGGGTTTTTCTCCCATGTCACCTCCCCTAAGTCCCTGCATCTACCAATCACTGTAGATGCTTTCCAAAGGACTGCCCATCTAAATTCCTGCTAAGTCGACCAATCTCCTCAGTAAGTCTGAATCAGAAAAAATGCTGCTGTGTCAACCAAGATCCTTAGTAAGTCTGAACGAGAGAAAACACAGCTGAGTCAACTAATCTCATCTAAGAGAAAAACTTGCCTGACCCTTTTAGGTACCTAGCATCCCATTGTATCAATTCTAAAAACAGACCTGGCTCAAAGAACTCCTTGCCCCACCATAAGCATGGATCCAAGCATTTTCTTTGTTTAGCAAGGAGTTGTTTTTTTTTCCCTAAAGCAGTCTTAAGTACAGTTGGAGTAGAGGTCCTCCCATTTCTGATCCTGGCGAGTTCTCACATCAAAATGGGGAATGTTTCTCAGTAGGGAATTTGTTCCAATTAAGAATTCCCCAATGGGGAAATTTTTAACATTCACAAGTCTGAGAAATTTCAAGATTTACATAATGGAGTCAGAACAGAGAAATGCTGAGGTACAGGGATGCCACCACACAGGGATACTGGTACACAGGGGACACTGCTCTGGGATTTGTTCTGGGGTTTGCCTATTGATCCCTACTGATTGCTGATGGATCAATCTACTTCCTAACCTCCTTCCTCCCTCATTCCCTCACTTAATCAACCTCTCCCTTTTGCCTCCCTCACCTCCCAGATCTTCTTGAAGCCTTTGGCTCCTTTCCTCCCTCCTGAGTGAACTATAAAGATACTCGTTGCTTTCTCAGTCAAGGGGTTTATTGGGATAACAGGATGGGAAACTGAGGTAAGAGGGATGAGGAATTTCCCTAATCTAAATGAGATAAAATTGAGGGTTTGGGGAGTCACACGCGTGACTCTTAGACAGTTAGGAAGATGGAGGACAGCAGCCCTTTCAAAATCTTTCTTCTTCACAAATCAGCCAGCTCTCTCAGCTTAACTCCAGAAAGAAACAAAGTCTCTAAGTTTCTCCTGATTAGGTCAACTCTCTTATAGACCACCAACTCAAAAGCTTCTCCCCTGGTCAGCTTCCACTGCTCAGAGCCAGAGAAACAGAGACCAGGTCCAAAAGCCGAGTTTCTCTTCTCAATGTCAACTTCAACTGCTCAGAGTCAGAGAAAACAAAAAAATCAAATCAGCCTCACGAAAGTCTTTCAGCCAGCTTCAAACCTCCAGGTAGAGAGAGTGTGTCCCCCAGTCAGAGACAAAGTCCAAAAGCCCCTCCCTCAACTGGTGGCTCAAACTGCCACCAACCAGGGACATTCCGTTGGAACCCGGGCTCTTGCATCTTGGTGCACAAATCCTGCAAAACCTCTCTCTTCATGTCTCTATCACAGCTCTGGAGATGGAATAAGTCTAATTTGGCTAAATACTGAGCAGCTCAGAACCAGCAGGTCATCACCAGGTAAGATTTGGGAGACACATCAACTCTTGAAGATTGTCTCTTTATAAATATACATCAACATGTACTACTTTTCACTTTATATTCTTTGTGGCTTTTAAATTTTATTGTTCTTTTTTAAATAACTCTTACCTTCTATCTTAGAATAGATACTAAGTATCCATTCCAAGGCAGAAGAACAGTAAGGGTTAGGCAATTGGGGTCAAGTGATTTGTCCCGGGTCAGCTAGGAAGCGCCTGAATTCACATTTGAACCCAGGACCTCCCCTCTCCTGGCCTGTCTCTCAATTCACTAAGCCACCTATCTTCCCTTCTTCCTGGTCTTTTTAAAATGAGTCTTCTTCCACACAGGACCACTGATGAAATATGTTTTGCTTGTTTGCAT
Organism: Monodelphis domestica; assembly: GCF_027887165.1. Classification (NCBI taxonomy): domain Eukaryota; kingdom Metazoa; phylum Chordata; class Mammalia; order Didelphimorphia; family Didelphidae; genus Monodelphis; species Monodelphis domestica. The sequence goes on from NC_077232.1 coordinate 273,569,274, forward strand.
TAAGTTTAACCTATATCAATTGCTTGCCTTCTTTGGTGAAAGGGAGGAGAAGGAGAAAGAAGTGAGAGAAAGAATTTGGAACTCAACATTTTAGAAAATTTTATAAGATTATTTTTTTTAATGTGTGTTAAAATTCTTTTTATTTGTAACTGAGAAAAAATATATTTTAAAAATTTAAAGTCTATTTCCTATGGAGTAGAATGAGTACATGTGCTACTGAAATCATGAATGGTTTGAATTAATAAAATAACTACACTTTATTTTTTTGTCCTCTTCTTTTCCTTACTTTTGTGAAGCTCCACAAGAACCTATTTGAGGCATCACACTTGGATGGAGTCTCTTCACTGCTCTCTACTTTGAGTGAGCCATTTTTTCAATGTGTATCATCTTACTCTTAACTTTCAACACCTGTGCTTAATCACCACTTCCTTGGGTAACTGCAAGGGCACCTATTATGTACTAGTACACTGTGCTATGTGCTTTACAAATATTATCTCATTTTATCCTCACAACTGTGGGAGAGAGGTACTAGTATATTCCAAACAGAACAGCACTGGGACATCTCAGTCTAATATCAGAACTAGAATCCAAAAATTTCATATTTGAGATGTACTTCCTACAAATTGTGGGGAAATCCGGAACTCCTAGAAATAAAAAACCTTTACCCTACTTGCTAATAATAAATGTACAGGAGTAATCTATTCCATCAGCCCTAGAAGATGTCTTTCTAGAATAACGGTAGACAAAAGGTTCTAAAGAAGAATCTTATCATCTGAAGTATGTTTGGTTTTTTTGCATTAAAAAAGGCTTCAGAATCCAGCTTTAAATTCCAAGGACTCTTTAAAGTGAAATGAACAAGAATCCCCTAAATCAATCATTCCCAGCACCCAGTGCTTCGAGGTGTTCTCCCAAATGCTGCAAGTGCAGAATGAAAGCTCACTGTGCTAATAAAAGCTTATGCATTCAGTGGTCTGAATTCTGCTTACTCAGTCAAGAGACTACACGTGGAGAGAAGCCAGACTGGCAGGAATCTTTTTCAAATCTGGGCAAGAATAACCTTCTCCTAGAACAAGTAAAAATGTGAGACCACTTTAGTCTCAAAAATACGTGGTTGTGCAAATTGAAGTAGAATCAGAAAAACTAATACACAATGACTACAGCAATTTAAGCTGTAAGAACAGTCTCCCTTTGCCCTACCTCTATTTTTTTTTATTGAAACTGAAGGATGTGACAGTATAGTGACCAAGTTTGGCCCCAAAGAAAAGATACAAGGAGGCACCTCTCTATGGGAAATGACATATTTCAGACTTGTTTGAGTTCTTGAGAGACATTGAGAAATAATCAATGAACTAAAGAATAAAAGGATCAAAAGATAGACTAGAAAAACCAGGAGAGTAAGAAGTGAAAAAATATTGGGTGGAAACATGATTACCTCATTAGTGGAATAACAGCACAAGGGTCCTTAACCTGGCATTCATTGACTCCAACAACAACAACAAAAAAAGATCTGTGTATGGATTTTAGAGGTTCTTTGAACTTTACCTTGATAACTGCACTTCAACATAATTGCTTCCCTAGTTTATTTTATGCTTTTAAAATATTAATAACCAATAATAATGTTTACATTTAATAATAATAATAATTAAATTTCCATTTAAATAACATTTACATGGTATTTTAAAATTTGCAAAGCACTTTACATAAATTAATTCATTTGATCCTCATAACAATCTTAAGAAGTATTATAATCATTCCCATTTTGTGGATGAGGAAACAGAGGCATAGCATGGTTAAGTCATTTGCCAAGAATACTACAACTAAAATACCCAAAGGAGGATTAGGAAGAACTTATGTTATCTTGACTCCAAGTCCAGTTTGACCAGATTATCAAAGAGGTCCATGATACAAAAAGGGTTAAAGAACCCCTGGTATAAAGGAATTGTTCTTTGTGCAAGTAGAGATGATAGTGAGATGAAGACCCAGAAAAAAATCATGGAACAAGAGTGCTTTGAATTTTTTTCTTGACTTTGGTATATTGTGAAATTAAGTATAGAGCATTAGGAGGGAAAATTACAGAGAGAGGAGTAGACTTAAGTCCCATAAACAGAAATGGCAGGACCCAAAGGTCCCTAAGCAGCCCCACAAAAGAGGACTTAGTATGCAGTTTAAAAGACTAGAAAATAAGCAAATTAGCAGGCTTAAAGCAATGACAAAAGAAGAAATTTTAAATATTAGATTAAAAGATAATGATTAATAATTAATTAATAATAATAACCAAAACTAAGAGCTCTTTTTAAGACAATGATGACGTGTGAACCTATCAAGAAAGAGAGGAAAAATCAAATTGTCAGGTTTTTTTTAAATTTTAAAAACAAAGCAAATTCACATTAGAGAGGAAATAAAAAAGCATTCCCAGAAATGACTATACATAATTATATATTATTAAATCTGAAAATTTAGAGAAAGTGGAGGAATTATCTACAAAAATTTAAAAATACTCAAAATATCAAAATTATTCACATAAGAAATAGAGATCATAAATAATTCAACTCCAAGTGGAAAACTTGAGCAAGCCATAAAAGGAAAAAAACAAACACAAAAAATCTGGACTGGATGGATTTAAAAGTTAATTTTATGGGGGCAGCTGGACAGCTCAGTAGATTGAGAGCTAGGCCTAGAGACGGGAGGTCCTAGGTTCAAATCTGGCCTCAGACACTTCCCAGTTGTGTGATCCTGGGCAAGTCACTTGACCCCCATTGCTGCCTTGGAGCCAAGATGGAAGGTAAGGGTTTTAAAAAATAATAATTTTTTAAAAAGTTAATTTTATCAAGCATTTAAAAGTGTTTAATTACCATGTTACAAAAATGATTCACCTTTATAAAAATAAGTTAGCGAGCTATAAAATAAAATATTTAGATGGAAAAACTGTTCAAAACCAGGTTCAAAACTGTTCAGAAACTATTTAACTCACCAATCAGGTTCAAATTGTTTGGATACTTTTGATAGAGGTAATCAAAAGTATCCTCAGTGATGAAGTGAAACTCAAACGTGAATTGCCCTTCAGGGCCAGGCACAAGGACGCTAAAGAGAATCTTATTATAAACATAAAATATTTATTGAAATATATAAGAATAAATAAAGGATTTCTAATTCTAAGAGATTCTAAATCCACCCAAATAAACTCCCAGGTTCCATAAGGAACCACTTCTCCTGTGTTTCACAGACTACACTACTCCTCCCTGATCTGATTAACCCAAATTTATACTATCTAAATAAAAACTACCACTATTATCCTTATAAATCTTAATTTCACCTTCAAATTATAAAATAGCAAAGGCTAGCTGATTGAATCTCAACAAGAATCCAGTTAGGACTCTGAGTCTATTAAGATTCAGAATCCAAACCAAAGACCAAGTTTTACTTTGGTCTTCTCAGAGTTAAACAATCTATAAAACCACAACAGATATTCAAGTATTTCCCAATTTGGGAAAGGAAAACACTGAGCTCCTTCAGATCTTTCCGTCAGAGAGAGAGAGGCAAAGATGTTACCTCCTCCAGCCCTGAGAAAGTCTCTGAGAGTGTCTCTGCCAACTGCAGAGACCAACTCAACTGCCAGAGTGAATAATTGACATAGAAAAATGGTTATAACTGACAGCAGTTGAAATCAACATGCTCTCTCAGCTCTGCTTCAAACTCGTTCATTTCTCAAACCAGCCACTTTACTTCTTATCTCTAAACTAATAAAACAATACTTATTTTCTAATATCATCCTTATACCCTTTAATCCTCAGCTAGATTAACTCTGCTCTAGAACTGACTCTGGTAATGAATAGAAGATCTCCACTACTGTAGGGGACTCAAAAGGTCTTCATTCTTGTGTGGGTGATTCATATGGAAGGAAAGGTATAGAACAGCAGTTCTCAACCTGTGGGTCGTGACCCCAGTGGGGGTTGAATGGCCAAAACACAGGGGTCGCCTAAAGCCATCGGAAAATACATATTTCCAATGGCTTTAGCTGCTGAGAAATCGTGCTACTTTACAGCAAGATCTCGGAAAGAACGGGGACCCTGCTGCCTGCACATTGTACTAATATTAGTTACCTATCAGCAGCCCTCCCCCTATGAGGGGCAATGGATTTACCCTGTTGCCTGGAGACCAGACTCAAACAGAGACCCAGAGAGAGCACCTAGGAGCTGGCTCCGGAGGGGTTAAGAACGAGTCCTGGAGTGGATAACAGAGCTGAGTAACCCCAGCAAAGTGAAGTCTCAGCTCGAGCTAGAGGGAGATGACAGGAAGGAGAAGGCAGCGTCTGTGGACCCCCTCCCCAGGCAGGCCTTACCTCCCGCCCCAGGGCTCAGGCTGCCTCCTTCTGGATTAATATTTCTCAACATATACTTAAATATTGTTTTTGTGATTAATCACTATGTCTAAATTATGTTTGATTTGTAGCAATGAGAATACATAATGCATATCAGGTATTTACATTCCAAATCATAACTGTAGGAAAATTACAGTTTTGAAGTAACCACCAAAATAATCTTTTGGTTTGGGGTCACCACAACATGAGGAACTGTATTGCGGGGTCACGGCATTAGAAAGGTTGAGAACCACTGGTATAGAAGCAGGGGATATGTCAAGTAGTTTCTGGTTAGCTCTGCCTGAAGGTCAAAGCAGTGGTTAGTGTCATCCTATCATTGACCTCTAATCCTCCAATAGTTTAGATTCATGCCAAGGATTACTCCAATTTTGGAATGCCATTCCTTCTCATGTTGCTAATTTGTTGTTCAGCATTCATTTTTGAAGTGGACAAAGAACCATGAATTGGATTCAAGTGATGCAGTTATACAAAGTCCCCAGCCTCACTTTCTCTTCCAGAGTCATCCAAGTCCAGTAGAAAGACAAAAGTCAGGATGATGGCCAATTGCTTAGAATGGATTGTCTTCAATGTCTAACCAGCTCTAAGTGACCCAGAGCTCCTGTTTTAGCCACCTTCATGGCCATTGAAACAAATTGCTCTTCTCTATTCTTCTAAGTAAAATTTTTACATGCTTGGTTCAGACATTCCCCTAATTCTCCAGCAAGTTTGAGTCAGCCTGGATTAGGTCATGGTCTGGACACTGTGCATTCTACAGTTTCTTGGAGACACAGGTAAGAAGTTGGTGAAAGGTGGAAAATAAATATGGACGAGCAACCCTGAAAAGAATTTGGTAAGCCTTCCTAGCAGAGGTGCCAGTCCTTCCAGAACACTCCTTCCCATCTTCACCAATTAAAGTGCTATTAAAACCCAACTCAAATCCCACCTTCTACAAAAGTCTTTGTCATTACTGAACCTTCCTTCGCACTTTCATTTGTATCTCTCTAAAACATTTAGTTTATATTATGGAGAATAAATATTATATTATATAGAATAAATTAAAATGCATGTATTAAGCATTTACTATATGCCAAGTATTAATTGTTCTGTATTTGGAATACAAAGAGAACTGAGATAATCCCTGTTCTCAAGGAATTCATTGTCTACATGAAAAAGACAATCTATAAAAGTAGACTTAGCTATAGGATGGATAGAAGGCCCAGAAGGTCAGAGTGTTCAACTTCTGGGTGGAAGGAAAGGTTCACTGACCTTTAGGTTGCAATAAGAGGTCAAGATAGTTCTGAGTTCTGGGTTCTAAGTCATATAGAAGCAAAGTACCTGATAAGGCCTAGAGGACTTTAAGATGCAATGATTGAGCAAATGGTACAACCTGCTTTTCTTCCAACTCATTGAAAGGAATGGACATCATGATTCCCATCCTCAGTAATCATTGTGAGCAAACAGCCCAGATGAGCTCTAAGACTTGGATGAGAGGGGTGAAAAATAAGGCAAAGGAGGGAAGGATGGCCCCAGTGGTTCATTATGTTTTTTCAGTGTATGTGTTTTATCCTCTTATGATATCATAAACACTACTACATAAGTAAATATTTTTAAGCACCTCCTATGTTCCAGGTACTATGTTAAGCAATGAGAATGCAAAGAAAACAATAGTATTATCAAGGAGCACTCATTCAAATGGCAGAGATAACATGAAAATAATTAGGGTCATACAAAATTATATAGATAGTAGATGATGATAACCTGAGAGGGAAAGCAATAGCAACTCAGAGAAAGGTCTCCTAAAGAAGGCAGGTTTTGAAATTGATTTTGAGGGAAACCAGAGAAACTAAGAGATTGGGGTAATAAGGCAGAGCAATCCACATTTGGGGAATAGCCAGTGTAAAGGAACAGAGACAGGTGTGGTGAATAATATCTGAGGAACCACAAGTAGTTCTCTAAAGAATTAAAGATGAGAATCCCACAGAGGGTAATAAAAAAGGCACAGTAGTGAGTGTGTGCAAGGTAAAAGTCAACAAGGAACTTCAAACAAAAGGAAGAAAGGAATTGTAATGAAAAAAGAATTGTAATGAAAAAAGAGAAGAGAAGATGGATGATAGGTTGACAGACAGAATAGTTCACAGCACCCTTATGATACTGGGTAGAAGTAAGGAAAATATATTGATATTTAAGTAGATTCACTTTAATGAATTTGAGGGGGGGACACAGACATGGGTCCCACAAAATAGACAGGCATGGATGAATTGCAACTGCACCACTAGAAGAAACCCTTTAATCACTTAAATTACAGTTTCATTTGTATACTTGAATCTTACTAAATTCAATTAAAATTATCATTGATAAGGAGCATTTACAAAAGGATTCAGAAGTAGATGGAGACAATAATGTAATATTAAAGTATATGTAGGTCAAAGAACAAACAGAAACAAAATATAATTTTATCAAAGAAAATGACAATACTAAAACTTTTAGGATGTAGCCAAAGCTGTCTTGAGAAAAAAAATGTTATCTAAAAATGTTTTCAATCAATGAAAAAGAAAAAAATAAGTCAATGTAACAAAAAAAATTAGAAAGACAACAAATCAAAAAAGTCCAAAAAATTGGAATTCTAAAAGTAGAAAAGAAAAAAGTAGTAAAAATTAAAAAGATATTGATTAGATAAAACTAAGGTTCTTTTTCAAACTATTAATTGGATTAGCTTAATTAGCTAATTTGCTAATTAAGCTTAATTTGATTTTTTAAATGAAAGCTAAAAACAAAATTACCAAAATGAAAAGTGAAAAAGTAGAATTCACAATAAATAAAAAGAAAATAAGGAAACAATTAGAAACTATTGTACTTAATTATATGCCTAAATGAAATAGATGAGTATTTATAAACTACTCAAATTAATAAAACAAGAAATAGAAAGTTTAAGTAACCTAATCTTAAGAGAAAAGTTGTACAGAAAAAAAGAAATATTATCAAAGAAAAAAAAAACAATCTTGGGCCTCAATGAGTTTGCAAATAAAATCTATTAATCAGTCAAATAATCCACTTCTATGTTACATAAATTTTAGAACATTCTAACAAATTCTTCTGAAACAAATATTGTCCTAATGATCAAATCAAGAAGAGATCAACTACAGAAAGAAAATTATAGACTATTATCTCTAGTGCATGTTATTGCAAATAACCTAGATATATTGTAAATAATACTAAAACTTTAGCAGAGAGTTTATTGCAACGTGTTAAAAGAATGCGAGATAGGTTTGATGCTAGGAAAACTATAAATACAATAGAATAAATTAATAACCAAAAGAATAAAAATGGTATGATTGTATCAATAGCTATAGGAAAAGTTTATGACAAAATGCAATATATATTTTAAAGTTGTGAAAAGGATAGGAATAATTAACATTTCTTTCATATGGCAAGAATATCAATCTAACAAGAACAAGCATTATGTTAATAGGAAAGTGCTAAAGATCTTTCCTATAAAACGAGTGATAAAGAAAGTCCATTGTCATCACTGTTTGATATAGTAGTAGAAATGTTAACTATAAAGAGAAAACAAGAAAAAGAAATTGAGATAATAAGTATGGACAAAGAAGAAACAAATGTATTGCTTTCTGAGTATGATATGAACCTGAAGAGTCAATTAAAAAATTAAATGAAACAACTTTAGGAAAGTTGCATATCAAATAAACCCACATAATTTATCAGTTTCTATGACTACAAAACTCAACAGGGAGAGATAGAAAGAACTCCATTTAAAATAACTACAAAATTTAGTATAAAACACTTGGCAGTTTGCCTATCAAGCAACAAATTGAGTCAGAGAAGTTTCAGGGGGAAAGGGAAAAAGTTATTAATCACCTATCCTAAACCAGGGACTAGGCTAAGCTCCTTACAAATATTATTACATTTGATTATCACAAAAGCGTTGGGAAGTTACAATCCCCAAATAAACCGAGGGAGACAGAGGTTAAGAGACTTGCCAAAGTCCAGTTAAGTATGTGAGGCTCAATTTTTTTTTATTTAAACTTTATTATTTGTTGGGTTTTGTTATATTAAAATATTGAGGCAATTTTCTCCTTTCCTCCCTCATTAGAGAAGGCATCATTTGACAAAAAGCTCTAAGTACTTATAAAACTACATCTTCCTTGTTTCTGTTTATCAGTTCTTTCTCTGTAGGTGGACATTCACAAGTCATTCTTCAAATCCTATTTTTGTTGCTGTATATAATGTTCTTTTGGTTCTGATCATTTCACTCTTCATAACTTCATATAGGTCCTTCCATTTAAAAAAAATTAACCTGTTTGTCATTTCTTACAATATAGTCGTATCCCATCCCAATCATATGCCACAATGTGTTTAGCCATTCCCCACTGATGGGCATTCCTTTAATTTCCAGTTCTTTGGCACCACAAAGAGAGCTGCTATAATATTTTAGACTACATAGGTTCTTTTCCTGTTATCTTGATCATCTTAGAAAATAAAATTTAAAATGGCACTGTGAGGGTGGATTTAAACTCCACATTCCATCTGCTCCTCCACCTAAATACCCAACTATATGAATTCAATTACAAAACATTTCTGTATATAAAGACAAACCCAAATAATTGAGAAATAATTAATTATTCACAAGTATGTCAAATCAATAAAATGAAAATAACGATTTCCCAAGTTGATTTACTTAATCTATGACATTTACCACTTAAAAAATAATAATGAAATGTATCTGGTCAAATAAAAAAGTCAAAGATCTGAAGAGAAATAATTGTGGTAGGGGGAGAACATGTGAAGAAAAAGGAACCAGGTAGCTACCAAAAAAGCACAAAGCTAAACTGCATAGTGTCAATCAGCACAAGGTCAAAGAGACAAACCAATCCCAATGTTATTGATGAAAATTTCAAGCCAAGACAAAAGGACATGAACTTGTTTGGGGTTTGAGGTTGCGGTTGTTTAACATGTGTTAAAGGCAGGTCTTCCTTCTACCAAGTATCTCAAATTGGCTCCTACCTGCCTCCTATAATGTAGTCCCTTTTCTGTCTCTTATAGTATGGCAACTTTCTATAGTCCTGGCTACTGATTTTTTGGGCCCTAATTCAAGGACCTATTATAGATTTGTTTTTCCTTTACTTAAATCTTTTTAGACATAGACTTGTGCATTTTGTTTTTCATCCACAAGTTATTTTTCTCTTTTATTTGGATTTTTTAAATATTTTTTATTTCTCTTACCAATTGTCTCATATACCTCATAACTCAGCCACACATCCCTAAGTGATCCCTGTGTTTTTCAATACCCTCTTCAGGAGGGAATATATAATTATTCTAAATTGCAAAGTTTAAATTCTTTTTGAGAGTAATTTTAGGTTAAGAAACATGCTACCTCTCCAAATCCAGAAAGTTAACTGTTTGGAGAAGACACCATAAAAATGACTCCACAGACCACAAGCTGCACCAGATGATCCAGAATGAACTTTGGGATGTGGTGATTTGAACTGTGTGGGGTTGAATGCATTTGTTTTGTATGTATGTATATTCTTATGCTGAAGGGGACTGCCCCCTAACTGGCTTTTTGTCAAAGCGCCTAGCAATCATTGGTTTTGTTCTCTTTTCCTCTTATCCTCAAATTATTGTAGTTTCAAAGTTGGTTATGTTTACAAGATCCTTTGGAGAGACTAATCTTCCATGGATCTCAGGGGGGAATGTATAAATGAAAATCTGTTACCCTATAAAAGAACTACATTTCCCAGGAGCCTACTGACTTCCTTTACTTACATACTTCTTGTAGACAGGGGATATTAGGCAAGGATGTGAAGGGTCCCACTTCTTTACTTCCAGTCCTGAGCTTGGTGGTAGTAAGGTGGGTGTTTGAACTGGCTGATCAGCCATGGGAACATGGTCTTTATTTTGTATCTTCTTTATTCCTTGATTTCTAATGATCCTTAATAAATCTATTTAAACATAATATTTTTATTATTGATATTTAATCTTAATTTTTACATGTGGCAGATGTGGAAGTAAGGGGAGAAGTATCCAACTGAACTATAGTTGTATTTTGCTGACTTGGGTATATTTAATAATTGGGAATTTTTCCCTGGTGACCATCTTATATTTGATTTAAAACAAGACACTGTCTTGAAAACATATTTTCTGCTGTCACAATTTAAGGCTCCAACTCTTTTATCTGCCACAGTTTATGTCTTCCACTATTTTAATCATCACAGTTTATGGCATATACTATTTTAATCATTATATGGCCACACCCTGGCCACACCCCAGGAGGGAGGGCTGCTCCATGTGCAGGTCATGGGGGTGGGGAGCAAGTAGCTGGTTGTGTGTGCCAGGTGGCTAGGGTGCATGGGACTCCCATGGGGGCAGGGAGGAGGAGCACACATGTGGAAGGAGTGTACTCCTGCAGTTAAATAGTAACAAAACCAACAAAAGAAACAGATTGACAGATAAAGTTAGTAGCGCTTGCTTGGGCCTAAAGTGTACAAAATACCAACCTTCAATTGAAGATTTAGCCAATGAAATTCAGCAACCAAAAAGTCACTAATAGACAGGTTAGTTAAAGAATTCCCCCTCCCCCTCACTTATCTTTCTTCGTGGCACTTCACACAAGTTAAATAATATCAAGACCAACAAAAGAAACTGACTAACCAATGAACAAAGAAGTCTCTAAGCAGGTAAGTTAAAAAATTACTTTTTGGTTTATTAAATACAGTTATAGTTATATATTACAATTATACATTTTTGTTATTTAAACTATAAATATCACAAAATTATGGTTTTTTCTCAGTGACACACCACCCAAGTTACACTCGGTTTTTTGGCGAATTTTGACACACCAAGCTCAAAAGGTTTCCCATAACTGGCCTAGCCCTTACTGCTCTTTTGCCAGACTCAGTATTGATTCTAAGATGGAAGATAAACATTAACAAAAAAAAAATTCCTAATGATTGACCTTGAGATTGAAGTGGAAAAAATATGATTCAAAGAGAGGGGGGCCTGAATGGACTGGGTAACCTGATAGAGGATCCTGAAAACCTATGACCGCTAAACCTCTGATTACATACAAGGAATCTTCTTAATGGTACAAAAAGGGAAACTGATTGACCTGGCAGGACCAGTCCATTCAATGTTTGAAGACCCTGAAAGGGAAAATAAAGATGCCACCAAGTTTAGCATTTCCTGACTGTGCTGAGAGCTCCTCCCTCCACCAGAAAAACTTGGTCCCCTGAATAAACTAAATGAATGTAAACTTTTCTGCACACATTCAGTAGCCAAAACTGGTTGTGAATGTTCCCTTTGTCTTTACAAAGGAACAATTCAGAAACTTAGAAACTACATAGATAAAGGAACCATATTGATTGACAGCCAGCCAGCTACCATCTACAAAGAAGGTCTATAAACCAGAGGACTCAGTGGGAAATGTGGTAAACCCATTGCGAATGCAATTAGGGCCATAAGGGAAGAAAATGGAAGTGGAAGTGAGGATAAGAACTAGAGGCCTGACCCAGTGGTCAGAGTATTTTTGCTGTATCCTGCTCTCATTCACTAGGATTCACACAGGGGTGAGAAGGTGGGATAGCTTTCACCACCAAAGAACTTGAGAGGTTGCAGGACAAGTTTAACCAACAATCTGATGATTTATTTTCTAGAACAATGGTTGACAAGGTAATGGGTTAATGAGGCCAATGAGGTCTTGTTTTGGCCACAGAATTAGAAGAGCCTGAGGATCTCAAAGATTTGTATAGTGAATTGACTCTAGGCAACTCTACTCCTTCTACCCTCATGCCCAGCCAGCATCCAGATCAATAAATTCCCACCTTTTGGATGAAGCCTCACTCAATTGGTGACCGGCTTTGAGCTGACCACTAAACAGGTATGAGCAGACCAACTGCTCAATAATGGTTGATAGGATTTTATAAACAAACATTCCAAGAGAGTGAGAAAAAAAGGGATAGGATGGCTGCATTCTATGCTATAATTAAACAGGTGAATATAAGAAGTCTAGGCCCTTGTCTCAGGTAGACTACTATAAAGTACTATATTTGGAGTGAAAGTTATATAACTATGAAAGAAGTAAGCTATAAGTGGAATTACCCCTTAGATTTAACCAGTCAAGTTTTGAATTATTCTCACTCTTTTCTTTCTGTCACCTCAATAACTGAAACTTCATGTTTTGGGACTTGGATTCAGAAACAGACACTTGTAGACTCATCTTCGACACCATTTAAATGGATAGGTGTTGTTGCCCGAATTCAATATTTAGCAGCAGTCTCCTCAGTTTGAGAGATTTTTCTACCAAGAGTATCCTATGAAAGTGGATAAAAAAAAGAAAGTAGATGGATATAGGAAGGATATAAAATAGAAGAGAAGGGAAAGGGTAAAAGAAAAGATTCTAGTTAGTTCTGCAACTTTAGGAGAACCTAGAGTAAAACTTGGAAGACCTGTTTCCTCATATGCCAACTTCTGCAAGATTAAAACTATTTGAGTTCAAAGTAGAGGAGTTATCAGTCATTCAATCATGTCTGCATACATGACTTTTCCTGGAAAAGATACCACGTCCTTCTCTAGTGTGTCCCCATTTCACAGATGAGGTACTGAGGTAAATAAACAGAAAGTGACTTGTTCAGAGTCACATAGCTATTAAGTATTTGAACTCAGATCTTCCTAATCCACTATGCCACCCAGCTGCACTTCATGCAAAGAGTACTGCATATGGAGTCAGAGGGCAAAGGTTTAAATTCTAGTTGCACTACTTAATAATTGTTTAGTATTAGTCACTTCAATTGATCTATCTGGGATTCAGTTTTCTTACCTGGTCAGACTAGATGACCTCTTCCAGTCCCAAATCTATGTTCCTATTAACCTAAAAACTGCTCAGATTTGAATATGGACTTCCATAATATCTGCCCAAGAAAATGGCCCACCCACCTAGATCAGTGAGCAAAATTTCATAACACCATCTTCTATAAGGAATTTGAAATGTGGCATTAATTATTCTTATTGATATGGACAGCTAAATGGTATAGTAGAAAGATCATTGATTAGTATGCTAGGGATTAACAAGAATTTATTAATTGAATTAATAAGAATATAATCTAAAGAATTAATCTAATTAATATACTAGATGGTCCAGTGTATTGAACACTGGTCCTGGAGTCAGTAAGACCTTTGTCATCATGCATCTGACAACTGGTCCCACCTTAGTAGAAGTCATGTTCCAACAAGTCATCACCCCATCAGGAAGAAAGAGGTGCTCTAGCCTGTAGTTTCTTGGAATCTGATTTGAGTTGAGTGTTGAAGGAAACCAAAGATTCCAAGACGGGATGGAACAGTATTTTAGGCATGTAATAGCCAATGCAAAGGCATGAAGACATAAGGTACAGAATTTAACCAATGAAGACAAACTGATCTATAGATATAGTTCCAGTTGGTGCTCTTCTAGCCTTCCTTATTACATCCCTGTATTGAGTTATCTGGGACTCTGGGCTCTTGACTCTTCTAAGGAGCAGCTAAGTGGTATAGTAGAAAGAACCCTAAGCCATTATGAAAATACGAACTCAAATCAGACTTCAAATACTCCCTATTTACTAGTGGTCTTAGACACATCACTTAACCTCTGTCTGCTTCAGTTCACTCCATTGTAAAATGGAGAGAATAATAACGCCTACCTTCCTAGGTTGTTATGAGAATCAAAAGAAATATATTTGTAAAGCATTTACCATAATGTCTGGCACACTGTAGGCACTAATTAAATACTTAATTCCTTACTTACTTCTATGGATTCCATACAACCCAGGGAAATGTCCCCCTCAATTAGCAGATTCTTTTTCTCTCAAGATAAATTTGATAACTGCTTCTGAAAGAAGGCTTGGAGGACTAAGGACTTTACTGGGTGCTACTCTTCTACAAGTAGATATATACAAAACACAGATAAAGCCAATAAAAGAGAACCACAGAGTAGAAGGCATTAGCCACTGAGGAGACCAGGAAACACCTCCTGGGATTTGAGCTGAGTGTTGAAGGAAACCAAAGGTTCCAAGACAGGATGGAACAGTATTTTAGGCATGTAATAGCCAATGCAAAGGTATGAAAACACAAGGTTCAGTGTCACATATAAGCTGAGTGACAGTCAGTTCTGCTTTAAGAAAACTTGTTTGGAGGTGGGAGGGTGATGAATTTGAGAGGGAATAGACTTGAAGCAGGGATACCTAATTGCAACTGTTCACTTAAAAGCAGAGGAAGGATTTAATTAGGTTGGTGACTATGTAGGAGGAGCTATAGGGAGAGATGTGGATACAGAAACAAGATTTGGCAACTATTCAGATGAGTAAGAATGAAGACTAGAGGACAACTCTGAGGTTTCAAACCTGGCTGATAACAAAAACAACAAAAAAATCTCTCAAAACGAAATTCTCAGGTAATACCAGATTTTATTGTAATAATCTTCAGTCTCTTTAAAGACAACTTACACTAGGCTTTACATCTTATATTCAGTCTATTAATCATCTGCTGGGTTTATTTCTGAATCTTATTCTTAACTATTTCCTTCTCATTCTAAGATGCAATTATTCCCAGAATTCAATGAGAAACTGCTGATTTTCATTCTTTGGTCCAAAACACCCCTGAAATGACTCAAAGCAGGACTACTATTCCTCAGTCTCATAACATAACACTGTACTGACTAGAACCCCACTCTGGACATTCTGAAGCATCCTTGGTTTCAGAATTTATCTTTAATAGAGAATAGATAAAAATGAATTCAAATATTTTATTTGTATATGAAACACAATTCTGTTCTTCCCATGTGAAAGGAATTCTAGAAAATTAACAACTTTAAGTATAGTATGCTTGTGAACTGAAAAAAAAAAGAACCCAAAGCACAAGAGTTCTTGGTACTGAGAATAGCCTAGCTGTTCCCTACCCATATTCCAAGCCCCATGTGTTTGCTTGGTGAGCATAGCAAACGTCGTTTTCTTACCACTGCCAGTATCACAAAGTCAAAATAGCTGGGGAAGAACAAGCTGTTCTACCTCATGTCTCATCAACATTTCTTGCTCTGTATATCAAAACACAGAGAACATGAGCAAATGTAAAAACCCTTCACAAGTGCATGGCTGGATTTCTGATTCTGAGAAATCATCTCCAAGACTTTGCTCAGTACATGGCAGCACCATATCCAACAGGCAGGTGAAATTCCCAACTCAATTTTCTGAATAAACAAAATCCAAAAAGAGAATAGTTTTACATTTTCATTCTATCTGTTATTTTTCCTCAAAACCATCTATCATATGGACCTCTGTGAGCTAATAAAAAGATTAAAATATTCAGGCAATTCATCCAATTGACCAACTTATAATTAATGTTGCTCTTAATCAAATCTACACTTAATGGAATATAATAGGGATGAATTAGTACACATCTGATTAATTGACTTCCCCAAATATAGATGATGAAATCAGAAGATTATGGGTAGGGAACAGAGACAATAGGGATGTTAAAGAAGTACAAAGAATGGTTTTCATTTGGTTACCCTTTTATAAGAAGTGAAATTTTTCTTGATAGAATTAGTAAGAAACTAGCTACTAGCTGGCCAAAAATTGATCTTCCCTTTAAAATGGTGGTTCACTCTTTAAGAAGTGAGTCAAGGAAATGTGACCTCTAGTAACATAGAAGAGAGTCTGCTCTGACTACAGAAAGGAATATGCCCAAAGAGCCCAACTGAGATACCAGCCCAATAGAGATGCTGTGAATATGTATATATAAATATACCACAAGAAATATATGTGTATGTATATAGACCTATATACACACACACCTTAGGATCTAAGAGCCTCAGAGGGTAATATGTGCATTCATTCTAAGGTTGTACTCACTCTTCCCAATGATGCTATGTGCAGTTAAAGGAGAGGGAATGCAGGTTTATAGGGAAAATGTTTTGTTTCTATTCTTTTCTACAGTCTACAGGCTGACTTATTTTTATTTTTTATATTTTGAATTTAAACACCAAAAAAGGACATTTCCAGATATACAGCAAAAAACAAAAAGATAGTTGTATAAAAGGCCATGACTCTCCAATTCATGCTGCTTGTTTTTTCTAATACAAAATAAATTCTCAACATTCATGCCTTTATCTCTTGCAATTTCAGCCATTCCCATTGATTTTATTAGTAACCTCATTTCACTTGCATGTTGGCAACTCCACACACTAATGACTTTGTGCAGAAGAGGAAAAAACAAAAGGTAGAATACACACCAATTTCTGGAGAAGGTTGACATCCAACTAGGCATTTCAGTGGTCTACTTCACCTTACTATTGCAAAGAGCCTCCATGCATTTCTTGCATATTTTCATTTTTTTACTTTCCAACTCAAGTTTTGTGTTGCAATTATGGGCCTAAAGTCTTCAGAACAAGTCCTATGGGCTCTAAAGTGATGCCAAGACTTCACTAATCTCAGCATCTTTTAACAGCAGCCACTAACAGAGGGTCACCAAAGTAGAAAAATTCATAGCAGTATAGTGTACAGTACAATGCCCTCACAGAAGTATCTGACACAGTAGAAAACAAGAACTGGGTTAAAAATGTGTTAGTTTTAAGAATGTTGCATAATATTTTGTATTTATGATACTGTAGATTTCACATATTGTAAAAAATGAATATTACCTGAAATCAATGTTTATTGAGATAATAGCACCAAAAGTTGTATAATTCTAGGGAATTACTAAAGAGAATAAATGTTTTGCATGTTGCCAATTTTATTTTGTGTACTGCATTTTGTGGAATTTTTCATTGTTACTGACTTGGGAAAAGTGCATAGTATGAAAATTAATATTTTGTTATAAACAATTCTATGCAGAGAAGTGAACTTTCAGCATTCTCTATTGAAACTAGTTTTTGATAATCACTGAACCTAATCTCTTATTTTCCAAAGGTTCAATATTTCAACATTTGAATTTTTTACTTTTATGTTATTTTTTAGGAATGTTACACACATTAAAGTAGAGAATTGACTATATAATGAATTTCAAATATTATTTTTCAAAATATATTTCTTTGTCTCTGCTTCTTTCTGAATGTCCTTTTATTCTCTTCTATGCACTTAAAATATTTCATTAGTATTGATAAACTCCCCAATGCTCCCTACCCCACCTTTCTATCAATTAAAAAATCTGGAGAAAGAAATAGAATATCCCTGTGACAAAAAAGTCTAATCAATCAAAATTAATCTATGCAATATCCATATCTATAATGTATGTCTGTCTCTTTCTGCACTTTAAGCCTATCATCCCTCTGTTAGAAGACCTTTGACCATTAGATTAATCAGAATATCTAACACTTTTTATTTTTATTTATTTTTATTTTATTTTATTAGTTAATTTAGAATATTTTTCCATGGTTATAAGATTCATGTTCTTTCCCTCCCCTCCTGTAATCCCCTCCCATAGCTGACATGCAATTCCTCTGGGTTTTACATATATCATTGTTCAAAACCTATTTCCATATTATTAATATTTACACTATGGTGATCATTTACATCCCTAATCATATTCCCATCAACCCATGTGATCAAGCAGTTGTTTTTCTTCTGTGTTTCTATTCCCACAGTTCTTCCTCTGAATGTAGATAATGTTCTTTCTCATAAGTCCCTCTAAATTGTTCTGGATCATTGCATTGCTACTAGTGGGGAAGTCCATTACATTCAAAATTACCACAGTGTATCAGACTCTGTATATAATGTTCTCCTGGTTCTGCTCCTTTCACTCTGAATCAATTCATTTGTTCAGTCATTCTGCAATTGGAGGGCACCCTCATTTTCCAATTATTTACCACCACAAAGAGCACAGCTATGAATATTCTTGTACAAGTCTTTTTCCTTATTATCTCTTTGGGTTACAAACCCAGCAGTGCTATGGCTAGATCAAAGAGCACACAGTCTTTTAGCGCTCTTTGGGCATAGTTCCAAAGTGCTTTCCAGAATGATTGGATCAATTCATAACTCTACCAACAATGTTCCAATTTTACCACATCTTCTTCAACATTTATTACTTTCCTTTGCTATCATGTTAGCCAATCTGCTAGGTGTGAGATGATATCTCAGAGTTGTTTTAATTTGCACAGAACATCTAACACTTTCAAAGCTATCTTTTTTTACAATTTTGTCATGTTTATGTAAGGTTCTCTTGGTTTTGCATCAATTCATATTTCCCTAGATTGCCTACTATAGTGTTTTTAAATTTTATTATGGCACAATATTGCATTTCATTTGTAAACCACAAAATCCTCAGCCATTTCCCAATGTGAAAACCTTTATATTCTAATTCTTTGCTTTTATTTTTCTTTCTAATTCCCACTTTAGAATTAGGATCTTTGTTTTCCTTGCATTTATTTCAGTCCTACTCCTGTTTGTTTTCCTGCTGAGCTTGGTAGATTTCTTAACCAAACTATATTTTATATGGTTTCAAATCTTATATTTTCAGAAAACTGAGGTTCATCTGAAGCCTACTCCACTTACCCCTTTCCATCATGTTTGTATATACATTCTCTCACTTATCTCAATGAAGGGGGGGGGAAGCAAATTTCACCCATTTTTGTTCCAGTATACCCTTTTTGTTCTCTTTTCAAACCATCAAAATAAGTCCAATTTTGTCCTACTCAACCACGACCCACTACACACAGAGAGATCCTCTAATTTTCTCATATAACTTCCTAAATATTCCTTGAAGATATTTAAATTCTGAAGGCATATTTGTTTCCTTACCCTCTTAGAATGTTAGCACTGCTTCATCCTACTGCTGAAATAAATTTAACTTTCTAGGTTAATCTTAACCTTGTTTTGACATTACAAAGTTCCTCCTCAGCAGTTGTTTTTTCATCAGAAATGCCTGAAAAATCTTCTCTTTCATTAAAAAAAAATCTATTCCCCACTTCAACCTTAATAAAATTATATTCAACTTTGAAGATCAAGTTATTCTTGGTTGTAAGAATTGTTTTGGAATATCATATCCCAACATCTCCTCTTGTTAATAATAGGAATTCTCATGATTTATGTAGTCTTGACTATGTTTCCTTGATACTTGAATTGCTTCTTTCTAGATTCTGGAAGTATTTTTCCTTTAACATAGGAGCTCTGTGTTTTGGAGATAATAATATTGAGGCTTTTTCCTTTGGGGTTTCTCTCAGGAAGCATGCAACAGGTTATTTTTTCTGCCTTCTGGTTCTAATAGATATAAGCAGTATACCTTTATGATTTCTTGCAACATAGTCCAGGCCTTTTTTATAATTATGGTTTTGAGAGACTCTATTGATTTTGAAATTATCTCTTTTACCTTTTTTCTGGGTCAATTGTTTTTAATATCAGGTTCTTATAGCTTCTTTTTTTTAGTCTTTTGGTTTTGTTTTAATATTTATTTTTAACTCATGAAGTCTTTGATTTCTGTTTGGCCATTTTTTTCCAGGAGTCAATTATTTGGATAAGGTTTACCACATTCTCTTCAAAGCTACTTATTCTCCTTCTGTCTGCCTTCCAGAACTTTTATTTCATTTTTTAAAATTTCTTTCTTCATTTTTTTCTAAATATATATGCATCTAATAGATGTAGTTGTTGTGGGAAATGCACACAAAAAATCTTATAGTTGATAGTTACATTCTCCTCTTTTTCAAGGATTTATATATGTTCTTTTTATCATTTTTATTTCATTATATATTTCCCAATTATATGTAAAATTTTTAAGAATAATTTAAAAAATGTTAGTTCCAAATTTTCCCATCAGATACAAGTATTAGGTCATGCAAAACATATTTCTATATTAGCCACGTTGAAAAAGAAAACAAAAGCAAAAGAAAAGAAAAAAAATTTTTAAGTTTGCTTCAATCTGCATTCAGAGTTCATCTTTTTATGGGTGTGAATAGCATTTTTCATCATGAGTAATTCAAAATTGTCTTTAATTGTAGCCAAGTCTTTAACAGTTGATCATCATTACAATAATGTTGTTGCTCTGTACAATGTTCTCCTGCTCTACTCATTTCACTTTGCATAATCTCAAATAAGTTGTTCCATGTTTTTTTGAAACTATCTCATTCATCATTTCATATGCATGTATATGTAAAATAAAATATAACATTATAAAATTAATGTAATATGTAACACAATATATCATATATGCATATAATAAATATGTTTATCCATGAGAAACAAATTCTCACATTAGCTAGTCAGAAAACCATGTATTATTCTTTTTTCCCCTTCTTTCATCCATTCTACTCCCCAAGAATGCAGATAATATGGTATGTGTTATACAAATATTATAATGCACATTTTCTTGTATTATAATAATATTCCATCACATATACCACATTTGTTCAGCCATTCCCCTTGATTTCCAATACTTTGTCCTAACAAAAGAATTGTTATATATATATTTTATACAAATAAGTCCTTTTCCCTTTTCTTTGATCTCCTTGAGAGAGACCTAGTAGTGGTCTTGCTGAGTCAAAGACTATGCAGTTTAATGGTTCCAAATTGTTCTCCAGAATAGTTGGACTAGTTCACAACTCCACCAATAGGGTATCAGTGCCCCAATTTCTCAATATCCCCCCCAACATTTGTCATTCTCTTTTTCTGTAATGTTAGCCAATTTGATAGTTGTAAGGTACTATCTCAGAGATATTTTAATTTGCATTTCTCTAATCAGTTTAAGCAGAATGATTTAGAGCATTTTTCATATGACTATTGAAAACTTGATTTCATCTGAACGTTGTTCATATACTTTGAACATTTATCAACTGGGGAATAGCTCTTATTTTTGTAAATTTGGTTGTTACCTATATATTTGAGAAATGAGGCCTTTATTACAGAAAACTGCTGTAAACATTTTTCCCAGTTTGCTATTTTCCTTCTGATTTTGGTTGAATAAGTTTTGTTTGTAAAAAAACTTTTTAGTTGTATGTAACCAAAATTATTTACTTTACTTCCCATAATAACCCCCCTCACTTTTTTGTTCATAAATTCTTTGCTTCTCCATAAATCAAGCAGGTACATCTTCCCATGCTTTCCTAATTTACTTACTATAATATCACTTATATCTAAGTCACTTATCCATTTTGACCTTGTCTTATTATATGATACGGGATTTTGGTTTGTGCCTAGTTTCTGCGAAACTGTTTTCCAATTTTAACGGCAAGTTTTGTCAAATGTTGTCAAATGTCAAACTATTTCCCACACTGTATTCCAATTCTCCAAGCAGTTTTTATCAAATAGTGGATTTTGGTCCCAAAAGGTCTTTGGGCTTATCATAGACTGTCTTGTGGAGGTCACTTACCCCAAGTCTATTCCACTGACCCTCCTTTCTATGTCTTAGCCAGTATCATATTGTTTTGATGACCACTGCTTTATAGTATAGTTTGAGATCTGGTACAGCAAGACCACCTTCCTTCATATTTTTTTTTCATTATTTCCCTGGATATCCTTGATCTTTCGTTCTTCCAAATGAACTTTGTTATGGTTTTTTCAAATTCATTAAAAAAATTTTGGTACTTCAATGGGTATGGCACTAAATAAGTAAATAAGTTTGGGTAGGATGGTCATTTTCATTATGTTAGCTTATCCTACCCATGAGCAGTTAATGTTTTTCCAGTTGTTTAGATCTAGTTTTAATTGTGTGGAAAGTGTTTTGTAGTTGTGTTCATATAGTTGCTGTGTTTGTCTCAGCAGATAGATTCCTAAGTATTTTATATTGTCTAGGGTGATTTTAAATGGAATTTCTCTTTCTAATTCCTACTGCTGAGATGTGTTGGAGATATATAGAAATGCTGATGACTTATGTGGGTTTATTTTGTATCCTGCAACTTTGCAAAAAGTTGTTAATTATTTCCAATAGCTTTTTAGTTGATTCTCTAGGATTCTTTAAGTAGACCATCATATCATCCGCAAAGAGTGATAGTTTGGTCTCCTCATTGCCAATTTTAATACCCTCAATTTCTTTTTTCTTCTCTAATTGCTACTGCTAGTATTTCTAGTACAATGATAAGTAATAGAGGTGATAATTAGCATCCTTATTTCACTCCTGATCTTATTGGGAATGCATCTAGTTTATTCCCATTGCAGATGATGTTGGCTGATGGTTTTAGATACTGTTTAATATTTTTTAGGAAAGACGCTTTTATTCCTATGCTTTCTAGTGTTTTCAATAGGAATTGAGTATTGTATTTTATCAAAGGCTTTTTCTGCATCTATTGAGATAATCTTGTGATTTTTGTTGGTTTGCTTGTTGATATGGTCAATTATGTGGATGGTTTTCCTAATATTGAACCATCCTTGCACTCCTGGTATAAATCCCACCTGATCATAGTGAATAACTCTCGTGATGACTTCCTGGAGTCTTTTTGTTACTATCCTACTTAAGATTTTTGCATCTATGAAGATTGGTCTATACTTTTCTTTCTCCGTTTTTGACCTACCTGACTTTGGAATCAGTACCATATTTGTGTCATAAAAGGAATTTGGTAGAACTCCCTCTTTGTTTATTATGTCAAATAGTTTGCATAGTATTGGGCTGTTCTTTGAATGTTTGATAGAATTCACTTGTGAATCCATCAGGCCCTGGGGATTTTTTCTTAGGGAGTTCTTTGATGGCTTGTTCAATTTCTTTTTCTGATATGGGGTTATTTAAGAATTCCATTTCTTCTTCTGTTAATCTAGGCAATTCATATTTTTGTAAATATTCATCCATATCACCTAGATTGGCATATTTATTGCCATATAATTTGGAAAAATAATATGCTTCCCTTTCTGGCCCCTTCCGTTTTGTTCTCTTCTTATTTTTGTAGGTTCTATTAAGTTCCCTCCCACCTCTCTTTCCCTCCCTTTTTGTATTCCTTCCCTTACCCCCCCACCTTAATTTTCCTTTCTCACTTTCCCTATAGGATAAAATCGATTTCAGACTCCAATGGATCTAGATGTTCTTCCCTATCAGAATTGATTTGACTGAGAGTAAGGTTTAAGTATTATCTGTTAGGACTTTCTTCCTCTCCTTTTTAGAAGAGTATTCTTCCCCTCCCCCTCCCATGCGTATCTTTCTGTGATAAAGATTATCCTATTTATTTTATTTTTTCAAGTATCTCTTGGTGCCATCATTGATTCCCCCCTCCCTTTTTCTTTTTTTGCATATCATCTTATAGCACTTATTACCTCAATCTCTTCCTATGAATGATTCTTCTAATTACTATAATAGTGAATATAATTTTTGAACATTACAAATAACATTTCCCCATATATTAATATAAATATTTTTATCTTATTGTAGCCCTTAAAGAAGAAAGTTTGAATAAAAAACATTTTCCCCTTTTCCCTCTCTTTCTTATTTACCTTTTCATGTTTCTCTTGATCTTTGTGTATGGATATCAAACCTTCCACTTAGATCTGATCTTTTCTTTGCAAATACTTGGAAATATTCTATTTTGTTGAATGCCCATACTTTCCCCTGGAAGTGTATAGTCAGTTTTGATGAATAGGTGATCCTTGGTTGAAGGCCCAATTCTCTTGCCTTCTGAATATCATATTCCAAGCTTTGGGGTCCTACAGTGTGGAAGCTGCCTGGTCTTGTGTAATCCTGATAGGTGCTCCTTGGTATTTGAATTGTCTATTTTTGGCTTCTTGTAGAATTTTCTCCTTAGCTTGAAAGCTCTTGAATTTGGCAATTACATTCCTGGGAGTTGTCTTTTGAGAATTTAGTGTAGAGGGTGTTCTATGAACTCTTTCAATGTCTATTCTGTCCCCTTGTTCAAGAACATCAGGGAAGTTTTTTTGGAAGATTTATTGTAGTATGATGTCAAAATTTCTGTTTATTTCTGGCTTTTCAGGAAACCAATGATTCACATTTTTTTTTTCTCTTTGCTCTGTTTTCCTGATCTTCTCAGTGACATATTTTATGTTTTCACCTATTTTGTCAGTCTTTTGACTTTGCTTTATTAATTCTTGCTTTTTTGCATGATCATTGTCTTCCAATTGCCTAATTCTCTATTTTAAAGACTGGTTTTCCTTTTCAGTTTGGTCTGTCTTGCTTTTCATGGCTTCCAGCTGTTTCTCCAATTGGGAGTTCTTGTTCTTGTTCTTTAAACTGTTATTTTCTCTTTTTCTTGCCAGAAGGCTTCCATCTTTTTGATAAGCTCCAATTTAAATTCCTCAAGAGCTTGTGGACAATTCTATTTTTTGGAAGGTTTTGATACAACTATTTTAATTTCCTCTGTAGCCTGAGTTTTTCCTCCATAAAAATTTTCCAGGATCAATCCCTTTTTCTTGTTTTTCTTAGTGGAGGGAGGTTGTTGTTCCTGGGCACAATTTGCCATCACTGTGGAGGTTTTTCCTTCCCCCCTTTTTAGTCAGAAATCTGAGTGAGATGGGCAGGCTCTCTGTGTATGGAGTTAAGGAGCAAGGATTTTGCCTGAGGCAAGCTCTTGAATCTCCGCAGCTTCTGCTGTTTGCTGCCCTTTTCTGTGCTATCTTCCTGCAAGCACCCACAGTCTGTGCTCTTCAGCCTGCTGGGGTTTCAGGTCTAGCTGCTCTCAGGGGTAGGTCTTTGGTGGTCTTAGTCAGCTTTGGTGGTCTTAGGACCTAGAGGTGACCCTCACACACTGTGGAGGTACCCCTTGCTTACTCGCTGATTCTGGCATGCACTGGCTTTGATTCTGGCTCTGTAGGTGGGGTGGGGGAGGGTAGATCAGCTCACATTTTGATGGGAGCTTTTTCACCCCCTTATAGTGTGGAAATGCCCAAATCTCATGTACCTTCAATGCTGTGCCCTACTGTAGAGTCCCTTCATTCTTATGAATTTGGTTTTTTTTATCTTTTGAGATAGTCTATATTGGTGGGTGCTTAGGAGAGGAAGAATCCTGCATCTAGACTGCCTCCATGTTTACCCAGAAGTCAAATAATCCCTTATTTAACTTATTTATCTATTTGGCCTAAGAGATTGAAGGAGAAATAGTTCCAGGAAAGTAGGAAAGGACAAGGGAGCTATGCTTTCCTTTCTGAGAGTCCACAGCTTCCCTTAGGAGTCTGAGATGTTTTTTTTTTCCCTCAGATTGAGAGAGGTTGGAGATGTCTTGTTTGAAGGAAGATCAGCTATAAGCTTTGTAGGTAGAAACAGGATCCTCTCAGGTGGCTTTGGTAATTCCTCAGCCTCCTAAACTCTCAGGGTCAGTCTCAAACCAGAAGTCCAGAGGCTCACCAGAATCCTCTCAGATCCATTTTTTCCTCCCAGCAGCCTTTGCTCTCCAATTGCAACTGAGAGAACTCTCAGTATCCCTGTCAGGGTTCCAAATATTTCCCTGCCCCCATCCTTACATTCCTTTATATATTTATTTTTTAATTAGTTTATATATTTTGGGGATTATGACTTAATGTTTGGTAGAATTCAATTGTGAATCCATTTGGTCTTGGTGGTTTTTTCTTAGAGAGCTCATTAATGACACGATCAATGTCTTTCTCTAAGATAAAGTTGTTATTTCCTCTTCTGCTAATCTGGGCAGTTCATAATTTTAAAAATATTTAGCCATTTAACTTAGATTGTCAGTTTTACTAGCAAATCATTGGGCAAAAGAACTTCATAATTGCCTTAATTTTCAGGATTTTCATTTTAGGGTTTAATTTTTAATTTGTACTTTTTCTAGTTTTCTTCATAAATGCCAAATTCGCTGATCTGCTTTTTCTCTTTTAAATTTAGGTAGGCATTTAAAGATATAAATTTTCCCCTAAGTATTGCTTCAGTTGAATCCTAGAATATTGTGTAATCCTGACTATGGCTCAACAGTATTTGAATGGATTCTTTCTAGTTACTTGAATCATTTTCTCTTTGATCTGGAAGCTCTCGAATTTTGGCTATAATATTCCTAGAAGTTTTTTATTGAGTAATATCTTTCAGGAAATGATAGGTACAGTTTTTCACTTTCTGTTTTGTTCTCTGGTTCTTAGACATTGGAGCAGTTTTTCTTGATTTCTTTTTTTTTTAACTCTTACCTTCCATTTAAAAATAGATACTGTGTATTGATCCCAAGGCAGAAGAGTATCAACAGTTAGGCAACGGGGGCTAAGTGACTTTCCTGGGGTCACATAGCCAGGAAGTGTCTAAGTTTAGATTTGAACCCATGATTTCCCATCTATAGGCCCAGCCTTCAATCTACTGAGCCACCTAACTCCCCCCTTATAATTTGAAGCACTATGTCTAGGCTCCTTTGTTGATCATACCTTTCAGGTAATTTTTATAATAAATAATAAATTATCTTTACTAGAGCTATTTCTAAGTCAGTTGTTTTTCCTATAAAATATTACATATCTTCTAGTTTTTTCATTCTTTGGATTATATTGGTTTTTGGTCTCTCGTGGAATCATTATTTTCCATTTGGCCAATTCTAATTTTTAGAAAATTATTTTCCTCAGTGAGGTTTTGTACTTCTTTTCCCATTTTGTCAATTCTGGTTTTTAAGGTATTATTTTTTCAGATTTTTTTTTTGCCTATTTTACCAAGCTTTTAATTGTCTTTTCATAATTTTCATCCTTTGCCTTTATTTCCTTATTTTTCTTATAAAAATTTTCTACAAGCCCATATTTAATTTTGAAAATCATTTTTTAGTTCTTCCAGACATTCTTATTGGGCTAGTGTCCAACTCAAATTTTTTTTTGAGGCATAACTTATAGATATCTTAACTTCATCGTCTTCTGGGTTTGTGTCTTAATCTTCCCTGTCACCTTAGTAGATTTTTTAATAATCAGTTTTACTTTGTTGTTTAGTCATTTTCCACCCTATTTCTTGATTTCAAACTTTAGATTAATGTTGGGTTCTAAGAGACTCTGTCTCAAACTTCAGGCTTTTTCTGCACTGCTGTTTTCAGAGCTAAGTTCTGGAGTTTTGGAAAGTTTTGGTGTTTTTAAAGTGATGTGATTTGGAGAGATATATAACTACTGTTCTCTTTGTAGCATTTTTGTCATTACTCAGGAAATGCCCTTGACTCCTTATAACTCTTCCTTATGATTGTAAACTATTCCTCAAGGGTCTTCTTCCCTTGGGATCAGAAATAATACCATTTCTCAGAGTCCCTGATCCCTTGGGGCTTGAAATACTCTGATTGATACTCTGATTCATGGCTTTCTCTGCTTCTCTGCTTTTGTACTCAGCAGTGGGTATAAGCAATAGAGTTGCCAAATAGCATCTGGTTCTATCCAGTGTTAGCACAGGAAAAACTTATAATCTCTTTCTGAGCAATTGCCAGGTACCCTTTCTGCCTCTGGCTTGAGAGATCCCAAAGTTGTAGGTGCTTCTGTTTCTATTATCTAGTCCTACCACTAGTATTTCATCTACATAGGCTATGAACCTGCCCCCTCCTATATTGTCTTGGACTAGAAAAATGTTTTACTCTAACCTGCTGGTTCTGCTGCTTTAGGATTTGATTTGAGGTGTTATTTTTAAAGTTGTGTGGAAAATGTTGGAGTAGAACAGAGAAGTTCAAGGTCACTAAGAGAATCCCCTTCAACCAATATTAAAATAACACCACAAAACAAATACAGGCGTGAAAGAACCAACAAGGAAACAGAAAGAAACTATCTTCAAAAAAAGAAAGACTTAAAAGGTAGACAGAAAACATTTAGAGCACTGGTGTAAGAGGAGAGTATAGTCAGCAAGACTATACTTCATCAAGACAAAGACTTCACTCAGCGAGAAGTAAAGAGCAAGCCAAGAACAAGACAAACATCCCCACTCCACATCTGCTGTGCCAGGTTCTGAGCCTGAGTCCAAAGCCAGCATTCAGACCCTGAGACCCTGCCTGGGCAAACAGAGATCCAAGCTAACACACACCCCTTGAGTTTTCAAACCTGTGGTGAAATCCAGAATCCCAGGCGAGGCCAGTCTGTGCTGAAGTGGGCTCATGTGTGTGGGCCCAGAGTAAGGCCAGGAGTCCAGGTCTGGGCCTGTAGTGAGGACATAGATTCAAGTCTGAGGTAGTTAATTGACCCAAGAGAGGAGTACAGATCTTTTTGCCAGGGGCTCAGGGCAGAGCTCCAGGACAGGGCAATCAACTTTATGCCTGATTACGTCAAGGATTCAGTAAGACCAAAATCTTGTGCCTAAGCCTAGGGCTACAATTTGAGGAGCCCCTGACCTTATCAAGTTCAGAGTGAGACCAAAAGCTTACACCCAAGCTTGAGACAAGTCTTTAAGCTATAATTGAATTAGCAGTGGGAGGAGGCCCTCAGAGCTCCCAGCCCTCCAGCCATCATACCATCTCCAAAGAACTAAAACTGGCAAAACTCAGAAAATAAGCTAAGAATAGCATCAAGGAAGGACTGAAGTACAAGAAAACAGAGCCTAACTATAAAAAATTAGGAAAAATTAGCGAAACGTAAAGGTTAAATTTAATGGTTGGACTTAAATTATATGAAATAATGTGGCCCCCAAAATTATTATATCTCAAGTCAGAAGTTTATTTACCAAAATAGAGGGGAAAGAAAAATGTGGAGAAATGTGAAAGGTTAGAGAAAATAGCTAAACTAGTCCTCAGCCAGGAGGGCCGATAGTGAGTAATCACGTGGCCTCCTACAAGAAGGAAGCTAGTCACTTAGGAAACTAGGAAGGGAATCAGCCTTTTTACTCACCCAATGAAGTAGTCCAAGAGACAGAGTCTAAGTTGAAGTCATGATCCATGCCACAGCCTCCAATGAAGTTCCCTCAAAGACTATCTCTAGGAGACACACTCCATTTGACTCAACTTCACAAGAGTGCCCCAGCCAAAGGATTTTACAGCTTTTTTGGTGGTTTCCTGTCCCTGCTCCTTTTCAAAGGGGCCAATCAAAGTTTCCAAATTGTCCAGCATTGGCCAGGGGCAGTGTCTGTGGGACTGACTTCTCACCTCTAAAGGTGTTACCTGTCCTCCTAGAATTTACACATTTCTGAGTTGTCACCCATTTCAGATTCACATATTTCTGAGTGTGTGAACTCTTCAAAGAATTCAAAAGTTTCTGGATGTTTGAGTTAGAAAAAAGGGTGGAGTTCTCCAAGTATCTTGATGGCTTCCAACCTAGCACTGAGTATGGTGTGAATTCACTAAGTGGTTTGAGAACTCCTCTACCTAATTCAAGCTTGTGTTGATTCAATCAAAAGGTAGACAAAGGAGAGTTAATCCTGTCTTCACAATCTATTGAGGCACTTAAGTTAGTGTTAACCAAAGTTTTAACTCCAACTAGGCAAAGAGAATAAAGGATTCCCTTTTTACAAGTATAAACTCAGAATAGACAAAGAGAACCAAGAATTTCCTTTCACAAAACAAAACAAAAAAAAAACACCTAACTCTAAAGAATTTTTATGGAGACAAAAAGCAAGGTACAGACACAGAACAGAATAATGAAAGCAAAGGAAACACATGCAAAGTCCAAAAGGAAAATAAAAGGATTGGACACAGATTCTGGAAGAGCTCAAAAAAGACTTCAAAAACCAAATAACAGAGGCAGAGGAAAAGTAGAGAAAGAGAAATGAAAGAAATAAAAAAAGGAGACCCAAAAGCTGACAGAGGAAAATCAGGCCTTAAAAATTAGAATTGGAAAAACATTAACTGCTCATGGGTAGGACGAGCCAATATAATAAAAATGACCATCCTACCCAAACTTATTTATCTATTTAGTGCTATACACATTGAACTTCCAAAGAATTTCTTTACTGACTTAGAAAAAACCATAACAAAGTTCATTTGGAAGAACAAAGGATTAGGATATCCAGGGAAATAATGAAAAGAATACAAAGGAAGGTGGCCTTGCAGTCCCAGATCTCAAACTCTATTATAAAGCAGTGGTCATCAAAACAATCTGGTACTGGCTATGGTACAGAAAGGAGGATCAGTGGAATAGACTTGGGGTAACTGACCTCAGCAAGACAGTCTATGACAAACCCCAGCTTCTGGGACAAAAACCCAATATTTGACAAAAATTGCTGGGAAAACTGGAAGACAGTGTGGGAGAGATTAGGTTTGGATCAACATCTCACACCCTACACCAAGATGAACTCAGAATGGGTGAACAACTTGAACATAAAGAAGGAAACTATAAGTAAATTAGGTGAACACAGAATAGTACATATGTCAGACCTGTGGGAAGGGAAAGACTTTAAAACCAAGCAAGACATAGAAAGAGGCACAAAATGTAAAATAAACAATTTTTATTACATCAAGTTAAAAAGTTTCTGTACAAACAAAACCAATGTAACCAAAATGAGAAGGGAAGCAACAAATTGGGAAACAATCTTCATAACAAAAACCTGACAAAGATCTAATTACTCAAATTTATAAAAAGCTAAATCAATTGTACAAAAAATCAAGCCATTCTCCAATTGATAAATGGGCAAGGGACATGAATAGACAGTTTTCAGCCGAAGAAATCAAAACTATTAATAAGCACATGAAGAAGTGCTCTAAATCTCTTATAATCAGAGAGATGCAAATCAAAACAACTCTGAGGTACTACCTCACACCTAGCAGATTGGCTAACATGACAGCAAAGGAAAGTAATGAATGCTGGAGGGGATGTGGCAAAGTAGGGACAATAATTCATTGCTGGTAGAGTTGTGAATTGATCCAAACATTCTGCAGGGCAATTTGGAAGTATGCCCAAAGGGCAATAAAAGACTGTCTGCCCTTTGATCCAGCCATAGCACTGCTTGGCTTGTACTCCAAAGAGATAATAAGAAAAAAGACATGTACAAGAATATTCATAGCTGAGCTCTTTGTGGTGGCCAAAAATTGGAAAATGAGGGGATGCCCGTAAATTGGGGAATGGCTGAACAAATTGTGGTATATTGTTGGTGATGGAATACTATTGTGCTCAAAGGAATAATAAAGTGGAGGAATTCCATGGAGACTGGAACAACCTCCAGGAAGTGATGCAGAACAAAAGGAGCAGAACCAGGAAAACATTGTACACAGAGACTGAAACACTGTGGTATAATCGAATGTAATGTACTCCATTAGTGTCAATACAATGTCCCTGAACATTCTGCAGGGATCTAGGAGAAAAAAACACTATCCACAAGCAAAGGACAAATTGTGGAAGTAAAAACACCAAAGAAAAGCAACTATTTGACTACAGGGGTTGAGGGGACATGATTGAGGAGAGACTCTAAATGAACACCCTAATACAAATACCAACAACATGGAAATGGGTTTGAATCAAGTACAGATGTGATATCCAGTGGAATTGCGCATCGGCTATGGGAGGGATGGTGGAGGGGGGAGGAAAAGAAAATGATCTTTGTTTCCAAGGAATAATGTTTGAAAATGACCAAATAAAATAATGTTAAAATTGAAAAAAAAGTTTACAAAGTAAAATAAAAAATTTGAATTATGCAGCTAGTAATGAATGATTTCATGAGAAATCAGGAAACAATAACAAAAATCAAAAAGGATGAAAATAAATCAGAAGAAAACATGAAGTTTCTTATTGAAAAACTAACTGATCAGGAAAATAGATCCAGAAGACATAGTTTAAGAATTATTAGACTACATGAAAGCCATGATTGAAAAAACAAAACAAAACAAAACAAACAAACAAACAAACAAACAAAACTTGGACATCATAATACAAAGAATTAGCAAAGAATATTGCCCAGATATTCTCAAACAAAAAAAAAAATGAAATGGAAACTGAAAGAAATCACAGATCACCTCCAGGCAGAAATCTTCAAAACACAACTTCCAGGAATATAATAGCCAAATTCAAGAGTACCCAAGTCAAGGAGAAAATACTGCAAATAGCTAGAAAGAAACAATTCAAATACCATGGAGCTACAATCAGGACCTAGGTGCTTTTACATTAAAGGATAAGAAGGTATAGAATATAATATTCAGAAAGGCAAAAGATTTGAGTTTACAACCTATCCAGCAAAACTTTTTTGTTCAGTGGGAAAAATGGACATTCAATAACATAGAAGATTCCCAAGCATTCCTGAGGAATAAGCCAGACCTGGAAGGACTTTTCATTTAAAGTACCAAAAAAAAAAAAAAAAAAAACTCTTGCCTCATATTTCCCTGAAAAAAAATCAAGCCTTCCACTTGTTTTTCACATGAGAAGATGGCACATGTCCTTGCCAAGAAAAACTCTTCTCTGTGGATAAGTGACCCCATTCCATCCCATCTTCTCTAGCAGATATCTCCCACTTGAATCTTCATATCCTCTCTCTTCCTAATCTTCACTCTCTCCCCATCTACTAGTTCTTTTCTTACTCTTTACAAGCAAGCCTAAATCTCCCCTATACTTTTAAAAAACTTCAATGTATTCTACCATACCTTATAGCTCTAGTTCTAGATCTCTCTATGCCTTCTAAGCTAAATTCCATGAAAAAACTCTATAATTTCCTTTTTTCACATCTCTCCTTAACCCTTTATAATCTGGTTAATGGCCCAACTATGTTCTCCAGAATACCTTTCCTCTCTCCACCATGTGGTGTGCTCATGATTTGGATACAGCTGATTGTTTACCCTACCCTCTCTCTTCCATGACCCCAACTGTGTTAATTCCCTCTTTGCTCTAGCTTTTTTATTTTTTCTTTACTTCAAGTTATTATTAATAAATCTTATTAAATTTTCTCTATAGTTTTTTGATGCTTTGTCTTTTTTTCTCTTTCTATCTAATTCATCCCTAGTCTTCTTTGCTTGATTTTTAGCTAGATTCTGTCCACCCACCTACAATGCCCCTCAAAGCTCTCTCTGGGTTGTCTTCTCTTCTCCCTCTATATGTTTCACTTGGTGACTCATCAGAACCCATTGGATTTAATTGCTATCTCTACACAGATGATTCTCAGATATTTTTATCCAGACCTAACTTCTCCCTAACCTGCAATCTCATATCTCCAACTTCCTATTGGACATCTCAAATCAGATATACTGTAGACATTTTCAATTTAAAATGTCCAATGTTTACCTCATTATCTTTCCCCAAAAACTTCTCCTCTTCCTATCTTCCCTGTTACTGTTAAGAGCCCCAACACATAAATGTCATCTTCTGCCACTATGATGAATAATGAATGGTTTGCAAAAACCTGAGAGGTGCAAATGTCAGAGTGAGTGATTGACAGGAGCTTGTGACTAAGAGTCACATGGGGGCCTAAGGTTATAGATCTGGGATAAGATTATATGCCCCAACAGTCAGACATTTTTTTTATCTTCTGAAGGACCTTGGAAAAACAGGTATCCTACTTCTCTTTGAAGGGAGTGGGGTTTGCACTGTGTCCAAATGAACAGTTCCTGGAAAGAACTTCAAGACCATAGTTGATAGAGATCCTAGAAGAAACTGCAAGGCCACAGCTGTTGAGACAGATATCTTACTTATCCCCCCTTTCAAGCTGCTCTCTATAAATATGCACTATCAGGTTGCCCTGGGGTAGTTCTTTTGGGTAGCCTTCCTAGCAAGCGCATGTGCTAGTAAATAAACCTCTCCCTGATGCTTTTGCATTGTCTTTGCATGTTCCTTTGTGGGGTACTTCCACTCGGACCCTAACGTCCTAAAACCAGCTAAAGAAGGAAATCTTTGAATATAACTGCTAGCAGCTTGAGGAAAAGAAGATTGAAGGCATACATCACCTCTGGACCTGTTTGGACAGTAATCTACTGAAGATCCTGGCCTTTTGACTGGACTCCTTGTGTGGTATTTAGCTATGGGGAAAATTGCTGTTTAACTTAGAAAGATAATTTATAGACATTAGATTTTAAGATAACTAGTATAATTTTCTACTAAACTTTCTACTAAAAAATTCCTTCCTCCCCTTCGCAACCTATAAATCTGAATTATTTATATGTTTCCTTGTGTCCATTTCTCACCAAATTCCCAACATAACAGTTTTGGCAGAGCCAGCTAGGTCTGTATGTTAATGAGATAAAAGATAGGGGCAAAAGGCTAGGTTTATTTATATGT
Organism: Monodelphis domestica; assembly: GCF_027887165.1. NCBI lineage: Eukaryota > Metazoa > Chordata > Mammalia > Didelphimorphia > Didelphidae > Monodelphis > Monodelphis domestica. The sequence goes on from NC_077232.1 coordinate 273,603,588, forward strand.
TTCTATTTCTTAAATAGTCATAGAAAAAGCAGTTTAAGTCAATGTTCGAATCTATCTTTAGGTGGCTAGGAGCTTAGGAGGTAAGCTACATAGAATTCTAAGTGCTTGGCTTGCTCAAGGGGGTTAGTGAGGCTGCACCACAGACCCCCAGCAGCCATTTTGGAGCAGCCATCTTGGAAAAAAGCTTTTTTTTTTTTGTATTTAAAATGTATTTTTTGTTTATTTCTTTGTTGTATGTATAAATTACATTGCGATAATATTGTTTTGTATAATAATTTAACTATGGAAGCTGACATGTCAGCAGACATGTTTAGTAACATGATAATGATGTTATTTCAATATGTTATGCATATTCCCTATTTTATGTTTGTTTCCTTCCCTAGCTTCTGTCACTATATTTTTGAAATTGATCATATGAAGCCACTGATGGATCTGAAACTGTGTAATGTTATGGCATATGTACCCCTTGCTATAATCTGTGGGTGTACTGTGTACAAGTCTCTTGCCTCTAGGTGCCTTTGTGTAAATCTCCTGAAAGATCTAGCAGCTTGGTTTAGAAGGGATTCTCACTTAAAGCTGATGGTTATACATATGAAACATCAAATGAATACACTAGGACCATTTATAAACAACATTAATATGAACCAAGGCTGTATACATGACAACAACAAATTAAACAATAAAGGAAAAAAACTAAATAGGCTAGAACAGGAAGAAGCAGTAGGAATAGTAAATGTATATCCACTAAGAGATATGCCAGTAGTTAAGTAAATTAAAGTACATAAGGCTAAGATGCACAAAAGATTTTTCCCAGAGGACCTTGAATTCATCAAAAGGAGGACTCCAAATTTTAATGATGAGCCAAATAAAGTGATTAAAGAAATGCCTAGGGTGATTGATTTATATGATCCTGATTTCAATGATTTTGCCCTATTAATGAAAGAGGTCCTGACAAAAAGAGGGAGGAATAAGTTTAGAGAGGAGACAAAACCAGATCCTCTGTTACAATCTTGGCCAGAGGACTTAAAGCTGGGTACAGCAGATGATGGGGTTTATGATATATGTTGACTGAAGCAAGAGATGCAGTCCTAGAGGTTATCGGGAGGTATACTAAAAGGCCCAATTCATGGTCACAAAGTTTGAGGCTATAAAGGAGATCTCTGAAACTCCTGCAGTTTTCCTGGAAAGGATAACCAAGGCAGCTGAAACCCTATTAGGGATGGATGCACTGGAAGAAAACACTATTGCACACATCAAACAGGTCTTTGTAGAGAATGCAGTCCCAAAGGTCAGACAATTTTTTAAATCAAATTAACCCAATTGGGAAGACTTAGATCTCAAAGAATTAAGGAGAAAAGCTACTTATTTGACAAATGACCCAGGGGATAAATTTGATGATAAGGATTCCATTGTTGAGGACTTGAAAAGAAAATTAAAGAAAGCTGAAATGAAAATTAAAGACAGTGAAATTAAGGAAATAAAGGCTGTGGCTGCTTTGAGATCTGTACAGCCAAGATATAATAATAACTATAAGCCTAATGAGAGGAGATAAGGTCTTAGGCACTGTTTCCTTTGTGATCATATTGGACATCTGTACCAGGTCTGCAAATTTAGAAATCAAGTTAGAAGACAACTAAATATGAATAATGGGTTTAATAGGCAATACAATAACTGGAGTAATAATTATTATAATAATAATAATAACAGATGGAACAACAATCATCACCATCATCATCACAATAGATATGCAAATCAATGCCAGAATGTCTGTTGCCAGGGACAACAAGCCCCAGATTTCAATACTATGCAGTCATGGGTAAATTCTGGAGCTAGACTTAAACACAGCCAAGTAGTAAAGGATAACCAGAGTAAAAGATCTATTGCCTGATGAAGGTTTCCCCTATGACATATGAAGTTGAATCAAGAAATGAGTGTGGTATAAATGAAAATGAGTTGAGAATAAATGAAATTGGGAGTAATGAAAATAAGATACATGAAGATACAAATGAATTAATGGAATCAATGGAGGATATAATTGGTATAAATAATTGTACAGAGAAAGAACATTGTAATATAAATTTAATAGAAAATACTAATGAATGTAGAATAAGAGAAATTAATGAAGAATATAAACTAAATAATAATAATGAAATTGTAAATGGGAACAATGATACTAAGGTGGAGAATTTAAGGACCAATGAGAGTAATATAAAAGATGATGATACAAAATCCTGGGAAAGTCGTGTAATTCAAGCAGATGTAGACTTGGATGGACAGGAAATGACTGAGCCTTATACTGATGTTACTGTGCTTGCACCAATTCTTGAAACCTTCCAACCTCCAAATAGTACTGAACCCTATGTTTCTGTAACTATAGGGGATAAGATATATGATCTTTTGGGGGATACAGGAGCCAGTAAATCAGTTTTGCGAAGTCTTCCTAAAGATTGTAAAGCTGTTTGTACTATGGAAGTGATTAGAGCTACTGGAAAACCAGAGAGAGTAGCAAAATTACAACCTAAAATGATAACTCTAGGTCCTTTATCCATGAAACATGCATTTCTTTGTATGCCAGAATGTCCATTGAACCTTCTTGGGAGGGACTTTGTAAATTGCGAGCAATTGTTCAGTGTACTGACACTGGGGATATATCATTACAACTCCCAGAAGAATCTCTGAAAGCTTTTCCTTTGCTGTTCTTAGATTCAGTCAGTGCAGAGAATGATTTGGATTCCATCTATCCTATTCCTGAGGATATACGATAAGACTTATGTTCTAAGTCTTCCACAGATGTAGGCCTATTGAAATCAGCTACTTCAGTAACAGTGAGAACCAAGGAAGGACCAGTTCCTTGTGTTCCTCAATACCCTTTGAGTAAAGAAGCTATAGATGGAATAAGACCTATCATTAAGTCCCTAATTCAAAAAGGGATCATAATATCATGTTTCTCAAAATACAATACTCCCATACTTCCAATAAAAAAAAACTGGATCAAGATGGTAGTATTTTCTATAGATTCATATAGATTTTGAGAACTGTAAATGATCATGTAATAAAGACTCATCCTATAGTACCAGCCCAGCTGCTATAATCTCATCCATTCCAAGTCAAGCAAGATATTTTACCATGGTAGATTTATGTTCAGGGTTTTTCTCGATACCAATTCACAAGGATTCTCAAAAGATATTTGCTTTCACATAGGAGAGCACCCAGTGGACTGACACTAGTCTTCCACAAGGTTTCTGTGATAGCCCAAGTCAATTCTCTCAAATTTTGAACAGAGACTTTAAAACAATAACATTCAAGGAAAGTAAAATAGTATCTTTTATAGATGATATCCTCCTAGCTCTCCATCTGCTAAAGTGTGTTTAAGAGATAGCAAGATTCTTTTGATTGAATTACATAAACCTGGACATAAAATCTCTAAAGCAAAACTGCAGTGGATTTTGCCTCATGTTGAATATCTTGGCTTTGTGTTGTCAGAGGGTTCCAGAAGTATCACTAATAAAAGAATAGCTGATATCCAGAAACTGAGTGCACCTAAGACCAAGAAGAAACTCAGAGCTGTTCTTGGAACAACTGGCTTCTGTAGACAATGGATACCTGGCTTTAGTAAAATTACTAAATGTTTAACAGATCTAACCAGGAATACAGAACCAGAACCTCTGAAACTCAAACCTGAACATCTGCAAGCCTTAAGTAAGCTTAAGGAAGCGATTTTATCTGCACCAGCTCTTGGAATCCCAGACTATACTAAACCTTTTCAATTATTTGTGAATGAGATGAAAGGAATTGCATCTGGTGTACTGACACAGACTTCAGGACAAAGTTATCATCCAATTGGATACTATAGTTGTCAGCTAGATCCAATTGCTGCAGGTACAGTTCCTTGTTTAAGGAGTGTAGTTGCTACAGCTGTGTTAGTTCAGAAGTCATCAGACTTAGATTTGGGATGTCTATTGATGGTATTTTGTTCACATCAAATAGAAGCACTAATGAAGAAATTTCGTATTCAAGCATATTCAGACCAACGAATATCTAAGTATGAAATTATACTTCTAGGTATGGAAAACATCGAGTTGAAAAGGTGTAGTATTAAACCCAGATACACTTCTTCCTGATTTGCCAAAGAACGGTGAACCATTATATGAATGTGTAGGAGTAGTAGATATAGTGGATATGCCAAGGATGGATTTAAAAGCCACTCCAATCAAAAATCCAGATTTGGTTTTATTCACCAATGGTTCATCATATTTGTGTAATGGAATTAGATGTGCAGGTGCTGCAGTTGTCATAGAATTTGAGACACTGTGGTATGGATCATTACCTAGTAACCTTAGTGCTCAAGGTGCAAAGTTGGTCGCATTAAAGCAAGCATGCCTTCTGACTGATGGTAAAAGTGCAAACATGTACACAGACTTGCATTATTCATTTTCAGTATGTCATGCTATAGGAAAGATCTGGAAACAATGAGGTTTTATTACTACATCAGGAAAACCAATTGCTCATACAGAAATAATAACTGAGTTGTGGTATGCTATCCAGAAGCCTAAACAGCTAGTGGTAATCCATTGTAGAAGTCATACTAATAGAAGAGATTCAGTTGCTAAAGGAAATCATAGAGCTGATATAACTGCTAAATTTGCTGCCAGAAATGCCCCAGTATATGTTATGAACTTATCAACTATAGAATCTGATGATCTAGAAAAAGCTCATGTAGACTCAGAGATACAAAAGTGGAAGGAGAAGTTTGGAGCAAGAAAATAACATGGTATGTGGTTAACAGATACTGGAAAGCCTCCATTACCAAAAGACCTGTATTCCTATTTGTGTCAAGCTATTCACACAAAAGGTCATTTTGGTACTCAAGCTGTAATCGACACCATAAAGAGACAATGGGTTGCTCCTGGAATAAGTACTGTAGCAAATAAAATCTGCTCAAGCTGTTCTGTTTGCCAAAAATTCAATCAAGGAGCATTCAGACAGAAATACTTAGGTGGTAGACCTTTATCATATTGTCCATTTGAGAGTCTGCAGATTGATTACATCAGCATGCCAAAAGATGGAAGATAAACGTTTTGCTTGGTAATTGTTGACAGATTAACCAAATGGCCTGAAGCTTTTCCATAAAATACAAATACATCTAGCTTTGTGGTGAAAGTATTGATTAAGAATATATATATATATATATATATATATATATATATATATATATATATATATATATATATATATATATATCCTAGGTATAATGATACCTAGATTTGGAGTAAAATTAAGAATAGACTCTGATAAAAGATCTGAAAAGAGTCTATGAAACTCTAGGAATATCATCCACAAAGTTCAGGGCAAGTGGAGTGCATAAATAAGAAAATAAAGACTATAATGGGGAAGCTCTGTGCTGAAACTCATCTCAAATGGCCAGAGATTCTTCCCATAGCTTTGTTTTACCTATGTACAAGACCAAGAGCAGATTTACATATATCATCCTATGAAATGCTTTTTTGGACATGCTTGACTACAAGCAAAAACTTGTAAGACAGTATATACATCTCTCTTAGGAGGAGATTGTTAACTTGTTTCTTACTTAAGTGCTTTACAACAAAGACTAAAAGAATTACATGATATGGGAGTATTAATTCAAACTGGTCTTTTGGATTATTCTATTGGATGATTATGAATAGGATTCATAATTTTGAATCAGGAGATATGGTACATGTAAAAAATTTTGTTAAAACATCAGCAACACAAGAAAGTTGGTTAGGTCCTTACACTATTGTGTTATTTTCTCCATCTTCAGTAAAAGTTTTGGGTAGAGATTCCTGGTATCATTGTTCACATATAAAATTAGCACATGGTCTAAATAATAAAAATGTACAAATCATCAAAGAAGAAGAAAATGAAGAAGAGATTGCAGAAAAATAGAATAATCAGTCAAATTGGGTCTGCAGTCAAAAAGATCATTAAGGAGAGGACCACACCTGTGGAAGAAGATAGAAGAGGACAATGAAGATGAAGAGAAGAATTGAGGAATTAATGGACAGTGTTAAGAGACTGAAAACTTATAAATTTAAAAGACTTTGTGGAATTTGCAATGAAGAGGATTACAGGATAAATGGTCTACTTAATACTTTGGTGTAATGTATTATAGTACAAAACAAAGTGTTTATTCACATACAAGCACTATTTACTACTATGGAATTGCAGAAGAATATTCAAGAGGAGGTGAGAAGAGAAAGAAAGATCTGAAGTAGGGGTAAGTATGTTTCATACAACATTAACATAACTCTTACATAACAGCAACTGACATTAAAATAGCAAAACAGCATGACATAGCAAAAGTAATAACATAATAAAACATAAACATGGTTAGGTTACATTGAATCAGTACTTAAATAAGTGAAACAATGTATAGTTAGGGTACTAACAATGTTATGATTAGCTATAGATATTTATTTACTAACAAAATGTAGTTACTTAGATTTAGTTTACGTATAGAAATTTAGTTAGGCAGAAGTATTTTACAGATAGGGATTAGGTAGGATTAAAGTAAGATAAGAAGAAAAGTAGATACTGACTTGTACTACATCATACATTATACAACGAAAACAACATATGACATCACATATCAAACAAAATTATAAATAAATGTGTAAATATATGTAAATAGGGTATATAATAGGATTATAAATTAATTGTATCATAGTATATGTATATATGTAAAATATGTGTAAATATGAAGTATACATAAATATATGTGCATATGTGTGGCACATGTGTATATATTGCATGTGTGTGTTACATGTACATGTATGTAAATTATGTACATAGTTCACTAATGTTTGTTGTTACATGTATTTGCATAAGTGAGTTTCATGTTTGGTTTGATTTTCAATGTAAAACTTATGCAATGTTGTGTTTATTGTAATTTTCAAAAATTTTCTCTAAGTTTAATGTTAATGTACTGCAATAGTAGCACAATGTTCTGTATTAGCTGATAAGAGTATTTTAAGTTTGATGTTTGCATTGTAGTTATATTCATCTTTTGTTTGGTGTTATTTGCTATTTTGATTTTTCTTCTGTTTGACATTTGTACTTGTTCATTATTTAATTCTTTTCCTTTTTCCTTATTAACATTCCTTAGAATAGGTTAGTATTAGTTAGAGTAAGACAGTTGAGTGTAGGTTGTTTGTTATTTTTGGTAGGTTTCTTAGTTTAGGTAATTGGTAAGTATTTTAGATTGTGCACAAATGCAAAAAATAGTGTTTCCAATAGAATTTTTGATTTGTGCAAAAGGGGGGAATGTGATGAAGAATGAACGGTTTACAAAAAAATTGAGAGGTGCAAATAAATGTCAGAGTGAATGATTGACAGGAATGTCAGAGTGAGTTATTGACAGGAGGATGTGACTAAGAGTCACATAGGAGCCTACGATTGTAGATCTGGGATAAGATTCTATGTCCCAACAGTCAGACATTTTTTTTTCTCTCCTGAAGGACCTTGGATAATCAGGTATTCTACTTCTCCTAAAACCAGCTAAAGAAGGAAATCTTTGAATATAGCTTCTGGCAGCTTGAGGAAAAGAAGATTGAAGGCATACATCACCTCTGGACCTGTTTGGACAGTAATCTACTGAAGATCCCGGCCTTTTGACTGGACTCCTTGTGTGAGATTTGGCTATGGGGAAAATTGCTGTTTAGCTTAAAAAGATAGTTTTAGATAGTTTATAGGCATTAGATTTTAAGATAACTAGTATAATTTTCTCCTAAACCCCTGTTCCTTCCTCCCCTTCCCAACCAATAAATTTGAATTTCCTTTCCCTTATGTCTATTCCTTACCAAATTCCTAACATAACACCACTCACTTATACTCATCTAACTTCTCTACCCTATTGCTAAGAATGAGCAATTCTACCTATAGGCTATCTTTCATTTCTAAACCCTTCTCTCCTCTGACATTAACATTACCTTAAATTTGGTCCACTACAATAGATTTTTAATTGGTCACCTTGCCTATTCCAGTCCATCCTCCACTCAACTATCAAAATATCCTTTCAAAGCATAGCCCTGACTGTCAATATGTTTCAGTGGTTCCCTATTCCCTTTAGGATTCAACAGAAAATCCCATTTAATTTTTATAGTCCCTAATAACTTGTTTCCTTCTTGCCTTTCCAGTCTTCCTATACTTTATACCCTTCCACATATTCTATGATTTGGTAATATCAGTCTTCTTACATTCCTTGCATAAATTGTGCATTTCACTGACTGTGATATGAAATTCTCCCCACCTCTGCCTAACTTCTCAGCTTCCTCCAAGTCTCAGCTAAAATTTTTTCTTTTGCAAGACATTTTTCCTGTCCTTCCCCTTAATGCCTGGTCCTAGCCTTTTATTGATTACCTCCAAGTTATTTTATATATGTGTGTGTGTATGTATATGTATACACACACATTTATAGATATAGATATATCTTATTTGTACATAGTTCTTTTTAGGTTCTCTTCTCTTATAGACTGTGAGTCCCTTGAAAGTAGGGACTATTTTAGCCTTTCTTTGTATTTCTTACATTTATCATAGTGTCTGGCACATAGTAAACAATAAATGCTTGTTGACTTGAATGATGCCAATTTAAATGATGGACAAATCCTAGGACAAATGAATATTCATATTAAGTGAATTTATTTTATTCCATGTTAGGGAGGCCAAGTATTATACTCGAGGGGAAAGAAGAAGCTTAACTAGACTGGATAGACTCAGGAGTTTGGGGAACCTTATATTAAAAGGCACTTATAAGCAGGGATCTGTAGTTATTCCAGGAATCTGGTCCATGCTAGGATGCCTTAATCCTAGAAGGCCCAGCCCAAAAGAAATTAGGAAAGGAATAGAACTCTTAATGTAGGCACAATAAAGAACTGAAGCCCTCCCTTATAATTCACCAGTTCTCCAAGGATAAAGAGCTGAGGGGGTCCCTGTAACCTGGTTTTCATCTATTATTAAAAAAACATGATTAGTCTTGTCAAAATAAGAGACCCATTGAGGCTATAGACAGTGTAAAGCAAGAGTAAGCCATAGTAAATCATTAAGTTTTATATAAAATCTAAGATGTGTGCTTTTTTTTTTTTAAGAATTTGTTTGTAGCATAACATTTAGGAGTTTGAAGATATCTTATAGATTATCTAGTCCAAGCCCACCATTTTAAAAATGAGGATCCTGAGACCTAGAGAAGTTAAGTGGCTTATCTACACACTGCTAGAAACTGTAATAAGCTAGGATTTTCCCATGCATCTTCCCTCTTGTCATGAAAGGTAGTCTAGTGCTATCCTAAATAACAGGAAGTTGTCCCATAGAATGATTGGCCCATGTAGGATTTAAATTAATATCAATTCTTCAAGTATTGTTTTTATAAAATGTATTATCTGACAAAATCAAACCATGCGACTAAGTTTTCTACCTGTTCAAAAATCCTTGATCCACCAAAGCCACTAGACATGGAACTTTACCCAATTTATATCCCGTCTACATCAGCACATAATGACAGGAAGTGAGTAGGCTACTGGGAATCATAGTTTTGCTGGGGATCAGAGTTTTCAGGATAACAGATTCAAATTACACACCCAAGGGCTAAGACACAACCCACTATAGGAAAAAAAAACACCCAAGTTTGTAGCAGGGTATCACCCCAAGAATGGGAGGCTCAAACTCTATTCAATACAGAAAAAAGAATTTTATTTGAAGAAGAAGAGGTAGAATTACTTGGAGGCTAATAGAATAGCTTAATGCCATGATGGTGGACCTTTGTCATACATGCCAGAGAGGGCATGTGTGCTGTAATCCACTAAAGTTCATTTCTAGAAATACAGAGGGACTATATTTTTTCACATCATCCATCCCTCTGTCCAGCAGCCCAGTGGGAGCACTTACTCCCTCCCCTGTGTAGGGTAAGGTGGTGGGGCAAGGTACATGCAGTACTTGATGGGGGGGGGGGGGGGAAGGCATGACATTTTAAAAGAGAATTCTTTGCTCTCTTGTCTATCCTGAGTTAACACTAATTTAAGTACCTCACTAGATTGTGAAGACAGGATTAACTCTCCTTTGTCTAGCTTTTGATGGAATCAACAGAAGCTTGAACTAGGTGGAGAAGCTTGAAAACCACTTAGTGAATTCACACCCTCAGAAACTCAATCAGCCAGGATGAGTATCTCTCCAGAAGGTGAATTTTAGAAAATTCACACCCTTAGATTAAAACCTTACCTTCCGAAGATGAAAGCTTAAGTTTCAGAAGGTGAGAAGTCAATCCCACAGACACTGCCCTCTGAGCAGTGCTAGACAATTTGGAAACTGTGATTGGACGCTGTGAAGAGGGGAAGGGACAAGGAGTCACCATAAAAGCCAGGAAATTCTCTGGCTTGAAGCAGATTATCTTTGAGAAGATAGTCTGAAGAGAATGTCTCCTTCAGATAGTCTTTGAGGGAGCTTCACTGGAGACTGCGGCTTGGATCATGGGCTTGGAGCTCAGCTTCAACTTGGACTCTGACTCCTGGATTACTTCATAGGTGAGTGAAAGGCTGACTCCTTTCCTCGTTTCTGAAGAGACTAGCTTCCATATTGGAGGAGGCTATGTGATTACTCAACTGCTAGCCTTCCTGGTTGAGAGCTAACTAATCTCTGCCTGGAACAAGCAGACACAGAGCAAAACATTTAGGTTGATAAGATAGAAGACTTCTCTATCTCCCTCACATTTCTCTTCTTTATTGTTTCCTCTCTATTTATAAATACTTGTAAATAAATTTCTGACTCAAAATATAATAAATATTGCTCATCACATAATTTCTTATAATCATTGTCCAACCATTAAACTTAATCCTTACAACACACAGTCTCTAAAAGGTTCTCCATCACTGGCTTAATTGTATCACCCTTCCTCCCAGGGTGATGAACTTTCTTCTCATTAGACCTATTCCATTAGCATGGCTGGAATGATCCAAACAGAGGTCATGGGTTAAGAGCCCTAGAAACATGACCCGGAACTAAGGGTTATGAGTCTGGGTCAAAGAGACTTTGATTGGTTCCTGAAAAATGACAGACCAGCTCAGAGAGACAGGAAGGTAAAGAAAGTACAAGATCAACCCTTCTCTCATCTATTATTAAGAATACAAATTGACAGCATAAAAAAAATTGCATGTATACTGGCCCAGCACAATTCCAGGTTAGAGAAAGAACTCAACATTTTTAATGGTGTGTTATGAAAGCAGAGTCATAGCTTTGAGAGCTCATTAAAACACAAGTGAAAAGGACAGTTCTTTGGGGGACAGCAAACAATTAAGAGCCATTGGACAGGAACAGGTCACAAGAGGTAAGTATGATCTTTGACCTTTCACTGGAAAATGTGGTCTTTCTGCTGAAATCAGGACTATAACACATGGAATTGAGAGCATAACTGAGAATAAGGCTTAGAAAACAGTGATGAACAAAGTCTTAGATTTATTCTATTACTGCTCCCCAGAAAAGATTTCCTCAACTGAGAGTGGGAACTTTTACCATCAAGGAACTGATGAGGTAGCAAGAGAAGTTTAAATAGTATTTTGAATAACCTGAATAGTGGCTGCTGAAGATGTGGTGCAGTGAAGCAAAAGAGGAGTGATTCTCTTCAGCAGAGTTCCAACAGCTTGGGAATATCTGTCCCATACATGATTCATATTAAAAATTGATTAGCTTTTTATTGAGCCATATATTGGTAAATGTCGAGTGTTGTGTAATCTTGACTGTGGCTGCTTGGAACTCTTAATATTTTCTTTCTTTTTCCTAAAATGTCATTTCTTTGACCAGGAAGGCCAGAACTTTGGGATAACATTGAAGGGAGTTTTTATTTTGTAGTTTCTTTCAGGAAGTCATGTTGGATTCTTTCTTTCTTTACTTTGCCCTTTGGTTCCAACAGATAAGAACAATTTTTTATTAAGGGTCTCTTGAAATATGGTATCCAGATTGTTTTTCAAAGGGGGAAGTCATTTTTTTAGATGTTTAGAATGTTTTTTTTCTCCTTGATTCATTTTCTAGGGCAGTTGTTTTGTTAGAAAGTACCTTGCATCTTATTTTTTAAATTTGATTTTCTATCAATATTTCTGATTTCACTTATAGTATCAATTTTTTTAAAACTTTGTTTTTCTTGTTCAGGGAATTCTAGTTGAATTTGGGACCAAGTTGTCCTTTTGCTTGAGTCTTTGCCTGTAAATGTTGGGGAATTATTTTCCATATCATTAGTGATTTCTTTTCTTTATTCAATTTTCCAGGCTTACTTCCTAAGTCAAACTTTATATCAGGGAATTTCCTCTTTTGGAGGGGGATGGCAGGCATCTTGTTTCCTTCTGATCTCTATTATCTGGGATCATTGTTTCCTGTGGGTATTGGGTTATTCAAGTATCTCAGGGGTGCAAAAGCTGCAAAGTTTCAATGCATTAATCAGTCTGATTTAAGGATCTGGTCATTACCTTCTTGGTCTGAGCTTTTCAGACTCATAATCCTAGTATAGAGTCTGCTAGACACAGCAACCTCTTGTCAGGCAGCTGCCCCTGTTATCACTTGAAGATTTCATTGAGTCAAAGCAAATATTACTATAGGATCCAACTCAGGATCTAAAGCTGGAAGCCTCCCCAAATCTGTTATTTTGCTGTTCAGTCATTTCAGTTGTATCCAACTCTTCTTGATCTCATTTGTGTTTTCTTGGTGAAGATACTGGAATGGCTTGCCATTTCCCTCTCCAGCTTTTATTTTACAGATGAGGAAACTGAGGCAAATAGGGTTAAGTGACTTGCTCAAGGTCACACAACTGCTAAGTATCTGAGGCTAGATTTGAACTCAGAAAGATAAGTCTTCATGACTCCAGTTCTGGCATTCTGTTCACTTAAGTGTCCTAATCCTGGTATAGCATCAGTGTAAAACAACTATAAGCTAGCCTTTGGTCCATGTTCCTTCTAGAGTTCCTTCTAGAGTACACAACTCTAGGCCTCAGAGTCAATCCACACTAGAAATTCATATAAATCCAAAAAACATTAAGTACCTACTACTCAGTGCCAAGTACTGTGCTAAATCCATAGTGATCCTTCTTAGTTGAATGCCCTTCCTAATACTTTCAAGGCTCTGTCACAGGTCAATGTGGACTATAAAAAGTACCTTCTACAATTTCTCCTTGACGTTACCTATCATTACTAAATCTGGTGCTCTTCTTCAACTATCACTGTGGGAGAACTGAGCTATACTACTTCCTCTCACTCTACCATCTTGTCAGTTCTGGTTATGTGCAACATTGCTATCCATACAAGGTCAAGATATCTAGAGGAAGGTTCCCAAGACCTTGGGTGTACCCAAAAAATATTTATAGGAAAATATAGACAAGAATCATTCATAAAGAGGGGATATGGTTGGGTTATAATCTGAAACAGTGGAAGGAATGATTACCCAAAAGGGTGATCTCACCTCTAAAGAAAAGGAAATTAAGGCAATTATTAAGAGCTATTTCACCCAATTATGACAATAAATATGGCAATATAGGTGAAATGGACAAATATTTACAAAAATATAAATTGTCTACAGAAGAGGAAATAGAATATTTGAATAATTCTATATCAGAAAAAGAAATTGAACAAGCCATCAAGGAACTCCATAAGAAAAAAATCACCAGGGCCAGATGGATTCCCAAGTGAATTCTATCATTTAAAGATCAATTAATCCCAATGCCCTACAAACTATATGACAAAATAGGTAAAGAAGAAGTCTTAGCAAATTCTTTTTAGGATACAAATATGGTACTGATTCCTAAGACAGAGAAAGAAAATTCTATACCAATATCCTTAATGAACATAGATGCAAAAAATATTAAATAAAATACTAACTAAAGGCAACAGCAAGTTATTATAAGGAGTATTCACTATGACCAGGATGGGGTTATGCCAGGAATGCAAGAATGGTTTAATATTAGGAGGACCATCCACATAATTAACCATATCAATAACCAAACTAATAGAAACCACATGATTATCTCAATAGATGCAGAAAAAGCCTTTGACAAAATACAACACCCATTCCTATAGAAAACACTAGAAAATATAGGAATAAAAGGGCCTTTCCTCAAAATAATAAATAATATTTATTTAAAACCATCAGCAAGTATCATCTGAAATGGGGATAAGTTAGATGCCTTCCCAATAAAATCAGGAGTGAAACAGTGATGCCCATTATCACCACTACTATTTAATATTGTACTAGAAATGCTAGCAGTAGCAATTAGAGAAGAAAAAGAACTAGAAGGGATCAAAGTAGGCAATGAGGAAACTATTTAAAGATGATATGATGGTATACCCAGAGAATTTGAGAAAATCAACTAAAAAGTTAGTAGAAATAATCAATAACTTTAGCAAAGTTTCAGGGTACAAAATAAACCCACATAAATCATCAGCATTCCTATGTATCCAACAAAACCCAGCAGCAAGAGTTAGAAAGAGAAACTCCATCACTCTAGACAAGATAAAATACTTGGGAATCTACTTGCCAAGACAAATTCAGGAATTCTATGAACATAACTACAAAACTCTCTTCACATAAATAAAACTAGGTCTAAACAATTGGAAAAATATCAATTGCTCATGGGTAGGACAAGCTAATACAATAAAAATTACAATCCTACCTAAATTAATTTACTTATTCAGTGCTATACCTATTAAACTACCAAAAAACTTTTTTATAGAATTAGGAAAAAATATTACAAAGTTCATCTGGAAGAATAAAAGGTCAAGAATATCAAGGGAACTAATGGAAAAAAGGTGAAATACGGAGGCCAACAATACCATATTACACGTTGACTATATTAAATTGAAAAGTTTCTGTAGAAATAAAACTAATGCAACCAAGAGAAGCAACAAATTGGGGAAAAAATTTATAACAAAACCTCTTACAAACATCTAATCTCTCAAATTTATAAGGAATGTTGAAAAGGGTATAAACTCTTCTTGGTTATTTGTATTGGTATTACCAATAGTTGTCACTTATGTGGTCAGCTCTTGTGTTTGAATGTTGAAAAAAAATGGTTGCTTATGTAATTGAAGAGAACTCCTAGTCAGGCCAGTTATAAGAAATATCCCTATAACTAATACATTTTATATAAATTTCCAACCCAATCTTTCCCGCAAATAAATCCTTCTTGATCACCAAATGGTAAGCCTTCTTAATCTAACTAAAATATAAATTCTAACTTACTAAACCTATTTCCAAAAATTTATAAACTTAATATTTATAGAGATCTGCAAAACTTTCTTTCCCTTTGTGAATTTTAAAATCTCCATCTTGCTTGGTCTAGCACCCAAATTTGTGCACACCCACACTATGCTGGTATGTGCTAGTCAATGACAAATCAGAAATAAATAACTGCCCACTTGGGCTGTCCTAAGCCAAGCTTGAACCACCATTGGCACTTGTGAGGCACAGGAAGTGAAGTAGGGAACAGCCTCTGGAATTCACTCACTTCCTGTGAACAGGGCTAGGTGGCAGTTCATACTAGGAGCTTGAACAGGGAGGAGGCCTGCAGACAGCTTTCCTTCAGATTGGTCACATGAGTCAAGGACTGATTCTCTTCTCTACCTTGGCCTTCGGGCCTAAACTCCCTCTGGCTCTGCCAGAAGGTTGAGTTAACCTTTTTCCCTTTCCTCCTCTCTCCTTCTCTCCCTCTCCTTTTTCTTACTCCTGTTGTGATTAAACCACCATAAACTCCATTCTGACTTGAGTGTTTCATTTTAGAAATTTCATAGGTAAATTCCTTGGCAACCATAAATTAATATGATAACATTTCTAAAGGTGATTTTCACTGTAACAGTTTGGCAGACCTCAAAGGTTTATCGAGTTCCCTCAATAAATTTCCTGAATTTTCTTGCCTTTTCACCCTATTTCCTCCTCATTCAGTCTGTCTTTTTTACCAGCTAACTCAGCTTAAAGACACAGCTGCCAGAACAGGTGAGTATAAGACACTTATCCTCCCTTGTCTTTTCTCCTTAATTTAAATTGGTGTCAGCAGGTTTTTTTTTCTTTTCCTCCCTTTATTCTTAAGGGGGCAGCTGGGGTGGCTCAGTGGCTTGAGAGCCAGGCCAGGCTTAGAGACAGAAGATCCTAGGTTCAAATCTGACCTCACATACTTCCCAGCTGTATGACTCTGATAGCTAGATAGGTAGCTAAATCTTATCAACTGATTAGCAGTGAGGAAACTCTGGAGAACAGAGCCCTTGCCTCACAACAAAAACAGATGAATACAGCTAGGGAGCCAACTTAAAGCCCATTTTCCTGTTTCCTGGCCTTTCTAGTCTTAAAATTTTAAGTGAGCTTTGCTCAAGGAAGATAGCACATGGTCCTAGCAGTTTTAGCCTGAGGGCTAAAGAAAGATTGCTGGGGACCCTCCCATATACACACTTTTAAAAAGAAGGTGTTTTATCTCTACCCTTTGTTTATAGCCTATTCACTTGTAATCAGCCCCTTTTCATACAGCCTCTGCCTCCAGACATACGGTTTTGTCTGGTTTCCTCTTTACTTGTGACCCCCTCCCAGACCTTTAAAATAAGCCTAGCCTAAGAGAAAAGATAGGAGAATTTACAACAGAATAGGCCCTTGGCAGCAGGCAGTAAAGAGAGCCACCTACTAACAAGAGGGAAAAGTTACAGGCAACTTAGTAATTGACTTAAAAAAAATGTGGCTCCAGCCCGTACATGCTTTACTTAAGAATTGTCTTATAAGTTCAATAACCAAGTACATGGGATTCCTAGTAGGTGTTCCTATAGGATGGCTCTTTTCAGAGACTATTAGTCTATACATGACCCTTGCATTCCTCTTTCTCGGGGTTGTAATTGTTGGAGTTGTAATTATATACATAATTTCCTCTAAAAGAGAACAGGCGCTTGTTCCTGCTATTACTCAACAAATTGCGGAACAAAATACTTTTATTAATCAACGATTTGTGGAACAAGATGAACTTATGGAAGAAAGATGGGGAGAGATCAAAGCTTTTCTACAAAACATTAAAAGAGAGTTAAGGGCATCCCACAATAGGAGTGATTTATCTCTCCATTCTCCATCATTATCACATTCCCTGGCCCACCCTGCACAAAACAATTTGGCTCCTAGTTCTCAAATAGCAGCCCCCTTGGACCAACCAGCTCCTCCCCCTCCTGACTATCCAGCCCCTCCCCCCTGCCCATGCCTCCTACCCTGTCCCTTCAGCTTGGCCCTTCCCCCCACCCATGCTCATGCTGCCATCCCCAACCCCCATGCCACGACACCCAATAATCCTAACCTTTTCCCTTCTCTTACCTACCCCATTGAAAATGGAGCAAGAAGCCTAGAAACAGTAACACCAGATAATTTGGACAGAAGTGTATTTCCATTGAGGGAAGTACCCACCTTTAATAAAGAGGGGAACTTGGTGTCTATAAGACACTACACACCTTTTCAACCTGACAATTTAGAAAAATTCAAGCATAATGGTCCATCATTTGAGGCAGAACCAATAATGGTTATAGAAAAATTAAAGAATATATTCAGGAACTTTGACCCTTCTTGGTTGGATGTGGAAAATTTGTTAGATACATTTCTTACAAAGAGAGAGAAAAATAATGTCATCTCTCTAGCTAATCAGAAAAGAGGTAGAGGAGGACACCATTGGCCAATTGTAGATCCACACTGGAACAAGATCACACAAAACTAGACCTGGCCAGAGAAGCATTATTAAGAGCCATGAAAGATTGCTCTGATAGACCTGAAACATGGGAAAAATTAGAACTTTCCCGACAGGAAATTGATGAGACCCCCTCCCACTTTATGGACAGACTTATTGACATAGGAAATACATATATGGACCTTGATTTGACCAGAGAAAGGGACATTAAATATATACGCAGGCAATTTGTTAGGAATTGTTGTTCAGTAGTAAAAGACTACTTTGAAACTAGCTGCCCCAACTGGGAGTCTATGGACCTCAAAGAACTGAGGAAAGTAGCAACCTATGTCTATAAGGGTCATGCAAAAAAACCTGAGACTCACAATAAGTCAGTGAATGACTTAATGAAAGAAATTGAAATGATACAGGAACACTTGAAAATTAAGAGAGACCATGGCCCCTTTGCAGGAATCCACAGATAAATCATTAACATACCCCTTAATATGTTCTTTTTTTTATTATTTTATAGTATTTTATTTGTTCATTTCCATGCATTTTTCATTAAAGACAAAGATCATTTTCTTTTCCTCCCTCCCACCCCCCGTGGCCGACGCGTGATTCCACTGGTATCATATGTGTTCTTGACTTGAACCCATTGCCATGTTGTTAGTATTTGCATCAGAGTGTTCGCTCCGAGTCTTTCCTCTGTCATGTCCCCTCAGCCATTGTAGTCAGGCAGTTGCTTTTCCTCGGTGTTTCTATTCCCTCAGTTTGTCCTCTGCTTTTGGATAGTGTTTTTTTTCTCCTTGATCCCTGCAGATTGTGCAGGGACATTACACCACCACTAATGGAGAAGTCCATTATATTCGATTATACCACAGTGTGTTTGTCTCTGTGTACAATGTTCTCCTGGTTCTGCTCCTCTCGCTCTGCATCACTTCCTGGAGGTTGTTCCAGTTCACATGGAAATCCTCCACTTTATTATTCCTTTGAGCACAATAGTATTCCATCACCAACATATACCACAATTTGTTCAGCCATTCCCCAATTGATGGGCATCCCCTCATTTTCCAATTTTTGGCCACCACAAAGAGCGCAGCTATGAATATTTTTGTACAAGTCTTTTTGTCCATTATCTCTTTGGGGTACAAACCCAGCAGTGCTATGGCTGGATCAAAGGGTAGACATTCTTTTATCGCCCTTTGTGCATAGTTCCAAATTGCCCTCCAGAATGGCTGGATCAGTTCACAACTCCACCAGCAATGAATTAATGTCCCTACTTTGCCACATCCCCTCCAGCATTCATTACTTTCCATAACTGTCATGTTAGCCAATCTGCTAGGTGTGAGGTGATACCTCAGAGTTGTTTTGATTTGCATCTCTCTGATTATAAGAGATGTGGAGCACTTCTTCATGTGCTTATTAATAGTTTTGATTTCTTTATCTGAAAACTGTCTATCCATGTCCCTTGCCCATTTATCAATTGGGGAATGGCTTGATTTTTTGTACAATTGATTTAGCTCTTTATAAATTTGAGTAATTAAACCTTTGTCAGAGGTTTTTATGAAGATTTTTTCCCAACTTGTTGTTTTCCTTCTGATTTTAGTTACATTGCTTTTGTTTGTACAAAAGCCTTTTAATTTGATGTAGTCGAAATTATTTATTTTACATTTTGTGATTCTCTCTATGTCTTGCTTGGTTTTAAAGTCTTTCCCTTCCCAAAGGTCTGACATGTATACTATTCTGTGTTTACCCAATTTACTTATGGTTTCCTTCTTTATGTTTAAGTCTTTCACCCATTTTGAATTTATCTTGGTGTAGGGTGTGAGGTGTTGATCTATTCCTAATCTCTCCCACACTGTCTTCCAATTTTCCCAGCAGTTCTTATCAAATAGTGAATTTTTGTCCCAAGACCTGGGATCTTTGGGTTTATCGTATACTATCTGGCTGAGGTCGCTTTCCCCCAGTCTATTCCACTGATCCTCCTTTCTGTCTCTTAGCCAGTACCAAATTGTTTTGATGACTGCTGCTTTGTAATATAGTTTGAGGTCTGGGACTGCTAGGCCCCCCTCATTAGTGTTTTTTTTTCATTATTTCCCTGGATATCCTTGATCTTTTGTTATTCCAAATGAACTTTGTTATGCTTTTTTCCAAATCAGTAAAGAAATTTTTTGGGAGTTCCATGGTTATGGCACTAAATAGATAAATAAGTTTGGGCAGGATAGTCATTTTTATTATGTTGGCTCGTCCTACCCATGAGCAGTTAATGTTTTTCCAATTGCTCAAGTCTAGTTTTAGTTGTGTGGCGAGTGTTTTGTAGTTGTGTTCATATAGTTCCTGTGTTTGTCTTGGGAGGTAGATTCCTAGGTATTTTATTTTGTCTAAGGTGATTTTGAATGGGATTTCTCTTTCTAGTTTTTGCTGCTGAGCTGTGTTGGAGATATATAGAAAAGCTGATGACTTATGTGGGTTTATTTTGTATCCTGCAACTTTGCTAAAGTTGTTGATTATTTCAATTAGCTTTTTGGTTGAATCTCTAGGATTCTTTAAGTAGACCATCATGTCATCTGCAAAAAGTGATAACTTGGTCTCCTCCTTGCCTATTTTGATGCCTTCAATTTCTTTTTCTTCTCTAATTGCTACTGCTAGTGTTTCTAGTACGATGTCAAATAATAGAGGTGATAATGGGCATCCTTGTTTCCCTCCTGATCTTATTGGGAATGCATCTAGTTTATCCCCATTGCAAATGATATTAGCTGATGGTTTTAGATATATACTGTTTATTATTTTTAGGAATGACCCTTCTATTCCTATGCTTTCTAGTGTTTTTAATAGGAATGGGTGTTGTATTTTATCAAAGGCTTTTTCTGCATCTATTGAGATAATCATGTGGTTCTTGTTGGTTTGCTTGTTAATGTGGTCAATTATGTGGATGGTTTTCCTAATATTGAACCAGCCCTGCATCCCTGGTATAAATCCTACTTGATCATGGTGGATGACCCTTCTGATCACTTGCTGAAGTCTTTTTGCTAGTATCCTATTTAAGATTTTTGCATCTATATTCATTAGGGAGATTGGTCTATAGTTTTAATATGTTCTTTCTGTGGGAAGAGAGACCATGCAATGATAATCTGTAGAAACTGACTATGGAAAAATGGAAATAATAACAACTTTAGGAATAATAACTATAGAAACCACAATGCCAATCAAAATAATGACAGTGCTCCAAATGCAGAAAATGATAATACCCAACACAATGCCCAACAACAATATATAAGAAATGGAGCTCGACCACGCTACACTCAGGGTGAACACCCTCAACAGCGTGGAGGGTCCCAAAACACTGCCCAAGCATCTTTATGAAGGTATGAAGGAGGGATGAGGGCCTTGGAATCAAAGAATGACACCTTTGAATCTCCAGACCCTGATATTTTAATGCCAATAATTCCTATACATCCCCCCCCCCAAATAGTAAGGAACCTCATGTCACTTTAAAGGTAGGAAATTCATAAAGACATTACTGTCTTTTGGACACTGGAGCATCTAGGTCAGTTTTAGTAAGCAAACCAGATGGAAAGTGTGATTCTATTGGCTCCCTAAATGTAGTAGGTATATCAGGAAAACCTTTAAAGGTCCCAAAACTTTCTCCTTGCATGGTACGTGTGGGACCCCTAACTGTTGAACATTCTTTTCTTTTAATGCCTGGATCCCCCACAAACTTGCTGGGGAGAGATCTGCTATGCAAATTACAAGCCACAATACTGTACACCCCAGATGGCTCTCTCTCCTTAGAAGTGCCCAAGGAATCCTTAAATTTACTCCCTGTACTTCTCTCAGAGAGCCAGGAGGCAAAAGAGCCTCCCACCTTTGAAATAACTACAAATATACTGTAGTCTCTTTGGGCCACATCTTCTACTGATGTAGACTTACTTAAATTAGCTGTTCCTGTGCAAATAAAAACTAAATCCAGCCCACCTCCTTGAATTCCTCAGTATCCTCTCTCCAAGGAGGCAACAGAGGGCATTACCCCAATAATAAACTCATTAATTGAACAGGGAATAATTTTCCCTTGTAAATCCAAATACAACACACCCATCCTCCCAGTTAAAAAAACCAAAAAGGGGGCCCGATGGCAAACACCTCTATAGATTCGTATAGGATTTGAGGGCTGTGAACAATCACGTTATAAAGAGGCACTCTAGTTTCCAACATCAATACTGTTATTTCCTCTATTCCTAGTGCAGCTACATACTTTACAGTAGTGGACTTGTGCTCAGTCTTCTTTTCCATACCTATACATGAGAACTCCAGGCATATTTTTGCTTTCACCTGGAATGGCTCCAAATATTCATGGAGTCATTTGCCCCAGGGTTATGTAGAGAGCTCGAGCTTATTTGCACAAATTTTGAACCAAGACAAAGATAATATAAAATTTAAAAACAGCAAATTAATAAAATACATAGATGACCTACTTCCACAGATGCAGAACCATGTCAGGAAGATAGTAAACACCTTCTTTTGGAATTGCACAAAAGAGGTTATAAGATCTCGAAGGATAAAGTTCAGTGGTGTCTCCCCAAAGTAGAACATTTGGGGTTCATTCTGACAGCTGGTTCCCATTCTTTTTCTCCCAAGCGAATTGAGAACATTGAAAACTTGAGTGTTCCTACCACTAAAAAACAGTTAAGAGCAATTCTGGGAGCAACAGGGTTTTGCAGACAAGGGATTCCTTTCTACGGGGAAATTACTAAACCCCTTATAGCACTAACAAGGGATTTGGTCCCGGAGCCCCTAAAATTAGAGCCTGAACACCTGTCAGCTCTATCAGAGCTAAAAAAGGCTACCCTGTCTGCCCCTGCTCTAGGTATCCCAGATTACAAGCCATTTACTTTGTATGTACATGAGTGAAGAGGAGTGGCTGCAGGTGTTTTAACTCAGACTTTGAGGCCTTCTCAGCACCCAGTTGCTTATTATTCAGCCCAGGTGGACCCAATAGCTTCAGGAGCACCATCATGCCTTAGAGGCATGGCTGCTACTGCTCTACTAGTGACAAAAAACCGTTGATCTAGTATTGGGATGCCCATTAACAAGTATATGCCCACACGAGGTAGAAGCATTATTGCTAAGACAGAGAACACAAGCATTTTCTGAGCAGCAAATTACAAGGGATGAAATAACCTTGCTAAACAATGAAAATATTACTCTAAAACGCTGTACAACCCTTAATCCTGCCACCTTGCTTCCAGACTTACCAACTTCAGGAGAACTATTACACAGTTGTGAAGCACTAGTGTCCATGGCAGAAAAGCCTTGGGATGATCTCTTGGACCCTCCCTTAAAAAACTCAGACCTGATCCTATTTACTGATGGTTCTTCTTTTATGAGGGATGGCATACGCTACAGTGGAGCTGCTGTAGTCACAGAATTTGCCACTGAGTGGTCAGCTTCACTGCCCTCTAATATTAGCACTCAAGGGGCAGAACTCATAGCTCTGAAACATGACTGTATAATTGCCAAGGGTAAAAAGGCAACAATTTATATGGATTCTAGATATGCTTTTGGCATTTGTCAGTCAGGATGCGATGGCTCCAGAGAGAATTTTTAACCTCATCTGGAAAATCCATAGCTAATGCTGAAATTATTAATGAAGTCCTTTCTGCTCTTCAGCTGCCTGAAGCCCTAGCTGTAGTTCATTGTTCTGCCCATACAGGTGGCACTGACCATGTCTCTGGGGGAAATGACCAAGCAGATGCTGCTGCAAAACTAGCAGCCATAGAAGGGCCTGAATTACTTTTAA
Source organism: Monodelphis domestica (assembly GCF_027887165.1). NCBI lineage: Eukaryota > Metazoa > Chordata > Mammalia > Didelphimorphia > Didelphidae > Monodelphis > Monodelphis domestica. Next base: position 273,627,068 of record NC_077232.1, read on the forward strand.
CATTAACAACTACTGATGACTTAAATTTATCACTTTTCTATAATGAGAAGGAAGTGGAAAAATGGAAACAAAAATTCGAAGCAAAACAGATCAATGGAGTTTGGGTGTCATCTGAAGGAAAACTCCTGCTCCCTAGAAGTTTCTATCACCAAATTTGCCAATCTGTTCATAATAATGGCCACTTTGGTACCCAGGGCATCGTGGACTCTGTTAAGAGAGTATGGATAGCCCCTGGTATAACTACCATAGCATCTAAAGTGTGTTCAGCCTGCTCTACCTGCCAGGCATATAACCAACATGCCTTTCATGGAAAAGCCTTTGGTGGGCGACCTCTGGCTTACACACCTTTTGAACACCTGCAGAGAGATTTCATAATGATGCCAAAGGCTGGACAATATAAATTTTGTCTGGTCATAGTAGACCAACTGACCAGATGACCAGAAGCATTTCCTACAGCCCGAGCCACACCGGCTTTTGTTGCTAAGGTGCTTTTAAAAGAAATTATTCATTGCTTTGGCCTGCCAGCACATATTGATTCTGATAGGGGAAGTCATTTTACTGATTCTGTTCTAAATCAGATATATTCTTGCTTGGGGATAACTCCAAAATTCCATGTTCCATATCATCCCCAGAGCTTAGGCCTAGTTGAAAGGATGAATAAAGAACTTAAAACTATGATTGGGAAATTATGCACTGAGACCCATTTAAAATGGCCTGAAATTCTCCCTCTAGCCCTATTTTATCTTAGAAGCAGGCCTAGAGGAGATTTATACATCTCACCATTTGAGGTGATTTTTGTACATCTGCCTATACAGACTAAGCCTTTCTCCCCAGCTTATACATCGCTATTAGAGGGAGATATTACTATTTCTTCCTATATACAGGAATTACAGCACAAACTGCGTGAACTTCATGAATCTGGAGCTGCAGTACAAGCCGGACCATTAGATTTTTCTCTTCATGACCTGAAACCAGGAGGCAAAGTGTATATTAAGAATTTCAAGCGTACTGGAGCAACCCAGCCTTCCTGGGAAGGACCATTCCAAATATTGTTAACTACTCCAACATCTATAAAGGTTGGAGAAAAGAACTCTTGGATTCATTGCTCACATGTAAAGAGAGCATCTTCAATTGAGACTGACTGTATCCTACCAATTGACAAGTGGAACTGTTTTATTTTGTTTTTGACACATTTGAATACCTTAATTTATGTTTTTTCTTTTTTCTTTTTCTCTTTTCCTTATTTTATTATTACTATTCTTTTATTAAAATATTTTATTTTTTCCCTTTTTCTCATTTCTACGTACTTCAGGTACATACAATCAATATTAATTTTTATTCCACAATAGTAGTAGTAGTCTCTCGTTAACCGAGGATGATGATTGTCTTTGTGCGCTTTCATCTGTGATGTAGATGAGTGTGCACAAAAACACTTGTGCGTGAAGGAGATTTAAGTGGAAAAGTCGATGCACAGAGACAGTCCCACTCTTTCAGCATTGGAAGCCTGGGTCCATTGGCACGAAAAAACGTTACACCTGGAGACTTCCTCAGCTGCATTGGATGGCCGTGTTGTCTTTTGTGCTCTAACACGCCCTAAGTACTCCACAGTGCTTTGCTGCGTCGCCCTCTCAGCCGTTGAACCTTCTTATTGGTTTCTTCCATCTGTTCGGCCTAAGCAGTCTTCACATGCTGGGTGAGCAAAGCCTTAGTTCACCAGGGGTCTACGACCCGATGGCTACCCTCACAAGGTTTAGCCAGCCTGTTGAAGCCGTTGCCCGGGGTGTGGCCACTGCCACATGCTAGCAGCTACTAGGAGCCACAAGTGAGAGCTGGGTGTCAGGTGAGGGTCAGAGGTTGGAGAGCTGCCCTAGGAGGGCACAACAAGCCCTCCATACCAGAGATACTACTCCTCCCTGAGCACCCCATTCCACAATAATATTAGTTTAAATATATATACTTGCTATATTATTAATATGTACCCAAACAGCTTTAGACTATGGGAACCTGCCATTTATTGATAATTGTTGTGGGACTATGATTAATGTTTGTGTATGATTCTAGGAATGGGATTAAAAAAAAAAAAGGAGCACAGAGATAACCTGGATAATGCCAAAAGAGCTTACAGGTCTAAAAATCAAAAACCAATCCAGGTAGGATTGATGCACTTCTAAGCCAATACTAAGGACTTGAACCTAGTGTGAGACTCAGGGTTGCAACATTTGACATATGTTAAGATGTAAGCCTTCCTTGTATCCACACTCTTCATGAAAATACCTACAGACAAGTACCAAAGGTTGGCTACCATCCTGGCTCCCTCCATCCCTGAGAATGAAGGCAAAATCAGACGAGAGAATAACACTTCCCTTTAAAAATAAGAATCTGGTCCTTTTTTCTCTCCTATAGTATGGCAATTTCCTGTAGCCTTGGCTTCAAATGGGTAAGTGAAATTTACTGCATTCTGTCCTACAGACTTGTGGGATTAGAAATTACTTAACTGGACCCTAATACAGGGGCCTGTGAGAAAATTTATTCTTGCTTTCTCAAAATTTTGTATACATAGATTTTTTTAAATATTTTGATACTGATTTTGAATTCTTCTTTAATATAAATATATGTATATATAAAGGGTTTATATTTTTTCCCTTAATTTTCCCCTTTTTTCTTTTGTTAATTTTTGTTTTTGTTTTCCTTTTGAATTAACTTGCACACCCCCACAACTAAATCTTGCATCTCAGCTGGACTTGGTGTTTTTTTCAACACTTTCTTCAGGGGGGACTGTATTTTCATAAAATCCAAGATTTAAATTTTGTTCGAGATAGATCTTCAGAGAAGAAGCTTGCTAACTAACTGAATCCAGAGAATGAATTGTTTGCAGAAAGATATCTAAACCCTTTCACTACAAGGAAGATCCAGAATGAACCTTGGGGTGTGGTTGGTTGAACATTTTTTTGAATGTACATTCTTATGCCAAAGGGGACTGCCCCCTAATTGGCTTTTGTCAATGTGCCGAGCAAAACATTGGTTTGCTGTCTCTCTCTCTCCTATTTCCCCTAATCTACAACTATTGTAGTTTTCCTCTTAGAGGGTAAAATTTTGTATACACTTGCAGTTAGAATTTTTCAGGGTTCAGGACACTTATGTTTAGTGATCAACTGAGGAGACTAGTCCCCCAATTATCATCAGGGGGGATTGCAAATTTTAAAATCTCCATCTTGCTTGGTCTAGCACCCAAATTTGTGCACACCCACACTACACTGGTATGTGCTAGTCAATGACAAATCAGAAATAAATAACTGCCCACCTGGGCTGTCCTAAGCCAAGCTTGAGCCACCATTGGCACTTGTGAGGCACAGGAAGTGAGGTAGGGAACAGCCTCTGGAATTTGCTCACTTCCTGTGGACAGGGCTAGGTGGCAGTTCGTACTAGGAGCTTGAGCAGGGAGGAGGCCTGCAGACAGCTTTCCTTCAGATTGGTCACATGAGTCAAGGACTGATCCTCTTCTCTACCTTGACCTTCGGGCCTAAACTCCCTCTGGATCTTCCAGAAGGTTGAGTTAACCTTTTTCCCTTTCCTCCTCTCTCCTTCTCTCCCTCTCCTTTTTCTTACTCCTGTTGTGATTAAACCACCATAAACTCCATTCTGACTTGAGTGTTTCATTTTAGAAATTTCATAGGTAAATTCCTTGGCGACCATAAATTAATATTATAACATCTCTAAAGGTGATTTTTACTATAACACCTTCAGCCAAAGAGCAAACTCTGTCAGTCTGACTAACAAACTGTTCTCCCAGCAGTTGCCTTTTGGAGCCACTAGAGGAGTTCGAAAGAACTGCTCAGTAACTTTCCTGCTCTTTGATCTGACAACTTTCCAACTTCTTTCAAATTTTCCACACACTCTCCAAGGCTGATCAGAGGAAAAGCAGGAACAACTAACCTCCGAGTTTCTGTCCCAGAGATGGAGTGATGGTTTCTCAACTGACCCGCTCAGGGCACACTGAAAAATTCTCTTCCTCTGACCTCATCAGGGTTACATGGCAATTCTTAAATCAGCCCTAGGAAGTCTCAAATCACTTTTATAAACCCTACATCTAACTGCACTCTATTCTTAATTAAGCTAACTACACCTACATTACAATTATCATTTCAGGAGCCAAGTCAATTGTACAATCTATTCCCCAACTGATAAATGGTCAAGGGACATGAATAGGCAATTTTCAGATAAAGAAATCAAAATTATCAATAACCACACAAAAAAGTGTTCTAAATCTCTCATAATTAAATAAATGCAAATCAAAACAAATCTGAGATACCACCTCATACCTAGCAGATTGGCCAATATGACAGTAAAGGAAAATAATAAATGTTGGAGGGGTTGTGGCAAATTTAGTGGAGTTGTGAATTAATCCAATCATTCTGGAAGGCAATTTGGAATTATATGCAAAGGGCTTTAAAAGAATGCATACCCTTTGATCCAGCAATACCACTACTATGTTTGTACCCCAAAGAGAAAATAAGGAAAAATACTTGTACAAAAATATTCATAGCTGCACTCTTTGTAGTGGCAAAAATTTGGAAAATGAAGGGTTGTCCCTTGATTGGGGAATGGCTGAACAAATTGTGGTATCTGATGGTGATGGAATACTATTGTGCTGTAAGGAATGATGAACTGGAGGATTTCTATATGAACTGGGAAAACTTCAGTGAAGTGATGCATAGTAAAATGAGCAGAACCCGGAGAACATTGTACACAGAAAGTAAAACACTGTAGAACAATCCAATGTAATGGAATTTGTTACTAGTAGCAATGCAATTCGCCAGGGCACTCCTGAAGGACTTCTGGGAAAGAATGCTCACCACATTGATAGAAAGAGCTAAAGGAGTAGAAATGCAAAAGAAAAATATATGATATCACTTATCACAGGTATATATGGGTATGTGATTTGGGATTTAGGCTTTAAAATATTGTTCTATAGCAAAAATGATTAATATGGAAAACAAATATCAAGTGATAACATTTGTACAACCCAGTGGAATTGTTTGTTGACTCTGGAAGGGGAGAGGGGAGGGAAAGAAAATGAATCATGTAAATATGGAAAAATATTTAAAAATAAAAATAAAATAAAAAAGAACAGATTACCCACACTGATCTCTCAAATTATCATAGTACTATCAAAGTATCACAGTACATAGTAAGGATAGCAACTGCTACTAAAGCCTTCTTTCCCTCTTCTTTCCCTTGTATGTTGACCCTGAGTCCTTAAGGGCACTGTTAATAGACTGTCATCTCTGGCAGGTCCTACTAAGCTGGGTAGACTTTAAGTCTAGCCTAATAACGTCTGTTGTCTTAAGACCAACCTATCTAACAGAAAGGATGAATGTGTCTCCAATAAGTCACTCTGCTAAGGGATTGCAGTCATCATCAGTGGAGGGCATGCTATTATCAGTATAACTATAGACATTTGGGAATAGTAAAAAAAAAAAAAACAGCAACCTAAACATACACTTGAAGATGTCTACATAAATATCCCTTGGGTTTAAAAGGAAATTAAAAAATTTAAGAAATTGGATGAAACTGGTAGAATGCATTATTAAAATAGGCAATGTGCTTTTGAATATTTGTGAAACATCATTTTATTCATTATGAATAATTTAACAGAGAAGAAACTAATTTAATTCTATGTTCATAATTGGAAGCTGCCTTTATACCAGCAAAAGAGAATAAACTTAGTACTGACCAGTGGAGAGAACTAAAAGCTAATATTACTTTTATCTTTTTATTATGAACTTAATAACAAAGGCAAATATTTGTATTTACAAAGAGCATACAAAGGACTGTATATGAAATTGTTAATTGTTGCTAAGTTGTGATTGACTCACATACCACCAACACAAATCATTAAAACTTTCCATGTGGAGGGTCAGGATGTCTTCATTGTTACCAATATCATAATAAATAGATTGTATCTCTGTAGGAAGATAAAAGTTCTGTCATTGTGAATTAGAAAATAATTTTGATGTTATTATATTAAGAGAAAGTCTGTGGATAAGGATCACACACGGATGAAGAAAAGTCTTTTGTGTTTCCAGAAAGATTCCTCAGAATCCCTCACAAACCATTTCCTTTCATTTTAGTTATGTGCATATATTGTATACTAGTAGTGCCTCCTGCAGGCTCTACATGGGACAGCCATAAGCTCATAAATCTATTTCAAGACCTGTGCTCTAAATAAAGACTATACATAAAAAAATAAAATAATAAAATACACCCTGTTTTCTAAAAGGACACTAATAATTTTCCTCTTCCATATGCAGAAAGCCCATCTTATATATCCCTACCCAGTATTCTCCCTTCTAAACAATATAGATGGAGACTGAGAACATCCCAGCAATCAATGTCCAAACAGTATAGTTGTTAGGATGTGAGAAAACAAAACTCAGAAGAGCTTCCTAGAAAAGTGCATAGTGAGAAAGCCTCAGAGTTCCATTCATTATGTTGCTTCTGACTCCATCTTTACACTCTTACCCCAAGGCTCTTGCTCTTTCCCTTTTCCAGGCTGCAGGAAGGGCATTCACAGTGATCCTCTGTCTCTCTCTCTATCTCTGTCTCCTGTTTCTGTCCCCCCCTCCTTTCTCTCTGTCTCTCTGTCTCTCTCTCTCTTGGTGTGTGTGTGTGTGTGTGTGTGTGTGTGTGTGTGTGTGTGTGTGTCTCTCTCTCTCTCTCTCTCACACACACACACACACACACACACACACCCCAAAAATTGCTTGGAAATTTGTGACTCATAAATTGGTCAGAGCCGACTTTAGAAGTGGTAATATGTACCCTATGTTTGGTTACAAAATAGAACTGAAAAGACAATTTTTTTAAGCCCTTACCATCCATCTTGGAATCAATACTGTGTATCGTTTCCAAGGCAGAAGAGTGGTAAGGGTTGGGCAATGGGGGTTAAGTGACTTGCCTAGGGACACACAGCTGGGAAGTGTCTGAGGCCAGATTTGAACCTAGGGCCTCCTGTCTCTAGGCCTAGCTCTCAATCCACTGAGCTACCCAGCTGCCTTCTGAAAAGACAATTTTTAAAAAAGACAAATACAAATTATCTCCTCCTCTGCTATTACCATTCCAACCCTTGGGTCCTGTGAATTTTAGATTTACTCTACCCTGCTTAGTCTGTAGAATTCTAGCAACCAGGAATGTATACACCCCCACTGAAGGATTAACTGTAGGGGAGGATGGCCTATGACTGACATGTGCTAGCAAGTGACAAATCAGAAACAACTGACTGACCCGCCTGGGCTGTCCTAAGCCAAGCTTAAGCTACCATTGGTACATGTGAGATGCAGGAAGTGATGTAAAGAACTGCCTATATATTTTGCATCACTTCCTGTGAGTGCTGGCTTAGCAGCTTTGGGAGCTCTGGGCGGCTCTGGGAGCTCTTGATGGCTTGGCATTTTGCAGCTTGGCGGTGAGGGAGAAGCTTTGTAGCATGGCTTCTTTTTGTAGCATGGTTTAGGTGAGGCATCTTCCCTGAGCGACCTTGGTGAGTAAACCAAGGTTAATTCCTCTTTTCCTTGACCTGTTGAAGGCACTATCTTCTGAGGAGGCCCCTCATTTTGAAGGAAGCCTCATGGCTGGAAGCCGAGCTACATTTAATCTTCTGAGACGGCCCCTTGGCTAAGGCCTCTGAACTTCCCTTGGCTTAGGCTAAACTGGAGAAAATCTTCCCCTTTCCTTTTCTCCTTCTTCTTAATTTCTTCCTTCTATTGTAATCAAACCACCATAAAATCCCAAACTGTCTTGAGTATTTTATTGAGATTGAATTTTAATCCCTGGAAACCATTAATTTAATATATTCAGTCAACAACCCTAAATTTTACCTTAACAGTCCCCAGGAGATATTGAGGAAGAATCCAGGTACTCTATGGATACACATTCCTAACACTCTAGTTCACAAATCCCCACTGCTGTGCCAGACAAAGGACATAATTAACTCAAAGAAAAGGCATTCATTTACCGGAAAGGCATAGTAAGTTCCATATCTATCTCTCTTTTAAACATGGGTTTCACTATCTCCAAAAGGCACACTGTGTCTGTAGAAAGAATAGACACATCTAGTGGCCACATTCTCATATGCATACTAGTAAAGAGATACATACACAGCTAGCATGCATGGCCAAGGCATTTAAATGGTGACCTCACACCACTCTAACTAAACATAGTATTTCTTCTAAACAAGTTTCTCAGCCAGAGTCAGGAACATCTAAGCTCAAATCCATTGTCAGGCCTAGCTAGTGAGTCTAGGGTCTCCCCCAGAATGACTAGAAAAGTAATCAATGTATAACATAGAATAAGCATAAGACAGCTATTTATTTCTTCCAGATAAAACAGATTCTTTACAAAAGACTCACTGACAAATAGGATATTGTAACCTATAACTCTTAGTACAAGAATTTGATCATTAAAATATTAAAATGTAGACTATTTAGTAGGACCAGGCATTTTATCCTCACCTTGGCAATGTGTTATCCAAACAACTCCCTCAAGGTCCAACTTTTGACACATCTTCTCTATTTAGAAATAGTAATACCTGAGGGATCCAGGAATTTCTGTCTGCTTACATTCAGTCATTCAATAAGCTGATTCCTAAGCTAGAAATATCTGCTTGATCAACAATGTTGAGAGAAATAAAGAGAAAGAAACACAAAGCAGAAGAGGCCTTGACATCTAGGCTTCAGCTCACCAATACAGCATATGAGAGTGCTGCCACATGTGAGAAACTCATAGCTTGAGGCGGCTGGGGTTGGGGCAGAGAATTTCTTTCTCCCCTTCTCCATGGGAAGACACAGAGAGAGTTCCAGACAATACATTCTGGAGAGAGAAGGAAGAGATGGAGAATGGAAATTGTTTCTTCCTTTAAAGCCTATTGAGTGGAAAAAGTATCCATTTTCAGTAGACAAGAGGGTAATTGTTTTATCAGCTCAAAGAATAAGTCCTTTGGTGCCAGGACACACATGTCTCCAGACAACTTCAACTTAGCTATGGGCATGCACATTGACAGGAATGGAGAATAGGGGAGAAGTGTCTTACTTCCATTGCATATGAATGAGAAACCAAGAAAGTTGTAACCAAGTCTTGTCCAAGGTCATGTACCAGGTGGGAAAAAAAAAAGGCTCTCTAAAGTCAAGATGGCTACTCCCCTCAAACATATACAGTATTTCCGTTTTCCGTTTTCCCTAGAACATAGGATTAATAAGTTAAATCTTTTTTAGGATAAGTTATATTAAAAGTGAAACAGTGATGCAATTTTAAAATCTTATTTATTTAGTCAGTAAAAACAAAAATCTTCTTATCCCCATTTTTTCTCAGAAGTTGATTCTTTTATATTTAGAAACATTAATTCAAGCATATTATTGAATTCATTGCAGAATGTGTAAACCTTAAAATTTTTAACATTCATAAGTCTGTGAAATTTTAAGGTTTACTCAGGTCTAGGCCATGTTGGCTTAAGGCCCTTCATACTTATTTCCTTTTTATCTCTTTCTCTCTTTTCTTTAATTCCACATTTGTATTAATTAAAATCTCTATAAAACCCAGTTGACTTGGGTATTTGAATAATTGGGAATGTTTCCCTGGCGATCACCTTATTTTGATTTAAAAACCAAGATACTGTAGTGAAACATTTTCTGCGGTCAAATTTACTCACCCTCTCTTATATCTATCACAATTTATATCTTCCACCATTTTAACTCACTACAGTTTAAGACCTCAACCATTTTAAATCTAACAAATGCTAAAAATAAAACTGTTTCCCAGCTATTTACATTTAGACCACACTAAAATCTGTTCCTTTCTCAAACAATCAAGTATTCTGCAGGGGGAGACTGACATCTACAGGAATAGTTGATATCTACACATGTAATAATTTTTTTTAAAGAATTAATTGTCCATCTAACATTTCCACGAAGAAATTGTTTTGGAAATGTATATTTAAATCAGAAAAATGTGAAGAATATTGGGTTAGAAGGTTATCTAATTCATCCTGATTACTCTAATGAGAAATAAGCTATAAGGATCTTTGTTTTTAAAGATCTTTGAGAAGGACAGCCTCCCATATGCCTTAAAGGTGTGTTGAAATGAAATCCTGGTGGATTCTAGCCAGGATGGCTGCTCAACCAGAATTTCAAAGCATTCAGAGCATGCGCATGGTACACACATAGGCATGCACATGTGTGCACACACACACAGATTCCAGCAAAAACAATCTAATGCCAGAATATGCCATAAAAGGCCCCAAAACTGTGATAAGACTATAGCTTGCAAGACTCTATCTCTGGAAGCAACAGAATGGAAGATTCCACAAGGAAGCCCCAGTGGTGTTCAAAATAGGCTTTGGAAACTCCAGAGGGTCATACCATCTAGTGCCAAAGTCAGAGATGGGCCCTGTTCAGTGCAGGTCCAAGGGCTCTAAGGTCTAATATCCTGTCCTGAGATGCCAGAGAGTACCCTGAAGTGCTCTATACCTTAAAGACCTAGAGAGAACTAACTCTGAAAGATAGAGGTCAGCAAAGAAACCCCAGGGACCTAGGGAAAAGTGAAACAAGGCCAGTCAGACCACCCAGAATTGTACCGGAGGTTTCTCTCATACAAAGTCTCAATTCAGAAATGAAAATTGAAGAGATGTGTAAACCTGAGAAAGCAATGATTGGTACCAAACACACACACACACACATATATATATATATGAAATCTAAAGATCCTCCAAAAGTAGAGTGAAAAACTATGAACTAAATAAAGTTTGGCTTTGGATGCCATAGTCCCATTTTTAAAGTGTTCCTTGATTTTAATCTCCCAACTACAAACTTCTAGATTCTTCTAGCTTTTACACATTAGTGCTTTCTTGAAAATGTGTTATTCTGATCCCTCCCCCAATCAAAAAGGATGGGGAGAGAATACTTGTCCTGTGTTTCTTAGATCCCTGGTAAGAGTCTGCTAATCTAATGAAGTGATTATGGCAGATAAAATATTAATATAGTTTGCTTCCTAAAGACATATTATATACAAATGTTACCCCAAAGAAATTATCCAAATGGTGAGAATTTCTGGCTAGGAAACATTCTGGGGCAGGCAGGGCCCTTCCTGAAATCACACTGTGCAATACTCATTCCATTTAAGGATAAGACTGCCTTAGGTTGCAATCTAAATTTGTTTCCTATCTAATCAATAAAATAATACTTTAATACCTTACAAACAAAATCAAGGCTTTTCTTGAACTTCTGATCCTCTCCAAAAAAGGGCTACCTACATGAACTTCAAAATAATCAAATGAGAAATGAGAAAGTCAGTCATCCAGTTTGATATTTTGTCTGTTCTGGGTACAAATCAAAAATTGGTTGTCAAGAAAAACAACGGAATCCCAGAATTAAGTGGAAAAGTCAATACAAGTAGGCAATTAGAGAGAGAGAGAAAGAGACAGACAGACAGACAGACAGAAACAGAGACAGAGACAGAGAGAGAGAGATAGAGAGAGGCAGAGAGATAGAGAGACAGACAGAGAGACAGACAGAGAGAGAGAGAGAGAGAGAGAGAGAGAGAGAGAGAGAGAGAGAGAGAGAGAGAGAGAGATCTAGATAGGCAGGTAGGTAAAATGGTAAAAAGTGGAGAACTGAACCTGGAATCAGAAAGACCTGAATTAAAATCTAGCTTTAACTGTGGGCAAATCACTCACCTGCAAAATGGGAGATTTAATTGACACCCAGTTCCCAGGGTTGTATGGATAAAATGATATCATTACTATCTCATTAAAGCTGAAAACTGCACTAAGACTTTGGAATAAACTGTATTTGTAGAGTTATGTAAATCCTAGCAATTATAATCCAAGTTTAGCAAAATGAAACAAAATAAAATCCCAGGTACTCTCTTTCCAAGCCTTCTTGGGGCTTATTAAACCATAATTCCCACTTATTCCAAAGAATTCCTTCATCAGATAAATCTTGGTTTAAGTCCTGCAGGTTGGTGGTGCTTCTTCAGGATTCAGGACCAATGTTTGAATCATGGCTCAGCTTTTGTTCTATATAGCATTATGTTTGAGAACTATTCCAAGACACAATGAAGTAGATTTAAACACCCAAACTGAGAATGTTCCCTTTTTTTAAGCAAATAAAAGATTAAACTGATAAAAATTTCAAATACCCTAACCAATGTAAATTTGACTTGACTTAGGAGGAAATATAGATGACACTTAAGATGAAATTAAACAAAGTGTATGGACCAGATTAAATAAGTACAGAAGCAATACAATTTTAAGGCATTCGAGGAAGATTATAAAGTAATGGAAAAAATAATAGTTATTCTAAAAAGGTAATCAAGAATGTACCATTATACAGGGCCAATATAGCTATTTTCTTATCTCTAGAATAACTTCATAAGAATGACCTGCCTCTATATGCTTCAATAATAACCGTGGTAAAAGTATGAAAAGGTACAACAGATCACATCTTTATTCAGACAAAATTTGCTAAGAGATATAGAGAATTTGAGATCTCACATCACTTACTGATTAAAACAAGAAAAGATTATTGCTCTATAGAACAAAATTCTGGCTTTTAAAAAATTCCTCAGAGTGTTTCCCACACAAAAGTGAATATTCCATAACAGATGTAACCAGGAAGGTAACCTTGTTTCAGAATATGCTGCAAAATATCTACATCAAATGAGACATCAAACAGGGAGACATATGACCACTCAGGATGTTCACCAGAATCATGGAGAACATTATTGCAAAGCCCAAAGAAAAGAGAGATGCTTATAAATGATGTGTTACTTTTTTTCAAACTCCGTAACAGCAAGCAGTACAAAGACTTATCAATAAGATCCACTGTTATGCAAAAGAGATTGCTTAATTCATGTATACTAATAGGTATGAGTACCCCTGGAATACCCTGTGTAAATACCTATAGTTTTAAAAATGTATATTGCCCAAACTGACATGCAACTGACTTAGTTTCAAAGAGGTCCTGGATTCAAATCTAGTCTCAAGCTAGCTGTGTGATTCTAGGCAAATCACTTAATCGCATTGCCAGTTCTTACCACTCTTCTGCCTTGAAACCAGTACACAGTGTTGATTCTAAAATGAGAAGTAAGCATTTAAAATGAAAAAAGAAAATTATAGTAAACTGAGAGACAATGGTCTGACTATGATCCCAACAACCAAAAACCTCCAAGGGAGAACTTCACTAGTCTTCTTATATAGATTTGGGGAGAATGGAGTTGAGCAGATAGAGAAGATAATACAATTACTTACAGTGTAGACAGCATCGTGAGGATGGAAATAACATGATTGGTTAAAGCAAGAAAAGCAGGCTAACCCACTAGGTCTAGTAACTATACCTCTCTGTCATTAAGAAATGGTTAACTGATTTAAAGGATTCTTCTACATCCTAAGGACACTGTTAGTAGAGTAGGGATAGCAGACTCCTTGGCTCCTAGTGTTACAGACAAAAGAGTGGTTGGTATAAATTGTGACTGCGAAAATGTGTAAATGGCCAAACTGTAAGGTTTTGGCCACACTGGTAAAGATAATTTTTAGTGTCTTGATTTTCTATTAAAAATAAAGTGGTCACCATGGGAAAAATTCCCAAATATGAAATACCCAAGTCAGCTGGGTTTTATGGAGATTTTAATTAATTCAAATGAAGGAATTAAAGAAAAAGGAGAGAGAATAAGAGAAATATAGTACGAAGGGCCTAGGCCAAAATGGCCTAGGCCTGAGCCTTAAGAGAGATTGTCAGTCTTTTATCACTCACCACAAGATATTGTTCCAAGCAAGCTCTAGTGTTCAGAGAGACCCTCCAGTTCAGCTCCTGAGCTCCACTTCAGCTTCTAAGGCTAAATTAAATTCAGAGGCCTTCTGACCTCCTTTTAAAGATACTATGTCACCTCCCCTAAGCCCTCACATCTACCAATCACAGTAGACGTTTTCACAGGACTGACCATTCTTAATTCACATCTTCTTTAGTTCTCAACTTCTCTGGGTAGACTAAAACTTCACACCTCTTTTGTTGAGCTTTCCCTTTGCAAGTTTGCAAGTTGTCTGATCTTTTAGTGATTAATTTGACCTTCACAGGTACTTAGCATCTTTTTGTATTAGATTTAAAAATAGACCTAGTTTAAGGGCTTTTGCCTCACTATAAGCATGAGTTAAGTACTTTTTCATTGTTTACAACTTTATCTTCCCCTCAAGGTATGCCTAAGTATGGGTGGTGTAATGTAAAGTTCTCAATACATTCCTGATCAAGTACCTTCATTGTTTAAAAAAAGGAATAGCTTAATCAAATTTTCTGAAGTAGAGTCTGAGTAATTTTAAGATTCACAATCCTCCCTGATGATCATTGGGAGACTAGTCTCCATCTTGTAATCCTAAACGCACTTCTAACTACAGATATATACAATATTCAATTTTCTAAGAGGAAATTAGAGTAGTGAGGGAGGAATAGAAAGGAAAGAAAGCAAAACCAATGTTTTGCTAGGCACATTGACAGAAAGCCAAATTAGGGGCAGTCCCTTTTGGCATAAATGTGTACATTTACAATAAATGTTCAATCAAATTTCAGTTCAATCAACCATATCCAAAGTTCATTCTTTATCTTCTTGATGTAGCATGGGTTTCCCAGCATCTTTCTACAACAATTCATTCTCTGGATTTAGGAGTTAGCAAGCTTCTTCCTTGAAGATCTTTTCTCGAACAAAATCAAAATCTTGGATTTTTATAAAAATACAATCTCAAACAAAAAATCAAAAATCTTGGATTTTAAATTAAAATACAATCCCTCCTGAAGTAGGTGTTAAAAAACATCCAGTTCAGCTCAGGATGCAATGTTGAGTTATGGGGGTGTATGAGTCAATTATCAAAAGAAGAGAAAAACACAACTAAAAACATTAGAAAAAAATTCAAAATAGGCCCTTGCATAGGTCCAATTTAAAGTAATTTCTATCCCACAAATCTGGAGGACAGAATGCAGTAATATATCACTTACCCATTTTCAGCCAAGACTACAGGAAGTTGCCATAATATAAGAAGGAAAGGAACTAGAATTCTATTTTGATAGGGAAGTGTCATTCCCTCATCTGATTTTTGACATTCTCAGGGATATAGGAAGCCAGCATGATAGTCAAACTTCGGTACTTTTCTGAGTACTTCACAAAGAGTATAGATAAAAGGAAGTCCTATAACTTAACATATGTCAAGCGTTGCAACCTCGAGTCCACATTAGTATTTCCTGTGTGCTCTTGTTGGCACTTTTCAGGTTAAGTCTGTGCTCTTTGATTTTTATTCCATTTTCTGGAATCAGATACAAACATTAATCATAGTTCCATAATATTTTAGCAATAAATGGCAGGTTCCCATAGTTTAAAGTTTGGGGTATGCATTGATATTATAGCAAGAATATATATATATTAAACTTACATTACTGTAGAAAAAATATTAATTATATGTACCTTTAGTACAAGAAATGAGAAAAAAAGGAAAAAATCAATTATTCTAATCAAAAGAAAAGCAATAATAAAAATAAGAAATAAAATCAGTAATTCAATGTGTCCTTGAAAAAACAGCATCCATTTGTCTATGGATTATTATCTCCAATGCATATGATAGGATACAGTCAATCAGTCTCAACAGAAGATGCTTTCTTCACATGTGAGCAATGAATCTCAGAGTCCTTTTCTCCAACATTTATAGATGTTGGAGTAGTTAACAATATTTGGAATGGTCCTTCCCAGGAAGGCTGGGTTGCTCCAGTACGCTTGAAATTCTTAATATACACTTTGCCTCCTGGTTTCAGGTCATGAAGAGAAAAATCTAATGGTCCGGCTTGTACTGCAGCTCCAGATTCATGAAGTTCACGCAGTTTGTGCTGTAATTCCTGTATATAGGAAGCAATAGTAGTATCTCCCCCTAATAGTGATGTATATGCAGGGAAAAAGGTTTAGCCTATATAGGCAGATGTACAAAAAGCATCTCAAATGGTGAGATGTATAGGTCTCTTCTAGGCCTGCTTCTAAGATAAAATAGGGACAGAGGGAGAATTTCAGGCCACTTTAAATGTGTCTCAGTGCATAATTTCCCAATCATAGTTTTAAGTTCTTTGTTCATCTTCTCAACTTGGCCTGAGCTCTGGGGAAGATATGGAACATGAAATTTTGGAGTTATCCCCAAGCAAGAATATATCTGGTTTACGACAGAATCAGTAAAATGACTTCCTCTATCTGAATCAATCAATGTGCTGCCAGGCCAAAACGAGGAATAATTTCTTTTAAAAGTATCTTAGCAACAAAATCTGCTGTGGCTCGGTTTGCAGGAAATGCTTCCGGCCATCTGGTTAGCTAATCTACTATGACTAGACAAAATTTACAACGTCCAACCTTTGGCATTGTTATGAAATCTATCTGTAGATGCTCAAAAGGTGTGTAAGCCAGAGGATGTCTAATATTTCATGTCTTGTAATTCGCTGATCTGAGAATGCCTGTGTTCTATGCCTTAGCAACAATGGTTCTACCTCATGTGGGCACATAATTGTTAATGGACATCCCAATACTAGATCAACAGTTTTTGTCACTAGTAAGGCTGTAGCAGCTACTCCTCTAAAGCATGGTGGTGCTCCTCATGCTACTGGGTCCAGTTGGGCAGAATAATAAGCAATTGGGCACTGAGAAGGTCCCAAAGTTTGAGTTAAAACATCTGAAGCTACCCCTCTTCGCTCATGTACATACAAAATAAATGACTTGTAACCTGGGATGCCTAGAGCAGGGGCAGACATGATAGCTTTTTTTAGATCTGATAGAGCTGACAAGTGTTCAGGCTCTAATTTGAGGGGTTCAGGAACCAAATCCTTTGTTAGTGCTATAAGGGGTTTAGTGATTTCCTCTAAGCAAGGAATCCATTGTCTGCAAAACCCTGTTGCTCCTAAAATTGCTCTCAACTGTTTCTTAGTAGTAGGAGCCCTTAAATTTTGAATATTCTCAATTCGTTTTGGAGAAATATAGCTAGCACCCGCAGTCAGGATGAATCCCAATTATTCTACTTTAGGGAGACACCACTGAACCTTATCCTTCAAGATTTTATGTCCTCTTTTGTGCAATTCCAAGAGAAGGTGTTTACTATCTTCTTGACAAGTTTCTGCATCTGTTGAAGCCAAGAGTAGATCATCTACATATTTGATTAATTTGCTATTTTTAAATGCTATATTATCTGTGTCTTGGCTCAAATTTTGCGCAAATAAATTCAGGCTTTCCATATAACCCTATGGCAGACGACTCCATTTATATTGTGAGCCCTTCCAGATGAAAGCAAAAATATGCCTGGAGTTCTCATGTATAGGTATGGAAAAGAAAGCTGAGCAGAAATATACTAAAGTATGTAGCTGGGCTAGGAATAGAGGAAATAATAGTATTTATGTTAGAAACTCCAGAGTGTCTCTTTATAATGTGATTATTCACCTCCCTCAGATCCTATAGGAATCTATAGAGGTGCTTGCCATCAGGCCCTCTTTTTGGTTTTTTAACCAGCAGGATGGGTGTGTTGAATTCAGATTTACAAGGGATTATTATTCCCTGTTTAATTAATGAATTAACTACTGGGGTAATACCCTCAATTGACTCTTTTGAGAGGGGATACTGTGGAATGGAAGGAGGTGGGCTAGATTTAGTTTTTATCTGCAACAGGAACAGCAGATTTAAGTAAGCCTACATTGGAAGAAGATGTGGCCCAAAGACTCACCCGTATATCCTCAGGTATTTCAAAAGTGGGATGCTCTTTTGCCTCCTGGCTCTCTGAGAGAAGTACAGGGAGTAAATTTAAATATTCCTCTGGTACTTCCAATGTTAAGGAACCATCTGGGGAGCAAGTTATTGTGGCTTTGAGTTTGCATAGATGGTCTCTCCCCATCAAATTTAAAGGGGAGTCAGGCATCGAAAAAAAGAAATGTTGTACTTCTAGGGGTCCTATAGACACCATTCTAGGGGGAAGTTTTTTTTAACTCTTTGGGATATTCCTGATACTTCCACTACACTTTGTGAGTCAATGGAATAACAATTTAAATCAGGTACATTTTTTAATACAGACCTGGTAGCTCCAGTGTCTAAGAGACAATCATAATAGGTGTTACCCACCTTTAAGGTAACATGGGGTTCATTAGTATGGGGAAGGTAGTGGATAGGGACAATGGGTAGTAGGACATCAGGGTCCGGAAAATCAAAGGTTGTATCCTCTGATTCCTGTGCCCCAGCCCTCCCCAGACACCTTCATTGTGTTTGGGATGTTCTTTGGGCACCTCCCCTGAAGGGCACCCCTCTAAGGGTCATTAGCACCTCGTGTATTTTTTGGACGAGCACCATTTCTTATATATTGTTTTTGGGTATTATTATTTTCTTCGTTTGGAGCATTGTCATTATTTTCCCAATTCCTATTTCTAAAATTTCAGTTTCTAAAATTCTTATTTCTATAGTCATTATAGTTATTTCCATAATCATTTCTAAAATTCTGGTTTCTATGATTATTATCATTTCTATAGTTATTTCTAAATTTGTTATTAAACTGAGTATTCCTTCCAATAATCTTGAGAAAAGTTCTACATTCTATCATTCTGTGGCCCTTCTTCTCACAGAAGTGGCAGGTTACTGATTTATTTGTGGATTCCCGCAAAGGGGCTATGTTCTCTTCCTTATTTTTAAATTGTCTCTTTAACATTTCAATTTCTTTCTTTAAGTCTTCTACTAATGTATTGTGTTCCTCAGGTCTTTTTACATGACCCTTATAAACATAGGTTGCTACTCTCCTCAATTCTTCAAGGTTCATAGAGTCCCAATTAGGACAGCTAGTTTTAAAGTAGTCTTTTACCACTGAGCAACAATTCTCAATGAATTGCCTACGTATTTGCCTAATGTCCCTTTCCCTGGATAAATCAAGGCCTATATATATATTTCCTATGTCAATAAGTCTGTCCATAAACTGGGAGGGAGTTTCATCAATTTCTTGTTGGGTTTTTTCAAATTTTGACCATTTTTCAGGTCTATCAGAGAAATCTCTCATAGTTGTCAATAATGCTTCTCTGGCATGGTTTAGTTTTGTGTGATCTAGTTCAACATTGGTGTTCCAATGTGGACCTTCAGTTGGCCAATAATGTCCTTTTCTACCTTGTTTCTGATTAGCCAGAGAGACGATATTATTTTTTTCTCTTTTTGTTAAAAATGTCTCTAACAAATTCTCAACATCCATCCAAGTGGGGTCAAAAGTTCTGAATATGTTCTCTAATTTTTTTATAATTAATTTTGGTTCTTCTTCAAATGATGGAAGATCTTCCTTAAATTTATTTAAATCCTCAGGACTAAAAGGTGTATGATGTCTTACAGATATCAAGTTTCCATCTTTATTAAAAGTGGGTACTTCCTATCTGAATTATTTGGTACTCCTGTTTCTGTTTCTAGGCTTCTTAATCCATCCTCAATGGGGTAGGTATGAGAAAAAGAAGAGTTGGGCACACTGAGTGAGAGGGTTTGTTGTTGTCCCATAGTGCCAGAAAGATCAGAGGTAGGAAGGATATGGGAATTGAATTGGGTAGGGTGGGAAGGAGAGGCAAAGGAAGATGTGCTAGTAACTGGGGGGGGGGGGGGAGGGAGATACAGAGGTGTTAGGGTTGTAGGAATGAGTAGGGTGTGAGGCATTAGGATGATCAGTATGGGTGGAGTGTGAACTCAGGGTGGAGGTGGTAGGGTCAGAAGCATGGGTGGGGTGAGAATTTAGAGTGGAGGGTGTGGGATTGGAAGCATGGGCAGGTTGTGAACTCAGAGTGGAGGGTGTGGGATTGGAAGCATGGGTGGGGTGTGAACTTAGAGTGGAGGTTGTAGGATCGGAAGCATGAGTAGGGTTTTCTGAGGCTGAGGGGACAAGGGGATGGGTGGGTTGGTTAGGAGGGTTAGTGTCCAGAGCAGGGTGGGACAGAGATTCGGATAATGTTCTTAACTCTCTTTTAATGCTTCTCATAAAAGTTATGATCTCCCCATGACATCCCTCTATAAGCTCCTGCCGAGCATTTAGTTCTACAATTTGTTGAATATTAGAGGGAGCAATTGGTTGGTTTGACTGAGAAATGAGTTCTTCGAGGAGATCCAATATTACAGCTACAACAATCAAAAACTCAAGGGAAAGTAGTATGTTGATTAGATTTTGCCATAAGTTCCATGGGATGAGCCCTTTTAGGGAGACAAGGAATTCTGTATTTACAAGTTTGGTCATGGAGCTGATGAGCCAGCTGTTAAGTAAGTTGCATACCAATGCTTGTACTAAAAAAAGAACAAAGTATTTACTGAAAAGCCAGTTGTTAACTAAGTTCTGAACTGGCTGTAACTCCATATTTCTAAAGTAAACACATGGGGAGCAGGACAAGGCCAAAAGCTTTTCCCAGGTTTTTCTTAATCCTAATCTAGGCAGTTGTTCCCTAAAGGAATGGATATTTAGAAACAGTTCTCCTAGCCAGGACCTTAGGGCTCTGTTGCTAAGATTTAAAACAGCTGTGTTTTATTCAATTTAAGGAGAAATCAAAATGTTTTTACTCACCTGCTCTTGCAGCTGTGTTTTGAAGCTGAGTTAGCACATTTAAAAAGACTGACTGAGAGAGCAAGTAATAGAGAGAGAAAGGAAAGAGATTTCACAGAAATTTTGAGGGTTTTTCATCACAACCTACATGGTATGCCATTTTTTTTTCAGAAAGATCCTCCTTAATTGTACAAGGACAGAAAATATACCTTGTGAAAAAATCAGAAATCATATTGTAGGCCTTTAAAGATAAGGTATGGTAAATAATACTTTTTCTTTTAATTATACCTTGAAATTAACTCAGAGGGAAAATTCATGAGCTCAATTCAAGAATATAAATGGTAACTTGAGCAATCATACAAAATAGGGCATAATATAGAATAGAATCATTTATAAAGTAATACAAAATCAAATTAATTTCATGTATATGTATGCCAGATATACTCAAACATAATATAATATCTTCAAAAAAACAAAAGGAGGCTTCATTTTAATATTACTGTTGATATAGCCTTATAGTTTTAAAGAAAGGATTGTTTTTGGTTCCCCAAAAAGTTTTTTAGTTTTACTAATATGTTATGTTTTTACATTAGAAACATTTACAGGTTGCCACTCCTAAGATGTCTCTTGTAACAAAATAGAACAATTAAGGAAAACTAACAATATAACTTTAACTAAAAGTGCATGCAACATGCTTTAGTACTTACAACACAGTTTTAGTACTCCATCTACCTCTTTATGTTTATTTTTTATTTTTTTAAACCCTTACTGTAAGTCTTAGAATCAATACTAAGTATTGGATCCAAGGCAAAAGAGTGGTAAGGGCTAGGCATGGGGGTTAATTGACTTGCCCAGGGTCACACAGCCAGGAAATGTCTGAGGCCAGATTTGAACCTAGGACCTCCCATCTCTAGGTCTGGCTCTCAATCTACTGAGCCATCCAGCTGTCTCTTGTTTATTTTTTTTTAATCAGCAGAAATCTACTTTCTCTCTTTAGGTCCACAAGAGAGGGGGGGAAAAACAAAATTTTTAAAACAAATATGCAGTCAAGCAAAACAAATTACATTGTGGGTTACTTTAAAAATACACATATTGTGAAGATGGGATTAACTCTTCCCTGCCCATTTTTAGATTTAATCACCAGAAGTGTGTGTGTGTGTATGTGTGTGTGTGTGTATATATATATATATATATATATATATATATATATATACATATATATATATATACCCCACTTACACTTGAAGTCTATGACCCACATGTACAAAAGTGGGTGACAAATCAGAAACCACTGCCCCCTAAGCAAAACTATAGACTATAATTTTTCCATGTAAAAAGTAAAGGAAGGCCCAGGAAGTGATGCAAAGAAGGGTCTTTAAAAGGAAGTACAACTTCCTGTGAGGGAGTTCTTCATTCTTCGGAGTTCCAAGTTCGAGTTAGAGACTGATGGTAATTGGACCCGAGACCTTGGACTTGATGAGACTGTTCTTAAATCTCTCCCTTTAAACTACCACTTGGGTAAGTGAAAAAAAGGCTGACTCCTTTCCTGGATTTCTAAAGGGACTAGCCCCAGGAGAGGCCTCTCCTCTTGAGAGAGGCTTCATGACTGAAGCTCTTGCTTTATTCATTTCAGGGTCCTAGGCTCAAGGTTGAGGACCCTCTGGATGAGGACTAATTATCCCTGCCTGGGTTGAGCCAGGAGCTGGAGGATGGGCAGGGGAGAGTTAATCCCATCTTCATGATAGTTATTGTACATGCTGAGAGAATATATTTTAAATTTTTAATTATTTCTGTTCCCATGTCCCAAATTGAGGCCCATATTTGTTCTTCACTCCTTTGTTCTTAGGAAATTCAGAGAATGTCCCACCTTAGAAAATTTCCCATTGTAGTCATGGGGGAAATCTGCTCTTTCTTTATGTGTAAGATAAAGTAAGAATTCTCTCTCTCTCTGGAATTTAAAAGCATAAGCCCTCTTTGTCCTTGCTAAATACATCATCTAGATTTGAAGATAACCAAGTCCCAAGCAAAAGAAAGAACCACTGGAAACATGGTTAAGGCTACATGTATTTTCTAGGTAAAGGCTGCTGGAAGCTGGCCTGCATAAGCTCTCTGATATTCAATTTCTTAACATGCCTAAGAAGAGTGTGCTGTACACATTTCTCTAACTAGGGAAGTCTGACTCATTTGAAAATAGACTGTGTTGGCATTTTCTTTATTTGGGTAAAGCCCTACCTCCTGTATGATGAAGTAATGAGGCAGGAATTGAGGTCGCCACATACATGGCTTCTTTCGAAATATTCACCAATGGAGACTGTCAAGGAAGATCTGAAGATTCAATTGTCAGGCCAATCATAAAAGCAAGAGGCAGAACTTGCAAGTGGTCTTTCACAGAAAACACTGGTGAAAGATATCTTTTTTGTTAATGGGCTTACATGTTCCCATTAATAAATAATGTTATTCTAGGGAAATGGCCTCGTATTCTTATTGTTTAAAAACACACAAAGGGGCATAACCTTTCAGGTATAGGGGTAATACTGTGGGTACTTATAGCTTTAAAGATATAGCTCCTGAGCCCTCACCACTGTGCTTCCCATTAACAATCAGTTAATAGAATAAAGCAAGAATAGTTGATACAAAATGTTCCTTCCTTCCCAGACCCCCTACCCCTGTATGTATACACATACACCTCCCAAAACCTAGAATACACTACAAAATACCCAGCATACTTGGGAAGTAGTCTCAAACTTAGTAGTAGAATTATAATAAAGTACACATGTAGGTAATATGTAGTAATAGTAAAAAAAAGTGATGTATCACAACTTGAGATACTTCAAGTAGAAGTCCTTTCTCTGTTCAGAATCCCGAGAGTTCCCTTTGGAAATAATGTCTCCAGAATTCTTCTCTAGGGGAGGAGAGGAGGCTGGAGACCCCTTCAGCTGGCATACTTCCTGGCTACAATGAGGGCAGCAAAAGGCACAAGTCCCAGCTCCTGCAGTGGTCTCTCCATGTCAGCTTTAGAAAAGGCCTGCCAGGGGAAGCAACTGTACAGGGTCCTACCCACCCCCTAGTTCCTTCCCTCGATGAAGCTCCACATAGAGTCTCACTGAGGCAGACTGCTCTCTGGCTTTGAATGCCTGTGTCTAAGATGTCCCATCAGGCAGTTGAACCTGTATTCGACACTGATCATACTTTCACTTGGTGGGAGGCTCCTGACTGGGAGAGGAAGGAACAGGGCCTGCCTCAGTTGCAGGGAAGGTCATCTGTGATCCAGTGCCACCAAATTTCTTGGCTCTCTCAACTTTATCCCTTTCAGTCTTCTCCTGGACCCGCTGTCTGGCTGCTGTCTCTTCGGCCTTCTCCCTCCACCGCTTCTCAGCTGCCCTATGCATCTCATCCTCCTGGAGGTGCTGGTGTGTAGTCGACAGTTCCTGTCATGCTCACTGGTGTTTCTCTTTGGTGCCAATCAGTCCTTTTTTCTATCTTCAGACACTGCTGCTCTGGTGGTTACTGGTGGTAGCTATTGCTCCCTAGGCTTTCTAGGAGTTTGGGATTTTTAGGAATTCATAAAACTACCTCCAGTCCTTGACATGTCCACAACAGAATGTCAGTTTGCCTAAGATCAAGAAGAAAACAATCACATAATAAGCAGCCCCTGCCCATTGTCACATGGGGGCTGGTTGAGAGAAGGTAGCTCTCACAAAGCAGTATAGTCTAAAGGAAAAGGCAATGGCTCCAGGTTCATGGTGTTACCATAAGCCAGTCCTTTA
Organism: Monodelphis domestica; assembly: GCF_027887165.1. NCBI lineage: Eukaryota > Metazoa > Chordata > Mammalia > Didelphimorphia > Didelphidae > Monodelphis > Monodelphis domestica. Next base: position 273,651,419 of record NC_077232.1, read on the forward strand.
ACCCCTCTAAGCCTCACTGTCTTCCTCTGCAAAATAAGGTGGCTATTTTCACTAGCTTTTTCACAGGCTTATGATGAACAAAGTACTTCAAAGCATTGTATGAATATATTCGATTGTTGTTCTTATTATAATAAAAATGTCTAATTATTAGAGTGAAAGATAATGTGGTATAATATAAAGAACACTTATTTAGAATCAAAAGACCTGTTTAAAAACACCAAAGACCTGTTTAAATCAGGTCAAGTCCTGATTCTACTGGTTGTGTGGTCTTGGACAAGTCACTTAACTGTGCCTTAGGTAATACCTAAATGACCCACCTCTTCCGGTCATTATGAGAACCAGCTGAAATATTAAAGTACTTTGTAGATCTTAAAACTCTCTAGGACTATAAACTCTAATAACTATTTTACCTGCCTTCTCTCCTTCTAAGACCCATGCTAATGTCACAATAAGGTCTAAGGCTCCAGGGAAAAGAAAATTTTAAAAGGCAGAAGACTTCAAAAAAGGTTTAAAATAATTCATTCACCTCAAATTAATTTGTGCTGCTGACAACCCCAAATCTTTCATCCTCCCATTCTCCCTAGAGTCAACACCAATCTATAAAAAAGAGGTCATTCAGACTAATTTCTTCCATAGAAAATAAAATAGCGGGTAATCATGGCTGCAATCTACACGCCACACGCTTCCTCTCCCTGGCACCAAACGAAATAGACTACATCAAAGGAGCATAAAAATCACCTTTGGAGGAACAGAAGGACACGCCAGTACTCCCAATACTCCACAGAGGCGAAGGTACGTGGGGCTTGAACATTTCCACACTATAATAAGAAGGAGGAAAAGCTTACACAGAAAAGTGAACTGAGCTGCCCTTCCCCCACCCCACCTCCCCCACCAAACCAGAGTGAGCTACCTGAGCACTCACCAGGACAGCAAGTGAGTGGGGAACATCTCTGTCTGGGGGGGGGGGGGCACTCCAGGGTCCTTGGGATCTGCGAACTGCCAGGAAAAAACATCTCAGGGCGGTTTCACTGGAGAATCCGGCACTGATTACAGGGGTCAGCGGAGCTGTACTTGGGGCGGCTGCAATGAACATCTCCACGGAGCTAAACACCAGGGGCGGAGCTAAACACCAGGGGCGGACCACACGCTGATTATCTGGGCGGAGCTGAACACCTGGGCAGTGTGGCTGTGATCAGGGACCCAGAGCTCTAAGAAACCTGAAAGGCTGGGAAGAACTAGTCTGAAGCAACCTAAATTCACAGAAAAACTGCCCATATAACCCAGACTCCAGACCAAAAAGGAAAGGGGAATAAAACCACCAAAAGGATGGCTCATATGGCCCAAAATCAAGCCTCCAGGAAGAAGGGGAAAAAAGTGACTATTGAAAACTTTTATGGTGGAAGTACCCAAGGAAAAGAGGAGAATGAGGAGGAAATCCAAAAAAAATCAGAACATGCCTCCCAAAATGGAAACTATCAACAAGCTCTGGAAGATCTCAAACTGGAAATTATCCAAAAGATGGAAACCTGGAAAGAAAAATGGGAGAAAGAGATCAGCAGTCTGACAGATAAGACTGCTCAATTGGAAAAAGAACTCAAAGCATCCAATAGAAGGGCAGACAAAGCTGAAAAGCAAAACCAGTCCCTAACGTCCAGAATCAAGCAACTCGAAGAAAGCGAGATGATAAAACAGCAAGAATCAATAAAGCAAACCCAAAAAATTAATGAATTAGAAGAAAACATAAAATATCAAACTGAGAAGGTCACAGATCTGGAAAACAGAGGGAGATGAGAAAATCTCCGAATTATCGGTCTCCCAGAAAAACCAGAGATAAACAATAAACTCGATATTATTCTACAGGAGATTATAAAAGAAAATTGCCGCCCCCCCCCCCCCCATTCTGGAGCAAGGGGGCAAAATAGAAATAGAAAGGATTCATAGAACACCTTCTATACTAAATCCCCAAAAGACAACCCCTAGGAATGTAATTGCCAAAATCAAGAGCTTCCAAGAAAAAAAGAAAATCCTACAAGAAGCCAAGAAAAGGAGCTTCAGATATAAGGGGGCTCCCATAAGGATCACACACAACTTAGCGGCTAACACACTAAGAGACTGCAAAGCATGGAACAAGATATTTAGAAAGGCAAGAGAGCTGGGTCTCCAACCAGGAATCAACTACCCAGCAAAACTGACTATATACTTCCAGGGGAAAGTATGGGCATTCAACAAAATAGAAGATTTCCAAGCATTTGCTAAGAAAAGACCAGAGCTCTGTGGAAAGTTCGATATCCAAGCACAGAAAGCAAGAGAAACATGAAAAGGTAAATATGAAAGAAAGGGAAAAGGAGATAAATCTTATCTTTTTCTTTAAGTCAAACTCTCTTCTATAAGGACTACATTTACATCAAATTATATATATATTAATATGTGGGGAAATGTTTTGTGTAACTCTCATAAATTGTAGCATCATAAGAGTAGTTAGAAGAAACATGCATAGGGAAAGATTGGGGCATTAAGAAGATTTGGGGAAAGTCGGGGCAAAGAAAGGAAAAGGGAGGGGGGAACTGTTGATAATACTAAGATTAACTTCAAGAAATGGGGGGGGGGGCTCAATAGAATAATCTTTCCCATATAAAGATACATATGGGAAGGGGAGGGGAAGAACTCTCATATGAGAAGGAGAGGAAGAGAGCATGAAGTGGAATTACTTAAACCTTACTCTCAGTGAAATCAAATCTGAGAGGTAAGAAAATCTAGATCCAGTGGGATCCTGAATTCTATCTTATCCATTAGGGCAAGAAAGAAAGGAAAATTACGGAGGGGGAGGGGAGAGGGAGTATAAAAAGGGAGGGAAGGAGAGGGGGGAGGGGAAGGGAGCATAAAAAGGGAGGGGCTAGAAAGGGAAGCATCTCAAGTGAGGGGACTAGGGGGACTGACCTAAAGTAAATCACTGGTTCAAAAGGAGAAACCTAAAGAAGAAAGGTCAGAACTAGGGGAAGATATCAAAATGCCAGCGAATCCACAAATGACAATCATAACTTTGAACATGAATGGGATGAACTCACCCATAAAATGTAGACAAATAGCAGATTGGATTAGAACCCTAAACCCTACCATATGTTGTCTTCAAGAAACACATATGAGACGGGTTGACACTCACAAGGTTAGAATTAAAGGTTGGAGTAAGACCTTTTGGGCCTCAACTGATAGAAAGAAGGCAGGAGTTACAATCATGATATCTGACAAAGCCAAAGCACAAATAGACCTGATCAAAAGAGATAGGGAAGGTAAATATATTTTGCTAAAAGGGAGTATAGACAATGAGGAAATATCACTAATCAACATGTATGCACCAAATGGTATAGCATCCAAATTTTTAATAAAGAAACTAGGAGAATTGAAGGAGGAAATAGACAGTAAAACCATATTAGTGGGAGACTTGAACCAACCACTATCAAATTTAGATAAATCAAACCAAAAAATAACCAAAAAGGAGGTTAAAGAGGTGAATGAAATCTTAGAAAAATTAGAGTTAATAGACATATGGAGAAAAATAAATGGTACAAAAAGGAATACACCTTCTTTTCAGCACCACATGGCACATTCACAAAAATAGATCATACACTAGGTCATAGAAACATGGCACTCAAATGCAGAAAAGCAGAAATAATAACTGCAGCCTTTTCAGATCACAAGGCAATAAAAATATTGATTGGCAAGGGTACATGGAGAGCCAAATCAAAAATTAATTGGAAATTAAATAACATGATACTCCAAAATTGGATAGTTAGAGAAGAAATCATAGAAACAATTAATAATTTCATTGAAGAAAATGACAAAGGCAAAACATCCTTTCAAACCGTATGGGATGCAGCCAAGGCAGTACTTAGAGGAAAATTCATATCCCTGAGTGCATATATTAAAAAAATAGGGAGGACAGAGATCAAGGAATTGGAAATGCTAATCAAAAAACTTGAGAACGAACAAATTAAAAACCCCCAGAAGAAAACCATACTAGAGATCCTAAAAATTAAGGGAGAAATTAATAAAATCAAAAGTGACAGAACTATTGAGCTAATAAACAAGACTAGAAGCTGGTACTTTGAAAAAACAGACAAAATAGACAAAGTTCTGGTTAATCTAATTAAAAAAAGGAAAGAAGAAAGGCAAATTAACAGCATCAAGGAAGAAAAGGGGGATCTCACCTCCAATGAAGAGGAAATTAAGGCAATCATTAAAAACTACTTTGCCCAACTATATGGCAATAAATATACCAACCTAGGTGATATGGATGAATATTTACAAAAATATAAATTGCCTAGACTAACAGAAGAAGAAACAGTTTTCTTAAATAATCCCATATCAGAAAAAGAAATCCAACAGGCCATCAAAGAACTTCCTAAGAAAAAATCCCCAGGGCCTGACGGATTCACCAGTGAATTCTATCAAACATTCAAAGAACAACTAACTCCAATACTATACAAACTATTTGACATAATAAGCAAAGAGGGAGTTCTACCAAACTCCTTTTATGACACAAACATGGTACTAATTCCAAAGCCAGGCAGGCCAAAAACAGAGAAAGAAAATTATAGACCAATCTCCCTAATGAATATAGATGCAAAAATATTAAATAGGATACTAGCAAAAAGACTCCAGCAAGTGATCAGAAGGGTCATCCACCATGATCAAGTAGGATTTATACCAGGGATGCAGGGCTGGTTCAACATTAGGAAAACTATCCACATAATTGACCACATCAACAAGCAAACCAACAAGAACCACATGATTATCTCAATAGATGCAGAAAAAGCCTTTGATAAAATACAACACCCATTCCTACTAAAAACACTAGAAAGCATAGGAATAGAAGGTCATTCCTAAAAATAATAAATAGTATATATCTAAAACCATCAACTAATATCATCTGCAATGGGGATAAACTAAATCCATTCCCATTAAGATCAGGAGTGAAACAAGGATGCCCATTATCACCTCTATTATTTGACATTGTATTAGAAACACTAGCAGTAGCAATTAGAGAAGTAAAAGAAATTGAAGGCATTAAAATAGGCAAGGAGGAGACCAAATTATCTCTCTTTGCAGATGACATGATGGTCTACTTAAAGAATCCTAGAGATTCAACCAAAAAGCTAATCGAAATAATCAACAACTTTAGCAAAGTTGCAGGATACAAAATAAACCCACATAAGTCATCAGCATTTCTATATAATTCCAACACAGCTCAGCAGCAAGAACTAGAAAGAGAAATCCCATTCAAAATTACCTTAGACAAAATAAAATACTTAGGAATCTATCTCCCGAGACAAATGCAGGATCTATATGAACAAAACTACAAAACACTTTCCACACAACTAAAAATAGACTTGAACAATTGGAAGAACATTAACTGCTCATGGGTAGGGCGAGCCAACATAATAAAAATGACCATCCTACCCAAACTCATCTATCTATTTAGTGCCATACCCATGGAACTTCCAAAAATTTTTTTTTACTGATTTAGAAAAAACCATAACAAAGTTCATTTGGAAGAACAAAAGATCAAGGATATCCAGGGAAATAATGAAAAAAAAATACAAAGGAAGGGGATCTTGCAGTCCCAGATCTCAGACTATATTATAAAGCAGCGGTCATCAAAACAATTTGGTACTGGCTAAGAGACAGAAAGGAGGATCAGTGCAATAGACTGGGGGCAAGAGACCTCAGCAAGACAGTATATGACAAACCCAAAGATCCCAGCTTTTGGGACAAAAATCCACTATTTCATAAAAACTGCTGGGAAAATTGGAGGACAGTGTAAGAAAGATTAGGTTTAGAGCAACACCTCACACCCTACACCAAGATAAATTCAAAATGGGTGAATGACTTGAACATAAAGAAGGAAACTATAAGAAAATTAGGCAAACACAGAATAGTATACATGTCAGACCTTTGTGAAGGGAAAGACTTCAAAACCAAGCAAGAATTAGAAAGAGTTACAAAATGCAAAATAAATAATCTGGATTACATCAAGTTAAAAAGTTTTTGTACAAACAAAACCAATGTAACCAAAATCAGAAGGGTAGCAACAAATTGGGAAACAATCTTCATAAAAATCTCTGACAAAGGTTTAATTATTCAAATTTATAAAGAACTAAATCATTTGTACAAAAAATCAAGCCATTCTCCAATTGACAAATGGGCAAGGGACATGAACAGGCAGTTCGCAGCCAAAGAAATCAAAACTATTAATAAGCACATGAAAAAGTGCTCTACATCTCTTATAATCAGAGAGATGCAAATCAAAACATCTCTGAGGTATCATGTCACACCTAGCAGATTGGCTAACATGACAGGAAAGGAAAGTAATGAATGCTGGAGGGGATGTGGCAAAGTGGGGACACTAATTCATTGCTGGTGGAGTTGTGAATTGATCCAAACATTCTGGAGGGCAATTTGGAACTATGCCCAAAGGGTGATAAAAAATTGTCTGCCCTTTGATCCAGCTATAGCACTGCAAGGTTTGTACCCCAAAGAGATAATAAGGAAAAAGACTTGTACAAGAATATTCATAGCTGCACTCTTTGTGGTGGCCAAAAATTGGAAAACGAGGGGATGCCCATCAATTGGGGAATGGCTGAACAAATTGTGGTATATGTTGGTGATGGAATAGTATTGTGCTAAAAGGAATAATAAAGTAGAGGAATTCCATGGAGACTGGAACAACCTCCAGGAATTGATGCAGAGCAAAAGGAGCAGAACCAAAAAAACATTGTACACAGAGACTGATACATTGTGGTACAATCGAAGGTGATGGACTTCTCCATTCGTATGAATGCAATGTCCCTGAACAATCTGCAGGGATCTAAAAAATACTACCCACAAGCAGAGGATAAAGTGTGGGAGTAAAAACACCGATGAAAAGCAACTGCTTGACTACAGGGGTTGAGGGAATATGACTGAGGAGAGATTCTAAATGAACACTCTAATGGAAATACCAACAACAGGGAAATGGGTTCAAGTCAAGAACACATGTGATAACCAGTGGAATTGTGTGTCAGCTATGGGAGTGGGAAAGGGGGGGGGGGAGGGGAGGAAAAGAAAATGATCTCTGTTTCCAGAGAATAATGTATGGAAACGACCAAATAAAATAATGTTTAAAAATTTAAAAAAAAAAAAGAAAATATTTCTGAAAGTCTAATTAAAAATTTAAGGTTTTAACAGGAGCTAAAGAGTTTTTCTTGCTTGTACCATACTTTAGCAACTAATTTTTTAAAGGGTAAAGGAAAGGAACTTTGCCTGTTTCTCAAATTAGCCTGTATAACAAACAAATACTATTCTCCCATTTGCTTGATTTTCCTCTTGCTGAGCTGCTCCCACATCAGCTCTGGCACCTACAAACTATGTGACCTTGGGTAAGTAACTTTTTCTGGGCCTCAGTTTCCTATATTTACATAACAAGGAGAAGGGTGAATTCCCCTGATGTGCTAGATTGGGTCATCTCTAATGGAGCTAGTCATACGTGCTCTGGCTATGTGGCTAGTTATATGTGCTCTGGTCCTTTACATGTGGCCAAAGACTCTCAGCTTGTTCTCCCATGTCTGGGAGACTGGGGGCTGTACCAAAGAAAACTGGTGAATTAGCCAAGAAAAATCACCTACCCAGCCCTTATAGACTATAAAGAATGAAAAGGGATACGTTCTAGATGCTTTGAAGGTGACCTCTTTATTGGGGCATAGCCAAAGCCAGCTCTCCCTTGTATTTGCAGAAAGGTGGGGGATGGGAAGGATCCTCTCCCTCCCCTCCAACAGTGAAGACAAATATTAGTACTTGGCAGCAAGTCCCTGTGCTTGCCTATAGGGCCTGAAGTCTCTGGATGCCTCTTCTGGTTTACTGTTTTGCCTCAAACATTCTTGAGAGACAGTCGCTTCATGCCCTGCAGGTTACCTAGAATCTGATAGTTTCTGGATGCTTGAGAATGAAGCAAGGAATGAGCCAGTATATTAAGAGAAACTGAAGATTAGAGAGTGCGAGGGGGTGATTGATGGAGCAATCCCTCTCTTCCTGGAAGAGTGGGAAGGATATGAGTTCAAAGACATGGATAAACAGAGGAGGAAAGAATGGGAGATTAGGTTGAGGAAATCGAGACTATGAGAAAAGGAGCTCACAACCATAGTTTTCTCAGGAAGATATGGAGAGGTCTTCTCCTGACCAGGAAGATAGGTAGGGTTTGGGGATGAGGAAGGGGTTGGCTTATGGAGAAAAAAAAGTTTTGGAACAGATTCTCTGGGGAATAGAATACTTGATCAGGAATGACAGATGACTGCCATGCAACAACAGAGTGGACCAGTTGAGATTAAATAATGTATAATCCAAGGACTCGAGGCTCAGTTAAATCTGTATCCAGTCCTGGGCTATGAACCCAAAAAAGTCATTATCTTTATGGATTAAAATTTCAGGAAAACTTGAATGAAGCTATTGTGGAAATTTGAACACAAGTTAGTTTTACAGATGTTGTTCAGGTTTCCCCAAATGTTAATAATAGGGCTTTCAGTTTCTACACAGTCATTCATTGTACATTAGGAATAAAATCCTTTTAGAATTGCTAAACTAGTGTTCTCCATTCACCTTGAACCTGTATCACCTGAGATGCTCATTATAGTCATTATTGAGAGCATTATTGCCTGGCCCTTTGTGGACAAGAGAATTGCATTGCAAGGACTTGATTTACAAGGAAATCTCATGAAGGAAGGAAATGGAACTTTGGCTGACAAAGGGGAATGGACTGGAACCTCCAGCCAAGAAAAGGAGATGGACAGTTGAAAAGAGGTTCTTATCCCTCCTGAACTGAAAGGGAAAAGATCATCTCACTGATCTTAACCTGCTGTGATCCCTCATCGATCTGAAGAACTCAGGTTATCCATCTTTCCTCAATAGTGATGGATACAGACTTTTTCCCTTTGGGAAGACAAGACACTATACACCCAGAAGATTTTCCATTCATACCTTCAAAAGCTGTATCTCTTTATAGTAGGACATTATACCAGGCTGACTCTACAATGTCCTCAGGGACTCAGGTCCTGTGAATGAGTAAATTGGAGAAAACCTGCAACAGAGCCAAAGGGGTAATGTTTGCAGAAGCTGTCCATCAAGGAGCATTCTGGAATGGAATGTGACTGGAGGGAAACTGTTGAAGGGAAACATCCAAACAGGAAGGAGTAAGGACTGAGAAGATTCTCTTCCTACTGAATTTATCTCGTATGTATAAAAGTGATTCAAGGATCCTCAAATCCCGTTAGCCATATCCTTCAATTCAAGACTCTATAATATTATTCTTTCACATAGGATTATTATAAGATCAGGGAAACCCTAAACCCTCTCTCTCAATTACCTTTTCCTTCCCCTTTCCTTAAATAAACCCCTTGTTCCAACTATTCAAAGAGTGCATTATCTATCAGATATATCAGGAAACTCACTCAGATCTGACTTCCAGTGTCACCAACTGAAGAGATCAACTGGCTGGGGAGGGAGAAAGGAGGAGGGAGAAGGGAGGACAGTGGCACCTCTGATTTCACATCACCATAATCTAGAAAGATCAACCACCTAATACAGTGCTCAGACCTGAGCCCTCAACCCCTGAAGGGAATTTAGGTTGAAAATAGAAATAGAGACTTCCTGATTTTTCCCTTTTCCCTAGACCGACCAATCCTGAATCTCCAAACAATAAATAGGTTTTATAAATTACAGAAGAACTAAACATCTCATTCTTCAAATGTACTGAGGGGATCAAGATAATATCCATTCAGGGAAGAAAACAGAAACCAGAGACTGAAGGGGATTTCCTCTTTACCTTTCAGCTCTAGACATTGATCCAACTTCACCTTCTCTGGGGCAGGTCTGCCTGGGAGAGGAAGTGGTGCTTCTCTTTATGGGTTCCCTCTCTGAGACTTGTCAAGCTTTGGTTCTGGATCCCCCACTAGTATAACTTCATGGCATTGCTTTTTTTTTTCTCTTCCATTGGAAGTATGTTGTTAAGTATAATACATTTTCTGGATTCATTCATTGAACTCACTCATTTCTAGCATGTCAACTCTTCAAAAGGTGAAATACTATTGACTCCTATCCTCCCCCCATCAGGGTTGTAAGGATAATCATGAGTTGTGGCTTTTAAAAGAGCCCTTATCCAGCTCATCCCGTCTCCCCTGTATCAATCAACCAAATGATATGAATTAACTTTCACAAAAGGATATTTACTGAGAAATAGAGCAAGGACAGAGTTAATTTCTACCAATCCAGAAATACACTCCCTTCTTCCACTAGGCACACAGAGTCCAGGGGCAACAGGGCTGGGGGGCCACAAGTGGGTACAGACTGAAGTATCATGGTACTGGGATTGCAGGGTATATGTGGGGTTTTGAGGGGTACTTTGAAACTCCTGACTCAGGGAGTCCTTTCATTTCAGGGAAATGTTACATTGGATGAAAACCTTCCTCAAATGGGTTTCAGTTTTCAGGATCTGATGTCTTAGCTGATTGGTCAATTTGATACTTGGACTAGGTCAAATATTGTTCATCTGCTGTGCTGGCAGGTACCCACTTCAGGGTTCTCTGCCACCAACTGTGGCTAAAGTTTTGATCAATTATGGCTATTCATTCACCCAAGGTCAGAAAAGAATGAATATAAAAGAGACTAAAGAAACAGGAGCATTGTCAGACAAATGGCAGATAGGTGAAAAGATAGGGTATCTGGCTATTCTTCTCCCACCCTGGTGGCTTACAGCAGTCCTCACAGTAGTAAACAAAGACTTCTTGCAAAATGATTGACAGGGACATGTGACACCTGAGAGCCTGGGTCAAGATTCCAAGGGTTGTGTTCTGGGTGAAGCTTTGGGAGTTAGTTTGGATTTCCACCTATCTACAAGGTTTCTGGCCCTTTTTGAGATACCGGTTTGAGAGGAGAAAAACTGAAGTGGCTGCTGGCAGCTAGATGGAAGACCAAAGAAGAACTTCTCTACTGGACCTACTTTGGACTTTACCTCTGGGATCTTGGCTCATTTACTGGACTCAGTTTGTGAGGTTCTATTTGTGGGGGTGTGGGGGAACTTAACTTATTTAGCCTAGATAAGTTGGCCTATAGGATAGTATTAAGGAAATTAGTTTAGGATAAGATTAAGAACTTTTTCCTTCTCCTTTGTTACCCTTCTTCCTCTTCCATTCCCCATCAATAAACTAAAAATATTGTCTCTTTCCCTTAAACAATCACATAATAACATCACTCAAAAGCCATCGGGAAGAGTGATTACTACTGGTATCTTTAATGTGTTCTGGCCCCCCAAGGCCAGTCTTTCCAGGTCCTTAGTTAACAAAAATATTGCCATTCTGCAGTACTAAACCCTCAATCACAGGTGGCACATTTCTCCTGTCCACTTCAAAACATTTTCTGTCCTCAGCAAAACACTAGGGTACTTTTTTTAACTTACCACATATATCTCAATATAGAATAGTCCTGGGGAGGCTAAAGCATTGTTCTCTTACTTACCTGGTAACATACAGGAAAGGTTTTAGAGATTCAATCAACATGCCACATACCTTGCATCATCACTCACATACAAACAGAAACCACAATGTCTCCCAAATACAGTGATACAAATTCAACAAACTTTATTAGAGGTTACAGCTTGTTTGTACTTAAATATCTATTGAAGTTCTCTTGAGTAACACTTGTGTATTAGAGTCTGGAAGTCTAAAGAAAGCAAAGCATGGAAAGAGGGAGGAGTGAGCTGTTATACAGTTAACTTTTTAATTTGCTCTTTGAAAGTAACAGAGAAGAGACAACTCCTTGGTTTAGAATCCATTCTCTTGAACTTCAAGTCAGTCAACCAATCAGTAGGAGGCAGCTCCAGGCACTGAAGTCCAATTTATAAAGTGTCAGTGCACAAGTCTGCCTCTTCAGTAGGTTCCTGTAGTAAAATCCACATCCTGTAATCTTATAAAGTTGATTAGGACTCCCAGGATTAATTGGGTGTTGATTATGCTAATTGAAGTTCATTATGTTAACTCAAATGTGAACCTAATAGTATGATTATATGATTCTAGCTGAGTTTTAGTAGCATCTAAGAAGTGGCATCTAATGCAAAAATCAAATGATTGGCTTGGAAAAGGCAAAATTGAGTTTTGGAAAGAGACAATTTAAGGGTAGAGGACAGTGTGGTATTTAACTTTTGGATTCAATATTGAAAGGAAGAAACAAAGTCCAAAGTAAATGAAACAGGTTGAGAAAGGTAGGATGGCAAGTGATGTGGGGGGGGGGGGGAGCGGGGGATGTTGAAGCTGAAGAACAAAGAGGGAGGAGCAGAAAGAGATGTATGGATAGTTGTGACTCCAAATGTAATTTCAAAGTTTTGCAACATGTAGGAGTGAAACATCTGTAGATGATGAGATCATCATTGTAGCTCATACCTAAAATTCTTTCATGGGTTTGAATCATCTGTGGAGGGAAATTGGACACATAGCATGGTGTCATCAGGTCAGCCTGTAGGCCTCTTGAATGTTTAAGAGTGACTGAGCTAAAATGCCTTTATTAAGGAAAGTAGGAATGGGGGTTGCAGGATGTCAATCAAACAGATGTCTTGGCAGGAATATTAGCATCATATTGGCAATCAACAACAAGATAAAAGAGATGGATCCCAAGACAATGGTATAGCCAGTGCCAAGACCAGAAGCTTATTTGAAAGTTCTTCCTTCAGCACACTGGCACCATCTCATTCAGATGCTGAGTCTTTGACATTACAAAGAGCTTTTGAAATTGCTTGCCAGCTTTCCAGACTGGAGACAATGGGAGAGAGTTGAGTTCCACAAAATTTGAGCCCCAATTCAAGGATTCAGAAATCAATCATGTGAAATATCAGATATGTATCCATAAGTCTTGTCCATTAGTACTTCACTCATTAGTCAGCATTTGAATATATCTTTAATATCTTCATGATTCGTTATAATTGAACCCTACAATCCTAGTGACTGAAGTGGAATGAAGGTTAGGAAGCTAATGGATTGGGAACCCCGTGTTAATAGGGACATCAGCAATCAAAATCGCCAATTTTAAAGACATGGGTTTGTGGAGGAAGGGTGTATGATCCAGAAGGGAGATAATAGGGAATACTCTTTAAAAAAGAATCCTGCAGCCATCTGGTTCCAGCAAGGGTGATGTAACTGGATGGAGTAAGCCTCCAGGCTAGCCAAAGGAAAGTGTGCCCCTACTAAGGGAGTGAAAGGGAGAGCAGGAGTAGAGGGCAGTAGGTGAAAAGGCTGGGGCGTTACTTCTGGGCAGCATGAGCTAGGATTCCCATCACAGCATCCCCTAACACCAGGCCTCTACTTGGAAGATCTCCAATAATGTGGAGCTCACTACCACCCAAGGCAGTCCATTCTGCTTTGGACCAGCTCTGTTAGAATTTTAATCCGGTCAATGGATCACGGGTTGAGTATTTATTTCCATGTCGCCTCCCCCATTAGATTCTAAGCTCCTTGACCACACAGACTGTCTTTAGCTTCTTTTTTGTTTCCCCAGAGCTTGCGTCTTTAAGTTCAATGAATGTTAATTAACTAATGGATGGATCAATTTTCTGAAACTGAACTTGGGTCAATCGGATTCCCGCTAGGCTGCGAGAATCCTCTCCAACCTCAGAGCGCGAGCCGTGCCAGAACTCCAAGCTAAGAATAGGCAGCACGCGTGCGCCAAGGCACCCAGGCGCGCCCTCGCGTGCCGTGCGCGCACTAGTCTCCCCTTGCCAGTCTCCCGGGTCTGAAGGGGAAGGGAGCAGCCCCAGTGGGCGGTGATGGCGATGGCTATGGCGCCAGGCGGGCATCCGAGTCAGCGTACTGACGTCAGCACCTCCGCGTCTGCGCAGACGAGGCGTCGGAGACTGAGCCGCGGAGCTGGGAGGTTCTCGGGCCGCCGCGTCCCCGCCCCCGCTGCTTCGGGCCGCCGCTGGCTCGGAGCAGGCGCCGGGCCCGTCCTTCCTCCGGCCGAGGAAGGGGCGGCGCTGGCGGCGGCCGCGATGCACCCGAAGCTGCTGAAGAACGCGCACTACATCGAGCTGGGCAGCTACCAGTATTGGCCCGTGCTAGTGCCGCGAGGCATCCGCCTCTATACTTACGAGCAGATCCCCGTGTCCCTCAAGGACAACCCCTACATCACAGACGGCTACCGGGCCTACCTGCCCTCGCGCCTCTGCCTCAAGAGGTAGGTGCCCTGCCCTGCCGCCGCGCCCTCGTCTCCGCACCGGCTCGCGCAGTGACCCTCGCTCCAGCTGCCAGCCGGGATTGGGGGAGGGAGCGACCCGGCCCCGCCCCCCTGCGCCTGGGGCATGTCGCGCCCGTAGATCTCGGCTCTTGGGGCTGGGGATGAGGGGGAGGAACTTCGGGTCATCCACCCCGCCCCCACGTGCGGGACACTTGGCTAGTTATGACACGCTCGTGCGGGAAGTAGCCGGGACTAACATTTACGCTGCGCCACCTGTGTGTGGGGCGGGGGAAGGGGGGGGAAATGAGTCCAAATAGACAGTCCCTACCCTCCGGGAATAAATTGGATCTGAGCTTGCTCCAGGAAATACCCTGTAAACGAGAGTAAAAATGCAGGGCCGTGTAAATCAAATAAGATAAAAAGTAAATAAAATAGCATTTACGTAGTGCTTGGAGGTTTGCAAAGCCCCTTACAAGTATGATCTGGTGTGAGCCCCTCAGAGCCTCAGGTGGTAGGTGTTGCTATTATTCCCAGTTTACAGATGAGGAAGTTAAGTGACTTGCCCAGGGTCGTATAAGACCGGATTTAAAGTTTTCTTGATTGTTGCTGTGCCACTCAGGTAGGACAATAAGAAAAAGAAAATAATTGAAAATTGTTCTGCACAGAATCTGGACCGTGGTTTTGGTGACAAGTGACAAGATGGGCAAGCTACTGACTTTTTCTCACAGTAGCTGATTTCCACTGTCCGTGGCCCTTCTGACTTCTAAATAGGGGTTTTGAAGACTGAATGGGATCCAATTTCTGGAAACCTCGTAAATGCTCATCCTGAATCAGTAATATTCCTTCTAGTACCATTTCCACACTCGTTTTTCCTTTCTTGAACCTTTTCAGATTAATTTTCTCACAGTCTTTGAGCTCTGGAACCATCTCCTTGCTTCTTCCTTCTTTAGCTGCAATGAAAAGTTGTTCACATAACAGTGTGATTAATACATTCTGTTCTGATAGTTGGTAAAAACTCTCCAATTTAATCATAGATTTCAAGCCAGAAGGAACCTTACAAGTCTAACCTCTTCATTTTACCGAGGAGCAAACTGAAACTGATACAAACTGAGTGGTAGTCTCCAAAGCACAAGCTTTGTCAGGCTACTCTTTCAAGCACATTCTTCTAAGACAACTTTTAATAGATTTGTTTAATCTGTCAGCCTAAAAACTGAAATTCATGACCAACAAACAGATTGTCCCTGCCCAACAATGATCATCTTTAAAGGAGGTTCCTTCTAAAGAAAGGAATATAATTTTATCAGTCCAGGAAGGAAGCCCCAGGAGACTAAACTTCCTTGTCCAAAGCTTATTAGGTTGGAGCTTAGAAAGTCAGAGCAGCAGACTAGATCCCAGATGCCAGCAATAGACCGTGCTGCCTTAGCCATTCACATTTTTTACTGTTGTACAAACATTTTTATGAGAGTTCAAAGAAAAGGTAGGGTTACTCTTGACCTTCCATCTTTTTTTTTTCTCAATTTTCATGGTACTACATCTTGTGCTACTCACTTTCTTCTGTAGGGATCTCATATTTCTTCTTTCCCCTAATTGTGAGTGTATAGATTGTGCTGATTGATTTCATTTGTAATCCTATATTTTTTACTTTACACATTTAAAAGCATTGTTCAGAGAGTGGAGGATGTAGGCTTTATGAAGACTATATAAAGGATCCATGACCCAAAAAAACTGTTCTAAGATGCTGTTCTCCCCCCTCCCCACCCTCCTTCTCCTCCTTCTTCTCTCCTCTCTCTCTCCCTCCCCCCTTCCCCATTCCCTTTCTCTCCCTCCATATCCAGTCATTGAAAAAGTCTACTTGATTCTAACTCCACACCACCTCTTTTATCTCTTCCCCTCTCGATGCTCTTAACTCCCACTACCTCAATCTAGGTCATCATTGCCTCTAGTCAGGATTATTATGGTAGCCTCCCTACTTAGTCTCTCCTGTCTCTAATCCACCCCTTCACACAACTGCTGAGTTGATATTTCTGAAGGACAGGTTTGTTCATGTTAGTCCCCGCTAAAGAGCGGCTCCCTTTTGCCTCTAAGATAAACTGCAAACTTCGCTATTTGGCATTGGCCTTTCATTATTTGCATTATCTTTCTGGACTGTCTGAATAAATAATTCATTTAATAAAGACATAACACTTAGAGAAAAGTCATCCATAAGGCAGTAAAAAGCAGTCTACAGGAATGCAAAGCCCAACATGACACAATTAAAAGCAGTTAGTAAGGAAGTTACTTGGGGTCACAGAGCTCCAACACTGATCCTCCCACCTGATCCCAGTCAGAACACCTAGGAACAAAATTAACTCCCAACAGCCCACATCTGTTCCATAGCTTCCTTGGCTCACAGAACCAGTGTTTGGTGACATGGAAGTGACCTGAAGCTTCCCCAGTTTTGTTAGTATCCTGACCCATGCCAATACTCATCTTTCCCTCCCTTCTCTATTGTTTGTCTGTCTCTCTGTCCTCTCCCTTATCTTCCCTCCCCCCCCCCACATCTTTTCCTGAATCCTTTCCCACCTCCACATCTCTTAATGTCTTCCATTCTCTGTTCACATGATACTACCTCTATATCAAGTTCCTACCCCTAGCCTAAACTATTGTAATATAATGTATTCCTAATTCGTCTCCCGCTATCCTGCTTCCATTCAGTTATGTACAGCACAGGTTTGACCACATCACTCCCTTCTTTGCACTAGTAATCAAGGACAACCAACACTGATTCACTTTCTCCCAGAACAGTCCTATTCTCTTCCTCTGCCTCTTCAAGTCCAAGACTTCCCTCAAGTACCACTTCTTTAAGCAGCCATTCTGGATTCTCCCAGGTATTAATCAGCTTTTTTGTAGCCTGGTTAGGAGGTTATTTTATGTTGTGTCTCCCCAGTAGAACATAAACTCCCAGAGAATAGGGACTCACTTTTGTCATTGTATCCTTAGGCCCTGGCATGGTGCCTGTCATGTAATATCGGCTTCATAAATGCCTGTTGATTAATTTGTTAATAGATTGTAGAGATAGAAGGGACCTTAGAGGAATCTAGTCTTATCCTCTTATTCTGTAAATGAAAAAGACATTTGCCTCAAATCACCCAGGTAATCTGTAACAGAACCTGGATTGGAAATCAGAGTTTCTGACTGATGCTGCTGTTCTTAGATAGGCAAAGGTAGAAAAAGCTGAATTTTAGCCCTAATTCTGTCTCTAACTCTGTAACCCAAGTTAAAGATTTATTATTGTCATCTGTACGATAAGTGATAGAAGGGGGTATAGATTTTGAGGATCCTTCCAACTTTGAATGCTTGTGGTTCTATGAAGTATCAAATTTTATCTGCCCAGAGTTCAAACCCATGGCAAGTATAGACTCATTTTCTTGTCATTTACAGTTATCAAGGTAGGCAAATCTTCCCAAAATCTCCATCATATAGATCCATTGGATGCTTCTCTCAAGTCAGATGTAATGTTTGCAACATTTGAATGACTTTACTTCAGGACTTTGGAATTGAGCAGATGATCTAGAAATCAGCAGGTTTCAGTTGAGTCAGATTTAACTGGACCATGGATAGGACCTTGGAGAGTGTCTTTAAAGCACTCATTCACTTAGAGATGAAGAAACTCAGAGCCAGAAAGGCTGAGGTTTACCTAAGGTCACAGAGGGAGCAGATCCAAAAACTGGTATTTGAACCCAAGTCTTGACTCTAAATCTAGCATCCATTCTACTCTATCTTGCTGCTGCTTCTGTCTGGTGTGCAGCTTCACATGAAAGTGAAGCTCAGGCAATACACACTTAGATGCTGAATAATCAAGCAATTCTCCATAACATTTTGACAGTTGGTGGTGTGCCAGACAATTGGAATCTGAAATGACTGTTTGCATATTTGTTTTGCAGTTTGTTTATTTTATCCAATGAGACAGTAAACATCTGGAGTCATTTGCTGGGCTTCTTCCTCTTCTTCACACTGGGTATATATGACATGACTTCTGTATTACCTTCAGCAAGAGCTTCTAGAGAAGACTTTGTAATTTGTTCTATTTGTCTTTTCTGCTTTCAGGTAAGTGATTTTATAAGCTGTGGTGAAGACATTTTGGATGGGCCTACTTGGACAAGAAACATTGGATTGCCTCAGCTGTTCTCTTTGCTTAAAAGAGCAAAGAAGTAAAGTAAAAAAAAATCATGAAATAATTCAGGCTTTACTCATTATCTATCTTATAATCAAAAGCCAAATATTTTCTTTTGGACCTCTGAGACCTGACCTGGGTTATTTCCAGGATTGAGGATCTGCCGAAATTCCCCCCTACCCCTACCGCCACCCCAACACTTAAAAAAAAAAAATCCTCAAAGATTCCTTCACTTCATATCATTGTAAATATCTAAATGAACATGAGGACAGTTATTGATTTTTCTTTGTAACCCCAGAATTTAGCACAGTACATAGTCAGCATTTAATAAATGTCTATTGATGATTCAGGGTTGTAATCAATTTTATCAGACACTGGCAAAACATCTAATAAGTTAGTACAAATAAACTATTTAGAACTCGTTTCTGTTCTCCCCCTATTGCTTTATATTGTGTTGGTTGCTTCTACTATTTCTAAATTTTCCTACTTTTCAGCATTGTATTGTGCTTATTTGACTTCTACATCCATACTTTTTATGTTTATTTCTGACTCTCTAGGGTCTGCTTAAACTGATCTGACTTCAGGTGGTTAGTATTTGCTCTAGTTTTCTGTCTACTCCATTTATATGTTTGGAGCATTTTTAATTAGTTTTGTTTATTATGTCTATAAATGACCCTTTTGTTAAACTTCAGTGTTCATTTTTTTTTATCTTACAGGATTTTCAGGAAATGCTGATGTGGTTTCTAAATGTTAATTTGTTAAGGGTATGATTGAAATTATTATAAAATTAAACATCATTGGAAACTTAACTTTATAATTTTAAACAACACTAAACACAGTATTTTCTAAAGAGGTATGATGACCACGAAGGAATAAGACTAATTTTCATGTGTGGTTTATGAAATCAATTTCATAACTTTATACCATAGTCTTTTTTATAGAGAGAATCACAAAATAGGTGATATACAATCAGACATAGGAAATATATATTTTTTTTATTCTATATCAATTAAAATGACTGATATTTGAGAAGGTGAATAAACATTATTTTATTCCTACATATCATTTGTAAATTTTCTATCATACCTAAAATGTAAATTATATTAAATTTATAAGGATGCTAAAACTTCAACAGGAAAGAAAAAACATAAATACTCTATTTTCTATGCCAGTGGACAATGGCACTAGAATAAGTAATCCCAAGTAGTAGGTAATCGTTTCTATCTTACTTTGAAACAGTATTTTTTTTTTCAAATCTTTAAGCTTTTAATCCTTAAGCTAGGTTTATTTTCCTAGTATATTTACTTAGCCTCCTATCAAAATTATTATTTAATCCCTGAATGCTTCCTTAAAACATAATTACTAAATTGTGGCTGGATACTAAAAGAAATCAAAGGCATATTAAGTATGCTAGGTGGATAGTGTACTAGTGGATAGAGTACTAGGCCTGGAGCCTGGAAGACCTGAGTTCAGATCCAGCCTCAGGTATTTGCTGGCTGTATAACACTCAATTTCCTCAGCTGAAGAATATAGATAATAAAAGCAACCATATCATGAGATTGTTGTGAGGCTCAAATGAGATGGTATTTACAAAGCGCCTGGCAAATCATAAACATTATATAAATGTTCTTTATCATAATCATCCCAAGGAGCAAATCTTAGATTTAAAAATTTGCTATAATTATAAGTAATCTCTAAAGAAATTTTAAACTAATTCCCCCTTTATTTGTTTTTCCTTTGTAAAATTTGAAACTGTTCTTAAAAAATATTTTAACCTTAAACATAATAAAAATAATATAAAAATTCAGCAAGTATACTGAGAGTTGCAAGGGACCCTAGAGATCAGCTAGTCTAACCTATTTGCTTTATGGATGAGAAAACTGACAATCATGTCTACTTAGGCAAACTCCCACACCTAGACAGTGGTAGAGCTGAAACTAGAACTCAGATCTCTTCATACCCAGATTTCAGCTCTTTCCACTCTGCCCTTTCCCTATTATATGAATTGTTGAGTCCATTGCATTGGATGCTGCTTGTCAATTAGAGGTCAGAAACTTTAAATCATGCTGGATTTTTTTTCCTGGAATCAAGACAAGCTTTTATTTTATAATTAAACTCTTAGTTAATTGATTAAAAGATGTGATAGTTGTTTGTTTGTTTTTTTAAGGAACATAGTTTAATGCATTTACTGTTCTCAGAATATCAATGTGCTCAATCATTTAATTTGGTCATACAGAATTATAATAACTAGTTTAATATTAGATAATGCAAAATGTTACTTATGATATTTTTAGATTGATATGGCGGTTTTTGTTTTTTTTTTCTTCAGGAACTGGATTCAGTAACCTTTGCCTTGTTTTTGGTTTCAGAACTTTCTTTTAAATGTCACTAAAGTTTGTTTTCATTTTTCTTTTTTTTAGGTCTGTATGCTTTGTTCTGTAGGTTATCACCTTTTCTCTTGTCATCGCTCAGAAAAAACCTGTCGGCGATGGATGGCATTAGATTATGCAGGAATCTCTGTTGGCATACTTGGTTGCTATGTGTCGGGAGTATTTTATGCATTTTATTGTAATAATGTAAGTGAGTTAAACATATTACTCATTGGCCCTTCAATCTTTCATATTGGTGTTTCAGTTGCCAGAACTAAACTTTTTATTTATGAAGAGTGCATAATTCAGTGGTGGAGGACATAGAATATTTTATATGGAAACAATATAAGTGATTTTTAAAACTGGGAATTGAGTTCTATAATCTTTGTCATTTTTTTCACCCATCCTACTATTCTTTCATTAAGGAAAAATTGTGTGCCATAGGATGTAGACACTGAATTATTGTATGTTAATCAGTGATGTGCCTAAGCTATTTGGCAGTGTATCTTAAGTATTTTTACACTCATTTATAAAGATCCTGCTCTGTACCAGTCACTAGTGATACACAGACAAAAATGTAAAGTCTCTGCCCTTAAGGGATTTCACAGTCGTTTTGGGGGAAAAGAGCAGGTATGAAGAAAATTACATTCAAAGTTCATCTGAAGCATCAAAGTAGTCTCTATATTAAGCTTAATTTTCATGTGAGTAGTAATCACATGATTTCTGGGAGAGAATGGATTTCATTAAGATGGTCAGTCATTTGAAGCATTCTTACAGAGAAAATAAAGAAACAAAAAAAAGAAAATAGTGTGATCTGGCCACATAAATACAGAAGAACTCTATGCTTTATACAAACAGTGCTCACCATGGCCCAAACCAGATTAAAATGTAATTTGGAAATATTTAACTAAAAAAATACAATAAAATATATTAATTTGTAGTTTTTTAAGTCAGTATGTAACCTGCAAGACTCTTTATTTATGACTTAGTGGCCTCTGTTCTATTTGAGCTTGACATCACTGCTTTAGGTGATAAAGACATGATGTTTCAAAGATAAGAAATGTATGCAAAAATTAGAAAAATATCCTCGTTTTAACAAAAAAAAGGGCATTTGAGAAAACATCCATGATTACCTGCCTGCTTTTCATCTCTAACTTGGTTTATGTATAATTTTAGTATGTCTTCCCAAGAATTCAAAAGCTAATAAGGAATAGTTTTTAATATGAAAGAGGGAATTTAATAAATAACTTGGAATTATAAATCAAAAGCTATAATTTCCTTATAATTAACCAAAAAAAACATTAATTTTCCCTTCCCCTTCTAGTACTGGCGTCAAGTCTATCTTATTATGGTGCTTGCTATGATCCTCACCGTCTTCTTTGCTCAGATTCATCCCAGTTACCTCACTCAACAGTGGCACAGACTTCGTTCCATTATCTTTTGTTCGGTGTCTGGGTATGGAGTGATTCCTACTATTCACTGGGTCTGGCTCAATGGAGGGGTCGGCGCACCTATTGTACAGGTATGTTGTTGACATTAT
Organism: Monodelphis domestica; assembly: GCF_027887165.1. Taxonomy (NCBI): domain Eukaryota; kingdom Metazoa; phylum Chordata; class Mammalia; order Didelphimorphia; family Didelphidae; genus Monodelphis; species Monodelphis domestica. The sequence goes on from NC_077232.1 coordinate 273,673,722, forward strand.
TTTGTGAATAAAGAAAAGAGGTCTTTCTTTATTGGAATAGAAATATTTATTTCTTCTTCCTCTTGCCTTCTTTCTCCCTTCTGTTTTGCAGATGAAAAAACATTTTAAACCTATCTCATTGTTCATAATTATTTTAATTAAATTATTAAATGGCAATTGACTAAGATTATGAATGAGGAATGATCAATCAATCAATCAATCAATGAGTAGGAGAAGGGAAACCAAAATGTAAATAGACATTTTTGCTATTTCTTATAAACTCTTTTACTGTATTTTGGGGAGGCAGGGTAATTTAAACTTACTGGCTAACAAATTTTTGAGAGCAAAAGAAGAGTCCCACAGTATGAGCTATGATCTACATAATTGAAGAGAATTTCCAAATTCATGTCATAGATTCATTTTCTCATTGTTCTCCTTTACATCCTGAAATCCATCATCCATAAAAATGGTTACTGAGGGTTCTAATAAAAGACCTTTTTATTTCCCATTACTTTTTTCCAGTCCTTGAGAGAAAGGATGGAAACATAGTAGCTACAGATCAGCCACTTAACAAACTTACGATGGTCTATACAGATTTAATTTCCTAAAAATCTAACCTGAATTTCAGTGCTTTTAAGTGACACTTAATATTTGTTAGTATCATTTAGCAGTGTACTTAGAATTTTATACCCTTGAACTTCATTTCCCAGCATCTCACTTTTCATCCTCACATTGTGTCCTTACATTTTGAAGATAAGCTTGTGTAGCGCCGCCCTCTCCTCTGCTCTTCTCCCACTTTCATGGTCTGGAAAACTGCTCTTTACTCAGGTTCTTTACTTTTCCTCTACTTCAAGTGATTATTAATAAATCTTAAAAAATATAATACTTAGAGTTATTGGATATTAATCTTACATAGCAAGCATGGATCAAGTACTTGCTCTATGCCCAGTGCTAGGCTATATGTGCTGAGACACAGATAGAAGTAGAATATCCCTGCTGTCGAGGTACTTCCATCCTATTGGAGATCTGAACATTCCATTCAGCTTTACCACCAGAAATGCAGAGAGAACTGTCAAGCTAATTCCCACTTTAACTTTGAAAGGGTACCAGGACTACCAAAGGAGTATTCCTGAAATTGATAAAAGTTGAAATGAGATAGTTACAACTAACAAGTAGTCTTATGGAGTAAAATTATTCCATATGTGACACTGACTCCAGAAAGTATTCAATTGTACAGGAAAAGATTTAAAGTAATAGTTTAAATCTAGGCTCAAACCTTAGTTCTTCATTATGGCTGAATTGTATATTTGATTATAATATAAAATATAGTCACTAGACTATAATTACAATAAGTAAATATCTAAACCCTAGTAGAAGTACTAGTTTAGAAAGTACATTCCTTATAACAGTAAATCCCTCCATGTAACGTTCAATCTTTTGTATTTTTTTACCTCCTGGTGAGGGAATCTTAAATGAATAGACAATATATATGGAATAATTCATTGGGGAGACCTGACATGTTAATCTCCTGGGAAACCAAGAGTGAGGAGACTTAACATGCTGGTCTCCCAAATAATCAGAGCAGGGAATTACGTGAGGAAAAATATCTCCATCCTGCTGTGGCACCCCAAAAGTATATGTGACATCATATCTAACAATTTGGCTGTCCAGGTGTCAGCCTGAGCATCAACATGCTCAACATCATCATCAACATGGAGGGAGATTCCAGGGGTATTTACAAGACCAGCACAAGAAGGGCTCTTTACTTTCACTCTTAAACAGACTGACTCCCTGGGCTAGTGCATGATGATGGGAAGTCAGCATGGAGGGAACCATGGTGGGCCAAAACCTGGACCAGATTTACCTTGAATTAGTAAGGCTAAATCTCTCTTACCTCTCTCTCTCTCTCATTTTATTAATAAACACTTAAAACTCTTGCCAGACCATATTTTATTCCTAACAAGCCTTTCCCAACTAGGGAATATTATGTCTAACAGAAAATTAAGATGTTTTGTCAGACAAAGAAAAGAATACTGAATAAAAATTATGAAATCAAACAGTATGAAAGATAAGAGGAATGACTTAGAGAACCAGTACTTGGGAGAAAGAGAATGGAATCAATACACTATTTATTTGGATGTCAAGTAAGCTTTGCTACTCCTGATTACTAATCTGTGGAATGGGATACAAAACTGTAACACATAAGGGAAGATGAATTTAGTTTTTAGGATAATAGATGGAGAGCTTTAAGGGACCTCAGAGATCGTCAAACCCAGTAAAATAAATTTACAGATGATGAAACTTCTGGAGTTGTGATTTGTCCTAGATCTGTGTTGTTGAAGATATGGCACACATGCCCTGGCAGCAGTGGGAGGAGCTACTCCGTTCCCCCTCTTCCCAGCACCTGAGGACATTTTTTTTGCATGCTCACCCCTCTATCCAGCTGCCAAATGCAAGCACTTCCTCCTTCCACTGTCTGGGTAATGTGGGGAGCTCACAGGCGGCTTGAAGGTGCAGTTTGGGCACATGATCTCTAAAAGGTTCACCAACAGTGTAGGTAGTAAACAGCAGAGGAAACATTTAAACCCAGATCCTCTTGATTGCAGAGCCAGTGCTCTTTCCACTAACCATGCTGCCTCTATTCTAAGTAAATGAGATAGGCATAATATCACATGGTAAGAAAGAACTAGATGAAAAAAAGAAGCATTTATTAAGCACTTGCTGTATGCCATGTATCTGCTGCTAAAGGGATACAAATACACCCTGCCCTCAAGAAGTTTAAATTCTAACATGAGAGACTTATAGGGATGGTAGCCAGGGAAGATTTTGGTTTGCAAAGTTATAAGAATGATGAATAGATTGACATTGACATTGACATCAGTGGCATTACTGATTTGATTATGGTGCCAGAAGGGTATGCATGCATTAGCAAAGAAGGTGGCAGGAGGATGACCTTCATGAAACATTGCTAGTATCACTAGCCTGATATAGTAGGCTACGTATGAGTCACTCACTGGCCTGGGTCCTTAGAGGTCAGAATTAATAGAGCTAAGATTAAAGCACTTCAGGAATTGTGATTGATTGTTACCTTAGTCATAGTTATTAAGTCTTTTCATAGTTGTCCTTCACAATATTAATTCTAGACTGTTCTTTTGGTCTCGCTTATTTACTTTGTATCAGTTCATACAAGTCATTCCAGTTTTCTCTGGATCCAATTGTTTTATCATTTACTACAGTATAGTATTATCCTATTGTTTTCATATATATTTTGTTCAATCAATCCTAATTGTGCTTGTTGCTTAGTTATTTTTCATCTATGTCCATTTTGAGGTTTTTCTTGGCAAATATCCTGGAGTGGTTTGCCATTTCCTTCTCCAGCTCTTACTGAACTAGGGCAAAGGTTAAGTGACTTGCCCAGGGTTACACAGATAAGCGTCTGAGACGGTATTTGAACTCATATCTTTCTGATTCCATGTCCAGCATTCTATGTACTGCATCATCTCAGTGCCCATTATTGGGCATACATCTTATTTCTAGTTCTTTATTATAAACTGTCTTCCAGAGTAGCTCCTTCCACTTCTTTTTGTTACCTCAAGCCTAAATCTGCCATCTAGTTTTTCTCTGAAACCTAGCAGAATAAATCAAATCTCTTTCCTGTGATAGCTTCAAATACTTACCCTCCCCTTAAATAATTTTCTCCTTTAGCTGAATCAATGATATGATTTTGAGGCCCTTTGTCATTCTAATGTTCATGTTCTTTACTTATTAGCTTGCTGATATTTCCAGATATTCTATTGTTCATTCTGTTCTTTTTCTCACGATACCAAATTTGTACCAACAAAGAATGTTAGACTATCAAAAATACTCCATTTTATATCTTGACCATGGCAGGGTACTGTGGTCCTATGACCTCCCTAGTTCTGGACACTGTTTATAATCCATTCCCAAGATTGCTTTGGATGTTTAAGTTGCCAGATCATGTTGACAACTAATGTTTAGCTTGTAATCCTCTAAAACATCCAGTTGTTTTTCAGATGAAATATTACATAGAATGAATATAGAAAAGAAGGTACCACATGAGTTCTAAACTATTGAGCTGAAACATAATTGGAATAAATGAAAAGCTAGAAATAAATACCCAACTGCTACCTTAAATTAGACTTATTTTATAAATTGATATTTTTAATTTGACCATAAGCTTAATGAATCAGTAGTATGATGCAGTTGCAAAAAATATTAATATATCATTAGACTATATTAATAAACCACTTGGTCAAGGGAATTTGTCTTGAATCTGTATTGTATAGACCACATTACAGTATTGCTTGGGCATTAGAGATTTAGAGGGGCTTTGAGCAATAGAAGCATGGCTAGATGAGGGAATCTAAAACCAAAGGCTATTCAGGGGACCTATGTATGTATCTTCCAACATTTGAGAGACAACCAACAGGTAGAAATTACAGGAAAGTAGAATTTTGACTCAGTCTCAAAACAGTCTCATTTGTTAGAGATGTCAGATGATGGAAATGGCCTCAAAAGCAGTAACCACCTTTCATGGACATTGTTGTAGCCAATCCTACATTTTGACTCTGCTAGATGACCTCCAGAGGCCCTTCTGACTTGAGATTCTGTGATCAAGTCACCATAGTCTAGAATAAACTCCTTGGCCATCTTGTACTTTCTTTTCCTAACATAGACACAAAACTGGTATGGAATTGGATTTGCTCTTGGTACATTTTTCCTTGGAGCTGAGTTGAACTCAGTGTTTTGTTGATATCTGCCTCTTAGTGTAGGTCTAAGATGCTTGTGGTAAGCATGAATTTTGTTACCATGGTTTACATGCTTTAATTTTCAGGAGTTCGCACCTCGTGTAATTGTGATGTATGTGATTGCTCTCGTTGCTTTCCTCTTCTACATTTCCAAAGTTCCAGAAAGATACTTTCCAGGTATGTAGCTATATGAGAATAGTAGAACTGCCTCATTTGAAGAAACTATTTAAAAATTGTTTGCTTCTCGGAGCAAATTTTCCCTGCACTCCCCAGACATAATTAGTTTGCATAGGAGGAACTTTACCTTTAACAGGTTAAAACTATAAGCTCTAAGAAGTTACACTTTTCTTTCACAAACAAGTCATAAACCTCTCTTCAAGAACTCTGAAGCTTACTAGGAAGGTCATTTAAAATGGTTGAACCTGGTGCTCTGGCCTTACAAGGCAAGATGCAAAAAGTAATGTCTATATTGATTTCTTGAATTATGTCTCTTTTTCTCTTCTTTATCCTTACAGGACAGCTAAACTACCTCGGTTCTAGCCATCAGATATGGCATATACTAGCAGTGATCATGTTGTACTGGTGGCATCAGTCAACAGTGACTGTTATGCAGTACAGACACAGCAAGCCTTGCCCTGACTATATTCCACATTTGTGAATGCAGGTATGGCAACCTGGTATGATCAAATGTCAAGCAATATTAGATGGCAGAAATCTCTACTTCTAATGTTCCCGTTTTTTCATTTGTGATCTTAAGGTGTATATCATGATTAATATTTTATGAAAAAAAATTTAAAAATACACTCAGGGGGATTTATAGTTGCCCAATAATTCATTTATTGGGCCTCATAAATGAATTATTGGGCTTCATAATTTGTTTGATTCTATTTGTAGTCTTCTCATAAATGCCAACTTAGCACCAACAGAAAGTGTTAAACCAATCTATATTGTTGAAAATGAGGTTATTTTATTTACCACCTTTATTTCCCTAGGAAGCATTCAATATTACTGAAGGATGGCATCTGCGATTACGGAATTTTTCTTGCAGTCACCCCTAGGTGCAGTCTACCCCTATAAACTAGGATAGAAAATCAAGTGTAAGTTCCTGATGGAGGCAACAGTAGCCTGGACTTAAGTTAAATACTAGAGTAGTGGACTTGAATAATCATTTTGATTTGATTTTAATTTTCAACAAGGTCATTTTTTTAACTTTGAAAATATCATTTATTATATGGTTGTATTGCATATGTTTTCAGAAGAACACTGTCCCTCTCAGGTTTTAGAGTTTGTCAGAATAAGTTTTTATGCCAACTTATAATTTTAATTCTAAAACTTGATTTTAGGCAAGTTTGGAAATATATATCTATATAGTACATTGATTCACTATATGGTCATTCTCATAGGAAATTGAGATTTATTGAACTTTTGATCTTATTACCAGGTCAGCCACAAACACAATTTCATTTAGTTAGCCAAATCAACATTAATGCAAAGAAAGGGCCCCAGAATTCCCCAGAACTTGGGTCATGCTAAGCTTTCTAACATATAACCCCTTTCCTAGAAATTGAGCATCTAAATTCACTATTAAAGTTCCCAGCTTCATAGGTTGATATTGCCAGGTCTTCATTTTGAAATTGGCCAGGAACTTTGGGGTAAAAGCAGTGATTCTCAAACTTCTTTGTCTCGGGACTCCTTTACACTCCTAAAAATTAAAGACCTCAGAGTCTTTGTGGGTTATATGATTCATACTTCTATTAGAAATTAAAACATATTAGTATTATTATGAAAAGTTTTGACCTCTTGGCCTGCCTAAAAGAATTTCAGGGACCTCCATCCACACTTTGAGAATGACTCAAGTAAAGTAATGCAGTTGCTCAGTTTCATTAGTTATGTTTCTTGATACTATAGTTCCCTAATATTAGCATTGTGATTATATTACAGTATTTTAATGGAAATAACTAGTATTTGGAGTCTCAGAATTCAAAATTGGAATTATTTTCATTTATATACTTGTAAAGTGCAATCTCAGTGTCCTATCAACAAAGACATTTTGGAGATTCTCTTGTTCTAACACATTAAGATAAAGACTTGAGAACAAAAGAGCAATAATGTTTCAGTGTAATCCTTTAAAAGTTAAAAACTTGTTATTATATCTAAGTTAGACTTTTAAAGATAAAATACAATTTCATGAGTTTCTAGTATATTTGCAGAAAATCAGAATTGCTTAGCTTTCCTTAGAAATGTTGAATGCTACACTTTCAGATTATCTCTCTGGTATGACTTTTAGAATGCTAATTTTGCCTTCACTTATTCATCCAGAAAATAGAAATGCTAAAAGCTTCTTCCCCAGCTTCTGAGATACTAAAGTGCAATATATAGGTAGAATTTCCTTTTTTTTTTTAAGAGGAAGAGTACTTCACATTTTTCTAATGATGCTCTCACTTTGAAAATAGCTATGTAATAGTTGCCCCATGCCTTTAGAAACTTCTCATGTTGGCTATATCTCTTCTTGGATTGTTGTAACATTGCCTTCAAAAAATCAAATATTTTGCCTTGGACAAAGGAAAAATGATCTGTGCTGTGCCATGGTAATTGCAGGTAACTTAAAAGCTCATCTGGATCTAACTTTGATTATTGTCATATCTCCTCGGCATAGAAAAATAAGTTCTTTACAACATTATTTGACTTATACAATACCATGAATAAGCTTTTTTTTAAATGGACTATATTTTAAATACTAGTCTTGGGGAGAATTATAAACATCTCAACATTTAACGCCTTTACTCTTATAAATTTTGTACTACTTGTAAATCTTAATGTAGTATATTTATTGTTACTGAGGTATTAATAAATATAGGTTACTAACAATTCTAAACACTTTGGTTTGTCAATATTTATTGATTACCTACTTTCTATGTGTGAATGCCACACTAGTATTTTTAGAAGTCTTAGTACTTAACAGTAAATACCTGCTTACAACTTGCCTCCCAAACTTCTGATCCTTTCAGAATGTGTATCAGTAAAAATCTTATTTTCAAAACTTGGTAATAAAGCTAGTTTAAAAGCTCGCTAAAACCTAAACTTGAGTTCTTCTAGGATCAGAAGCTGTTTTAAACTGTAGGTTATTTTTTTTTTTAAGTTTGGAGTCATTTTCAATATTGTATGGTAATTTATGGGTTCATAGTCAACTAGTTTTAGTAACACAAGTATCTTTGTATAAAGTCAGACCATTAGCAACAAGTAGCAACGGTGTTATTAAGTCACTTTGTGTTTACTGAGTGCAATTTACAGTGTGCTGCACGGAAAAATATATATTCTGTAAATAAATTGGATTTATTAAATGTTTATAAGTGTCATTTTTAAAGTTGTTTTTAAATTAAAATGTTTAAAATTTGAGTTCGAGGAAACAGAGTTTAATTTTCATGCTCAAAGCATGAGCACATTCTACAACATCTTTAATAAGTATTCATTCATCCAATATAGCCTGTTAGCACTGAAAACAGTTCATTTCAGTTTGGGATAGCTCACACTGACAGGAAATTTCCCCAAATGTTGAGCTAAAATCAGATTTCCTGTCATTCCTAGCCGTGTTCTGTCCTGGCTCCCTACTGGTCAATCCTTCAAGTATTAGCAGACTGCATATAACATGGTACCAACTCAACGTTCTGACCACACTATTGCCTCTTGTGCCCTGAGTGGATACAACCAGTTTAGAGGTACTCTGACCATAGCACTACACAATCACCTCCCCTTTCCCTCTATTTCTGTAAACATAGTCCAGTGCATCTTTAGCTTTTTGTCTGCTACATAGCATTCCTGACTCACAATTAACTCGTGGGCCACTGAAATTTCCCATTTCTTCAATTGTCCTTAACTTGTGTAGTTTATTTTTAACCCAAACCTAGGACTTGGTACTTACTCTTATTAAATTTCATCTTATTAACCTAGGAGCCAGTGTGGCCTTGTAGGGAAAGAGAGAAAATGTGGGTTGAAGTCCCACCTCTGTAACGTGAGACTTTTAAGTTTTAAAAGAACTTTTCCTTATCTGAGTTGCATGTACCAATATAATCACAGTTCCAGTCTTCATCTTATTAAATTTTGCCTTACTAGCTTGTGCCTATGGTTCTAGCTCAATTCAGATTTTCTAATTTAATATACTTAATCCCTCCTAACTTTTTACTACCCCCTTCATCTAAGTCAACATTTCTCAAACTTTTTGGTTTCAGGAACCATTTACACTTTTTTTAAACCTCTTTATTTGGCCAATTCTACTCTTTGAGGTATTATTTTCTTCAGTATTTTTTTAAACATTATTTTATTTGGTCATTTCCAAACATTATTCATTGGAGACAAAGATCCATTTTCTTTTCCTCCCCCCCCCCCTCTTAAAAAGTAAGACTTCTCATTTAGTTTTTTTTTTTTAATATTTGGGGTTATACTGATTTTTATCACTATTTGAAATAAGAACAGATTGGTATTTTTAAAATACTTTTGACAGACCCAGAGGATCTCAGACCATACTTCGAGAGCTATTATTCTAGGTTATTGGCTAAAAATGTTTTTTTAAAAAATAGGCTCAGAACTAACCAAGTTAGTTATCAATACACTGTTGATTCGGTCTATTAACATGAATCGACCTTATAAACCATTATCTAGTCTACAAATATACAATAAGAAACTATCTTGGCTAACATTCAATATCCATAGCACTGTCCTGACCTACCAACCTAATAACCTTGCCTAAACTTTAAACTATTATCACTTGAGTAACATGATGGTCTAATTAAATAACTATTGTAAGAAAAAATAATTGCAAAAGGCCCTTGTTCTGAACAAAATAGTAAGTAATTTATAAGTAACCAGTATGAAAATCACCTGTAGTTTGATTATAAAGTTTCAAGATTTAAAACAAACACAAAATTAGCAGACACCTTACCTTTAATATAAATAAGATTCTGGCATAGTCATTAGGTCTTGATTAAATTCTGGTTAATTCATATATCACGATTTGCCAATTTTCAAATAAGCTGAAAACTGAAGTTATACAGAATACTGTTTAATCTTTGATTCAGAAGTCACTTCAGAACTTGTACTTCATCATCATTATGAACATCAATTAAACAGTACTAGCAAAGCAAGAATACCCTGGAATTGTCAGAAAATCCAAGTTTTTCATAATTCCTCAAAGTTTACATAGAAAATCTTTTAATGAACTCAGTCAAAAACACTAATCATTGGTTATTTATGTGGAATACAGAATCCAGTTGAAATTTATTGTATTAAAAGTAAATAGAATATTATTCATCAAGTATGATAAATACAATTAGAAAAGTATTTTATTTCAAATAAAATGAAAGTCATGTTGGCAAGCAATTAAGACATTATGTAGTAAACTTTTTCATTTAGTGCCTAGTGAAAAACTGATCATGAGCCTTATTTCCCAGTTATATCTGATAATTGACATACTTTGGCATGTGTATTTTATAATAAATCACAAGTAGTATAAAGACAAATACTGTAAAGATGGTGACCTTAATGTCTTACTGTCTACTTGTTCCCTAGTTGCCATCCTGCCCTCTGGGTCTATGGATGTTGCCATTTAACTTGCCACTGGGGTCCTCCTACCTAGCAGCTAAAACTTCTTGAATAGGTTATCTTGCCTAATTAGAATGGGAGCTGCTCCTTCTCTTTGTATTCCTAATGTATAGTACAGTGGTTGGCACATTGTGAGCACTTAAAAAATGCTTTTCCATTCCATACACATCTATCAGTTTTGTCTAGAAGTCAAAGTCATTTAGTGATACACAAAAAATTCTCCAGGAATTTCAAGTTTTAACAACACAAAAGGTCACATCATAAAAGAAAGTGCACTTAAAGCAGCTGGGCAACAATTTTCAAATAACTTTTGAACAGTTTCCTATTTAATGGCATTTCAATCACAGAAACAACTTTGTATTAGAAACATTTGTTTATTTTTCTTTCATTCAAAAGTAGCAGTACTTAAAACAAAACCAAAAAAACATACCTAACATTAATCCCTTTGCATTGCATCCTGCTTTTCAATTTAGTGGCTTTTGCTCACTCACTCACTAGGAACTGATTCCTAGTCAGATGAAAATGATTGTTGTTGCAATGACATTTTTAAAAAATTCACATTAACTCTACAGTAGTAAAATGATATGTGCATGCATGTGTATGTGTATATGTTTATAAATATGTGAGTATAAAAATTTTCAGATAAACTATCAGTTGTGTTCTCACAGTAAACATGTCATCTCATTCTCACAGTAGATGTGTCATCTCAATACCTGGATCTGAATAAGTGAAAAAAGTACTTCCATTAAGGGGAGTTTTACAATCACAACAAAAACAGTGTGGAAATGAAAAGGTCACCACCACAACACGTATATGTGCATTATACACCCCGGATCCCTCAAAGCTAGTATTTTTGCTCACCGTTAAAACAGACCAGGGGATTCTAGTGCCATTGAACCTTTGTGATACCCAGTGCCAATGAGCAATATTTAGTATCTCAGAAGAGAAAAGTCAGCAGAGTGGCTGAGATCTGCAAGTCCTAATGAGCATTTAAATAAAGAGCAAGCTCTTTAACAATTTTCTATTTAAGGATGACGGGTCACTTAATAATCACTGTCAAATGAGATATGACTACTATTGCATCCACTTGTTTCCACCAGATATGGTAACAATATTATACACACACACACACACACAAACATACATACATACACATAAAGGTGAAGGGAGGGAGGGGAGGAGGGAGAGGAAGAAAGCTGCAGTGTTTCCTTACTGATGTCAGTGAACAGTAACACTATACTCATTTCAAATTTTGATCATTCCCAGCATCTACATCTTTTTATTTACCTGAATGCACAACCAACAAACAAGTCAATTTTTGTTAACTGAGCAAATATATATAATCTATTTGATCCCATCAAGTTACTTCAATAAATTCATTTTAATATGAAAACAAGTTTGGGGAGTGAGGTCAAGATCTATTATTAGGGAATTCTCAGTAAGGAACAAATCATCAACTGTTAGGCAAAATATAGTCTAAAGTGAGTTACCTGAAAACAATGGGAAATTAGGGGACTTGCCTATTTATTGCCAAAAATCAGTTATGTGAAGGAGAATGGAAATCCAGTTCTTGATTCTAAGATAGGCTTTCTATCTACTGTGCCAGGTTGGTTTTATAGGAAAAATGGCACACATTAAAATAGACAACTAGGTAAATGGGTCAGTTTTTAAAAAATAACCATAACAGGCAACTTTTATTAAAGCTATTAAAGAACTGACTAGCGGAATTTGTCAGTTTAAAAAAAGACTGCCTTCTTTATCCTTCAGTATTGCTAAAAAGAACTAAAATTTGGAGTTAAAACTATTTTCTTAATCACTAAAGGGGTACAAGAGAGCAAAGAAGTGAAAAGCCTAAGAAAAAGTAAATCTTCTGAAGTTCCAACCAAGGTTGGAATAACTCCAGAACCTGTGATTTTATCAGATAAAATTCCATGTGGGAACTCCTTGAATTAACAGAAAATTGTTTAAAGCAACTACCTTATATGTTAATGTGGACTTTGCATACTGGGGTAATCTGCACTTAGGCCCTTTTCTAAGGGACAGAGTAACAAGAATATGAGAAGAGAGATAAGTGGCTCATCTGTCCTTGGAAAATGGCTCAGCATCTAGAGAACTTGCCATAGCTCTGAAGTCCCCTGATTAATAGGCCAGATTTTATTTAGTAGTTACCTTCAAAAAGAGAAAAAGTCTATCATAAAAAGTTCTGACATATGTGCTATGTTGTCTATATGACCTTTCAACATAGTTATCATTTATACAACATGGCAAATGTAAGAGGCTTTTAGTACCTCAATGAAAGTGTTTCCATACTAAAAAAAAAACAGGTAAATAGGACCTAAAAATTAGAGATGATGCCAAATTTGCTCATGCTATAGAGTCTATTTAGAATTACTAAGGACATGCACATCTCCCTTCTCAGAAGTTAATAATGTAACAAATTCTGGCATATACTCAGGAGCCAAAAACTTAAGGCTATCATAGAAGATGGATGCTCTTTTGAAACCTCAACCAACATATAGGTATACATCTATGTATATGGAACTATGTAGGTATTTGGCCTGGCATTTTCTGGTTATCTAGCATAACTTGAGTTTGCCACGTAAAAGTTAATTCTTGCACCTCTCTACCCACTATCTCAACAATAATATCTACATATAATAGTGTACATCTTTCTCCCCCATTTGACTGTAATCCCCATGCAAATTGTGTCCTAACTTTATATCCCAGTGTCTGGCATTAATGCCTTACCACCGATATAGTGGGTTTTTAATTTGTTGAATATAATTCTTTTCACTTTTAAGTAATTTCGGTATCTTTTCTTTTTAGCTGACATCCACTTAAACAGTTAATTCTTCTAATTAACCTGAGAATTTTGTTTTGTTTTTTTAAAAAGGTACAAACATATTTGCCTTTGGCACAAAGAAAAAACAAATGATAAACTAATAGCAACCATGTTCAGTTCTAAGTCAAAGCAGTAAGTGAGAATACTAGCTTGCTACCATCCTACAAATAATTCTGTATATTAACCTTAGCACAGCTTTGAATATGATTTAGCATTTTCTAGAAAATAGGAAGAATGGAATAGATATGTAATTAAATTTTACACACACACACACAAACACACACACACACACAGTTTCTTTCCAAAGTTAGCTGACTTCTTTCCATGAAAACTTTAAATTAAGATAACCCAATGGGGCTCTACTGCCAAAAAGGCTTAACTGGATGGCTAATAGAAATGCATTCAGAGGACTCCAAAAGAGTTGAATTTAAAATAACAGTAAAACAATGAAGAAGAATAGTAACTGATTTCCCTTTTGGGGATATCTTGAAAATGTCTAGAAATGTCTAATTGTTGCTATGTCAGGAAAGAGCCTTTTAAATAGTCTTAAATTGTTTTCATCCATTTTGACAATGAGGAAAAGAAAAGTAGTGAGAACATCAGAGATACGTGTACATATTTACTTTCACATAGATAATCAGTCATTCACATTTGTAATTTCTACCTTACAGACATGATGAAAATTTCTGTGAACATTTCAAGTTTCCAAGCAGGATATATAGTACAGAGAAAATAATTTGGTAACTAAGATCTTTTCACTAAAAGTGGGTTGACCCAAATTAAGCTCAGTGCCTAATGCTTCATGTTAACCTTTTAGTAGAACTTTGTGCATCTTTTGGAAAAGAGGTACTTTAACTGACATGGAGGTACTTGTTGCAGGTTTAGGGTCCTGCCTGTAAGGCTTTGTGGTATACTATGAAGTTGCCTGATTAAGTAGGACCAAATTTTTGATAATCACCTGTAATTTGCTGCTCTGTTGTACCTGTCTATTAACTGGTGTTACATGCACATAACCTTGGTGCACTTGGCAAACATTACCTTCTAAAACTAAAGTAATTTTCACATGAGCAACAATAAATGATAGTAATTTGACAATGTTAAATATAACATGATTTACATATACAATTTCTGCAAAGAAATTATTCATGAAATGAAATTATTTTAGCTACATGCCCTAATTTTTCATAGAATAAAATGTCTACATAATTCTGTTTTGTTTGTCCTCACTCCTAGTTATACCAACATTTTGCTCTTTTCTGGGGGCATCTGAAGCACTGGCTAAATCAGCCTGTCATAATTCATGAATATTTTCAAAAGTGCTGATTATGCTGGCAGTTTCCCTGCTATTCAGTTTTCCTACATTCATGCTTTTAAAAATTTTCTTCAAAACCAACTTATCTTTAGTTTCCATTTTAGGCATTTGTGTAATTCTTAAATATATTAATGGCACTTACTGTAAAGAATAAAAGATGTCAGGCACAAGTCAGTCACCTCTGGCTCTGCATGTACAAGATCTGAAGCCAATGAGTTCTACACAAAAACCTACAATTATCTAATTGTTTCAGAATTTAATTTGTTTTGACTCAGCCTGGGTGTCCATTGAATTCCTAATGTTGGATTCTTACTGAGCCAGAGTTGTGTATCCAAGAGTCACCTTCTTATTACATATAAAATGTTAAACCTTTTTTCCATCCTCCTTTATTGGCACAGGATTGGAAAAGCAGCACAAAGTGCAGAAGTTAATTTTTATCCTCAAAGGCTCTAATCACTGTTTTAGTGAAATAACCTTCATTTCTGTGCCATAAAATTAGCAGCTAAAAATGACTTTTAGGGCTCATATCTACTCCACTTTCTCCTCTTCAGAAGACACCTCCACATTCAGAGGGCCCCAAGTTACTACCCTGTTGAAATACTTCCTCTTCCATTTGGTTTATACAAAATCAAATAACTTTAAATTTATTCTAATTGACCTGCAGTAATGAGTGGTACAAAGAGCTATACAAATTATCTTCTTGGAAATTCATAAAACAAACTTTATTTTTTAAAAAATTGGAGTCAATGAAAAAAGTTTGTTAGAAGCATCTACTGCTTAGAAGGAAATGGAGCAGCACCAAATGGATCTAACTCTCCTTGCTGGGACTGTGGAGACTGCTGTGGTGTGATACTTTGTATCACCAATTCTGTGAAGGGCACTGCACCAAAGTCATCCATTTTCAATCCCTCTACACTATGAAAAGACCCATGTAATGAGCTCTGCCTCGGTCTCCCAGGCAATGCCGTACTGTGGTCCCCACGGTTATCACTCAGGCCTTGATGGGAGGGGTGCCGTATCAAGTCTGGTGGATGGAAGGGTTTGGCACCAAAAGGATCCAAAAGGTTCTCTTCAGATTGCAGGGAACTCCCTCTGTCTTTACTATCAGTCAGTGCCACACTGATGTTTTCCTTGGAGTCTGAGATAGTTAAAAATTCATTGCTACTCTGAGAGTCTCTCCGACCTACTTTTTTGTGCCTGCGGGCCCTCTCTGGTGTCCGGTAAGTGGGCTTGGCAGTCTTCTTTGTGCTAGTTGGGGTCCCATGATGTCGTTTCCCATTACTTTTTGATACCTCCTGCTTTATGCGCCTTTGGCGGGAGGAGAGTTTCTGCAGGTTCCGCTGTTTTGCTTTTTGCTGCTGCTGACACCCAGCTATCTCCTCAAAAGGCACAAGCCCAAAAAGGTCCTCCTTGCTTTCGCTTTCATGTGTGGATGTGGGCAAAGGTTGAAAGGGGGTACAGCCAAATATGTCTACACTTTTAGGGCATGTGGGAAGAGTCTGTGCCTCAGACCTTGCCCCACAGCAGTCCTGTAATGTTGCCTTCTTGCTGAAGGGCGCCTTTGTGAATACATCAAAGTCATCCTGCTCTATTGCCACATTTTGAAAAACAGTCTGTACAGACAAGTTTTTTTCATTTGTCCCTTTGTGCTGTGGCTGCTGAGCATGAAGTGCAAAGAAGGGGACAGAGCCAAAGACATCAAATTCCTGTATGGGGGTTACTCTTCCCAGAGCAGAAGGTAACTGTGTTGGGCTGGGGTGGGTTATGCCAGGACCTCTGGCATGGCTACTCACAATTCTGTCTTTGTAGCTATGAAGAGGGTTCACTTCTGCATATTTTGCTTTGGTATGGTCACAATCTGAATCAGAACTGTGTTTTTCTTCTTCTTCATCATCCTCAGAATCCATGAGAAGAGGCCTATGGCCCAAATTCTCTGGTTCAGTGTCATCATCATTGAAATCTCCTTGTTCTCCCTGAAGAATGTCTTCATCTTCATGTTCCTCATCATCACTACTCTTAGGAGATGGGGGATCTGATTCAAAATCACTCTCAGATTCATCACTCCTCTTCTGAATATGTCCCCTTGTAGAAGTTTCACTTTTTCTTCCATTCTGGTCACCTTTTGATACCTGGTTTGTATTGAAATCTTTGATGGAATTACCTATGCTATATTCTTGACTGCTAGATGAATGGTCAACCTTCTTTTCAGGAGAACCTGCAGGTCCAAAGAAAAATTAATAAAGCATTTCAAATGCATACAAACATTCACATTAAGCATGAAATTCTATAGGGAACAAGCATTTGAACATTTTTCATGCCAGTCATTTTGGGGGAGCAGGAAAAGATTATCTTACTTAGCAGAATTACATTGATGCTACATCATTTAAGTGATGTGATTAATAGCATTTAATTGTGTCCAAAGTATGTATCAAGTAAATGTATATCAAACTATGTAGCTTTCAACATTTTATAGGATATAATTTATATTTGTAGTTGTAATCTGTGTACAGGTTTACACACATATATATATTTCAATGTGTTATACCTTATGCCCAAAGAAAGTACAACTGAGCCTTCACTGAGAGGATATAATCTTTTTCTCCCTTATACTAGATGGACTGGTACCCTAAAATTTGATTTTTCATTTTATAAACAAAAAGAAAAATATTTTTAGACAATTGGATAGGGCTAAGGGCATCACAAAATATAGCAAATCTACATGATGACCCAACCTGACCTTGACTTCATTAGTATAGTACTCAGCAAATGAACTTACTAGCCATGAATATAGACATTCCCTCTACATATATGTATACATGCATACATATACAGAGTGCTCTTAGATACATAGCATATTAAAGCCTTATATTTGAAAAGGTATATAGGTTTTAGCTGAGCATTCATTAAATATAGTAAAAGATCAGTTCAGTGCCTAAATAGATTACCATTTTTTCCTTTTCAAAATTTATTAATTTTAAATTCTCCTTGTCCCCTAAAATTATGCAAAAATGATATGCTACATATATATTAAGTCAGCAATAGCTACAAGTTAAATCCCAATATTGATACAAAATACAAACACCTGTTATAGTACTGGTCAACAAATCATGTTGGAAACATGGCATTATTTTCCACCAACATCATTATTTTTACTAGTTAACTTATATAACAGTCTACTATGTCCTAGAATACACTATGCTAAGAGCTTTAAAATTCTATCATTTGATCCTCACAACTCTGGAAGGTAAATGCTATTATTAGCCCCATTTTACAAAGGAAGAAACTGAGGCAGACAGGAATTTAGTGACTTGCCCAGGGTCACACAGCTATCAAGTGTTTGAGATCAACTTCATCTTAGTTATTCCTGACTCCAGGGCTAGTGCTTTAACCACTGGACCACCTAGCTGTCCTTAAATTGCTGCTTTTTGTTAGTAGATAATCAAACGACAACAATGTTTAATTTGGAGTGTGCTTGTTAATTAATCAAATATACCAGGCAAAAATTTTAAAAGGATAAATAAAATATATGAATTTATTAAATCTCAGAGTTTTCCAAGTATATAAGTATTGTATCACTCCCAGGTATAATAATTCATAGCAGGTATAAAGCCATCATTTTAAACAATAATTTACACTTGAGATTTTCTTTTTAGAATGCATTTCATTCTTTTACACACACACCCCCCCCCCCACACACACACACTCTTTAACCAATGTTACATAAGAAGCCACAAACACTCAGTGGTTGGGAATAGCTAACTCTTGCTCCCAAGGCAACTCTTTCAGACCTCTCTAATTGCCTATTGTGTGTCATGCTAGATGCCAGGCATACACTGAAGGGCTTACAAGTACACAATGCTGCAGATGCTACTAAAATGTCAACTGGATTCTGCTTAGCTTTTGCTTTGCAATGAGGAAGGACCCAATAGAGTTCAGAGATGCATGCTGGAAAATTATCATGATGTTAAAAAACAAAAGGCAAAAATTAAGTTTTAAATTTTAAAGAAGAAAGGACAAAACAGATTAGAACCATTTTATAATCAATCAGGCTTCACATTTGATTGGCTATTATGAAATTTAGATTACTCCACCCTACTTAGATCTTACTTTATGGTGAAGATAGAATTGTAATCTCCTGGTTGAACAATGAAGGTACTTAGTTCTTACTTTATAGTGAAGCTAGAACTTTAAGTTAAGTCTATTTTTAGATCTTAATACAAAAAAGGTGTTAAGTAACTATAAAGGGTAAATTAATCACAAAAAGGTTAAGTAACTAACAAAAGGTAAACTTAACAAACAAGTGTTAAGTAACTCAAAAGATATAATCTAATCAAAGAAAATGAGAATTAAAGAATGGGCAGTCCTGGAGAAAAGTTTCTGATGTGATTGGTAGATGAAAGTTAAACCTAGGAGGGAGCTGATGTCATAGGTTTTTAAAGTATAGAACAGTAGTTCTCAAAGCATGATCCTAGAGACCCTTTCAGGGGACTATAAATGAAGATTTTGAGAAGTGACAAATGCATCTGCAAAGAGAAGACGAGCTCAGAACTGTGTGAAATGCCAATCAACTAAGATGAGGAGAAAAAGTCCCATGGAACTTTGGGAAAATATAGATAGATCATTCAGGAAATGAATTTGGAACTTGAGAAAAGCAGTTAAGCAGCTTGGGCTGGCTAAAGGAGTTCTTCCTTCTCTGGCTGTTGGACCAAAAGGTGGATAAATAGACTCTGTCTCTAGCTATTGCCTTATCCATAAGACTGTATGCTGGAAAGACTTTTGGGTTTTAGCCCAGAAGAAACCTGTCAGCATTGCTGTCACATCTCCCTTGGGAAAGATAACTTTGTTTCCTGAATTTGAATGTATCTTGAAATCTTCAATCAACAGGATAACTTAGAAAATTTAGGGAGACCTATTTTCCTCTCACCCCTCCCATCTCCTTACTTCCTCTACCCAAAAGAATAAAAGACCTCTTAGTTAAAGGATTTGATTGTGGGATTTGGTTATTAGGGGAAATCTTCAAGCTTACCATCTCTGAGAAGAACATTTCTAAGACAGTTGAAAGGGAACAGGAAGTAGTGTAGGAGGAGGGGCTCAAGATACAGTCTTTTTCCCTGGCTTGCTTCCTGGTATTACCTCTATAACATTTCCCCATTACCATAATTCTCCTACTATCAATATTTACCACAGGACCTGCAATGTCAAAACTATTTTCATGATTCTCCGAATGGGGTAAATGATATAACCTACATAAACAAAAGTTCTTTGAGCAGGGAAGGTCATCAGATTCAAAAGTGTAAAGAGGGAGGCAGGGTCAAGATGACAGCTTAGAAGCAGCAACAGTCAAGTTCTCAGTAAAACCCTTCCACACCAATCAAAAACAAAGCGCTTTGAGGGGGACCCAAAACCAAATACAGGACAGGACCAGGGGACCCTCCTTGATTCAACTTAAAAGGTACACAGAGAAGGTTGAATTCTCATGTTTAAGAAAAAAAAAAAGAAAGAAGGAAGGTCCCAGTACCCTTCCCCCATCTACTGTGCTGAAACTCAGGGGATTGGTGGGATTTCAACGAGAAGGCTCCAGGCCACAGGGAGTGCCTTGCTACCATAGCTACTCAAGGCACAGGACTCTTACCACACCTGGCAGAGAGGCAGGTGGAGGAGAGAAGCAGAGAAGGGCAACCTGGTCTCAGCCTTCAGCCACTACTCCTCCATTTTGGGCCTTTGCCTCTGGAAGTTTTTGCTTCAGAGCACATCCAGCTTGGCAGGTCAACTTCGCTAGCTTAATCCAGTCTAGCAATTGTGCAGATAAAAAGTCTTCAAGAGGGCAGGGAAGCTCAATCTCCAACACCCTTCTCCTACCTACTACACTGAGACCTATGGTAAGAATCTGGCTGACTGGGATCCCAGGGCAAAGGCTGCAACCATGACAGAGTACCTTGGTACTACTACAGGAAGCTCAGGGCTCTGACCTGGCAGCTAGCAGGGAAGTGGCTGGCAGAAAGGAGTAGAGCGAAGGAAATGGGTAACTACCTTCAGCCTCCACACCTTCACCTTCACCTTCTAAAGGCAGCTGGAGAAGATCTGGCCTCAGGGCTCATTAATATAACAGGTCAGCTCCATCAGCCTAATCCAGTTAATCAGCAGAGCAGAGAAGAAGCCCCTTCAGGACAGAATAGCCCAAACCCACAGATATAGCAGAGAAAGGAGGGGAGAAAGGAAAAATATGAGTAAACAACAGAAAAAGAAATTGCAATTGACAACTTCTAATGAACAAAGAGCAAATGGAATAGAGGAAGACCAAGGAACACCAAGTAAATATGCAGGAACTCCAGCAAATTGGACACAGGCTTTGGAAGAACTCAAAACACCATTAAAAAAAATTAAGAAGGGCTGAAGAAAATTGGAAAAAGAACTTAAAAAGCAAAATAGGTCTAAGTTTAAAAAGCTTCATCAAATTGCAATAATTAAAATTGGGTGGCCAAATGTAATACTTAAAAAAATTTGGTCTGACAAAAATGTTATATAAGAATTGTTGTGGTCGCCATTTATAAAAATTAATGTTAAACTATGAGTCAGTAAGATGTAAGTAGCTTTATTTATAGCAATGTTATAGCTTTAATAGCAGAGCTATTAAAGTGGAAAATATAGGAAGGAGGTAAAAAATATCACATAGCTAAAAATACCTTCCAAGACTTCCAAGTATTCCTAAAGAAAAGACCTGACTTCAAATTCAAAATTAAATAATCTAATTCTTCAAAACTGGAGAGTCAAAGAACAAATCAAAGAAACATTTATTTCATTGAAGAGAATGACAATGAGGAAACAATTTATCAAAATCTATGGTATGCAGCCAAAGCAGTACTCAGAGGAAATTTATATTCCTGAGGGCATACATATATCAACAAATCAGGGAGGGGAGAGGTCAATGAATTGGGCATGCAACTTAAAAAATAGAAAGGGAATAAATTAAAAATCCTCAGATAAAAACTAAACTGGAAGTCCTAAAAATCAAAAGAGAAAATAATAAAATTGAAAGTAAAAGAACTTTTGAACTAATCAATACGACTAGGAGCTGGTACTTTAAACAAAACATGAAATATGTAAAATATTAGTTAATCTAATAAAAAAAGAAAAAAGAAAATCAAATGAACAGTATCAAGATGTAAAGGGCAACCTCACCACTAATGAAGAGGAACAATTTAGCCCAACTACATGGTAATAAATATGACAATCTAGGTGAAATGGGTGATTACCTACAAAAATATAATTTCCTAGATCCATCTAAGAAAAAGAAATTGAACAAGCCATCAAGGAACTCCCTAAGAAAAAATCCCCAGGACCAGATGGATTCACAAGTGAATTCTATCAAGCATTTAAAGAAAAACTAATTCTAATACTAATATAAACTATTTGAGAAAATAAGCAAAGTTGTTTTTATCAAATTCCTTTTATGACACAAAGCCAGGCAGACTAAAAATTGAGAAAGAAAACTACAGATCAATCTCCTTAATGAACATAGATGCAAAAATTTTAAATACTAGCAAAAAGACTCCAGCACTTTATCATGAGGATTATTCACTATGATCAGGAGGGATGGGGTGGGGGGGGGGCAGTTTCTTGCTTCCTGTATATGAGGCTACCTAACTGCCATATACCTTTCCGAGCAAAACTCTTATGTTCTTATCAAACCAAATAATGACCAAAAGACCCGATGAGAAACTACAGTAAATTATTTCTTCTACCCCCAAACTGCACAAAAAGTCAGCCAGAAGCCCACAGGCCATAGAAAAGGAGGACTTTTCAGTAAAGTGATTGAAGTACACACAAAAATCACCCTGTCCTAGGCCAGCAAACTTGAGGTGCACTCTTTAAAAAGGCTCTCAAGAGAGCTCTAGGATGGGAATCTTGAAAGGTACAAAGGCAGGAGCTGTGACTAACAATTAGCATAGTGCCTTAAACTCAGAACAGAACAGTCCAGACACTGAGGGAGGTGATGAAATGAAGCCTTTCTATAGACTTATATATAGAGTTCTAGGTCATGCATCTTCTCATTTCTCACCAAGCTTCAATACAAACTTCTCTATCACACCACCGTTACTTTTATTCCTCCCTCTCCTGTCTCCCCTGGCTTTTTTTTTTCCTTTCCCCATGGCAGGAACTATTTTTGGTTTTACTTATATTTGTATTCCCAGAGTTTAGCACAGTGCCCAACACAGAATAAGTACTAAATATAGGTGTCTTGACTGACTTGCAGTGCCTAATATTCTATTCTCAGATACTAGAGAAGGTGCTAAAAAATCTACCACTCTTGAATATAAAAGATCTGGAGAGACAACATATGCATGATGCCTGATCCTCACACTTTTGGAGTTATACTGTTCTGAGGAAACTATCCAATTCAGAGAAAGGTAATATAAAAAATCAAAATGCTACTTCTGACAATATATATCAAAAGCTACTAAACTTCAGTAATTATCTACATGGAAATTAAAAATCACCAGAATAATCATCTAAAAAAACTTCAATTCAGGTCCAATAGTCAGTATCATGATTCAGCAGTAGTATACTGCTTTTCCCATTATTTCTTTCTATACACTTCTATACAAAGTATTCACCTCAAGATTAGAGGGAAGCATCTCTGATACATGTGTATGGTACCAAGTAGCACAGATGTTCCTGATCAACTTTTTTTTCCACCTCAAAACTAGACTATTGTTATATCATATTGTCTAGGAAGGTTTTTGATATAGAACAAGGGATAAATTCTTAAATAGGTTCTAAAACACGTAACTTCCAGAAGCCATTCACCATTATTCATTAAACTACTTACCAATTTTAAATGAACAAAATTAAAGAAACTTTTTCAAAAAGCCCTATGTCTTGGGAAAAAGGGTAATTTCTTGGGTTTTTCAGAACCCTAAAACTATTCTTTATTTCCCCAGGCTTTTTTATTTCATTTTTCTTTAAAATTTACCTTCTGTCTTAGTATCAGTTCTAATATAGTAGAGTTGTAAAGTCTAGACAATCGAGGTTAAGAGACTTGCCCACGGTCATACAGCTAGAAGTACCTGAGGTCACATTTGATCTCAGGTCCTCCCAGTTCTAGGCCTGTTTCTCTTTCTACTGTGCTTCCTAGCTGCCCATTCCCAGACTACACTAAAAGTCAGTCAGCTACTATTTATTACATGCTTACTATGTGCCAGGCACTGAGTTAAACATATACTAGAGATTCAAAAAGGGGGGAAAAATTAGCTCCTGCCCTCAAGGAGCTCACAATCCATAGGAGAAGACAACACACAAACAACTATGTACAAACAAGATGTATACAGGATAAATGCGAGATGAGGGGTGTCTCCAAAGTAAGGGACTAAGATTAAGGAAGTTATTAATAAACCAAGTCTCTAAAACTAGCTGCTTGTGATGCTGGCAAAGCAAAAAAGGTTGGAGTAGCTCATCTGATGTACAGGGAGGGGTAAAAGTCTAAGCACTTCTAATGGTATTATGAGCACTCGGCATTTAAGGCTACAGAGCTATGATCTTATAACTATTTATTTTGAGTGAAAAAGAATGTACTCTCTTACCCATTCCATGCCTCCCAGAACAATGGTATTCATGGAGATGTAAATTAACAGTATAAATTTTTCCCCTGTTGATATTCTGACACTAATTTTATCATCAATGCAGAAAGCTAACTTTGAGGAAAGGGGAAAAGAAAGCAATGTTTTTAGCAATTCTCCAAAAGGGATAAATAATAGGGCAATAGTATTATTTTCTATAATAGATGGTCCCAAGGATTCAAAGAGTAATAAATGCAACAACACTCCTCACTGTACTCAAATACATACTCACTCACACACACACAGACACACACACTTAAACAATATGTTGATAAAAGAGCCATCCTCAAACACAGGAATACTTGTGTTCAAGTCCTGTCTCTGATAGTCTGGCTATTTAACTAACTCTGGGCAAATCATAGCCTCTTAGCATTCAAGACAACTCTCTAAAATGACAAGTTGCAAAAAAAAGTACTGACCTACACTGGACAATTGCTTTTTCTCACCTAGGTAAACTCTCTACAAGCACTGAAATAATGAGTTCAGTCTCTGTCCTTATTAGGAGCCCAAGACATTGAATAGTCTGAATATGTTCATTTGGATTTATTAGGCAAAATATAGCCACTGTTTCTAGCAATCAGAGGATTTTCCTTAACTAATTTATATTTTATCGGTAATATTAAGAAATAGTTTGTGGAGGATGAGCAATTCTACCTTCAAAATTGCTTACTGGACAATTATTAATTCAACAAATATTTATAGAATACCTTTTATGTCTGTGAAATAAAGAAGAAAGTAATGATTTTTGGAATATGCTGATGTGTAAGATAAAAGTACTGCTACTTCCCAAATATTCAAATTTCAAACAACATTTAACATACAAGAGAGAGATGTGTGAGCAAACACAGAAAATTAGTGTGAGCAAACATAGAAACTTAAAATAAAAGATGAGTAAAAATTGAATGATTAATTTGAAACAGAGACTGCCCAAAAGGAAAAAAAAAAAGTTGGCTTCTCTTAGGTTCAAACACACCTTCTAATTTGTACTTTCAAATATTTAGCTATTTAAACGGCTTTAGTACAATGAATTTATTACTTATTTGTTTTTGAGTGGTAGTGATATGGTTACATCCATAACTTGCCTGGGTGAGAAATGAAAGGTACAGAACCAAAAGGATCTTCTGGAGGATGGTTCTGTGAAGCAGAAAGTGGGTCTACATTCTTATCTGAGGATGTTCTCTCCTCGAACCTGTCTGTAAAAATAAAACGAAACAATAAAAAATAAAATAAAATAAAAACAAAGATGCTGGTCCTTTTCTCAATTAAGTGCTAAGTATATAACTATCAAACAACAAATGTTTTCAATACATCAGGCACTGGGAATAAAGGCATGAAAACTAATTTGTTCTTTCCTTCAAGGGAGCTTTACATTCTGTTAGCACTTCTTCAAACTTCAAATATATGAAACCATTGTTAGATATTGGGGGGTGGGGAAGGGCAATCCTGAGTCAACTTGTTTAGTCGGATTTATTTTATAAACGACTTGTCTCACAAGAAGTCTGCTTTGTGTTCTTGCTTATTCTAAGACTCCTGATAATTTTCTATAAGTCATAACACATTGTATCCAATTATGATAGTTCATTATTACACAAATTAAAATCCCCTTAAAGAACCATATAAATAAAAAACACCTGGTGTAACAATTCTATGCTGTAGGTAGGTCCTGACTCCTAATTTAAATACATTACAAATGGCTTTCATATTGAATCATTTTGTACCTTAGTGACATGATGGTTTGTTTCATAATCATTAATAATTTATTTCATAGGCATGTGTTGTTTTGTCTTTCTCAACTATACTCCAAGTTTCTAATTAATTCATCAGGCCCTATCTCATTTCTAGCCCTAATACAGTAATCTACATGAAACAGACATTCAGCAAATGCTGGTTCACACTAATGCTGACTTGCTCAATTTTGAATGGCTGGTTGCTCATTCTTCCCTCTTCCTTAATATTCTGAACAAGACAGAGATCTGTGACAAGATGAGTACACATCCACGTCACTGCTTCTACTTCAGACTTCACAAATCCCATGAAAAAACAGGCATGGGCTCTCAACAAGATTTTCCAAGCGACTGTAGATCCAGAGAGATTTGCTAATGTGATTTAAGACTTCTAGACCAAAGTTTTAAGTAGGAAGTTAAAGAGAGAAAAAATATTTCCTTGGCATCCTGCAAAATTCTAAAAGAACTAAAATGCCCTTCTAGAATCCTACAAAAATACTAATAAAAACCTGTTAAAATTAAAATTTCAAGTCTAGGGCTAACTTTGTAGCGCCCATTTCCTGGGTTATGTAAGGGGTAAAAATTATGGTTGGACTGAATATGCACAAATTATTTGGGTTAATTTATCTTCCAAATTTGTTCCCTGAATATTTCTATTAAGGTACAATTAAACTATCTATCTAAACTAAACTAAACTACTAAACTATCAGAAGTTAAAGTGTGGTCTTCAGTTTCCCTGAGGGTTCCCAAGGGATCTGGGGGATTCAAAACTATTTTCATAATAATTCTAAGACATATACTTATTGAAATACTCCCTATGGTATATGATTGTGATAGAATACTACTGTACAATAAGAAAAGATGAGCAGATTAACTTTTTTAAAAAAAGAACTACACATGATAATGAATAGTGTACCAAGTAGAACCAAGAGAACAGCTACAAATTTAATTATTTGAAGAATAACTTGTGAGTGGTCATCTCCAGAGAATGAACTGAAAAATGGAAACATAAAGGACATAATCTATATATTTTGTCAGATGTTGTCTTCTGTAGTGTGGGTAGGGAAGGAAGGGACTGAAAAATAAAATAAAAAACAATTTTTAGAATGTAAAAAAGATAAATATTCTTTCTTTTTCCAACTACATGTCAATGTGAGGCCAAATTTTCTTCCTATGCTTCAACCAAAACAACATATTAAAAGAGATTAAATGCAGCAACAGACATAGACTATTCAGCTGCTTTGTATCAAGTTGCCCAGTAAAGAGGGTTTTGAGGGGGAAAAGGGTAAAATATCACCTTTTTTCTAATTATTTTTGTTTTGGAAAATACTCATTTTTCACCAAAATAGCATTTAGGGTTAACATTGTAATGGAATTAATTTAAAATTTTTAATTTATTAGTTTTAATTTCTAATAAGTATTGAGTAATAAATATTAATGAAGTCACATAATCAAAAGCTCTTTGGGGTCCTCAATAATTTTTAAGGGTGTAAAGGGGTCTTGAGACCAAAAAATGTAACTGTTAAGCTAAAGAAGTAGTCATGTCACCTCCCTTCCCTACCCAGAAAATTTTGACCAGGCCTAAAAGGTATGTCATTTACCACTAGAAAAAATAATGAAAAGTGGGCATTTGTTCAGTTTTTACAGAAGCAGTAAACTAAGATCTCAGAATAACACGTAACTTAGCTCAGCACAACTGTGACAAATGATTGCTATGAAAAAATAAAGCTTCATTTAAGTTTTGCTTTTTATTTAACACTATTTTAAAATAATCTTTGATTTTTAAGAGATATAGTTTATGCAGAGAGAGCCTTGCAGTTCAAATCTTGCTTGCCTCTAATATACACCGAGTTTGTGAACGTAAACAAGTCACAGCAGGTGACCCAGGTAACTGAAAGAGGGGAAAACTTCGCCGTTTTTGTGTATCCTGAACCCCTTTGGAAGTAACCTGAGGAAGTCTAAGGCCCACTTCCTCAGAGTTATCGTGTTTAATGCATAAAATACATAGAATCACAAAGGGAACAAATTTTGTCAAAATAGTCATCAAAATATTAAAAAAGTAAAGTTGATGGGCCTTAGGTTAAGAAACCCTGGCTCTAAGACTAAGTTGCAAAAGGGGGTATTCTAGTCGAATTTTCTCAACCATACCAATTAAGGACAGGTATCAAAATAATAGTAATAATGAAATAGATAACAATAATTAAAATCAATCTTATATTATCTCTATTCCAAGACAGCAGGGTAAAACAGTAAGTCATTTAATCTTTCTCAGCTATAGTTTTCTCATCTGTAAAATGAGGATAACAACAGGGTCCATTTCCAAGGATGACAAATATATGTAAATCTTTCTGAAAACTTTCAAGTGTATGCAAAATGTTAGCTAAAAAGCTAAAAATACTTATAAAATCATAATAATTATTAGGAAGTAGAAAACTACTATTTACCTGTGTCCTCACACTTTTGGTGACCCAACTCTTAATTTCTGTCGGAGGCCTTAGAATCCACTTGTAATTTCAAAAGTGGGGAGAAGTCTGTCATCAGAGACAGACTGAGTGGGAATACGTGAGACAAGGATATGTCAAAAGAATGGCACAAAATAAGATTGTGGTCTCCCAAACAAGGTATGAACTCCCTATCATTAAAGCCTCATAAAAAGCTCATACTTATACATACTTTTTAGATTTATAAACACATATTTCAAATGATCTTCACAACACTTTTTGAGATAGTAAGTAGTACAAGTACTAAGGAAACCAGCTCAGGTTAACCAATTTGCTCAAAGCAACATGACTACTAAGTGGTGGTAGGAGTCGATCCCATAACCTTTGATTCCAAGTTCACTGCTTTTTTTCTAATTTTATCACTCTGCCAATCAGGACTTGAATTCCTGAAAGGGAAAATTTCATTTTGTGCCTAATTTTATATAAGGTTATAATAGCACAATCCAACACATAAATCCAAGAGTCATTGAAAACATTTTTTAATCTGAATACCCTATTCTATCACAATGTACCAAGCTGGGTTCAATCCTAGGAATCATCCAAAGTAACAGGAGTGGCAGAAGACAGTGAGAGGAGGATCCCTTCCAAACCCCACCTGCCTCTGTCAGGTCACCTTCCTACTGTCCCAACCAACTAATGAAGAGCAAGGACTTGT
The DNA here is from genome assembly GCF_027887165.1 of Monodelphis domestica. Lineage (NCBI taxonomy): Eukaryota > Metazoa > Chordata > Mammalia > Didelphimorphia > Didelphidae > Monodelphis > Monodelphis domestica. The sequence continues at coordinate 273,702,716 of NC_077232.1, forward strand.
GAAATCTCTCAAAACTGGCCTATGACTTAATGGATTGGACCAATTTTCAGGGCTGAAGTCTACTTGGGAAGAAATAAGTTCATTTTAAACAGTATTTTAACTGTTTATAACTGTAACATTAAACTGTTTTTAACTATAACATTTTAAACAGTTTAAACAGTATTTAAACAGTAAACTACTTATATGCTTTTCCCCTTAGTAGAATGCTAGTTCATGAAAAAGTAATGGTAGTATCTCCAAGTGATATTTCATGATAAAACAATTGGATTTCCAACTATATACAAAACTACGTGATCTAATACAAAGGAACTTGCTTTTGTACAATAAATATTTCTTAAGACGTGCAAAGTAAATTTTTGTAAATTAAATCTTGTTTTCTGTAACAAAATTCCTAAGATGCTTTAGTTTTATGTCTTATTGATTTAAGATCCTAATAATTTTGCTTCCCCCACCACTGCTATCGCATGCTTCTCTCTGGTCCTGTAACTAGTATTCTAAAACAACTGGAAAGCACCAGAAGTTTTATTTTCTTTAAATGAAAAGAAACCTTCAATTAGTAATTAAGGTAACTATCTCTCTATCCATTTATCTGTTTTCACAGTTTCACATAACAAATTCTCTCATAATATAGTAAAAACTATAATTTTTAGAAGAACAGAAATCAGAGATCTTGTCACTCTCCTCCCCAACCAGAGATCCTTTACTTAAGATTAAGAGTCTGTGTTGGTGAACAAAAACAACAACTTCTTTTCAAGATTTTTAATTTATGTAAGAGACTACAAAAATACAAATATAAATTACAGATATTAAGATCAATGTATTCCATAATGCTTAGATAACTAAAAAGTTAAAAAGTCAATTTTAATAGTCTATATATTTGACCTAAGTATTTAAATTAGAATATAACTAATCAGTGCAGCTATAAATAATAAATAAATTCAATCTGCCATTTTCAGCTCTTTTAAATCTTAAAAATTTTTAAATTAAAGAGTATCAAGTTTCAGTATGAGAAAAACAAAAAGCTTTAGTTAATAACTGACATTTAAAATTTTTAGCATATGCTCTATACTATTGCGTGGCAGTAACAGAAATCAGTAATGCATAAAACTTTCACACTGAAAGTCCTTTCAAAAATTATCAGAGATAATAAGCATGTACTTGTATATAGTCCATTTTTTATTTCTGTAGAAAATGCAATCGTTTAATTAAATAATTTTTTCAAATACCAAGTACATGTACTTTTAATTAACCAAATTTACTCTTTACACAGTGTGCCTGATTACAAAAGACTTAACCATTAAAACCCTAATTTTCTACCAATAAGTAAAAACACACTCTTGTTTCCCAGTGATACTTGCTGCCACACATACAAGTCTAAGTTAAAAGAGATTATTCCCAAAGCATCTATCTGGTCCTTCTGTGATACTTAATGCATTTGTTATTTATCTTTGGTTTCTATAAATTCACTTAATCTAAGTCCTTGAAATAAGGCAATGGAAAACACAGGCTCTAATTTTTAAAAGTGGTGAGATAAATTCAATTATTTTAAAATCAAGTAGGCCCAGATCAAATGCTATACAACCTATAATTAGATTTTCCTAAAATAAGTCAGAAACAAAAACAAAAAAAAATGACAAATCCAGCAAAGTACAAGAATGTCAAATCACACATAATCCAGTATTACCTTGACAATGCTGATATCCTAGAATACCATTATAAATTTAGAAAAGTTTTCCATATTCCTGAAAAATAGTGCACTATTTTTTTCAGGTAATATGGTATTTCTAAGATAAAAAGATTACTTGTTGCTCCTTTAATGAATTAAAATTTACATATAGTGTCAGAACTAATAATTAAGTGATTCTTACATTTTTAACATCTAGAATACAACCACTGGAAAAGTATGCACAGAATAATTGAGCTCTATGATTTTTTAAATAGTATTTTGAAAAAAAAGTATTGATGAATACAATTGTATAAAGAACTTAAATCTTTTAATGCATCCTAATTTATTCTAGCATTTTGTATTTGTTAGGAGGAGGAGAAGAAAGTATGATCAAGCACCCATTTTCAGTTAAATAGCTCATATCTATTAACACAAAGGGAAAAAATAACACACACATAAAAAATTACACCCTTTGATTTTGAGTAAGGTATGATAGGTAGAGGAGACAGCTTGGGAGATTACCCAGCAGTAATTATCCAATATATCAAATGAAAAAAATTGGATTAAAATATTGCACAGTTATTGCCAGTTACCTGGAATTCTGGTAGAGTGAAGTCCATACATAAAATTTTCATATAATGGAAAAAAATTTTGTAACAGACCTGTGATTTCATCTATGCAGGGTGGACATGATAGAGTTGGAGGCAAGAAGGCCTGGGTATCAATTCGAGCTCACACATGTCCTGCTGGGCTCAAGGCAATAGGGACAGTATAATGGTACCTCCCTATTTTGCAAACAATATTATCAACAGAAATGTTCAAGAGCAAATTGACTGGGACAGCAATAAAATACCAAGCCTGAAGTCAGAAGGACCTGAGTTAAACTCAAACTTCAGACACTCCCTAGCTGTGTGACCCTGGGCAAGTCACATAACCCTGATTGCCTAGCCTTTACCACTCGTCTCCCTTAGAATTGATACCAAGACAGAAGGTAACAGGTTTTTGCTGTTGTTGTTTTAAGGCAAACTGACCACTAAACTGGAAAACACTGGCCAAAAAAAAAACAAAATCCAATCTTTGAAATGTTTAAAAATGTTCTCAGTATGCCAGAAAGAAGTATTCTAATTTGGTCTTTTTTCCTTTTTTAAAACAATCTTAAAATTTATTCTAATGACTTAATTTTTCCCCCCAAAAGGCAAGGGTTTATTTTCTTTAAAACATCATAAAATGGTAAAGTATGGGCAGCATTTTGGAAAGCCAGGGAACTAAGTATGGTTTTTATACTGTGAAAAGTTTTATTTTAAACTATAAACCTCATTCATGGCTCAAACACCTTAAAACTATAGTTTGCCAGCCCTACTCTAAAGAAGCCTTATTTGTTATGGGGCTGTACATTTTGTTAAAAATGCTTACTATGCCAATGTTTTTAGCCTAAAAATTCAAAAGCATGGCATAGTTGCATGGTACTAGTTTGGCCATAGTAGTTTAGAAAATTGTTTTGCTAGATAGAAATCATTTTCTCAATTGCATTTTTCCAGTTCATTTCACTGTTTTTAACCAAGTAACCAGAAAGTAAGATACAACAAATTTTAATACCAACCTGTTCATTTTAAGATGATTATTTGGCCTAACAATTTTTGGTATACCTATCTAACACAATGAAGCAAATCACTTAGCTTGGAATTATGCTGTGAGAAACAAATGGCCAAAAAGAAATGACTAAAAATTAGAGAATATAAGAGAGCAAAATAAAAAATAAAGTCTTGAAAGAGGATTATGTTTCCTTTGCAACCTATTCAGCCCCAGGTTTTTAAAAAAGGAACCAAATATTTTCCTTCCATCTCTGTCCTACCTCTCTCCCCCAAAAAGAAACTTGCCTAAAATGGTATGAGTGTATGCATTTATCCATGTATAAAGATACATTTATGTGGTAAAGCCTAAAATATTGTAAATGATTATAAGTAAAAACATTGAGATATCTGACTCGTAGAAGAAAGGAGTTTATTTAACTCTTTGCATGGCAGAACAATAAAGCAGCCCTTACAAGCAGCCACGATCAAAAGGACATTACAAAACATTAACATAATGTAGTAGACCATATTTTCTTTCAGGCATTTTCAAAGGACATTTCAGAACCACCCTCTTCCTCCCCCACAGAATCTCCTAATCAGATGTACAATAAAAGAGAAAAGTAAATGATTAATAATGCAAGCAATTAATTTGTGTCCTAGTATACTAGAACAGTATTTCTACACTGAGATAGATAGCCTCATTTTAACAATAAATTTATATATATGGTATTTAAGAGTTAAGAGAGTAATGTAATTTTTTGCCATCTGCTACCAAACGTTTGATTTTGGGACACAGCACACCTTGATAATAGACTCAAGGAAGAGAAGGTGGACCTAAGACTGCCCTCAAATGCTTCAAAAGAATTTCCCCAACATGCCCATAGACCAATGGGCCCAACTAGAGCACTCCTTTACTGTGAAGACAAATAAGCCTTCAAGCTTCCCTTACTTGATCTCAGAAGGTCAAATTCTCTGTCCAAGAGTTCCTCTTCTGTTAGTTTAGAGAAATTGTCCTCTCCAAATGGATTCCAGCCCGACATGTCAGGTGGGTTATTCATGTTTTGATTTGGGAAAGTATAGGCTGCCTCTGCATCAGGAACAGACCTATGAAATTGATTAGGCAAGAGGATGGGAAAATTATAAGCTCAAATTTGCATGCTGCTATCATTTACATTTTAAAGTTAAAACACTTCCAAGTCTTCAGCCTTACATCGACTACACACAGACAGAATGAGGAGGGACACAGGTTCACCAGGACACTGACCCAGGGCACAAATTTATGATGGGGGAGTGGAAAATTTCTCTTCTCCCCCCACTGCAGTTGGGCAGAGCAGTGTGAGGCCACCAAAAGGCCCAGGAAATGTCTGGTCCTGGAAGAGAGAATTCTCTCTCCTCCTTAGATGTCAGCACTCTAAAGGAAACCAAGCTTTTGACCCATTCCTGGGAAGGTTTCATTCCTGCTGCTCCCTCTCCCTAGGTTCCCCAATGCAATCTGTTCCCAAGTGGGCCAGGCTGCATATGAAACCTAGCTTGGGGTCTCATAGCTTGACAGCTTTCCAGAATCAAAGACATACTCTAGTCACAGGTTCACCTGGGGGTTTCCTTTTCCTCCCTAAACATTGAAACAATTTTGGCCTACATGCAAGAATCCCTAGGAGTAGCTCTTTATTAAGATTGTTTCCACAATGAAACAGATAGTCTCATTTTAACAATTAAATGATGTAGAGTATTTAAGAGTTAAGAGGATAACGTGATTTTCTATCATCTGCTCGCAAAAGGTTTTGGGACAGCACATTTTAATAATGGACTCAAGGGAGAGAAAGTGGACCTACCTAAGACTGCCCTCAAATGCTCCAAAATAATTTCCTAAACATGCCCAAGATTTAGAATGCCTTGGGTAGTAACAAGATTTTTCTACACTGAGTCTTCAAAATGTAGTCTGACCTGTTCAAGGGATCCATGCAGTCAAAACTATTTTTATACTACTACTAATAGATATTAACAGATATAATCCACAGAAACAAAAGCATTTTGAACTCTTCAATAATTGTCAGGTAAGTGTACCAAAGGATAGAGCATTGGGCAAGGCCTGAATTCAAACCACAGGCATTTACCAGTTGTGTGAACCTGGGCTCAACCTTTGTCTGTTTCAGTTTCCTCATAAAATGGTGATAACAACAGTACATATCTCCCAGGGTTGTCATAAGGATAAAATGAGATAACATTTGTAAAGAAAACCTGCATTTCTCTATCAAGCTACTTTAAGACAGAAAAGGGAAAGAGAAGGTGAGGACATAAAGGTGGAATGGGGAAGAAAGTAGGAAGGGGAGAGAGCTTCCCTTCTAAGATTAATTAGAAATCTTCCAACACTAGGTTCTAAACTAACTTCAGTGTTCTACATCAAGGATCAGGGATATGGCTGATTTATTTCTTGCAATGACAAATGTTTCTGTATAGTATCACCTTGTATTTATCCCCTCAAACTGCCCACAAGACCAGTTTTCACTTTTTTTTCCCAATTTTCACTTTTAGTTGATTGACTGATTCAGCAGGGATAATTGATCCTTCTATGCTTGAGACTGAGAGGCAAATTCCCTCCAAGAGCCATCAGTCCCCTTCCATTCCTCATTGTCATTGTATCCATTGCCTCCATAGGACAATTTAAGAGCAATGGACTATAACAATCTTTTCTGCCCACTGACATTAAAGTAAAATTTCTAGGGACCAACAACAACTGTATACGTGTATAAACACAGAAACATGGGTGAATGAGAGCTAGAAAGACTTATGAGAAAATCTGAATGGCAAAGAGTTGTTTAGCAGAAGAAAAAGTCTACTTATGTTTAACATTCAACACCAAATTACCATGGGTAGATACAAACATTGAAACTAAGATAAGAATTTGAAATAAAAATCAGGTTAAGGAATAAACAAGGTGAGATTAAATGGATCACCCATAACATAAGATGGAGAAATAAGCATATTTTTAGCTACTGGAAAACTTTTTTACTTTTATTTTCTTAAGGCAGATTTTTGCTAATGTTCCACTTTCTTTTTAAAATTCTTTACTCTGCATTAGTACATAAATCACTTATTTAAGCCTTGAATGCCAAAGAGGTGGTAGAGACAGTATTTAAGAAACAAGGAAGCTTAAAAGAAAGGGAAAAAGGAAATATTTATATGAGATAAATCCACTGTAGAAATTGGAGTAATATTTGAAGGTTACCTCAAAAAAAAAAAAACCAACAAACAACTTTTCTATGAGGAAAATACTTGCCTATTGGCACTGTAAGAAGAGTCTATTATAGCTCCAACCTGGGAAGGAAGAGATGATGGGCAGGAAACTAAGGCTGGTGAGAACTCTTGAGGGGAAGTGAGATACTCAGGTGACTGCTGCTGCTGAGGCTGCTGCTGCTGTGCAAACATCTGCTGCTGTGAGAAAGTCTGCTGATACTGCTGCATCTGAAATGAGGAAACACCATTACAGACAAAATACTCTGCAAGCCATTCAAATTCCTAAGTAGCAACAGCTTATCATCTCATTATGCTCTCTACTACTGCTGGTCACTGGATCATAGGCTAAATGCCACATTGACTAACCCAGGAAATCAGGAACCTGCTATGACAAGTTGTATTTGGTAAAGACATTATTATTATTATTATTATTATTATTATTATTATTATTATTGTTAAGAGTAGAATATATCTGTCATTGGAAGTCTGGAGCCATTCAACATAACTAAGCCAAACAATAAGAAAAGGGAAGTGTTTGAAATATCAGAGTATTCTCTGAAACAAAGACATTTTCCTTCTGTACTTCCTGTCTGTACCATAGAATTCTAGGAGTTAAATAAGGTTAAGAAGTTCATACTCAGATATGAAGGAATCTCTTAAGTGTGGTCCTTTGTAATTAAAAAAAAATTATATTTGGCTTACTGGTTATCTCATATGAATGTCAAGCTCAGAGAAATCAAATTTAAGGAAATTTTAGGTGGTTGTTTTTTCATTTTGGGAAAAGCATGTTTGCCAAGTAACCACCCTAAATTTAAGAAAACTACAGTGATTTCTAAAATCTTGATTTACACCTTTCAAAGAGTATACAATAAATCCAATGGATCACATTTACCAAGAAGATTCAAGAAAGCACCAACCACTTACCAGTGCAGGGTACTGAGAAGTAGATGATTGTTGCTGATACAGTGACTGCATTAAAAATTGTTGTTGCACTATCTGCTGCTGCTGCTGCACTGCCTGCTGATACTAGAGGGCAAACACAAGCAAAAACAACTAATCAATGTTTTCAAATCAATCTCTCAACCAGCATTTATTAGCACTTTGTCAGAAACCATCCTAGGAGCTGAGAATACAGTAACAAAATAACAGCTAGCATTTGTATAGAGCTTTAAGGGTTGCAAAGCACATTATTTAAGTTCTCATTTGGCCTTCAACAACCTTTTAAAGTAGGAGCTACTATTATTCCCATAGCACATGAAGAAACAGAGGTAGGCAGAGGTAAAGTAAAGGTCATACTGCTAGTGTCTGAGGCAGGACTTGAACTCAAGTCTCCCTGAGTCCAGCACTATCAATAGTATTACATCATGGTAAACACTAACATGTACACTTATAGGAAAATGGAGAGGTATTAGACTGGTGACTTAGGGAGCTATCACAGAAGAGAAATCACTCTACTAATATAGGTAACCACCTTCTCTACAACATATAGTTTCATATTATAGTCTTAACTTTAGTACAGAGTAAACTAAGTAACTGCTGGAGAGTAAGAGACTTGGTCAGGGTGCCAGCAGCATGTGCCAGAGGTTGAATGTTGCTCTTTTGGGGATCAAGGCTGGTTCTCTCCCCATTTCGTCAGGCTGCCTTCCAGCACAGTATCACAGAATACAGCTAAGAAAAGGAGTACAGTAGAGTTAGAACTGACCAGAAACCAGATGAGTTCTGACTTTGCCACTTATTACAGACAAGATACACAAATCCTTTGGGGCTTAAATTTCCCCATCTATAACAAGGCATTAATCTTCTGGCTATATAAAGGAGAGACCCCTAAAGTTCTATCTGCTCTAATTCTATATGCCAATCAGGGAAATTCTACACCACAAGATTAAGATTTCAAAATATGTGAATACTGAAGTTGTAACATTTAAATCTGAACCATGAGTAATTAATTGTATATGTATAAATATATTTGCAGATATATAAATTTACAATTACATGATTATATCTAACACCAAAATATTAAAAATGAGGAGTGAATTAAGAATAAATTGAACTTTTTTGATGAGATTTGTTTATATATATTTCGAGCAAAAGTCTCAAACTTTTGAAATAAAACAAAAAGTCTCAAATATAGATGAAACAAAAGCAGCCTCGTGGTTACTCTTTCTACTAAACCAATCCTGTGATAAAAGCAGATTTTAATAAAGTCCCTGCAAGGTATACTAGACTAGATTTTCACTAATAACTTAACTGCCTTAATAGATCAGGCATCCCTCCTATATAACACATGTTTATGACAAAACCTACTACACCATGGCAAATGTGGAAGCAGGGGACTGGGCCCATCTTAACTTGTTGAAAATTCTTTCCCTATTACTGCTAAGTAAATGTTTTGTTAGATGTTAACTGCTACAATGGGAGTAATATTATAAGGCCCTGCCCTGCCTCATGCAAGTTAGGCAATTTTTCTTTTAAAATTATTAAAAACCAAAAATAAAAGTTATTAAAACTATCCTTGAGATTTCATTGGCTCTGGAAATTAAAGCTTAGGCTATTGATGTAGTTTCCTAATCTCTAAATACCAAAACAGCCAGGACACTAGGGGAGAGAGCTCTTCCCTCTGGTTTTAGACTGTTAAAGAGAGTTTTCTTAATCTCTCCTTTTTTTTTTTCTTTTAAAAAACCCTTTCCTTCCATCTTGGAGTCAATACTGTGTATTGGCTCCAAGGCAGAAGAGTGGTAAGGGCTAGGCAATGGGGGTCAAGTGACTTGCCCAGGGTCACACAGCTGGGAAGTGTCTGAGGCCAGATCTGAACCTAGGACCTTCCATCTCTAGGCCTGGCTCTCAATCCACTGAGCTACCCAGCTGCCCCCTCCTTTTTTCTTTTTAAGAGCTAAGGGAGCAAAAAGATTTCTTAGAGCCCCCCCTGCTGTGCAGGCTGGTCAGTTGATGACAGTTAGGAGGGTGGGACAGAGTTGGGAGGTGAGTTGATTGCAGTTTGAAAGGGATTTTTGTCTCTGGGTCGCCTGGGGAGAGGAACAGCAGTTTCTGGCTCTCTTCTTCTCCAAGACTGGCAGTTTTTGACTGACAGATGTGGATAGAGAAAAAGGATTTAAGGTCTTAACAGTCTTACTGATTACTGATCAGCTTACATAGTTAGATAGTGGATAAATTCTTAAGAGTAGGAGAAGGCAGATAAATTTAGGGTTTTTTAGAGATTTTAGTTAGGATTGGGATATTAGATATAGGTATAAGAGTTCTCTCACTTTCCTCCTTTCTATTTCCTATCCAAACTTTCCTCAAAATAAACTGTTTTGTATTTTACCAAATTGCTCTTCTGACTTTTGTTCAAACTGCTACTCCAAAATTTGACCCTTCACAAGACTGAATATTATTACCAGCCTGACCAGAAGCAAAATGGGAATACTTCATTAACCTCAATTGACTGTATCCTCAATAAGTTCCCCCTTATCTACTATTAATGTCCTTTCCCCACTGTGGTTCAGTAAACCTCAATGACTGTGGGAATAGAGAAATAATGATATGCCCATTGTGAACTTTAGATTACTCCACCCTACTTAGTCTAACAAAAATTAGGAAATTGTGAACTTTAGATTACTCCAACCTACTTAGTCTAACAAAATCAGGAATGTCTACACCCATACTTAAGGATTAAGTATTTAGGAGGATGGCCTATGACAGACATGTGCTAGCAAATGACAAATCAGAAACAACTGACAGACCCCTTGGCTGTCCTAAGTCAAGCCTAAGATATCATTGTTACATGTAAGATGCAGGAAAGTGATGTAAAACCGTCTATATATTTGGCATCACTTCCTCTCTGGGGGCTCTTGGACAGCAGAGAGGTGGCTGGTGGCACCTGGCTGAGTGTGTCAGCATCTTGGCATGGTGGCTGCTATTGTCCGGGTTTTAGTGGTGAGTTTTCCTTGATACCATACTGGAGGAAGCCTAGTAGCCTATAGTTCAGTGAGGTGTCTTTTCTGAGATCTCATGGAGTTTAGGCTGATTCTTTCTCTTTTACCTTCCAAACACTATCCACTTAGAAGTCTCTAATTTTCTTCAGAAACCTTGTGATGGAGGATTTTTAACTCCCCCTGGCACAGGCCAGGTGGGAGAAATCCTATACCCTCTCCCTCTTTCTTCTCCTTGATTTCTTCCCTGTATATTGATTAAACCACCATATATTTCCAAACTGACTTGTGTATTTTTATTTGGGATATCCCTGGAGACCAAAAATTAAATTTAGATTAGGTCATGACCCTAAATTATCCTTACACCATCAAGTGTGCAAATGACACAAAGCTGTGGATGCCAGTTTACACAACAGATGGGAGTCAAGATCCAAAGGATACCCTTACAGATTAGAATAATAGGTTACATCAAGCAAAATGAATTTCACTAGGTTTAAAAGTAAAGTATAGCATCTAGGTACCAAAAAAAAAAAAAAGACAATTTCCCAGTATAAAATGGAGGAGGCATGGATAGAGAACAGTTCTTAAATGCAACTATGAATTGCAATAGGATGACTAAAATGAATATGGAGAGTTATATGCCAGTCAAAAAGAGTAATGCAATCTTGTGTTCCACTGAGCAGTACAGCTTCTGAGAATCAAAAAGTGGCAATCTCACTGTACTCACAGATCATTGCTGGAGTACTGGAGTTCCAGCTTAAGAAAGACATTGGTAAACTGGTAGAGTGTCTATAGGAAAGTGATGAGTACAGTAAGTGGCTTTATGTCCATGTCATAGGCAAACAGACTAAAGGAATCTGACATGTTTAGAGAAATTTCATGTACAGTAGAGAATGGAATTGTTATATCTGGTCCCAAAGGCCAGAATGAGGAGCAATGGGAGGAAATTTTAAAAAGGTACATTTAGGCTGGAAAACAGGAGAATAGGTTATCTCAAGAGGTAGTGTGCTTCCCCTTAAGAGGTCAGACAAAATACAGGATGAAGTACCTTCCCATTCTCAGACTTTGTTGAGAACCATAGGTACTTGGAAGAATAGTGTTTGAACTTCCTGGGGCCCCAGGACACTTCCCAAAAATTAAAGACATGGCCAAATGTGCCAAATGCCACCCAGCTGGTCTGCTGAGGAGAACAAGTACAGAGTACAGAGCAACTGATTCCCCAGCTTTGGGGGACAGGTGTGGTCCAGGGTTGAAGCCACTGGCTTAAGGATAAAAAGTGTTAGTTAGACCACAAACATTTATTTAAGTGCCTACTACATGCTAAGTGCTGGGAATACAAAGAAAGATAAAAAGCAAACAGTTCCTACTCTCAGAGAGCTCCTAGCCTAATGGGGGTAGACAACATGCAAACTGCTCTATACAAACAAGAGACATACAGGAGAAATCAGGGTCAATCTTGCAATATTAAGATTAAGGCTAGAGGGATTTCCAGATCATCTGAGCAGATGAATCATTTTCTCCAATAGCCCCAACTTTTCAAACTTTTCCAAAACATAAATTATACACCAAAAGTAAAGATAAAGATGAGGGAGAATATTACCCAACCCACACTCTCCCTCAGTGAAGCCTCTAAAGGGGAACCAATTGGCTATCATTACCATCCCAATGGAGGGCAAAGAAGAAAGAAATTCTGGCTGTTGGATTGGGGAATACTGAGTGGATAGTGGAATATGAGTAGATCCTTGGTATCAACAGGCCTCAGAACAGGGAACATGAACATGATACGGATTAGTGACTAGGTTGGAAATGTCTTCATCTGTACCTTGGTCCCTTCCTGGTGTGAGATGGAAATCACATTAAAAGACTGATATATATTAATTTAAGGTCACCAAGGAATTCAGCTATGTAATTCCTAAATGAAAACTCAAGTCAGCAGTCAACCTTTTATGGAGTTTTTAATTACTAACAGGAGGAAGAAAGGTATTAGAGAGAGAGAGAGAGAGAGAGAGAGAGAGAGAGAGAAGAGAGAGAGAGAGAGAGAGAAAGAGAGAGAGAGAGAGAGAGAGAGAGAGAGAGAGAGAGAGAGAGAGAGAGAGAGAGAGAGAGAGAGAGAGAGAGAGAGAGAGAGAGAGAGAGAGAGAGAGAGAGAGAGAGAGAGAGAGAGAGAGAGAGAGAGAGAGAGAGAGAGAGAGAGAGAAAAGGGAGAGAATGGAATAGGGCTTAAATACCCACTCTGCTTAGGCTGGGCCAAAGGCTCAAGGCCTTGGATAGCTGAGGCAAAGAAAAGATTTGAGTCCCTATCACTAACGTGACCAAAATGGAGAAACAGTCTGAGTGCCTCCACTCCAAAGTACCAGGCTCCAACCACCTCCTTTCCTCCACACAGGAAGTCCCCAGACTCCTCAGCTGTCCTCTACCTCACTTCCTGTGTCTCCCCTGTGCCAATGGTGGCTCTAGCTTAACCCAGGACCGCCCAGAGGTCTGTCCCCTTTGCACATGTCTGTTGAAGGTCATATTCTCAAATAATTAAATCTTGAGCTTTGCTGCAGCCCTTCCTAAATCCTGTTACCCTGAGTAGGGTGGAGATTGTAGTTTCCAAGACCTGATTCTGTCATTCCAAGTATCTCCATTGTTATTGATCAGGAAATAGCCAAATCCCATCCTCTAAAGAATGGTTTGAACAGGGTTGAGTAGTTTTGAAATTCACACTGGTGCTATTTCTGATCTTCATCACTGATTTCACTGTGAACTGCCCCTTACCTATTGTAAAACTAAATTTGTCAAGTTGTAAAAATAAAAATTTAGATGGAAAAACTGTTTCAATATAGGATCAAAACTTTTCAAAACTGTTTAACTCCCCAATCAGGTTTAAACTGTTTGGATACTTTTGATAGAGGTAATCAAAAGTATCCTCAGTGATGAAGTGAAGCTCAAATGTGAACTTCCCTTCAGGGCCATGCGCAAGGACACTAAAGAGACTCTTATTATTATTAAAATAAAATGTTTATTGAAATATATAAGAATAAATAAAGGATTTCTAATTCTAAGGGATTCTAAATCCACCCAAATAAACTCCCAGGTTCCACAAGGAACCGCTTCTCCTGTGTTTCACAGGCTACACTAATCCTCCCTAATCTGACTAACCCAAATTTATACTATCTAAATAAAAACTACCACTATTATCCTTATAAATCTTAACTTTGCCTTCAAATTATAAAGTTGCAAAGACTAGCTGATTGAATCTCAATAAGAATCAAGTTAGGACTCTGAGTCTTAAAGAGCCCAAACCAAAGGCCAGGTTTTTCTTTGGTCTTCTCAGAGTTAAACAATCTATAAAAACCACAATAGATATTCAATAGCATTTCCCAAGTTGGGAAAGGAAAACACTGAGTTCCTTCAGATCTTTCCCTCGACAGAGAGAGAGGCAAAGATGTTAACTTCTCCAGCCCTGAGAGTCTCTGAGAGTGTCTCTGCCAAGTGCCAGAGACCAACTTAACTGCCAGAGAAAGTAACTGACATAGAAAAATGGTTGTAACTCTCACATCTGAAATCAACATGCTCTCTCAGCTCTACTTCAAACTCCAGTTCTTTTCTCAAGCAGCCACTTTACTTCTTATCTCTAAAATAATAAAACAATACTTATTTTCTAATATCATCCTTACACTATCAAGTCCCTCTTTCCAACCTCATCCCCAACACAGGCCAAGATATAAGTTCATCCCTTCTGAAGAGGGAAGAAATAGACTAAGATTTCTCATTCTTGTTCTCCTTCATATTCAGATATCCCTTTGGGGGAAATTGCATTACTTGAAGTTTTTCTGTTTTTGTTTCGCCATTAGCCTGGCAATGCTCTTCCTCAAGAACCTGTGATAGGTTTCTCTTATCTCTAAGGTCAGAATTTTCCAGCCCTAAAGCCAAAAGTAGTGAGACACTAAGGACCTTGATAGCAGACAGATCAACATCTGTTCATATCCTTTCCACACAAGGTCCACTCTAGTTTTTCTCTAAAAAGTAACAAAACCATCCAACAGACTTAAAGGGGTTTGGGAACCAAAGCTCAAATCAAAGACTTTTTTGAACATTTTTCCATGCTACTAAGTAAACCTTTTAAAAAATATGCTAGATATTCAACAAGTGTCTCATTTCATTCCATCTTGAATCACCAGACTGGCCTGAGTCAGGCCTGGAACAGAACAAAATCATTAAAAGTTCTCTCCTCCTTTTTTCTCCCCCAATTGAAAAGCAGAATGACCAGAAAAAAAGTATCATCTGCCCTAACAACGATCCCGTTTCCTTCTCTGCCTCTAGTGCTCTGATTCTGCCTGGTCCTTGGGCCATTTGCTATTTCGCCCACTTCCAGTTCACACAGACAAAAGTCAGAGATATTTTTTTTTTTGGCCAGAGGAGAATCTAAAATAGAATTACTAGCATATACAGCCACATAGACAAAATCAGCTCTTTTATGTTTTTGATAGTGATTACAACTCCACCAAAACAGCATGTTATTTTCACTAGGACTCAGTGTTCTTCTAAGTAAAGAGGAGGATAAGAAGGTATTTCTATGCACACATCACTTGAGTTTTCTCTCTAAAGGAAGCACATCTTCTAGTTTGCTAAGATATATTTTTATTAAGATGAAACAAGGTTCTTTATAAAAATCAGAGGGCTTATGAATAAAAGAAATGTTTATTATGTCCCTCATTCCAGAAAGATAATCTCTAACATCAAAGTTCTGCAAAGGCAAATCTCCTCTGAGGTACTAAATTACTAAAGATTGACCAGCAACTGGACAAGCAAGTCCTGTTCTGAACAAAATAAACCAACTTCATGATACACGCAAAAATCCTAAAATAAGAAGTCTATTACCTGCTGAATATATGCATCCTGCAATAACTGTTGGTGCTGGTAATGGAGAGGGTGATGTACAGGATGAAGTTGCTGCAATCTCCAATCGCCCTGCTGTAGCTGTTGGAGCACTCTATGTTGCTGGGGAGGCTGCTGACCCTGAGTCAACACCATCTCTTGACTGTTTCCAAGTCTCAATGTTCCTAAAATATATTTCCAAAGGCATTTGTTAACTTGTTTCAAATTTACATGGTCCCTCCACCTAGCATCCACTCCTCATTCTGTGTAATTCTTGTCCTTACCTTTACATAAATTCACCTTCCCCTAAACTCCCATTTATTGTAGCTACCACTAAAGATTCCTTCCACAGTGACAAAAATTAACAGTCAATGGAGACTCTGCCATGTCTCTAAACTCACTTTTTTCTGATTAAGTCTTAAAACAATTTTCACATCCACATGCTATCAAACTATATGCCTAGCTAAGACCTACTCATAGCCGGAGATAAATGTCAAACAAAAATGAGTCCCAAATTCCTGGCTCATAAAAATGACTTTTGAGGATTTTCCCAAATTCAAGCAACAACCAGTGAATTTCTTCACTAAAAAACAAAACAAAACACACTCATTTAGCCAGGAATTTTGGTCTGAGATTTTTAAGAACACAGACTGCTATTTAGCAAAATTTACAATGTTTCTAGAACTTCTGGCTCAATTTTACATTCCCACAGAATCTTTCTACTGGTTCAGAGATTAAAGGAAAGACTTAAACCAAAGTCCAACTTATTTCAAAAATATAAAGTTATATATTTTAAAAGTGAAAAGATGGTAGAGTATATATATATTTTTTTTTCTAAAGTCCTATTTCAAATAAGTAAGAGTGAATATCTCCTTAGACAAAAAGGAAGAAAATTAGAGAAAATCCAATTCCAAAGTAGTAGTTTTTAAAGATTTGTTCTGAAATTCGTTATGTAGCCTTGGTAACCATAAAACTCAGAATCTCTGTTGATCAAAACCAAAAAGAATATGATGCTAAATATTAATTGAATTCATAATCCTGAGATATTTTCCTTAAATTAATCTCAAGAAAAACTCATGTATAATTTCAAATAATAAAAAGCCAGCTGAAAAATCACTATTATACCACCTCTCAGTTATTCTCTTTGGAAGATTTTAGATTCATAAATATTAAGCTATTAGAGCATTTAAAACTGACTCCCAAAGGACACAATATTTTAAAGCCTCCTTTTATTAGATATTTTATACCTACAAAAAAGTCATGATCTCCTAATTGTCTTCTTTACCTACTTCCCTCAAAGAAGAATGCCAACATTCATATAATTTCAAGTCACTGGTGTTAATGGAAATAAAGAACCGCATAAGAAATAGTTTTTCAAAAGGCAACAAGTTATATCAGTTACAAAATGTCAGTAAATATGCTCAGGAAAACAGCTGTAGGCACTGTGTAATACATACAGATATACTGTCTATCACGCATTTGCCACTTTCCTCAATCAGCTATCAAGCACTAGGAAGGAAGTTAAGGGCAATAAGAGAGGGAAAACAAAGCTAAGGGAAACATGAAAGATGCTAATGCTTGCATAGCACTATTTATACTAAAAGAGGGAAACAATACCTCAGCCATAGCCTAACTCTCAAGGGAGTTCGCAACACTAAATCTAATATCTAAATTAGTTAAGGATAAAAAAGGTTTTATTAAGTCATTGCACAAGTGACTATAAAATAATATGTACTACACAATTTTGGCAATGGAATGGCATATATTATAAACAACTGTAGCAAATTCTTTCATACAAGAGTAATTTACAACTAAAAACTTGTACACTTGGAAACCAATATGATGAATGTGGCACTAGGCAATCTCTTTCACCATGCCTCTGGAGCCACAGCATTAATGAAGAAGTTAAGTGCTTTGGCCAGAAAAAATTTGATTCTGAACTTGACACTCTCCTAAAACATTAATTTTGTTATTATAATAATTATTAATTAATCTATGCTTATAATCAGATGAATACACTTTTCAAAATATCCTTTCCATCTAACTAAAGAACTTCAATGGCCTTTCAACAGATGCTATGTCTATGCTAGTTGATTATTAAATTCTATGGGAAAAGCTACATACCTTTCAGCCTATGGTTACCAATTTCACCAGGAACAGGTACTTTAACTGGTGTGGCTGAGCTCTGAATTGCTAACACATTAGGATTGGCAGTGCTTGAATTAGCCTTTGGTCTCTGTCTCGGTGCAATTGAGGTTTCTGTTGGTCCAATAGTATCTGTTATTCTATAAAAGAAGAATAAATTTCACTTCAAATATTATAAATGTGTCTGAATATCACTAAAAGTATTACTTATTTACATATTACTCCACTAAAGACATAGCTGACAACCTTTTAAATGGAAGCTCACATGTTATATGGTTTTTATTATTAGGGGTATAAAATCAAGGGGAAGCAAGGTGGTGTAGTGTGGCTGGAACGCTAGACCTGGAATCAAAAAGACTCATCTTCTTGAGTTCAAAGTTAACCTCAGACATTTACTAGCTGTGTGACTCTGGACAACTCACTTATATAATAGGTGGCCTCAAGTTTCTTCATCTGAAAGATGAGCTGGAGAAGAAATGGTAAACCACTTGCCAAGAATATCATAAAGTGGAGTCCCAAAGAGAGGGACCCGACTAAAAATGACTGAACAAAAATAAAGAAAAGGAAACTGTTACCTGCATCCTTTAGACCAATTGTCTAGGCATAAGGAGGAAGCCAAAAGAGTAGACTTACTTTCCTTTATTCTTTCCTCCTAAGCCCATAAGGAATGGACATGTAGCAAGAAAAGTCACCACCACCAGGAGCAAGAGCTTGGTTGCCCTGGACCCCACGCTCCCCCTATCTTATTTTTCAAGGAAAGGAGACTTAGGCCTGTTTGCAGGCGTAGAGAAAGAGCCTACACATACAAATTGAAGGAGGGGCAGATAAATAATATCAAGTCCCCATCTCCTAAAGAAGAGAGAAAAAGAATTGGGTCAGGGCCTGATATATACAAGTCAGCCTTGATTAGGAAAAGAGCCACTTCATTATCAGAGACTACAGGAGGGCAGGATTAGGTCATATGGTTTTAATGTGAAGAGGAAAGCATCCTAAAGACCTTGGTGCCAGAGATACTAGCATACCTGTGGTTCCAGAATTGAAATACTCAGATTCTGGTGTGTGCTACACAAGCATAAGGTCTCATGAGTGCATCTCAGACTTACAACCATCTTAATACAAAAGCTGATGCCAGACTGAGTCCAGTCATCATAGCCAATATCTACAACTGCCTGGCCTTTCAAACCGTAAATAATCATGAGCTTTTAAAAGCCAAGGCAAGAGGGCCTCCATTAAAGAATTCTTGTATCCACCTAATATAAAGAAAATCAGAGTTCAAATCTAGCCGTTATTTGTATGACCCTGAGCATGTCACTTAATTTGTCTGCTTTGGTTTCCTCAACTGTAAAATGGGTATAGGTACCACCTACATACATGTCAGGGTGGTTGTGGGACAATATTTTTATTTAGCATAGTGCCTACCACATAGCAAGTACTTAATACATGTTTGTTTCCTTCCTCTCCAAGATCCTCAACATCAAGGGGCCAGAAGCATTGAGGATTTGCATCAAATAAGAACCACAAGAGAAAACGTTTGCTTCTCTGAAAGATGTCTGATATCTAAAATAAGTAACTAATAAAAATCCATAACACTAAAAGTTATGTAGTTTGCAAAAGTTATGTAGTTGCAAAAGTTTGCAAAAGGCAAACTACAAGCTACTAAATATATAGAAAAAATTATCCAAATCACTAATAGAAAGAGAAATGCAATTCTATGGTTCTATCTCACATCCAGCAAACTGGCAAAATGTGAGAATGGTCATGACAGAGGGGTGACAGAAAGTATAGGGGAGTTGTGAATTGGTACAGCTATTCTGGAAAAACAATTTAGAATTATAATAAGGAAGTTGGCTAAAATGTCATGCCATTCCTATGGCAAGACATATACTCAGAAGGGTAAATAATAAAAAAAAAGTTCCATATGCAATCAAAATATTTCTAAAACAAAGTAGATGCACACATATTGGAAAATCTGATGTAAAAATAAAACACATCCCTAACCTTTTTAAAATAGAGGAATGAACAGACCCACATACATCTAAGATCCTGGGTAGATTGCTCAGACATTCTCAACCTCAGTGAGGCAAGGGCAGCAAAGGGTCTAGAGACATTCCATCTTGAATTCTTCTTTTTCCCTTAGCATCTAAGACATCTCTTTCTTGGTTCTCTACTGACCTGGCCGCTTTCTCAGCTTGCTTTGCTGAATATCTATTCTTACTAGGCTCTTTTCTCTATATACTCTTAATCAATTATCATTTCAAGACACGGGATGTCTCAGAGATCTGCCCAGTGCTAATTTCCTTGAACTCCAGGTTTGTATGGCCAACTGTCTATTTCTATCCTGATATGCCATAAGCATATCATACTCTAATTATAGCCAATAAAAATATCAACTTCCTCCCTAAACCCTATTATCCTCCAAATTTTCCCTTGTCTTCTAAAGGTGCAAATATGCCCATTTTATAGAAAAGAAATATGAACCAAAAAACAGCTATTTATCCTGGGTCATAAAGCTGGCAAATGGTAGAGTTGGGGCTAAACAAGTTACCAGACTCCCAAGTTCAATGAAAAACAACTAGACAAATATAGCTTTAGGGGAAACATTAGCTAAGATTAGCTAAACTTAGATGGAGGAAACAGGAAAGTTCCCTAAGCAAATTCTCTAAATATATAGAGAGTAAAGACCCAAAGTACTTTCCTATGCTTGTCAAAATTGACAAAGTTCTAAAAATTCCCAAGAGCACATGTATTTTTGAACAAACCTTACCAGCAGTTAGCCAGAATGATCTAATTCTAATAAATATCTTTGTTCAACAGTAATTTTTTGGTAGAATTCCTATTTCATCAGAACATTTCTGGAGAAAACTCTATGCAATAAGAAGAGTTCAAATCATTCAAAGCTGTGGAATGAAAAAAAATAAAAGACACTCACTAGGAAGTGATATGATCAGCAGAAAAAGAGCTAAACATGGAGTATTTGAATATGTATTCAAACCCCAACTCTGGTATTGCATCTCTATGTGACTTTAGGCAAGGAAATAATAGGGTGGGGTTTATGATCACTAATTTCTTTTAGATTTCAAGATCTATGACCCTATGTTTCTTCTAGTCACTGAGTTCCACAACTTTGATTCATCCTTGATTCTTCTCTTACCTCCAATATCAACTTGTCAATTCTTTTCTCTCCCCCCCAAATCCTTATCTTCTATCTTAAAATCAAGACTAAGTATCAGTTCTAAGGCAAAAAGAGAGGTATGGGATAGGTAGTTGGGGTTAAGTGACTTCCCCAGGGTCACACAGCTAAGAAGTGTCTAAGGTCACATTTGAACCCCGGACCTCCCAAGCTCCAAGGCCTGGCTCTCTCTATTTAGCTGCCCCTGTTAATTATTTTCAATAGGACCTCCATAGTATGGTTTTCATCTCTCCATCTACAGATACCACCACGAGGTCCCTATCAATCCTAAAAAGGACTATTTTAATAACTTCCAATCTATACTCCTCACCACTGCAAAATTAACACTCCCAAAACACAGGTCTGACCATTTCATTGCTCTGCTCAAAAATCTTAATGGCTCTCTCAATGTCTCTAGGATCAAAATACAAACTTTTCAGCCTGGTTTTTAGTGCTCAACAAATGTGGCTTCCTCTATATACCCCTTCTAGAATTATTTTATATGGTTCTCAATAAATTCTTTATTCCTAACAACCTAGCTATTTGTGTTTTGTGACTTCCACATCCCATCACCTGTCTCTATGCTTATACAAAAGCTGCCTTCAACTCCTGAAACAAATTCCCTTTTCATCTCTGCCTCTGAAAATAATTCTATTCAAAGCTCAGTACGGATTTTACACGAATCTTTTCAACTGTTATTACTCTATTTTCATTTGTCTTTGTAGGTGCCTAAAAATGTCTACTGAGCTGAATATGTCCTCACTTGTTCATAATCACAATATTAAAATAAATTCTAGAGACAACAAGTTGGGAATAGAGAAAAGCTGTAACATGGATTGATTGTCAGATTGAACCACAAAGTCATCTCCAATTTTGGCTTTATAACCAGAACATTTACAAGCAACTACCCATGCCACTTCTGGCAACCACATTAGTGTGCTATCTTTCATTCTCTGCTATTTTTCAGATTCCTAAATAAGGTAGTAAAGGGGTTAGAATAATATGTGTAGTATATGGCACAAAATAGAAGCCTTTGAATGTATTTTTATTTTAATAGTTCCCTTTAAAAAAAAAGGAAAATCAAGGTTACATATAGCAGATGTGCCTTGGTTTTAATCATACTCAGATTTATAGATAATATAAATTTAAAGATTATATTCATTTTCACAAAGGATTCCCTAAAAGTTTCTTTGAAGAACCAATAATTGATTATATTATTTAAAATTTGTCTTGATTTACCTAAATTCAAATGACATTATACTTTTCAGAAGCAGCTTTTACATAAATGAGATATCTGACAATTTCTCAATCCTCCCTTAACATCTGTAAATACCACAAGAGGGAGCTCTATTATAATGTTCTCTTAAATAAAATAAAAAGACTGAAACAGAATCAAAGAATCCTAGTCAGAATTAACTTTTGCATGCATAAAACAAATCTATAATTTTAGCCATATATACGTTTTATTCTCAAAATTATTGCAACAAAATCTTTTCACATAAAAAGTATATGCACACTGTCTCTTAATTGTATTTAAGCATTGTCAATAATCAAATATTTAAATAGTATTATGCTAGGTGCTGTGTTGAATGGCAAGATCAATGCCTAGACTTCAAGAGTTTACAAACTCAGTGTGTACAAAGCATACGTGTCAGGATAAATTACAAAACAACATAACAGCAAAAAATCCAGTATATGCTAGAAAATTAAAAGCAAGATTTCTTCACCTGGTTGGTTGGAAAAATCTTCATGGAAAACTTAAGGTCTGGGTCTTATGGGTTTGGTACAATTTTGATTAAAAGAAAATAGAAAGAGCATCTAAGTGGATTGAGACCTAGATCTAAGAGAGGAGAGGTCCTAGGTTCAAACCTACCTCAGACACTTCCTAGCTCTGTGGCCAGGGCAAGTTGCTTAATCCCCATTGCCTAGCTTTTATAACATTCTTCTGCTTTGGAACCAATAAGATGGAACGGAGAGATAGAAGAAGGGAGGGAGGGTAGAAGGCGGGGAGGGGGGGAGAATATAAGAGGTAAAAGAATAAAGGAGAAGAGGTAGAACATCAAATAGAAACAGTAAGCAAACAAGTAAGGCTAGATAAAAAAAATAGCTGAAATTGAAATTATTTCAAATTCATGAACACTTTTAAAGTACTTTCTTTACATTTTCCTGTATATATGGCTTCTCAGAATTACCCTGAGGTAGGCAGAGGATGGCACTATCATTCTAATATTGCAAATAAGGTAATTAAGTTGATTGTGCCACCACCCCCAGCTAGCCAGTGAAAGAACTGAATTTGAACAAAAATCTCCCAGTTCCAAAGTCAGAACTCTGACTGCCAGGGTGTGCCAGGGCCTGGGAAAGGGCTTGGGGAATAATAAATGTATCATTTTGATCACTATAAGTTTTTAAGGAATCATGTAATATGATGAAAGCAGAATTCACCTGAATGGATGAGGGAGAAACCAGAAAGAAGGAAACTAAACTGTTTGCATTAGTTCATTTCAACTAAAGGAACAATGCAAAGAAAGGGGCATCTTGAAGTATTAGCTCTGTCAAGAAAACACAAGGGAAACAATGGTATCCAGATAACCGAGTCTCTGCAGTCTCTATCATTTGCTACCCTCTGTGGAATCAGGCTTTTTTTTTTACCTTCTGTCTTGGAATCAATACTGTGCATTGGTAAGGGCTAGGCAATGGAGGTTAAGTGACTTTCCCAGGGTCACACAGCTGGGAAGTGTCTGAGGCCAGATTTGAACCTAGGACCTCCCATCTCTAGGCTTGGCTCACTGAGCTACACAGCTGCCCCCCAGGCCTTTTCGTTAAATGGTCATAGCTTGCTCCTTGCACATAATGACTGACTGAGCACGGACAAGTCACTTGACCCTTCTTGTCCTTAGATTCTTCATCTATAATGAAAAATACTGGCCCCTATGTAGAAATAAAAATAGCATATAAAAAATAAATTCTCATAGTCGGCCAAAAGAATACATCACACACAAAAAAGTTAAGAAATCTTGTTCTAATGAGTCTCTCCCTGACATATCTTTTTTCTTCCATTGTACACTTCATAAAAATATCAAGGCAGGCAGCATGGCAGACTATAAAGGACTCTGATAGTAGTCTTAGCTCTGAAATATGCTAACTGTGGGCAAGGCCTTTAAACTCCAAAACACAATTTCTCTCATCTTTTTAAAAAAGGATACTACCTACTACTTACTACCTATATGAACCTAAAAGAACATTTATGTGATTATTATGATTAGGCATAATAACTATATCGTTCCTTTGCTCAAAGACTTTCAGGAGTTCCTTATTGTCCAGTGGGTAAAATATAAGCTCCCTAACATGATAACTAGATCCTCTACATTTTAACTCTAATCTTCCTTTAAAGGCATACTTCATATTCTTCCCTCTAACGTTCCAAACCAAAAGTGGCTCCCCAATCTCATCTTGTTCTCCAAAGTCCCATTCATTCCCATTGGCTGTTATTTTCATCTAGAAGAGGTCTCCCACCATCAATCTCTCTGTAGTTTAACAACCACCTCAGTGTCACCCTCCTCCAAAATGTCTTCCTTGCTTCTTCTGTCTAAAAGTTCTCTTTCTTCCCTGATCCATCAATGATCTTTTGGAACTCTCCCTATTCATTTACACATTCTAACCTTACATTTCATTGAGTACATCTTATCCTCTTGCTGGATAGTCCTTGCCCTCCAGAAATTTAAAATTTATAATTCCATTCCATCTTTGTTACCACCTAATACAGATTACCAGTATTTATTAAAATAATAATACATTAAAATAAACTTAATAAAATTGAAAAGAGATGGGAAAAACTTCACATTAATACAATTCTGTGCCAAATTACATAAATTTTTTTTCTGCAAAGATAATATTCCCCCCAAATCCACAAGAACATATATACTTGTTCAGGCTATCTAAAAAATGAATATTAACTTTATAAGGCCAAAAAAGACAAAGCAGATAACTGTCCTTAGTTATCCAATAAGAAAATAATTATGAAAAAAATAAGGTCAAGATATTACTACCTATCCTTATTCTATGTTTCTTAAAGGATGATAATTTTAATGGTTCAGTACAGTTTTAAGAGTTATATACATGATTATTGCCCTTAAAAAGTATGAAAATATATCTCATAACACTTTTTTTCTATAAGGGAAAAAATAATACCTGAAATTTCTTAACTAGGTATATGTAAAATTTTTAAAATGACACTGCAGGAATCAAGAGTTCCAGGCTGGCTCTCCCATGTGGTTAAAGTATCAGGAGACTTTCTAAAGGGCTCATTATACAACTACTAATAACAAAACAAGGACTTCTTGATTTCAGAGATTGATAATTTCAAAAGGGATTTATGCCAAACACTGAATTCAACATAAAAGTTTATTTTGTGCTTGCTAACTAAAGTGACCACTTCATGTCTCTAAAGAACAAAATATTTTAAGAGAAAAGGTATTTGAATAAAAGATTATTGGATTCATTAGGGTGAGTATTATGAATAGGAAAAACCATTAGCTTTGCTTACCTGGCTTTTATTTGGTTTTTCCTAGCAGTTGCCTCACTAGCAGTCAAAGGTTCGGGAAGAGATGAAGGAAGAGAAGAGTTCTTAAAGGAAAGAAAAGAAGCATTTTATTTTCCTTTTTATTTTAATTACATAAAGTCTATATATTTCAAAATCATAGAAGAATTTTATTTTTTTAAGTTTATATCCATTATAGCACCATTATTTTAACTTTCAATATTGTACATTGCTTAAACAAATAAAACAGGCTTTTAGTACCACCCCATCCCTACTACATACAAATGCTTCTTTTATAATGTTCCCAAAAGTCTTCAATAAGAAGAGCACTCTCCAAAAATAGGGACAGGACAGCAATATTAGGTCCACTTCAAACACAGGAAAAAAGATAATGAACAGCTATGCAAATGTCTGAAAGAGCTGTGTACCTAATCTATACATGCCCTACTTTTGTGAACTTAATTCTATATTGCAGAAGAATCACTTTATATTCCTACTAGAAGAAAGAGGAGGGAAAAAAGACAAATAGCCATTCCTTTCTATTTCTACAAAAGGGCTAAAATCCATGGTGAAAGGTAACTGAATAAAACCCTGACTGTTAAGGTAGGTAACAAAGATGATAAAAAACAAAAAACAAAACACTGATACATACAAGTGAGGTATGGAGGAAATAATCAGAGGAGTTCCCTCCCTTCTCCATGGACAGCTTTAGTGTCATAGGATTTAGTAAAAAGCAGGCCAGTAACAATGAACACCGAAAGCAGATGTTTCTAAGGTACTGTACATATATTATCTTAGTTGATCCTCAGAATAAACCCTGGGAGGTGGGTACAATTATTTTCCCCATTTTACAGATAAAGAAACTGACACAGGTCTTGGTTAAGTGATTTGTCTAGGGTCACACTTCTAATAAGTGAAGCAAGATTAGGTCCTATCTCATGTGAGGGCATCACTGGGAGCTACAATCTCAGAAATAAAAATACATCTGCAGTCAGAAGAGAATAAGCATTTGCATAGTACCTACTATGCTCCAGGCAGTGTGCTTTAAAATTATCTCATTTCATCTTCACAACAACATGGGGAGATACATAGTACATTATCCCCATTTTATGGTTGAAGAAAGTAAGATAAACAGAAGTGAAGTAACCAGCCTGGTCATACAGCTAGGAAATGTCCAAAGTCAAATTTAAACTAAGAGGTTCCTGATTCTAGACCCATCTCTCTATCCCCTGAACTACTAACTTTGATTTAAATTCCCACTCTACCATTTAACTGGTTGACCTTGGGCAAAGTCATGACTTCCTCTTGGCTTCAGAATCCCTTTCTATAAAATAACAGTGCTGAACAGAGGACCAGTTTCTTGCCAGTTAAATACCTATAATCCTAGAATTTTAAGTGCAATAGTGTAGGAAATAAGTCATGCCAGATAAGGTCATGGTGGCTTATTTGGGGAGGGGGGGGTGCAAAGTAGATATTTTAATAATACAGAAGCAATTTATTATTCCTTAGAAGGTAACTAAACTCCTGGATGTCAATAAACAAAAGTTGATTACACCTAGTCCAAGAATCTATAATAAAATTGAAACCAAGTATTTTGTTCCTGGCTTATCTCAGGCACGTGACTAGAACTATTTGTGTACATTTCCCCATGGTGGCTTATTTTAAACAAAAATGCTGCATGGCCTTGGCAGCAAAAACCAAACAGAAAGAAAAAAGCTCGGTTTTTTTCCAAAGAATATAATCATAAGAGATACTGTATATCTACCAGATAAGGAAAGGACTGTTGATCAATCAAAAAATCACCAAGTATCAATAAATGTGAAGTATACCAAAGAGCATTCATGAGAAAATATCAGGTATTAAAATGATACTTTATAGAGAAGCTTGTATTTTATTTTCACCAAGGTCTAAGGAAAGATTTTTTTATATAAAATCCAAGATGTACCAGCCCAATATCAAATTCTACTACAAGGAAAATGACTATGAACAGAGTTGAAATCAACTCATGGGAAACAATAAGCATAAAACTTCTCTCTAAAGAGCCTCTAAAATGTTATCTATTTAAAGTTTAGAGAGGCTAGTGGCAAAAATTCCTTTAATATTCATTTAAAAAAAAACTTTAGGCAGTATGGTATGGGAGAAAGAAGAAAGACTCTTGAGTCTACAGACCTGGATTCAAATCCTGACTCAACTAATTTTTCTGCATGATCTTGAGCAAGAGAAAAATTTCTCAGGTTCTCAGATTCTTCGGATAGAAAATTCTGGACAGAATTCTCTCAAAGTTCTATTCCAACTCTAACATTTCTTGATATATCAGCCTAGAATTGGAAATAATCTGAGGTGTCCATGATACACTCACTCCTCAAACTAATTTCAATGACTCCCCACACCCCTTTGCCACAATAATAAAATAAAGTCTTCTGTTTAACACTGATAATTACTCACACCCTGGCCCATTCCTACCTCTCCAGTTTTCTTACATGTATTCCCTTCAAAGGCCCTGCCTGCTAGTCCTCCAACACAGCACTATACCTGTCTGTAGGCCTTTGCCCCTAACAAGATTGGAAGGCTCTTCTGCAGCTGACTTCAGAAATCCTTTTGCACCTTCCACACAAGGTCTTCCTCAATTCCCCTGGCTGCTACTGCTTCCTATTCTACATGTATTATGAACCTACATAGTTATGAACATATTGTCACCCCATTAGACTGAGTTCTTCAAAGGCAAGTTTGTGCTTTTTCTTTGTAATTGCAGCACCTGACCGGCAGGTATTAAGACTTAATAAATGCTTCTGGACTGTCTGGAGAAACAATAGTCATAATATTTAAACTTTTTAAAACTACTTACATTGATGTTAGAAACTGGACAATCCTTTTTGGCAAATTTAAAAGCAAAATAGGACACTTGGAAAATATCAGGCCTATGTTCTTGATCTGGTTCAAGCATATACCCTGTAAAAGTTGATAAAAGAGTATGTTATGCTAGAAGCAGAAAAGATCAATGATTTTTCACATAAAAAATGTAAAACTTTCCTTCTTACTAAATATATGTTAGGAGTGAATTCGACAACTCAATATTTAGTTATTTTTTAGAAGTTATACATACAGCTTTTATTATATTCATGAGCATCACTATGTATCCCCCAAAGCAGGTGCTTACTTCATTTTACTAAAATCCAAGAATGAGTCAATAAAGCAATATTAACAAAAGTTTTACAGGTCACTCAGATATCCTGAATCTTGTATAACTCTTGATCATAAAGAATAGGGTCAAATCCAAGATGGAGAAGGAAAACATGAAAGAAAGAAGCTCTGAAAACTGATCACTAACAAAAACAGTTAAGAACCTAAAACACATGAGAGTTCGCTCCATTACCTTGGAAAGCTCAAAAAAGGCTATGTAAAGAAGCTCAGGATAAGCAGTATTGATATAAGGGGGGGCGGGGGGGAGGAAAATAATGAAATTGCAAAGGCAAAAGGCTAACAGAAGTAGTTTCAGTGATTAGAAATAGCCAACAGCAAACAGAGGTGCCACACAAATATTATTTTAAAAAATATCACAGGGGTTCCTGCTCATATTAAAAGAACCTACCACCTCCCAAGTCCAATTCACTTTTGGACAGTTCCATTGGTACAATTTTCTATCTAAGAAGTCATAAATTTGTCTCTCTATAACTTCGAACCAATATATCTACCTAACTCTCAAGGTTCAAATTTTCTCTTGTTCCCTCTGTCACCCTCCCCAATTCAACAGTTTGGAATCTCTCCCTCAAAATAATTTTTATTATGAAATCATCTCTATAAAAATTTCATCTAAGAAATGTTCAAGTTTTATCTCTGCTAATTTTTTTTTGTTTTTGTAGCCCCAAGACCTATATCTTACATATAGCAAGCACCTAATTAATATTTATTGAATTTAAAGTACAAAACCCTAAACCTCATTGTACATGACTGCACTCCAAATACTTAAGTGTTCAAAGAGCTGCAATCATTTTTCATATATTTAATCCTTAGGGCAAAACAGTCCCCCTTTTAGCTGATCTTTGTACAACGTGGTTTCAATTCCCCTTACCATCCTAGTCACATTCCAGCATATCACTGGCCTTCCTAAAATGTTGGGCCAAAAACTGAACACAGCAAAAGCCAGTAGGACTATAAGTCTCCAAGGTTCCAGATATATTATTTTTATTATTGTAACCTAAGATGCAACAAGTTTTCTGACAGCTATCGTTACTAGCTGAATCAGAATGAGATTTCCTATCTCTAAAGTACTTAGGGTCTTTTTTCTCATTTGCTGTTGCCCAGCCATATCTTCTCCCTTCTAAATACACTTTTTTTAAAACCCAAGTATAGTTCTGTACATTAATCTCTACTGGATACCATATTATTATATGTGGACCATTGACAAAATCTTTTTAAGAACTTGATTCTTGGCAACAAATATGGCAATGTCTGGTTTTGTGGGAGGCTGGCCTCGCTGGTAGCCCGAGTGGGCTCTCCTCTGCGCTAACGATGTCGGTGTTTCATGACGAGGTGGAGATCGAAGATTTTGAGTACGAGGAGGAAACGGAGACGTATTCCTACCCCTGTCCCTGTGGTGATAACTTCATCATCACCAAGGAAGATTTGGAGAATGGGAAAGAGGTGGCCACCTGTCCCAGCTGCTCGCTAGATTACTGTCCCAGTAATCAAGGTGATCTATGACCGAGATCAATTTATGTATGGAGAAACAGTCTCTGTACCTCTGACCAGCAAAGAGTTAGTTAAATGCTGAAGAAAGTTTTGAAAACCCAATTTACACCAAATAACCAAAGGATGTGCCCAGGTGGATATTGAACAGGAAATTGAGAACATATGAATAACAAGAGGTTTGTTTTTGCTTGCTTGCAGTGTATTGCAAAGCATAGCTTCTTTACATCAATAATCACGTTAATCTTAAAAATTAAGAACTGAATTGACAGAGGAGAACCAACATAGATTTTTGTAATTGAACTTGAATCTTAATTTCAGTCAAAAATTTTCATTTCCCAAAATTCCAAAGAAGAATAATTTCAAATCAGCAAATGATCATATAGTTTAATCATTTATCTGATAAAACCTGTTAACTTTGCTATTTGGTCATTCCCAAGTATCATCTACCTCTGTAATCAGCAGTAGGTACTGATGCTCATTTAATTGGCTTCAACAGTAAAAACTTTGTCAGTAGCTGAATTGTAATAGTGTGAGATGTGTGCACTATCTTGTTTTCTGTCATATCTTAACTTCATAAAGTCAAAGAATGGACATGAAGAGGAAAATCAGTGACCTCTATACTCAGAGGATAAAAGTCTTCTGTGTCTTGGATACTAGAAACAAGACTCAGTGTGAAACTGCAAGAGACCTTGGAATTCTCATGTCATGTTTTCTCAAAACTAAGAGGAGCATAAAAAGGCAAACATTAGGGCTTGATAAGAATAACATGATGACCAAAAGGAAAAAAATGAAAGGTGCAAATCCTGTTGAGTCAGGAAGTGAACCAGTTGATTGTTCCAAACCAGAGCCAATGGTGTCCCTCTGTCTGATCATTTTTTAAAAGTAAAAAGCCAATGAAATTACCCCAAGGAAGGTAGCTTTGTGTCTTTTGGTACCATTACAATATTGTGTCCACTGCATGTGAAAAGGTGAAGCATCTCCATTAACTATACCCATTGCTGAAGATCATCTTTAAATGGGAGAGAGGCCCATTCTGGACGCCAGCACTAGTAAGGACACATTAAAGGCAGATGCCATTTATGTGCCACCGAGTTAGATCCTAGTAGCCCTAAAAGAGGAAGTTTGCTGTGAAGGGAGGGAAAAAGGCATGTGGACAGTCTTTGCTGCAGTTATGATAGTAGTGAGAAATGGAGCCATTTGTGGAGAAATTGGAAAATCCACAGTGGTCCCTGAAAGGCATGAATCAGCTTCCCTGTGAATACTAAGTTAGCAAACATGCATTGATGACTAAAAAGTTATTTTGGTATTGACTTCTACAATTAGAAAAATGGCTTGCCAGAGTAGCTATTTTGTTGCTCTTATATGTGTTATGCATACCTACATTTAAATTAAAACATGTGCACATTCCTTTTCTGCTTGCCAGTCCTTCAAGTTACATGACGTTAATAGGCTAAGGAGTGATGGACTAAAAGTTGAGTCCCTGCAGCACTTGGTTACCTGGAGTGCCAAGGAAAGTAGCTGTTCTAGAAATATGGAAATGGAGTATTCTTGGTGTAATGAGGAAGCTCCTGGCTGCCTGAGATCCAGTCTCATACTGAAAGCAAAGCTGGCTTGTTTAACACCAGTGATGGTTTGGCCAAAAGGAGTGTTCAGACTAGAATGATCTACAAAGAAAAATGGATTGTGCAGTCAGTATATCAATACTGACTTTTATAAAAATGGGCTACCGCTGCTGATATTCTATCAACAAGGGACATTTGTAATGTGAAATTTGTTGTAGTATAAAGGAAGATCAAGAAGCTGCTTGAGCCCATGCATCCTGCAAGAAGAGAACCTTGGACAATATGAACAGTTATTAAATTTATGATAAATTACAGTGCTCTGAGAAATTCTATCTGCAGCATTGGGCAGAATTACTGAGTAGGGTCTGAACTATAGGGAAAAGTCCAAGTTCAATGCTGTATTTCTAATATAACCAGTTTCCAGTTTAATAGTTAGAAGTTCTTGCCATTTGTTTCTTCTTTTGACTCCCTTCTTTTTTGTTTATTGCTTTTCCAGCCCTGGGACAGTAGCCAAGCCGCTGATAGCCCAAGCAGTGTCATTGTTTATAGACTTCACTCTGCTCCCTAGTGCTGGCCTGCCAGGGCCCTCCCCTGCAGCAGGTGGCATGTGGGTTCTGTGTATGACCTGGAGAAATTGTAAAATGTGAAGTGTCCAAATGAGATGTATAAAAGCTGGCTGGAGCCTGAGTAGGATGAGGTAGAGACTGAGTACGCTGCAGTGAGGGAGTTTTGTGTCCAGATTGGTGTGATAGTATGGCAGCTTAAAGATGACTTTCCAGCTTCCCCCCCCCTTTTTTTGTACAGTTAAGGATGCTTCCTCTTTCCTATGATTTCCAGGATGGTTATTTATGAGGAGGAAGATGTCATCCATTACCCCTTATTCTTCCCTTTGGGATCTTTGAATATTATAATTGGGCAAAAGGGATGAAGAACAATGAATTGGAATGTCCTCCCTCTTAATTCAAAATTTCCTAAAAAAGAGGGTAGAGTGGATTTTACCTATGATCCTAGATAGTATGTGGTCATTTGAAATGAGGTGGATACTTACCTGCAAAGTTATAATTGGAGAGACCTTATTAGGTTTAGAGATTAAATGAAAATAAATTGAGTATCCAAAATGGTAAACAATACAGATTTGTGTCTTTCCCTGGGAGACCTGCCCCTAACTTGCCTGACATTTACTAGGACAACTTTGGGCAGTGAGGATCAAGGGCCCTCTGAGGAATGTACCTATAGCTTTTCCCTTTGGAATTACACCAAGGAAATCTATGCTGCCATATATTCTATAGGGGAAGGGAAAATCAGTTCCTAATACATAAAGACCCTAACAGGTAGAGTGGGAAGGAAGGCCTTAATTCTGAATACATTTGTGTATAAAGTTTGTATGCATGTATATATTCTCTGGCAGGCAATATTAATTCATTTGTATTCCCTGGAGGAAGGATGGTACTTGGCAGTTATAAAATTCTTAAACATCCTCATCAACATCATGAGAAAGGTCAAAGAAACCACAGAGAAAATACTGTGAAGTGAATCCCAGCAGTTATATACAGTATGATGGGCCCTACAACATAGGTCCAAGAGCCTGGGGGGGTGGGGTGTAGAATGGAGGCTGCAGAGTGGGAAACAGCATCTAGCAGCTGAATTATGGAGAAACTCATTGTTGTCATTGCAGAGTGGCTGTGGGGGTTCAGCCTAGTCTGAAGGCTAAGCCAGAAAGATCAGTGATGGGAGCTTTGGAATTTATTTCACAGGCACTGTAATAACAATAAGTCACATTTGGGTAACACTTGTAGTTTGCAAAGGACTTGCCTCACATTTTATTCACTAATGTGTTTTATTCTCTTTTACCTGTGATGATCTGAGCATCTTTGTAAAGATAAATTAAATAGACTTAGAAGACATTTTAAATCTCCAAAACAAGTTTCAAATACTTTCTACCTATTTACATCCAGCCCTTTCTACCTATTTACATCCAGTATCCTAATGAGTGGGGAACTTAAGGTCTTAGGATTGATATTTGGGGAAGCAGTGTAGTATGTACACCATCCAATTTAAAGTCTTGGATATTGGTTCCAACTTTATTGATCAGCTGTGTGACATTTAAGCAAGTCTTCCAACCATCTAAGCTTCAGATTCCTCATCTCTCAAATGAGTGATTTAGTTTGTATGGTTTTAAAATTTCTACATGGCTTGTAATAGACCAGGATTCTGTGACTGCAAGCTTAGAATGAATGACATTAAATTGCTGAACTGAACCAAATTCAACTCAAATATTCAGGTTCTCTTTCATGATAAATTAAACTTATTTTTTGAAAGTGGTTTGGTTTGAGAAATTAAATTTTTTAAAATTCCTTAAAAAGGGCTAGATGAATCTGAGGATATGAATCCCACTGCCTACAGAAGAATCCTAGACACAGTATCAGTGTGAGACTGAAGTATATTCTGTACGATTTTTTTGACCACCTTATTGATTGGGGTTTTGTTATTTCTATGCCCCTGCCCAGAAGAGAAGTGTTTACTGTATTTCCTAAATTGCAACTGAGCTTAGTGTTCTGTTTTTAAAAGTAGATTAAATCGGTAGTCTTATTAATAATAATAACTGGCATTTATGTAGCACTTTAAAGTTTGTGATAGGAAGTGTGGCATAATGTACCCAGAAGTGACCTCAGAGATGGAGAGACCCAGGTTCTAGTCCCTTCTCCCCCCTCACCCCCCCATGACACTGGCTGTGTGATTGTGGCAAATCTTCATTAGAAAAGGAATTTTGGACTTGAGTTCTGCTTGTGCTACTTGAATTTGAATGATAACTCTTCAAATGGAATCTACTTTAGTGTCAAAAAGTTTTTGGAATGGAATGAAAGTTCTTAATGTGTCTTATGTGTTGTTTTTCTTTTAGAGTTGAACTTTTTCATCAACACTCAAGATAATCAACAAATTATATATATGTTATGTATGGTAAAACCCATGGATGACTATTTCCCTTTAATAGACTCTGTTAGGCCTTTGATCTGTCAGGTCTCCAGTATATATGGTTGGTTACACAGTGACAGTGCTTTTATCACTATGACTTAACCTGTAAAGCTGTTATCATTGTCTCAACTCCAATATTGTACCAAGTCCATACTGTGCAATAAAAATGTGTGTCTAAATGCAAAAAAAAATAAAAAAATATGGCAATGGTCCCTCCCAGTTTATGTCATCTGTGAATTTGATTAACATTTCCTCTATGTCTTTATAAAATTTATTAAATGTTGGGTAAAAGACACACATGTAAAAAGACATAGCTATGGAACATTCCACTAAAGTCTTCTTCTTCAGGCTAATATGGATCCATTAATCATTACTCTTTTAGTTACAAATTCACCTATAATTCAGCCCTCACCACTCTTGTTCTTAAGGATACCACATGAAACATTGTCAAGTGCCTTTTTAAAATCCAGTTACAATTTGTTACATGTTTCTGATATTCCATAACCTATCAGCTAAATAACCTTTTACTCAATATATAATAGAAAGGCAAAGAAAACTTCACCCTTATATGGATTTTAGAAAGGCTCAGAATTGAGGGCAGTATTTTTATTTAACCATCCATACTGTTTCCAAGTGATATGACAGAGAAATACCTTGTTTAAAAAAAAAATAAAAAAACTTGTCCAACTAATACACTGCTGATGGAGTTCTGAATTGATCCAACCATTCTGGAAGGCAATTTAGAATTATGTTCTTTGATCCAGCAATACTCACTACTAGATTTGTACCCGAAAGAGATAATAAGGAAAAATATTTGTACAAAAATATTTATAGCTGTGCTTTTCATAGTGGCAAAAAAAAAAAAAAGGAAAATGATAGAGTGTCCCTCTATTGGGAAACAGTTGAACAAATTGTGGTCTCTCATGATGATGGAATACTACTGGGCTATAAGAAATGATGAACTAGAGGATTTCCATATGAACTGGAAAGACCTCCAGGAATTGATGCAGAGCAAAATGAGCAAAACCAGGAGAACATTGTACACAGAAAGTGAAACACTGTGGCACAATCAAACATAATGGACTTTTTTACTAGTAGCAGAGACAATCCAAAGGTTCTTATGAGAAAGAATGCTATCCACATCCAGAGAAAAAAACATAGGAGTAGAAATGCAGAAGAAAAAATGATTGATCACATGGTTCAATGGATATTTAAATGGGGATTTTGGCTTTAAATGATCATTATATTGCAAATATTAATAATATGGAAATAGGTTTTGAACAATTATACATGTATAGCCCAGTGGAATTGCTTGTCAGCTCCAAGATGGGGGAAGGAAGAGGGGAGGGAAAGAACATGAATCATGTAACCATGGAAAAATATTCCAAATTAAATAATTAAAGAATATTCTAAATTAATTAATTTTTTAAAACTTGTCCAGAGTAGGTGAACCATGTACACTCTGAAACAGCAAAGTACTATCAGTCTAAGCACCCACTGCTGAAGAATGAGCCACTCTCATGGTAGCCAGCCAGATTATGGTTTATCCATTAACTCATCCCCACCATAATCCCATAGACACTTCATAGTACAGAGAACAGCTTGGCCCCAAGTGAAATGACAAAAAGGTTTAACTACAATCTCCAGTCCCATTTCTAAGAGTTACCACCCAATGTTCTATTAACTAACCAAATCATACATAAACAAGTAAAATTCAGTCTTTTTTAATTTGGGGAGGATGAACTGGAAGGACAATGGCAACTATGGGGGTCAGGAACCTTCACACAGAAGATAGAACTTGAGCAAAGGTCCAAGTCTAAGGTTTACCCTGCTGTCAGGACAAGAAAGGTCCTAAATTAATTAAATTAAATTAAATTAATTAAATCAATAGAATAATGGACTTGGACTCAAGAACTTCTGCAGACAAATCTTGGCTTTGATACTGATTAGCTGTATCACCTTTGTGACCTTAGCTAACTCATTTCTATGACTATAAATTATAGCTAGGGTTTGACTTCCTAATACCAAATAAATCACAAGTTCTTGATTTAATGAGATTATCAACAATGAGCTATTTGCTTAACAGTTTTTAAACTTACATAAAAATGAATGAGGTGGATACCTTCTGAGGGATATCTGATATTGACAGTATAGTTTCTCTCTCTCTCTCTCTCTCTCTCTCTCTCTCTCTCTCTCTCTCTCAAAATGGCAATAATAAGTGAATGGCAATAATTAAGATTTATTTAGTGCTTAAAGGTTTTTCAAAATGTTTTCCTCACTACAACCCTGTGAGGTAAATAGTACAAGAATTAATAAACTCACGTTATAAGTGAAATAATAGAAACTCGGGAAGTTGCCCATAGTTCAAAGGTAATAAGTATGCTTACTCTTATTGATCTTTTTCACTATGTCTTTTAATTAAATAGACATGCCTAATATAAATATTTCTATGCTAACCCATCAACATATTAAGATAAAAGGTATAGGTTTGCATTTAAAGTCTTAACCATTTCCAAAGTGGGGAATACATTTTGTCTTTATGG
The DNA here is from genome assembly GCF_027887165.1 of Monodelphis domestica. Classification (NCBI taxonomy): domain Eukaryota; kingdom Metazoa; phylum Chordata; class Mammalia; order Didelphimorphia; family Didelphidae; genus Monodelphis; species Monodelphis domestica. Next base: position 273,739,597 of record NC_077232.1, read on the forward strand.
GCAAACTATAACTATCATATTAACAACAATTGGAAGTCCATGGATAGAAAACAGCTAAAACCCTCTCCTAGAGAGGAACTTCAATAGAAAATATGTCTTATCTTTTCAGGTCTCTCTACAGTTTTTTAAATGAAAAAGAATAAATTCCAATCTAAAACTAGCTATAAGTTCAAGAAAGTAACTGATAAAGTTAATACAAATGGATTTCAAATAGATCAAGTATCAGTTACACACTAGCTAAGCATTTTAGAGACAAAAATATTTCCTTGGAATTTCCATTTATTTTATTATAGAAAATTTGCTCTCCTACAACAATCCTACAGCAACTTACAAGATATTATTTTCTTGACTACAGTGATTCAAAATTATAGTATATGGGAACAAAAAACATATTTGGAACAAAAGATGTAAACAAATATCTGTTGGTGGGGAGATTATTGAATATTTTAAAGGTTAAGTTTCTTTACCCAGCTTTTCTGAAAGTCTTTAATTTTCGTACTTCAGGCAGATACTTACTTATTAAACAGTGAATGTTATGAGAATAACTAGAATTGTCTGGGATAGTAAAGCTTCCGTCACAAATAGCAACCTGACTCTCGCCAAAAGGAACAGCAAAGAAGCAAAGCTTATACAGTAAGCATCCTAATGCCTGTAAACAAAGAGAACAGATATAAATATTGTTATAGGACAAAGAACAAAACAAACCAAAGTCACTAATTATAGAAAAACCAATATTTCTCAAATTTAGTTGTGTTCATCTCCATTATAACTGCCGATTTTATGGAACCCAATTTGAATTCAGGGTTAACTTAATGACAGTGTACTTGGTACTCATAATCCTTAATACATAAAGCATCAAGTCAGCTATTTTGAAATGTAAATTCATATACTTGACCTATACAACCTGTTCTAATTTGACTTTCATAATTGTAACAAAAAAAACTTTCTCGACATTTTAAAATATAAAAACTGCTGGCAGATCCTGGGCCTCCAAGTGTTGGCAATACAGGAAGTTATGTGTTATTGAAGAACCTTACACAAAGAATATGGTAAGAAGTCATTGCTGTGATGATTTCCTCTTGGGTCATACAGAAAATTTATTTCTGAAGTCAATCTGAAATCTGCCTACCAATTCACAAAAGAAAAAAACCAAGCAGCAGAAGAAAGCAAATTGCCAAACACACACACATACAAAATATTCAACAAGCAGACTCAGCCCAGAATTAAAAAGCTCTTACTCTCAGGTCAGGGAGGATAAATCAGAGCACAGAAATCTGTACTGGGAAGTAAAAGCACTTAAGGGGAGACAATAGACCTAGTCTAGGGAGTTTATAAAATTACAAAGTAATAACTTACAATTTTGCTAAATTTTCTGTTGGTAAATTTTCCAACATCATGCAGTAGGGGAACTAATAATTATTGTTTAGTAAACATCAATGTAACATCAAATGACTGATAAAATCTGTTTCCATGGACATGGCAATCCTTCCCTTTCCACCAATACAGATTGTCAACACTTCCTGCCCGCTGCAAGTTACTCCAAGAGTTGCTGTGGCCACAAGAAACTATTACTTTGATAAACCTATTTAAACAGTGGATCTTGGTCAAGAAATGCAGGTCCATTGCCTGCTCATTCTGAAATCTTTCCCTTTTGATGGGACCAGGTCAGTTATTGCTTCTGCTTCTCTAAAGCAGTCTTTAAGAACCAAAGATCACCTTTATACCTTACTATGGCACTGAAAAGACATTTATACTTTAGATTAAGGCATCAAAATAAATTCATCAAATTTTAATACATCTTAAGATAAAGGAACAATTAAAAGCTCAAAGATCTTAAGACATAATTTATACTCCACACCAAATTACAGGACATTTTTCAATTACATGGAATACTATACTTAGTTGTATTAAAATAATGCCCTAACTATTTTAGAATTAGCAAATAAGGTTTACTCTGCTAGTTTTTCTCATAAGATAAATTACCAAAATCAGTCAACTATTAGGTGGCAATACAGTTGCACTCAATACCTTTAATGGAAATTCTGGGAAACAAATTATTATCCTTTGTACAAAAGGCAGACGTACACTAGTACTACAGCTTATAGCAGTTAATCCCTATAAGTACTATTAATTACAAATGCTCAATAAGAAAATTAAAATCTTTATACATTACAATCATCATTTCACATTTGATACATTATGTATCAAATGTGAATGAACTGGGTCCTAAAGATCAAAAAGTAGTTCCTTTTTAAAAGTACTTCAGACAATCACTTCTTCCATAAGAAAGACATATTCAGGGGGGAAAAAAGTCAGCAAATTAACCACATGCTTACCTATAAGATCAATGATGAACATAAGAAGGCTATGAATGATACCCAACATTTTTCTTAATGGTACAAGTGTTATGTTAAATAAACCAATATGATATTTGAGTGTCAAAGTCATAGAAAAATTTACATATAATCTAATTTAAAAAAAAACCCTACCTGCCATCTTAGAATCAATACTATTCATTGGTTTCAAGGCAGAAAAATGGTAAAGCCAAGGCAATGGGGGTTAAGTGATTTGCCCAGGGTCACACACCGAGGAAGTGTCTGAGGTCAGATTTGAACCTAGGATTCCCCATCTCTATGCCTGGCTCTCAATCCACTCAGCTATCCATCTCCCCCCAACCCCCCAACCTCACCCCATATAGCCTAAATTTTAATACTATAGACAGAGATGGCCTGTTTTGCTTCATTAAATTAATTTTCAATAATTCAGTTTTTCCCTTTTAAGTAGTTAAGTTTTTTAAGAGTAAATATTTCCAGAAATGAATTATAGTGCTGACACAGCCTACTAAGGAGAATTGATAAAACACTTCAATTTGATATAGTTATATTTTTTAAAATGCCAAAGAGTTTTTTCTTTCATCATTTGGTAAAAAAAAAACACAAAAACATCTTGAAGGACTGGGAAAAGGTAAAAAGGGAAGATGAGCTAAATTTTAAATCTGGCTATAATTCCCCATTTTTCCACATTAAAAGGCAACTTGCTAAATAACTATACTGGATTCTGAATTTTTTTTTAAATAAACATTCTATATATATCTCAATGACAAGAATGTTTTTGGAATTACATCTATAGTGTAAATTTCTAACTAAAAATTTTCAAAATTCCTCACAATGCTAAACAAATATGAAAACCTATCATCACTACAGGATAATGGAATGCTAAAGAATAAAACCTGATTTTGACTAAATTACTTATTATTAATAACTTGATAATTTTGAATGATCCTGAATTCAGTGGGGGGAAATTTTTTTAATCTCTTCATCCTGTCTCAGAGCTAATATAGATCAGCCTCAAGGGTAATATTCTAAAATGCTTTTTTCATTGCTTCTTAAGCTTTCTACTATTGCTTTGGTTTATACAGCAGAACTCAACAAGTATTAGCTATCAGGAACCTCAGATCATTTAGCTGAATTCTATTCCTTTCCTAGTAAGGTAAGTTACCATTGGGTGACATAACCAAGTTAAGGGTCAGTCAAGACTAGAACCTGGTTTCCCAGAATCATCATCCAATGTGGTTTCTCCTACATCAAGCTAACTTTAATTATGTCCATTCACAGATGCACTGGTGAATGTCTAATATAAGCCTATTTTTTTTTTGCCTCTATAAACAATAGTGTTAGATTCTGAGTTAGGCAGTCATAGGTTCAAATTTCATCTCTGACACATACTAGTTTTATGACAATGAGCCTCACTCTCTTCACATATAAAATGACAGTAATAATATTTTTAATATTTATCTTACACAGTTATTGTGAGGTACAAAATAACATACCTATTGCACTCTGAAAACTTTAAAGTCCTATATAAAGGTTAGTTCTTATCATTATTAGTAGTACTAACTGCAGTTGTAGTATAAATTCCTTTTTAAAATGCAAATAAAAGTCTTAAAATTCTTGGAATGTTCAACTTTTAATCTCAATTCTCTGAACATAGAGCAATTTGGAATTCAGGATAGATAATCTCAGTTCCATTCTCTCTTTTCTTGCATGCATATATATATATATATATGAAAAAAATTCAGACCTGGAAAACAGTTTAATACAATTACTTTTTACTTAATATTTGCTTAAAATGTCAATCTAAAATTAAGCATATGAGCTAAAATACCCTATAAAAGATCCATTTTCTTTTTTTCATTTTTAAATTCTTACCTTTTGTCATAAAATTAATGCAATGTATTGGTTCTAAAATAGAAGAATGGTAACACTGGGCATTAAGGGTTAAGTGACTTGCCAAGGATCACACAGCTAAGAGTGTTGTCCACATTTGGATCCAGGACTTATCTCCAAGCCTGGCTATCTACCCACTGAGTCACCTAGCTGTCCCCTAAAACCCATTCACTTTCACACAATGACATAACAGTATTAAAAAGTTTTCTAATCTCAAAAATATTGCAGCATACTACAACTGTTATTATCATGTGTTTGAAACACGTTTAACTTGGTCTCCTTTCTAGCTTAAAAAGCATCAAAGTTATGGTCCCTTTTGCAATTTTCCCTGACAGTGAGTTCTGACATGATATTCACATAGTCTAGAACTCAGTCACAGTAGGAAGATTTTTAATAGTTCAAGGACATTTTAGAAGATTTAATATAACAACAAGCACTTCTATAGTATTTTAAGGTTCAAAAACGACTTTACACATTATTTAATTTAATCTTTACAACAATCATGGGAAATAGATGTTTTTACTATTATTATTATCTCTATTTATTTGAATGCAACCTCTAGCCACCAGAGTGATTTTCCTAAAGCCCAAGTCCAACCATGCCACACTCTATTCAATAATCTCTAGTGGCTCCCCATTGCCTCCAGGAGCAAATACAAAATGCTCATCCTACCTTTCCAATCATCATACACCTTATTCCTTCCAGTGCAGTGACTCTGGCCTCCCAGCTACAGCTGTTTCACAAACAAGACATTGCATCTCTGGTTCTCAGCATTCTCTTGCTATTGATTTGCAACACTCCCACGCCAGGCCAATGCCTAAAATGTTCTCTCTAATCTTTGCATCCCAGAGTTCTTGACTTCCTTCAAGTCCCAGCTAAAATCTCATCTTCTAAAAGAAAGCTTTCTCAATCCCTTGTAATTCAAGTGCCGGCTATTGAAACTGTATCCTTACTTGTATAATCTCTTCTTAGTTATTGAAAAAAAAGGCCAATTGATAAGCTTTGGAAGGTGAGCAATTGGTACACTCTTGGGCCTAGTAAATTGACTGGCTATAAAAAGTCTCAGAGATAGATATATAAAAATACCTACATTTAATATCTTAAAGTTATTGACATATTTCCTATTTAGTTTTTTCTTATTATCCCCTCCATTAAATTGTGATTTCCTATGGGGAAAAGTAATGTCTTTTGTAACCTCAGGACTTAACAAAGAGGTATGAGCATAGTAGGTATATAATGTTTTTTTGCCTAACTGACTGATTTTGACATTTGAAGAAGTTGAGCAAACAGAGTTTCAGTGCCTTGTCCAGGGTCACATAAATGCCTGAGGGCAAATTTTAACTCAGTTCTTCCTGACTCCAGGTCCAGCAACATCTCTGATGTTAAGAGGGTAAGAAGTAGAAAGATTAAATAACCTGCCTCAAGTCATACAAAGTGTTGCTGGCAATCATCTCTTCTATTCCTCAGCTTGAGGCTCAGTCCACCTAGTTATGTTGTCATCTTCTAAGATGCAAGTTTACCTGGGACAAAAGAAGGTTCAGAAATATAGGACAGTGAAAAGAGTCTGACTAGCTAACAGTTACCAGAAGTGAGTCCCTGGGCCACTTAACCTCAATTTTCTCATCTGTACAACAGACAACAAAAAGACTGATGATATCAAGTTTAAACAGAAAAGTTTAAACAGAAACACTGGTGCATAAATTAAAACCCCTGCAAGCCACACAGTGACTTAATTTTTAAATGTATTTTTATTTTGTTAACTATTTCCCAATCTTCATCTGGTTTGGATTGCACTTGGGAATACTGCAGGCTGCCTTTAAGACATATCTCATTTAGATACCTATGTCATAGAGTTACTCTGACCAATATACTCTTTAAACTTTTAACTACTATATAAAAGTGGACTATTGTTATTGTTATTATTATTATTAAATTTATACAGATTGCTAGTCTGAGTTTAATATTAATTTCATTAAATAACATATATTACTACTTTGGTTTGACTATATATATGCACTAGGAGATAAAGATAATCCATACAGTTGAAAACTAATATACAGAAATAATCTTTCAAATAATTGGATCTTGAAGAGCTAAAAAGAGTTTTGTTTTTTTTTCCTACCCTTATTACAAAACCTCTCACTTGGCAAAGTCTTAAATAAGTCCTCTATAAAGGATCAATGAGAAAACAAAATGAAAGTAAGAACACACAGGATTAGAAGGCCTAGACGACTCACCATCAAAATTAGTGGAGAGGTTACCCAAAACAATAAAATCAAAGATCCCAGTTTGGTTTTTCTGGTAACTTATCTCATTAAAATTTCTTAAGGTCAGGGACTATTTAGATATAGACAACAACATAAAACAAGAGAAGAGAGGATAGAAAAGGTACAATTAAAAACACAAGTAAAACCAATTAATAATAATACTGAGTATAAACTAGGTCTATACATCTTTTCAAAGAACATTGAACAAGCTACTATACTGGACTAAAAAAGGGATCATTATTATTAAGCCATTTTGAATATGGCAACTTAACTAAAAACTAGAAGAATTAAAAAGTTCCTTGCAGCAAACATTCTAGGATTGTATTGCTAAAATACTATTTCTAAATTCTATTTCTAAAAAATTAAGCCATATATTTATTGACAGGCCTTAATATACATAAGCTAATCTAAGATGTTTCTCAATTCAAAAAAGTATATGCATAGAAGTAGACATATAACACACTAATTGTGTTGGAGCAGCTAGAGTGCCAAGCCATAAGTCAGAAAGACTCATCTTAAGAAGTTCAAATCTGGCCTCAGACACTTACTAGCTAGGTGACTCTAGGCAAGTCATTTAACCCTGTTTGCTTCACTATTCTCATCTGGAAAATAAACTGAAGAAGGAAATGACAAATTACTTCTATATCTCTGCCAAGAAAACCCCAAATCATACACAACTGAAAAACAACTAACAAATTATTTTGATCTTCATTAACTGGCAACAAAGATGTTCCCCAAAATATTTTATATTTCAATTTTTCTAAACCATAAACGAGCCTGCCAACAGGCCAGAAAAAATAAAATGCATTTGAAACATTTTTAAAATAAGTTAAAAAGTACCCTATGAGAAATAATTTATCTGTTTTAAGAAAAACATTATGAGCAAAAGGTCTTCAATTTCAAGTTTGAGGTCAGGGCCATTCTTTCCTAATCCTTTTCATTTCCATGAACATAAATCATTATTGCCTTCTTTTTTCTACTCACTATGATGTTAGTACTTTTTTTTTATATTGAGCTGGACTCTCATTATTTCTTATTAGAGGTGGCTGAAATGAATTGTGCCCTTCCCTTTTCCTTACCCAGATATCAGCCTTGGTGGTGATAGGTTTCCCTCCATAAAGGTTGATCATTTCAGGAGCTCTGTATGACAGAGTCGTATACCTGGCAGTAAATAAGTGAATTGGAAGGGAGATGTCAACAAAAGAAAGAATACTACATTGGTTCCCCCAAGAAATAAAATCTAATAACTACATACTATAAATTATTATTAATAAACCTTCTAAACCTTCTAAAGTACTTTTTTAAGATTTAAAAATCATCAGTCTCCAAAGGATTGATCAACATAAGTTACTGAAAAAGATATTTTCGTTCTGGAAACATATCTTATTTACAAAAATACTCAATTTCAGTTATTCAGTAGAATTTTAAATAATGGCAATGGATTGGGGTTCCCTTAGATTCCTTATTTGAGATTATATAACAAAACATTTTTAGATTCTCTTAACTTTAAATATAAACCTACATCTGATGCTGTTTTTAGTTACTACTTTTCTGTGTTCCCTGGAGAATTATTTTGAGAAATGAATTACCTTTTAAATGGAGTACCTTAAACATAGCAGGGATTTTGCTTTATGCTATACATATATATCTGTATGTGAATATATAGATATTTATATATACAGATATATAACCTAGCTCACTTCTACCTCCTTTCTCATCATGTAATACACTGGTCAACATCCACATTGATGAAATTCACATTCAGTTTAAACTATCTGGAAAGAAAGATGAGGTTAAACAGAAAGGAAGGAAAATGATTGAAATCTAAACTAACATTTTAATAAAATTTCTTTATGAGAAGGAAATTCTTTTAATGGGAAGTATTCTTTATGTTATTAAAATAGTTATGAAGTAAATAATGTTTTTATCATCTTTTACTATTAGTCTCTCACAGCTAAATGAAATAATATGAATTAAATAAATATCTTAAACACTTTTGGAATATCCTGTTGGGATGGCACACTCCAGATAAGAGTAGGCATATATTATGGCTATGATAAATGTTGGTAATTCTGTTAATCCTGACCTATGAAGACAGAGAAGGGGTCTTAAGTCCTACTTCTCTCAGATGCATTGGGAACTTGCTTCTACTTCTCAAACCACAATAGATATCATTTTCTACCAAGTGGAAGAACCTTTTACCACAACTAATATACAAACTCTTTCCATTTCAAAGTAAAGCCAAAGTTGACACTCTAGAAAATCAATTGTTTCTGTTGTTTTATTTCCTTCAATCACAATTTTACTTGATTACTCTAATGAGGGGGTTTCCTCTAGATTTAACAGGTTACCAGAATGACCCATATAATTGTTGAATTGTGATGCATAATAGTCAAAAACAGTGTAATTTCAAAAGAAAACACAAATGCAATCTATATCATTTAGGCAGGAGGAGGGGTTTGGGCATATACCACATAATTCAGATTGTATAACATACCTCTGTCTGTACTGTGATCTTTCAGTATATTTTGTTGAAGGTAATAAAGTATAATGAAACAACTTTATTTTCCAAAGGATCTAGAAAATGTGGTGGGGTTAGGATAAAAGGCTACCAATAGAACCTAGTTTTCAAATTATATTAAATATTTGAAACACAAAACAATTAAGAATTGGTTCTTACTTTTAACTTTGCATAATTCCAAAATACATAAAATTGTAGTAGCATCTCATTTTTAAAGCCTAATTTTTGTGATTTACCTTAAAGAATTGTCTTCAATGTATGTAACTGACCTTCTTAATATTAAATCATAATGAAATGACTGAATAGCTTGAAATTATTAAGACAAAGAATAATTTGCATGCACATAAGCATCAATGAAAACAAAGGTCTCATTCCATGTTTCTTAAAACAATCTGTAATAATGCCATTCTTCTTGAATCAACTTAGAAAATTTGCTTATAAAAATCTAATATTAAATAAAAGCTAAATTCAAAATAGGACTAAAAGTGCCAATAATTTCTAGTGTGCTAAATCCAGATATAAATTAACAACTGAACTTGTGAAGCCTGTCATTTAATGTAATTCCTAATTAATTCCAACAAACTTGTTTTATTTACAGGATTAGAATCTTTATAGTCTCATAAAGTTTAAGACCCCCTTAGACTTACTTTTTAATCTCTTCTTCTACTACATTGACCCCATCTTTCTGAGGATTAAGGAATTTATTAGTTGCACTGCCAAAATCACAAAGGACGTAGTTTCCACCATCATTCAACAAAATATTTTCTACCTTAAGGGAAAAAAGAATTAAATTATTACATGTTCTCAAATTTTTATCTTCCTCCTCAGTCTGCCTTATGTTATATTTTTTTGTTTATATGCTCTATCACATGCACATAGAGCCACAGGTCAGGACAGAAGTTTCTTGAGGGCAAGGACCCACAAGATAATAGGTGTTTGATGAATGCTCAGTGATTTAGGTGGAGAGTGACTTTTATGACTAAAGAGAAAAATCTGACTTCATTAAAATAAAAATGAAAAGGCATTTATATTGGTCATCCCATCACAATTCAGTATAGCACTGACATAGAATTGCTAAGAAGTCTTATGTGGGAAAGTCAATAAAATTACATTTAGTGTATTCTCCTGCTTTACTCATAAGGATGATTCTGTTGTCCAATTTTACTTGAATTATTCATACTAGCAAAATCTCTGCATTAGATGCAGAGGTCAACAAAGCCATCATAAACCCAATTTATGGATGTGAGTCAAGAAAGCACATAACCTAAAACCCACCACCACTGCTGTAGAAAAAGGAAGAGTAAAAGGTAGGCCACCTTTCCTTCACTAGTTTGAAACTGTTCTCTTTACTCAAGGCTAAGTCCATAAAGACAAAAGAATATTTATTGAAAAGTCTCAAATCCTCAAATCTCCATCCCTGTTACTTTAGGTATTTCTTAATGTACTAAGCAGTAATCTGAGGATTCCATAGAAACTACTCCTGCTATATGGCATTTCTGGAGTAGCACTTGGTTGACTCTGAACTCAGAGAGTTGTCTGAAATCACTTCTATGTTGAATCAGTTAAGGCTTCTATATCCTCCAGCTTTCCAGAATAACCAAAGAGCATCTAGTTAAAAACAAACAAACAAACATAAGAACCAATTAAACCATAACTGACTAGCTTGATATTTACTGACAGCTTATCTGCAAAGAAGATATTGAAGCTCTTGTCCTAAAGCTCTATTTTACACTACTATTTAATTTGTTTTACAGACTCTCTTCTCTACCAAATATACTATGGTTTAAATTTTCATAGATAATTCTTTCAGTTCCCAAATTAAATCATTACATCAAAGCTAATTTTTTTCTTTCATAATTTTGCACCACCCATTATCAAGGTTTTGCATATTATGGGTAAAAAATTCACCAATGGTAAACATCTGGGCAATAGTTGTTTTTAAAACTTTACAAATAGCACAAGCATTATAAATATTAGGCTTTTGAAATATAGCCTGTATGAAATTATGCAATGTTTCCCTTAGAATTTTTCATCATGAATTCTCATGTGAAAATTCCTAAAACTTTCATCTTTTGTAGTGTTATATGGGAAGAGAGGATATGAGCAGAATCTGTTTCTAAACCTTGCTTATTTGTTATCCTGTTACCCCTATACTGTTGGCCTTCCCAAAACCCTGATTTCTGATATTGGCCCAAAGTACCATCTAGTGAACGTACAAATATCCCTGTACCACCCTGGTTTATTCTAATCACTGAAATAACAGTAGGAAAATCTGCTAGATATACCCATGGCATTTTAATTTTATCCCATATTTGTTCAATTGGAAATGAACACAGCAAAGACACAAACTCCTTCCTCATAACAATGTACTTAATTTTTAAAAAATGAAAGAATTTGTAACAAATTATACAACCATTTTGGGGATCAGAAATCCCAGAAAAGATGGCTCAGCTTTATAGGATGGTGATTATCATCTTACCTTGAGGTCACGGTGCACAATTGGAGTCTTACACTGATGTAGCCTAGCCACAGCCTCACAGGTATCACAAAAAATCTGTAGCACTTCCTGCTCTGTGAAACCTGTCTGCAATCGCTTATTCATTTGATTCACCACCTGTCCAGCTGTCCAGAGAGAAAAAAATGCTGAAAAGATATGTCTTTTGTGAAGGAATACTGGTCTAAGCAAATATTTTTTACAATAGGAGAGGCAGGGTAGCAGTTAAGGGAGTCAAAGACCTGCAGTGAAGAGCAACTAGTCAGCATCAAAATCTGCCACTAATTGAACTGGGTCCTATGATACTGGGCAAAATGACTCCCCAAACCTTAGTTTCCCTCCTTCCTATAAGAAGATGCTAGTGCAAATAATTCCAAAGGTTCTCATAGCTATAAAACACTATGATCATCTATTTAGAAAATGTCCATTTTAAAATGAAGTCTTCAATCACAATTTTCATTGAAAAGAAAGGGATTGTATTAGAAACACTAGCAGTAAAAATTAGAGAAGAAAAAGAAATTGAAGGCATTAAAATAGGCAAGGAGGAGACCAAGTTATCGCTCTTTGTGGATGATATGATGGTCTACTTAAAGATTCCTAGAAAATCAACCAAAAAGCTAGTCGAAATAATCAACAACTTTAGCAAAGTTGCAGGATACAAAATAAACCCACTAAGTCATCAGCATTTCTATATATTTCCAAAACAGCTCAGCGGCAAGAATTAGAAAGAGAAATCCCATTCAAAATCACCTTAGACAAAATAAAATACCTTGGAATCTATCTCCCCAAGACAAACACAGGAACTATATGAACACAACTACAAAACACTCTCCACACAGTTAAGGGAGCAGACTTGAGCAATTGGAGAAACATTAACTGCTCATGGGTAGGACGAGCCAATATAATAAAAATGACCATCCTACCCAAGTTTATTTATCTATTTAGTGCTATACCCATTGATCTTCCAAAAAATTTTTTTACTGACTTAGAAAAAACCATAACAAAGTTCATTTGGAAGAACAAAGGGTCAAGGATATCCAGGAAAATAATGAAAAAAAAATACAAAGGAAGGGGGCCTTGCAGTCCCAGATCTCAAACTCTATTATAAAGCAGTGGTCATCAAAACAATCTGTACTGGCTATGGTACAGAAAGGAGGATCAGTGGAGTAGACTCGGGTAAGTGACCCCAGCAAGACAGTATATGACAAATGCAAAGAGCCCAACTTCTGGGACAAAAACCCACTATTTGACAAAAACTGCTGGGAAAACTGGAAGACAGTGTGGGAGAGATTAGGTTTGGATCAACACCTCACACCCTACACCAAGATAAACTCAGAATGGGTGAACAATTTGAACATAAAGAAGGAAACTATAAGTAAATTAGGTGAACACAGAATAGTATACATGTCAGACCTGTGGGAAGGGAAAGACTTTAAAAGCAAGACATAGAAAGAGTCACAAAAATGTAAAATAAACAATTTTGATCATATCAAATTAAAAAGGTTTTGTACAAACAAAACCAATGTAACCAAATTGAGAAGGGAAGCAACAAATTGGGAAACAATTTTCATAACAAAATCCTCTGACAAAGGTCTAATTACTCAAATTTATAAAGAGCTAAATCAATTGTACAAAAAATCAAGCCACTCTCCAATTGATAAATGGGCAAGGGACATGAACAGGCAGTTCTCAGCCAAAGAAATCAAAACTATTAATAAGCATATGAAAAAGTGCTCTAAACCTCACACCTAGCAGATTGGTCAACATGACAGCAAAGGAAAGTAATGAATGTTGGAGGGGATGTGGCAAAGTCAGGACATTAATTCATTGCTGATGGAGTTGTGAATTGATCCACCCTTTCTGGAGGGCAATTTGGAACTATGCCCAAAGGGCGATAAAAGACTGTCTGCCCTATGATCCATCCAGAGCACTGCTGGGCTTGTACCCCAAAGGGATAATAAGGGAAAAGACTTGTACAAGAATATTCATAGCTCTTTGTGGTGGCCAAAAATTGGAAAATGAGGGGATGCCCTTCAATTGCGGAATGGCTGAACAAATTGTGGTATATTGTTGGTGATGGAATACTATTGTGCTCAAAGGAATAATAAAGTGGCGGAATTCCATGGAGACTGGAACAACCTCCAGGAAGTCATGCAGGGCAAAAGGAGCAGAACCAGAAAAACATTGTACACAGAGACTGAAACACTGTGGTGCAATAGAAGGTAATAGACTTCTCCATTAGTGTCAATGTAATGTCCCTGAACATCCTGCAGGGATCTAGGAGAAAAAAACACTATCCACAAGCAAAGGACAAATTGTGGGAGTAAAAACACTGAAGAAAAGCAACTATTTGACTACAGGGATTAAGAGGACATGAATGAGGAGAGACTCTAAATGAACACCCTAATACAAATACCAACAACACGAAAATGGGTTTGAATCAAGGACACGTGATACCCAGAGGAATCGTGTGTTGGCTAGGGGAGGGGTGGTGGGAGGGGGGGAAGGAAAAGAAAATGATCTTTGTTTCCAAGGAATATTGTTTGAAAATGACCAAATAAAACAATGTTTAAATTGAAAAAAAAAATAAAATAAAAATAAAGGAGAAATTGTCATGTGAAAAAAAAAGAAAAGAAAAGAAAAGAAAGGGAAGCCCTCTTCATTTAATGTATTTAGTCAGTCAGTGTAGAACTTGAATTTCCCTGCTTACTTTGTTGATCCTTACACCTTAATAATCAAGAAAAGGTTCAATTACATTATATGTATTCTAAATGAAAAGGCACATAATAAATTTCAAAATAATATAAATTTGCAAGTTGTGGAGCTTTAAATGGGGTAAAATTCCCTATCTCAAATGTTTATGTAAAATACTTTCTTTTCTATTAAATGAATGGGAGAGAGGGAAGGTGCATACACATGGACATGTTCATACATGTCTCAAAAAGGTCCAGCCTATAACTCATTCTTCGCAGGTGTATCCACATATAGTCCTCCCACATCTCACTTAGTCACAGACAGCGAAATATTTCTATATTTCCCGAGATCTAGAAGACTGAGTTAAAATCTTGAAATATCAGCTAGTATGAAAACCTTTTTTCATCAGGACCAGGCACAAGTTGGCTATGTTAATTTATAGGGCAAACAGCATAACAATGAGTAAATAAATACATGGTAACTTTGTCACAAAGTCAGACAATATTTCTACAGTGCTAGTTTGCTAGGGGAAATTAAAGTTATTCAGATGTTAATTACTCTATCTACTTTCTGATCACAGTAGAAATAATAGTTGTCAAATTATAGCCTACTCAAATTGACAATCAACAACTATGCAATGCTACAGAAATTCAAAAACCTGGGAAATGAGAAAATGAAAGTACTTAAAAAAAGTATATGATGAGGAAAATGTGTAAAAATATGGGGAAAAACTAGAAAACTATATCCAATTCAATTACATGAAATAGGTTTAAATAGTCGAAAAACCAAGTTATCATAATATGCCGACTTCTACTATACTATATTCTTTATTTTTTTTTCATCTCTCAATTTAGAGAGGAAACTAAATGGTTGAGGTTTTCCAAAAAATTATTACTGTAGAAACAGTTTTTAAAACAAATATAGCTGCTAACAACAACAAAATTGTCCCTCAACATGAACCAATTAGGGCATGCAAGGCATGAGCACTTTTTTTTTTAATTATCAAGTTTATTTTCATTCAATCTAATGCTATAATGTCATCTAGCTCTTCAGACTGTTCTGTACATGGTCTCTTTGTGTTGACATGTTCTTTGTCATCTAACGTTCTCTTCCAGGTTGAGTATTCCTCAGTGACTTCATCAGTATTACCTGAAGGAGCTTCTTCATATGAATCAACGATCCGCACATCATCTTGATCTTGAGCTGTTGATGTAGATGGCTGTGCCCCATCATCACTGCCATTACTGATGTTTTTAGCTGACTGTTCTGCCTGCTTTGGCCCCACTTTTTCAGGAGCATCTCCAACAACTTCAAATTCCACCTCTTTTTCTAGGTCGTCACCATAAAGAACATGGATCAGTAATGTATAATCCTGAAGGAAATCATCTGCTTGAAACCTGCTTGCCACTTCTAATTCCAAACTCTGACAACTTCTTATAATTATTAGCTTCTGTTTCTCCCTCTTCTGAAGATATCAGGATGGTTCCTTTGCCATCTTCAATCTGTACATCTGGTGCTACTATGGCAAATTTTTCTTTCACTATCTTATCCTGTAATGTAAGGACTATGACTTTGTGGACTGTTACCTCAGGCTTGCTGGCACAAACATAACAATTAGGATTGGGAGGATCCAATGCACAAGGCACAAGTAGTTTCTTTCTTGGATTTGGCTGTTTGTTCAAAAAGATCATTCTACACTGATCTCTTTTTCCTGATAAAATTTTCAAACCATCCAGGACTATCAGCCCAGCAATCACTGCATTAGTGGTAGCTATTGCAGGAATGATAGTTCCAGCCATTGATTTGATATCAAATCTACTCTTCATATTCATACTGAAAATATGCATCCAGAGGTTTCCTGCAGATGTAACAAAATCCATTGCTGATGGGTCATCCTTGTCCCAAATGAGTTCAGCTCCATCACCTTTTTCAGCTAGATGAACTCTCAAGGCTTCAATACTCTTTGAAAAAAGACGTGCATAGCTTTTGACATCTAGAACCTGTTAGTCTTTTAAACTTAAGGTGGAATCATTTTGTTGATCTCCTGAATTTATTTCTTGACTCTGAAACTTCAGTCCAGTCTAATGGTACAGGAGGCTTCCTTTTCCTCCACAGTTTATCCGTTGTCAATAAATATCTCATATCATCCTTGAAAGCTTGGTAAAGAGTTTAACTCGGTCATATCCAGTTGATTTAGCCCATTCTTTAGTGGAAATACACTTAATATCACCATCATCATTAGACGCTCTTGCTCTGGCTTCAGCTTCTGCTGGTTCCCAAGCAGTTTCAGGATCAGCTCTGTCAGGGGATACTTCCTGATCAGCATCTTCTTCCCCAAACAACTAGTTGAACAAATATTTTGCCCATACAATACAGTGGATAGGTTCTGAAGGGGTGTTACGAATTGTACATCCCAGGAAAGTTTTCTGTTTTCTGACAAACCCTTTTTGATAACTGTTACTTGTCCAAGATAGCTGGCAGTTCCACTTTCTATAAGAGGAACATCAGCCACTAGACACATTCTATTCACATGGTTTCATGCGACTTTGTTATCTAAAGCATTCATGACCAATGTAAACTGCCGAAAGAATTCCACATTATAATCAGGGCAGGTCGATGTGCGTGAAGCCGCTGAGCACCAGGTTCTTGAGGAGCTTGCATTCGATGCCGCCCACGCCGACTACTAATACCCGGCCCCCAGCCATAGCCTCTGCCAGCTCCTTGGGTAGCACCTGCCACAGCACCATGGCAGCCACCCTCCCCCCCTCCCCACGGCCAGGACCCATCCACGGACACACTGCCCAATCCACGGACACACAGGCTAGCCCAGGCATGGGCACTTTCAGAAAGATAGAATGGTTAGTTGGGCAAGATACAGAAGTTGGCATAATTGTCCCATATGCCTATTGTATCATAAGAAAAATATCAGTCAAAAAAAGTTAAGAAACTATTCAGTAAATATGGCACTTGCAAAATGCATTATCACATAATTAGGTCAAAATTTAATTGTGTCCTCTGAAACTTAAAGAACTACACATCACTTATTACAAGTCTAAATAGATGCTGAGTCAGATCTTATTCCCACACTTGGCTAAATTTAGTAATATGATGATATAATCCAGGCTGTATTATAATAGGTTAGTCCTGTCCAAAGAATTATCTTTTGCCGTATTTTAACCAGAATTACAGACCCCATGGAATGACAATGCTTCCTATGGCAATAAATATTTTCTTTATCTGCCTTGATTTCTTGTATATTTTTAGTTAATGATTTAAAACAACATGTTGATTGATGGTATGCTATCTCTGTAGTAACTACGACTAAGATTTGAATGATTATAATATTCTTCCTTAATTAAGCAGAAGCTGAAATCTATGATTGAAATAAGTGCCTGCAATATGGCAGCAAAGGAAAGTGATAAATGTTGGAGGGGATATGGCAAAATTGGGACACTAATACACTGCTGATGGAGTTGTGAATTGGTCCAACCATTCTGGAGGGCAATTTGGAACTATGCCCCCAAAGGGCTTTAAAAGACTGCTTGCCCTTTGATCCAGCCATATCAATGCTGGGTTTGTACCCCAAAGACATAATAAGGAAAAAGGAAAAATATTTATAGTTGTGCTCTTTGTGGTGGCAAAAAAATTGGAAAATGTGGAGGTGTCCATCGATTGGGGAATGGCTGAATAAATTGTGGTATCTGATGGTGATGGAATACTACTATGCTGAAAGGAATAAGGAATTAGAACAATTCCATGTGAACTGGAAAGACCTCCAGGAATTGATGCAGCGTGAAAAGCTAGGAGAACATTGTACACAGAGACTGATACATTATGACACAATCGAATGTAATAGACTTTTCTACTAGCAGCAATGTAATGACACAGGACAATCCAGAGGAACTTAAGAGAAAGAATGCTATCCACATCCAGAGAAAAAACTGGGAACGGAAATGGAGAAAAAAAACACATATGATCAATCACATAGTTTGATAGGGATATGAGTAGGGTTTTCATGTTAAAAGATCATGCTACTAAAAATATGAAGAACATGGAAATTGGTTTTGAACAATGATACACAGTGCAATTGCTTGTCAGCTTCAGGACGGGAAGAAAGGGGGGGGGGTATGATGAATCATGTAACTATGGAAAAATATTCTAAATTTTAAAAAAATTTTTAAAGAAAAAAAGAAACAAGTGCCTGGCATCAAAGGGACAGATGAAACAAAGATAACTAGTAATCTACTTTAAAAGTATTTTTTTTATCATTTTATAAAATATAAATGGAATACTTAGTAGTATACTTACCTCGACAGTATTCCATTAAGATGAGTACTTCCCATATATTATCACTAACTGAATTAATAGCACAGTCCAAGTAACCCACAATATTCTTATGTCCGGATAACTCTTTCTGTAAAATAGAGATTAATAGAAAAATTAAAGAACTGAGAACCATATTTTGAAAAAAAACTATTCTCTATAAAAGCTCCAAATTAACCTATGTTTAGGGAATAAAAATGGAAAATATGAATCTTCAATTATATCTTACAGTTAGGAATCTTGGTATAAAATGTCATTCTGTGCTTTTATTTGAAAATATTTGGCATATCTGGTTTATTTTGTAGGAGTCAACTATCACAGAAGCACTTGGGTATTGTTTTTAGACATTTATCAAAATATGAAAGAGTTTATTGAAATTAATGAAAAGCAATTTCAATATAGTATATCTAGATGAACAATATGCTAATGTCATTGACCAATTTTAGAAAGTTTCCCATTTCTTAAAACTCTACTATGAGGTACAATATACATTTATCACAAGTATACATTTATTTGATGGAGGTAATATGGAGCAAATGACTAAATCTTCCCATGTGATCTTCCTCCTCTCGGTAACCAAAATGATTTTCCTACAATCCAAGTATGACCATGTCACCTTACTCTCCAATTCAACAAATCTCCTGTTTAAGATCAAATATGAAATACTCTAAAAGTTGGTCCTTTTCTTCCTTTCCAGTCTTTCTTATTTACTTGACAGTCCTTATGTCTAGCCACCGTATTCTTGGATTTAGTGACGCTAATTTCTTTGCCATCTCTCAAACAAGACACTCCACTTCCTCAAAGGGTGACTTCTTCATTAGCTATGCTATATGTCTAGAATGTTCTTCCTCATTATTTCTGCTTTTATGGCTTCCTTAAAGTCTCAATTAAAATCCCACCTTCTACAAGAATCTTCTCTAGCATCTCCTTAATGTTTATGCTTTCCCTGTGAGATTATCTCTGATTTATCCTGTTTGTACCTTTTACATACACAATTGTTTGCAGACCTTCTCCCTTATTAGAGTGAAGGTCCTTAGGAAGAGGGACTATTTTTGCTTTCCACTTTATACCCAGTACTTACACAGTATCTGACACATAGGAAGCACTTCATTGGTGTTTACTGACTGACTAACCAAGTCTTTTGTCTCTCTGGACATAAATTTCCTCATTTATAAAATTGAGACAGCATCACTTTCACTACCTCTATTTCAAGAGGCTATTCTGAGAAAAAAAAGCATTAACAGTCTAAACAACTATGAAAACTATAAAGTATGATATGATTGAAAGAAAGGTCCTCTATTACTTGAAGGAACATTCTTTATCCCTCTACATTTTCATCCTTATCGTATTAGAAAGGAACGAATATACTTAAATTATCTACCTATTCAAATTATAGTCCAGGCACTGACAAAATTTCCACCAAGATGAGATCCTGATTCCTCTTCAACTTGTCATATGAGCTTTGAGAGATGGTATAGCTTAAATAAATATTTTATCACTCCTCAAACAATCTAGTCTCTCTTAACTTAGCTATGCTGGTCTTTAGACAATAAAGTTCTTCAAGCATTCTTGAAATATATTCCAAAATGGATAGGGTTTGACAGATTTTGTGCCCTAGACATTGCCTACAAGAATCCAAGGGTCATCTCTCAGCCCAGCTGTAAGAATATCATATTTAAACATGGAGCAAATAAAAAGGATCCAATAATTTCCTCCCACTTTAAAACAATTCCTTTTTTTTCTTATTCATTACTCCAACATCACCTCTATTTCCAAATATAGCACCTCACCTGGAAAGACAAACCCTACAACATAAAAGAGAAAAAAAAAATGGGACAGGGAGGAAGGAACAGTTCAACAAAACTAATACGTTAAACACAGTAGTCCTACATTTGTGGGTCATTAGACTCCCAAAGCCCCATCCACCCAAGCCAATTGGGAGGAAGGTTCCTTTCCCAAGCCTATCATTCAGTTTTTACAAGTACACAGCATTCAAATCCTTTGCTCCCTCTACCTACACTGCTATGTCATGTACATTAAATCATCACAACTGGAAACAGTAGATCCAAGTCCTCTCATAATTTTCCAAATTCTAACCTCTTCACAACTCGCCCAACTATTCTCTCAATTAGTTCCTAAAACACTACAAAAAAATGCTGAGACTACTGGTGGGGTGGTAGAACCAACATGATGCATTAGAGGCAGCAACCCAGCTGAATTCTCTCAGTATTCTGTTCCACACAACTTTAAAATAATACCTACTAAAGCATCAAGCCAACAAAAGGTCAGAATGAGACATTTTTCCAGTAAAAGTAAACTTAAAAGTCCAAAGGAGAAATCTATAGTACCACACATGTGGGGGTAACAACAACAAGCAGCAACAGCTTCAAGAGCTCTCAATGGTGGGGGTGGGGGTGGGGTGTGACAACTGGTCACAACTGGTTGAAACACAAGCGCTTGAAGTAACAGAGGAACAGAGGCCCTCTGGGTAAAGACCACAGGAAAGACCAGGAGAGCAATGACCATACTTTTGCCAGGTCAGATCACCTTGGAAGGACCCAATACTTGCAGACCCCAAGAACTAGCTCTGAAAACAGCAGCACAAAAAAGCCTGAAGCTTGGAATGAAGTCTCTCCACCCCTAGGTGACCATACCCCAACTTTAACATAAATACAAAGCCAAGAAAAGGCTGGGAAAATGAGCAAACAAAAACAAACAAAACTTGACCACAAAAAGGTAATAGGATGGCAGAGAACCAAGAAATAAACTCAGAAAGAGGCAATAATGTGAAAATAGCTACAAGCAAAACCCAATAATTCCCCTACCAAAGAAAAAGTGCTAATATGACTCAAGTCCAATAAGTCCAATGAAAAGATAGAGATAAGAGTGGTGGGGAAAAAATGAGTGATGCAAGAAAATCATAACAAGAGAATTAATTGCTTGGTAAAAGAAGCACAAAAAAAAGCACTGATGGAACTCTTTAAAAAGCAGTGTTAGCCAAATAGAAAAAGAGGTACAAAAGTTCACTAAAGGAAAAAATCCACTTGTCATATCCCAATTTTTATGGTAGTTTTGTGAATTTTAGATTTACTCCACCCTGCTTAGTCTAACAAACAGGAATGTCTACACTCCTACTTAAGGATTAAGTGTTGAGAAGGATGGGCTAACATGTGCTAACAAATGACAAATCAGAAGCAACTGACAGACCCCCTGGGCTGTCTTAAGTCAAGCTTAAGCTACCATTGGTAGATGTGAGACACAGGAAGTGATGTAAAAAATGGTCTATATATTTCGCATCACTTCCTCTCTCCCCAGTCTTTCCGCGGGGAGGTGGCTCTGGCTCTCTTTGGCGGTAGAGGTGCCTTGGTGTGCCTGTAGCTTTTGTCCAGGTCTGGTGGTGAGTGTCCTTGATGAGGTAACTGGGAGATAATTAATAGCATGGTTCAGGTGAGGCATCTTCCCTGAGCTCTCTCAGAGTTTATGGCTGAGTCCTTTTTTTCCTTTACCTTTCCTAAAAACTCCATCCTCCTAGGAGGCCCCTCACTCAGAGAAGGCCTTGTGGCTGGGAGGTCTCTGAACTCCCCTTGGCTCAGGCCAGGCCAGAGAAATCTTATACCCTTTTCCCTCTCTCTCCTTCTTATTTCCTTCCCTCTATATTAATTAAAATACCATAAATTCCCAAACTGACTTGCGTATTTTTATTGCAATTTGAACTAAATTTATATATAGTTTTTTTAAAAACCCTAAATTTACCCCTTACAGTCTGTTTTATTGTTTTATGACGTCTCACAAAGTCAAAAAAATACTAAGAAATATTTCGTCAAAAAAACAACAGATTTGGAAAATAGATCAAGGAGAAATAATTTAAGAATTATTGGACTACCTGAAAGCCATGATCAAAGAAAGAGCTAAAATGTTCTCTTCTGTTGTAGGGAATACAGACCCTGGATATTGATTAGTATTAGTGGTTGTCACTAGTTGTTGACAGTTGAGAGAATCAATTATATTAACTATTGAGGAAATTGCTGGAGACTAGTTACAAAAAATTTTCCTATTTATTGAAACTATTAAAAGCAAAAAGACAGGAAAGGAAAGTAGTGATATTGAATTTGAGATATATATATATATATATTTCCCTAATCTAAAGAGTTCTAACTAATAACCCAACTCCCAATCTTTCCCGCAAGGGAATGTTTCTTCCATGGAAACCAAGGCTAACCTCACTCCCTTTCTTATCTATTGAAATAAATCTATTCTATAGATCATAAGCTATTCTAAAGTATATCTTAAGTAATATAGTTTCCTTATATTAACAAACTTCTCCAGCAATCTTTCTGCTTTTTTATAAAATGAAATTTCCCAGAGCAATTTACCAACTGGTAAATCCCAAATGCCCTCTTCTTTAGGGTTCTGGGAATTCCATCCTTCCAACCTACTCAGAATTCTTTCTTCCCTTAAAAGGCTTCTCAGGTAAATTTATAGCTCTTTATTTTGAAACTTTATTTTTGACTAGAAATCTATTCTTAATTAAACAGATTACCCAATTAACTCTTAATTAACTATTATACTTTTTAAGAAATTATCAAGGTAAATTGCCCTGGTATTCTAGAACCAAAGAGTAAAATAGAAATTGAAAGTATCACCTCCTGAAAGAGATCTCAAAATGAAAACTCCCAAACATTATAGCCAAATTCCAGAGCAAATAGAAAAGAGAAAATATACTTCAAGCTGCCAAAAAAAAAATTCAAATAGGAGCCACAGACAAGATTTAGCAGCTTCCATGTAAAAAGAACAGAGGACTTGGAATATGATAATCCAAAGGATTAACAAAGATAAGTGAAAGAATAACCATAAGGAACTTAATAAAGTCAAACTGTACATTCCTATATGGGAAGATAATACACTGTAAATCCTAAGAACTTTAACATTAGGACACTTTAAACAGAGGCCATGGGTGTGAGTCTATTATATTGGAATGATCTCTAAAATTAGTGAGGAACAACATAATCTCAAACAAAGCAAAAGAAAAAATAGACCTGATTAAAAGAGACAATGAAGGAAATTACTTTTTGCTAAAAAGTAACACAGACAATGAAGTTAATATCAAAAAATTTTACAGCACGTTTCTCTGATAAAGGCCGTATTTCTCAAACACATGCTAAGCATAGAACTAAGTCAAATTTATAAAAATAAGAGCTATCCCCCAATTGATAAATGGTCAAAGGGTATAAACAGGCAGTATTCAAAAGAAATCAAAGCTATCTATAGTTAATCATATTTTAAAAAGTTCTAAATCATTAATGATTAGAAAAAGGCAAATTAAAACAACTCTGACGCACCAACCCATGCCTATGAGAAATGACAAAAACATAAGGGAATGAGGGAAGAATGGGTATACTAATAACCTGTTGATGGAAGGGTAAATTGATCCAACCTTTTAGGAGAATTATTTGAAATGAAGTCCAAAGGGCTATAAAACTGTGCATATCCTTTGATCATAAATACCATTACTAGGCCTGTTTCCCAAAGAGATCAAAGAATAAGGAGAACTTATATGTACAAAAATATTTATAGCAGCTCTTATTGTGGTGGCAAAGAATCAGAAATCAAGGGGACACTCTTCAGTTGAGGAATGGCTGGCTGAACAAGTTGTGGCAGATAACTGTTATGAAGTACTATTGTGACATAAGAAATGACAAGGGGAAGGGTTTCAGGAAAACATGGTAAGATTTATGTGAACAGATGAAAAGTAAAATGAGACAAATCAGACGATCCTTCTGCAGAATAAGAGAAATGTTATAATGATCATCATTAATTGTAAAAGACTTGGCTACTCTGATCAATACAAAGATAAAGACAATTCCAAAGGACTTATACTGAAAAAATGCTACCCACTTGCAGAGAAGACTAATGAAATCTGAGAACAAACTGAAATATAAACTTCTGTTTTTCTTGGGTTTTTTTGATGTATAGCTAATATGGAGCTATGTTTTGCATGATCACACATGTAAAATTAATATTATTTTACTTATCTTGTTGGTGGGTGAAGAAAGGACAGAAGAGAAAATTCAGAACTCAAAAATTTTAAAAGAATGTTTAAACTAATGATTTTAAAATAGATTTTAAAATAAACAATGGCAGCATTGTTTTAAAAAAGAATATATTGGTGCACATGACCTTTTTAGGGTATATCCCTGGGTCACAAAGTATAAGCACATCAATCTCTTTGCAATACAATTTCAAATAGGCCCCAGGATGGTTAAATCAATTAAAAGACTCACCAACAAGATATAAATATGTCTATCTTTTCACAGCTCCACCAATACCAACCAATTCACATGCATTTTTGCCAATTTTTTATGCAAGGTAAATTCAGATTTGTTCTGGTTTGCATTTATTTCTACCATCATTCATGATTTAGTACAATCCTTCATATGATTTATTAGTAATAGGACAGGGATTCAAACTGATTTCATGAATATTGGGAATTCTCTAGACAAGCAAAATCCAGCATCTTCTTTGGGGTTTATAGTTTTAAAGAACTGCCTAAAACACTAAGAGGTTAAGCCACTTTCAGTATGTGTCTGATGCAAAACTTGAACTTTCAGGTCTTCCTGTTTTCAAGACCAAATCCCTCTCTACTATTAACACCTTCTTATTTCTGTTGTTAATGCTTTAGCATAATTCAATTTTTAAAGTGTTGAACAGAAATCAGGGAGAAGAAATTAAATTGAACTCAAACTTTTTTTTTTCCAGAAAAAAACTATGTAAGACTATATCTCCTACAAATTACATATTTCTAATGCAAATGAAAAAAGGAATGTGCACAATTCCTTTAAAAATGGCAGGTATTAAATCACTTATCTTAAAATATAAACAATAACATATTTTACATTAGTAAAAATCATAGGATAATGTAAATTCCATCTGTAATAGACTGTTACATGAAACTATTTCCTAAGTAACACATAAAGAACACACACACACACACACACACACACACACACACACACACACACACACAATGAGGTTGGCTTATCTAAAGATATGAACAGCAAGAAAACCTAGCTATCTAAAGCCACTTAGAACATTGTAGACAATAAAAGCAATAATGTGGAATAATTAACTGATAGATTCAGCTGTTCTCAGCAAGGACAATTTTAAAAGAATTGTGACAAAGAATGCAATTTGCCTCCAGAGAAAGAACTGTTAGAGTGGGAATGAAGATCTAAGCATGTGATTTTCCACTTGTTTATTTGGGTTTTTGTTTTGGAGTTTTGGTTTGATAGGATTATTCTATTACAAAAATGGACAATATAGAAAATAAATGTATAACCCAGAATGAATTGCTTGTCAGCTCCAGGAAGGTTCTGGAAGGGAGGGAAGAAGACAATTTGGATCATATAACTTCAGAAAACTTATATGGAAATTTGTTATGTGTAATTGTCAAAATAAAAAACCTGGGGCAATGGCTTAAAGTGTTGGGCTTCAGTACAAAACCTGTTTGCCTCAGGCTCCTCAACTATAAAATGAAAACTGTAATAGCACCTACTTGGGAGGGTTATTGTACAGATGAAATGAAATAATATTTGTCAAGTGCTTAGCAAAATATCAAACATACAGTAGGCACTATATAAATACTTATTCCTTTCTTCCACTGTAGCCCATATGAAAAAATTAGAGAAATGCAAATTAAATAATCTAGAAGTTCTATTTCACATCCGTGACACCAGCAAAATATTTTTTGGTGGAGAAGCTATGCTAAAACAGACACACTGATCGTTGTAGAACTATGAATGGAACCAATCATTCTGGAAATCTACAGAAGCTTACAGAAAAAGTTACTAAATAATGCATACCCTTTAACCCAGATAGTTCAAATTATCAAGAGATTTTTTAAAAAGACCTTAAAACATGTTAAGATTTATATGAACTGATACAGTGTGAAATGAGTATAACTAAAATAATGTTATAACATCAGTGTTATAAAAATGAGTAATTTTAAAGACTTGTATGAAGTGATAAAAACAACCAACCAACTTTGAAAGATGGAAGAATTAATACAATGGCCATATAATTACAGATGACTGCAATGATATACTATGCACATCCTCACAGGTACACAACCTCACTTGGAATGAAGAATGAAACATCATTTTCAGACAAGATGAATGAAAGAATATGATTTGCTTGACTGCATATCTATAATAGAGAATTTGTTCTTTTCCTCCCTCCCCCAAGGAGTTGGTGTGCAAAGAAGGAAGATATGATTTCAGTTAATTTTAATTAAATTAAAAATGGCATTGTTTTTTAATGCATCATTGGGATCGCTTAAGAAATCAATATTAAAATCTATTTTTAAAAATCCAAATCAGAATTGTAATTTTTCTATAAAGTCTGAATTATCTACTGTCAAATCAAATTGGCCAACATACTTCTTAAATTACATAAAATATCAGTATTAATTCCCATGTTTACCATTAAATAAATCACATAATACTAAATTTAATCCTATAATGAATGCAACCACACATACACTGAATTCTGAATATCTAAATACTTTATAAGACTTAGCATTTTTACTTTTGATTTTATCAGATTAATTTCAGAGTTGATTAAACAGGTTTCCTAATATATTAACTACCTCCCTTTAAATTTAACAAGACAGGCAACAAATAGGTTATGACTATAATATGCCTAGTAAATTCAGGCTTCCTTTCCAATATACTCTAAATGTAAATATATATGCACATATGTATATATATATATATTTCAGTTTTCAAAAACAGATGGATGTCCAATCTAAATTAATAATTTCTGGTTTGATATAATTGGCCTTGCCAATCTCCCCATGAATCAGTCTATACTAGTATATATAATGAGATTAAAGGTACAACAATCAGAAGTTTCACCAATGACATTTTTTTAAATGCAAGAACCCAATAAAAGCACTAGCACAATTGTATACATTTTAAATTATTAAGAAACAAATATGAAAACAAACAGCAGCTGCTTAGGATTGCTACTTGGTCTGTGCCTGAGCTTAAGAAACAACTCCCAGCCTGAGAGTAGATAGAGGTCAACACAGAAGAGGAACCAGCTTTTTTCTTGTACAGTTCTTATACAGATAAATATGGCTCTTTACCTTGACAAAAACCTGAAATGTGTAATTGGGCATCAGAAGTGTCATAGCTTTTTAAATTATCATAAGGTGGTACACTTTTAGAATTGACTATAAATAGAAATAGAGCAAAACTGACTATGAAAAGGAAAATCTGTGACTTCCATCAGGGTCAGGAACTCCCTTCAAGTCAAGTGAGCAAGTATTATGAAGCTTCAAGAGTTGCCAAAAGTGATCTGTCCAAGGTCACCTGAATCAGAAGCCAATTGCTAGTAGCAATGTTTGTCAGTGTGCCACTAATAAAGCCTCCTATAATAAATAACTCCTAGAGTAGTTCTACCTTGTCAGAATTTAACCAACCACTTATATGATCATGCTCATGAGTAACTGACCAGGGCTGAATTAGGCTTTTTCCCTGCACCAGCTTCACAGGTAGGATAAGAAAATAGGGACTGAGCCAGAGAAAGGGAACTCCTCTTTTTCCCTTAGGTTCCTATATCACTGGCCAGGCTGGGCATAGGGTTCTCTGTCACTACACTTTCACTGGTAGGACTTCCTGAAAACAAGTGCTCAGGGCTTGAACCCTATGCTTCAGAAATAAGGAATTCCTCTTCTTTTAGGTTTCTTAGACCTGTAAGTCCATGACCAATACTAAGGGTCCAAGACCTATGCCCTAGTGGAAGGGAGTTCCTCCCCTATCATCAATAAGGTGAGGCTTGAACCTTTCCTAAAACAATGTATCTTGTATATAATTATAAGCATACTGTCTGCTACATTAGAATGCAAGCTCTAAGAAGGCAGTAACTGTTTTTTGTTTTCTCCTGCTTCTCAGCATAGTACTGAACATTCAGGAAATGCTTGTTAATTATTATTCCTGCTTTTGATGCTGCATAAGTATACAACAATTATTTCAAAGGTAATTATTCTCTTACTCACCATAATTGTTATTTCTCTTTTACAGATGTTCAGATCAGGCAAGTTATTAACATACATTCGCTTTAATGCGCATCGTATTCCACCATGTGTCCGTACAAGAAACACAGTGGAGAATCCACCTACAGAAAGGAGGGGAAAAATAATTAATGCAAAAGAAAGACATGGACAGAAAAACTAAATATTATTTTTTCAAAACTGGGTTTTTTTAAATAATAACTATGGGCAGGGAGGGGATCATTTTCTGATTTAAATCTTAACCTTGAGTCATTAAAAGCTGGTTCACTTGCAATTTTTGAAGCAGTTTATTTAATTAAAATTACATTTGTCTCTAACCTCAAAAATGCTAAGATTTCCCATTTAAGCACAATATCAATTTTAAAACAATCAATTTTTATAGCTATACATAAATTATGAAGATAGAAAACAGCTGTTCACATTCACATATCACTTTACAGTTTGCATTGTTTTCCCTACCAAAATCCTTCCAAGTTAAGTACTACTCAATTTTACTATTATCCAAATTTTATAGATGAAGAAATAGACAGGGGAGTTGATAGACAAGGCATGCATCTAGTAGTCAGAGGATTAAATCTTCTGAAATAAATCAACAATTTGGGGGACAGGGGAGGGAATTACTAGATGAGTAAATAGAAGATATACAAAAGATACATAAGACACATGCAGCAATAAGAGAGGAAGTAGTGATTTAGGGCATAAAGAAAGAACCCTTGAAGGAGTTCTTCCATACTTGTGCTGAACCTTAAAAGGAGTCATGGGTTCTGAAAGCAGAGGTACAAGAAGAGACCATTCCAGTCACAGAGGTCTAGGCCAAAAAATGGGGATGGAGGGAAAGGTGCAGGAAGAGGAAGAGAAGGAAAAGAAACTTTTACCTGATGCTTTAAAGTTTGCAAAGCATTTTACTTAAGTTATTTCAACCGATTCTCACAACCCCTCAATGAGGTAGGCACTCTTATCTCCATTTTCGATACCAGGAAACTAAGGTTGACAGGTTAAGTGATGTGCCCAGATTCTAATTTAGCTGTTTCTAACTCCAAGTCTTTGCCCATTAGGCCACCCAGCTGCTCACATGGAAAAGGAAGCAAGGATAGGCTCTACAATAAAGCACTTTAAATAACAAATAAAGGAGTGGTTTACCTTAAAGGCAATGAGAAGTCATTGAAGTTTCTTTACTATGTAAAACGAATTATAAATTCTCTACTTTAAGATTATGTATTTGACAGCTATGTGGAAGATAGATTGGAGGTAGTAGAGACTAGGAGACAGCTATAATAGAGAAAGAGATGGCAGCTGTGGCAAACATAATGAGAAGGGAAAGATATGAGAAATGCTAGAGTCAGCCAAGTAGTGCAGAGTTTTGAGTGCTAGACATAAGAATCAAAAAAAATATGAGTTTAAATCTAGGCTGAAACATTTCCTAGCTGTGTTACCCTGGGCAAGTCACTTTGACCTCTATGTGCCTCAGTTTCCTCAATTTTAAAATGAGGAAAATGATAGCACCTCCTATTGTTGTCAGGATCATGAGACATTTATAAAATCCAACTTAATTCAGTGCCTGGCACCAGATACTTATTTTCTTTCTAAGGAAGGAGAATCAATAAGACTTAGCAAATGAATGGATAAAGGGGATAAGGGAGAGTGAAAAATGATAACTCCATCAAGAAACATGTATTAAGTGTCAACTCCACACCAGACCCTCAGTCAAAAGCTGGAGATACAAAAAGACAGAAAGACAGCCCCTATGCTAAAAGAATTTACAATCTAACAAAAGAGACAACATTTAAATAAGTATACACAAAGCAAGCTATATACAAGATAAACAGGAAATCATCAAGAGAAAAAGCATTGGAATTAAGATTAGGGTTATTAAGGGAATTAAGGTTAGGGGCAAAAGGAGTAGAACTAGGAGAACATTGTACACAGAGTGCCACAATACACTGTGGCACAATTGAACGTAATGGACTTCTCTACTAGCAGCAATGCAATGATACAGGTCACTTCTGAGGGACTGGTGAGAAAGAACACTATCCACATCCAGAGAAAGAACTGTGGGAGTAGAAACACAGAAGAGCATTTTACTTGGTCACATGGTTCATTGGATATGATTGAGGATGTAGATTCTAAATGATTACTCTTGCAAACAATAATATTGAAATATGTCTTGATCAATGATACATGTAAAATCCAGTGTAATTGCTTGTAGGTAATGGGAGGGGGAAGGAAAGGAGGGATAGAACATGAATCATGTAACCATGGAAAAATATCCTAAATTAAATAATACAATATAATATATATATATATGTATTTACAAACATAATTAATTAATTGATTAAAATTTGGGGGGGGGGGGAATGGGTTAGGGCAGGCTTTCTCTAGAAGATGGGGTTTTAACTGGAATTTAAAAGAAGCCATAGAGTTCTGTTGTCAGAGCAGAAGAGGAAGTGTGTTCCAGGAACAGTCAGAAAATGCTAAGAGATGAAAGTGTCTAGTTTGTACACTATTAAAGAGACCAGTGTCACTTGATCGAAGAGTAAGAAGTATGTATATATGTATTGGGGAAGAAGGTTTAAGAAGACAGGAAAGGGAAAAGGGAGCAAGGTTATGAAGACCACTGACTGCCAAACATATTTTCTATTTGTTCCTAGAAGTAATAGGGAGCCACTGGAGTTTATTGAGTAGGGAGAGCCTGGGCCCAGAATTAAAAAGAGCTCACTTACAGGGTTGGGGGAGAATAAATCATATGCACTTATATAGGCAAAATTATAGATCTAATGAAACATAACCTTACAAAGTAATAATTCACAATGGTAAATTTTCCATTAGAACATGCATTTGAATCACTATGCTAATTTTCTTCCCTCTCCCCTACCTTTCCCTATTATTATAATAATAGCAACACTCTCCCAGTCTTTTAGGCTTTAACCTAGGCAATTCTAGATTTTTCACTCCTCTCTCATCTAAGCTGTTGCCAAGGCCTGTCAATTATGCTTTTGCAATATCTCTCAAATATGTCCCCTTCTCTTCTCTGACACTGCCTTGTAAAGGTTAAAATTGGGGTTTGGACAAAATAAGAGAACAACTTTTAATAATTTAAGTTTTAATGAGAATATAGTAGAGTTGTAAATTAATATTATCCCTTTAAGCCAGAAAAAAAAAAGAAAACTTCTACCAGATTTTAACAATAAACAATTTAGTTTAATTAAAATAGAGATAGTAAAAGAATATAGTAAAGGAGGGAAAGATAGAAAAGAGGAAAGAGCAACAGCCTGTAACTGACCTTGACTATTACATAAAGTGAATATTTGTTAAAGGATTGCTTTTCCAACAAAATTGGCCGTTTTTCACATGTATGATGAGTCGACCAGTTTAGTATATAAATCTGATTATACATAAACTTTGTTATGTGAATCTTAAAAACTACTCAGACTGTACTTTAGAAGATTTGATTTAGCTATTTTTTATTGTAACAATGGAGATACTTGGTCTAACAGAATTAGGAATGTCTTGGTAACTTTACATTACTCCACCAATACTTAGACATACTTTAGGGGAAGATAAAGTTGTAAACTCCTGATTGTATACTATTAAAGAGACCAGTGTCACTTGAAGGTACTTAACTCATACCTTATAGTGAAGCTAGAACCTTAAGCTAGGTCTATTTTTAGATCTAATACAAAAAGGTGTTAAGTACCTGTAAAGGTTAAAATAATCACAAAAAGGTCAAATAACTCACATAAGGTGAGCTTAACAAAGAAGTGTGAAGTACTCAGAAGATATAATCTAACCAGAGAAGGTGAGAACTAAAGAGTGGTGAGAACTAAGAATGGGCAGTCCTGGAAAAAATGTGTCTACTGTGATTGGTAGACATAAAAATTTAGGGGAGGTGACATAAGAGAAAATTCTCTTTAAAAGAAGGCTAAAAGTCAGTTCAAGAGATTGAGTTCTGAGTGGAGTTGGATTCTGAACTCAGTTCAGGAGATTCAGTGGAGGACTGGAGCTCAGCCTGAGCCAAAGAGGTTTAAATTAATTCTCTCTAATTCTCTCTCTAATTCTCTCTCTAATTCTCTCTCTCTCTCTCTCTCTCTCTCTCTCTCTCTCTCTCTCTCTCTCTCTCTCTCTCCTTATAATTCTCTCCATCCCTTAATTCCTTCTCTCTTTACTAATTAAAATCTCCGTAAATCCCCAGCTGACTTGGGTATTTTCATATTTGGGAATTTCCCATGGCAACCACTTATATAGATTTTAAGTCAAAAAACTAAAAATTATCCTTACGATTTACCAATAAAACCTTATTATATACAATGATTTTGACTAAAACTTAATTCTAACAGTAAAATCCAAAAAGAGTATTGAAAGTTTTAATTGCAATGTCTCAAAAGAATGCTGAAATTTTCATTTGTATACTGAAATATTCCAAATAGTATCAAACTAAAACTAGGTATTTAAAATAAAGTATCTATTTCCAAATCATCATTAAGGATTGTGATACAAAATAGTTTGGCAAGATCCAAAATAAATTGTTACATTGGTGATATTAAAAGAAAAGACAATGTGTCACCAATGAGATAAAAAAAATTCTTTCTGTAAATAGAAGGAATAAACTAAAATCCTCTCTAAAACCATTCAATTTTTTGTGGGAGGAGAAGGGCAGTGTCAAGGGGGGAGAGGAGGAGTTGATATATTATGATATAATGGAAAAAAACACTAGGAGAAGCAAGACAAATTAGTCTCAGATCCTTTCTCTAAGACTTTGGAATGTAAGTTTCCTCCTTTATGAAACCAGAATAATAATTTGCCTCAGACTGGATATCCCTCTATATGTAAAAAGCAAAATTCACTTCTCCACAACCAAGATCCTTCCCTCTTCTGAATTAATGTCAATAGGACTAACATACTGCCTATTCCCATAATCCAGGGTGCCAATTCAGCTGTCAGCATTTAGACTTCTCCTCTCAATCCCTTCAAGCATCAAATCCATTATCAAATCTTGTCATTTCTAACTTCTCAACAACTCTCAAATTGAGTCCCTTCTCTCTACTCACACAGCCACCAACCTAGTTCCAATGGGAAGCTGCCTCAATTCTCTTGCCACTCCAACCCATATTCTACAAATCTTGTTAGGACTTTTGTCATTTAAATTAACTCTTTAGAATCCAATCTCTTCCTACTTTTCAGTCGTCCAACCACACACATTCTATAATCCTAAAGCCAAATAACTAAGTAGTCAAATAATATGAACAAAGTTCTTTTTTTTTGTTGTTGTTATAAAACAAAGTTTATTTTAAAATACTTTATCATAATGAATTGCATCTCTTTGGTAAAAATAAACTTTATAAACATTTTAATTAACAGAGATTAGCTACAAAAACTAAACATTTGTAAATTGTTTTTAAAATGAGCAAGACTTGAAACTGAAAATAGAATATGAACAAAGTTCTTAAAAGAACTGTAAAATTTTTTTGGTTTAACTCTCAAGTGTATTTTTTTAATTTATTAAATTAGTTTAGAATATTTTCCCATAGTTACAGGATTCATATTCTTTCCCTCCCCCCTCCCGTAGCCAACAAGCAATTCAACTGGGTTTTACATGTATCAATGATCAAGACCTATTTCAATATTATTAATATTTGCAAAAGTGATCAGTTAGAGTCTACATCCCCAATCACACCCCCATGGAACCATGTGATCAAGGAAATGTTTTTCTTCTGTATTTCTACTCCCATGGTTCTTTCAATGGATGTGGATAGTGTTCTTTCTCATAAGTCCCTCAGAATTGTCCTATATCATTGCACTGCTGCTAGTAGAGAAGTCCATTACATTCAATTGTGCCACAGTGTATCAGTCTCTGTGTACAACATTATCCTGATTCTGCTCCTTTCACTCTGCATTATTCCTAAAGGTTGTTCCAGAAGAACTGTAAACTTAATAACCAAGAATAACCAAAGTCAAAGAATGCTCCAAATTATTGGGAGAAATGTTAATCAAAACAGCCTTAAGATTTCACTTCACACCCACAAAATTTGCAAGCATGACAAAAAGAGAAGCAGCCTAGAGACAGGAGTCTGGGTTCAAATCTAGCCTCAGCCAGTACTTCCTAGCTGTACAAACCTAGACAAGTCATTTAACCCCAATTAACTAGCTCTGCCCTGGAACAACATTAGTATTGATTCCAATATGGAAGGTAAGATTTTTTTTTAAATAACAAAAGATAAGAATTCAATGGGGGAGGGGGTCAGCATATTAGTACAGAGATGGAGCTATGAATAAGTATATTAATTTGAAATTATGTAAAGGAATAAAAAATTTATACTCAGATTCTACCACTACTAGATTTATATTCCAAAATATGTATAGCATCACTTTCTGTGGCAGCAAAAGAATTAGTAAAAAAGTAGATGCCCAATGACTAACCCTACTGTGGTATATTAATTTTATGAAATGTTACTATGAAAGGGACAGAATGATTAAGATGAATGAACAACAAAAATTTATTAACTATTTACTATAAGTAAGCACTGGCTAAACACTGAGTAAACAAACAGAAAATGTAAGAAAACCCCTGCTCTCAAGGAGTTCACATTCTAATGGGCTTTCAGGTACAAGTCAGTTGGGAAAATGTCATGGTTCTTAAGCAGAAGGTCATGTCTTTTCTGTGATGCCATTTCCACTCAAAAAATAACAGTCCCTGATGTTGAACTATTTGACAGTACCAAGAACTGTGGTGGCAAGAAATGTGTTTTCTAGGTCTTCAATAGCTATAGCTGTAGTTCCTACAAGCACAGGAGGCAGATGCTATCTCCACAGGAATGCTTCCTGACATGGTGGCTAACAGCACTGGGCTAGATGCATTCCAAAAGCTCCTGAGTTTAGGGTCCTAAACTGATAATCCACTGGGATATGAGCAGGGATGTTGGTCCAGGTGGTAGTGGTTTGATATGCCTGGCACATGCTGCCTCCCATCTCTGCTACAGGGTGCCTTGCTGTTTCATCTAGGCTGCCTTGTAAGTTGCAGCTGTTGGCAGTTAAGTGAAGTATCTGTCCCTTCTCCAAAGGAATTGCTGTGGGGGCTGGGTTGGAAGCAGAACCAATAGCCTGGGAGTGCTGCTTCAAAGAATTTAGAAAACCAAGCTATCAACAGAAAAATGATTTTTAATATCACAAATCACTAATAAAGAAATGCAAATTAAACTAACTTTGAGGTCCCACTTCATATCCATCAAATTGACAAAGAATTAAAAAATGGAAAAGGAAAAAAAAAGGAAAATGACAGGCTGTGGGAAAAGACAGTAAAGCATTGCTGTAAACCTATACCAGAACCAAAAAGTCACTAAATTTTGCATAACCTTTGACCCTCATTTGAGGTTTTCAAGCAAAACCTAGATGAATAATTGATCAATGATGATGAATTGATGAATGAATAATTGTTAGGTATGTCTTAGAGGAAATTTCTTCCAGTTATGGGTTGAACTAAATGGCTGCTAACAATTATCATCATCTTCATTATTATTTTTTTCAATTTCTGTGATTGCAAGTAAATGATGGCAAACATCTCTTCCAGCTCTAAATTCCTATAAGATACTTTCACAAATTATTTTGTCTTAAAATCTCAGACTAAAGATGACACTATAAATGGAAATTATAATTGAAATCTACTAGAAAGTTTCTCAAAGTATAATTTTAA
Organism: Monodelphis domestica; assembly: GCF_027887165.1. Lineage (NCBI taxonomy): Eukaryota > Metazoa > Chordata > Mammalia > Didelphimorphia > Didelphidae > Monodelphis > Monodelphis domestica. The sequence goes on from NC_077232.1 coordinate 273,775,878, forward strand.
TAAAATCCCAAAACCAGTTTGATAGATTGAACTTCACTATTATATCACATGAGTAATTCCTAAATTTAAAGTTGTGTAATTAGAAATCTTGTGCCTTTGAACTACATTTCCCAGGAGCCCACTGACTTCCTATTGTTCTGTGCTGACAAAGACAGAAGATAAATTAGGAGAAGTTCCATGTCTAGGTCTTTTTTTTCCATCCTGGTTTGGGACATTGATGGAGCAGGCTGTTTGAACAGGTAGATTAGTCATGGGTATGTGATTTTTATTTTGTTATCTTTTTATTCCTTTACTTCTAGTGATTATTAATAAATCTTATAAAATATAATATTTGAAGCAGTGTATATTAATTTTAATTTTTACAATGATGGCAACCACTAAAGTTAGAGAAAGAATTCTCAATTTTTTAAGATAGCCTAGATAAATGTTGCAAGGCCATGTTTCTCTCCTGTCATTTCTGGTGCCTCACTCCTGCCAGTCCCCCCCCCCCCCATTTTTTGCCTGCTGACCCACCCACCTGGCTGCTTTAGTTTGAGTGACTTACTCCAGAGCTCTTTGCTGCAAAGGGATAAGCTGCTTCTCCTGCCCATCTGCTTGAGCTGATGATCCAATCCAGCCTCCCACCACAACTTTTCCTCCATTGTGAATTTTAGATTTTTTTTAGTCTTTAGAATTTTAGCATCCAGGAATGTATACATCCCCACTTAAGAATTAAGTGTGGGGGAGGGAAGCCTATGACCAGAGTGTGCTAGCAAGTGAAAAATCAGAAACAACTGACTAACCCCCAGGCTGTCAAAAGCCAAGTTTAAGCCACCATTGGCATGTAACACACATGAATGAATGAATGATGTAAAGAACTGCCTTTATATTTCATCACTTCCTGTGAGAGGGACTTGGAGGTGGAACTTGACTGTGGAGGAGCTTGAGCGTGAGACCTCAGACTGCTTCCCTTAGACTGTCACGTGGTGAGTGCAAAGTTTACTCCCCCTCCTTGGTTTTTTGGGAGGCCCATCTCTTGGGATTCCCTTTCCGTCAGCTTTCTGGAGGCACCAATCTCCAAGGAGGCCCCTCATCTTGGAGGAGGCCTCATGGCTGGAAGATGAGGGGCCTCCAAACTCCTGCTTAGCATCTCTCTCTTTTTCTTCTCTTTCTTTCTTCTTTAATATCTTCACTCTATTGTAAATAAACCACCATAAACTTCCATTCTGACTTGAGTATTTCATTGGGATTTAGAATTTAAAATCCCTGGCGACCAATTAAAAATATATTCAGTTCAACCATAAGTTTACCCCTAACACCGCCATGCCCTCCCAACTCAGAGAGAACTCTGAACTCTCTTCAGGGCTGCCTCCTCCGGCTACTGCTGCCACATCTTTAGAAAACACAAGCTGAGAGTCCTTCGAGTCTCTCTCCAGGCAGCTGGTAAAGTACATTGCCAACCTGCCTAGTGCTTGCTCACTGCTTGCCTTGGAAACCCAGGTGTATTTCCCTTGGGCAATAATTAGCCTCCTAACTCCTTGCCATTTCTGCTGTCCCTGAGTTACTGCAGTCCTTATCCAACTGCCCAAGCAATGTAGAAGCACCCCCCCCCCATGGGTTTTCTACCCCAGTTTGACTAACCCAGATAGGTTTCCATATTCTGCCTGTAGGGGAGGGGACTGGGGTAGCATGTGGCCCCTAGCATTTTACCCCAAGGGGAAGGAAGGTTACTCTTCCAAACAGGAAGTAGAATGGTAAGCATGGCCCACTCTATGAAAGAGCAGTGCATTATCCAACTCAAACAGATCCCAAAGTGATTTTCACTATTTAGTCCTTGGCTCCATGTGAAATGGGTGGGACATAGAGGAGACAGGTCTATTAACTATTATACTGTCATACCAGAGGGAGTGAGGTGCCCAAGAGGCTTAGTTACCCTGTACTGGGTTATAACCTCATCCTGGTGTGAAGGATTTTTTTTTTCTGTGAAGTCTAGTAGCTTCTGGATGGATGGATGGACGGACGGACGGATGGACAGACAGACAAAGAATAAAGAATGTTGAATTAAGGGTAGAGAACAAAATAGAGGTTCCTGCCAAAAAGTTTTATATATAAAGCATGAAGCCCAAAGTAGCTTCTGCATAATATTTTAACTTCAGTTTAATCTACTTCCACCAGAACAATCTAGATTTCTTGGTGTCGTTTTAGACCCAAAAAGTACACAGGTTTTGTTTTTTGTTTTTTTTTCTGGGCTCCTCTGCCACATTTTAATTTTAATTAATAGTGGGTTTGTTTACTATTGTCATTAAATGGGCTATTGTGAACTTAGAAGATTTTGGTATTTCTTTGAAGGTGCATTACCATATTATTCTACTGTTTTATAAAGCTGTTACTTGGGGGGGGGGGAACATTTGCACTCACATCGTGGATCATGGTCAGGTTAAAAAAGGAAATGGATCTCATTTGGGGTGAGAAACGTTTATATTCTACCTCTCCTTGGCTGACAGTGGGTCACTGATTGTAAGCTATGTTATTGATTTTTTTTAAAAGACATTTTTATTATTGTTTTTCCTTGCATGTGCAATATAGTATTTGAGTTTTATTTTTTCTCTCCTTTTTGTATTTGAAGCATGTCATCAGTATTGAGAAGATTTTCTTTAACTTTTTTGATTTTGCAGTAATATTAAGTTTAAAATACATTTGCCCTATTGTCAATGCATACCCAAAAAGTTTTAGACTATAGAAATAATGCCATTCATTGTTTAAAATTATGGGATTTTGCTAAATGATTCTGTCTGATTTCAGGAAAAGGGAAAACAAAAAGAGCCACTGTACAGTGCCAAAGAAGTGCAAAGCTAACCTGAATAGTGACAATTGAGTGCAAGGTCAAAGAGACCAACCAATACCAGTGGGATTGATAAAATTTTGAGCCAAGACAAGAGGTCTTGAACTTGTTTGGGGTCCGAGGTTGCAGCTGACATGTCAGAGGCAGGTCTTCCCTAAACCCCACATTCTATCAAGCACCTCCCTTTGGCTGCCTTCCGGGCTCCCATAATCTAGTCCCTTTTCTGCCTTTCATAGTGTGGCAAACTTTCTGTACTCCTGGCTACTGATTGGGTAAGTGCATAATTATATAAATCACTTTAATTGGGCCCTGATTCAAGGACCTCTGTTACAGGTTTTGGATTTTTTAAATGTTTTTGATTTTCTTTTGCCAATTGATTCATATACCTCATAATTCAGCCATGCATCCCTGAGTGGGATCAAAAAAATCCAAATAAAAGAGAAAAGATAACTTCTGGATGAAATACAGAACATCAAATTCTTATGCTTAAAAATTCTAAGTAAAGAAAAATAAACCTGTAACAGAGGTCTTTGAATTAACTCTCTTTTTTAACTCTCCTCTGCTCATTGTTAGATTTAATCACCAAATGACACACTTACACTTGAGTCAGGGAGGTCTGTGACCCACATATGCAATAATGGGTGACAAATCAGAATCGACTGGGCAATCCTAAGCAAAGCTTTAGCTGTAATTGGTACACATGAAATGGAAAGAAGTCATAGGAAGTGACAAAAAGGAATGGTCAAGTTCAAGGTGAAAGGCCTTTTCACAGGAACTTGATCTTGAAGGAGCTCCAGTTAGGGTCCTCAGACTGCTCTTGGATTTTTCCCTTAGAACTACCATGTGGGTTGAGTGCAAACGGTTGACTCCTTTCCTGGATTTTTCTGAAGGGATTAGCCTCAGGAGAGGCCTCCCCTCTTGAGAGATGCTTCATGCATCCCCAGGTCCTCAGCTCAAAGCTGAGTCCCCTCCAGCTAAGGACTAATTAGCCCTGTCTGGGTTAAGCCAGGGGTTGGAGCAAAATACTTAGTGTGTTGGGTTAGATACCCGATCCTCTGATTTTCTTACTTTCATTTTCTTTATTTTGTAAATAAATTGCTTTTAAAAATCATTTTGGAATTGATGAAATTCCTGGTGACACTACTGTTAAATAATCTAGTTCAACCTTTTATATTAACCCCTTACATTTCTGCCCCCCACAAGATCAAGAACATTCTGCCCACTGCACCACCTAACTGCCTAGACTATCCTATCTCATAAGTTTGTTTGGAGGCTCTAAGAAAATAATGTTACATAAAGTATTTTGTGTTAAAAAAAAAGACCTAGCTACAGAACTCCCCCCCCCAATTTAGCCTCTGCCTATGTCAGCATATAACAACAGGAAGCCAGTGAGCTCCTGGGAAATGTAGTTCAAAGGCACAAGATTTCCAATTACACAAAGCTAAATGTAAACAGGTCTCAAGCAAGATCTCAAAATATTAACAACAAATAAAAAGTATGTTATGAAATAAATATTTTTCTTGTCGGCATTCAAATTTAGATTAAGGCACCACCAAGAAATTCTCAAATATAACTTGCCTACATATATGCAACTTAAAAAGTTTTTTTACTGAACATATCCTATTGAATATATGTGCATATATAAGTGGAAATTGAACACTAGCCTATGTCCCTTTTTTGGCACCCCAAGACAACCTTTGGATTCTAAAGGGAAAAAAGTTTAACCTTAAGATTGAAGCTACAAAATGATTCTTCCCCTTTTGCTGAATCAGGGTGGACAAGCTCTATAAACAAACCTTTTACAATAACATAGCAAAGTTGGGCAAAGTCAAACAGAGAAAAGTAGACAGGCCACCATGAGGCCATGGAAAACCTGCCTATTTTACAGTGAGGTTGAAGTGCTCTAATCAGAGAAGCTTGGGAAAGGAAGGTCACCAAGAGCATAAATTAGAATATGTGGAGGAAGTAGGGTCTTTCCTTGGAATCCCAGACCGAACAGGTGTGCTGGGTTTAGAGCCAGTTGTGATGAAGGGTGGCTAAAGAAGTTGCCATTAACATGTGTGGTTGATGCCTTCTCTTTCTCAGGCCCACTTTTTAGTATTTAACAAATAATCATAAATTAAGATATGGTCTCCAGAGAATTTTAATCATAATATATTTACATATATGCATGTATATGTATGTGCATCTATATATTTATACATGAACAATATGCTGTTGTTGCCTAAAGGCAGTAAGAAATTATGTTTCTATTGAAGGTAAAATAGGGACAATCATATCTAGCAATGCTTCAGTATCTAATCATATTCAACAATTCTAACAAAAACATTTTCAAACTCCTTGTTTTATATCCAGCAGCGTAGAAGGTACTAGAAATATAAAGGTAAAAAACCAGAGCTCCTGTTCTCCAAGAACTGATATATCCTCTCTGGAGCAAGCCAGGAAGGCTACACAGAATAGTACAATATAAGGGATGATAGGGTCAAAGGTGGGATCTAGACAAAATCCAAGGTAGCATGAGACAGGTATGGCACAAGTGCGGAGGGCAAGGATCAAGAAATCCAAAAGACACTGATGAAAAGAGAATGTATTTCAGAAATGGAGAATGGCTTGTGTACAGCAGCAAAAGATGGATTGGAGAGGTTGGGAAGAATCAGCAGTAATCCGGTTTGGATAATAAAAGACACATTCATTGGCAACAAGGAAAGATCTAGCAAATAAGTGACCCAAGGAAGATGAGATGGTAGGGCCTGGTTAGCAAACCTGAATTTGAGTGCCCAGAGGGCAAATTCAAGTTGTCTGTGAACTCTCTATTACAGAGAGAGTTGAGGGAGAAAGTGCTTACTTTGGGCCATAGGACAGAGAGGTGGGGCATGTAAAAAATGTCCTCAGGTGCTGGGAAACGGGGAACAGAGCAGTTCCACCTGTGTCACATCTTTGCCAATGTTGTCCTAGGGGATGGGCCTAGAGTCCGAAGACTACAGTTCAAATCTCTGTTGCTATTGTTCAATCCTGTCTGACTCTTCCTGTTCCCAGTTGGGGTTTTCTTGGCAGAGATACTGGAGAGGTTTGCCATTTCCTTCTCCAGTTCATTTTGCAGATGAGGAAACTGAGGCAAACAGAGTTAAGTGATTTGTCTAATCATACAGCTAATAAGTATCTGAGGTCACATTTGAACTCAGGAAGATGAATCTTGCTGACTCTGGGGCCAGTGCTCTGCTTCATCCCAAGCTGCCCAAGTTCAAATCTAGCCTCAAACATTTTCTAGCTATTTTCCCTTAAGCAAGTAATTTAATCTATATTTGCCTCAGTTTCCTCAACTGTAAAACGGAAACAATAACAGCTCTTGCCTCTCAAGATTATTGTAAGGATTAAATGAGATAATATTTGTAAAGTGCTTAGCACAAATCCTGTTGTCTCCATCTCTTTATTTTCTATTCTTCCACATATTTAATCAATAGCTGCATCTTTTGACTTCCAAAGCATTTGTTTTCTTCTCTCTACAAAGCATTTGTTTTCTTCTCTCTACTTAAGAAGATACAGAGTCTAATTCAGGTATTTATCACCTCTACCCTGGATTCTTGCAAGAACCTCCTTATTTTGCCTGCCTCAAACCTTTCAATTCTCCAACTTGTCCCCCACAGAGTAATTTTCCTAAAAAGAAGGTCTAACCATGTGATTACTCAATTCTGCTTTTTCCCTAATCATTTTAATATTAAATATACTTCATATTTAACTCATCCTTTTTATTTTGTGTAACTTTATAATATATGTAATTATTAACTCTAGAATACATAATTCTTGAATAAGTAAACATACATATATTGGGCATGTATGCTCAAGAATTTTTTTTTTTTAAATTGTAAGGCTATACAATGAAAAAAATTTCAAAAGCACTGACTTAGAATCAAAGGAGGAAAAGAAAGGCAAAATGTTGGGGGCTTGAGCAAAGATGTGAGAGACAGTTACTTGGAGAAAGAACAATGGAAAATAAAAAATGAATAAATGAACTATTGTGAAATAATGAGGATCCAGTTGAGGTTAGGTAAAAATTAAATTGGATGCAATCAACTTCCTCTCACTCCCTCTAGCCTCTTTCAGAAGCTCTGGAATAGAAACTGAGCAGACAAGTAGCTGTTAAGGTTAAGGATTTGCCATATCTGAAGAAGAGATGGAAAAGGAGGCCAAAAAATTAAAGATAAGAAGGCAATGCCCTTTTAAAATGGTTATATATAGGAACCAGAATTCCAACAGTCAAAAGAGAGAACAGAAAAGGAAAGACAAAGGGCAGAAAGCAATTAAAATGAACAAGGAATCCTAGTGAGGATAAGAAGAAAATTTAGAAGAGGTGAAAGGACAAGAAATTGTGAGAGAAGACAATTTCAGAGTTCAGAATATTTTAAATGGAGGAAAAGTGGATGTGAAAATTAAAAATTGAGAGACCATGTTGATATTGACACTTCCATTCTGGGAATACAATAGTTCTTCCAGGCACCAGCCCTGACATCATCACAGAATGATTACTGTTTCAGCAGTTAGTACAACCATCTGTAGCATGACACACAAATTGTTCTACAAACAAAAAACCTGTTCAGAAAAGTATCAACAGAAAGTCATCTATTACTTCAAGGTCTAATGCAAAAACCTTGGCTCAAAAATAATAGATACATACTTGAACACTGAGTGTAATTATTATTGAAAAGTACATTCTACAGGGTTTCAAAAATATCTTAATGAATATCTCTTCTAAATAAAAAAAGCTAGCTTCAGTTACTTTTTACACAATGACTGATGGAAAAAATCATAACTTTGAAGTGAATTAAACCAAGTTAATAAAACCTTATTATGATTTTCTCCAGTAAAGATGTATTTCCCAACAATTCTGAAACTAAAGAGAATAATAAGAAACCTAGCTGGTTCCTTAAAAAAAAAAATCCCTAATGCCTTATTGAAAGAGGACACACATTTTCTAGTTATGACCCTGTAAATAGAAAAGACATAGATAATACCAATAAACTGACTTTGACCACCAAGGAAACTATTTATAATTCTCATATAAATACAAAGAACTGGCCTTCAGAAATTCAAATCAAAAGTGAAGGTTATCCCTGGGCTCCATGAAAAACAGATTTTGCCATATAGAAAGGTGTCAAGTAATACCCGAGGGACAATCTGTCAATTTTTTAATGACTAGGCTAGCCAGTGTGCATGAATTTTTTGGGTCAAGGCAACCCATGAAAAAAATACAGAAGGGGCAGAAACTAGTTGTTTTCAAAAGAAGAAACAAAAACTATCACCACCTTGGGGGGAGAGAGGAGTCAAAAAAAATTAGAAATGGAAATGAGAGAAGGGGCTCTAGGTAAGCAAGTACATTGGGAGCTATACTTCCAAATGGAAAATAAGGAAAAAAGGACCCAAATATGGAAAAAAATTTATAGCAGCTATTTTTATAATAACAAAGAACTAGGAACTTAGGGAATATTAATACATTAAGGAATAAATGAAGAACTGGACAGTTTCAGGGAAATCTATGAAGATGTGGATGAACTGAAATGAGCAGAAGCAGTAGCACAATGTACCATTATTTTGAAAAAGCAACTATGAAAAACCTTGAGAATTGTGATCAATATAATAAATTACAATATGAACTGATCAAGAAGCTCAAATGAAAAGCAAAATAAACCATACATTTTCAGACACAGCTAGTTTGGATATTTGCTTTGCTTTAACTAATCATATTTGATTCCAGAACTAGCTTTTCTTTCACTTTTCCCTTCCCAAACAGATGGGTGAAAAAGATAAAAAAAGGGAAAAGGAAGAAAACAATGGTGATTTAAGGCATCTTTTTTTTTTTTAATGAAGAAAATAGAAAAAGAAGGAAAGCCACAGACAGAAAATTTTATTTGGTGTTTCTCAAATTCAGAATACTTTTTAAAGGAATAAATGGGATTTTCTTTAACATGATAAAGAGTATCTGGAAACAAAAATTTGCATCATCTGTAATAGAGAAATCCTATAAGTCTTTCTAAGAAGATCAAAGGCAAAACAGTGTCACCACTATATTGTTCTAGAAATACTGGCAATAAGTAAAAAAATTGAGGCAATAAGTATACCCAAAGAAGAATCATTTTTTTGCAGATGCTATATTGTTTTACTTCTGAGAACACAAGATAAACAAGAAAACAAAAGAAAAATCCTAATAATGCAGGATATAAAATAAACTCTCTAAAATAATCATCTTTTCTACAGTATATTATCAAGAGATAATGAAAATCCATCCAAACTACAGAATGTATAAAAACACCCAATGGAAAAAGGTTATGGGGAGGGGGTTTACCAGCCAAGGAATACAGGAATTATGTGATTATTAAACACAAAACTCTTTACAGAAGTAGAATTAGACTTTTAAAAATGTAAATATTAGTTATTCATGGTAAGCATGTGACAACATAAATGACATTACTACCTCAATCTACGGTTTCTCTACCATGCCAAACTACTAAAGGGTTACTAGAATTAGAAAATATAATAACAAAAAAGTAAAAAGAAACAAAAAAGTCAAAAATATTAAGGGAAAAAGGGGAAAAAAGGTAGGAAGAACTGGGGATCTGGAATACTAGATCTCCAACTATGCTAGAAATCAGTAACCACCAAAACAATTTGGGACTAATAAAAACAAAAAGAAGAATCAATGTTAAGAGAATACAAGGGATACAAGACCCAGAAGCAACATCACATAATAGCAACTACACCTGGTTAAAGACTCACTAATTCTAAAAAAACTTGTGAGAAAATTATAGTCCGGCAGAAATTAGATCTAAAACAATTTCTTACCATTATCCAACATAAGTTCCAAATGGATGCATGCCTAGATGTAAAAGATTGTTATTAACAAATTAAAATATCAAGGAAAAGAAATACTTTTCACAATTAAATATGGGAAGGATAGAGAATGAAACTGGAAAAGCTTATACAAACAAAATTAATTCAATAAGAATAAAAATGGCAGATATCTATATGAGAAATATATAAGAACAAGAGCCATTACCCAGAAGATAAGGACATAAATTTCCTAAGAGAACAAAGGATATCTATTGACAACCACATTTTAAAAAATATTCAGCCATTAATAAAAAGATAAATAAATGAAAAATAAAAGTTTCCACTGCACAATGAGATTGGTGTAGGATTTTTAATAATAATCAAAAGAGAAGGGGAAAAAATAAGGTTCTTTCACTCACATGGGTGACGCTCACACCTGCAGCACTTTTACCAAAAGCACAAGCTCCAAAAAAAGAGCCCTGCAGTATGGGTCTAAGCAAAATTTATCTCCTAAACATCCTTACGTAAAATGAAGACATAACTTAAAAGAACGCTGGGAATGTAGCTCAGGTGTTGCAAATTTTCCATCTGCACACTGGCAAAGATAAACAAGAGAAAATTACAATTTTTTCAGGCATCATGGCACTGTGGACCTTTGAAGTGCTCTAGCTATTATGGAAAGTAAAATCACTCAACATACCCTTTGACTACTGCACTACCGATAAAAGACACTGGGGAAGAATTCTCATGAATATGAACAGTAATATTTGTAATAATATTCTATTATTCTAGCAAATAACCAGAAAAAAGTGGTGCCCAAAAATTGGAGAATGGCTGAAGAGTTATGATGTAAGGGAATATTATTACCCAGAAAAGGGGGTGGGGGTTCAGATACACCTAGGAAATGTATCTGAATGAAATAAGTAGAATTTGAACAACTTATAAAATTATTACAACTTTGTAAGAACTGAAGGAATTCAATGTAAACTGGAATGACCTCCAGGAATTGGTGCAGAGCAAAAGAAGCAGAACCAGGACAACACTGTACACAAAAACTGTCACAATGTGGCACAATTGAATGTAATGGACTTTTCTACTAGCAGCAACGTAATGACCCAGGACAATTCAGAAGAACTTGTGAGAAACAATGTTGTCCACATGCAGAGAAAGAACTATGGAAATGGAAATGCATTAGAAAAATAGGTGATCGATCACATAATGTGATAGGGATATAATTGGGGTTCTGATGTTAAAGGATCACTCTACTGCAGATATGAATAACACGGAAATAGGTTTTGAACAATAACAACACATGTATAACCAGTAGAACTGCTTGTCGGTTTGGGGAGGAGGGAATAGGGGGTCAGGAATCATGTAACCATGGAAAAATATTCTAAAGAAAAAAAGAAAAAAATTACTACAACTTTGTATAAAGGACAATAACTGTGACAAGCTTTAGAACTATGATTAATGCAATGACCAAATATGATTCAAGAAAATTAATGAAAAATCTTGCTTTCCAAAACCTCTCATAAAGTTATGGACTAGTAAAGGGAAGGTATTTTCACACAGTGTCAATGTATGGATTTTTTTGTTTGTTTGTTTCAGTCTACATATTTGTTACAAAGGAGGACTTTATTGGGGGTAGGGAGTGGAGTTGGGAAGGAAGTGGAGGGGGCAATGATGATACCAACAAAAAAAGGAAAAATATGAAAAATGCCAATGTTATTTTTTTTTAAATACACAAAAGAAGAAAGTTGGAAAGGGAAGTGACAATTAGTGTTGGTACATGGTCAATATGCAATATATCACATACATACATACACATTTTTAAAAAGTCATACACAGTAGATATCCATGATTTCATAAGCAGTCATCTTTTTCCGTTCTTTGTACATGAAAATGTACAAGTTTGTTTTTCAAATGTAAAATAATAAAAGGAAAAAAGTAAAAGAAAATTCTGAATCACAGTGCAATAGATTCCATGTTTAGTGCTTATCCCCTGGGAAAACATGGCCTAATAAAAGCCATATAGCTATGAATTACCTTTTGATTACAAAATCCAACTATAGTTAAGCATAAAATTAGATGGAATTATACCAGCTAAATTATAATGGGGAAGTATGCTATATTACATACATAAAACATTAAAGAGGTAAGGGAAGAGAATATAAAGGCCCTATATAGACAGATATCTATTCGGGGAAGGGGGGCTGGAGCAAAGAACTAGAAATTAAGTGATACCAATAAATTAAGGAATGCATAAACAAACTGTGGGGCATTATTGTAATGGATCATTATTATGTTGTAAGAAATAACAGATAAAGACAAGCATGGGAAGACTTATGAGAACATTACAAAGAGAAGTAAGCTGAACCAGAAGAACAATATGCACAATTATATAAATGTAATAACAAAAAAATTGAAAACGCATGCTGTGAGAACCAGTACACAGTAACAGCAATATTGTGGAATGATCAACCATGAAAGACAGCTACTCTCAGCAATACAATGATCCAGGACAATTTTTAGAAACTTATAACAAAGAATACATACAGAAAGTTGGAGTTGGAATGCAGATCAAAGCATATGATTTTTCACTTTAGTTTATTTGGGTTTTTATTTTGAGATTTTCTTTTATGAGAATTCACTTACAAAAATGAAAAAATGGAAACATATTTTGCACAATAATACATGTATAACCCAGATCAAATTACTTACCAGCTCCAAGGAAAGGGGAGGGAGACAATTTGGATCATAAGACTTCCAAAAACATATTCAAACACCACAAATCATTTTTCTCTGAAGAATCTATTTTTCTTCCCTATAATCAACCTCAAATCAAAGATATTACATATCACTTTATAACATTTAATGTTTAATTCTCATAAAACAAATTAGCACATAACCCTGGTTGAACTTCTATAATTAAATTACCTAGAATCTTACTAGAAAGAATTATGTTTTTAAGTATACAATGACCATTTGTGTACAATTAACACACATCAAGCTCCCTTTACCGGGTACAATAGTTTTAACCTGTCTTAAAAAACTTTAAATATTTGGGACATCATTACAAGGATAAAAACAACAGGCAGTCAAATAATTTGGATGTTCTAAAAAAGAAACTAAGTAAGCATGCATACTCCATCATATATATCACCAGTCCCAGGAATTCTTTATGACCAATTCTAACAATACCACCAAAATGAATACATACACTATACAGTTCACGTTCAGCATTATTTTCTCCTGGTCTTTCAACTCTCCCATATTTCCCTGTTTCTGTTATATGGCATGCGAAAATGTTGCTTTGTTTTGCATCTTAATTACATAGCTAATATCTAAAATCTTTAAAAGATTCCAATCATGAGGTCTTCAAGAAAAGGATAGGGAAAGATACATCATAAAGAAATTATTCTAGTTCAGGTAGGGTTGAGCTATTTGGCTTCTGAGATCCTTATCAACTTTGTCATTCTGTGAAAAGGTCAATGGAATAAATTATAACCTTTAAGAGAGCAATGTTGTTATAGTAGTGGTGGCAGAATTCAAGGAACTCAACGAGTAGAGGAAAAAGTATCTTGGATTCTACATTTTTACTAGTCTTTAAAAAGAGAAGGAAAGAAATTAGAAAGTTACCAACTTGAAAGAAAAGGAACCAAATGAACTGAAAAGAACTCCAGGAATTGATGCAGAGTGAAAGGAGCAGAACACTGTACATAGAAACTGGTACACTGTGACACAATCAAATGTAAGAGACTTTTCTACAAGCAGCAATGCAATGATCCAAGACAATCCAGAGGAACTGATGAGAAAGAATGCTATCCTCATCCAGAGAAAACTGTGGGAGCAGAAACACAGAAGGGAAACATATGACTGAACATATGATTCGATGGGGATATGATTGGTATTTTGGCTTTAAAACTGAAATCTATTGAAAATATGAATAACATGGAAATATGTTTTGAGCAATGGTACATGTGGAACCCAGTGGAACTGCTTGTCAGCCACAGAGAAGGGAGAGAAGAGGGATGGGAAAAATCATAAATCATGGAACCATGGAAAAATATTCTAAATAAAAAAAAGATTTTTAAAAAGAAAGAAAAGAAAGAGGACTACAGAGAAAGGACTAGGGAAGAAGAAATGAAGATGTAAAGGTGTTACAAGACAAATCCTGGAGAAAAGTTCAAAAGGAAGTAAGATGTGATAAGACCTAGGGCCAAGATAGAAAGTTAGCTTTTAGTAAAGAAGAAAGTCCATTATATACTCATCTGATTCTCAATTTGGTATGCTAAAAGTGTTTCTCCTCAATTCAAAGCCTCTCCTTTCAAGTGGATTCCAAACTCCATTTTTTCATCTTCTTGAAAAGCTAACTAAATCAATCAGCAAGTATAGCATTACAGACATAACTACATGTTTACTGCTTTTATTCACCACTCCAAATCATCCAGTGTTTCTACATATTACTTACTGTATACATTTGTTCAATGTTTATTCAATTTTACATATCATCCCACAGGTTTAAATTTAATCTTAAGCATTCCTAATAATGTCCTACTAATAACCAATCATTAAAATTCCACCTTGGAGCTATTCTTCATCTACCATCAGCTTTTCCAAGCATCCTTAAATCCATTTTCAGTTTATACTATGTCAGGTATATCCTGACATTTTGTTGTTCGGTCATTCAGTTGTGAACCATAGAATGCCAATATTGTCCATAGGTTTTGGGGGGCAGATACAGTAGTAGTTTGCCATTCTTTCTTCAGTAGACTAAGACAGAAGTGATTTCCCTAGGGTCACATAGCTAGTAAATGTCTGAAACTGCATTTGAACTTAGGTCATCTTCTTGGCTCCAGGTGAGTGCCCTCTTCACTGAGCCACCCAGCTAATACCACGCATCCATGCATAGTATCCTCTATATGCAGTCTCCTACTCAGGTTGTTCCAAAAGTCTCTCCATAAATTGGTTATAATTCAGAATGCATTTTCCCATCAAAATGTTATTTATTTCTAAGTTAGCTCATAAAACCCTACTTATCCCCATAATATCCTTAAAAAGTAGTAACAGGCATCATAGCATGGTGGGGAAAAATATTAGGAAAAGTTAGCAGATTGACACAAACCCTAGCTCCTATATTTACAACCTGTGGTAAAAATAATTTAATATCTAAATTCTGCTTTTTCATCTATAAAGGCCCCAGATATTGATACAGTGCTTTAAAAGACTGCCAATGTTTTTCATGATTTAAGCCTTACATCAACCCTGTGAAATATAAACTAGATGTATTATTGTCCAATTAAAACTGAGAATATTGAAGTCCAGACCTTCAAGTTTCAGGGTCTGCATTCGAAGCTGGCTCTTTCCTAATTCCAAAGTCAGTATTCTTTTCACTATGCCATGTTAGTAAGTACTTCTAATATATACAGTCCTATGCACTGAAGAAGATAAAAACACTAAACATGATTCTAGCCCTATGAAGGTGACAGTCTCATAAGGGAGCATAGCATATACACAAATAACTATAATGTCATAAGATATAGTAAATACATTAAAAAGATGCTATGATAGGTCCAATCTCTATCAAGTTTCCTCAAATCCTAGAGAAAGCTTTGAATAGGGCTCCTAAAATATGGCTGTGACAAGGAAGCTTGTCTAAGAAGGTGCTAACAAAACAGCCCTGGGAAATTCAGCACAAGTGGGGGTCTTTCCAGCCCTATCCAATCCTAAAGCATCCTGTAAAATCTCTGATCCATTTGGAGAAGCTACCATAGAGAGAAGAGGAATCTTGGGCTCTAAGGTATTTAGGAACTTCTATGTAGATTACTGCAGGTAAGGTCAAATGTAAACTTTTGGAGTTGTTTTAACTATCCCATGTAAATAAAATCTTTGGGGGGGGGGGGTGATGACACAATGGAAAGAGCATAAGTCCAGGAAGACTCATCTTCACAAATTCAAATCTGGCCTCATACACTTCCTAGCTATGTTACCCTAGCCAAGGAACAACTTTGCCTCAGTTTCCTCATCTGGAAAATGAGCTGGAGAAGGAAATGGTAAACCACTCCAATATCTTTGTAAAGAAAAACACAAACCAGGTTGTAAAGAGTCCAACATGACTGAAAAATTAGTGAATTGTACTTAAAACCAAACAATATCAGGTCTTCTCTAGAGATTAAGTTGAAGGAAGTTAGAGTATTTCATCATACCAATTCCCTTCACAATAGCCCTATGTCACCTGTGAGGAAAGCAGCCTGAAGTGAACTACAGAAAACTGAACAAAGTCCTCAAACTCATCATTATAGCTGTCCTTATATCTTCCTCCATCTCTTCAAACCGTTCTCCTTCAGCTCCCTTTCTTTTCCTCCTACAAATGGAGTTTCCTCTTTCAGCTCAAGCAACTTCTTCAACTTCTCAAGGCCTCCCAAATTTCTCTTAAGATTATTAACTTTCACTGTGCATACCCTTGACCTGGTAATAACACTACTGGATCTATACACCAAAGAAATAAAAAAGGAGAAAGGACCAACTTGTACAAAAATATAGCAGCTCTTTTTGTAGTGACAAAAAATTGTAAATTAGAAGATGTTTGTCAATTGGGGAATGGCTAAAAAATTGTGGAACATGTTGGTGATGGAATACTGTTGTGCTGTAAGAAACGATAAGCAAGATGACTTCAGGAAAAGCTGGAAAGATCTGCGGAAACTGATACAGAATGAAATAAGCAGAACAGGGTACATAGTAACAGCAATATTGCACAATGATTATCTGTGAAAGCTTACCTACTCTCTGGGACAATCCTGAAAGACATGACAGGGAATGCTATCAGTGTATTTATGGTTTTATTTGGGGGTTTTGATTATGGATGAGTGTTCTCTTACAACAATGACCAATATGAAAGTATGTTTTGCATAACAATAAAAATAAAAATTTAAAAATAAAGTAAGTTATTGATATACCTTTCCCCATTGCCAGATTTACTGGTCCCCTCAGGTTTTGAAGAATCAGCATTTCCCATTTGGATATACTATTAGCCTCCACTGAGTCACCTAAAAATCTGCCTTTCAAGTGGGACTCAGAACAGGGTATAATCTAAGTAAAGCTGAAGCAAACCATCCAAAAGACACTCCCATTAGCCCCTTTCTACCCGCAGGGCCATGATCATAAAAACAATTGGGAGAGAAAGGCATCAAGGAGTGGTCTAGGCAACTTAGAGACTTCTGGAACGGGGCAGAGCCAAGACGACAGCTTAGTAGTAGCAAAAGCTGAAATTGCTCGACAATCCTTCCAAACCAATCTTTTAAAAGCACCTCAAAATGACACAAGAAAAAATCAACAGCAAGACAGAGTGAGGGGCCTCTCCTGTTGAACACAACTTGAAAGATAGGCAGAGAAAATTGATTTTCATGAGATAAGGAGGAACCAAAAGCACACAGAGGAGTCCTGGCCGGACACCCCCCCCACACACACACACACTGAACCAGGTTCCAAGCCTAGGCATAGGCTAACTTTGGGATCTCTACCTACCTACACCAACATATCAGATCCACCTCTTAAAGTACCAGGTTGTGGCACCAGCCTGCAGTGAGGCCCCAAAATCTGTAGCACTTGACAGCTCAGAGTGCCAAGTCCCTCAAGCCATCAGCAAAAGAAACAGAATCATCAGCTTTCAGAACATACAGTCCACAGGCAAAAAAAAAGGCTGGGAAAATGAGCAAACAGCAGGAAAAAAAAACCCTAATCCTAGAAAATTTTATGGAGACAATGAGTAAGACATAGGGGATGATGAGATCCAAGCAACCACATAAAAAATTTCAAAGAAAAATGGGAAGTAGTCTCAGACATTGAAAGAACTCAAAAAGGAATTTGAAAATCAAATAAGACAGGTGGAAGAAAAATGGGGGAAAAGAAATGAAAGTAATATAAAAAGAAAGTAACAGCTTAAAAAGCAAAATTGACCAACTGGAAAAAAAGGACAAAAATCCAATTTAAAAAGTTCCTTGAAAAGTAGAATGGACCAAGTGAAAAGGAGGAACATGGAAGAAATTCATTCTTTAAAAATCAGAATTGGAAAATAAATAAATGCATAAATAAATAAGTCAATGAAAATCAGAATTGGGCAAATAGAAGCAAATGATTTCACAAGACATCAAGAAACAATCAAATCAAAAGAATGGAAAAATAGAAGAAAATATTAAATATCTCATTGAAAAAACTAACTTGGAAAATAGACCCAGGAAAGACAAAGCTTAGACGTCGTATTATAAGAAATTATCCAAAAAAAAACTGCCCTGATATTCTTTTTTTTTTTTAACACGTATCTTCCATCTTAAAGTCAATACTGTGTTGGTTCTAAGGCAGAAGAGTGGTAAAGGCAAAGTGGTGAGGGTTAAGTGACTTGCCCAGAGTCACACAGTTAGGAAGTGTCTGAGGCCAGATTTGAACCTAGGACTTCCCATCTCTAGGCCTGGCTCTCAATCCACTGAGTCACCCGACCAACCCTCTGCCCTGATATTCTTAAACAAGAGGTAAAATAGAAATTAAAAAGAATCCACTGATCACCTCCTGCAATAAATCCCCAAATGGCAATTCCCAGGAATGTTTTAGCCAAGTTCAAGAGCTCCTAGGCCAAGGAAAAAATACTGCAAGCAGCCAGAAAGAAACAATTCACATATCAAGGAGTCTCCATCCAGATTACATAGGATCTGGCAGCTTCCACATTGAAGGACAGCAGGCTTAGAATATGGTATTTTCAAAGGCAAGGGAACCAAATTTACAACTGTAAGAGTTAAAATAGTTGAGGCCTTAAACTGTGGTGATTAAAATAGTGGAAGATATAAATTGTAGTAGATAAAAGAGTGGATGAGTAAATTGTGATTGTAGAAAATATGTTTTTAAGACAGTGTCTTGTTTTAAATCAAATATAAGGTGGTCGCCAGGGAAAAATTCCCAATTATTAGAATATACCCAAGTCAACTGGGTTTTATAGAGATTTTAATTAATACAAATGTAGAATTAAAGAAAAGGAGAGAAAGAGAGAAAAGGGGAATAATGAGAAAAGGATAAGCTGGCCCAGGGCAGCCCTGGCCAACCCAGGCCTAAGCCTTAAGAGAAAGATCATTCAGTCCTAAATCACTCACCACAAGATCTGTCCAAGCAAGGATTCTAGTGACACCAGGCCAGCTTCATTTCAGCTGACTCCACCAGCTCAATCCTGAATCTCCATGATTCTGAATGAATCTGAGCTCCTATTTAAAGGGAATTTTCTCCTATGTCTCCTCCCCTAAGTTCTCACATCTACCAATCACAGTAGACATTTTTCAAAGGACAGACTATTCTTAGTTCACACCTGAATAGACAAATCCTTTGAGTAATTCACACCTGAGTAGACTAGAATCTCTGAGTAAGTTTTCACCTCTTTGCTCCTTGTAAGTTCACAAGTTGCCTGACCTTTATAGGTACTTAGCACCCTTTTGTATATTATATCCAAAAATAGGCATGGCTTAAAGAACTTTTTGTCTTACTATAAGTATGGGTTTAAGTACTTTTCATTATTCAGCAAAGAGTTTACAACTTTATCTTCTCCTAAGGCATGCTTAAGTATGGTGAAGTAGAGTTCTCACATTCCTGATCAAGTACCTTCACTGCCCAAATGGGGTATGGTCCCAATGGGGAATGGTCTTAACCCAACCTTATGAAGTAGGGTCTGGGAAATTTTTAAGGTTCACAATCCTAACCTTATGAAGTAGGGTCTAAGAATTTAAGGTTCACAATCTCCCCTGATGATCATTGAGAGACTAGTCTCCCCATTGATCATTGAACATAATCATTTTGTAGTCCTAAATGCACTTCTAACTACAGATTCAATTTTCTAAGAGGAAATTAGAGTAGTGAGGGAGGAAATAGAAAGAAAGAAAGCAAAACCAATGTTTTGCTAGGCGCATTGACAGAAAGCCAAATTAGGGGCAGTCCCTTTTGGCATAAATGTGTACATTTACAATAAATGTTCAAAGTTCAGTTCAACCATATCCGATGTTCATTCTTGATCTTCTTGATGTAGTGTAGATTTCTCCAGCATCTTTCTGCAACAATTCATTCTCTTCCTTGAAGATCTTTTCTCGAACAAAAATCAAAATCTTGGATTTTATGTAAAAATACAATCTTAAACAAAAAGTCAAAAATTCTTAGATTTTAAATTAAAATACAATCCCCCCCTGAAGTAGGGGTGGAGTAGAGGTCTCACATTCCTGATCAAGTACTTTCACTGCCCAAATGGGGACTGGTCCCAATGGGGAATGGTCTTAACCCAACCTTATGAAGTAGGGTCTGGGAAATTTTTAAGGTTCACAATCCTAACCTTATGAAGTAGGGTCTGAGAATTTTTTGAGGTTCACACAACCAAGAATCACCTACCCATCAAAACTGACTATATTCTTTCAGGGTCATTTATTAAAATAGAATATCTCCAAGCATTCCTAAAGAAACAGAACAAACAGAAAATCTAATGTCCAAATACAAAATTCAAGAAAAGCATAAAAAGGTAAATAAGAGAAAAAATGTAAGGGTTTCACTAAGTGTTCATATTTCTATACAGAAAGATGATATCTGTAACTCTTAAAAATTGTTATCATTATCATAGTCGTTATAAGAAGTATAACTATACAGTGCTGTAGTAAGCTAGTTAGGATATGTTTTAAAAAAAACCTAGGGGTGAAAAAGAGTGTTACACTAAGAGAAATGAGAAGAGAAGTAAAATTCCCAAAGCAGCCATTTATACCACTTTTAAAAAAATGATTGTTCAATTTCCAGATCATATGATCCAAATGAGATAGAAGATGAAATTTTCCAAAGCTCAGAAACTCTTAAAACTCCCCAATTTTAAGAGATACCTTCAAGAGACAATGTACATCAATCCAAAATAAATTAAAAAACCTGATAAATCCACAGCAAAGAAAGCTATTCTCTAAGACCCTACCCTGCTCCTCAATACCCTGTCCCATCAGCCCCTACCACTGCCAGACCAGCACAAATAACACAAAAGCTCATACTCCAAGACCCACTCACCAGTCTCTTCACAGCTGTTGTAGATTCTACCTGCACATTCTGCCCCTGAACTATTCTGTGACAAGTAGCACCACTGAACATACATTTACCACCTGAGGTGCAGTACAGAAAAAGGAGTGCAAAAGCATGTACTACTTGCAACTTAGCACTAAGCCAGACAAAGAGCAAAAGGAATTGGGACAGGATGGCAACTCTTTATAGGGCTGCACCAAGCCAGAAGGAAAGAAAACTGGCACACCCAGTGAGGACCAGTTCTGTCGCCACAGGAGTTGCTGGGGTAGAGACTTGGGGAATAGGGTGGGACTGCTGTGAGTTCCAGATCCTACGGCAGTGATGGTGAACTGATGGCATACGTGTCAAAGATGCAGTGGTCTGAGGGGTGGGGTGGGGTGGGGCTATATTATCTGTGTCACTTACTCTCTTGTCTAACATTGGACAAACACATCCCCAGGTGACTGAAGCACATCCCTACTAATGAGTCTTAATTTGCTCATTTTTATGAGGGGAGCAGTTTAGATGACCTTTAAGTTTTCTGACAGTTGTATTGATTCTAAGCTCCTTTTTGAGTCCTTTCCCACCTCAGTCAGGATGATGATGGGACCATACATTTATGTGCTGAAAGAGACCTCAAAAGTCTTTTAGCCCAGCCTCTTCTATGAACAAAATAAGAAACTAGAACCCAAAGAAAGGAAATAACTTGCCTACATTGTCACATAGGATAAAAATGGTCCAGCTAGTATCCAAATTCACATCCCATACCAAGTTCAGTATTACTTATACTGCATCACAATAACTATAAATTTCCCTGTCACTAGGAATTCAACTATTAAATTGTATCTTAGCCCAAACTGAGACTTGGAAGTGGAGGATGATGTTGGGTGTCAATGGATATTGGATGACTGTATGGGGTGTTCAGGGAGGACTAGGATGAGGACATGCTGAGCCCTTTCCAGGGCTATTCATCCACCTTTGGGGTCTACTCTTGACTCCAAGAAGCTATTGCATGCACAGCAGTAGATAATATCATCTCAGCAAAGGGTATAAACCAGATTGAAGGTAACACTGAAAGGCCTCAAACCCATCAGTGAGTTAGGAGGATGCCTACCCCCTAACACATGTGAAGGCTTCCCCTGGCAGAATGAGCAAATAAGAACAATTTGTTCGAAGGGCCACGAAGGTGACTGAAGCAGATTGCTGTCAAGTGCCCAGAAATTGGTCAGACACCAAAAATGCCAATGTCATCCACTGCATTCTCAAACATCACCAGTTGTCTTGACTTTTGTTTTGCCACTGGACTTCCATGACTGGAAGAGAAAGAGTGACAACTTTCTGCAACTTTGCCTCACTTAAATCCAACCCATGTATGAGTCAAGACTTAACACATCATATTATTGGTCCTCTTCAAAATGAAGGATAAACAATAGCCCAAACTGACATCCCAAAAATAAAATGATGTACATTTTAACTCTGAAGTTACCCTCATTCACATTTTACAATTCTATCCTGGAATGCATAAAGATGAACAAATTAAAGATACCAATCTTTAATGCCATCTTCCTTGACATCTGTAACATTCAGGATTTCTGACTTTTTCCTACCAAAGCCTAAATGTAGAAAATTCCTAAGGTTCTTTCCAAAGCCTTCTCTTTTCTACTTAATTTGCTCTCATCAACTCTCTCAACTTTTATCTCTATAAATATTATTCGATCATCTATATCTGCTAGGTATCTGTCTCTTGAATCTTCAAATACCTGTTAAGTACCTTGAACACAATATACTCATCACTAAATTCATCATCTTCCTGCCCCCTGCCTCAAACCTGCTGCTCTTTCAAATTTCCTTTATTTTTTTTAATGGTATCACTCCTCTCTGGTTACTTAGGAAAAAAATCTGTGTTACTTTTGATTCTTTCCTTTCCCAAGTCACCTTGCCTAGTATATCCATATATTATCAATCCTGCCTTTACCAGTGAAGCTTTCTGAGCAGAAGACTGTACCTACCACTGGTATACAGAATTGAAGAAAAGCAGGTAGGGGTAGGGCTGAAGATCAAGATATTATACCTTCACAAAGCAAGAATTAGGGTGGTAGAAATAAGAGATGGGAGAAATGGTTTTCAACAGATTACAGAATAAAGTCCAAGCTCCTTAGCCTGGCATTAATACTGACCCTTAACCTCCCTTATCTCTCACTGCACCACCTTGACTCACTGTAACTCCAATCAGAGTGAACTGTGTTCTTTACTTGGAATACCTTTCCCCATTTCATCTCTTCCTGTGGAAATTCAACCTACTCTTCTCAAGTCCAGGCTCAAATACCTCTACCTCCTCCTCCATAAAGACTCTTTAGAATCTTGCCTGACTCTTAGAAGCTAAAACTCCTCTCTGAGCCTCCTTATGCTCCAAAAATATCCCACAACACTGATAAACTACAAGACAGGATATAATAAAAGCTGGACTTTTTATATCCCTTCTTATAAGTTTCTCTGAAGGCAAATGCCTATATCTTATTCACTTTTGTAGCCCCTATAAGCACCTAATATGATTCCTTGCATAGAGCAGACATTCAATAAATGCCTGTCAAATAAACTGTATGTCCAAACCATGTGAACTCTTAGGACCACAGATTTTTAGAGATGAAAGCAACCTTAGCCTAGAAGTCATTACTTCCTTTAAACGTGTTGAAATTTAATTTCTATAAATCATTTCATTTTGCTTTCCTGTTGTCAGTTTCAGACATGCTTGAACATTTTCACTTCTAATTGACAAATATTTTTCAGACTTCTAACATTCTAAGCTAAACCTATCCCTCTCCTGCCTCATGTATTTAAATACTTGCTATTAGTTGAAATCTGAAGGAACCCTATGATAAAGTCTAAATATCCGTATTACTGCCAATTGGCACCAATTTAAAATTTTGTTACCCAATCTTGCTAAAATCCAAAAGAGCTCTACAACTTCAATGTCACTCCATTTTCAAAAAATGTGCAGAAATGTCAAAATAATATGCCTCAAAAATATAGATAAAAATCCCCAATATTCTACCTTGTTCCCACTAATAGAGATTTCATATAAAAACAGAACCTTAGAAAGGATTTCAGAGGCCATCTAACCTTTTAAAGAAGAATCCTCAATACAATAGTCACAAATAGTTATCTAGTCTTTTCTTCACAGATTCCTGTGAGGTAGCAACCCAATAATTCCAGATAGCCACTCCTCCCCAAATCACATTTGTGAGATTGACTTGTAACAATGGCAACAATTTACATTTATCCTGAATTTAATTTCATTTTATTATATCTGCCCCAATATTTTGGCCTTTTTGACTCCTGACTGCCTTCTCAGTCACTTAAAGAGTTGTTAAAAAAAATATATGCTTTTATCAAAATTGCTGGGAAAACTATTATAGGGCACAGATCCAAACACAAAGCTCCAGAAAACTCTTCTAGGTACCTCCTTTCCAAGAACCAACTCTGATCCTGCTATTCAATGCAAAAGTTATCTCATTTTACTAACTGTTATCTGGCCTATAATAATGCATCTTCTCCACAAGTATAGCATGAGGGATGGAGACACAGGTGTTTATTGGAAGGGGTAAAGAGATTTAAGTTAGGGGGCAGCTGGGTGCTCAGTGGCCTAGAGATGGGAGGTCCTAGGTTCATATCTGGCCTAGCTGGAGGGAAGGGGAGAGGGAGAAAGGGGGAGAAAGGGGGAGAAAGGGGGGGAGAGAGAGAGAGAGAGAGAGAGAGAGAGAGAGAGAGAGAGAGAGAGAGAGAGAGAGAGAGAGAGAGAGAGAGAGAGAGAGAGAGAGAGAGAGAGAGAGAGAGAGAGAGAGAGAGATCCATGTTGATGGATAAGCACTAAATGAAATGTCATCCATCTCCAATGTTTCTGGGCCATAACCTATCTGACCAATGATTAAATGCCATCAGGAATACCCTTCAAAGTATATAGTAGGGTATGATAAATGGCTTGAAACTTCTCCTTTTAGTCTTTCTTTGCAGTCAGATAAACATTTTAATTTGTCCCACTCCCTGAACTATGAAAAAGCATGTGCTGATTTTCAAAAAGGAACTTCAGCCAAATGACTCACCTAAATCTAGAAAAACTGTATCTGAAATTCCCTTCATTTCCCAGTCTAGTAATGCCGTCAGAAAAGGAAATGAGTTTAGTCTGGCATGACCTATTCTTGATGAAGCCATACTAAATACTAACTCTTTGTAAAACTGCTTCCCTTTCCAGATATTCGCCAATCCTTTCTTTAAAAATATATGGAATTTTGATAAAATTTAAGCCTAGAGTTTAGCTACATACTAGAATTCTCCTCCCCTCTAAAAAAAAAAAAA
Source organism: Monodelphis domestica (assembly GCF_027887165.1). Taxonomy (NCBI): domain Eukaryota; kingdom Metazoa; phylum Chordata; class Mammalia; order Didelphimorphia; family Didelphidae; genus Monodelphis; species Monodelphis domestica. Next base: position 273,800,926 of record NC_077232.1, read on the forward strand.
AGCCATTTTGTCCATTAATAAGAGCCCTTCCCTGAATGATAAGTATCCTATTTTTAACTTTTTGTTTTTAAAGTTAAGTATTTGACTTTTTAGAAAAGATTTCCTTTCATGAAAAGAATCTACATATTATTGCATTTTAAAAGGTTTTCTTCTTATTTCATAGCTTTAACTTTCCTAGGTTGACTTCTAGTAAATACTAAGTGGGCTGCAGTGTATTACCAATGAATTACAAGCAAGAAAGATATCATCCATGAAATATGAAATTATAATATCTACCAACAAAAAGCCCAAGACAGAACAGAAGTATATTGGGTAGCTCCTCTATGGAGGATTTGGAAAAATGAAGGGCAAAGTTTCACAGAAGAGGAAAACTTGATAGGATAGCCCTATGTGCCAATGGAAGGAGCACGCACATTGGTGAGATCATGATTCCACTTAAGTAGAAGTATTTTTAATTTATTCTAAACCTATATTCACCAATGAGAACTAATTTCTCAAATAAAATGTCTTAAAATTTAGAGCAAAAAATTTTAAATGGGCCATTCTTGGCTCTGAAAGCCACACATACAAATATATGTATACACATGCATATATAATATATAGTGTTTTCAAATAAGCACATCACAGGACAAACAAATTACAAAGTATACAAATTATAAGATATTACAGTTAAATCCACTGCAACAATTTAGGTAAGCAGGGCACTGATATGTCCATTAATGAATAATCCCTTTAAAAGAAACTCTTTTTCATGAATTCAAGTCTGGAAGGGGAAATGGTACAAGCAGAGATGTCTGCCATTAGTTCAGAATGACAAAAATAACTTGTGTTCAACTTTTAGAAGACCTAGCCTCTGAAGTCAGACAAGTTTGTTTTCTGTCCACCAAATTCTTTCTTGTACCCTTTTCTCCCTCAGAAAGTCAAGAAGGTAGCCTTCTTGACTTTCTGAGGAAGAAAAGGGTACAAGAGTAAGGGATTGTCAAGATATGAATCCAGGTCCTCCAATATCAGAGCTATACTTAAGTTCTCTGGCTCCCCTCAAAAATTTTATGTGCACATATGTAGGGTACAGGACAAAAGAGGGCTGATAATTCTTGTAAAAAAGGAAAGAGGGAAGTAGTTGTGGGTTGGGAATCAATTAGTCCAGAGTTGAAATGCTTACTAAAAATACTAATGCAATCTGAAGTCAAATGAACAGAATTGAGTCCAGAATGATGTAGGTAATATAAGTCCTGCTGTAATCTGCCTTAATTGGACCACATTCAGAGTACTTTTTGGTTCCTGGTACCACATTTTAAGAACATAGGCTAGCTGACCCTGTTCAAAGAACAAGAAACTGCAAACATGCCATGTGACTGTTGATTGAAAAAATTGAGGAAGTTGCATACATAAAAAAATTCTTCACAGGGACGTAACTGTTGTCTTAAAATACTTAAAGGAATTATCAGTTAGAAGACATAGTAAATGTCTTGGTTTTGCTTCCTTCACAAAAACTGAAATGACTACTCTGTGAAGGCAATGGGAAAGAAAAATGTTTAAATGAGACTCATGCACAGAAATTTTTAACAATTTGCAGCTGCCCAAAAAGTGCAAAGGCCTGTTCAGTGACAATTTTTCCCCTTCAAGAAGGGACCATTCATCAAGAATGTTGTAGGTGATATTCAGGTTCAGTTAATATTTGTCCTAGGACCTCTCCATGGGCTTTTTCAACTCTGAGATTCAATGATTCCAAGAGTCAGTTTAGCTACAATGCAATGTATATATCCTATCTTAAGAATTATCAGATGTGTTCTCTGATTCCAGTTCTGCTACTTATTGCTTATCTAACGTTAGGCAGTTCCCCCAACCTCTGTTTCCTTATGTGTAAAATGAAGAAATTGTTCCAAAAACTTGCTTTTTAAAATATTTTGAGAATTATATTTCAAAATAATTAAGTTTCCTTTATAACATCATGTATTTATCTTCTACATTTAAAAGTATTCTACTAAAGGGGTCACAGGTTTCCAGACTAACAAAGGGATTTATGATACACAAAAAGTTAACCCCTGGACTAAAGGATCTCTAAGGATTCTTATAGTTCTCAAATCTATGATCCTTTTTTTTAAAGTAGAGAGCTAATCTTGAAGGTTAAACTGATTTAACCATTTTTGTAATGCTTTGGGAAGGAAAACAAACCAGGAAAGGGAGTGGCCCAAGGTATCTCTCCCAGGAAGACATCTTTTAGTCTTGAAGTACTAATTCCAAAAGTCTCAGACAGCTCATAGTAGACCAACTAGAAAGTACAAGCTTAGAACAAGCAGGTGACCTCTCCTTCTAGACTTTCCCACTCTGTCTTAGAGAGGAGGCTCTCATGCCAACCTGAATTCAATTTCTATCCCCAAAATACCACATATATACTGAGTGGTTGTTTTTTTTTTGGGGGGGGGAGCAAAAAAAAGGGAAATAATTTATGTCATTTTCCTGGCATCCATTGATTTCTTTCCATAGTTCTCATTAAGGTCCATGCTTCCAATATAATTTCTAATTTTAGTTATGAATATTCTGATATGTATCACTATATAATAAAGATTATATATGATACTGTCTTAGCAAAATTTATTGTGATTACAATATTCTTTATTTAATCATTGTACTATTTTTATTCCACATTTTAGTTTTCCCTTCTATTTTCTGAAACTGAAAAACTTTGCAAAGGCCACTGAAATGATTCAAGACTACCATAACCTACAAACTTGATTTATAAATAAATTTAATATTAAAAACTTGGAGGATGTCAAGTTATACATAACTTCACTTCAATTAGTTAAGATAGCAATTTAAAGAAAAAAAAAGAGATGTACTGATAAGAATGACTAAAATTAAGTAGTTTGGGAAACTTAAAGAGTGACCATGTCTATCCAAAACTTTTTGTGAAAGGAACTATTTTTTATTTGTTCTGAGACTTCTACCAAATGTATTTCCTATACTTTCTCATTCCACTAGACACCTTATACTTTTAATAACTTAGAAAACTAATCCAGATTTATCTCTTTGATTTTAAATACCCAACTTCTTTAATTTTTTCCTATACTATGAAACTACTAATTGTTTAAGGCACTTGAAAATATATAAATACTACATCTTAGAACTATTACTTTCAAAATGCATTACTTTTCTAAAACATTTATTAAAATTAAATACACTATACCTGATTCTGCTCAATAATTGTTTTTCATCTTGGTTTTGAAGGAAGTATTTGCTACCAAAAAGAAATATATTTATTTAGTTATTATCATCTCAAACTCTCAATTTCAAATACTTTTATTGTGTAGTGGTGTCCAACTCTTCAAGACTCTGTTTTTGGGATTTTCCTGGCAAAGATACAAGAGTGGTTTGCCATTTCCTTCTCCAGTTCATTGTGCAAATGAAGAAACTGAAGCAATGAGGGTTAAATGGCTTGCACAGTGTCACACTGCTAGTAAAAAGTCAAATTTGAATTCAGGAAGATGAGTCTTCCTCACTAGAGGTCCAGCACTCTAACCACTGCACCATCTAGCTGACCAAATTTTACTATTACATTGATTTAAAATAAACAAAATGTAGCATATCAAACAACAAACAACCCTCCAGTGAAAACAGGAATTGGCAACATACCAGAAAGTTTTCTGTTTCGTAGGTTTTGTGAATAACAACCGGGAAAGCCTGTCATCTATAATCACTTAAATGAATAGTAGTGTTGCTATCAAAGGGTCAGAGTATAACTCACCTTTACAATACACTCTGTGTATCACTGTTTACAATATTGGGAGTACTTAGCAAAACGCTTATTCAGTAAGGAAAACTAACCTGCACTTTCGCAACTTCTTTAAGAGCCACTAAGAAACCAGTTAAAAAAGTATGACCATAATTGTGCATCCCACTCACTTTAAAACAACACTCGCGGCACGTGTTTCGTGACTGTCCCCCTAAAAAAACAGCTCTTCAAAGGATAGAAAGTTAAAATGGAAAGTTCTTTCAAGTTATCACTGAACATCTAAGGTCAGATCTGCAGTAGTGGACTTGACTGTTTCAGAGCTAACACATGACACTCAGAATAACTGGCAAAGCATATCTTCAGCATTGTTTTCTATCAGTATGGCACGACGGGGAAAGATCCGAGAATCTGAGGACCTGGGTTCAACCCTCGCCAGTACCACCTGGGTCCCCCTTCCCTGCTCTGGCCCTAGGTCTTCCTCCCCCGACTGTTTTTACTACAGCGCCTTTCCCCGGTGGGTTACCGCAAACTAAACCTATATAGGAGTTGCTGGTTCATAATTGTTTTGAGTGTTGTCTCCTCCTTCCTCCCCCATTTGACTATAAGCTCCTTGAAGGCAGGTCTTTGACCTTCCTAAGTATCTAGGGACTCAGCCTAGAGATTGGACAGGACAGAAAGGGTCGGTCCAGAAATCGTGAGCTCCTCGAGGGCAGGGACAGGTTTTTGTTTCTTTTCGGATGCCCAGTTCTTAGCACAGTGCACAGCACATAGTAGGCGCTTAATAAATGTTCACTGAATTATTGCCTAGCAGGTTTGCATTCACTCTCCAGTCCAAGGAGGAAAAGAAGCGATCGGCTTAGGGAGGAGGGAGCGCCCAGACGCCGCGCCCGGGCCCGGCCCGCCCCGGCCCCTGCGCCCCGGGTACCTTCGGCGAGCGGCTCCTCCAGGGTGACCTGGTAGCGGCCCACGGCAAACAAACGGACTCCCACGGAGGAGGCTCCGGAACCGGCTCCGGCCCCGCCACCTCCTGGACAGCCTGGGCCGCCCCCGCCGCCGCCGCTGCCCTCCGACTTAGGCATCCGGGAGAACTTCTTCATGGTCTCACCGGCGCGAAGCCCCCGCGGCCCCGGGAGGCGCAGTCAGTGGGCTCTGGGAGCCTCACATACCGCGCGAGCGCGCGCAGGGACACCGAGGCCCGTGGGTCGATGTCCCCCAGCAGCCTCGTACAGCGAGAGGGCTCCGGGGGGGGAGTGGGGGGGGGGAGCCCGAACGAGGACTCAGGGAGGGGGAGGAGGGCGCGGACCCAGCACGGCCGCCCCGCGACGGGCTGTAGCACCGCTGCTGCTGAGGGTGGTGACGGGGCCGCCTCCTGCTCTCCCCGCGGGCCCCGCTGCCAACCTGCCTGCCTACAAGCCAGCTAGGAGTGGGATGTGCCGTCCGCGGCCACCGAGCCGAGACTAACTGCTTCGAACCGAGCTGCGCGCAAGCGCTGCTACTGTCGCCCCCGGGCCGGAAATGACGGCCCACCTCCTCATCACGTGGAGAGGCGGGGGCGGAGCGCAGGAGGAGTCGAGGAGGGAAGGTCGCCCCGGGCTGCTGATCCAGGCAAAGCCGAAGAAGGGATGCTCCGGAGGGGCGTGGTCTTCCGAGGCTCCGCGTCTTTCTGGGCGGGTTTCCCTGGCCTCCAGCCCCAGCAAGGCTGTGGGCCCAGCACTTCCAGAATCCAGAGCTGGACCATCGACTCCTACCCCATCTTTTTGAAGCTGAGAAAACCGAGTCCCGAGAGCCCAGATGCAAATATCCGACCCCAGCACCCTTGCTCAGGTTGGGCTCGTTCGAGAAGCCAAGCTGGACTGTAAGGGACCCTACTTGCTCCCTTTACAGGTCAGGAAACGGAGGACTGGAACCCATAACCCGATCAAAGTTTCCCCCTCAGACCCATACATCCACTGTCTTAACTGAGCTACCTTAAAAAACTCCAGCTTTCCCTGGCTTTCTTCAAGTTATGGCTATACAAGGGAACCTTTCTCCAGTCCTCGTAATTCCATTGCCTTATCTCCAATTTAGTCTGCATGGAACTTGTATAGAAGAGTTGTTTGCCCGTTTTCAGTCACTTCTTTGACAAGGGGAAAGGTAAGGAGGAAGAAAATCTGTATTTTAAAATATCAGAAAAACAATTTTCAAAAATTGTTTCTACATATTACTAATTTTTTTTTAATTGGGCAGGAAAAAGCTTACCTTGAAGCAGCAAAATAGCTCAGTGAAAACATATCTTAATATAGAGAAGCAAATCCAGAGACAGGAGATTCTATGCTAAAATTTGACCTCAAACACTTCCTAGCTGTTTGACTCCAGGTGAGTCACAACCCCAATTCTAGGCTAGCCCCTAACTGATATGGATTCTAAAATGAAAGGTAGAGGTTGGGTTGGATGGGGGGGGGGGGGCGGTGTTAGCTGCATCATGGGTAGGAATAAGAATATGCCATGCTGTGTAACCTGAGGCAAGTTCCTACCTCTCTGGACTTCTGTTTAATCGTCTGCAAATATCACAAATTATTTATTAAGTAATCATGAATTGTTATTAAGCTGCTTGAGGGCAAGGGCTATTTTTGTATTTGTATTCCCAACATATAGACTTACTGATTTGATAATTGTTATTTTTACAATACTTGGAATTTTGCAAAGCACTTTTAACTTATTTGATCCTCACAGCATTCTTTTAAGGTAACTATGTAGATAGAAATTACAGGCATCATTAGCTTGCTTTTACAAAAAAAAAGGAAAAAACTCAAATAGCTTAAATGATTTTGATCACTCTCTGACAGTTTGTAAATGACAGAGATCTGTTTAGAACCCTAGTCCCTGTTACCTCCACGCTAACTTTTTTCATTATAGCTACAGGAATTGAACTAAATCATTCCTAAAGTCCCCTGCTATAAAATTATATGTGGTAAATGCCATTGAGGACAGACACATTCTGAGAGTTAAAGAAAAGCATTCATTCCAAGGCCATATAACTAATTGAATAAAAGTCCAGGGTGGTATAAAGAACTTTGTAAGCTAGTTTAGCCATATTAGATGGTATGTGTCATGATAGTGTGAGAAAGAACAGGAAAAAAGTAGACTTGTGCCAGATTATACAAGGCTCTAAAAAACTAGCCTAAGAAGTCTGGGCATTCTGTAAGGGAACCGGAAGACTTTCAATGTTTTTAATATTTTTAAGCATCTATTAAGCACTAATTATGTGCTGAGCATGTTACAGATATCTTACTTGACCCTCACAAAAACTGTGGGAAATTACGTGCTATTATCATCTTCATTTTACAGTTGAGGAAAGTGTTAGAGGTTAAGTGACTTACCCAAGGTTACACAGCTAGATTTCAATCTAGACATTCCTAACTTCAATACTCTTTCTACTTCCCACCATCTACATAAAAGAATGGCAGGCTAAAACTGGCGTTTTATCAACCAGGTAAATGTTTGTCTCTGCCAAATCAGTTTCGAAGACTACACAGAATGAATAAATGTGATTTACCAGAAAGAAGTTAAAAAAGATACTTAGGAATGAGAGATATGGGTCAACTTAAGTGTAAAATCAAATGAAGCTATTCCTGAGAAATTTAAGACAATTGCTTGTTTTAAATTTTGACATTTTTTTCCAATGATTGAATCTGGAGTTGATTGGAAATAGTTGACAAAAACTACTTTGCAATTCAGTAAGTATTTTATTGTTAAGTACTTACCATGAAACATCTGGCTATATAAAAACAAAAGAACAAAATAGTCTATGCCCTCAAGGAGTTTATATACTGCCCAACACATTAAGTAAATAAGATAGAGCTAAAAACAATTATAAAGAATAAGAGGGTGTAAGCAACTCAGTGGACTGGAGAAGAAAATGGCAGACCACTCTAGTATCTTTGCCAAGAAAAACCCAAATCAGGGGTCAAACACTGCTTAAAAGATCTAAACAAAATTGAGTTTAACCTTCATGGGAGCTAGAAATTTCAAGAGGAAGAAGGGAGGGGTGAAAACGTTTTAGGAAGAGATCTGTATTCATTGAGTAATGTTGAGAGAAATAGATTTGTCAGCAATTTGACTGAACTATACCCACTTCATCAATTAAGATGAGTCAGCCCAGCAGTATACCTTATGGAGCTGGGGGTGGGGGGAGGGGTTAAAGTAATTTAGGAGGTAAAGGTGTTCAGACCCAATTCCTCTTGTCCTGAGTATTTTAAGGATACATTTGATTATAACATTGTGATCTGTGATATCCTCTACAATCAGTTTTCCAAAATTGCTACATTTCATTTTTTCATTTGGCAAAATAAATGGAAATGTTCTGATGGTATAAATTTAAGGGTATATGGAATGTTGAGGGAGGATTAGCTCCTTGGATGTGAGGGCTTGCCAAATCCTTTTCAGGGATGTTCATCCTCCTTTGGTGTCTACCTTTCAACTCCCAATTATGACTCCAAGAAGCTGTAGCATGCACAGTGGCCACACCCTGGTAAAACTTTCTTAGCAGTCCAGCTAAACCAGATTGAAGGGAATACTGACAGTCCTCAAACCCATCAGTGAGTTAGGTGAATGTTTATCCCAAGCATATGAAGACTTCCCCTGGAACAATGGATAGATGAGAACAATTTGTTCCAATGGCCAATAAGACTCTGAAACAGGTACTGTGATATACCTGAAGCTTGGTAAGACATAAAAGATGCCAAGGTCTTGGTCCTTGGCATCCTGACTTTTTGTCTTGCCACTTTTCTTTTCTTTTTCTTTCTTTCTTTTTTTTTTGAAGCGCTTCCAAGGTAGAAGAGCTATAAGGGCTAGGCAATTGGGATTAAGTGATTTGCCCAAGGTCACACCTCTAGGAAGTATCTGGGGCCAGATTTGAACCCAGGACTTCCTATCTCTAGACCTGGCTCTTTATCCACTGAGCTACCTAGCTGCACTGCCACTGAACTTTGATGACTGGAAGAAAAAATGAGGCTGGTGAGTTTGTAATTCTGCCTCACTTAAATCCAGTTCACTCTGGAATCAAAATATCACCCTGTGATGTCATTGGTACTCCTCCAAAATGAAGGACAAACAACAAACAATGATTATAGATCCAGAACTGGAAGAGATGTGGCCAATCATCAAGTCCAACCTCCTTATTTTACTGAAGAAGAAAATGAGACTCAGAGAAAGGAAATGACCTGTCTAAGCTCACATAAACAATGGATGGATGGATAGATAGATAGATAGATAGATAGATAGATAGATAGATAGATAGATAGATAGATGAATAAACAAATAAAATAAAACAGAATTCTGAACACGGGGCTTCTGACTTCAAATCCAGTAGCATAGTACCACTCTCATCCAATCCACCAATCAAAAACCACTTATTAAGTACTCCTTAAATACCAAACACTGGCTGTTGGAGAGACAAATACAAAAACAAAAAGGGTAACAATAACTATATTCCAGGAGTTTGCACTGTATTCAGGAAGATACAAGTATAGACTGATTCACCACATAATAAATATAGTCGGTTAGAGAAGAATGGTATTTCTAAGGTAGTTGCAGTCACCAAGAAGGCCTCATATGAAAGGTGATGCTTTGTTGTATATGGAAAGAAGTGACAAATTCTGTTACAAGGTGGAGGGAATACATTCTAAGCATGAGAATAACCAATGCAAAATTACAGTGTCAGAAACAGATTACCATGTGTGAAAAACAGGGAGAAAGGCAGTTTTACTAGAATAAATCATAGAGTAGGGGAAGAAGAATAGCATTATTACTATTATAGGTTGTCAAGGGCTTTACAAGCCAAACAAGTTTATATTTTAAATATCTGATATTGTTAAAAGTTTATTCTTATAAATAATTTTATATTTTATCCTACAGGTAAAACTTATGATATTTATTTAGTAGGGGAATTGCATGGTCAGATCAGCACTTAATGATGAGTTAAAGCCATAAACCACCTTAAAATCATAAGTAGCACCAGGTAAAAAGTTCTTTAATGTTCCCATAATCATATAATAATTTTTAACTGGCAAAATACTTGAATATTAGAACAAACCAAATAGTGACTTAATGAGACAACAAAAAATGTTAAAATAAAATCAACTTTTTAAATAGGAGAAAATATAAGGTATATAGCTCTGAAAACAACTGACCTGGAAAATAAATTGAAATTATTTGAAAATCATCAGACTACTTGGAAATTATGACCAAAAAAAAAGAGGAAAATGGGAGCTAGATTCCATATTTTAAGAAATCATATATGAGGACTACTCAGATTTAGTAGGACCAGGGGTGAAAACTGAAAATAGAATCCACTCATCATCTGCCAAAAGAAACCACAAAATAACCCCCCTTGAAAGTCTTAGCCAAAAACACAAAGTTCTAGGTCAAAACAAAAAATAATACAAGTAGCAAGAAAGAAATCATTTAAGCTGAGTAGAAACTATATAATGCAAATATAAAAGCCAGGAAAATCCTAGAAAGGCAAGTATATTTGAGCAATTAGACAAAGGCCAAATAATGATGAAGTACTTATAAGTTCTAGTAGAAGAGACGAGACAAATAATGCTTCAAAATGGCATCTTCAATGGTCACAGAATGAATTAGATAAAACAAAGGAATGCTTGTGGTTTTTGTCCTTCTTAAAAACACACATTGTTAAGAGATATGGAAGGACATTTCCAAATGCACCCCTTCTTGGCAGTGGGAGGTCTACAGGTATTGCACATTGTATATGCTGTGATCAGTTGACCTGATTTTATTCTCTTCTTTGTCTTTATTTTGTCTTTAAAAATATGATTTGTTATATGGAATGGATCTCATGGGAGAGGAATAATACTGGGTAAAAACTATGATATGTAGAAACAAGATGATAAAAATAAATTTTTAACATTTTAAAAAAGAAAATAGGGAATATTTCTTTTTTTTTTCTATCCCCAAAGGCCTGGCACATAGTAAAACCTTAATAAATGTTTCTTGATTAAGGGAGCAAAGAAAAAGGATGGATAAGAAATACAATCTGGGGAGAAAAAGAGGAAGAAAAAGTAGAATATACTATGTCTCATAATTGGAATGCATGTGAAGAATGGTTTGCACAGTAAAGGAGTTAAAAGATTGCCATTTCAGGGGCAGCTGGGTAGCTCAATAGATTGAGAGCCAGGCCAAGAGACGAGAGGTCTTAGGTTCAAATCTGGCCTCAGACACTTCCCAGCTGTGTGACCCTGGGCAAGTCACTTAACCCCCATTGCCAATACACAGTATTGGCTCCCAAGATAGAGGTAAGGGTTTAAAAAAAAAAAAGATGTCCATTTCATGAAATTCACTTTTATTTGAACTGTACTAAGGTGAGTTACAGAAATATATACATGTCCACAGAGTCTGATATAGAAATATATCAAACAAAGAAATAAACAAACAAAGGGAAAGAATAGTCTCAAACAAAATAAACTTCAAGTTCATTATAAAGTAGGGATGAAAAGGAAAGGGGATAAAAACCAGTGTTTGGGGGCAAGAGAAATGAGGAACAATCAAATGGAAGATCAGTCCAGTTACAGATCACTAGTGTTAAATATATTCATCCTCTTTCACACCTACTATGTAAAGAGAGTAAAAAATATAAAAGGTTATATTCACACTTAGTATTCATAGACAGAATGTAAATATGATAAACTTATCTATAAAATGGATGAGTATGGAACAATGAAGATGGATCCAAAAATGTTATTGTTATAAAAAGGCACTTGCAGCAAGCTCCGAAGATATCCACAAGGGAACTATGATGAAAAATGCTATCCATAGCCAAAGAAGGAACCTTTGGAATCTGATTACAGATCAAAGCATATCATCTTCCACTTCATTTACTTCGTGTCTTATTGTACGTGTGATAAGTGTCTTCTATCATGGCCTGAGCAATATGGAAATGTGTTGCATGAAAGCACTAGTATAAACTATATAAGACTATTGAAAATCTAAATCCCCAAATGTTAGAAAACAGTTATCAAAGATTGTTTCTACATGTAACTGGAAAAATAAATAAATGTTTAAAAATAAAATAAAGGAAGCAGCTAAGTGGCTCAGTGTGACATTGGGCAAGTCACCTAACCCCCATTGCCTAGCCCTTACTACTCTTCTGCCTTGGAACCAATATATAATATTGATTCTAAGTCAGAAGGCAAGGATTTTAAAAAATAAAACAAAAAGGCACTTGACACAAAGTGTAAAAAGTGGTACAAAATCCTCCAAACCTTTGATATCAGTGAATATTGCACTTAGGAGAAAATCTGCATCACTAAATACTTTCATAAATAAAAGAGAAAGTGAAGAGATCACAGAATTGTGCATGTAACAACATCTATAAAAAACACTAGAAAAGCATAATTAAATCAAAACCCCAACTAAATGCCCAGGTTATCAAAACAATAAGTAGATACTTTAAATGACCCAATTTCCTAGAGGTAAATTGATGAGCTATACATGAACTTCCAAAGGAAAACAACCCAAGACCAAAGGATTTACAAATTAAACATTCAAAAACAACTCACTGAATACATTGTTTATATGAATTGTATGTAAAATTAGGGGAAGATGACATTCTATCCTCCTTTTAAGAGACAAATCTGGTCCTAAGACGTAAATCAAGGAAAGATAATTCAAGAAATGAAAATCATATATCAGTATTTCTATAAATACTGACAAAAATATTTCTAATAAATGTTGAGAAAAATTATTTTTAAAATCTGAGCAAAGTCAGGAGCAACAGATTTAGAAGATTATACACAATTACCATGTTGAATTTGCACTAAGGAGGCAGCATTGTTTCAGTGTTAGGAAAATTGTAAGCAAGCTAGATCACATCAGTAACAAAAATAAAAAAGACAAAGTTATCTTTTGATAAAATATAATACAAGAAGGAAGGGGAATAGAATAAGCATTTTTATAGTAACTTATCTGGCAAACACTATGCTAAATAATTTTACAAATATTTTATCCTCACAACATTATGGTTAAGGTATGTAAAATTTTCCTAATTTAACAGTTGAGAAAACTGAGGCAAAAGTTAAGTGACTTGCCAAAGTCATAAAGCTAATAAGAATCTGAGGCCAATTGGAACTCTGGTTTTCCTGACTCCCGCATTCTATCTACTGTGTTATAAAACTCTTTTATAGTAAAAACAATAAAAAATATAAGAACAAATGAAACTTTCCTTCATATGATAAATAGAATATGACTAAAAGTACTAGCTTTATTTTTAATAAATAAATACTAAAGCCTTTTCCTGTAAGATGAATTAAAGCAAAAGTGTCCTTGTCATCACTATTTTTGACAGGATTTTATAGCAACAAAACAATAAAATGTAATTTGGGAGATAAATGTAGGTAAAGAAACAAAAGTTTTTATTTATATATAATAAGGGTGGTTTTACTTTAAAAGCATAAGTAATCATGATAGAGAAGAACATATTATATAAAATGAGCAATTTTGAGTACATAAGATTGGAAAGGTTGCAGACAAACAAAATGAATGCAGTTAAAAATTAGAAGGGGAAGTTAACTGATAGGAAAAATCCTTTTAGCAACCATTCAAGATGTAAGGGAACAGAATCTTCAAAAGAGGAAAGCTAAGAAATTTATAGCCATGTAAAAATGATGCAAATCACTAATCATTAGAGAAATGGCATTAAGATAATAGAGAAATTCTACCTTGTACGCATCAGATTGGCAAACAAACATAACAAAAAAGCAAAATGACCGCTATTGAAGGGACATAGGACAAGTGCAGTAATGTCAGTGGAGCCATATATAAATGGGTCCAACAATTCTGAAAAGCAATTTGAATTAAACCTTAAAAGTCACTATACTGTATATTATCTTTGACCTAGTGATACCACTACAAGACATATAGACTAAAGAGACCAAAGAGAGAAATGTATTTGTAGCAATCTTTTTTTGTTATTATAGCAAAAAAACTGGAAACTAAAACAGTGCCTATCAACTGAGGAATTGAGTAGTAATATATGTCATGATATATCATGATAATCTAAGAAATTATAACATGGATGGATTCAAAGATGTATCTGAAGTGATACAAAGGAACTGTAAAAGAAAACAACACTGAAAAACTTACAAAGCCAATCAATGCATTATGAATCATGCCTCCAAAAGACCAATAATGAATCATGCTGGTGATGAACTAGAGATACAGAATTATAATTCCAAACATGGTCAATATGTGAATTTGTTTTACTTTACTATAGTTGTATGTTATAATGGAGGGAAAAGTTATGAGGAAAATAAAAGATGATAGTGATGACAAAAAAATGGACAAGAAAGAAAAGAGCATCAATGAAACATTTGAAAATGTAAAGAGTGCAAAAGGAAGGGAGGTAGTAGAAAAACAGGATGATTTTGAAATGTTTTATGTACTTTAAAAAAAAGATCTTTATTTAATAATCAGTTTCATAAGCAATCCTCCCTTTCTTTTCTTTGTATATAGAAGTGATATTTTTTGTTTGTTAAATTCATAATTATAAAAGATAAAATAAAAAAGGAACTCAAGATATATCTAAAGTCCATTGTCTGTTGTGAAACCAAATGACAATCAACATGTTTTCAGATGGGCAACTAACTGCATTGTTTTCATGTTCTTATTGATGATGATGTGACAATAAAAATAATTTGCATTCTTTCAGTGACTAAATGATTCCCTGAAAAGCAAATAGCCTTGTTATGAAAGGGAAATTCCACTAATCAAATAAATTGATTTTTTAATTAAAATTAAAAATCAATTTCTGACATGAAATAGCTACAACCAAAGGTTTCTGGTTGTTCAAAGGTGACAGAGTACAACACAATAAGGAATAATAGATGGCCTTATATACAGAAGGAAGAAAGAAAATAAAGGAATAACACGTGAAATGTCACATAATTATAAAATTACTTTTGCATGTCAAATAGTGATATAAAAATTTTTTAAAAATTGTTAGCTACATGTTGATGCTATCCAAAGACTTCCAACTATAACTAATATGAGGATGATTACAAATACTAAACAACTATTGCCAAAAGACCAATAGAGCCATATAGGTGTTATGATGGGAGAAAATCCTGCCATCGATAATAGAACTGTAGCCTCCTACTCCTGAACTAAATTGAGGTTACTGAACCTCAGCAAATTCTGCCAAAAACAACAGCCCAAATAGGTGAGATCTTCTATGGTTTCTGATTATTGGTAGTATCATAATTATCTACCATAAGTCATTAGCATAGATGATCGAATGTTAAAACTATGGGTATATA
Organism: Monodelphis domestica; assembly: GCF_027887165.1. Classification (NCBI taxonomy): domain Eukaryota; kingdom Metazoa; phylum Chordata; class Mammalia; order Didelphimorphia; family Didelphidae; genus Monodelphis; species Monodelphis domestica. The sequence continues at coordinate 273,815,971 of NC_077232.1, forward strand.
CGCAAAGATGTCATATATATATATATATTTATATGTATTTTGTCTTCATGTGTGAATAGCATTTAATAATCCATTATTATATATAGTGTTTTTCTATATATAATACCTAGATGCACACAGATACACATATATTATGTACATATAATCAGCATTAAATATTTATGCACATATATTTATTGTCAATGTGTGATGATGTCTATATGTAAAAACATACATGTATGTGGGTGGGGGTGTATACTCTAGACTTTTGCAGAGGGTAAGAAAGTGATTTTGACCATTTATTCACATATTAATATAAAGTAAATATTTTGCATAATTCTAGTTATAAAAACTATTTGGAATTTTTTAAATTTCAGATATTATAATTATCTTTTATTGGTTTGGTAAAGTTAAGTCATTTTTGAAAGAATAGATCTCTAAAGCCTAAGTCTTTTTTAGCTTTTAAAATGTTGTATGCTTATCACTGCTTCACATTTCTGTCCTCTCTTTTATCTGGTGACAGCAATGAACCACTCATTGTATTAGGGAGATACACTTTTTTTTTCAACTTACCACAACAGCAGCATTTACTTTTATAATTTTAGAGCTATAAAATGTTTTAAAGATAATCTAGTACAATCCCTTCATTCTGCTGATAGAGAAACTAGCTAGGGCTGGTTAAGGGGCTTAACTCCAGTAGTACATCTAGCAAGTGTTAAGATCCAAAACCAAAAATCCAATCTCCAGCCATTGGCTCAATGTTCTTCCTTCAACCAGGATATCTCCACCTAACTAATGCTAATTAATAATTAATCCTATCACACCACAGTGAACCTATGTTAGTAGCAAAATGTTTCTGAGTTTTATAGGACCCATCATATGCCTATGAGAAGATTAATATAGTGAAAATTGGAGGAGCTTGTTTCAAATCTTGCCTCTGACCTTAGGCAAAAGTGACAATCATAACTTTGAACATGAATGAGATGAACTCACCCATAAAATGTAGACAAATAGGAGAGTGGATTAGAATCCAGAATCCTACCATATGTTGTCTACAAGAAACACACCTGAAGCAGATAGATACTCGCAAGGTCAGAATTAAAGGTTGGAGTAAGACCTATTGGGCCTCAACTGACAGAAAGAAGGCAGGACTTGCAATCATGATATCAGACAAAGCCAAAGTAAAAATAGACCTGATTAAAAGGGATAGGTAAGGTAAATACATCCTGATAAAAGGGAGTATAGATAATGAGAAAATATCACTAATCAACATGTATGTACTAAATGGCATAACATCCAAATTTTTAAAGGAGAAACTAGTGGAGTTGAAGGAGGAAATAGATAGTAAAACTATACTAATGGAAGACTGGTCATTATTTTTTCCCCCTTTTCTTTGTTTCCCTTTGAAACATATAGAGCTGTTTGCCGCAATTCTTCAAGGTCCATCTCAGGCAATGTGTTCTAAAATAATACCTAATCACTTTGCAAGAGTTATTGACAAAGAGCTTTCTAACTTGTCTTATGCTATTTTCGTTAGATAAATCAAAATCCAGGTATCTACCCCCAACCTCAGTTATTCTGTCCATGAGTCTGGAGGGTGTCTCTTCCTCATTTTGCTTAATTTTTTCAAATTCTTTCCTCTTATCTGTACTGTCTGCACATTCTCTCATTGCCCTTAGGATGGCCTCTCTACAACGGTATAGTTGTAAAAGGTCCTCAGAGTTGTTATAGTCCCATTTGGGATCCTGAGATGGCCACTGTGCTGCATTGCACCCCCAGGTTTTGTTGACATGAGATATTATTTTATTTTCCTCACGTTCAGTTAAAAAAGCCTGTAGCAAATTTTCAACGTCCTTGTAAGACAGATTATACTGAAAAAAATGTCTGCCATCTCTTTTGTTACTAAAAAGGGATCTTGTTCATATGTGGGGATATTTCGTATAAATTCATTTATTTCTTGGGGAGTAAACGGTATATTGTACCATAAAGTCACCACATCCCCGTTCTGTCCTATTTCAGGTACACTTCTCTTAGAGGAAACAGGCCTCTAGTTGAATTTGGTACCTGTGGGTCAGTTCAACAAAGACAAGTTTTTCTAGAAGGACAAGATCTCCTTTGGGCTGAAATTTGGTTTTGTGTAGGAGAAGGAGCATGAGAAACTGGGATTGCAGGGGAAAGGTCTCTGGGATTAAATTCAGCCAAGATTTGCTGACCATGAGAGAGCTAGTCTGTTAGCTGAACTATAGGGAAGGTGTTTTCCATCTCTATTTCGGGGAAGGAAATTTCCTCATTCAAAGGTTCAGAAATAGGTCTGTTTCTGGTATGGTGGATATTTGCCAATTGATCCTGTAAGAAACATTTTAAATTGTCTAATTGGGCTTGCATGTTTTCTTGCATGTTTTTTATGTTCTCCTGCATTTTATCCTCAATTTTTTTTTATTTTAGCATCTCTAAACACAGTATTGAGAAGTACAAAAATGGCATTACCTAATAATATAAAAAATTGGAGATATGCTGTATTCCTCAATATCCCTAATTCTTCAACCGCCACATAAATGCTGAAGAATGTAATATTCATTTATATATATATATATATATATATATATATATATATATATATATATATATATATATATATATATATATATATATATATATATATATATATATATATATATATATATATAGTAATTATTTTTCTAGTGGACTTCACAAAACACATGGGAAGCAGGATGAAGCCAAAACTTTCTACAGGTTTTCCCCACTCCTAATCTAAGCAATTGTTCCTTAAGGGAAAGGAGATTTAGAAACAGCTCTCCCAGCCAGGACCTTAGTGTCCTGTTGCTAAGATTTAAAACAGCTGCGTTCTATCTAATTTAAGGAGAGAGGGAGAAAAGAAAAAAAATTAAATCCAAATTTACTTACCTCTATAGCTGATCAAAATAATTAAAAAGGGATATTTATTATTAAAAAGGGATAGTCACAGTAGAAAAAAGGTTTAGGAAAGTTAAGAAGATTGAGGGTATTTTGTCAAAAGTGACGTGGTCAGCCAAAACTGTAAAGGTTAAAATTATGGTTGAGAGTGAAAGTAATAATTATTTTAGTCGCCACCTAATGAAACACCCAAGTCAGCTGGAAATTTTATGGTGATTTAATTGATAGTGGAGGAGATTAAGAAGAAGGAAGAGGAAAGGAGTAGATTTTCTCCCCCCCCCCCCAACCTGGCTAGTACAGAGCAGGGAGATTAGGAGATAATGTTTTGGAGTATGAAGGAGGAAGGAGTAACCTTGAACTCCAAAAAGGAAAGGGCTAAACCAAGATGCCTGAACCTGAAATCAGCTCCAGGGCAAACTCACCGCCAAACCCATACAAAATAACTGCCACCACTCTAAGATTGTCAGAATGCCCAGCAAGGTGCCAGTCAGAGTCGCCTCTCCAGGGAAAGAGGAAGAGAGAGAAAATGACGTGCCTTATATAGACGGTTTTACATCACTTTCCTGCATCTCATATGTACCAATGATATCTTAGCTTGACTTGGGTCAGTCCAGGGGTCTGTCTGCTTTTTCTGCACATGTCTGTTGAAGGCCATTTCCTCAGATAATTAAATCTTGAGTTTGGTGCAGACCTTCCTAATCTTGTTAAACTAAGGAGGGTGAAGAAATGCAGGGTTCCCAAGTCCTGATTCTGTTAGTCCAAGTATCTCTATTGTTATTGATTATGAAATAGCTTAATCAGATATTCTAAAGTCTAGTCTGATTAGGGTAGAATAGTTTTAAAATTCACACTTCCCTATCCCTTTTAATTAGGTCTATTTTTACTTTGGCTTTGTCTGATATCATAATTGCAACTCCTGCCTTCGTTCTGTCAGGTGAGACCCAATAGGTCTTACTCCAACCTTTAATTCTGACCTTGTGAGTATCTATCTGCTTCAGGTGTGTTTCTTGTAGACACCTATAGTAGGATTCTGGATTCTAAGCAACTCTCCTTTTTGTCTACATTTTATGGGTGAGTTCATCCCATTCACGTTCAAAGTTATGATTGTCACTTTTGAATTCCCTAGCATTTTGATATCCTCTCCTAGTTCTGTTCTTTCTTCTTTTGCTATATCCTTTTGAACCAGTGGTTTACTTTTAATCAAGCCCCCTATTCCCCTCCCATAATATGCTTCCCTTTTTGGCTCCTCCCTTTTTGTTCCCTTGTTTTTTTAGGGTCTATTAAGTTCCCTCCCCCCTCTCCTTCCCTCCTTTTTTTGTACTCCCTCCCCCTTGCCCCCCTTAGTTTTCCCTTCTTCCTTCCCCTATAGGATATGATAAACTTCAAGATCCCAATGGATCTAGATGCTCTTCCCTCTCAGAATTGATTTCACTGAGAATAATGTTTGGGTATTACCTATTAGTACTCTCTTCCTCTCCCTCTTATAAGAGTATTCTTCAAGATCCCAATGGATCTAGATGCTCCTCCCTCTCAGAATTGATTTCACCGAGAACAATGTTTGGGTATTACCTATTAGCACTCTCTTCCTCTCCCTCTTATAAGAGTATTCTTCCCCTCCCCTTCCCATGTGTATCTTTGTGTGACAAAGATTATTCTATTTATTTTATTTCTTCAAGTATCTCTTGGTACCATTATCTATTCCCCCCCCCAGCCTTTTTTCTTTTTTTTGCATATCATTTTATAGTCCTCAATGCCCCAATCTTTTCCTATGAATGATTCTTCTATTTACTATAATAATGAAAACATTCTTGAGAGTTACAAATAACATTTTCCCATATATTAATATATATAATTTTATCTAATTGTAGCCCTTAAATAAGAGAGTTTGAATTTAAAAAAACATTTTTCTCCTTTTCCCTCTCTTTCATATTTACCTTTTCATGTTTCTCTTGTTCTTTCTGTTTGGATATCATACTTTCCACTTAGTTCTGGTCTTTTCCTTACAAATACTTGGAAATCTTCTATTTTGTCAAAGACCCATACTTTCCCCTGGAAATATACAGTCAGTTTTGCTGGATAGATGATTCTTGGTTGAAGACCCAGTTCTCTTGCCTTTCTGAATATCGTATTCCAGGCCTTGCAGTCCTTTAGTGTGAAAGCTGCCAGGTCTTGTGTGATCCTGATTGGTGCTCCTTTGTATCTGAATTTCCTCTTTTTGGCTTCTTGTAGAATTTTCTCCTTAGCTTGAAAGCTCTAGAATTTGGCAATTACATTCCTGGGAGTTGGTTTTTTTTGGGGGGAGGGGTTAGTGTAAAGGGTGTTATATGAACTCTTTCAATGTCAATTTTGCCCCCTTGTCCAACAGCATCAGGGCAGTTTTCTTGGATGGTTTCTTGTAGTACGATGTCAAGGTTTCTGTTTATTTCTGGCTTTTCAGGTAGACCAATGGTTCTCAAGTTGTCTTTCCTTCCGCAGTTTTGCTGATCTGTCACCTTGTCAGTGAGATATTTTAGGTTTTCTTCTATTTTGTCAGTCTTTGGGCTTTGCTTTATTAATTCTTACTGTTTTGCAAGATCATTGGTTTCCAGTTTCTCAATTCTGGTCCTTAAGGCCTGGTTTTCTGCTTTAATCTTTTGGTATTCAGCTATGATTTCTTGTTGTTGTTGTTGTTGTTGTTTGAACTATTTCCCACTTCTCTTGCCAGAAGGCTTCCATCATTTTGAGAAGCTCCAATTTAAATACTTCCAGAGCTTGTGGGAAATTTAGGTTTTTTAAAGAAAGTTTTGCCTTTGTTTGAATTTTGTCCTGTATTTCCTCTGTAGCCTGGGTTTTTCCTCCGTCAAAATTTTTGAGAGTCACTGTCTTTTTTTGTTTTGTTTTTTTGAAGGATTTTGAGGCTCCTGTGCACAATTATCCATCACTATGGATGTTTTACCTTCCCTTTTTAGTCAGAAATCTGAGTGAGCTGGGCAGGTTCTCTGTGTATGGAGTTAAGGAGCAAGGATTTTTCCTGAAGCAAGCTCTCAAATCTCTGCTGTCCTTTGCAACTCTTCTCTGTGCTACCTTCCCAGGGGAGCCCAAGGTCGGCGCTCCCCTGCCCTTCTGGGTTTCCAGTCTAGCTGCTTTCAGGGGTAGATCCCCAGCATTCCTAGTCAGCTCCCATGGACCTAGAGGTGCCCCTTGCTTTCTCTAGAGGTGTCCCTCGCTCACTCACTGGTTCTGGAATGGGTTGGCTCTGGCTCCGTAGGTGGGGTGGGGGAGGGTGGATCGGCTTACATTTGGGTGGGAGCTTTTTCACCCTCTTATAGTGTGGAAATGCCCAAATCCCACGTACCTCTAGTCTCTATATACTCAAATGGATGGGATAGAATCAATTGCAACTCCTCAAATATATTGTTTCATCTGTTTCTCCCAACATCTAGAGAGTTCTCTCATTCTTATCAATATAACTGATTTTCTCTTCTTTGATGATACCTAATAATCTGACATTTTCAAAATTATAAACAATTCTCAATTATCCACCCCAACAGAAAGGACATTTGTTATTAGATAATGACTTTCATAGTGCTTTAAGAATCAAATCCTTCAATACTTCGCCCTACTGTACAGTTCCTCTGTTCTTCTGAAAATTATTTTTAAGGTCTTTTGAGGTAGTCTATATCAGTGTGTGCTGGGGAGAGGAAGTGTCCTGTGTCTAGACTGCCACCATGCTTACCTGGAAGTCCAGAGGAATCATTCTTGACTTCACTCTCTCTGACCCCTGCCCCTTTCCCCCAATCTGATCTGTGTCCAAGTGTCATCAGTTTACAAAAGCCTTTATAAAAATCTCTCAATCAACCAGTTTCATAGTGAGAAAAGAACTAATTATACTGCTTCCAAGACCAATGGAAAGGACATTATGACCATTAAATTAGCTAGTGGTCTTGGTTCTGTTGGCCAAGGGCTTCCCCTAATAATTGGGCAGGAATAGGAACTGGCTTTTTTTGTAAACCTTTATTCTGCTTAGAAACTTCAGAGCATGTACGTGCCCACTGTTCTGTTCACTAGGTCCCTTTACTAAATATATTCATCATTTTACTCAGAATAACCTTCCAAATCACAAAATATGCAAATGCAGGGGCAGATCTAGCATCAAAGCAGGGTATTTTGGAGTTCCCCATTTAATGGGTTCCAAAGAAGTATTCCATCAACACTGGGTCATATTTTACTTCCTCAAATCCCTTTTCACTTCTCTTTTGTTGCTTACTTCTGCCTTGTCTCAATCAACTTGTTTCCAAGAAAGGGGGTTTTTTAGGGGGGGAGGATAGAAGAGAAGAATATTTTTAGTATTTTCAATTATATCATATTTTTAATCTTTAGAAATGTTTTAATAAAGTTATTTGGCTTATTTATTTGGAGGTAAATTCATGTTGTCATAGTAAGGATATATATTAAGTCTTAAAAAATAGTATATGAGGGAAACTGTCTAGGAGTAAGCTGGATCCAGTCTGAATAAGCAAGAGAGCCCACTGTTAAATTTTCAGTGTGAGCAGTTATATCTCAAACATCAACAAATGCAATTGATTGTTTTGTTGATTGTCTAGACTTAAGTTTTGGAGGCAACACTAATACTATAGATTAAACCTAAAAGTATGCCTTGTGTAGATTGTTTTTATTGTTTGAGAATTCGTTGTTAAGTACTTACTAGCATACCCTTGGGATTGTCCTCTAGTCTCTATATACTCAAATGGATGGGATAGAATCAATTGCAACTCCTCAAATATATTGTTTCATCTTCCCCCAACATCTAGAGGGTTCTCTCATTCTTATCAATATAACTGATTTTCTCTTCTTTGATGATACCTAATAATCTGACATTTTCAAAATTATAAACAATTCTTAATTATCCACCCCAACAGAAAGGACATTAGTTATTAGATAATGACTTTCATAGTGCTTTAAGAATCAAAATGCCCTTTTCTTACTAACACTCCAATGAAGGAAAAGCTTAAGAGCTTGAAAAGCAGTGAGAGGGAGTAGGTGGGGGAGTGTTTAGGATAATGGACTGAGAGACAATTCAGTCAGAAAAAGGCCCATGGCTAATTATCCTGGAAAGATTGGGATGTAACTCATTTTGCCATCCTCCCTCATTTGTTGATTACAATCCTTTTGGGGTCCTGTCCTGACCTCCCAGAAGACTGAAAACCCAATACAATCATGCTGTTTGGAAGTACCTGAATAGTAAAATGGAATAAGTTAGCATTCCTTTGCCATAATTTTTACTCACACTGAACTATTAGGCCACATGTAGACAGGTACTTCACAATGTTTTCTGATTAGCTGAGTGACTGTTTCCAAACTTGCTGTATCAATCACTCTTGATTATGCTTGTTTTATCCTCTTTACCAAATCATAAAGTTAATTTCACTTTTTTTGTGGCCTTCATTTCTTTTTTCTACATTTATCAGAGTCTGCGGTAGGAACACAATAGTTTTGGGGGTGGGAATTGGTAAAGAGGCTCCCGGATCATTCCAGTGGGAAGACAACACTTTAGCCTTGTGGCTCCATACAACCTCTGACTTCATAAGTTGACTTTAAAATGCTTGGGCTTCAATTTTCTATCTGTTGCTTTGGAGCTAGTTATATATCTTGTAAAAAGAGACTTGCCTTAGGGAGTAGTTACCATTCCCAGATCTTGTGCTTTGAGACTGCCCAAGAACAAAGCCTTTCCCCCAACAATCTTATGCTACTACCATTGATGTAAAACAGTTAGAGGAAGCCAAAATGAATAACAACACCCCCCTTCTTTTTTCCACATTTGTTGATAGGCAGAGCCAGATTCATGCATAAAGAGTGAAAGGGATGTTTTCCAAGCTTTGCCAGCCAGCCTAGTTGTACAATCAGCACCAGAATTACCAACATGAAGTCCAAGGTCATAGAATAGCTAAGGACAGTGATCAATAAATGATTATAGATTTAACATGGTAGCGCCTGCCACCTATGGCCTCTATCTGTCTCCTGGGATTTTCCCATTTCTTTGCCCTGATTCAATCCCAGCTGTTGATTCTGCCCTCCATTTTTGCCTTATGTGCATCCCTGGGAGACCTGGATTCAGCCCATCTACCTATGCCCTCTGTTTCTCCAGTATATTTGTCTAGGATATAAACTATATGCCTGTGACCTCCTCCTGTGTCTTCTGAGGATGGCTTCTGTCAGGCCTCTGGCCTTTTCCTAAGGGCCTTCTCTATTGTTCCAGAAGTTGTTCCCAGACCAGACTAACCCGCATTTGGTACCTCCTGTCTTCCAAATGCCCAGAGTTATACCTTCCTCACCTACTACCTATTGTGAGGTGACCTCAAGAAACCCAATACTGTCACCTATCAGGGCCCTGAACAATCAGCTTAATCACTTCCCTTACTCAATTTACTTTTTTCCTGGTTGTGATAAATCTGCCTGAACTCATTCCTCAATATCGGGAGCAGGTAACTCGGTGGATAGAAAGTCAAGCCTAGAAATGGGAGGTCTTGCATTCAAAGCTGACCTCAGACACTTTCTAGCTGTGTAATCATGGGTAAGTCACTTAATATCCTTTGACTAGCCCTTACCACTCTTCTGTCTTGGATCCAAAACGCAGTAAAGATTCTAAAATGGAAGGTAAGAGTTAGAAAAAATTAGTTAGCATATGTCATATCCTCTCTGTTTCAGTGGTTCTGAGCCCCTGGCTCTTATTGTATAAAAGCTTCCCTACCACCCACTGCTACCTCCTTTATTCCTATTTCTCTCCTATTTCCTCTAAATCCCACTCTGCTCTGTACATTCCTTTCACTGTGCTCTCCAGAATGCCTAGTCTATAGGTAACAAACTTGTTTTCATCTTAACATTTACCTTTCTTATTCCTTCCCACTTCTACTCATTGACAGCTATAGCTTTCTTTCTTGATGACAATCTCCCTGGCCACATTTTTCAGCACCGATTTTCATACCTCTAATTCACTAACTAGTCATGGTGGGTATTTGGAATACTCCCCGATACCCATTAGCACTTCCAGACTCTCTCTTTACCACAATCACTCAGTAATCTCTCTTTCTTTAAGCTTTATTCAACTTATATTTATCATCCAACTGAGATTATGATAGCTATTATCTACAGGACACTCTCCTTTTACAATAAGTTCAGTTCCTGGCTCATAGTTGTCTTGTCCCCCATTTCTGCTTTCATACTAGGGGATTGCAGCATATTGATATTGATATTCCCTTAAATACCTTAACTTCTCAACTCTTCAAATTATTTATTTCCTATGATGTCCTCTTCCACACCACTTCAGCTGGTGTGGAATGAACAGACCATTGATCTTGCTACCACCCACTTCCATGATCATGACCTCTGACATTCTCTCATCTGATCACAACCTTTTATTATTCCGTCTTTCCTCTACTTAAGATGCCTAGTTTTGTTCTTCAACCTCACAGTGACCTTTTATCTGTCCACTCTTTAATTCTTTCTTAGTCCATCACCCCTGCATTGGCTACACTCTCCTCCCTTCTCCATCTTGATACTTTGGTGAACCAGCTCAATTCTAGACTATTCTTTACTTTCAAATTCCTTTGCTCCCTAATCCAGCTGTCAGTGCAAAATCTCCACCTTGGATTACTCTCCCCATCTGCTTCATTTGATTCTATGTATTGTGGAAAGGAAAACTGAAGCAAGTTCTGGATTTTCTGCCACTCAGGTAGAACAAACAGCAGTTGGAATGTTAGAGAGAAAATATTGACAAGAATGATAGTTGGTGTGGGGAGGGACGACTTGGACTGGCAGTTAGTCTCAGGAACATCTTTTTCCTGGCCCTCGGACTGGAAGGAATTCTCTCTCCCTGTCTCTGAATAGAAGTACCTCTATTCCTGAACTTTTCCCATCTGTGTGCTCTACCTGGATTCCTGTGATCTTGTCATTGAAGAAAAGGATTTAAGGGGAGTGGTTTGAACTGTAAGTCAATCTTTAGGGGGTATCAGCCAGAAGAGATAGGCTCAACCAGCTCTGAAAGTCAGACCCTTTTCTTCTTGCTATCTGCTAATGATTTTGAACTTAAGAAAGCTAGCATAGATTAGTATAGATAGGAATAAAAGAAACCCTCCACCAGCTGGCCTCTGCTCAAAGGCTGAGACTCAAACCCAGTCTAGGGAAATCCTGATTCTCTCTTCTTTGTTACGTCCCCAATCCAAATGTGTTTTAAAATTCATCTTTATTTAAATAAACCACAGTCAGATAAAAGGACTATCATTTCAGGGGGACATAGAAGGAGCAGAACCTAAGGACAGCCATTTCAACCATAGACGGTCCTTATCGGACCCCTGCTGGATGACCTTGGTCCAAGGAGAGATTTGTCCCTCAGGAGGGTTCGTGCTTACCTACTCTGGGGTATCTTCAACATAAATCAATAGAGAAGACATCCCCTCAGGCTATCAGAGTTGTGCTCAATATTTGTGGGTGTCCCTCAAAGCTCCATTCTGGTCTCTTTCTCCCTCTGTACTACTTCACTTGGTGATCTCTTCAGTTCTCATGGGTTTGATTACCATTTCTCAGATCTAAACTTAATTCCTCTTCTGAACTCTAGTCTTGCATCTCCGCCTGCTTATTGGACCTCGAAAACTGATTGTTACCATAAGATGAAGACATTTTAAACTCAACATGACCAAAATAGAACATGTTATTTTTCACACTTAATATTCCCCTCTTCTGAACTTCCTTTAACTGTCAAGGGCATCACTAGCTTCTCAGTCACCCAGGCTCACAATCTAGGTGTTGTCCTCAACTCCTTACCCTCTCTCACTTACTTCTCCTATATCCTGTCTGTTAATAAATAATTCCTGTTTATTATACCTTTGCAACATTTTTTGTATATGCCACTGTCTGTCCTCAGGCACTGTTGCCACCCTGGTATAGGTTCACATCTCACATCCAGACTTTTGCAAAAACCTGCTGGTTGATCTCTCTGCCTCAAATCTTTCTCTAGTTCACCCACTACTTATTTATGTTTTTGATCATGTCACTCCCATCCCCTGACCTAATATGGCTGTCTCTCATGTTAAGATTTCTTTTCCTCCTCATCTTTGCCTCTTGGCATTTCTGGCTTCCTTCAAGTACCATCAAGAGGCCTTTCCAAGTCCCCCTTAAAGTTACTGCCTTCCTTCTAAAATTATCTCCCAAATACCCTTCATATATCTTGATTGTACAGAATCGTTTGCATGTTTATCTCCTCCATTAGACTGTTAACTCCTTGAGGACAGATTGGTTTTGTATCTCCAGTGCTTAGTACAGTTAAATTTGTGGACTTATGTATTTTGCAAAAAAGGAAATAGACAACAAGAGAAATTTAGCAGTTTTTCTAAGTAGTAAGGTTTTGGGATTCAAATCCAAATCTGGTGACTTCAAAACCATTGCTCTTTCCATTGCCTTCTTTGTAATTGTTTCTTTGGGACTGGGCAGCTCTTTCTATGAAATGGAATTAGGTCAAGAGCTACTTTTTCCATTCATGTGTTGATTGTTGTATTTTTAAATAAGCCAAATGAACATTTATTTCTCATCAGCATTTCAGGTGCTATGAGGTATATATGTTGGATTTATAAAATATGATCCTTATGAAAGTATCAGTCTAGTTGGGAACTTCAGTATATGAGGAATTAATTTGCATTTCTACTGTGCTTTACGTATCACAACCCCATTTTAAAAACAATATTAAATAGAATAAAACTAAGCACAAACTTGTGTTGTGGTACAGATGAGGCAGCTAGGTGACCCAGTGGATAGAATGCTGGGCCTAGAGACAGGAAGATTCATCTTCCAGAGTTCAAATCCAGACTTAGACACTGCCTAGTTTTGTGACTAGGAAAATCAGTTAACCCTGTTAGCTTCACTTTCCTCATCTGTAAAATGAGCTAGAAAAGGAAATAGCAAACCACTCAGTATTTTTACCAAGACTATCCCAAATAGGGTCATGAAGAATTCGATACAACTGAAGTGACTGAACAACAACCAATGAAGAGCTCAACAAGAATTAATTTTAGAAAGGATTTCACCACATTTTCACAGTTACCTTGCCCCCTATATCCTAACTCACTACCTGCAAGTACCACATTTTTTGTGGTACAGATGAGGCAGTCCATTTTATCTTGCATTAGAGTGAATCTAAATCAATTCATTGGAAAACTGTGATCATTTTGTAACACACCTAAAATAATAAGTGACTTCATGACTTGGTTTGGAAATCATTCTCCTAGGCAATTGATTTTTAGAAGTTTTACTAATTTTTCCCAGCTCTTCTCTTTTGAATTATTCTTTATTATGAAAGATTTATTAAACAACAATTATATCCTAGGCACTGGGTGGGGTTCTAGGGAAACAGACACAAATGAGTCAAACTCTGTCCTCAAAAATCTTTCAATCTATCAGGAAAACATATCTATATATAAATATATTCCACTCTCAAATTCTCAACTCTGATTTGTGAGGAAGAGATTATAACACCAGTGAGATTGGCAAACAAATGCAAGGAAATGGAAGCTTGAAGAAACTGTCAATCAAGGAGAGAAGGAAGGAAGATTCCAAAAAAGAATCTGGTCAGGGAGGCAGTTAAGAAAAGCCAGTATCTGAAACTGTCACTTCTTCTTTTTCTCTTGGACTCTGGAGAAGGAGCCAGCAGAGAAACTGCTCTGATTCCTGGCTAGTGATTTAACATTGAAAAGATTGAAGCATAGCTCTGAAGAACCTTTTCAGTTATCAACAATATCCCCTCAGAGACAAATTAACTTTACTTCCCTGTATTGAATCTCATAAAAGATTCTTAAGGGGACCCTAACTTCCCTCTTTCCCTTCTCCCATCAGCCTTAACTTCCCTTCTTTAAGAATAAACCCCTTTCAGAAAGAGCCATAGTGTGTGAATAGTCTTTTTGAAATTCCTGATAACTCATCACATTGAGAAGAGCCCTTAGGACCAACTAAGAGAGAGACAGGAAGTGGGGTGGGGGGAAGGAGTGAGAATCCTAGCTTTCCCTCTAACCTATTTCCTGGTGTCATTGCTCCAGCACTTCTCTGCTACCTTAAATATCCTAGTGAGGAGCATCTATTACAAATCTGATTAGTTTCAGGTTTCATTTCCAATAATACAGATTCCATTCTATGAGACTCATCCATGTCTTCAAAAAAATCTCCCCTGGCATAATGGAGGTCTTTTTTGCTGCTAGAGCACACTGGCCATCTACCTGTCAATCCTTGTTCTCTCCATGATAACCACTCTTTTTCTTCTGTCATAAAATGCTTTAATTACCTACTTCATTCCTGTGTTTCTCTGGACCCTTATTGATTATATGTTACAGCTTACACATACCTACCATAAAAATATACAAAATGTGTATTCTGTGGATAGAGTGCTAGATATCAGGAAGGAATTTAGACTTTACCTCAGACATTCAGTATCTATGTGACCCTGGGTAAGTCTTAACCTTTCCTAACCTCATTTTTATCATCTGTAAAATGGGGATAATAATAGCACCTACTTTATAGGTTTAATGTGAGGATCATATAAGATCATATACATAAGCACTTGGAAAATCTTAAATTCTATCAGCAGCAGCATCATTACAATAGACAAAGAAACTCAGCTAATTTAGGATAGGAAAGGCACTAGAAACAGGACAGTCGTTAGGAAAGGTTTCATCTAGGTGATGCTTGAGTTGAGACTCAAGGCAACCTCTTTTTTTTTTTTTAACACTTATCTTCTGCCTTAGAATCTTGATTCTAAGGCAGAAAAAAGCAAAGACTAGGCAATGGGGGGTTAAGTGACTTGTCCATGGTTATATACCTAAAAATTATCTGAGGTCAGATTTGAACCCAGGACCTCTCATCTCTATCTACTATGCTACCTAACTACCCCTGAAACCAGAAATTCTAAAAGATAGAAGTGAGGAGAAAATGTATTCCAGATATAGTAGACAGCCAGTGAAAAGTAAATTAAAACAATATATTAGGCATCCAGGGTCCCCTACCTCTTTACATGATGGGAAGTTGGTTTCATCATCTTAACTGAGACCAAGTTTTATCATTATAATTAATCAGAGTTTCATTGCCTTTTAATGCTGCATTTTTTTACATAATTGTAATAGTATATATTGTTCCCTTTAGACTTAATGATATCTGGCTACTTCAAGACTTGATTGATTTTTTTAATAAAATATTTCTGGTCAGAAGCCCAACAGATTCAAAAGGAAAAGAAAATTTAAAATATAATTCTGAATCAACTGGGTTACTTGAAGATTTTCTCAGTGAAGTTAGATTTATTTGATAGTGATTGAAACAGCATGCTGTTGTCTGAAAAAGCCAACCCCAAATCAATTTGAGAGAAGCACTGGTCACCTAAATTGCTAGGAAAATTATGCAAATAGCTATTGCTATGCATCATTTACATCTGTTAAACCTCATTTGCAAAGGGGATTTTGGGGCAACAGTTGTAACACCCATGGAAAATAATACACTTCCATTATAGGCAAGGCTAATCCTGGGCAGTACTGTGAAATTTTCTCCCCTTAGTCTTTCTCCCAAAGATACAGAGTACCTTCATGCTCCTTCCCCACAACTGTTCAGACAATAGGAGTCCTTTCTAGACCTAATATTCTGTGACTTTATAACCTGACCTGGATTTGAATATGAACTCTATTGCTTTCTAGAGATATGGACTTAACACAAGTCATGTAATTCCTCTGAGCTTCAAAAATTTGGGCCATGAAGTCCCTTCTAGCTCATCTTCTACATGTTTACTTATCTTTACCTATACAGTATAGTGTGAGGAATGGAATGCATTGTAATAATAAAAGATTGTCTAAATAGGCATTACTGTTATTTTTACTTTCCTGGATATCTCTTCACCTCAATGGAAACTTTTTCTTCTACTAATAGAAAGTTTTATCAAATGGAGGGAAATAAAACAGAAATCCTTGATTAAGCAACTGATAATATTTTTTCTCTAAGTATAACATTGTTTATTTTTTAATATTTTATTTTCCTAGTTATATGTAATAACAATTTTCAACATACATTTTATGAAATTATAAGATCCAAACTCCCTCCTCCCTGAAATGGAAAGCAATTAAGTAACCCCAATCAACTTTTTTTAAAATATATTTTATTTGATCATTTCCAAGCATTATTCGTTAAAGACATAGATCATTTTCTTTTCCTCCCCCCCACCCCCCCTATAGCCGATGCGTAAATCCACTGGGCATTACATGTTTTCTTGATTTGAACCCATTGCTTTGTTGATAATATTTGCATTAGAGTGTTCATTTAGAGTCTCTCCTCTGTCATGTCCCCTCAACCGCTGTATTCTGGCAGTTGCTTTTCCTCGGTGTTTCCACTCCCATAGTTTATCCTTTGCTTATGAATGGTGTTTTTTTCTCCTGGATCCCTGCAAGTTGTTCAGGGACATTACACCGCCACTAATGGAGAAGTCCATTACGTTCGATTATACCACAGTGTATTAGTCTCTGTGTACAATGTTCTCCTGGTTCTGCTCCTCTCACTCTGTATCACTTCCTGGAGGTCGTTCCAGTCTCCATGGAACTCCTCCACTTTATTATTCCTTTTAGCACAATAGTATTCCATCACCAACATATACCACAATTTCCTCAGCCATTCCCCAATTGATGGGCATCCCCTTGTTTTCCAGTTTTTGGCCACCACAAAGAGCGCAGCTATGAATATTTTTGTACAAGTCTTTTTGTCCATTATCTCTGGGGTACAGACCCAGCAGTGCTATGGCTGGATCAAAGGGTAGATATTCTTTTGTCGCCCTTTGGGCATAGTTCCAAATTGCCCTCCAGAATGGTTGGATCAGTTCACAACTCCACCAGCAATGAATTAATGTCCCTACTTTGCCACATCCCCTCCAGCATTCCTTACTTTCCTTTGCTGTTATGTTAGCCAATCTGCTAGGTGTGAGGTGATACCTCAGAGTTGTTTTGATTTGCATCTCTCTGATTATAAGAGATTTAGAACACTTCTTCATGTGCTTTTTAATAGTTTTGATTTCTTTATCTGAGAACTGCCTATCCATGTCCCTTGCCCATTTATCAATTGGAGAATGGCTTGATTTTTTGTACAATTGATTTAGCTCTTTGTAAATATGAGTAATTAAACCTTTGTCAGAGGTTTCTATGAAGATTTTTTCCCAATTTGTTGTTTCCCTTCTGATTTTAGTTACATTGGTTTTGTTTGTACAACAGCTTTTTAGTTTGATGTAGTCAAAATGATTTATTTTACATTTTGTGATTCTTTCTATGTCTTGCTTGGTTTTAAAGCCTTTCCCCTCCCAAAGGTCTGACATGTATACTATTCTGTGTTTACCCAATTTACTTATGGTTTCCTTCTTTATGTTTAAGTCACTCACCCATTTTGAATTTATCTTGGTGTAGGGTGTGAGGTGTTGATCTATTCCTAGTCTCTCCCACACTGTCTTCTAATTTTCCCAGCAGTTTTTATCGAATAGTGGATTTTTGTCCCCAAAGCTGGGATCTTTGGGTTTATCGTATACTGTCTTGCTGAGGTCGCTTTCTCCCAGTCTATTCCACTGATCTTTCTTTCTGTTTCTTAGCCAGTACCAAGTTGTTTTGATGACTGCTGCTTTGTAATATAGTTTAAGGTCAGGGACTGCAAGGCCCCCATCATATATATTTTTTTCATTATTTCCCTGGATATCCTTGATCTTTTGTTCTTCCAAATGAACTTTGTTATGGCTTTTTCTAAATCAGTGAAGAAGTATTTTGGTAGTTCAATGGGTATGGCACTAAATAGATAAATAAGTTTGGGTAGGATGGTCATTTTTATTATATTGGCTCGTCCTATCCATGAGCAGTTAATGTTTTTCCATTTGCTCAAGTCTAGTTTTAGTTGTGTGGCGAGTGTTTTGTAGTTGTGTTCATATAGTTCCTGTGTTTGTCTTGGGAGGTAGATTCCTAGGTATTTTATTTTGTCTAAGGTGATTTTGAATGGGGTTTCTCTTTCTGGTTCTTGCTGCTGAGCTGTGTTGGAGATATATAGAAAAGCTGATGATTTATATGGGTTTATTTTGTATCCTGCAACTTGCTAAAGTTGTTGATTATTTCAATTAGCTTTTTGGTTGAATCTCTAGGATTCTTTAAGTAGACCATGGATCTGGATGTTTTTCCCTCTCAGAGTTGATTTCCCTGAGATTAAGGTTTAAGTAAAAAAAAAACCCTCTCTTCCTCTCCTTCTTATAGGAGTTTTCTTCCCCTCCCCTTCCCATGTGAATCTTTGTGTGAGAAAGATTATTCTATTTGGTCTTTCTTTACCCCCTATTTATACATTACATTTCCCCCACATATTAGTATACATAGATTGATATAAATGTAGTCCTTATAGAAGAGAGTTTGAGTAAAAGAAGAAGATAACATTTTTCCCCTTTCCTTAATATTTACCTTTTCAGGTATTCCTTGCTCTTTGATTTTCGGTATCAAACTTTCCACAGAGGTCTGGACTTTTCTTTGCAAAAAGTTGGAAATCTTCTATTTTGTTGAATGCCCATACTTTCCCTTGGAAGTATATAGTCAGTTTTGCTGGGTAGCTGATTCTTGGTTGGAGACCCAGCTCTCTTGCCTTTCTGAAAATCATGTTCCATGCCTTACGATCATTCAGAGTAGAACTTGCAAGGTCTTGTGTGACCCTGATTGGCATTCCTTTATATCTAAATTGTCTTTTTCTGGCTTCCTGTAGGATTTTTTCTTTTGTTTGAGAGTTTTGGAATTTGGCAATTACATTCCTGGGAGTTGTCTTTTGGGGGTTTAGTGTAGTGTTCTGTGAGCTCTGTCAATGGCTGTATTGCCCCCTTGTTCTAGAATCTCTGGGCAATTTTCTTTGATTATATCTTGTATCACCATGTCCAGTTTGGTGTTTATTTCTGGCTTTTCTGGGAGTCCAATTATTCTTAAATTATCTCTTCTCCCTCTATTTTCCAGATCTGTCACCTTGTTGGTGAGATATTTTATGTTCTCTTCTAATTTCTTGGTATTTTGGCTTTGCTTTATTAATTCTTGCTCTTTTACACGATCGTTGTCTTCCAGCTGCCTGATTCTGGCCTTTAAAGCCTGGTTTTCCTTTTCAGTTTCATCACACCGGTTTTGTAGATGCGTGAATTTCTTTTGCATTATTTCCAACTTTTCCTCCCAGAAGGCTTCCATCTTTTTGGTCATTTCTGATTCAAATTCTTCATTGGTTTGTGGAGAGTTTCCATTTCCTTTGGAAGATTTTGGAGCATTTTCTTGTATATCATCTTCTATCTGCTCTGTATTTTGTATTTTGGCTCCATAGAATGTGTCCAAAGTCACCCCTTTCTTCTTATTTTTCTTGGGATTTTGGGGCTTCTGTGCTTCTGTGGAGTTTGCCATCTCTGAATGTGGAGGATTAGCTTTTCTTATCTCTGTCTGGTGTTCAGAGGCTTTAGTCCTGGGCAGATTGTCGGTTCTATGAGGTTTCCCTGGGTTAAATTGAGTATGCCTCACTGGACCTGGAGTGGAAGGGTCAGACCTGGAGGCCACACTCTCCCCTGGCTCTCTGGGTCGGGTTGCTTTCTGGAAGTTGCCTTCAGAATAGCTGGCCGTGAGGCTGTTTTGTCTGCCTGCGGGGGGATGGGCTGCGGCTTCCCGGAGCTCCGAGGGCAGGGACTTTCACTGAGACTTGGATAGCAGGATCCAGCCCGTGAGGCTGTCTTGCCTGCCCTGAGGGTTGCTGTTGTTTCAGACAAGCCTGCTCTCCGCAGGGGGAGCTCTGAGGGCAGTGACTTCACTGGGACTCGATAGAAGGCCCTGAGGGTTGTTGTTGTTTCAAACGACCCTGCTCTCTGAGCCGGGCGGGGCTGCGGCTTCCGGGAGCCTTGGACTCTGAGCTCCTACCCCTTAGGTCCGAGTGATCTCGGGTTCTGGCTTTTGAGGGGGGCCATACCTTTTGATCCGGGTCCAGGTCCAGGAGGAGGATTCCCAGGGTCTATGCTGTTGATCGTTTTGAATTTTGGCGCCTTAGGAGCTTATAGTTTGAGATCGGTCGGGAAGGGTTTTCCGGAGATCTGAACTTTAGCTTTCTCTAAGCCGCCATCTTGATCGGAAGCCTCAACTTTTTTTTTTTTAAGTTTGATTGATTCCTTTTGTTTTTACAGTAGTCATTATGGGTGATCCTTAGCAAGCTCGGTTGCCCAGCAAAATTCGTCAAACTGATCCAGCTCTTTCATGTTGACATGGCAGGGGAAGGCTTATCTGGAGGAGAGACTTCCACCTGCTTCAACATCTCTAATGGCGTGAAACAAGGCTACGTCCTTGCTCTGGTGCTATTCAACCTATACTTCACCCAGGTATTACGACATGCTGTGATGGATCTAGACCAGGGCCTCTACATAAAATACCGACTGGATGGCTCACTATTCGACCTTCGCCGCCTGACCGCAAAAACAAAGACAACAGAGAGACTCATCTTGGAAGCTTTCTTCGCAGATGACTGTGCTCTCATGGCCCACCAAGAAAATCATCTTCAAACCATTGTGGACAGGTTCTCCACTGCAACAAAATTATTTGGCCTGACTATCAGCCTCAGCAAAACAGAGGTGCTGTTTCAACTTGCACCAGGGAGGCCAACTAACCAGCCGTGCATAACTATCGACGGCACACAGCTTTCTAACGTCAACACTTTCAAGTACCTGTGCAGCACCATCGCCAATGACGGGTCCTTAGGCCATGAGATCAATGCCAGGATCCAAAAGGCCAGCCAGGCACTCAGGCGGCTGTGCTCTAAAGTCCTCCAACACAGAGGTGTAAGTACTGCAATGAAACTCAAAGTGTATAACGCAGTGGTCCTCAGCTCGCTCCTGTACGGTTGTGAGACATGGACACTGTACCGGAAGTACATGAAACAGCTGGAGCAATTCCACCAATGATCTCTCCGGTCAATCATGAGGATCCAATGGCAGAACCGATTCACCAACCAGGAAGTCCTCGACAGAGCCAACTCCACCAGCATCAAAGTAATGGTCCTCAAAACCTAGCTACGATGGTCTGGACACATCATCCACATGAACCCACAGTGAATACCAAGACAGGTATTCTATGGTGAACTGTCCAGCTGGACTCAGGAAACAAGGCCAACCAAAGAAAAGATACAAGGATCAGCTAAAGTCAAAAACTTGAAGTGGGCTGGCATTACACCAAAGCAACTAGAACTTGCTGCCTCTGACAGAAGCAGCTGGCGTACCCACATTAACCATGCCGCCGCCACCTTTGAAGATGAACGACGTCAACGTCTTGCCGCTGCACGTAAATGCCGACATCAGGCCACAACCGCACCTCCCGTAACAACTGGTGTTCCATGTCCAATGTGCCACAAACTTTGGCCTCAGCCTTTGGACTTCAAAGCCACATGAGGGTGCATCAATAGATGATAATGCACAAAGGCAATAGTCATTCTCGGCTTCTGAGAGACTATTACCACCATTGAGATAAATCCTTCATCATTCACCCACTGAACCTTGCTTTGTAAGAGCAAAAAAGTTAATCAAAATTGACTGACCCAGCAACCTTTTCTGCCATATTTTACCTTATTTATATCCATAATGCTCTTAATCTAAAGAAGAAAGGGAGATATATTTTTGACCCATTCAATAGAGATTAGGTTGTTAATATTTCTATTTCTTGTTTTATTCATTTGTAAATTTTATGTTTTTATGGGTAATCATCATTTCTTTTTTATCATTACAAATTACATTTTAAGATTCTTGTTTGAAGAAACCCTGCCAATTCTAATTTGCAATCATCTATCTAGTGCTCTGTTTGGTTCCTTTGGGGAAGAAAGGTTTAAGGCTTCTTTTGCCAATAACAAAAAAGTTTGAAAGGCTAGTGGAAATATTGCCATTGGCATAATGAATGACAAAATGTTATTCTCTGTTTGTGATCCCAATTCAATAGAAGTTAACTCCACTGGTCCTTCTACATGAGTTACCTGAATCAAACTTGATGAAATTATCATCATACCAGTCTCCTAATCAACTCAATGGTATCATTCACTTGTATGTCATCATGGATCACCAAATGGAGAATGTTTATTGTGTTCATAATGGCTTTTCTCAGTTTACACAATTTATACATGGTCTCCTTAGCTGTGATGTGATGAACAGAAAAGAACCCCTTGGAGTCATATGCTAGATAAAAATTTTCAGCATTCTTCTCAATGCTGATGTCAGTTATAAATCCAGCTGGGTACCAATACAAACCTTTCTATCAGTCTTGATGAAACACTTTATATAGGTCTTCCTTATCTCAGCTCCTACGGCCAGGATGTATTTGAAGCTGTTTATAAGGAAGATGAGTGGGAGGCACTCCTTCAGTTTCTGTGGACTTGTAAATAGTCCTGGAGAAAACATTTCTGTTAACTTGTTTAACATCTGGTATTTTGGTGATGCAACACACTTCAAATGCTATTGAGATTGTGGCTTTATGGGTCCAGAGGTATAGTGAGAAGTCCTCAAAGTAGACTCCAAGGATATGGGACTATTCCTGGCTCTGTCAAAAAGAATTGTATTTTGAGTTCTTATATATATATATATATATATATATATATATATATATATATATATATATGTATATGTATGTACATATATGTATATATGCATATGTATGTCTATATATGTATATGTATGTATATATATGTATATATATGCATATGTATGTCTATATATGTATATGTATGTATATATATGTATATGTATATGTGTGTGTGTGTGTATATATATATATGAGTTCTTTTTATTACTGCTCTGGGTATCCCTCTACTCCCATGGAAACATTTTTCTTATACCTCATTCCTGTCAGTACAGGCCATAGGATTTAATTTCTTTGTGTTTGTCTCAGAATGAATACAAAATCTGGAGAGCATTTTCTCCCTCATCATTTCTCATTATATTCATATTCTTTGGGAGCAGATTTTTAAATGTCATACAGGTATTAGGAAATAGGCTAAAATTTTTCACTGATTAGATACTTTACATATTCATGCAATTTTCAGATTCTATAGCACAATAGATGACATTTTTAAGAGGATTGTTTTCCAAGCCTAATTTGGGATATTAGACATTTTTAAACTCTGAAAGTTTAAGGTCCATTTCCATTTAGTGTTGTAGTTATAAAAAATGATGTTGAACGTGTTGTGTGTTTCAAAACAGGAAAAGTTTAGCTTCCCTAGACAAATGGGTCAGTTTTTTAAAAAAGGAAGAAGAGTTTAATATTCAGCCTTATTAACCCCATGGCTTCCATATTGAAAATACCAAAAAAGATGGCTCAAATTAATATATAGGGATGAAAAGAGTATGCCCATCTTCTATGAACAAGACTCACGCTACTGAGCAAATTGCTATCAGAAAAAATATAGCATTTGATTAATAACTGGTTGAGTTTAGAATCCCCAATGCAGAACACTTGCATTTCATTATATTTTCCACTTTTGAGCCATTTTGTTCTGCTCTATTATAACCAAGACCTAGGGCAAGACATGTCTGTTTCCCATGAAAGAAATAAGGATTGTAATCCTTTTGTTTGTGTAGGAATATGTGTGTGTGTGTGTGTGTGTGTGTGTGTGTGTGTGTGTGTGTGTGTGTATGGGGGAGGAGGTGAGGCTGCTATTATCAACTGGAAGCTTTGATCATCAGAGTTCTACATTGTATAATAGATCTAGAACTGTAACAGTGGGCGTTTGATTCAAACCTCTTATTGTATAGATGAGGAAATTTAGGCTAAGGGAGGTTATGTAACTTAAGGTCACATATGTGGGAAGAACTATAAAATATGTGATTTTACGTACTGCTATCATCATAAAAAACCCCAGCCTCAGAGATCTTCTCAGTCTCTCAACTGGAGGAGTGAGGAGAGCTGGCAGTTTTTTTAGTTCTCTCAGCTTCTCTTCTCTCCCTGGAATCCTGGTTTTTTTCTTCTTGCCCCTCCCCCACCTGAGCTGTTCCTTGCTCCACTGGATCTGATTTCTCTCTTATACAAATTCCTTTCTTACAGCCCAGATTCTCCTGTGGAGAAGAGAGACTTAGGCAGACAGTATTGCAGAGTTCACCAATGTGATGATGTGTTCCAAAATTAGCTTTCTGTAACTTTTTGTTTTAGTTTTTTTGAGAATACTTGGAGGTAGGGGGCAGCTGGGTGACTCAGTGGATTAAGAGCCAGACCTAGAGATGGGAGGTCCTGGGTTCAAATGTGGCCTCAGACACTTCTTAGCTGTGTGACCCTGGGCAAGTCACTTGACCCCCATTGCCTAGCCCTTACTGCTCTTCTGCCTTGGAGCCAATAGACAGTATTGACTCCAACATGGAAGGTAAGGGTTTAAAAAAAAAAAGAATACTGGGAGATGGAAACCATAAGAAGTTGGTTCCCAATTTTATATTGTCAATGAATGACTTGTTTGATATGTGGATAGATGGTTTCCTGTCCTTTGCATTTTATGATTCTTGTGAGCTGTTCTTCTTGAACAAGTTAATCAAAAGATAAGCTTCCAGAGATATTGCTGAGAACTGAGAAGGATGGTTGGATCTAACTGATGGGAATATTGAACTGAGAGACAAGGGAGCAGTTCCCTATTAACTGCCAAACTCATCAGACTTCTGTCTCTTGTCCCTACCTGTGAAGGGGAAGACAATAAAGTGAGGACTTGCTAATTGAGCCTTTCTAGCCAATAAATGCTAAGTTCCATTCTTCTTTCTATCTAGTAAAATTCTTTTTTCTGCCCACCATTTAGCACTACCCTCCACTTTTAAATTTCTATAATTATATCCTATTTTAAATAAATAAAAAAACAGCTATTGCCAAATCTTTGTCTGTTGTGAAATTAGCAGAGGGTGTGGGAAACTCTGTAGAGAAACAAGAGATCCATTTCTGAACACATGAGTCTGATGAGAAATGAGAGGCAGAATAGTAGACAATGCCTCTATTTCAGCAAACATTAGTGAAAAAATATTAAAATTATGTCCCTAGACAAGCACAAGCTTGTAAACAAGAGGACCTATAAGGAGATATATCTGTATCTATGTATCTTCATATATATATATATATATATATTTGTTTTTTCTATTGCCTCCTTGTTGTTATCAATTTAATATTTATTATTTTTAATAGGTTATTTTAGTTCTTTTTTATGCTTGAGATTATTACTTATGGATAAGATAGTGCCTGCCTGACAGAACCTGGCCAAAAATTTAACTACCTCTATAAAATGGGAGTAATAACAATACTGATTTCACAGGAATGTCCTGAGGGTCAAATGAAATAGAATATGTTGAGTGCTTTACAAACTAAAAGAACTATATACATTTTATTTGTGTTGTTAATGTTTTTATTATTTAAAAATATTTTTTATTATTTCAAAGTTAATATTTGAAAACATTGTATAAGTCTTAAAGACTATATGCTACATAATAATAATAATAATAATTCAGTCTCATTTAGTTTTTCCAACTTTATGTTAATTTTAAATATTCAGTAGATCTTGTACATGATACTTTAAATCCTACTTTAGTTTTGGAAATTTTTCTTTTGTATTTTTTCATTTGCTTCATTTTGTTTTACAGGAGTTAATGGGATTTTACCTCTTTACTCTGACCATTTTATTTGTTTATTTATTTTTGAATTGACGTATTTAGTCAATTTAGAACATTATTCATTGGTTACAAGAATCACATTATTTCACTCCCTCCCCTTATCTCACCCTTCCCGCAGCTGATGCACAATTTCATTGGGTATTACATGTGTCTTTGATCTGAACCTATTTCCATGTTGTTGGTGTTTGCATTAGGATGTTCATTTAGAGTGTACATCCCCAGCCATATCCCCTCGACCCATGTATTCAAGCAGTTGTTTTTCTTCTGTGTCTCTACTCCCAGAGTTATTCCTCCGAATGTAGATAATGTTCTTTCTCATAGATTCCTCCAAGTTGTTCAGAATCACTACATTGCCACTAATGGAGAAGTCCATTACATTCGATTGTAACACAGTGTATCAGTCTCTAAGTACAATGTTCTCCTAGTTCTGCTTCTATCACTCTGCATCAATTCCTGGAGGTCATTCCAGTTCCCATGGAATTCTTCCACTTTATTATTCCTTTGAGCACAATAGTATTCCATCACTAACAGAAACCACAATTAGTTCAGCCATTCCCCAATTGCAGGGGATCTCCTCATTTTCCAATTTTTTGCCACCACGAAGAGCACAGCTATGAATATTTTTGTACATGTTTTTTTCCTTATTATCTCTTTGGGGTAAATTGCCCTCCAGAATGGTTGGATCAATTCACAACTCCACCAGCAATGCATTAATGTCCCAACTTTGCCACATCTCCTCCAGCATTCATTACTTTCCGTTGTTATCATGTTAGCCAATCTGCTAGGTGTGAGGTGATACCTCAGATTTGTTTTGATTTGCATCTCTCTGATTATAAGAGATTTTGAACACTTTTTCATGTGTTAAAATGTGTTCATTTTAACTTAAAAATGCCTATTTATGTCCCTTGCCCATTTATCAATTGGAGAATGGCTTGATTTTTTATACAGTTGTTTAGCTCATTATTAATTTGAGTAATTAGACCTTTGTCAGAGGTTTTTGTTATGAAGATTATTTCCCAATTTGTTGTTTCTCTTCTAATTTTGGTTGCATTGGTTTTGTTTGTACAAAATCTTTTTAATTTGATGTAATCAAAATTATTGATTTTACATTTTATGATTTTTTCTAGCTGTTGCTTGGTTTTAAAGTCTTTCCTTTCCCAAAGATCTGACAAGTATACTATTGTGTATTCGCCTAATTTTCTTATAGTTTCCTTCTTTATATTCAGGTCATTCACCCATTCTGAGTTTATCTTGGTGTAGGGTGTGAGATGTTGCTCCAAACCTACTCTCTCCCATACTGTCTTCCAATTTCCCCAGCAGTTTTTATCAAATACTGGGTTTTGGTTCCAAAAGCTGGCATCTTTGGGTTCATCATAGACTGTCTTGCTGAGGTCACTTATATACCAAGTCTGTTCCACTGATCCTCCGTTCTGTCTCTTAGCCAGTACCAAATTGTTTTGATAACCACTGCTTTATAGTATAGTTTGAGATCTGGGACTGCCAGGACTCCTTCCTTCACATTTTTTTTCCATGATATCACTGTATATCCTTGATCTTTTGTTCTTCCAAATGAACTTTGTAATGTTTTTTTCTAATTCAGTAAAAAAGTTTTTTGGTAACTCAATGGGTATGGCACGAAATAAGTAAATTAATTTGGGTAGCATTGTCATTTTTATTATGTTAGCTCATCCTACCCATGAGCAGTCGATGTTTTTCCAGTTGTTTAGATCTAGTTTTAATTGTGTGGAAAGTGTTTTGTAGTTGTGTTCATATAGTTCCTGTATTTGTCTCAGCAGATAGATTCCTAAGTATGTTATATTGTCTAGGGTGATTATAAATAGAATTGCTCTTTCTAATTCCTACTGCTGAGATGTATTGGAGATATATAGAAATGCTGATGACTTATGTGGGTTTATTTTGTATCCTGCAACTTTGCTAAAGTTTTTGATTATTTTAACTAGCCTTTTGGTTAATTCTCTGGGGTTCTTTAAGGAGACCATCATATCATTTGCAAAGAGTGATAGCTTGGTCTCCTCATTGCCTATTTTAATACCTTCAATTTCTTTTTCTTCACTATTTGCTATGGCTAGTGTTTCTAGTACAATGTTAAATAGAGGTGATAATGGGCATCCTTGTTTCAATCCTGATCTTATTGGGAATGCATCTAGTTTATTCCCATTACAGATGATGTTTGCTGATGGTTTTAGATACATATTGATTATTATTTTTTAAGAAAGGCCCTTCTATTCCTAAGCTTTCTAGTATTTTCAATAGGAATGGGTGTTGTATTTTGTCAAAGGCTTTTTCTGCATCTATTGAGATAATCATGTGATTTTTGTCAGTTTGCTTATTAATATGGTCAATTATGTGGATGGTTTTCCTAATATTGAACCATCCTTGCATTCGTGGTGTGTATCCTACCTGGTCATAATAAATAACCCACGTAATCACTTGCTGATGTCTTTTTACTAGTATCCTATTTAATATTTTTGCAACTATGTTCATTAAGGAGATTAGGGTATAGTTTTCTTTCTCTGTTTTTGACCTGCCTGGCTTTGGAATCTGTATCATATTTCTGTTGTAAAAGGAATTTGGTAGAACTCCTTTGCGTATTCTGTTAAATAGTTTATATAATATTGGGATTAGTTGTTCTTTGAACGTTTGATAGAATTCATTTGTGAATCCATCTGGACCTGGGGATTTTTTTCTTAGGGAGTTCTTTGATGACTTGTTCAATTTATTTTTCTGATATGGGGTAGTTTAGGTAATCTATTTGTTCCTCTGTTAGTCAAGCCAACTTATATTTTTTGTAAATATTCATCCATATAACCTAGATTGCCATATTTATTGCCATATAATTGGGCATAATAATTTTTAATGATTGCCTTAATTTCCTCTTAATTAGATGTGAGGTCTCCCTTTTCATCTTGGATACTATTAATTTGGTTTTCTTCTTTCCTTTTTTAAATTAGATTGTCTATTTTATTTGTTTTTTTTTCAAAGTACCAGCTTCTAGTCTTATTTATTAAATCAATAGTTCTTTGACTTTCAATTTTACTAATTTCTCCTTTGATTTTTAGGATCTCTAATTTAGTCTTCATCTGAAGATTTTTAATTTGTTCACTTTCTAGTTTTTTAATTTGCATGCCCAATTCATTGACCTCTGCCCTCTCTAATTTGTTAATATCTAAACTCAAGGATATGAATTTTCCCCTGAGTACTGCTTTGGCTGCATCCCATAGATTTTGAAAGGATGTCTCATTATTGTCATTTTCTTCAATGAAGTTATTAATTGTTTCTATGATTTGTTCTTTAACTAACCAATTTTAGAGCATCATATTATTTAATTTCCAATTAATTTTTTATTTGCCTCTCCATGTACCATTACTAATGATTATTTTCATTGCATTGTGATCTGAGGTTGTATTTATTATTTCTGCTCTTTTGCACTTGTTTGAAATGATTTTATGCCCTAATACATGGGCAAACCTTGTGAGTGTACCATGTGCTGCTGAAAAGAAGGTATATTCCTTATTGTCCCTATTTATTTTTCTGCACATATCTACTAACTAATTTTTCTAATAATTTATTCAATTCTCTTACCTCTTATTTATTTTTGCTTTGATTTATCTAGTCCTGATAGAGGAAGGTTCAGGTATCCTACTAGTATAGTTTTTCTATCTATTTCATCCTTGAGCTCCACTGGTTTCTATTTTAGAAATTTGGATCCTATGCCATTTGGTGCTTACATGTTGAGTATTGATATTTCCTCATTGTGTATACTGCCTTTTTTCAGGATGTAATCACCTTCCCTATCTCTTTTAACTAGATTTATTTTCATTTTGGCTTTGTCAGATATCATGATGGCAACTAATGCCTTCTTTTTATCAGTTGATGCCCAATAGATTTGGCTCCATCCTCTTACTTTTACCCTATGCGTGTCTACCTTCCTCATGTCTGTTTCTTGTAGACAGCATATTTTAGGGTTTGTGATTCCAATCCACTCTGTTATTCACTTGCATTTTATGGGTGAGTTCATTCCATTCAAATTCAGAGTTATGATAACCAGCTATATATTTCCCAGCAATTTGATTTCTATTCCTAGTGCTTTTTCTTCTTTCACTATTTCTACACCAGTGTTTTGTTTTTAATCAGTCCCCCTAATTCCCACCCTTATTTTACTTCCTTTTCTACCACCCTCCCTTTTTATTCCCCACTTATTTTCTTTAAAGTCTTTTTAAACTACCTCCCCACCCTCTCCCTCCCTTGTATTGCTTCCCTCCCCACCAGTCCATTTGTTACCCTTCTACTTCCCTATAGGGCGCAAATATGTTCTCTGCCCCAATGTATTGGATTGTTCTTCCCTGTTTGGGTCAATTTCAAAGCACATAAGAGTTGCGTATTTCCTATCTCCAATCTCTTTACCCTTCCAGTGTATAGATGTTCTCCCCCCTCCCACCATGAGCTTCTTTGTGACATATAAATTTATCCCCTTTTGTTTTTTTTTCCCATTTCTTTTAGTATTAACCTCTTTTTATAGCTCTAGTTGCACATGTATATACACACATATACATATATGTATTTATGCATACATATATCTATATACATATTTATGTCTTAGCACTTCATCCTATATAGTTTATCACTGTTCCCTCTAAGTGCAATTCTTCTAGCTGCCCAGGTGATAATAAAAATTTTTAAGAGTTACCAATAACCTCTTTTCTTAAAAGGATACATATCATTTTAACTTATTGGGTCTCTAAAAAAGGGTTTTTGATTTTTTTGTTTTGTTTTGTTTTCACTCTTTTTAAATTACAGTTTGATGATTCTCTTCAGTTCTATGCATGGGCATCAAATTTTCTGTTCAGGTCTGGTCTTTTCTTTACAAATGCTTGGAATTCTTCTATTCTGTTAAATGGCCATACTTTCCCCCTGTAAGAATATAGTCAGTTTTGCTGGGTAGTTGATTCTTGGTTGTAGAGCTAGTTACCTTGCTTTCCAGAATATCATATTCCATGCCTTTTGGTCCTTTAGTGTTGATGCAGCCAAATCCTGTGTTATCCTCACTGTGTTTCCATGGTATCTGAATGACTTCTTAGCAGCTTGTATTATTTTTTTCCCTTTTTCTGATAGTCCTTGAATTTGGCTATAACATTCCTGGGTGTTGTCAGTTGGTGATTAGGTATAAGCGGTGATCTTTGGATTCTTTCAATCTCCACTTTTCCCTCTTGTTCTAGAATATTGGGGCAGTTTTCTTGATGATTTCCTGTAGTATTGTGTCCAGGCTTTTTCTTTTGTCATGGTCTTCTGGTAGACCAATGATTCTTAAATTGTCTCTTCTGGAACGATTCTCTAAATATTCTTTTTTTTTGAATGAGGTGCTTTATATCTTCCTCAATTTTTTCATTATTTTGATTTCGCTTTAGAGTGTCCTTCTGCCTTGTGAAGTCACGTGATTCTAGTTGTTGTATTCTGGTTCTTAAAGACTGGCTTTCATCCCTGGCTTTTTGGTCATCCTTCTCCTCTTGGTTTTATTTTCTTTGGAGGTCATCTTTCATCTCCTTTGTCTCATCTTTCATCTCCTTTGCTTCATTTTTCATCTTCTTTGCCTCATCTTTCATCTTCTTTGCCTCGTTTTCAAGCTAGTTGATTTTGGCTTTCAAGACACTGTTTTTTTGTTTTAGTTCAAGTGCCTCTGTTTCCAGATGACTTATCTTAGTTTTTAAGTTCTTTTTCCAGTTGTCTTCAGCCTCTCTTAATTGTGTTTTGAATTGTATTTTGAGTTCTTCCAGAGCCTGCATCCAATTTCGCTGGATTTTCTTTCTTTCTTTCTTTCTTTCTTTCTTTCTTTCTTTCTTTCTTTCTTTCTTTCTTTCTTTCTTTCTTTCTTTCTTTCTTTCTTTCTTTCTTTCTTTCTTTCTTTCTTTCTTTCTTTCTTTCTTTCTTTCTTTCTTTCTTTCTTTCTTTCTTTCTTTCTTTCTTTCTTTTTTTTTTGGCTTGGTGTTCCCTCATCCTTCTCTGTTCCATTTGTTCTTTGTTCATTACCTGTATAGAAGCTGTCAATTCTAATTTCCTTTTTCTTTTTCTGTTGTTTGCTCATATTTACCCCTTCTTTACTCCCTGAAGTTATCTGTGCTTTTGGTCCTCTCATTTTTTTTAAGTGGGTTTTGGGATTTTCTGTCAGTCTCCCCTCTTGGAGCTTTGTCAGGAGATCTCTCAGTACAGTCTGTGGGGGAGGGGTGTTGGAGCTTGAGCTTCCTTGCCCTCTGAATGCTTTGATGGGATACAGCTAGGTTGCTGTATATGCCCTGAGGCCAAACCTCTGCATGGGGTTAGGGGAAATATGGAGTGCCTCTGCTGCTGCAGCTGCTGCCCACTCTGCACTCTGCCTTTCTTCTCTATCTGCTTCCCCACTGCCTGTGTTGGATGATCTGAACCTGGCACAGATTTGCCTACAAGGTACTCCTTTCAAACCAGCACCTTTACCTGCCCAGAGGTTCCAGCAGCCGCTGGAGGCTTAGCGCTCTAGGTGGGGGAGGGGGCCCTGGACCTTCCTTATTCCTTCCCCTTCAACTGGAGTCTTCTCAAATCCTGGCTTTGAGGGCTGTACCTTTTAAGTTGAGTCCAACAGAAGGGTTCATTGGCTCTGCCTTGTTGTTAGATTTGATTTTCAGTCCCCTGGGAGCATTTAGTTTGTAATCAGTAAGAAAATCTCTACGCCACCATCTTGACTCTGCTTCTGACCATTTTATTTATCATTTGGAATCTTATTTTTTCAAAGTTACAAACTTAATGCCAAATAAAATGAATATTTCTACATATAGATTAGAATATAAAAAAAGAGTATTATACATGAAACTGCTCATGTAGAACATAGGTTTTCTTTAAAAATACATGATGGGGACAGCTTAGTATCTCAGTGGATTGAGAGCCAGGCCTAGAGATGGAAGGATTCTAAGTTCAAATCTGGCTTCAGATACTTCCTAGATGTCTGACCCTGGGCAAGTCACTTAACCCCCATGGCCTAGCCCTTACCTCTCTTCCACTTTGGAACCAACACATACTGTTGATTCCAAAGCAAAAAATAAAGGTTTAAAATAAATAAAAATATATGATAAATTCAACCTGTAACTTTCAAAGCTGTTCATCTGTTTGTCTGGGATTCTTTCTTTCTGGCTTTCCCTTTGTTATCATCTATGACTTTTTAAAAATCCTTCAATGACCTTCTTTTCTTTAATTTTTTTTTCTTTTCTGTTACTCTGTTCTTAGACCTCTTTCTTCCTTTCATCCACCCCAATCAGGGTAGTATTGGAACTACCAAGTATACATAAAAGATTCAGAGTCTCATTGATAGTTCCTTTTTCTTTTCCTCCTTGTATAACACAATTTACATGGAATATACCCAGAACAGCTCTCCCCACTTCTAGCTAACCAAGATTATTCTGGAATGATGAAGCATCCTAGCCCCATGAATGGGGAGGGGGTGGTAGTGGTACTATTTCAATTTAAAATGGAAAGACCACTTGTCAGGCCTCTTTGTTCCCGTTCGACTTTCCCAGGTAGCTCTTTTTTTATTAGAATTTCCAGTATTATTATGAAGAGGGCAATATTATTTTGCCTCCCTCTGACAGTATAACAACTTCATGCATTTGGTACCTAATACAGAGGGCTTGGTTAGTCACACTGAATCTGAGCCTTTCGAACTTTTCTGTTTCTTTCCTGAATAGAGATGACCAATCAACAATTACAAAATTAGTATGTAACCTTAGAGAAAATGTATTGGAGTTTAAAGGGTTGGGAGATACTTGGACCCTTGATCAGAATGAACTGGTCTTAGGAAGTTGGTTGGCTGTTGTCCTTCAGACTTGAAAAAAGGAAGAAGGAAAACAATTTGACATTTTGCCCAAAAAGTCAGTGCATGCCCTTTGACATACTTAGCCCAAAGACATTAAAGAAAGAGGAAAAGGTCATATATACAAAAATAATTGTAGCAACTCTTTTTGTGGGGACAAAAAAAAAAGAAACCAGAAACTAAGGGAGTGTCTGTCAATTGTGAAATGGCTGAATAAATAAGAGTATATGAATGCTGTAAGATATGAGAGAAAAGATAGTCCAAAAAAACATGGAAAAAGACTGGTATAAAGTTAATCAGAATGAAATGAGCAGAACTAGAATTTTATATCTTAACATCAATATTGTAAAAATGTACAATTCTGAAATGCTAAAACTTTGATCCACTAAAAAAATTATGATTATTCTAGAGAACTGCTATCCACATCATGACAGAATGATATTGGATTAATATGCACAATGAGGAATACTTTTATGGATATGAACATGGGAGTTTTGCTTGATGGTAGTTTCATAATACAAGAGTATTTTTCTTACTTTTTTCCTGTATTTTTTCTTTCTATTTCCCCCACCTTCAACTCAGTGACTAAGGGGAGGTAAAATGAAGGTAAAAACTCCCAAATATAGGCATGCCTTGGAAATATTGTGGGTTTGGTTCCATACCACCACAATAAAGCAAATATTGCAATAAATTGAGTCACAAGAAACAAGGTGGTTTTTTTTTGGTTTCCCAGTGCACATAAAATTTCAATTTACATTATATTATAGTCGACTAAGTTTGCAATAGCAGTATGTCTAAAAATGTATATACATTAATTTTAAAATATTTTATTACTATAAAATGGAAATTATCATATGAGCCTTCAGTTCAGTAATATTTTTGCTGGTGAAAGGGAACTTGCCTTGATGTCAATGGCTGTTAATGGAGCAGGGTCATGGTTGCTGAAGGCTGGGTTGACTGTGTGGCAATTCATTTCTTAAAATAAGACAATGACATTGACCTCATGCATTGACTCTTCCTTTGACTTGGACATTTAGAGGCCATTGTAGGATTTGACCTAATTTCAATATTGTTTTGTCTCAGGGAAGAGGGAGTCTTCAAAAGAAGAGAGACAGGAACACTGGTGGTCAAAACACAAATAACATTTCTCAATTAAATTTTCTGTCTTATAAGGATGCAGTTTGTGGTGTCCCAAAATAATTACAATAATAACATTAAAGATCACTGATCACAGGTCACCATGATAAGTATAATAACAATGAAAAAGTTTAAAATACTGCAAGAATTATCATACTCTGACACAGAGACTTGATATGAGCACATATTATTGGAAGAATGATGCCAATCCACTTGCTTGAAGCAGGGTCACCACAAACCTTTAATTTTTTAAAAATAAAAGCACAGTTTCTGTGAAGTGCAATAAAAAAGGTAGGCCTATACTTACAGATAATAATGAGATTTTTTTTAAAGAAAAAAAAAAGGAAGTAATTAGGAGACTAAGCTGAATTCTACCTTTGTGCTACCTATAGGGATGGGGCAGGGAACTTGCCAAGCAAATGCTCACTTTGATGTACTTTGAATACTACTTCCAGTTGGTTGGTTTGTTGTTGTTGTTCTTCATATTCAAAAGGACCAATGATATCACATTCTTGATTTGTGCATGAATTGGATTTAAATGAGGTAGAGTTACCCAAAGTCATCAACCTCAATCTATCTTCCTGAGTCATCAAAATCCAGTTGCAAGAAAAAAGTTAAGATGACTGGTCATGGTCCAAAATGCAGTGGTTAACTTTGGCATCTTAAAAGTCTGACTAAACCCTAAGCACTCCACAAAGCCTACAAAGCAATCTTCATAGCCTTTGGAATAAGTTGTTCTCATCTGCCCAGTCAGCTGGGAAAAAGGCTTTCTCATGCCTGAGATTAGACATTTATCCTCAAATTGGTTTAGCCCATCTGCCAAGAGCATTTTAACAAGGTGTGGCCACTGAGCATGCTACAGCTTCTTGGAGTCACAGGTGATAAATGGGTGGCAGGTGTTGGTAGAAGTATTCCCTTCACTAATTCTTCACCTTAGTAGAAGTCACTGTGGACAGAAAACGTTCATCCTCTTTCTCTTGATGTATCTATCCAAACTGAATGAGGCAGAGCCTCAGGTAATAGATTCACTGTTTGCTACCAGGACCACATTCAAAGCTTTTCCAGGTTTTTAGTGCCTGTCAGACAGAGCATGTCTTCTCCTGAAATAGTCATTAAGAAACCAGAGTCATTTTTATTTCAGGATGAGGGCTCTTGAGTTGGGCTTGGGTGGAAATTGCTAAGCAAATAACTAGTAAGATGTGTGCTTAAGAGAACAAACCCTTTTAAAGGACTTTAGAATTATCCACTTACATACCAAGAAATAGTATAATTATACTTTAAGCAGAGATCAACCCTGCTTAGGCTAGTACATCGGTGTGGTAATTTTAAATTATTCTTATATGTTTATTCAAGGAAGAATTCCATTAACCAACCTTTAGGATAGATACAATATATACCCCAAAATAGAACCATAGGATGTTAGAGCTGAAAGGCACCTTGGAGATTACATAGTCAGTTCCCTCAATTTATTGTCTTCTCCCATCCTCTTTCATTCTAGTGCCTCCCCTTTGAAGTTGTCTTTTGACAAGGAGTTGACAGACTCAACCCAGAATGATACACACATTTTTGGATGCTGCCAATGTGTAATTTTGTATTATTGGCTGTGGATCATAGCGGAGTTTATTTTCTTTTCTTTTTCAAATGGAGGAGAATGTGGAAGGGAGAGATTCTAATTCCTTCTCTCAAATCATAAGAGAATATAAAGAATCATTTACCCTGGGAAAATTCACTGAAGCCTCTAAGTAGACAAACTGGAAATCAAAGACATTTTGAGTAACCAACTTCCCCAAATGACTAAAGCTTTCACATACTTTTTCTGTCACTTCCCTGGAGTCAGTTTTGAAGAGAGAATGGAACTACATGTGTTTCTCTTGGACTATAATCAGTTATTATATTCTCCACAAAATGCCCCACACTTGGAAACCCAGGGTATTCTCTTACTTCTAGAAAAATTATAGGATATTGAGATATATGTCTACAGTGTTTTGGTTCTGGAAATTGACCAACTGATGCCAGTGAGATTCAAGTGTTACCCACTCCTGCACCCCTTTTTCATTATTTATATATACTTCTACTTGCATACTCTAATCTTCCTTTCCCTCCATACCCCCTTACATTCCTTTTCCCCTCCCTTTCTAGTCTTAAAAAAATTATTAAAATAAATTGGAACCATTCATATTCCCTCTTTCTAATTAGATACCCTCCATGACCTTGATGATAATAGGGCTCAGAAGGAAAACAAGCAGTTTCATCCTTTTTTAGTCCATTATAATTGTTCACTCATCTTTTTAAACATAAACCTTTGTTTATGTTTGTCTTGATTTATATGTTTATACTTCCAAATTTCTATGCATCAGGAATACTTGAAGACATTTACTTCATTAATGAGCTATTGCTTTCTCTGTAGAATTATATTCAACTTTGTTGGGGGAAGTTATACTATATGAATATCCTTTGCCTTTTTATAATATGATATTCCCATGTTCTCCGCTCTTTATAAAAGCAGCTGCTAAATAGTGTGTGAGCTTGACTGTGACTCCTCAGTATTTGAAATCTTTCTGATTACATGCAGTATTTTTTCTTTGACCTCTGGCTCTGGACTATAATACTTCTGGAAATTTTCATTTCAGGGTTTCCTCCAGAAGGTGACAGGTAAATATTATTTTCACTTTGCCCTGTGGATCTAAGACATATTGACAGTTTTCTTTTAAGAATTCTTGAAATATGATATGTAGGTTCTTTTTAGGCCATGGCTCTCAGGCAATCCAATGAATCTTAAATTATCTTTTCTCCATCTGTTTTCCAGGATAGTTGTTTTTATATAAGATACTTTACATCTTCTTCTATTTTTTCAGTATTTTGAATTTGTTATTTTAACATTCATGTTGTATCATATAGAAATGAGTTTCTTTTTTCAGAGTTTGGTACTTGCACAAAGATTTATATCTCTCAGGCCAATCTGTTAATTTCCTCTCTGATTCTTTCTCCACAGAAGAAATTTCTATTTTTTTCTTCTACTGTTCTCATTTCATTTGTAAAAAAAAATTCAAACTTTTTTTAAAACCCTTCCTTCATTTCTTCTAGAAATTCTAGTCTAATTTTTGTCCAAGTTGCATTTTTCATTGAAGCTTTACTTGCAAAAGTTTGAAATTATTCTCTTCTTCTAGGTTTGTGTCTTGTACATCCCTGACATTATAATAGCTTTTTATGGTGGGATATTTTTATTCAAATTCTTTAAACCTAATGTCTGACTTCAGACTTTATCTTAGGGTCAGACTCTGTGCTTTTCTGGAGGAAATGCCTGGGCTCATCTTATTACTGCTTTCTTGGGGGATTGAATGTTATATTATTCTAAGATCTGTAAGCTTTCAGGGCTATTGAAATGATCTGGTCCAGAGTGTGAAGATTGGATTTAGTTATTTCCTGATTTTAACAATGAAGATACTTAGTCTAACAAAATTGGGGGGATTGTGAACGTTAAATTACTCCACCCTACTTAGACCATACTTTAGGGGAAGATAAAGTTGTAATCTCCTGATTGAACAATGAAAGTACTTAATTCTTACCTTATAGTGAAGCTAGAACTTTAAGTTAAGTCTATTTTAAGATCTTAATACAAAAAGGTGTTAAGTAACTATAAAGGTTAAATTAATCACAAAAAGGTTAAGTAACTCACAAAAGCTGAACTTAACAAACAGGTGTTAAGTAACTCTAAAGATATAATCCATTCAAAGAAGATGAGAACTCTAAAAGGATGGGTATTTAGAGGAGGGGACCCAAGAGTAAAAGGTCTACATATTAGCTCATTTCCTCTCTCCAGGGCCTTTTGAGGCAGAGGATTGACTGATAGCAGTGTGCTGAGCCTTTCAGCATCTTAGTGTGCCTACAAGCTATTGTCCAGTTCAGTGGTGAGTTTCTGGCTGAGTTTCCCTCCTTTACTTTTCCAACTTTATCCTCTTAGAAGCCTCTAATCTTCATCAAAGACCTAGAGACAGAAATTTTAAACTCCCCCTAGCACAGGCTGGGCAGGAGAAATCCTATATCCTCTCCCCTCCTTCTCCTTAA
Organism: Monodelphis domestica; assembly: GCF_027887165.1. Taxonomy (NCBI): domain Eukaryota; kingdom Metazoa; phylum Chordata; class Mammalia; order Didelphimorphia; family Didelphidae; genus Monodelphis; species Monodelphis domestica. The sequence goes on from NC_077232.1 coordinate 273,854,610, forward strand.
ATTCCTTCCCTCTATATTAATTGAATTACCATAAATTTCCAGACTGACTTGGGTATTTTATTTGGGATTTTCCCTGGCGGCCAATTAAATCTAGATTTTAAGTCACAACCCCAAAATCATCTTCACAAGGGAAAAATCTAGTTATTGCCCTCTTGTTCTGAGCTTTGCCAGTTCTTGACCTAGGTTTGGGTCTGAGCAATACACCTGCAGGCTTTCCTCATTTGGAATCCCAGCAGACTCTTTCTATACCTGTTCACTGTCAGCCAGATGGAAAGTTCTACTGGTTTAGGGTCCTGGATCTATAGGTTTCCCTTTACTCTAGGATTGCTGCCTTGGTTATTATTCCTCAGGCTTCATACTGGGCTAGAAGCTGGAATCGAGATCTTGCTCAGATCCTGGGGTCTGAGCCACACAACTGTGGCTTAATTTCAAACACCCTTCTTACAACATAAGGCCTGTGGCTGCTCTTTACACTGCATCACTGCCTTTAGGCACAGGCTCAGTTCATGTGGAATTCTATAGTGAGCAATAGAGTGGCCATTTGGAATCTATTTACTTCTCCCTACCTAGGTTTAGACTCCTCTATGCTGGACCTAGAATAAGATAGAGACTTTTTCTCTGATCATATGGCCTTTTAAACTTCTCCAAAATAGGAATTATATACAAGAGCAAAACAAGTTTAGTTTTTATATGATGTAGGTCACCAAGAATTCAAATAAGTTAAAAACCCAATTAAATAACAGTAGAGAAAGAAAATATCTAACCCTAAAGAACTCACTAAGCATCCCTTGCCATTCTTCTAGTAGCTTACCTATAAACTGGCAATAAAACTAAACTATACTGCAACATCTCCCCCTGACCCCAAGTGCCAGGTTGATCTAAACAGTTGTATGAATTGTAAAAATTTAATTTATCTCCATTTATACATTATCTGTGGCCTCTGAGCCAGATCATTCATCCAACCCCAGTCCCAGCCCTAGGACCCAGGCTGCTGGTAGCAGCCCCTGTGTCTTTGGAATCACAAACCAACTGGTAAAAACTGGGGCATTCTTTCCTTAGGCTAAAATTAGCCTCCACATGGCTGGGGACCTCAGGGGAGGGGAGACTAGGAGAAGGAAGAGACTTTTCCAAACAGGAAGTTGATTACAAGCATGGCGTATTCTCTGAGAGAGCAGTGCATTGCCTATTTCAAAGGATTTTTTTGAGTGCACTGATCTTTTTACTTATCTTACCTGAGATTCAGGGAAGAAATTCATCTCCTTGCAACTCTTTGCCATTCTCCCTTGCTATGGAAAATACCACAGTACTGACAAAAGGAATCTCAACAGATTAAAAAAAGAACTTTAAAGAGACTGGAGGTTATATTTTTAAGGCTTTTCAGATCCCAATGTTTTATAAAAATCTCTGTATTTTATTGCATTTTGCTGATTGTTTTGTTTAAGATTTAATTTTGTTGGTTTTAAGTTCATATATTAATGTATTCAATACTATTCTGTTACAGTGAATCATTTTAATGTACTGGGTTTTAACTACTGTTATATTCTGTTGCTTTTCCCCTATAACTATACTGAACCAATATTATTGAATAAGCCCGTATAAAAAGCAATTTTTTTCCCATTTTGGCTTTGTAACTTGTCACAAAGAGGATGGATGGACTTCCTCAAAAAAATGGTTACAGTTGTATAAAAACCTTTGGAAAATTAAATGAGCTAAATATCTCAAATTGATTTTAAGGTGTTTTTAGACACGAGTTTTAGATTTTTTTCAACAACTCTGATTCATTTTGCCTGCCTCTAATAGGAGGTAAGGTCCATTTTAGTAACTGAAGTGAAATACAATTATAATCCCCACCTCCCACATTTATAAAAATGTGAGTGGATAGGACATCACAGTCTCATACCAAAGGAGCTGGGAAGTTAATCCCAGGGCATGGTACCCCTGGATGGCTCCCAAAACAGGAGCATCTCTCATTTATAACTCTTCAGCTCACTTTATGTCCACCAGAACAATCTAGATTTCTTGGTGATGTTCTAGACCCAAGTAAGTTTTATTTTGTTTAAAAATGTATTTGCCAAGGTTGAAAGATTTGCTACATCTGAAAAAATTGTGACAAATATCCATCAGTTCTTAGGTTTGTTTTTTTGTCATACAGCAGGTTATATGAAATATGATAGTGGGTTTCTTTGCTATTGTAATTAAATGGGCTATTATAACTCTGGGGATGTTGATACTTTTGAATGTGCATTGCCTGTTGTACTACTGTTTTTTATAAAAAAGCTATTACTTTGTGAAAATCATTTGCTTATACTCACAGTGAATAATGGCCAGGCTTGAAGAAGAAATGGCTCTCATTTTTGGTGAGAAACCTTTGTATTCTACATTTCCTTAACTGACACAGTGTGTCAATGATTATAAGCTACATTTTTTAATTTTTTTAAACTCTTTTATTTTTATTTCTTCTTGCATGTGCAAAATACTATTTTGGTTTTATTTTTCTCTACTTTTTATATTTGAAGCACATGTCACCAGTATTAAGATTTTCTTTAACTTTTTTTGATTTTGCAGTAATATAAACTTAAAATATATTTGCTATAATATCAATGCATACCCAAAAAGCTTGAGACTATAAAAATGATGCCACTGATGGTTTAAAAAAATTATGGGACTTTGCTTAATGATTCTGTCTGATTCCAAGACAAGAGAATACAAAAATAGCCACTGCACAGTGCCAAAGAAGCACAAAGCTAAACTGTATAGCATCAATCAAGCACAAGGTCAAAGAGACCAACCAATCCCAGTGGGGTTGATGAAAATTTTGAGCCATGACAAGAGGATTTGGATGTGTTTGGAGTTTGAGGTTGCAGCTATTTAACATATGTTTAAGGCAGCTCTTCCATGTTCCACATTCTACCAAGTATCTCAAATTTGGCTCCTACCTGGCTCCTAAAATTTAGTCCCTTTTCTTTCATAGTGTAGCAAACTTTCTGTAGTCCTGGCTACTGACTGGGTATATGCTTAATGCTAAAAGCATTTTAATTGGGCCCTGATTCAAGGACCTGTTATAGATTTATTTTTCCTTTACGTAGAATTTTTACACATAACACTTTGATAGTTTATATTTCATCTGTAAATTCTTTTTTTAATTTGGATTTTTGATTTTTTTTTAAATTTCTCCTGCCAATTGATTCATTTACCTCATAACTCAGCCATGCATCCCTGAGTGATCCCTGTATTTTTCAATCACCCTCTTCAGGGGGGAAATGTATAATTATTATTTTAAATTGCAAAGTTTAAATTCTTTTTGAGAGTAATTTTGGTTTAAGAAACATGCTACCTCTCCGAATCCAGAAAGTGAACTGTTTGGAGAAGACTCCGTGAAGATCCCTCCAGAGACCATAAGATGCACCAGAAGAACCAGAGTGAACTTTGGGATGTGGTGATTTGAACTGTGTGGGGTTTAAATGCATTTGGTTTGTATCTTATGCCAAAGGGGACTGCCTCCTAACTGGCTTTTTGTCAATGCACCTAGCAATCATTGGGTTTTGTGCTCTTTTCCTCTTATCCTCAAATTATTGTAATTTCAAAGTTGGTCTATTTACAAGACCCATAGGAGAGACTAGTCTTCCTCAGGCCTCAGGGGGGTTTGTACAGATGGAGATAAATTAAATTTTTACACAGTGGAAAAGTGCTCAGATTGTGACAGCAGCATAACAGCACCTGTGCCACAGCAGAACTTGGACAGAGAACAGAGGAATAGCTAGATAGGAGGTACAACTGCATGTATGTGTGTGTGTGTGGGGGGGGGGGTTGGCACTCCACCTAGCTTGAGGGAATTATCCAAATAGGACCAGTTGTGTCTCACCATAAGTCACTTGAAATAGAAACTTAGGCTGGTAAACCATGAATTTGGGTTTCTCTAGGAAATAACCATCAAAAGAGAATCAGAAAATGAGCAATAGAGCAAAATAAAGGTGAAAAAAAATTGAAATTGTCAAAGATCCTAGAAAGAAGAAAATTCAAAGATGTTAGAACTAAGTAGGTAGACCTACTATATTAATAGCAGAAGAAAATATGGCCTCCAGATCAAGTAAAAGAGTTTTGGCATCTATGAATAAATATTGTGAGACAAAAGGAAATAAATCAATACTTAATAAGAAGAAGGCTTTGGGGATTGCCAAGAGAGTTTGCATGACACTATAACAGGATGTAACTGAATGGTTTAAAAGAGAAATAAGAAATGTGAAAGCAAAATTTATGGCCTGCATAGCAGAAATAATTGGCAGGAAAAAAATGTGAATGTAGGGTGGCCAGTTTCACTAAAGAAACAAAAGAGACAAAAACTGATTGGGAATGCAAATAAATGCAAGTGCTGGATCTGGGACCTCTTCTTGTCCTGAAAGAAGAAATAAGACTGAGAAGTAGCCAACATGTAGAAGAGCCAACACCTTAATCATGTCACTGTCTCCTTGCTACATTAGAAACTTTGGGGAATTTTCCTTTGGGTGAGATCTGGTACTCTTTCTTGGTTGAGCTGAGATATCTTGCTGCAAGTGGAAAAGCTCATTAACGTAATGTAATATATTTATAATATACTCTCATCTATATATCTTCTTTGATTTCTGTTTGCAATTGACTTGTAAAAATGTGTTTGTTTGCTATTCAAATCATGTGTTTCTTGGGGAACTGGCATTTGGTGGGAAGACAGTAAAACCTTGGATATGTAGTTTGGGGTAGTCCATCCCTCATTGAGGGATGGTGATCAGGTATGCAGCTTGAAATTAAACCCTTATTTCCCTGTGAAGAATAGTTATCTATAATAGTTAGCTATAATCCTGGTCTGGTACCTTTTCTCTGAGAATGAATGGCTAGTCTCTGGTATCAACTTCCTGATCACCCTCAAAGCAGGAATCAAAATCTCCTTTGGAGACAGGTTGGGTGGGCAAGATTCCAGAAATATCTATTCATGCCTCCCTGTGAAGTTACATCTATATAGACTAATCTCTGTGGACAAAACAGCACACACTCCTTTCACAAATAACATAAAAAGAATATTATATATTAATAGGAGAACTGGATACTGTAATTCCCATTCCCCTTTTTTAAAAAATTTAGTGCCTTCAATCAAGCATAACATTTTGCTACTATTAGCAATGCAATGAACCAAGACAATTCTGAGGAAATTATGAGAAAGAGTGCTATCCACATCCAGAGAAAGAACTGTGGGAGTAGAAACACAGAAGAAAAACATGACTCATCATGTAGTTTGATGGGGATATGACTGGGGTTTTGGCTTTAAAAGATCACTCTATTGCAAATATCAATAATATGGAAACAGGTTTTGAACAATGACACATGTATAACCCAGTGGAATTGCTTGCCAGCTCAGGGAGTGGGAAGGGAGAGGGAAAGATCATGAATTCTGTAACCATGGAAGAATATTCTAAATAAAATAATTAATTAAAAAAAAAAAATAAAATCTATATGAAGTGCAAAAAATTAAAATAAAAAATAAAATTCAGTGCCCTTCTGACACTAGAGAAAGTATCATCAGGCAAAATATGTAGATTTTATCTTTTATGTTTCCACTTCTCAGTTCATTCTCTGGAGATGAACATTAAAAAATTTTTCTTCCATTATTAAACCTATAGCTGTGTATAATGTTCTCTTGGTTCTACTAATTTCACTCTTCACTCTCTCATATAGTTCTCTTCAAGTTATAAAAAATTTGTCTCATTGTTTCCTATGGTCCACTGCTTCCAATCCCTAAGCCATTTGAAGATATTCTCTGCCTTGTTTCATTCCATTAGTAGTAGTAGTCTCTCGGTAACCGAGGATGGCAATTGTCTTTGTGCGTTTTTATGCACAAAGACACTTGTGCATGAAGATTTAAGTGGAAAAGTCTATGCACAGAGACAGTCCCACTTTCTTGGCGTTGGAAGCCTGGGTCCAGTGGCACAAAAGGTCGTTACACCTGGAGACTTCCTCAGCTGCATTGGATGGCTGTGTTGTCTTTTGTGCTCCAACACGCCCTAAGCACTCCACAGTGCTTTGCTATATTGCCATCTCAGCCATTGAACCTTCTTATTGGTTTCTTCCGCCTGTTCGGCCGAAGCAGTCTTCACATGCTGGGTGAGCAAAGCCCTGGTTCACCAGGGGTCGACGAGCTGATGGCTACCCTCACAAGGTTTAGCCGGCCTGTCGAAGCCATTGCCCGGGGTGTGGCCACTGCCTCATGCTAGCAGCTTCTAGGAGCCACAAGTGAGAGCTGGGTGTCAGGTGAGGGTCAGAGGCTGTAGAGCTGCCCTAGGAGGGCACGACAAGCCCTCCATACCAAAGATATTACTCCTCCCTGAGCACATTAGTCATGATGACTCAGGATTAGTTTTCTATGATAATGAAGTCTTCCACTTGGATTTGGAGCTAGAGATTCAAGAGAGTCTGAACTGGATATAAGGCAGACATATGAAAGATTAGAGCAATCTTTCACCTTCTTCTATGCTTTGAACTTCTGGGATTGAGGGAGGAAAGCTTGATATGTTCTCCCTCCCCAATCCCAACTCCAGTCACACATGTCTTTAAGTAGTTGGTGCCTCATTTTTGTGTGTATTTTTATTATTTCTTGTTTTGGGGTCAATGAATGTTTTGAGAAGGAAGTACTCATAACAGAGATTTCCTCAAAGGAATCAGATTTGATAGCAGAGTACATCTGAGCACCTGCAGGTTGAAGTAGAGATTTAGTCTGGGATTATTACTCCTCACAATAAAGGGAAATGCTGGCTATCTATTTTAGAAAGATAACAATCATCAGAAAATTGGATAAAAAAGGGGGATTGTGAATTTTAGATTACTCCACCCTACTTAGTCTAATAAAATCAGGAATGTCTACACCCATACTTAATGATTAAGTATTTAAGAGGATGGCCCATGACAGACATGTGCTAGCAAATGACAAATTAGAAACAGTTGACAGACCCCTATGTCAAGCTTAAGTTACCATTGGTACAGGTGAGACACAGGAAAGTGATGTAAAACTGTCTATATATTTGGCATCACTTCCTCTCTCCGGCCTCTTGGACGGCAGAGAGGTAGCTGGCAGCAGCGTAATGGGCATCTTGGCATCTTGGCATGGCTGCAGCTATTGTCTAGTTTGGCAGTGAATTTTCCTTGATACTATACTGGGAGAAGCTGAGTAGTGAGTTCATATTCAGGCATCTTAGCTTAGCTCTCTTAGAGTTTAGGCTGATGCTTTCTCCTTTACTTTCCAAACACTATCTCTTAGACTTAGAGAAAGCCTCTAATTTCCCCCTGGTTCAGGCCAGGTGGGAGAAATCCTACACCTTTTCCCTCTCCCTTCTCCTTAATTTCTTTCCTCTATATTAATTAAAATTGCCATAAATTTCCAGTTGACTTGGGCATTTTATTTGAGATATTCCCTGGCAACCAAAAATTAAATTTAGATTAGGTCACAACCCTAAATTATCCTTCATTAGAATTCAATAAAAGGAAAAAAAAAAGGATTTCTAAACCCAGTATTCAGAAACGTCAGAATTCAATTCCAGCTTCAGTCACTTACCAGTTAGGTGTGTAAAATTTAAAATTAGTATCTAGTTATGAAATGTATTATTTTATGAGGTTTATTAAGGATTATTAGAAATCAAGGATACAAAATAACCACGTGCCCAGGGCTGATTAGCCCACTCAAAGCTTACTTACTACATCATTGCAATGGCTGAACAGAGAGAGCCCGAGGTAGGCGTTATTGCCAATTAAATACTAATTGTGATTTAACCCAGGTGGAGACTCAGGTGAGATTATAGGGAATTCTGGGAAATACCAAGGACTTCTGGGGATTGAAGTCTAGAGTTCAAATCTCCATTTTTACATCCCCCCTCCGCCATCGTAGTCATATTGGGAAACCAGTTTCCCCAAAAGGATCATGGAAACATAATCAACTTAAAGATTGCAATAATTTGTGGATAAAATGAAAAGAGAACAAAACCAATGATTGCTAGGTACATTAACAAAAAGCCAGTTAGGGGGCAGTCCCCTTTGGCATAAGAGAATACATATAAAACAAATGCATTCAAACCCCACACAGTTCAAATCACCACATCCCAAAGTTCACTCTGGATTTTCTGGTGCAGCATGTTGTCTGTGGAGGGATCCTCATGGTGTCTTCTCCAAACAGTTCACTTTCTGGATTCGAAGAGGTAACATGTTTATTAACCTAAAATTACTCTCAAAAGGAACTTAAACTTTGCAATTGAAAATAATAATAATTATACATAGCCCCCCTGAAGAGGGTGATTGAAAAACACAGGGATCACTCAGGGATGCATGGCTGAGTTGTGAGGTATATGAATCAATTGGCAAGAGAAAAAAAAAACAGCAAAAAATCTAAAGCCTCCCGGCCAGCGAGAAACTTTATGGTAGGAAAATAGAAAAGGGATAGAAGTTTGTGAATCCCGCGAAGGGCGTGAAAGAGCCAACCTTTGAGATATGAGTAGTGAGTCAGTAATCAATTATTAATATTCGGGAGCCACAGCCATGCTCCAACCACTGGACATTACTTTTAAGGCTATTCCCATCCAGTGATCCCAATTCAACACTGCACTGGTCAGAGGATAATACTAGCTCAGTAGAGAGAGAGATTAGAGATTGAAAGAGTTAGACAATGCTAGGTATGAGCATTGGAATAGAGAGAGACAGAGAGAGAGACCTGACCGAAGGGCCAGGCCTCAGGATAGAAAAAAGAGGAGAGAGAAAGAAGAGAAGTTGGTCTGTAGGGCAAACCTGTCAATGTCCTCGAAGTCAGAGGAGCTGGCTGCGTCCCTTTCTTTTATTCTCTTTGATATGCAAATGAATTCAATACATATTGATAAGTTACATGATGCCTCAATACATATAGATGAGTTACATAGTGTATTGCCATTGGATACTTGTAAATTATGACAAGGTGAAGGTGGGGTTATTATCCTCAGGTGAGTGAGACAAAGGGAAGCAAGGTTTCGCACCCTAACTTCAGCCACACTGGGAATAGAGTTCATTGCCATGCGCAGAATGGCCATGTGCTCACTCACAATCCTTGTCTCTCCACAATACCTATGGGCTGGACTGCTACAAAATCCAAATAAAAAAGATAATTTCTGGATGAAATATAGACTATCAAAGTGTTATGTGTAAAAATTCTAAGTAAAGGAAAAATAAATCTATAACAAGTCCTTGAATCAGGGCCCAATTAAAATGCTTTTAGCATTAAGCATTTACCCAGTCAGTAGCCAGGTCTACAGAAAGTTTGCCACATTATGAAAGACAGAAAAGAAACTAGATTTTTATTTTGATAGGGAAGTGCCATTCCCTGGTCTGATTTTACCTTCATTCTCAGGGATAGAGGGAGTCAGAATGATAGCCAAACTTTGGTACTTGTCTGTAAGTATTTTCACGAAGAATGTAGATACAAGGAAGGCCTACATCTTAATGTATGTCAAGCATCGCAACCTCAAGTCTCACACTAGGTTTAAGTCCTTAGTATTGGCTTAGAAGTGCATCACTCCTACCTGAGTTGGTTTCTTCTTCTTTTTTTTTTACATGTGTGCTCTTTTGGCACTATTTGGGTTAAATCTGTGCTCCTTTAGCACTGTGCAGTTTCGCTTTTTTTTTTTTTTTGTATTCTCTTGTCCTGGAATCAGACAGAATCATTAAGCAAAGTCCCATAATTTTTTTTAAACAATCAAGGGCATCGTTTTTATAGTCTCAAGATTTGGGGGCATGCATTGACATTATAGCAAATATATTTTAAACTTATATTACTGCAAAATAAAAAAAGTTAAAGAAAATCTTAATACTGGTGACATGTGCTTCAAATATAAAAAGGAGAGAAAAAATGCTGAAATAGTATATTGCACATGTAGGAAAAATATAATAATTAAAGTTTTTAAAATATAAAATAAAAAATATATAGCTTATAATCATTGACACACTGTGTCAGCTAAGAAAATATACAATATACAAAAAAAAATACAAAGGTTTCTCACCAAAAATGACATCCATTTGCACTTCATAGCTGGCCATGATCCACTGTGAGGGCAAACAAATGAATTTCACAAGGTAATAGTTTTTTTTGTTTTTTTTTTAAAGAACAGTAGTACAACATGTAATGCACATTCAAAAGGTATCAATATCCCCAAAATTCACAATAGCCCAATTAATTACAATAGCAACAAACCCACTATCATATTTCACATAAGTTGCTGTATGACATAAAAAACCTATGAATTGATGGATATTTGTCACAATTTTTACAGACATAGCAAATCTTTCAACCTTGGCAAATACATTTTAAAGAAAGTAAAACTTATTTGGTTCTAGGTCATCATCAAGAAATCTGGAGATCATTCTGGTGGAAGTAAAGTGAGCTGAAGAGTTATAAATGAGAGATGCTCCTGTTTTGGGAGCCATCCAGGGGTACCATGCCCTGGGATTAACTTCCCAGCTCCTCTGGTATGAGACTGTGATGTCCCATCCATTCACATTTTTATAAATGTGGGAGGTGGGGATTATAATTGTATTTCACTTCAGCTATTAAAATGGACCTTACCTCCTATTAGAGGCAGGCAAAATGAATCAGAGTTGTTGAAAAAAAGTCTAAAAAATTATGTCTAAAAGACCCCTTAAAATCAGTTTGAGATATTTAGCTCATTAGATTTTCCAAAGGTTTTTATACAACTGTAACCAGTTTTTTGAGGAAGTACATCCATCCTCTTTGTGACAATTTACAAAGTCAAAATAGAAAAGGCTGTTTTTATATATGGGCTTATTCAATAATATTTGTTCAGTATAGTTATAGGGGGAAAGCAACAGAATATAACAGTAGTTAAAACCCAGTACATTAAAATGATTCACTGTAACAGAATAGTATTGAATACATTAATATATGAACTTAAAACCAACAAAATTAAATCTTAAACAAAACAATCAGCAAAATGCAATAAAATATAGAGATTTTTATAAAACATTGGAGTCTGAAAAGCCTTAAAAATATAACTTCCAGTCTCTTTAAATTTGTTGTTGTTGTTTTTTTCTTTTTATCCATTGAGATGCCTTTTGTCAGCACTATTGTGGGATTTTCCATAGCAAGGGTGGGTTTTAATCTCAAATTGAGTAGGCCCACATGGCAAAGAGTTGCAGGGAAATGAATTTCTCTCCTGAATCTTAGGTGAGATAAATAAAAGAATCAGTGCACTCATGAAAAAACATCCTTTGAAATAGGAAATGCATTGCTCTCTCAGAGAATATGCCATATTTCCTGTTTGGAAAAGTCTCTCCTTCTCCTCATTACCCCCCTCCCCTCATGGTCCCCTGCCACATGGAGGCTAATTATAGCCTAAAGGAAGAACACCCCAGTTTTTACCTGTTGGTTTGTGATTCCTGAAGACAGGGGCAGCTACCAAAAGTCTGGGTCCTGTGATATGGAAATCACTTTAAAAGACTGATATATATTAATTAAAGGTTGCCAAGGAATTCAGCTATGTAATTCCTAAATGAAAATTCAAGTCAGCAGTCAACCTTTTAAGGAGTTTTTAATTACAAACAGGAGGAAGAAAGGTATGAGAGAGAGAGAGGAGAGAGAGAGAGAGAGAGAGAGAGAGAGAGAGAGAGAAAGGGGAGAGAAGGGAATAGGGCTTAAATACCCCCTCTGCTTAGGCTGGGCCAAAGGCCCAAGCCCTTAGATAGCTGAGGCAAAGAAAAGAGATCAGTCCCTATCACTCACGTGACCAAAATGGAGAAACAGCCTCAGGGGCCTCCACCTCCAGCCTCCTTCAGAGCAAGCCCTCCTCTCAGACCTCTCCAGGAGCTCTCCCTCCAGGACCTCTCTCCTCTCAGACCCTTCAGTCCTAAACCAATATGGCTCAGAGGCTGGAGATCATCTGGGGCTGGGCCAGGGCAAGTCAGGACTAGGAGAGCAATCTGGATCAAGCAGGTCCAGAGTGGATGGCTGGAGGCAAGCGTGGATGGAGCGCAGAAGCAGGCAAGCAGGAGCGAGCTGAATCAAGAGGCTTTGCTGAAAAGCCTTGGCAGGGGAAATGTGGCTTTCCTGAGCAAGTCACTTAACTCAGTTCACTCAGTTTCCTCATCTGTAAAGTAGGAATAATAATAGCCACTAATTTCCAGGTTTGTGGTAAGGATCAAATGAGATATTTGTAAAGGACAGTACTGTATGAATATTAGGTGTTATTTTTCATTATTTTGGTATAAGCCCTTCTCATTCTCCTTCTCCTTGTCCAAATTCCAACTGTGAGCAGACCCCATCCAGATGTCGTTGATTGCAATGGTTACAGGCCTTTCTGGAAGGTTACTAGAGCTATGCTGTCCTAGTTGCTTTGTTGGCAATGTCTTATGTGGTAGCCTTAAAATGATTGCCTTAGATAGGGTCTTCAGTGGCCCTAACCTCCTGCTGAGGATCTTATGTAGTGGGGCCTACTGGGGTATTCACATCCAGTAATTTCATCCAGTGGTTGAAGAGTACCTATTTAGTCACTCAGTGGATCAAGTTCCCTTGATCAAGCCCTCTATTCCTTACATATCATATATTTACTTATCTGTTTACATGTTGCATTCTTCTCAGTAGAAAGTAACCTCTTTGTAGGAAGGAACTGGTGTGTGTGTGTGAGAGAGTCTGTCTAGCTATCGACTATTTGTATACACAACACTCTGAACAGAATCTTGCACATAATATTTATAGGATAAATACTTGTGGAATGAATAAAGCCAGATTTCCATTAGTGCAAAAAAATAGAGGATGAGGAATGAAGTGAAATTTGTTCATCTAGACTGGGGTTCCAGAAAACAAAAAGGAAGTAGAGGGAAAGGATCATAGTAACTGGAATGAGGTGGGCCTGAGGTGAGTGGAAATGAGAGATGAATTGCAAGGGAAGAAAAGAGTTTTGTCTTGACAGACAGCAGCTCTTTATTAAAATGATTAGGAATGGAAGAAGTAAGGGTTTGCTAGAGGCAAATACCATTTTCTTGGGGCTCTCACCCTCTGATCTTGTACTGAAACTGTAAGAGTTAAAATAGTGGTAGACATAAACTATGATAATTAAAATGGTTGAAGGCTATAAACTGTAGTGAGTAAAAATAGTGGAAGATATAAATTGTAGTAGATATAAGAGTGGGCAAGTAAATTTGTGACCACAGGAAATATGTTTTCACTACAGTGTCTTGTTTTAAATAAAATATAAGGTGGTTGTCAGGGAAATATTCCCAATTATGAATATACCCAAGTCAACTGGGTTTTATAGAGAATTTAATTAATAATACGATGAGGAATTAAAGAAAGAGAGAAAGAGTAAGAAAGGAATAAGTATAACATCTGAGTCTTAAGAGAGAGAGATCAGTCAGTCTTTTATCACTCACCATAAGATCTGTTCAAGTGAGGATTCAGGGGGACAGAGTCTCCCCAGAGGGAGTTCCAGCCAGAGTCAGCCTCCCTTGAAAGACCTCCTTAGAGATTGTCTCTCAAGAGCCTGTATATCTCAAGAGCCCCCTCAATAGTCTGTCCTTTTTCTTATATAGCGGGTTTTCTCCTATGTTACCTCCCCTAAGTTCTTCCATCTACCAATCACAGTAGACGTTTTCCAAAGGACAGCCCATTCTGAATTCACACCTGAGTAGATTAATCCTTTTTAGTAATCCACACCTGAGTAGGTTAGAATCTCTGAGTAAGTTTTTTCCTCTTTGCTCCTTGTAAGTTCACAAGTTGCCTGACCTTTATAGGTACTTAGCACCCCTTTGTATTAATTCTAAAAATAGGCATGGCTTAAAGAACATTTGTCCTACTATAAGTATGGGTTTAAGTATCTTTCATTGTTCAGCAAAGAGTTACAACTTTATCTTCCCCTAGGGCAGACTTAATTAGGTGATGTAGAGTTTTCACATTTCTGATCTATGTAGAGTTCTCTGCCCAAATGGGGAATGGTCTTAATTCAATCTTATGAAGTAGAGTCTGGGAATTTTTAAGGTTCACAAAAGATCTCAGTATTGGTCCACTTCCTCTCAAACACTAGAGAAGAAGGGATTGAATTGGCAGGAAGATCAGATCAGGCACCCGGGACAGCTAATATTTGAGAGGATACTATCTAGGAGACTTACTGGATTCTCATTTGGTGCCAATTCCCTTGCTTCATTTGCAAATGATTGAGCAATTAATTCATACATAGAAGTCCAGACCCTTGCATATGACTCCTGGTGGCTAGGCCTGATGTCTGAGAAACTTGTTTTGAATAAGGTAGTAAGTGACATGCTAGTGATGAGAAGTTTGGTAAATGTGTCTGTTTTTGTATAGGGCCTTATATCTGGGACAGGATGGTTACAAAGGTCAATGACATTATTGTTTTAGTTAGATAGCACCAGGATGAGAAAACTTCCAAATCTACTCCATAGGAAAAATTTCTGCCACCCTTCACAGTTTAGTAATAGATAATTGAGAAACAAGTACTCATGCAGAGGCTCAGGTGTTGTGGTAGTCATATCTACAGGGGGAAGGGGAACCAGAAAAGGGCTAAAACTTTGTTTTCTCAGAAAAGAAGAAAAGAGCTAGTTCTACCTTCAGAGCCCACTACCACTTATTTGGGTGTATTCATAGTATCCTGTAGAATTGCCTTCTCAGAAAAATTTAGTGATTCAAGATTGATAAAGCTTTCTTTCCTTCAAAGCCAGAGCCTGAGAGGAACTGAGTATAACAGTTAAAATTTAGGGGAGACTGAGGCATCTGAGGCAGCTAGAAATTAGTTTCTCTCTGCAAGGAGTATTATCATTTTAGAGGTTTATTAAAGGTTGAGAATTTAAGAATATACAAGTTCTTACTGGCACGTGCCAGGTGGGCCATAAGGCCCACCCAAAATTTCACTCACATCATGAGGAGCATCTGTTTGCCAGCGGAGACAGGAAGTAAAGAGACCCCACCTATGGGGAAGACCCTTTAAATAAAATTTTGCTTTTGTCCCAGGTGAGAATTCAATGAGATTAGAGGGCATTCTGGGAGCTAGCAAGGACTCCTGGGGAATGGAGTCCAGAGTTAAAATCTCAATTTTACATTCCCCTGTTTGATCCTCTGGGAAGAAGTCCTTCCCCAAAGGATCATAAAAACAATCAATTTAAAGATTACAATAATTTGAGGATAAGAGAAAAACACAAAGCAAAACAATGCTGGACCCATTGACAGAAAGCCAGTTAGGGGGCAGTCCCCTTTGGCATGAAAATATACATACAAATAAATGTTCAATCAACACACCCAAAGTTCAATTTTTGTGCAGCTGGCTGGTCTTGAGGCTTCTTCATGGTGGCTTCTCCAACAGTTCAGTTCTGGATTCAGAGAGGTAGCTTCTTTTCTTACCTGAAATTCTTCTCAAAAAGAATTTAAACTTTGCAATTTAAATAATGATATTTTTTACATTCCCCCCGTTAAGAGGGTGATTAAAAAAACAGGATCACTTAGGGATGCATGGCTGAGGTATGAGGTATATGAATCAATTGGCAAGAGAAATTAAAAAGATATCAAAAAAATCCAAATTAAAAAAAACTGGATGAAAATATAGATTATCAGTCTTAGGTGAAAAAAATTCCAAGTAAAAAGAAAAATAAATCTATAACAGGTCCTTCAATCAGGGCCCAATCAAAATGATCTAAGCAATGATGCATTTACCCAGTCAGTAGCCAGGACTACAGAAAGTTGCCACACTATGAGAGGCAGAAAAGAAAGGGACCAGATTATAGAAGCCAAGTAGGAGCCAAATTTGGGGATACTCGTCTGTGAGTATCTTCAGAGTGAGTGTGGACACAAGGAAGGCCTACATCTTAACATAAGTCAAGTGTCGCAACCCCAAGTCTCACACTAGGTTCAAAACCTTTGTATTGGCCTACAAGTGCATCAATCCATCCTGGATTGGCTTTTCTTTGGCTCTGTGCAATGGCTCTTTTGTGTATATCTTGTCCTGGAATCAGACAGAATAATTAAGCAAAGTCCCATCATTTATTTAAATAATTAGTGGCATCGTTTTTATAGTCACAAGCTTTTGGGTATGCATTGGAAAATGTATCTTAAACTTATAGTACTGAAAAATCAAAAGGTTAGAGAAAATCTTAATACTGGTGACATGTGCTTCAAATATAAAAAGGAGAGAAAAAATTTTAAAAAAACCTGAAAAGGTATATTGCACATACAAGAAAAATATAATAATAAAAGAGCTTTAAAATTCAAAAATATAGCTTATAATCATTGACACTCTGTGTCAGCTAAGAAAATATAAAATGCAAGGCTTTCTCACCAAAAATGTGATCCATTTCCTCTTAATATCTGGCCATGATCACTGTGAGTAGAAGGCAAATGAATTGAACAAGGTTAACAATTTTTCATTTTAAAAAATACAGTAGTACAAATATGTAGATATCAATATCCCCAAAATTCTCAATAGCCCAATTAATTACAATAGCAAACACACACACTTTCATATTTCACATAAGTTGCTGTATGGCATTTTTTTAAAGCCTACGAATTGATGGATATTTGTCACAAGTTTTTACAAACGTAGCAATCTTTCAACCTTGGTATTCAAACATATTTTTTAAAACAAAGTAAAACTCATCTTGGGTTAAGAACATAATCAAGAAATCTAGAGATCATTCTGGTGGAAGTTAAGTAGTGAACTGAAGAGTATAAATAAAGGGATGCTCCTTTTTTGGAGGCTTTTTAGGGGTACAAATGCCCTGAGATTAACTGCCCCAACTTCCATTCACATATTTAGAAATGCAGGAAGGTTGGGGGTTACAAAATGTATTTCACTTCAGTTAGAATTGGCCTTACACCTCATGGTAGGGGCAGGCAAAATTACCAGAGATTGTTTTAAAAAATTACAAAAATCATATTAAAAAAAACCCTTAAAATCAGTTGAGATATTTAGCACATTAAATCTTCCAAAGGTTGTTATACAATTTTAACCAGTTCTGAAGTCCATCTATCCTCTAGCAAAAATAGAAAAAAGCTGTTTTTTTCATATATGGGCTTAATTAACCTATTAATTTTTTCAATATGGTTATAGGGGAAAAGCAACAGAATTTAAAAAACTCAGTACATTCAAAATAAATT
Source organism: Monodelphis domestica (assembly GCF_027887165.1). Taxonomy (NCBI): domain Eukaryota; kingdom Metazoa; phylum Chordata; class Mammalia; order Didelphimorphia; family Didelphidae; genus Monodelphis; species Monodelphis domestica. Next base: position 273,871,753 of record NC_077232.1, read on the forward strand.
CAATCACCCTTCAGTGTAACAGAATAATATTGAATCCAGTAATATATGAACTTAAAATCACAAAGTTAAACCTTAAACAAAAAATGCAATAGAATACAGAGATTTTTATAAACCATTGGAGTCTGAAATGCCTCAAAATATAGCCTCTAGTCTTTAAAGTTCCTTAGGTGTGTTTATCCATTTAAATGTCTATTGTCCGAAGGCAGAGTAGTAAGGGCTAGGCAATGGGGAGTATCAGAGGCCAGATTTTAACCCAGGACCGCATGTCTGTAGGCCTGGCTCTCAGTTTGTTGAGCCACCCATTTGCCTCCCCAAAGTTGAATCTTTGGACTGAATCTTTCTTCTGGCACACAGGTGAAATCAATGAAATTACCAGAACAGTCAAAAGGTATTCTTTTAAATAGCCCATTGCATTTTAAGTTTCTGTTTGAAAAGTCTGTTTCTTCTCTCTCCCCTGCTATGAACCCCCTGTGGTCAATACCCCCATCCATGTGGAGGCTTAGCCTAAGGGAAAATTACTCGTTCTCCTTTCCCTCTTGTCTCTCCCCTCCTCCCATGTGGCCAATACTGTTACCAGCTGGTCTCAATGAGTCCTGAGTGATCTGCTCCAAGGATCTGGGTGATGAGCCTGCTGGGGTCACGCTTGTGGGTCTGGGGCTGGGGTGATGAGCCCTCTGGGTCAGAGGCCAGATGGGTGAGAGACAGACCGCCGGGGTGGGCAGGGCCTGGAGCCAGAGCGCAGACAAGCAGGGCCGGGAGCTCAGGCACCAGGTGAGAGGCCAGGAGCAGGAGCAGGAGCCGGAGAGGGCCGCAGGCAGGAGCTGATCAAGATGGTTTTCTAAAAAGCATCTTGGAGAAACATGGCTTAAAAAAAATCATTATCTAGGCTAAAAAATTTGAGAAGTTCTCATCCAATCTAGTGGTCAGCAAAAACTGTAACAGTTAAAATTTAGGGGAGACTGAGGCATCTGAGGCAGGTAGAAATTAGTTTCTCTCTGCAAGGAGTATTATCATTTTAGAGGTTTATTAAAGGTTGAGAATTTAAGAATATACAAGTTCTTACTGGCACGTGCCAGGTGGGCCATAAGGCCCACCCAAAATTTCACTCACATCATGAGGAGCATCTGTTTGCCAGCGGAGACAGGAAGTAAAGAGACCCCACCTATGGGGAAGACCCTTTAAATAAAATTTTGCTCTTGTCCCAGGTGAGAATTCAATGAGATTAGAGGGCATTCTGGGAGCTAGCAAGGACTCCTGGGGAATGGAGTCCAGAGTTCAAATCTCAATTTTACACTGAGAGAGACATAGACTTCTTTTGTCTTTGACAGAGGCTGGCACTAAAAAAATGCCAGGCTGAAGAGTGTGTGGATCTGATCACCTCAATGGGGGAGGGGCCCCAGGAGGTTAGAATCTTGAGGAGCAGAAGTTTCCCTTCTGAAGAGCAGTTAGTTTCTCAGTTTGGAGAACTTGGAGACAGAGGGATGGATAAGACTTTCTCCTGAGGGTTACCCACCTTTGTCCTGCTTGTGACTGGAAATCCTTCCCCCCAACATTTCCCAATTGAAAAGACTACTGAAGAGAAACCTGAGAAAAGAAAATTTTGAATCTCTGTCAGACTTTACCTCAATTCCTGGTGCCCTGGGTCTGAACTATGGCCAAGGGGCCAAACACAGGGTCAATCATCCTAATTATCTCTCAGAGGACTCAGGCTGCCAAAGGCTGAGTTCCCCCCAAACTAGAGGAGGGAGGGAAAAGGGGTTTAACTAAGAAAGGAACTCCCTTTTCCCTACTTTCCTTTCCCATTCTTTCCCCTATCAGCCATCCATTTGTATTACCCTGATTGAGTTAATTGACATTTAAGTAGTTATCCTTTCCCAAAATTTTAAATCTGGAGATTGGAACTCTGTTGGGGATTTCACTGGATCAGCATTTAGGATAGGCTAGTCAGTCTCCTTACCTCTTTCCCTTCCACATTTCCCCCTTTTTACTAATATCCCAATTAACCTGACTTAAGGAATAATAATTGGTGACAACTTTTTGTAACTCTCTTATTTATTAAAAATTCCAATTTAACTGTTATGCAATCCTGTGGTTTTCTTTTCCTGTGACCAGAATTTCTCCTTGTGTAGTGTTACTCTTAAAATGGTTGACTGTTAAGTTTTAAAGGCCTTGCTAATCTCTAGACCTGCCACCAGATTCCCTTCCCACATTCTCTCCCCCAACACACACACACACACACACACACACACACACACACTCACTCCCTGGCCTCCCACTGTGGAAAAAGCATTCCTTGGGGCACTCCAACTGCTGGAATTTTCAGCTACAATTCTTACTCTCCTAGATCCTGCACCCTGATTATAGTAATAATGTTCAGAGACTTAGGAACTAAATAAAATGGGGAAAGGGAGGCTTCTGATGACTAGTGTCCCAAATTATCTTTTAAAGCTGGCAAGTTGCTGTCATTTTTAGTCAGGTTTAACTCTTCATTTGTTGTTTTTTGTTGTTGTTGTTGGTTTGTTTGTTTATTATTTTTTTTTGCAAAGATACTAGAGTGCTTTGCCATTTCCTTCTTCAGTTCATTTGACAGGTAGGGAAACTGAAACAAATGTGACTTCTCAGAGTCACACAGCTAGTTGGTGTTTGAACTCCTGAATTTGAACTCCTGAAGATGGGCCTTCCTGACTCTAAGTCTGGCACTCTATCCACTGTACCACCCAGCTGCCCACAAAGCTGGGAAGATAGAGCATTTCAAAGCATTCCATGCACAGCCAGACAGCAGCAGAAGCTTCCTCAACCTCCTCCAACCAAAGAATAATTTCCACTAAAATCCAAGCCAACACTGTGTCTCCAAATGACAAATATATTATTTTGGGAGACGTAATTCAGGCATGGGTTAGACTAAATGGCCCCAATTATAAACTATGTTTCTGTGATCTCCTGAAAACATACATATTATTCCAATGACATTGGTTGGACTCATTGGAACAGTGAGTCCCATTTTGTGGAAGGAAACTCCCTCTAGGCAAGTCACTTTTTAATGCAAAACAAGTACCTCTTTAAACAACCATTGAATTCTAGTGTATACAGTGTTATTATTCCTATTCTGTTCACATACACCAGATCCTCATCCTCTTTTACCAGCAGGAATACATTTCTGATACCTTCACATACATATTTGTTTTTTAAAAAGTCCTGAATTTCCTTTATTTTTTTTAACAAAACATCTGAAATGTTGGAAGATTTCTACCTATTTGAACTCAAAGAGAATTAGACATACCATGTCTGCCAATTTCTTCAGTTGCTGGCACCCAGAATATTCAGTCTCTTTTAGTTGAGTCTCTTATTAAACTGGGACAGCCCTGAATAAAAACCACAAAATAAACCTTGCACCCACTTGAAATGGGCACTAATGCTTGTCCTCATTCAGGGCATTGACATTGCTCTGGGGCATGAGTGCCATATACCAGGTTGCCAGGTAACAGTAATGCTCTAGAGAATGCCACTCATTTTCTGTTGTGGTATTGGTCCCACACCTGCCCTGTCCATAACTCATTCTTCTTGATCTTCCTCTTGGCAACCCAATCAAAAAACCAACAATAGTCTATTTTCCCTTTAAACCTAAGAATTCATCTCTCAACTCTGAAAGTTCTTCAGGGTGCCTATTAGGAGCTACATGAAATTACACTCATAGATACGTGCCAGAAATCTAATGATGCAACCCTTAAGAGACTTGTTAAGGGCATAGAGATGGAGATCTGCCTTCTAAACAGGGCTTATCTTGTCCTTCACCAGATCAGCAGGGCAATGGGGCAGGAAGAATCTATTCAGGCTTAGTGGTTAGAAATAGTTCTTGAAGGGAAACAGTGAATTAAAAATTTGTGTTTTTAAAACTTAAGACCTCTATACTTTGCTTGAGCTATAAAAGAAGAGGCTGGTTGTTTCAGGACTCCCACTCATCTCTATTTACCTAGCATAGAGCTTGCCATTAGTTGTTAATCAGGCATGTTTTTCAGGATTTCTTTGAGACCCCATTTGGCGTTTTCTTGGCAAATTACTAGATTGGTTTGAGATTTTCTTCTCCAGATCATTGTACAGATAACCACAGCTAGTACATGTCTGAGGCTGGATTTAAACTCAGGTTCTCCTGACAAAAGGCATAGTGCTCTATTTACTGTACTACCTAATAGCTTGCATAGAGTAAACACTTAATAAATGTGAAATGGGGCCTGGTTAATATGTAAAATACTTAGGATAGTGTCTCTCCATATGAAGAGGCTAGAGAGCTGACTTCCAGGAGAACTACAATGATATACAAGAGGAATGTATTAGAGAGATTGTGGAGCATGTGTAGATCTCATAGTTTCAGTCAGCTAATCACATGGTGACAAGGAAGTCTTGATTCATTACAGGGGCATTCCAGAAGACTTGTCAGCATCATCCTGGCATAGGACCCCAGGCTTTCCTTGGATACCCCAAACTCCAGAAGTATTTCAGGTCAAAAAGAGAGCAGGAAAATTCCTTTCCTTCCTTGCATTCTTGTAGTGTTGAGGGAAAGATGACCCTTGGTATCAGACGCCCACAATAAAGAAATATTCCCCTTGGATTCTCCCCTAGTTTATGAGATGGATACAGATATATATCTCCTGATTATGCTTTGATACCATGGGGCTATATCCCAGTCACCTCCTGTGTCTTTGGGACATAAGACATCACTCTAGTCCCTGTCAGATGACAAACTCCTGCCTAGCCTCATTCCATCATCCTTTCTCTAGCCACGTAGCCCCTGTTGTCTAAAAGGTATAAAAAGCCCAGGACATATATCCTCTAGGAGGCTTCACCTGCACTGTTCTCCAGACCATTTCAACATGAATTCCATATTAATAAGTTTCTCTTTTTAATGTTAAGCTAAGTTTTGGAGTCTTGCATCCTCGCAAAAGGTACCTGTCCCAAACCTAGGGTTCACCTCAAGTTCCCCCACAACAATTCTTTTTCTCTTTGCCATATTCATTTCTAGGGGAACTCTATGATCCCTTGAGACACCACATTTTAGGAGGGGAGGCCTTGAGACCTTCTCCCCTTTGGGGTCATAAAGCCTTAACCTTTGGCCTCTGGGTTGTTTTTTTTTAATTATAGGTAAAGGAAGTAGAACTTCTGTAACCTTGTGAAGTTGAAAGGTCTGGAAGGACTCTTGGCACGTTGGTATTCTAGAGCCAGTGTAATATAAATTACCCAAGGAGAAAGGATCGATTTTTTGGGAATAAGTGATATTTGAGACCTAGGCATCTGTATCTGAGATGCAATCTGAGACCATCCAGCAGTCTTGTGCCATGTTTAGACAAGGAGTTAAGTTGAATCTGCCCTTCCAGAGGCTGGGGTGGTATAGGGGGAAGTATTTCCTTCAAGGTATTTACATGTTGTTCTTACTATATCTTTCAAGTAAATTGTCCCTTTGTAAGAGACATTCCATGTTAAGTAGTTAAGTAGAATTGCATTCATTATCCCTGAGCCATTCATAATAATGTGAAGGTGAGTACTGCTAGTAGAGGCTTAAGGTGATGGTAATAGGAGAGTTGTGAAATTTATATTACTCCACTTAGATCTTATTTTATGTAGAAGATGAAATTGTAATCTCCTGATTGAACAATGAAGGTACTTAGTTCTTACTTTATAGTGAAGCTAGAACTTTTAGCTAAGTCTTTTAAGATCTTAATACAAAAGGTGTTAAGTAACCATAAAGGGTAAATTAATCACAAAAAGGTTAAGTAACTAACAAAAGATGAACTTAACAAAGAAGTGTTAAGTAACTCAAAAGATATAATCTAATCAAAGAAGATGAGAAATAAAGATTGGGCAGTCCTGGAGAAATGCCTTTGATATGATTGTTAGATATGCAAATTTAGAGGAGGGGACACAAGAGTAAAAGGTCTATGTATTTTGCATCACTTCCTCTCTTTGGAGGTGGAGAGGTGGCTGGTGGCAGCGTATTGGACCTTTCGGCATCTTAGTGTGGCTATAGCTATTGTCCGGTTTGGTGGTGAGTTTCTGACTGAGTTTTCCCTCCTTTACTTTCCAAACTTTATCCTTTTAGAAACCTCTCATCTCCTTCAGAGACCTAGAGGCAGAGATCTTGAACTCCCCCTGGCACAGGCCAGGCAGGAAAAATCCTATACCCTCTTCCCTCTTTCTCCTTAAATCCTTCCCTCTATATTAATTAAAATTACCATAAATTTCCAGACTGATTTGGGTATTTTATTTGGTATTTTTCCCTGGTGACCAATTAATTTAGATTTAAGTCACAACCCTAAAATTATCCTTACAGTCTGGCCAATCCACGAAGGTTGTGACTAGGATCCTCAAATTTCTGTGAACTCTCTTTCCTTTCTTTCTTTATTACTTACTCAAGTCAGCTTTTTAAACAATTTGAAACACAGCTTCAAGAGCAGGTGAGCATAAACATTTTTATTTCTCTTGTAAAAGTTAAAATTTGGGGAAACTGAGGCAGGTAGAAATTAGTTTCTCTCTGCAAGGAGTATGATATTTTTAGAGGTTTATTAAAGATTGAGAATTTAAGAAAAATACAAGTAAGAAAGGTATGTGCCAGGTGGGCCAAGAGACCCAATTCAATTTCACTCACATCATGAGACACGTCTGCTTGCAAACAGAAACAAGAAAGAAAAGAGAGCCCCAAAAGCCTTTCCAATCAGGTTAAATACCCCCATCTCGATCTCGGTCCAGGTGAGAATTCAGTGATATTACAAAGCATTCTGGGGAAGTGGAACAAGGACTTCTGGGGATTGAAGTCCTGGATTCAAGTCTCCATTTTTACACTTTTGTTTCTCTAATTTGAATTTAAAATAGCTATTGTTTTTTTTTTTAAACCAAAAAGCAGCAGGAATGGGGAAGCTGTTTAGCTACGAATCCCCTTTCCCTCAGGGAACAAACAACTCAAATTAGGCAACCTTCACTGACAATACTTCCTAGATTACTCTTAATTAAGAGTGAAGGAAACCTGGAGAGAGTTTTGGCCTTGTCCTGCTCCCCACGTGTTTTGTGAAGCCTGCTAGGAAAATAATTTATATATATATATATATATATATATATATATATGAATACTACATTCTTCAACATTTATATGGCAGTTGAAGAATTAAGGACATTGAGGAATTCAGGATACCTCCAATTTTTTATGTTATTAGGTAATGTCCTTTTTGTACTCCTCAGTATTGTGTTAAGAGATGCTAACATAGGGGTGTATGGGGTGCTCAGGGAGGAGTAATATCTTTCGTATGGAAGGCTTGTTGTGCCCTCCTAGGGCAGCTCTACAGCCTCTGACCCTCACCTGACACCCAGCTCTCACTTGTGGCTCCTAGTAGCTGCTAGCATGCAACAGCGGCCACACCCCGGGCAACAGCTTCGACAGGCCGGCTAAACCTTGTGAGGGTAGCCATCGGGTCGTCATGGACCCCTGGTGAACCAGGGCTTTGCTCACCCAGCATGTGAAGACTGTTTCGACAGAACAGGCGGAAGAAACCAACAAGAAGGTTCAACGGCTGAGATGGCGATGTAGCAAGGCACTGTGGAGTGCTTAGGGTGTGTTGGAGCACAAAAGACAACACAGCCATCCATTGCAGCTGAGGAAGTCTCCAGGTGTAACGACTTTTCATGCCACTGGATCCAGGCTTCCAATGCCGAGAGAGTGGGACTGTCTCTGTGCATCAACTTTTCCACTTAAATCTTCATGCACAAGTGTCTTTGTGCACAAAAACACACAAAGACAATCGTCATCCTCGGTTACCGAGAGACTACTACCATTCTTCCATTATTTACTGTATATTCCATATCTTATATTTGTAGCATTCCCTAGTTACTGTCATTCTGTTTTTATGATGGATTGTTTGAAACCAGTAATGGATTTTGAGCTCTGTGATATTAAGGCATATGTACCTCTGGCTGTAATCTATGGCTGTATTGTTTATAAGTCTTGTGCCTCTGTGTGCCTTTGTGTTAAGCGTCTAAAAGATCTGGTGACCTGGTTCAGAAGGGATGACATGAAGATGATGGTTATACAAATGAAAACTCAACTTGATATACTTGAGCACTTTATAAACATGAATATGTTTATTTTTTGCATTGCACAAGATAACAATAGATTAAACACTAATGGGAAACACTTTAATAGGTTAGAAAAAGAAGAAGCAGCAGGAATAATTTCTTTATGACCACTTAGATATGCCAGTGGTAAAACAAAATGAAGTCCATAAAGTAAAGATGCATAAGAGATTTTCCCCCAGAAGACCTTGAATCTATTAAGAGAAGGACCCCAAATTTCAATGATGAACCAAATAAGGTAATTAAAGAGATGTGTAGGGCAATTCATTTGTATGATCCTGACTTTAGTGGTTTTGCCCTACTGATGAAAGAGGTCTTAACAAAGAAAGAGAGAGCCAAATTTATACACGAGACAAGAACAAATCCTTTATTGCAATCTTGGCCAGAGGACTTAAAGTTAGATACATCTGATGAGGGGATTTATGATATATTAGTAGAGGCAAGTGATGCAATTCTGGAGGTAATGGGGAGGTATACCAAAAGGCCCAATTCATAGTCAAAATTTGAGGCTATAAAACACAAGGTCTCTGAAGCTCCTGTGGTTTTCCTGGAAAGGATCACTGAGGCAGCTGAAACTTTATTGGGGATGGATCCAATGGAAGAAAACTCAATTGCACATATTAAGAAGGTCTTTGTAAAAAAAATGCAGTCCCAAAGATCAGACAATTTTAAAAAACAAATTACCCTGACTGTGAAGAGTTAGAGCTCAAGGAATTATGGAGAAAGGCCACATATTTGATTACTGACTTGGAGGATAAAAATGATGAGAGAGATAGTGTTGTTGAGAACTTAAAACGGAAATTGAAGGAAGCTGAAATGAAGGACAGAGACAGTGAAATTAAAGAAATAAAAGCTGTGGCTGCATTGAGATCTGTACAGCCAAGGTATAATAATAATTATGAACCAAATGAGAGAAGATCAGGCCCTAGACGATGTTTCCTGTGTGATCATATTGGACACCTGTACAGGGACTGCATATTTAGGAATCATGAGAGCCTGAGCCAATTCTCTCAAAATTTGAACTACCTTAAAACAATATCATTCAAAGAAAGTAAAATAGTACATTTTGTAGATGATATCCTCCTAGCATCTCCATCTGCTAAAGTGTTTTTAAGAGATAGCAAGATTCTTTTGATTGAATTATATAATGGGTATGATAGAAACAATAATTGGAGTAGTAATAATAATTATAATAAAATAGATGGAATATTAATAACAATAATCAAAATAGGTATACCAATCAATATCAGAATGCCTGTTGCCAGGGACAACAAGTGCCTGATTTAAATACTATGCAGTCTTGGGTAAATGCTGGAGCTAGGCCTAAATACAGCCAGGTTGTGAAAGGTGATCAGAGTAAGAATGTTAATGCCTTATGAAAGTTTCCCCTTGGAACACATGAGAATGAATCAAGAAATTAGGGTGATATAATTGAAAATGAGTTCAGGATAAATGTAATTGGGAGTACTGAAAATAAGATACATGGTGATACAAATCAATTAATTGAATCAAAGGAGGATAAATTGGTGTAAATAATTGTACAGAGAAAGAACATTGTAATGTAAATTTAATAGAAAATACTAATGGATGTATAATAAGAGAAATTAATGAAGAATATAAACTAAATAATAATAATGAAGTTGTAAATGGGAACAATGATACCAAGATAGAGAATTTAAGGACCAATGAGAGTAATATAAAAGTTGATGATGCAAAATCCTGGGGAAGTCATGTAATTCAAGCAGATGTAGACTTGGATGGGCAGGAAATGACTGAGCTTTGGTACTGATGCTACTGTGCTTGCACCAATTCTTGAAACCTTCCAACCTCCAAATAGTATTGAACCCTATGTTTATGTACTATATGGGATCAGATATATGATCTTTTGGTGGGTACTGGAGCCAGTAAATCAGTTTTTCAAAGTCTTCCTAAAGATTGTAAAGCTGTTGGTATTATGGAAGTGATTGGAGCTACTGGAAAACCAGAGAGAGTAGCAATATTACTACCTAAAATGATTACCTTAGGTCCATTAACGGTGGAGCATGCATTTCTACGTATGCCAGGATGTCCAATGAACCTTCTTGGGAGGGACTTGCTTTGTAAATTGTGAGCAATGATTCAATGTATTGACACTGGGGATATATCATTACAACTCCCAGAAGAATCTCTCAAAGCTTTTGCATTGCTGCTCTTAGATTCAGTCAGTGCAAAGAATGAGTTGAATTCGATCTATCCTATTCCTGAGGATATACCAGTAGATTTATAGGCAACGTCTTCCACAGATGTTGGCCTATTGAAATCAACTGATCCAGTGATAGTGAGAACCAAGGAAGGACCAGATCCTTGTGTTCCTCAATATTCTTTGAGTAAAGAAGCTACAGATGGAATAAGACCAATTATTGAGTGCCTAATACAACAAGGGATCATAAACCGTGTTTCTCAAATTATGATACTCCCATACTGCCAATAAAGAAACAAAAGCTCGATCAAAAAAAAAAAGAGATGCTAACATAAAAAAAATTATTTGAAACTGAAATGCAGAAAAACACACAAAATTCTGAAGCTAAAAGACAAGAAATTATGCAAAAATCTGAAGCTAAGATATGTGATAGAAATATAAGAGAGAGAAGTTTTTGCAGGACTGGAGATCTAGCTCTAAAATGCAAAACCTAGGATTCCAGTGGAATGTCCCCAGGTTGGTGGCAGTTGGAGCTGGGGGAGGGGGCTTTTGGTGTCTCTGTGTCTCAGACTGGAAGTCATACTTTTCCCTGGAGGCTTCTGGCTGGCCACGCTAAGAAGAGAAACTGGGTTTTTGAACTGGCTCTCTGGCTCTCAGGCTCTCTGGCTCTGAACAGTTGGAGTTGACCAGAGGTGTTTTTTGGTCTCTGGGTCTCTGACTGGGGGACACACATTTGCTCTCTGGAGATTGAAAGCTCTCTGAGTGACTTTTGTGAAGCTGACTTGGCTTTTGGACTCTGGTGGGGCTGACTTGGTTACTTGAAGTTCTCTGACTTTGGACAGTTGAAATTGACAAGAAGGAGAAATCTAACAGAAGAAGAAGAAAGAAGATCTTGAAAAACCATTGTCCTCCATCTCTCTGTCTCAGAGTCACAGTTTGTGACTGGACTATTTTCTCAATTTTACCTGTTAGACTAGGGACTTCCTCATCCCCCTTACCTCAGTTTCCCATCCTGTTATCCCAATAAACCTCTTACCTGAGAAAGAAACTTGGAATATTTTATAATTCGCTCAGGGGGTGGGAAAATTGGGAGGAGAAGGGTGGCAGGAGGAAGAGGGTTGGAGGAGGAGTGAGAGAGGAAGGCGATTAGGAAATAGATCAGCCATCTTTAGGGATAAATAGGCAGATCCCCCAGAGCAGTCCCTTGTGTACCAGTATCTCTTTGTGGCAGCATCCCCCAACAGCATTTCTCTGTCCTCCATTACCAGTAAGCAGCCTCAGGTTTCCTCAGCAGTTTCAGATCCCCGTAGCAGCCTCTCTAGATACAGCCATTGTGAAGAAACTTGTTCCCCTCAGTTTTTCCTCTCTATCTCAAGAAGTAATAAGTTTCTCCCCAATTTACCTTCTCAAGTTCAAGCAGTAATAGTTTCAGTCAGCTTATATCTTTATTACAGATACAGAAAATTATGTAAAATTTTGAAGATAAAACACAGGAAAACATAAAAAACCTGCAAGAGAATATGCAAGCCCAATTGGATAACTTAAAAATATCTCTAAGAACCCTCTTGGGGAGATATCAACCTGACTCTGTAGGGGAACGTTCAGATTATATACATATAAGAGGGGCCTTATAATTAATAAATGCTTATTGACACTTTTACAAATGGACACTAATCTGACTCCTTTGTTGAGTTCTTTTGTTCCATTTGATGGTTTCTCATTATCTGAATGATGGTGGACAATTTAATATGTAGCCAGTCATGCCAAAAGGGAAAATTATGAGTCTGGCTATAGATTAAATATCTGAAGGAAATAGGGGAAAAGGGTGAAAAGAGAGATTACTTTTCTTACTACTTCATTTAGCTTGCTATTCTATGGTTGCCATTTAAGAAATAAAAAGGAATCTAATGAGCTTTGTAAAGCATTTTTTCAACTGCAGAGTTCTATATGAATGTTAGAAATGTATGTAAATATAAATATTGACATACATATAGATATATCATTATATATTTAATATTTATCTATTTATACAGATATATCTACATGACATGTATTATGTGTGCATTTATACTTATGTGAAGGTAGCATGAATCACAAGTTTTGAGAAAGGTGCCTTGGAGTGTTCTCTATTCTTTGAATTTTGAAATTACTTCAGAAAGAATTTTCTGTTGTATCCCTACATTCCTAGTTAATAGATGGCCATTTGGACATCAGATCTCATCTTTCATTTCTCTCTTTCTTCTTATGATAGCAACCCTTGACATAACTTCTTTCTCTCCCCCCTTTTTAAACTTCTGTCTTGTACGGCATAAATTTAAAGCTACAGTTGTTTACAATTATCAACCATTCCCTCTTTGAGCAATTTTCAAATAGAGTTCAGTCATTCTGTACAGGGAAGAGGAAGGAAATGGAAAGGCAGAACAGAAGTTCCAACTCAGGAAATGACCCTGAAAAAAGCCAGAGCACTGCCAGGAGGAAAAGAAAGATAAAAGGGACACAAAAAACTAGGGGACAGAACTGGGAACTGTGTCTATCATCAGCTCTTTTGCAAAGTCCCTTTGGTGTCTTCACCTTGGTCTCCTGGATTTTAATCCAATTGCTATACTAAGAGAAAATGAGAGAACTCCAAAGTATTATCACCCAAAACTATGGGACAGTTACCTTCTGGATGCTCTGTGCCCATTTAGGGCATACTATAATGCACCAAATATGGACACGATATAATACTCTCTCATCTAATATTATTTAGTTGTGGAATTCTGAATTACTCTCACATGGTAGTTGTCCCATAAATGTTACCTTTTATGTCCAATAAAAACCATTCACAGTGACTTCCCTCCAGTTCCCAAAGAGAGAGAAATCACAAAAGCAAGTAAGTCATAAATAATAGTTTTTAGTGCTGATCAGACCAGTTTGACAATGCTTGCCTAGTCTTCATTTAAGAATCCTAATTTGTGGGGGGCAACTGAGTGCCTCAATGCATTGAGAGCCAGGCCTAAAGATGGGAGATCCTAGGTTCAAATCTGGCCTCAGACACTTTCTAGCTGTGTGACCCTGGGCAAGTCACTTAACCCCCTTGCCTGCCCTCAGTGCTTTTCTGCCTTGGAACCAATACACAGTACTGATTCTAAGATGGAAGGTAACGGTTAAAAAAAAATCCTAATTCCACAGCTCAGACATATAGTGCAGCATTAACTGCTCCTAAGTCTCTGACTTCCCTTCTTTCTGCTCTGAGTAGGGTATGTAAATCAAGTTGTATTTGTTATTTTTTTCACTTTAAATTCTAGGAAGTATTATTATTATCATTATAACTTCCATTTCTTCCATTAAGGTCCTGTTTTCTTGACTCTGTGGAGATAATCAGAGGTTCTTGAATATAAAATCAGAAGAAACTCAAGAGTCTTCTAAGTCTGGGGTCAGGAATATATTCTTACATATCTATTGTCTGAGGACTAGTCTAACTCTTCATCAGTTTGGATATAAGATTCAACTATAGAAATATTCCACAACAGTCTTCAGATTTGTATAGGGGTTAAGGCAGTAGTGCTCAAACTACAGCCTGTGGGCCACATGTGGCCCCCTGAGGCCATTTATCTGGCCCCACTGTACTTCCAGAAGGGTCACCTCTTTCATTGGTGGTCAGTGAGAGGAGCACTGTATGTGGTGGCACCACAAAAACGTGGCATCGCTCATGTACAGTACTACTTCCAGTGACATAATACATTGCGCGGTGCCTTGTTCTGAACAAGGTGCCATGCAAAGGATTATGTGTCTGCACAATGGAAGATATCAGCATGGTGAGCAGCAATCGGGGGGGGGGGGGATTTTGCACTGTGTATACTGCTGCCAGGTATAGTGGTGTTGGTGATGGGCCTGTGCAAGGTGTGACAGGCCCATCACAACCAGCATTGCAGCCTCCGATATTCCAGACAGTGGTATACAGATTTGTTCATAGTTTTTTTTTAATAGTCTGACCCTCCAACGGTCTGAGGGACAGTGAACTGGCCCCTGTGTAAAAAGTTTGGGGTCGCCTAGGTTAAGGTCTTTATCAGAGGGAGAACCCAATACCTGTAATATCACAGATATTTTAAGCTATTAAATTTTATATTGTTGAACTGAATATTTAATTGGTGGTCGCCAGGGACTAATTTCTAAATCCCAAAATGAATTACTAAAGTAGAATGGAATTTATGGTATTTTATTTATAATAGAGGGAAGATATTAAGGAAGAGAGAAAAGGGGAGAGAGTGAGAGAGAGAGCTCTGGCTTCCTCAGAGCCAGGTAAAAATTCTAAGCTCCAGCCAGGGGAAAGGAGTCTCAAGATGATAGGCCTTTCTTGGAGGTTCACACCTTCAGAAAGGCAAGGAAACGAAGTGAGCCTTTCACTCACCACAGTGACTATTTAAAGGGAAGCAGTCTGAGGTCTCCTTCACGAGCTCCTCCAGGGGTCCAGTTCCACAGCCAAATGTCTTCACTCCAAGTCTGAGTGTCTGTCTTCCAGTCTCTCCTCCAAGTGACTCTTCTTCATTCTTGAGTCTTCATTCCCCCTTATGTGCCTATGTTTCCTCTATTTAAAGACCTTTTTCTCTTATGTCACCTCCCCTAAATTTTTACATCTACCAATCACAGCAGGCACTCCTCTCCAGGACTGCCCACTCAATGTATGAAATGGGTGTCCACACCTTTTGTAGTTAGTTAACACCTTTTTGTAGTTAAAATGGGTAGATCTACTTTAAATACTGAGTTAACACTTTGGGGATTAAAATCTAAAGATAGACAGGGGATTACAATTTAATCTTCACAGTAAGGAAGAGCTAAGTACCTTCATTGTTAGAATCAGGGGAAAGCTAAATCCAATCTTCACAAAGCACTGCCATAAGAATTATATCTTGATTCCATAGTGCTTTATAAAATGTCTTTGGGAAATGACTAAAGTAAGATATTCTTGGAGACAGTAAGTCCCTCTTTGGACAAGTGAAATAATACCTAACTGGAAATGAGAATGTTCTATTCTTTGATTTTTCATCCTATAAACCATAATTCAGACATGATTAAGAGAATTAAGATGTGAAAGTACAAGGCATTTTTCTGCTCCCCTCCCCCCCGCCCCCATGAAAATTAGGTTAGTTTTTTTCTTAAAAGGTATTGAAAAGATATTTGAACATTGTTTGGTTTCAGAGACTAAAGGCTCTTGCTGTTGACATCACTTCCAGGTTGGCTGAGCACAAAACAGTTATGAGGATCTGGAGGCTTGGCTGATAGATAATGACGGGCAACTCAATTGAGCAAGGGAGAATCACTCAGTTGAATCAACTTATGGGGTCCCAGTATCAGTCCTCTTTGAATATTCTGCTATAGATGGTTATTGAGTGTCTCATTTTGTTTAAGTATTAAAATTAAACTGTCAGGGGACTGGTCTAAGTTAAGCCCAACCCAGATCAACTTGGATAAGTCATTAAAATACTTATTTGAGATGAATTTCATTTTAAAGTAATTCACATAAATTCTGTAAGACAGATTAACATCCCTTATCACCTTGCCAGTTTTTTCCCCACTCCTAATGACATACATCCCCCATAATAAGAAATAAATGGACCTGAAAATATCACTAGGTTGGTAGAACTATGCTCAAAGCCATGTGGATCTGATGATTGCCAATTATATAATGGGAAGTGCTGAGTTTAAATCTGGCCTCAGACACTTTTTAGCTGTATGACCCTGGGCAAGTCATTTAACCCCCATTGTCTAGCTCTTAGTGCTCTTTTTCCTTGGAACCAATATGCAGTACTGATTCTAAGTCAAAGTGAAATATTTGATCCTCAAAGGGATGGTGTTGAAGATGTTGAGATACCAAGGTTGATTTGGTTTCTCAGTACCTCTCAGAGAAGGAGGCCTATGAGTCTGTTTCACTGTGAACAGTGTGCTGTTCAATCTCCCAGATAGGTTTGTAAAAACAGGACAAGGATTTATTTTGAAGACAAGGTAATATGAAGGGAAGGATTAAGGAATTAAGCTTCCCTAGCTCTAACGAAGTTCTAGCTAACCTCCCACCTCCTAAAATCTCCTCACAGAGATTTCTTCTTTTTCTTCTACACTCCCTAAGCCCTGGCCTGTCTGTCTAAATTCCCAGGACTACATGGTTATTCTGTCTCTACTTAATCCTTCCAGATTACTTTGCAAAATAAAATAGGTCTCCTAGTATCTTCAGGGTGAATGTGTTATGGTAGAGTTCAACCCTAGTTGGGTTAGACTGGAGTTGGCTTCTGGCCTTCCCAACATAGACAGTTTTGTACAGGCTAGCTGGTCACCGATCTTCTGAGTAGACAGGTTCTTTCAGCCTGCAGAACTTTTATGATTTTTAAGCAAGGAAGGGTTTTCTCCAGTCAGGAACAACAGAGGAAAAGCTATTCAGCTCCAGGGGATGGGAAGACAAATCTCCTCAACTTCAGAGAGAGAGGAAGTTCTAGCTCCAGAGAGCGCAAGAGACAGGAAGTCCAAGAGCCCCCTGAAACTGCTGGTGTTCACTTTTTATCCCTTCTTTGTTTTCCAGAACTCTTGTCCCTTCTTTCCTAGCAGGCTCTCACTTTGCAAAATCTCTTTCACATATTGCAAACCCATTTCTCTTCTTCCCTTATTACAGAAGGTAAGGCTTAAAAAAACTAAGGCGAATCAGTAAATGTTAGTGTTCCTGTGGGGGGTGTATTCTCTTTTGGAGGCATTTACTACGTATCGATCCTTTGTCCTTTGCCCAAAACCAGTCCCTTCAGCATCCTTTTTGTAGGCACCAAACAAGTACAGAGACAGTTCCACAAACACAAATCACAGTTAAAGCTTTGTTTTTCCTCCAAAAAATCCCCCACAATTTGAACAATAAGATTTTATTTGGGGTGACTTGGGGGTAGCAGGAAGGCTAGATAACAGAATTGTTGTTTTCTGACTGCAAGTTAGCAAAGGGAAATATAAAGCTGTTTTGAATCCAAATCATATCTCATTCCCCTTATTTTTGGATTTGGGGATTTTTGGATGAAAGTGATTCAGCCATGAAGAAATATTTTATTGTGGTGGCCTATTCCACAAAGTTATACTAAGGCATTTGATGAACTCTTAGGTATAGAAAAATTTCCTGATAGTATTTGGGAAAAGAGGTGAAGATGACTTGGAATGCTGAAAAAGACTTTTGAAGAGTCCCTTTATAGGAAAGGTTACTCTCTGGACATTTCTCCTTGAAGATTATTTTGTTTCCTGTGAAGAGCGAATCAAATTTTCTTTTTCTATCAATCAGCAACTTTTAAATTAATCAGAAACTTAAGCACTCCTACTTAATACTAAGTAAGAGAGTTCACAAGTCACTTGCTAAAGGGGGTGACAACTCCAGAGACCACTGCCTTGCCCCTGGACAGTACTAAACAAATTGAAAGACTGCAAGTGGTTCCTGTAAAGTGGTGGAAGGACAAGAGGTGATATAGGAAAAGGACTATAAAAAGTCCTGAACTTCCTGTCCGGGATTCTTCTCCTTCTGGATTTGCCTTGTGGTTTATTCAGGGACTCCCAAATGAATCCCCTCCTGCTGCCACCAGCCAGCTCCCTTTGAGGGATTCACAGACCATCAGGGAAGGAATCACTGAAGACTGCCCTCTCTTTCTCTATACCATCATACAAACAGATCCACAGGGGCACTTGTGAGTGTCAAAAGCAACAGAAGAAGAATAATACTGCCCTGGGGCTCAGTAGTCATTGCCCTGGACCTCAGGAGGGCAAATCACTCTAAAAAGAAAAGAAAGAAAAGGCCGGCTCCCTGCCTTCTTCACTCTTCGTGGGACTTCTGTCCCAGTGAGAGGTGCTGCAGGGCGTAGGGGCCAGCTGAGGCCAGAGGGCTTTCAAATTACAGAGGTCATTCTGGGATCCTGGGGAGCCAAACAGTGCACTTGTACCAAAAGATCTCCCCGCCCCTCTCTCTCCCCCGGGACAAGCTCATCCAAATCCCCCATCTCTGAGTCACCCCTTTGGCCACTCCTGCCCCCTGTCCACCCCACAACTTGATGAATCCCGAAGACAGGGAAGAGGGGCTCCTCGACTCTCAGGGAGCCTACAAAGCTTCGAAGCAGTTGACTCTGTGCTCAGATAGCCGGGAGGCCTTCCAGTCACCTGCAGAAAGCTAAGTAAGGTAAGGCCGGGCCAGTGAGGGTAGGGGACACTCCCCCACAGCCTAGAAGGGCAGACTGTGAAGAAAGGCCAGTTGTGAAATTTTAGAAAAGCCCCCAACCAAAGAGATTCCTCACTGTGAGGAAGGAGGAAGCCCATCTAAGATTTGTAGAGAAATCCAAATGCGCAGGGCCTCGACCCCCACTGTCCTGGCCACAAGAGGTTTCCTTTCTTTCTCCAGGCAGGCCTGAGTGGGTGTGGGGGGTCTGTGTGCCTCTGCTGCTCTCACGGGACAGTGCAGGAGTGGGTCTGGGAGGCAGGACTTTGCTTTCTTGCTGTAAAGACCTCAGCTTTGTTCCACACAGACCTTCCCTTACATTCCCAATCTAACTTAGCTTTTGAGCTACCCCCTCCTCCCATATGGGGCTTCCACAATAACTACCCCAGGTTCAAAGTACTTTGTGGGTCTGCATACATTCTAAACCATAGTTCATGAGCTCTCCTGACATATTGACTTTGTCTGTAGTTAGCCAGATGGCAGTCAGTTCAAAACAAGGTATTATTTTGAAAAAGTGTGGAAAGAAAATTCATAATGAAATATTCCCATTAACACCAGGTACTTAACCCCACAAATACACATATTAACAAGAGGGATAGTGAGTATGAATTTTGGGATGAGGGTAGCCAGGCCACATATTTGAGGGGCAGGGTCATATTTTGCATTTGATGCCTTAGGACCCTGAATTTCTACTGGTGATATTGTTTGTATTCCTGAGTCTAATGCCTTGTGGTTGTGTGGTGTCTTTATTGGACATGTTACTTCACTGGTCTCACTGTGATTGGCATTGTTTGTTGAATAAATGGTCTCACCTGGACATTGCTCTATTGATTTTGTAATGACTGCAAGCTATGAAAATCTCTACTGGTCTTTCATAGCTCAAAGGATCTCAAGGTGGACAGTGGCCACTAAACTGAGAATCTCTACTAAGAGAGCTATGTGGTTCAGGGGATAAAGAACAGAGCCAGAAGTCAGGAAATCCTAAATTCAAATTCAGTCTTGGACACGTAAAAGCTGTGTCACCACTATCTGCTCGGTTTCTTCAACAGTAAAATGGAGATAATAACAGCATCTGTCTTGAAGCATTGTTGTGAGGATCAAATAGATAACATTTGTAAAAGCATTTAGCACAGTGCCTGGCACATAGTAGGTACATAAATGCTTAATCCCTTTCCTTTCCCACTCTCTTCCTGCTGAACGTTGTCCCTTCCTACTAGCTTCTGTGTTCACTTATTTCAGGACCACCCAGTGAACATCTCACCACCAAGCTGCTGAATATACTGGCTAGAATTTCTACCCACAAGGACAGACTGAAAGTTCTGTGGTCTTAGCCACTGTACCCAAACAAGCAAAAAACCTGGTAGAGTCCTGTAGACATCTTTTCAATTGTGTATTTCTGGGAGATTGTTACAGAGAACTGTAGATACAACTAAATATCATATATTCCTCAGAACCTCTCTGGATTTACAGTCAAACGAATTTGATCTAAAACAAAAGATAGTTTCTGGAGGCAGTCAGTGTCTTCTCCCATAGCCCAAATTCCTTTGAACAGTGAAAAATCCTTGCTGTCTCTCTGCACACTAAATATCCTGTAATTCCAGTTTTAATGTTTTTTTGGGGGAAGGGAAGGACAATTTTCTTTTTAAAAAGTTAATTAAAAATACAATTAATAAGCATTTGCCCACTCTCCCTGGGGGAAAAAAGAAAAGAAAAACAAAATACCTGCAATTAGTATGCACTGACAAGCAAAACACATTCCCACATGGGACCAGGTCTAAAAATGCATGCCTCAGTCTGCTTATTTAGACTATCACTTCCATGTTAGGAGGCAGGCAGAATTCTAAATGATCAGTCCTCTGGAATAGTGGTTGATTATTAATTACATTGAACAGAGTCCCCTGGAGAAGGAGATGGTCAAGGCCAATGCTGAAGTGATTTTCATCCAGTAGCTCTCCTAGCCTATCACTCAATAAGCATTTACTAAGCACCCTCATGCAGCCATTTATTATAAGCATATTTATTCAGCAGTACATGGAGTGTTCAGGGAGGACTAACACCTCTACTAGGAGGGCTTGCTTAGCCCTTTTCAAGGCTGCTCACTCATCTTTGGTATCCATCTGGCACTCAACTCTCACCTATGACTCCAAGAAGCTGTAGTATGTGCAGCAGGGGTAAACCCATCTTGGTAAACCCACCTCAGTAAACCATCTCTGCAGACAAGGTAAACCAGGTTGTGGGTAACTGATGGACCACAAACCTTTTGGTAACTTAGGAGAGTGCCTGTCCCAAGTATATGAAGACTTTTCCTGGCAGAATGTGCAAATGAGAATATTTTGTTTCATTGGTCATGAAGGCAGCTAAAGCAGACACCATGGAACAGTTAGAGAAAGATGTCCCGGTCAGACATAAAAGATGTCAAAGTCATCCACTGCATCCTGAGCCATCACCATTTATTTGGACTTTTGTCCTGTCTGGGCTTTGATGACTGGAGGAGAGAGTAAGGCTGATGGATATATTTGTACAACTCTGCCAAATCCAGAGTTTTAGAAGATCAATGATGATATGGGGTGATGTCTTGATTTGTATATGAATTGGATTTGGCATATATATACATATACATATATGTATATATAAACCTTCAAAATTCTAGTGACCATCTTTGTGATATAATAATGATATGTTTGTATTTCTCCCCCAGTCCTTGCCATAACACACAAACTCTCTTCATCTCAAATCTCTTTACTGCTCTCCATGGATTCCTTCATTTCCCTTCAAGTTTTTTGGGTTTTATACCACCTTTATATAAATTTACCTTGTATAGAGATACTTTTCCCTCTCCTCCCTCCATAGTAGTCTACTGCTGTTCTTTAATTAATGATGACACCATTCTTTTCACCTGGATTTCTTTCCTACTTACTGAGAGCTTAGCATATTATCTTATTTCTAGATGCCTCCTTGAGAGGTTCAAATCTAGCAGAAGTTTTGATGATGATGGTTTTTAAGTAAAGAAGATAGTGCCTCCAATATATTTATGAAGCACCAGGCATTGTGCTGGATACTAGGACTGCAAAGGGAAGAAATGAAATAATCCCTGCTTTCAAGGAGCTTATTTTATGACAACACAGGGATAGAATAAAAGGTTCTTAAACGTATGGTTCTATGGATCACTTCTGAAAGCCAAGAGGCCCTGGGAATCACATCTTTACATTAACTTCCCTTAATCCTATTTTCTCCCTAAACATCAGCCTATCCCTATTTGCTTCTTATTTAGAATATTT
This sequence comes from Monodelphis domestica, assembly GCF_027887165.1. Classification (NCBI taxonomy): domain Eukaryota; kingdom Metazoa; phylum Chordata; class Mammalia; order Didelphimorphia; family Didelphidae; genus Monodelphis; species Monodelphis domestica. Next base: position 273,893,522 of record NC_077232.1, read on the forward strand.
TTCCACGATTCATGATTTTTCTCATCCCTCTATCTGCTTCTTTCCTGTTGCCCATATCATTAAAGAAACCCCCAATTGACCCTACCATCCATTTCTCAACCAAAATACTAGGAAAAAAATTGAATATATCCATTGCCTGCACTTTCTTTTCTTGAAATGATTCTCTCCAAAGTTACTAAATTGTCTCTTCATGATAAAATCCATTGGCCTTTTCTCAACCCTAATTCTTCTTGATCTTCCTGAATTTGATGCAATTGACCAGACTCTCATTCTAAATACTCTTTCAGGGTTTTTGTGAAACTGCTCCCTTTTGTGCCTCCTCTTACCTATCTGACCCTTCCTTCTTAGACTTCTTTGATGGACCATCATTTAAATCATGTCCCTTAACTGTGAGTACATCCTAAAACTAATCTGGAACATTTAAAATGTTCTCTATACATACTTTTGCTGACCTCCTCATCCCCCATGGGCTCAATTATTATCTCTATTTGGAAGTCTTCCAGAACTAGTCCTATTTCTCTGAGATCTAATTTCATATTACCAACTGCCTAATAGACATTTTGACCTGAATGTCCCATAGGCATTTCCAATATGTGACTGAAACAGAACTGTGAAATAATCCACCACCCCCTCAAATCTAGTCAAACATCGAATATAAACACACTAAGTATACAGGGTGGTTACCAGGACATTTCAAGTTGTGAGGAAAAACTACATACAAGAGTGACTACCACTTGCCTTAGCATTGAGGCGGTAACAATCAGTCCACAACCCTCAAGATATCATGTGCCCATGTTATATGCATTCTTTGTTAGCATTTTATCTTTAAAAGACAATAAAGTTTTTCTATTTATGTGGTACCATTTATCTGAGAAGCCCAAAGTATTTATTACTATCATTCATTAATCTTCATGGTGTACCTGGAAGTCAGGGAGCAATACTTGAGATTTATAGTTCCTAGTATAAACAGTTCAAAGAGCTTCCCATGTTCTGTCTCATTGAGCCTAAAAGTATGCCCTGGAGTTCCAGCTAGTAAATAGCTCATATTGAGAAATGTCTTCCTTAAATGAAGGCTCAAAGAGATTAGCTGGCAAGGATGAAGTCATACAAACCCTTGCTGTTCACAAGTTAATGATATCTCATTGTAAGGAGCAAGGGCTTTATTCATTTCCACATGCTTTTTTGAATGTTCAGAGACTTTATCTGCTATCTTTTTTTGTGAACACCAGAACTGGAGTCATCCTGCTACCCTTGGAAAGACAAAGTATGTGGTTTATAGATAAAAATACAGGTCCACAACTTAACAGTCAACAATGTTAACAGCCAAAGCAGCAGAGGTTTAGAAGAAAAATAAGAAAGTAGCAGAAGGAGTATAGTGCTGCACCTTATACCTTGCACTTCAGGTGTGTGAAGACATACTCACTCAAGGATGGCTCCTTCCCTCCAATCTGTTCTCACATTGGCTGGTCCAGGTACCAAAGAAGAACAATCTCTAAATAGCTATACTCTAGTTTTCAGATTTCTGAGGATAATCCTGTTATGGGATCTTAAGCACCCAACAATGCCTGAGTCCCCACCAATGTGTTTCCATTTATATAAATGAAACACTACCATAATAATGATAATTTTGAACTTGCATATTGTGGAAGGGAATTTTATTCCCTTTGTCTATTTTAAGTTAATCAATCAAGAACTTAAAGTATCTTTACTTAAAATTTAGTAAGTCACTAACAAAAAGAGTCCATACCCTAATAGTCCACAAGCACTGCCCCCCCTTATTCCCCCCCCCCCAGTGCTAGGCAAATTGAAAGGCTATAATTGCCTGAGGTATGTTGCGGAGAACTGATGGGTGGAGAAAATTATATATAAGCAGGAGCCTGAGAGAGATACAGGGTCTTTATTTTAGCTCTTCATTTTTGGAGGTTCTTAGCCTCAGGAGTGTGAGCTCTGGTGAGATTCTTGGCAGTCTTGACCTGATGTAAGCCGAAGGTTCCTTGGCAGTTTTCAGTGTCTTTTGGCTCTTTAGATTTTGACTTTCTGATCTGGACCTTGGATTCTGGTGAAGATTCAGCTTCCTACATTGGAGACTCCAGCTGAAGAGGGAAGCTTACTTAGGTGAGACTCTTGCTTCCTCAGTGTGGGAGGCACTAGGATTAGGACTTAGGGTATTTTTAGCTAGGTGATATTTTCTACCTCCTTCCTATATTTCCTACTTTAATATCTCTACTTTGCTGTAAATAAAGCTACTAAACAGTCTACTGACTCATAGATTAACTTTAATTTTTATAAACATCAACCACAACAACCTTTTTTAACTCATAAATTTAGTTAAACCATTTTTTAAACGATTATTATTTAATCATTTACTTACTAATAAGGAAAAAAAATAATTATTTGTACCCACATATGAAAGCAACTGAAGAAATAATAATGCATCACAATCCACATGTAAACCTAGGGCATACTTTCCCACCAATGCATGTATAGTTATTAATGAAAATCTCCTCTTCATATCTATAATGAAATAAATTACATTTGCCCCTGTATCATAAAAAGAGTTCTGATATCTGTGCTTTCTAATATACTACAGCTTGTCACATTCAAAAAGAACACACAGACATGCATATATATACACACACAAGTGTATGCTCATTATAGGGAGAGTAGGCTCAAATTAAAGTACAGAGGTAGTAGGCATTAGTATAGGGAACACATGTGGCAAATGAGTACCTCATAAGTTGTAGAACTGGGAGTCCTTTTTACTTTTTCTGGAATTTTAATGAGTTCCCCCTAGGTAAAATTCTCCACTACATTCTGAATATCAGAGTCTTTCCAGAGTGTGTAGCTGGCATTTGTTTTTCTTAGGGCTTTCACTTACTAAAGTTAGCTTTCCACATTTGACTGAAGCTGCTTCCTCCATAAAAGGCCACTACTACTTTAGTGGCCACTTCTATGATCTCTTTTTGCTGGTGAGACCTCTGATGGTCCCATTAAACATAGTATTTAGCACATAGTTGACACTTAATAAATGTTGTTGACTATTGACCATCAATAGTACCACTGAATTACCTGAATCAAGATCACTTGTGGAGGAAGGATGAAAGAGAAGGAGAAATTTCTTTCCTTCCTGTAAGCGACTTTTTTCCCAGGGGCTTGGCTGGTACTATAAAGTGTTAGACTGTCAGAACTCTTGAACTGATTTGTTTGATGCACATTCTCATGGCAAGTTCCTGATTCTCTTCATCTAATCAGAAGATATTTCCTTTGTAGCATCATCTACTTTCATCCAATGACTAATGACTCTATGATCCTTTCAAACTGCTTAAGGATTTATTTAAACCTAATTAACCTTTGATTAAATCAGTTAAAATAGCTGAGACTATTGCAGCTAGTTGGGGGACCCTTGTCCTTATATTGTAGAGCTACAGGGACATGGCACCCATGTGATTAATAAATAGTCAATGTTTTTCCATCTGTGCAAGAAAATTATTGGATTACCATGGAATTTGTTCCTTTATGAAATGAGTATCTATCCTTACCGTTTAGCTATATCCAGTGGGGAGCATTTGAGGATCACATTTCCTCCTTTAATTTGAAATGCAGTTTATCAGTAAACTCAGTTCTAGCTTTCCTTTTAGCATGAATGTTTAAATTTTTAAAAAGGGCACATTTGTTCTTCACAGATATCCATATATTGTGGAGAAGAGAGAAATTATAAGAAAATGCATACAAAGCACAGAAGCTGGAGATGGGTCAGCTGTCAATCAAAGGAAAATTCCATTTTACCAGGAAAAGCAATTTGGAGCCAAGCCAACGGTGACTGTTTTTTGGGCTTTGGGCTGATGGTGGTGACCCTGAAGGAAGAAGCTGGGTTTATCTCTGGGACTTGGGATAATCAAGCTGGAGGTGGCCTGGCTGATTTGAAGGCAGAAGAAGGACAATAGTCCCTATATCTCTCTCTGACTGGCTCTGTTTCATGCTAGTGACTAAATTGCCATTTCTCTCAATATCCTCCAACTTAACACTCATTGTAGATAATAGGGAAATCCCACCCCTCTTACCTCATCCTCCATCTTTCCTGTTTTTCCCAATAAACCCTTACTTGAGACAAAGAAAAGAAAGGAGTATTTCCTCTGAAACATCCTAGCTCACCCTGAGTGACTTAGAAGGAAGCTGAAGAAGAAGGGGAAAGGGGAAACTGAAGGGAAGAAGAGGGGAGGAAGGGAGATTGGAAGAGGGGAGGAAAGCATATTTAGAGGGAGGAGGGTAGACAAAAGAAGATAACTACCTGCTTTATTAGTTATCTAGTATACCATCAAATATACCCTCAAATATCATCTATTACAATATATAGGTGTGGGTGGGGTTCTTTTCAGTACTGTAATTTCTTTATCAAGTACCACCACTTACATCAGTGGCAAGCAAGACACAAAGATGACATGGTTGGTCTTCAAAAGGGCTGATAATCTAAGGCATAAGCAACTGAATGGGAATATACATTTTTATACTGCTTTAAAATTTTCAAAGTATTTTTCTCTTAACTGTGAGATAGGCTGTATGCATGTTATCACTATTTTATAGTCAGAGATTCTGAGAGGTTTTGTTTTACTCATGATAAAATAACTAATCCGAGGCATGATTCAAACCCTGTCCTTATGATTCCTTGATAGTGCTCAAGCAACCATGCTGTCACTTAAAGCCTATATATGAAATAGCAGTACCTATGGAAGAGATTCGGTTGTAGACTTGGGTTAGTTAGGAGAGGGAAAAGAATAAAGCGTCTATTATGTGCAAAGCAGTGTGGTAAACTCATTTTACTAATATTGTCGCATTTAATCTCAGTTAAGAGATTACTATGTTTCTGTCCCTATTCCTATTTGGTCTGTTTCTTTCTCTATGTCTCTATTTCTATTTCTGTCTCTGTCTAACCCTCTGTTTCTACATCTATTTGTCTCTCTCCATTTTCCCTGTTAAAGTAAAACAATATAGACTTCTGGTCAAGATGGCGGCTTAGAGAAAACTAAAGTCCAGATCTCCTGAAATCCTTCTTTACCGATCTCAAACCGAATGCTCCTAGGGCACCGAAATTCAAAACAATCAACAGCATAGACCCTGGGAGTCCTCCTCCTGGACCTGGACCTGGATCAAAAGGTACAGCCCCCCCCCCAAAAGCCAGAATCCGAGACCACTCGGACCTAAGGGGTAGGCAGAAGGAAGGTTCTAGGACCCATCCCCCCCAACCCAGAGCGCCAAGTCTGAGTCCAAGACAGCAGAGGCAACCTCAGACCCCCAAGGCCTGCTATTCTGAAGTCTACATCCTGAAAACAACCTAACCCAGTCTCAGGGGCACCCAGACAGCAGGGAAACAGAGAGGAACGGGGGAGCTCCTAACCCCCTGGGAGGAGCTCTCAAAGCCGCAGCCCCTCCCCCTCAGAGAGCAGGGTCATCTGGAACAACAGCAACCCTCAGGGCTGGCAAAAGGGCCTGGGGAGTCAGCTATTCTGAAGGCCACATCCTGAAAACAACCTAACCCAGTCGAGGGGGCACCCAGACAGCAGGGAAACAGAGAGAGAGGGGGGAGCTCGTAACCCCCTGGCTGGATCCTTCCATCGGAGTCTCATGAAAAAAGTCCCTGCCTCAAGGCATACTAAATTCAACCCAGGGAAAGTTAATCTCATTAGGATCCCTTGGAGCTCCAGAAAGCGGCTGCACCTCCCCCCACAGAGTGCTGGAACAGGAACAAGGGCCAAGCCAGGCTTAGATTGTGGAAGTAAGGCAATGGAGAAGCATCAGGAGGGTGCCGAGGAGAGGAGGGCAGTAACAGGGACACACCAGCAATTCCTGGCTTCCCGGGAAAGACAGAACAACAACTGCATAGAATGGATAATCTGCCTAGGGCTAAAACCTCTGAACACCAGACAGAAATAAGAAAAGCTAGTCCCCCCCCCACTCAGATAGAGATGGCAAATGCCACAGAAGCACAAAAGTCCCAAAATTCAAAAAAAAAAAAACAAGAAGAAGGGGGTGACTTTGGACACATTTTATGGAGCAAAAATACAAAACACAGAGGAGATAGAAGAGGAAACACAAGCAAATGCTCTCAAACCTTCCAAAGGAAATGGAAACTCTCCACAAACCCATAAAGAATGTGAATCTGAAATGATCAAAAAGATGGAAGCCTTCTGGGAGGAAAAGTGGGAAATAATGCAAAAGAAATTCACACATCTACAAAACCAGTTTGACCAAAGTGAAAAGGAAAACCAGGCTTTAAAGCAAGAACTAATAAAGCAAAGCCAAAAGACCAAGAAATTAGAAGAGAACATAAAATATCTCACTGACAAAGTGACAGATTTGGAAAATAGAGGGAGAAGAGATAATTTAAGAATAATTGGACTTCCAAGAAAATCCAGAAATAAACAGCAAACTCGACATCATAATACAAGAGATAATCAAAGAAAATTGCCCAGAGATTCTAGAACAAGGGGGCAATTCAGCCACTGACAAAGCTCACAGAACACCCTCTACACTAAACCCCCAAAAGACAACTCCCAGGAATGTAATTGCCAAATTCCAAAACTCTCAAACAAAAGAAAAAATCCTGCAAGAAGCCAGAAAAAGACAATTTAGATATAAAGGAATGCCAATCAGGGTCACACAAGACCTTGCAAGTTCTACTCTAAATGATCGTAAGGCATGGAACATGATCTTCAGAAAGGCAAGAGAGCTGGGTCTTCAACCAAGAACCAGCTATCCAGCAAAACTGACTATATACTTCCAAGGGAAAGTATGGGCATTCAACAAAATAGAAGATTTCCAACTTTTTGCAATGAAAAGACCAGAGCTCTGTAGAAAGTTCGATATCAAAAATCAAAGAGCATGGAATACCTGAAAAGGTAAATATGAAGGAAAGGGAAAAGGAAAAAATGTTATCTTCTTCTTTTACTCAAACTCTCTTCTATAAGGACTACATTTATATCAATCTATGTATACTAACAGGTGGGGAAAATGTAATGTGTAAATAGGGGGAAAAGAAAGACCAAATAGAATAATCGTTCTCACACAAAGATTCACATGGGAAAGGGAGGGGAAGAAAACTCCTATAAGAAGGAGAGGAAGAGAGTTTTTACTTAAACCTTACTCTCAGGGAAATCAACTCTGAGAGGGAAAAACATCCAGATCCATTGGGATCTTGAATTCTATCTTACCCAACAAGGGTAGGGAGAAGGGAAAACCAAGGGGGGGAGGGGCAGAGGGAAAACAAAAGGGGAGGGAAAGAGAGGGGGGAAAGGGGAGAGAACAAAAAGGGAGGGACTAAAAAGGGAAACATATCAAGGGAGGGGACAAGGGGGACCAATTTAAAGTAAATCACTGGACTAAAAGGTAGAGCCAAAGAAGAAAAGGATAGAACCAGGGAAGGATATCAAAATGCCAGGGAGTCCACAAATAACAATCATAACTTTGAACGTGAATGGGATGAACTCACCCATAAAATGTAGACGAATAGAAGAATGGATTAGAATCCAAAACTCTACCATATGTTGTCTTCAAGAAACACACATGAGGCGGGTTGACACCCACAAGGTCAGAATTAAAGGATGGAGTAAGACCTTCTGGGCCTCAACTGACAGAAAGAAGGCAGGAGTGGTAATCATGATATCTGATAAAGCCAAAGCAAAAATAGACCTGATCAAAAGGGATAGGGAAGGTAATTATATTTTGTTAAAAGGGACTTTAGATAATGAGGAAATATCACTAATCAACATGTATGCACCAAATAATATAGCACGCAGATTTCTAATAGAGAAACTAGGAGAATTGAAGGAAGAAATAGACAGTAAAACCATATTAGTGGGAGACTTAAACCAACCATTATCAAATTTAGATAAATCAAATCAAAAAATAAATAAGAAAGAGGTAAAAGAAGTGAATGAAATCTTAGAAAAATTAGAATTAATAGACATATGGAGAAAAATAAATAGGGATAAAAAGGAATACACCTTCTTCTCAGCATCACATGGCACATTCACAAAAATTGACCATACATTAGGTCACAGAAACATAGCACACAAATGCAGAAAAGCAGAAATAATAAATGCAGCCTTCTCAGATCACAAGGCAATAAAAATAATGATCAGTAAAGGTACATGGAAAACCAAATCAAAAACTAATTGGAAATTAAACAATATGATACTCCAAAATCATTTAGTTAGAGAAGAAATCTTAGAAACAATTAATAATTTTATCGAGGAAAATGACAATGGCGAGACATCCTTTCAAACCTTTTGGGATGCAGTCAAAGCGGTAATCAGAGGTAAATTCATATCCCTGAGTGCATATATCAACAAACTAGGGAGAGCAGAGATCAATCAATTGGAAATGCAAATAAAAAAACTCAAAAGCAATCAAATTAAAACCTCCCAGCAGAAAACCAAACTAGAAATCCTAAAAATTAAGGGAGAAATTAATAAAATCAAAAGTGATTGAACTATTGATTTAATAAATAAAGCAAGAAGCTGGTACTTTGAAAAAACAAACAAAGTAGACAAAGTACTGGTCAATCTAATTTAAAAAAGGAAGGAAGAAAAGCAAATTAACAGCATCAAAGATGAAAAGGGGGACAGCACCTCCGATGAAGAGGAAATTAAGGCAATCATTAGAAATTACTTTGCCCAATTATATGGCAATAAATACACACACAATAGTATACATGTCAGACCTTTGGGAGGGGAAAGACTTTAAAACCAAGCAAGACATAGAAAGAATCACAAAATGTAAAATAAATAATTTTGACTACATCAAACTAAAAAGCTGTTGTACAAACAAAACCAATGTAACTAAAATCAGAAGGGAAACAACACATTGGGAAAAAACCTTCATAGAAACCTCTGACAAAGGTTTAATTACTCAAATTTATAAAGAGCTAAATCAATTGTACAAAAAATCAAGCCATTTTCCAATTGATAAATGGGCAAATGACATGGATAGGCAGTTTTCAGATAAAGAAATCAAAACTATTAATAAGCACATGAAAAAGTGTTCTAAATCTCTTATAATCAGAGAGATGCAAATCAAAACAACTCTGAGGTATCACCTCACACCAAGCAGAATGGCTAGCATGATAGCAAAGGAAAGTAATGAATGCTGGAGGGGATGTGGAAAAGTAGGGACATTAATTCATTGCTGGTGGAGTTGTGAACTGATCCAACCATTCTAGAGGGCAATTTGGAACTATGCCCAAAGGGTGACAAAAGAATGTCTACCCTTTGATCCAGCCATAGCACTGCTGGGTCTGTACCCCAAAGAGATAATGGACAAAAAGACTTGTACAAATATATTCATAGCTGCGCTCTTTGTGGTGGCCAAAAACTGGAAAACGAGGGGATGCCCTTCAGTTGGGGAATGGCTGAGCAAATTGTGGTATATGTTGGTGATGGAATACTATTGTGCTAAAAGGAATAATAAAGTGGAGGAATTCCATGGAGACTGGAACAACCTCCAGGAATTGATGCAGAGCGAGAGGAGCAGAACCAGGAGAACATTGTACACAGAGACTAATACACTGTGGTATAACCGAATGTAATGGACTTCTCCATTAGTGACGGTGTAATGTCCCTGAACAATCTGCAAGGATCTAGGAGAAAAAACACTATTCATAAGCAAAGGATAAACTATGGGAATAGAAACACCGAGAAAAAGCAACTGCCTGAATACAGCGGTTGAGGGGACATGACAGAGGAGAGACTCTAAAGGAAACCCTAATGCAAATATTAACAACATGGAAATGGGTTCAAATCAAGAACACATGTGACACCCAGTGGAATCACGCGTCGGCTATGGGGGTTGGGGGAGGAAAAGAAAATGATCTTTGTCTTTAATGAATAATGCTTATAAATGATCAAATAAAATATTATTTAAAAAAACAATATATATATATATTGTAATATTTCTTGGGAAAGGAAATAGGAAGATTGGAAAACAGGGGGATAAATGGGAGGTTTGTATGGGGTAAGGAGTTAAGGGGAGAGAGGGAACACTGCTTGGTGAGGCAAGGGAGGAAGATGCTCCCTGCTGAGAGGAAACAGCAGGGGTTCAAATAAGGACGGTTTGTCTTTGAATGACTGAAACTGAAGTTCAGCTTCCTCTATGACCAGCAAAGATAGTCCACTTATCTTGACTGCGAATTCAAATAATATAAAGTTTAATAATCCAGTTGGAATTGGAGTTTTTCCTTAGCTTCAGAGTATGGGGACAGGCCCTAGAGGCTGGCGGAGGGTTTGTCCCACTCCCGTCTACTCTCGTTGTTCTAATTCAGAATCTTAGCAGTACACAGAAAGCAAACAAGAACAATTCTAACCTTTAGAAGCCTGTGTCCTTGGGCTGAACCAAGAAGAGCATGCCACTCCAGACTGGGCTGAACAAACTCCTCTCTCCTCCGATGCCCGGAAGCCAGACCCCAGCCGGCATGGAAGGAAGTGCTAGTCAAAAGACCCAACTGCCACTCCCATTTGGGCCCTTCCCCCACAAACTGTCAGTCTTATTTCCTTTTCACAATATATATATATATATATATATATATATATATATATATATATATATATATATATATATATATATATATATATTCTACAAGGTGTTCACAATTCCTTGACCAGTCAGCCAAAGGATCTTAGATAAGTTATTTGAGCTCTATGTGTCCCTGTTTCCTTATCTACAAATAAGAATAATATCTGATTCATAGAGTTATTGCCAAATACTAGATGAGATAATACAGGAATGGCATTTTTGAAAAGTATAAAGCTAAATATAAGACATCAGGTATTATTGCTAGCCATGTCCTGGATATGTAGCCGATATGTTTCTCATCATGTCACCTCAAAGCCTCCATGTCACCACAGACACATGCTCTGTAATTAGCAGCCAGATAATCACCAGATAATTTGCACTTAGAAATATTTAACAATAATAATTATTGTAGAAATACTCTCCCAAACTAGACAGGGTGCATTCTCCCCTTGAACACTCAAGGTACCTGAGAAAGAGTGGGCTCAAACTTAAAGAATATATGTGACCCAATGATGAATTCATAGCTCCTGGTTACAGGAAGTTCTTTTCTCAACCCTCATAGAATTCTTGTGAAGTTTCCTTAGCTCTTTGCTGGGTTTTTAGGGTCAATGATCTTAAAGAATGAAAGATTTCTCTACTCAGTGTCTAACTTCTCTTTAATGTTGTTCTCACTCAGTTCCCAATGCAGATTCTGCCTTAGATTTGCTTGGAATTCTTTTGTAAATGTACTTTTTAAGCTCTCCCTAATTTCCAGGCTACTCCCTATCTTAGGATCTTTCTGTGGCTCTTCTCCCATGCTGTGGTGCTTCAAGGATGCTCTTGACTCCTGTCCTAGACTCCTGCACAGACCTAGTAGGAGCAGAGAACAGAGTGAGAAGAGAGAAAATGCACTGTTTCCCTGTGAATCAAAACTCTTAGTAATTTCATAGCCAAGATCCAGGACTTCCAGGTCAAAGAAGACATACTCCAAGAAGTCAGAAAGAAAGATTTCAATTACACAATACTTGACAGCTACTATCATAAAGAGTAGATAATTTGGAATATGAAATTTCAAAAGGCAAAAGATATAAGTTTACAATCAAGGGTATTGATGAAAAAAACCAGAGATTAAAAGAAACTCTGAATTATAAACATAATCAAGAGGAACATAAAAAAGGAAATATGAATAAATATGGGACTGAATTCACTCTATCATTACTTACAGCACAATCATATTCCATTACATTAATATACCACAATTTAAAAAATTATCCCCCTAAATTAACATGTACCTTGCTTCTAGTTCCTTACTATCACAAAATGTGCTGCTATAAATATTTTGGTGTTTATGAGGCTTTTTTTAAAAAGTCAATGACCTTATACATACCACTAATGGAATCTTGGGGTCACTGTAGTTCTTTTATCTGCAGAATTCCAAAATATTTTACAAATTGACAAAATATTTTATGAATTCAAGTGCTTGTATTTCTTTAAACTTCCGGAAAAACTAGAAAGTAGTCTGTCAGAAATTAGGTTTAGGCCAAACAATACTTCATACCAGATGCTAAGAAAAACTCTAAATGGATGTGTGATTGAGATATATAAATAATCATATTACAAATAAATTAAAAAGGTAAAGATGAAATTACCTTTCATATCTATGAATAGGAGAAAATTCTTGATTAAATAAGGGATGGAGAGAATCATAGAAGCTAAAATTAATAATTTTGATTACACAAAGTTAAAAAGCTTTTGCATAAGCAAAACAAGGGCAATTAAAATTGCAAAGAAAACAGGTAACTTGGAGGGAAGTTTTAGCAAATTTCTTTGATAAATAATTGATATCAATAAAATTTCTTTGACAAATAATTTCCAAGATAGGTAAAGAACTAATTCAAACTAGAATCATCTGGGTATGGGCTACCATCCATACTAAGATATGTCAGCATGACCTCATCTGTCCTCGTCAATAATAGTAGTGTACATCAATTCCCTCACTCTGCTTTGTAAGTGCTTTACAAACTTTCTAAGTCCATGGAACTCTGCTATGGAGAGGATTTTTTAATTGGAACACATTCTCAACAGCCAGGTTTTAGTGATTCACAGATGGTTGTTTAAGATCTTATGACCTCTCTAGTTCCTGGATAATGAAAACCATCAACCCCTCTGTGGAAGAAAATCAAGCTATCCTAGGTAGTAGAAGAATATGTCTGAGGCTTTCTTATCACTGATAATGGATACCTCCCATTTCTCCTCTTTACTTCTGTTCCCATTCCCCTTTTTTAGTCTGTGATATCAGGATTTAGCACATTTTTAGCAAAACCAGAGCTGGAGACCGACTTCCTTCCTACAGCCCATTGGCCCCAGCCTCTATCCCTATCATCTTTTTAACTTGTCATGTTTCTGAGTCATTTAGGTGCCTTAATTAATGGCTCTTTTTAAAAAATCGAATGCTCTTCTATAGTTGTTAAACATTTGGCCAACTCACTTTCATTTTTCTTATGTTTGTTCTTTGATTTCTCTAGGACTATTAACAATAAATGGAGAGTGTTCCTCTTGACAGTGGCTTTATCTTCTTACTCAGTCTCCTTTAGCATAATCTAAAATAATTACATCAGGTCACTGGGGAGTCTTTTGTCCCTTTGCCACATAGTGCCATGCTTCCTCATCTGGCTATCTGAGCACCCCATTCTCTGTATCTTTTTTGCCCTTCCCTCACTTCAACCATGATATGAACTATTAAGCCATTTCAATTTATTCCTTGCTGCTACAAGAAATAGTTATAGACTAGGTCTAACCCAGGCCAATCTGGTAACTAAGGTTTGAGATTGGACTAATATGAAACACTGGTAGACCGTCTAAAAGTTAACAAAGGTGGAGGACAGCCAACTTTCATGGAAAGTGTATTCAGCCTGGATATAGCTCTGTTTCAGGGGAAACCCATCCCCACACTGTATAGAAATGTATCTGATCATCAGTGTATCACTCACAAAATCAGTTGGATATATGAAGGGACTTGTGGTCAGGCCTCTTTTATTGCCTTTAAGTGAAAAGAAAGTACCATTAATGACTTGATTTTTTTTAAAGGTCCCAAACAACCAAATTTCAGAGAATTATTCCAGCCTTTCAAGACCATTAGCTCTTTCCTGCAGTAGCCTAAAATGCATTAATTCCAAGGTAAGGGACATGTTTGGATGCAACCTTGGAGTCTCTGGGCAATGTTTCTCTAGCATTGTAAAGGATTAGCTTTGCAAAAAGCAAGAAGCAAAAAGATCCCATAGGGCAATGACAGGGCCAACATTCCAAAGCTCTCAGGAGGAGTTGTGGGCAGTTTGTGGACTCTGGAGAAGTGAGAGCCTGCTTTCCCTCTAGCTGTCAGGATAAACCAGAAGGGTAACTGTCTGGTTTTCTGGGGTGGATCCAGTGAGCTATGGTTGCCTCTGTCTTTGGCTGTCCTAACATTCTGCCTGTTTCTACTGTTGCTGGTGACATCTTACTGGGATTGCTGTTTGGATCAAAGAAAGGACTCCTGTTTTGGGAGATTTCTTTGGGCCCTTTGTCCTTGTCTCTACCAATCCTTCCTTAACTTTAATTAATTAGTTAGTTTAGTATAATTATAGAAAGTTTAGGACTTTAATATCTGGTGTTGGTTAGAAGTAAGTTAATCCCTGATTCTTTTTCCTTCCTTTCTCCCTATAGTTAAATAAACCTTTTATTATATATAGTTTGAACCCTTTTTTAAACCTACCCTATAACACTAGTAACCAACTGTATTAGGGCATCACTGGTATAGGCTTCAGTCCAGCCCAAATCCCATTGGTTGGCTAGGTCAAAGGGACAGAAGAGTGATAAGTGAGAAGCAATTGGAAGGATGAGTAAGGAAGGAAGGGAAAGGGAAAGAGAAGTTAAGACTTTGTACAAATCCAGACTCCTGATATCTATGTCTCCTCTAGTCTCAGTTTCCCAGTCTTGAGGTTTCTTTTTCTTCCTCCTCTTAAGACTCTCAGAATGTCAATAGCTTCTTATGCAGGGATATCCCAGGTGCAAGATTGGGTCCTTCTGTGCTAGAAAGGCCCAAATTGGTGATTCCATCAGAAAGAGTCTTTAAGTAGCTCTCCTAGCCTATCAAACAATAAACATTTATTAAGCACTTTTATGCAGCATATTTATTAAGTGGTATATGGAGTGCTTAGGGAGGACTAGCATTTTTGACATAAAGCCAATCCCTTTTCAAGGCTGCTGAAAAAACAAAAGTGTCCACTTGTCACTCAACTCTCATCTAACTCCAAGAAGCTATAGCAATCACTGCTGTGTTTTGTGCCTGCAAAACCATTTTAATTAGCAGGCTAACCTAGGTTAAGGGTAACCAACAGTCTCAAACCTTTCAGTGAGTTAGGGCAATGTCTACCCCAAGCATGTGAAGACTTTCCCTGGTAGAATGGTTAGATGAGAACAATTTTTTCTAATGGCCCACGAAGCAGGAACTGTGGAGCACTTCAATCCTGCTAAGACATCAAAGATGCCAAGATTATCCATCATCAGTTGTTTTGACTTTTGTCTGGCTACTGGACTTTGGTGACTCTGGAAAAGAAAGTGAGGCTGATGATTTTGTACAACTCTGCTTCTCTTAAATTCAATTAATGAAGACACTCCACAATGTCATTTGTCTACTTCTGAAATGAAGAAGGAACAACGATTGAGGACCTATTATGCACCAGGCACTTAAATAAACATTGGAGATACAAAGAAAGGCAAAAGTCACTCCCTTTCAAGGCAGAGCTCTCAAAGAACTGCTCCTCAGAAGAGTTATTGATGCTTCCACAATATACCTGAGTCTGGCATTGCTGCCTTACCATCTCTGCTACTAGTGGGGAGAAATGAAAGATGAATAAACCATTTATTAAGCACTTACTATGTACAAAGTGTGCACAAAGATACTTGTGCGTGAAGGAGATTTAAGTGGAAAAGTCGATGCACAGAGACAGTCCCACTCTCTCGGCATTGGAAGCCTGGGTCCAGTGGCACGAAAGAATTGTTACGTCTGGAGACTTCCTCAGCTGCATTGGATGGCCGTGTTGTCCTTTGTGCTCCAACATGCCCTGAGCACTCCACAGTGCTTCGCTGCGTCGCCCTCTCAGCCGTTGAACCTTCTTATTGTTTTCTTCTGTCTGTTCAGCCGAAGCAGTCTTCACATGCTGGGTGAGCAAAGCCCTGGTTCTCCTTCACGCACAAGTATCTTTGTGCACACTCATCTATCCTAACCCCGTCCACCCTCTTCAAGACCTGCGGTGATGGGGGAGTGATGACGCAACAGGTGGAGGTGACCACTGGCAGTTGTAGGCACGATCCTGCACGTAGACGGCCCACGGACCAGTGGTTGCTCGGCCCTGTGGGCAGCAGGGACTTTCGGCAGCATCCTGGGTGACTGAGCAGACCTCTCTAGGACAGCACTGTTCACCCTAATCAAGGGAGGGGACTAGAAAAGGTGTCCCAAACATTGCCTGCCCTACAAACACCCGGTCAGCACACCGCGGCTGGTGGGTCATCCCCTTTAAGTGGTCGAAATAAAAGAAAAAATACAAAGAAACTCCTACTAGGAGCATGGAACATCAGGACATTACTTAATAGAGAGAATACCCCAAGACCTGAGAGAAGAACAGCTCTAATCAGTAAAGAACTGGCACGATATAACATCAACATCGCAGCCTTAAGCGAAACACGCTTACCAGAAGAGGGATCACTCAGCGAACCCACCACTGGATACACCTTCTTCTGGAAAGGTAGAGCCTCAAATGAAGGCAGAATCCACGGTGTTGGCCTGGCCATCAAGACCAGTTTGCTCAAACAGCTGCCAGACTTGCCTGTGGGCATCAGCGAGAGACTCATGAAGATCCGTTTGCCTCTCAGCAAAGACCGGTATGCCACAATCATCAGCGCATATTCCCTAAACACTGACCAGCACAGAGGAGATCATTGAGCAGTTCTACTCTGACCTGAGTGCCGTCCTGCACTTAGTGCTCACAAATGACAAGCTGATACTACTGGGAGACTTCAACGCCCGCATTGGCCAGGACCATGAAAGATGGAAAGGAGTGCTCGGCAAACACGGCGTGGGCAAAATGAACAACAATAGCCTACTGCTACTCAGCAAATGCTCAGAGTTCGAACTCACCATCACGAACACTGTGTTTAGAATGGCGAACAAATATAAAACAATGTGGATGCACCCAAGATCAAAACAGTGGAATCTCATTGACTACATCATTGTACGCCGGCAAGACATCCACGATGTAAAGATCACCAGAGCCATGAGAGGAGCTGAATGCTGGACAGACCACCGATTGGTTAGAGCGACTCTTCAAATGCGCATTGCGCCTCGCCATCCAAAACGCGCCCAGACAGTTCGCGCATTTTACAACATGAGTCGTCTTAGAGATCCATCTTATTTGCAAACATTCCAGTCCTGCCTGGACAACAAGCTGTCTGCCAAGGGACCACTCACTGGAAGCTCAACCGAGAAATAGAACCAGTTCAGAGATGCAGTGAAGGAAACATCAAAGGCAGTCCTAGGCCCAAAACAATGCAACCACCAGGACTGGTTCGACGAGAACAACACTGCTATTGAAGACCTATTGAGCAAGAAGAACAAAGCCTTTATGGAGTGACAAAATAACCCAAACTCTGCTCCTAAAAAGGACAGATTCAAGTCTCTCCAAGCCACGGCGCAGCATGAGATCAGGAAGATGCAAGACCGATGGTGGGAAAAAAAGGCAGAAGAAATCCAGCGGTTTGCTGATATGAAAAACTACGAACAATTTTTCAGTGCCCTCAAGACTGTCTATGGGCCATCAAAACCCACCACCACTCCCTTGCTATCCTCTGACGGTGACACTCTCATAAAAGATAAAAAAGGCATCAGCAACAGGTGGAAAAAACACTTCAGTCAGCTTCTCAACCGACCCTCTTCAGTTGACCAAAGCGCCCTTGACCAGATCCCCCAAAACCGCTCCATTGAACAACTTGATGTCCCTCCTTCAATAGAGGAAGTCCAAAAAGCCATCAAACAAATGAGTGCAGGCAAGGCACCCAGTAAAGACGGGATCCCAACCGAGGTGTACAAGGCCTTAAATGGAAAGGAGCTCCAGGCATTCCACATAGTGCTGACCAGCATATGGGAAGAGGAAGACATGCCCCCAGAACTCAGAGATGCCTCCATTGTAGCCCTATACAAGAACAAAGGCTCACGAGCAGCCTGTGACAACTACAGAGGCATCTCACTACTCTCCACTGCTGGAAAGATCCTCGCCTGTGTTATACTCAACAGACTCCTGTCATCTGTTTGAGAGCAGAACCTGCCTGAATCACAATGTGGCTTCCGACCAGATCGCAGCACCATTGACATGGTCTTCACTTGAGGCAAATGCAGGAAAAATGCCTTGAACAGAACCTGAGTCTCTACATTGTCTTCATAGACCTGACAAAGGTGTTCGACACAGTGAACAGGGACGCATTGTGGGTGATCCTTAGCAAGCTCGGTTGCCCAGCAAAATTTGTCAAACTGATCTAGCTCTTTCATGTCGACATGACAGGGGAAGTCCTATCTGGTGGAGAGACTTCCAATCGCTTCAACATCTCCAATGGCATGAAACAAGGCTGTGTCCTCACTCCAGTACTATTCAACCTATACTTCACCCAAGTATTACAACATGCTGTGATGGATCTAGACCTGGGCGTCTACATCAAATACTGACTGGATGGTTCACTATTTGACCTTTGCCACCTGACTGCAAAAACAAAGACAACAGAGAGACTCATCCTGGAAGCTCTCTTTGCAGATGACTGTGCTCTCATGGCCCACCAAGAAAATCATCTCCAAACCATTGTGGACAGGTTCTCCACCGCAATAAAAGTGTTTGGCCTGACTATCAGCCTCAGCAAAACAGAGGTGCTGTTCCAACCTGCACCAGGGAGGCCAACGAACCAGCCGTGCATTACAATCGATGGCACGCAGCTTTCTAATGTCAACACTTTCAAGTACCTGGGCAGCATCAGCCAACGACGGGTCTAGACCACAAGATCAATGCCAGGATCCAAAAGGCCAGCCAGGCACTCGGGCGGCTGCGCTCCAAAATCCTCCAACACAGAGGTGTAAGCACTGAGACGAAGCTCAAAGTGTACAAAGCAGTGGTCCTCAGCTCGCTCCTGTACGGTTGTGAGACATGGACATTGTACCGGAAGCACATGAAACAGCTGGAGCAATTCCACCAACGCTCCCTCCGGTCAATCATGAGGATCCGATGGCAGGACCGAATCACCAATCGGGAAGTCCTCGACAGAGCCAACTCCACCAGCATCAAAGTAATGGTCCTCAAAACCCAGCTACAATGGTCTGGTCACGTCATCCGCATGGACCCACAGCAAATACCAAGACAGGTATTCTATGGTGAACTGTCAGCTGGACTCAGGAAACAAGGTCGACCAAAGAAAAGATTCAAGGATCAGCTAAAGTCAAACTTGAAGTGGGCTGGCATTACACCAAAGCAACTAGAACTCGCTGCCTCGGATAGAAGCAGCTGGCAAACCCACATTAACCATGCCGCCACCACCTTTGAAGATGAGCAACGTCGACGTCTTGCCGCTGCACGTGAACGCCGACACCAGGCCACAGCCACACCCATAACAACTGGAGTCCCAGGCCCCATGTGCCACAAACTCTGTGCCTCTGCCTTTGGACTCCAAAGCCACATGAGGGTACACTGTAGATGAAACTGCACAAAGACAATAGTCATTCTTGATCACCAAGAGACTAATATATATATATATATATAGATAGATAGATAGATAGATAGATAGATAGATAGATAGATAGATATAGATATAGATATAGATATATATACATATATATATGTATGTATATATATGTATGTATATATACTATGTACAAGTCACTGTTCCAAAGCAAAGGGTTACAAATAAAAAAGTAAGACAGTCCTTGTTTTCAAAGAGCTCACATTCTAATGAAATGAGGTTTTATGATAAGTCTTTGACCTTCCAGATGTCTGATCCTACAGCTCAGGCATAGCCAGGAAAGTGACAGCAGAGAGGCTGAGCTGCATCCTGAGGAGTAGAAGAAATGATGAGTTATCATTAATGTCCAAATGTTGATGAAACAGTTTTTGCTAGTTGTCACAATGCTTCACGTTAATATGTGCTTTTGCCCTGATATAATTAATCTGCTATGATTGACGATCAGATATGTAGGTGAATTATGACTGTTGTATTCAAATGGGAGTCGTTGTCTCTGGGTGGGGCAAAGTCACAAATGATTAGTAACCCTAGAATTCAGGACTTACACAAAGGAGGCAGAGCTGTGGAGACTATAATTTTTCCTATCCAGATAAGGAATTTGTCACAATGGGAGGTGAAAACTTCTGTGGCCACAGCACTGCCACCCTCAGCCTGACCCTTACTGAATGAATCATCAGCTACTCATTGGTAACTTATAGTCTTAAGGAGTGGGCTAGATATACCATTTATTAAAGTCAAAATGGATGCATGACCTAGACACAAGGGAAGATATAAGTAAATTAGAAAAACATGGAACACATTACCTATCAGATGTATGGAGAGGAGGAAAATTTATGAATAGACAAGAGATAGAGAGCATTGTGAGATATAAAACAATTACACTAACTTAAAAGAGGTTTTTTACAAATAAAACCAATGTGGCCAAGGTTAGAAGGAAAGAAATTTTACCACAAAAATTGGGAAACTATTTTTAAGACAGTTTTTCAGATAAAGGCCTCTTATCTCAAATGTATAGAGAACTTCATCAAATTTATAAGAATATGAATGAGTCCCCAGTTGATAAATGGTCAAAGGATATAAACAAGTTTTTGGAGGAAGGAGAAAATATATTTATTAAGGACCAACTCTATGCTTGGCACTACTAATCACTTTTCAAATATTATCTCATTTGATCTTCCTAACAACCCTGAGAAGTAGGTGCTATATAATCCCCATTTTGCATTTGAGGAAACTGAGGCAAAGCAGAGGTTGTGATTCAGTCTAGGGTCACATAGCTGGGAAGTGTCTGAATTTATTTTTAAACACAGGTCTTCTTAAGCCTCCTACTCCATACACTCCAATACTACAAACATCTAATAGTTGCCTACTGTGTGCTAGCTCTGGTGATATGAAGACAAAAGTGAAGCCTTCTTTGCCTTTGAGGAGTTTAGCAAGGGGGAATCTGTTCATGTATGGAAATATACAAAATAGACACAAATAGGAATAACGTACATTGGGCTTATTGTGAACGAATTTAAAGGCCTAAAACAGGGGAGTTTGTGTCTCATACGAAAGTCAAAAGGAACCACTGTCATTAGGAGAATATGATAGACCTGCTTTAGGACTTTCTTTTTCTTCCTTCTTTCTTCCTTCCTTTCTTTCTTCCATCTCCAGTATTCACCTCACTGCCTGGTTCACCAAATGCTTGTTTTGGTAGCAGATCAGTAAAGGTAAGGATTAGCACAGTTGCTTTTCCAATGATGGATCCCAAATGGTGAGCTCATCCTTAGTACCAGCCTGCTTATCTTTGGGCTTCTAAGAATCTTAGCAACCTTGAAACCAACAAGTCTAGGGGTCATTTTAATAATTATAAGTAAAGTCAAGATTTGGAGAAAGATCAAGTAGGTTAAAAAAAAGCATGACATATTGTACAGGCCCAGATAATAATGGAGATTTCCAGAGGAGAGATGATTTCATCACCAAAAACTGTTCAGATTGGGTAATTTCTAAGATGTCACAACCAATATAAAGCCTTAGGCTGTTATAGGTGTGTCAAAGGATAAACAAGCTTAGAAATTTAGTTTAGAAAATAGGTAGTTAGTGAAATGAGTTTAATATCATTAAAAGTCTCTTTTTCATCCCAGCCTCGACAACTAAATTTTATTTAAAGGTAGCTATATGGTGCAGTGGATACAGCACTGGACAAATTCAAATACAGCTTTAGACATTTGCTAGCTGTGTGACCCTGGGTAAGTCATTTTAGCCTTTGCTTCAGTCTCTTCAATGAAAAATGGGGATCATAATGAAACCTATTGTTTGTTGCTGTGAGAAATGTGAAGATCATGAAATAATAATTGTAACGTGTTTAGCACAGTGCCTGGCACATAGTAGGCATTTAATAAATGCTTATTCTACTTTACCCTATTTATCCCCTTTGTTTTTACTTTAGAATTATTTCCCAGTGTGCTTCCCCATTGAATCCTCCTTTATTCAAACATTCAAACAAAATGTAAACAATAATGTCTAACATCCTTTGCCTCTGGCCCCCAACTTCTCTACCAAGACAGGGAAGATGAAGGATCATAGATTAGAGCTAGAGGGAAATTTAGAGGTTTTGTAATCTAATCTTAATTTAAAAAAAAAAGATATTCATCTTTCCACTGACCATACTGCTTCTTCTTTGAGGTCAAGGTGGATTGTTCCAATTAATCTGAATTCTAGCCCCCTTTTAAATAAAATATTTAATGAGCCCCTACTTAGTTCTTAGTCCATATTGGGAGGATTTAAAATTATAGTCAATTTAGAGAAAAGAGCTAGTTGAAAGGATATAAATTTTTAAAAGTTGTGTAAACTCTAGTAATTTCCACAACTACTTTTTTTTTACTCCCTAGTTTTTCATGGGGAAATACATGAATCTTTTTTTCATTTCCCCTATGGCCCTGGCTGCAGCAATAGCTGATCAGAAGACAAAGCAGCTGTACAAGTCTAGCAACCTTTAAAGGTGAGGTAGCTGATGAGTTCAGTTTTGGACTTGTAGGGTTTAAGGTGACTTTAAGGTGCAAGTGAATAAAAGAAGAGACAAAGGACAGAGGTCACAGAAAAAAACCTTTGGGAAACACCCACAATTAAGGGAGCAGGGAGAAGATGAAGACCCACACCAAAAAAAAAAAAAAAGCTGAAAAACTAGAGTAGCTACTATACACTGCATAAAGTTATTACATCATCCAATGTTGCTGGCAAAACATTCATTAGTGATGAGGATGACTGTAAGCAAATAAAAGCTAGCATTTATATAGTTTTTCCAAAGGTTTGCAAAATTCTTTTTTCTTTTTTCTTTATAAACAGGTGAGCCAGCGGAGAAACAATATCAAGAAAGAGTAAGTGTGCAATAGTATCACTAAGCAATAAGTTGGCAAAAAAAATTTATAGATATTTTTCTGGGAAAGGATCCCAGAAAATAGGTCTCATCTTTAGAATGAACTTTGTCAAATATATAAGAATATGAGTTATTCTCCAATTGATCAAAAGATATGAATATACAGTTTTGGGATGAAGAAATCAAAGCTACATATAATATATGAAAACATTCTTTAATTCATTATTGATTAGAGAAATTCAAATCAAAACAACTTACATATCATCTCATACCTGTCAGATTGGCTAAAGTGATAAAAGAACAAAATGACAAATGTTGGGGGGAATGTAGAAAAATGGGGGCACTAATACATTGTTGGTAGAACTTGTGGAAGTGAGAAATTGAGAATGATTTTGGTAGCAGGAGTTTGGAACAGCTGAGTGATCACCTGTCATTCAAACGAGAGTGTTCTGTTTAGAATGTGACTGGGAGAAGTAGTTGGGGCAGACCAACTGAATACTGAACCCTTTTTTGGCTTGAAGGCTGTTTTCTCTCTTGATTTTGAGAAAGAAGTCTGAAAGTGGTCTTTGATTTTGAAGACAGAAGAAAAAAGGACAAAGTCCAGCTCTCTCTGATTTGCTCTGTTGGGATAGTGACTGAACTTCCATACCTATCAGCCATTTCTCCCAATTGAACTATATTCCACCATCCTCCAATCTAAGACTCCTCCGAGTGAGAGGGAAACCTCAAAATCCTCTTTCCTTCCATTTCCTTATCCTTCTCTGTCTTCCCTAATAAACCCTTTATTTAAGATAGAGTAGAAAAAAGAATATTTCATTTGAGACATCATAAACTCAACCCCGAGTTGATTTAGAGAAACCAGAAGGAGAATCAACGGGGGGGGGGGGGGGCAAGAGGGAGTGAAGGGAGGAAGAGGGAGGAAGGAAGAGAGAGAGGAGGGAAAGAAGAAGAAAGAAGATAACAGCCTGATCTTTAGTTATCAATTACCATTCAAAATAGTCCCTTATTACAAGCTGTGAACTGATCTAACCATTTTGGAAAGCAATCTGGAATTATGCTTAAAGAATTATAGAACTCTTTACCTTTTGACTCAGTAATACCACTATTAAGTTTATTTCCAATGGGAATCAAGGAAAAAGGAAAAAAGAAACTATAAGCTTTTAAATATTTATAGCAGCTCCTTTTGTGGTGGCAAAGAACTGGAAACTTGAAGGGATGTCCATCAATTGGGGCTGTGGTATATGATTGTAATAGAACATTAATGCCCCGTAAGAAATGAGAAACAAGGTGATTTCAAAAACAAACAAGTAACCTGAAGAGTTACATGAAGTGATAAAAAAGTGAAATGAGCAGAACCAAAAGAACATTGTACACAGTAACAACAATAATAAGATGATGATGATCAGCTGTGAATGACTTATCTATTATCAGCAAGGTAAGGATTCAGGACAATTTCAAGAAATTCTTGATGAAAAAGGTTATATGCTGCCACAGAAGGAACAAATGGAATCCAAATGCAGATTAAAACACACTATACTTCACTTTATTTCCTCCATGAGTTTTTCTCTGGTATAAGCAACATGTATCTGTTTCACAGCATGATGAACAGGGAACATGCATTATATGTTAACATATATACAACCTATATCATATTACCTGCCTTTTTGGGGAGGGGGAAGAGTTGGGAATGAGGGAAAAGATGAGACAAATTTTTGTACATAAAAAATTGTTTCTATTGGATAAGCATATTTATTATAATTTATTACAAACACTAAACAAATCATGTGTATACTATGTTACATGCTATTATGTTATGTTATATAAAAATAATGAATGGTACCACCCCCCAAAAAGGACATTGAAAAGGTAAATAGACAAGTGAGGAATGGAGAAAGAAGTTTAGAAAATCAGGAGTTGAGTCCAGAGAAGAAGGGTGACAAGGAAAGTCTCAGCACTTTCCTTAAAATAGATGTTCTGAGAGGAACTGATAAAAGGAAAGTTCTACAGGACTGGAATGAGAAGGCTGCTATGATATAGTGGAGAAAGAAGACTGGAGGGTAAGGAATGGAGCCTGGAATAAGCCCCTTAATGTCAGGGACTATTTAATTTTTGTGTTGATAACCCTGGAATGTTCACAGCTGGCTTATTGATTGATTGATTTTAGATGCAACCGTTAAGTTGACTTGTTTATTACAGAATCAGAATTGAAAGGGACTTTAGAAGTCATCTTCAACCCATACTTGAATAGGAATCACCTTGGGTGGAAATATCCAATTAAGGTTGAGAAATAAGCCAGAAAAGACAATAGAAGATGAGGTCAGACAAATAGAGTAGTATAGAACAAGATTAGCATGTATAATTAGCATAATTTCATATGCAGATAAAATAGGAACTGGCCAATGAAGGTCCAGCTTGCTTCAGTAAGTGCTTGATGAGGTCTTTTCCCTCTCTGTTTCAGAGCATCCAGACATATATTCTGTTTCCTATGAACTTACTACATAGTGAGGAAAAACCATCTTAATTAATTGCTGAGCCAGAATGGAAGGTTTACAAAGCAAACAGACAAATGCTCTCTAACTTCCCTGGTGACAAGGGAGGCAAGAATTTCTATGAGCATATGGTTAAGGGAAAGGCAAGAGGGACAGAAGTGATAGGATTCTTCTCTCTCTTCCTCAGTAGCTGCCATGGGATCATAAGTGCATAATACCACTTCTGCCTCTATATCTGTGGTATTTCATTCTTTCTAGATCTTAGGTGAATGAGTTTCCAAAGATGGGTCAGATCAGGTCAGAACCTTGTGAGCTTCAAAAGGTTGGGTGAGAAACTAAAATCTATAACAAACTGTCAATAGCTACTGTGCTCAATGAGAAGCCAGCCATGAAGGCTAACTTGTCCATTGCTTATGCCATATCCAGAAGTGAGTTGGGGAGGGGAATGGCTTTTTCCTTCCAAAAACATGATATCTTATTGGGTATCTGTAATAGAGAGAATCTGCAGTGCATTAATAATAATAATAATAATAATAATAATAATAATAATAAAAGTGTAATCTCCATTTGTCACACTAAATACTTTAAAGGCCTGGCTTCATAACTCTTTCCTACCCATATCTGAGTACTTTGGTTTGGCTCCAGTTTTTATGGCCTATTGCATCTCTTGCAAATCAGGTGCTTGCTTTGAGGATTTTAACATGCAATGAGAACAAGTGGACTTCTTGTACCCAGTTTGTGAATTTTGTGTGTTCTTGTTGTTAATCTCATGTTTCTTTTTTAAAAAACAATTTTTAATCAAGTGGCCTTTCTTGTGGCAAAAGAAACATTCCCTAGTCTCTCTCTGCACTGGCTTTGCTTTCTAACTAGGTCTTGTGTAACTAGATATTGTGTAAGTCTTAACCATGTTTAGTTTCTTGATTTCTTCTATCTCCTTTTCCTTTAGATTTTTCTCTGTCATTTATAATTTGTCTTTTAGGTCTTGGACTTGTTTGTTTTGTTCTGACTGATTATCAAACAAGTAACTTGCTGTGTCATGCAGTTCTAACAGGTTAACCGAGTCATACGTAGGGAAGTAATGCCTAAAGAAGTTCTTTAAATGAGGTGTACAACCCCTTAAAAATTGTCTATGGACATGACTTGAAGATTCTTCACCCTTTGTTTCTAGACCTAAGATTGATTCTGCCATCTCTGATAAACAGTCAATGTAGGTGGCAGGATGGTCCCCTTTGTTCTGTACAATCTTATCAAACCTAGCCCATGCATTTGATTTTGAGCAGCATTGTTTTATGGCCTGAAGCAAGTCCTCCCTGCATTTTCTTAGGTAAGACATGCTAGTAGGGTTAGCAAAGTCCAGATCTTCCCTTTGTTCCACAGTTGGCCAGCTAGTAAGGCTTCTATCAGATCTTGTCTTTTCCAGGAATTGCAATTTGTTCATGGTGGCTGAACAATTCTGAGAGGAGAAACTCAACATCCTCAAAATCAGGATCAAAAATCCTAAAAGCACGTTTCTGTTCCTTTTGAGTTTTGAATGGTTGTTCTATGTATTTGGGGAAACGTCTTTTTAGAGATTCAAGTTCCTGTGAAGTGAATTGACTATGGACTTTGGACTGTAGCATACCAGCAGTACTGGATAGCTTGGTGACCTCTTTTAATGGACAGATTTTCTCGAGTTCACAGTCACTGTTGTCATTGTCACCTTCTTTCCCTTAGGTACACTATCTGCCTGTCCATTGTCCTTGCCCATAACCTGATCTAGCCCTTTTTCCTTAATCAATTCCTCAAACAAGGTCTTAATCACTGTTTCCAGGTTGTTATCAATAACCAGTATCTTTCCTGCCTTTAGGGGAACCACAAATCTAAATATCTTTTTTACATAGGTCAGAGTCTGAAGGGCTGCCATAACAAGGGTGTATACTTGAACCAAAACCTGCCAGAGTATAGGGTCTGTTTGGAAAGGCAATTGTAATATAAACGGGGTTGTATTGCCTGTGTAGTCAATAGAGTCAACGATCATATGGGTCATTTTACTGTCAAGTATGTTGTACACCTAGAAACAAGCAATGACATCCATCACCACAACTCCACAAATAACTTGTTTAAACATCTTTACTCTTTTCTACTCTGCCTTTCTAAGGATTGTGAAGTTCAGTCAGTCTTAGAGGTGCCAGTTGTAATAAAAGAGATAGTTGTAATAAAAATGATACTTGAGGGTGTATATTGATTGTCCTGGATGGCTAATGGATCAAGATTTTGCCTACCCTCCTCCCTCAAATGCCACCCGTTTTTCCACCCTCTCCCTCCTGCCTCCCTTCCCCTCCCCCCTCTTAGTCAGTCACCTTCTATGTAACTCAAGGTGAAACTATGAGGCTTAGAGAAGATACTCTTCTTTCTCTTTTCTCAAGTAAGGGGGTTTATTGGGGAAGACAGGGCAAGGATAGAGGATGAGGTAAGAGGGATGGGGTTTCCCCTAAAATATGCAAGGCGTTAGGAGGGTATTGGAAGTTTAGCAATCAGTCTCTATTGGAGACAGTCAGAGAGAGATAAGAGGACAAATATTTTCTTTTTTCTTCTTCAAACTCAAATCTCAGATATACAATTAGTTCTTCAAGTTCAACCACCACCCTCAGTCACACAAAAACTTCTTCTTCCTCCTCCCCCAGAAACCAAGAGTGACATTCAGTTCAGCTGTGGGGTTACCTTCCAACTATCTTTTTCCGGGAACCTTTTGATTGACAGATGATGTCCTTTGCATGCACTACAGATTCTCTCTTTTACATATCATATCAAGTTTATCAAACATATACAATAAGAGTTCTTTGAAATTGTCTGCCTATGGTCAGAGCTTGTACTTTTATCATATCCTATATGCCAGTAATACCATTGTAGGTTTATAGATGAGGGGAATGTTTTCACCACTTTAAGATGGAGTCTATTCTCTCTAGGAAATGAAGTGGTAAAGAAGAATGGGTTTCAGTACTTATGCAGTGAGGTCAATTATCTGGAGGCAGAAAGGAAGGAAACAAATATTTATTAAGAGCCTACTATGTGCCAGGAACTCTGCTAAGCACTTTAAAAATATATTGATGGGGGGGGGCGGAGTCAAGATGGCAGCTTAGCAAGCAGCAAAAGTTCAGACCTCGTGGAAGACCCTTCCTTACCGATACAGACTAAATGCTCCTAGGGCACCAAAATTCAATCTGAACAACAGGACAGAAGCGGGGAACCCTCCTTCTGGACTCAAATCAAAAGGTGCGCCCCCCAAAAGCCAGAATCCGAGAATACTCAGGGCTAAGGGGAAGTCAGAGCGAAGGTCCCAGGACCCCTCCCCCACAACCCAGAGGGCTGAGCCCCCAGCAGCAGCGGGAACCTCTGAGCGGGCAAAGGTGCTGGTTTGCAGGGTCTACCTTGTGAGCAGCGGGGCTCCGGGCTCGGAGCATCCAGCTTGGACAGCGAGGAGGAAGCCAGGGAGAAACGGGCCATGGCTGGGTCCCTCCATCTGGCTCCAGTCTCACCCTTACCTCGGGCACATCCAGATCACCAGATCAATCCAGTTGAACTAATCCCATCTGAACTCCTCAGAGTTTAGGGAGGCGGGCATAGGCACTTGCTGAGAGCACAGAAGCAGCTGGAGAGAACTGGAGAGAGCCTGGGTGGCCCAGACTTCCAGGAGTCTTCAGAGCCTCAGTGCTTCATACCACATACAGCCCAACCCAATTGAACTCAATCCAATCAAAAGCCTCCAGAGGACAGGGAAGCTAACATTCCTCCCCTAGAGACTGTACCAAGAGATCTGACAAAACTCCAAGAGGGGAGACTGACAGCCCCAAAACCAAAACAAAATGAGAGGAGCAAGAGCACAGCCAAATACAGGGAGCAAAGAAGGGATAAACTCAAGCAAACAACAGAAAAAGAAGAAAGAAATTACAATAGACAGCTTCTGCACAGGTAATGAGCAAAGAGCGAATGAAACAGAGGAGGAGGACGCAGCAAAGGAAAAATCAGAAATCCCAGTGAATTGGATACAGGCTTTGGAAGAACTCCAAATACAATTCAAAACACAATTAAGAGAGGCTGAAGATAATTGGGAAAAGAACTTAAAAAATAAGATAAGTCATCTGGAAACAGAAAATAGTGTCTTGAAAGCCAAAATCAACCAGCTGCAATATGAGGCAAAGGAGATGAAGGATGAGGCAAAGCAGATGAAAGATGACCTCCAAAGAAAATCCGACCAAAAGGAAAAGCACAACCAAAAAACTAAGGATGAAATCCAGTCTTTAAGAACCAGAATACAACAACTTGAATCGAGCAACCTCACAAGGCAGCAAGACACTATAAAACAAAACCAAAAGAATAAAAAAATTGAGGAAAATATGAAGCATCTCATTCACAAAACAGAGGATTTAGAAAATCATTCAAGGAGAGACAATTTAAGAATTATTGGCCTATCAGAAGACCATGACAAAAGAAAAAGCCTGGACATTATATTACAGGAAATTATTAAAGAAAACTGCCCTTAAATCCTTGAACAAGAGGGAAAAGTGGAGATTGATAGAATCCACAGATCACTTCCTGTACTTAATCCCTAACTGACAACACCCAGGAATGTTATAGCCAAATTCAAGAACTATCAGACCAAAGAAAAGATATTACAAGATGCCAAGAAGAAGTCATTCAGATACCATAGAATCACAGTGAGGATGACACAGGATCTGGCTGCATGTACACTGAAGGACTGAAAGGCATGGAATACGATATTCCGGAAAGCAAGGGAACTAGGTCAACAACCAAGAATAAAATACCCAGCAAAACTGACTATATTCTTAGAGGGGAAAGGATGGTCATTCAACAAAATAGAAGAATTTCAAGAATTCGTAAAGAAAAGACCAGACCTGAACAGAAAATTTGATGTCCAAGCACAGAACTCAAGAGGATCACCAAAAGGGAATTAAAAAAGAGGGGAAAAAAGAAAAACAACAAAAAAATTTTTTTAAGAGACTCAATAAGTTAAAATGATATGTATCCCTATAAGAAAAGAGGTCATTGGTAACTCTTAAAAAACTGTTGTTATTAGCTGGGCAGCAAAAAGAAGTATACTTAGAGGGAACAGCAACAAACTGCATAGGATGAAAGGACAAGACATAAATAGGTATATAGATATATGCATGAAAAAATACATATGCATGAGTATGCATATATATATCACTAGAGCTTAAAAATAGGTTAATATTAAAAGAAATGGGAAAAGAAACAAATGGGGGTAAATTTATATGTCATAAAGAAGCTCATGGTGGGAGGGGGGAGAACATTAATACACTGGAAGGGTAAACAGGTCAGAGACAGGAAATACTCAACTTTTACATGCTTTGAAAGTGACTCAAAAAGGGAAAAACAGTCCAATCCATTGGGGGCAGAGAATAGATTTGCACCCTATAGAGGAGGAGAAGGGTAACAAACGGTCTGGTGGGGAGGGAAGCAGTACAAGAGAGGGAGGGAGAGGGGGGTTAATTTTAGAAAGACTACAAGGAAAATAAGGGGGGGGGGTAAATAGGGAGAGGGGTAGAAAGGGAAGTAAAATAAGGGTGGGAACAAGGGGGACTGTTCAAAAGCAAACATTGGTGTAGAAGAAAATAGTGAAAGAAGAAAAGGCAGGTAAAGGAGCAGAAATCAAAATGCTGGGAAATACACAGCTAGTAATCATAACTCTGAATGTGAATGGAATGAACTCACCCATAAAACGCAAGCAAATAGCAGAGTGGATTAGAGTCCAAAACCCTATCATATGCTGTCTATAAGAAACACATATGAGAAAGGTAGATACACATAGGGTGAAAGTACGAGGGTGGAGCCAAATCTATTGGGCATCAACTGACAAAATGAAGGCAGGAGTCTCAATCATGATATCCGACAAAGCCAAAGTAAAAATAAATCTAGTTAAAAGAGATATGGAAGGTAATTACATCCTGAAAAAAGGCAGTATAGACAGTGAGGAAATATCTGTACTCAACATGTATGCACCAAATGGCATAGCATCCAAATTTCTAAAGGAGAAACTAGAGGAACTCAAAGACGAAATAGATAGAAAAACTATACTAATTCGAGATCTGAACCTTCCTCTATCCGAAATAGATAAATCAAACCAAAAAATAAATAAGAAAGAGGTAAGAGAAGTGAATGAAATCTTAGAAAAATTAGAGTTAGTAGACATATGGAGAAAAATAAATAGGGACAAAAAGGAATATACCTTCTTTTCTGCAGCACATGGTACATTTACAAAAATTGACCATGTATTAGGGCATAAAAACATTATAAACAAGTGCAAAAGAGCAGAAATAATAAATGCAACTTTCTCAGATCACAATGCAATGAAAATAATAATTAGTCAGGGTACATGGAGAGGTAAATCGAAAATTAATTGGAAATTAAACAATATGAATCTCCAAAATCAGTTAGTTAAAGAACAAATCATAGAAACAATTAATAACTTCATTGAAGAAAATGACAATGATGAGACATCCTTTCAAAACCTATGGGATGCAGCCAAAGCAGTACTCAGGGGGAAATTTATATCCTTGAGTTCATATATTAACAAATTACGAAGGGCAGAGGTCAATGAATTGGGCATGCAAATTAAAAAATTAGAAAGTGAACAAATTAAAAATCCTCAGATGAGGACTAAATTAGAGATCCTAAAACTCAAAGGAGAAATTAATAAAATTGAAAGTCAAAGAACTATTGATTTAATAAATAAGACTAGAAGCTGGTACTTTGAAAAAAATAGACAAAGGACTAGTCAGTCTAATTAAAAAAAGGAAAGAAATAAACCAAATTGACAATATCCAAGATGAAAAAGGAGACCTCACCTCTAATGAAGAGGAAATTAAGGCAATCATTAAAAACTACTATGCCCAATTATATGGCAACAAATATGGCAATCTAGGTGATATGGATGAATACTTACAAAAATATAAATTGCTTAGACTAAAAGAGGAAGAAATAAATTACCTTAATAACCCCATTTCAGAAAAAGAAATTGAACAAGCCATCAAAGAACTCCCTAAGAAAAAATCCCCAGGTCCAGATGGATTCACAAATGAATTCTATCAAACATTCAAAGAACAACTAATCCCAATATTAAACAAACTATTTGACAGAATAGGCCAAGAAGGAATTCTACCAAATTCATTCTATGACACAAATATGGTACTGATCCCAAAGCCAGGCAGGTCAAAAACAGAGAAAGAAAACTATAGACCAATCTCCCTAATGAATATAGATGCAAAAA
Source organism: Monodelphis domestica (assembly GCF_027887165.1). Classification (NCBI taxonomy): domain Eukaryota; kingdom Metazoa; phylum Chordata; class Mammalia; order Didelphimorphia; family Didelphidae; genus Monodelphis; species Monodelphis domestica. The sequence goes on from NC_077232.1 coordinate 273,926,001, forward strand.
TCTTAAATAGGATACTAGCAAAAAGACTCCAGCAAGTCATCACAAGGGTCATCCACTATGACCAGGCAGGATTCATACCAGGAATACAAGGACGGTTCAATATTAGGAAAACCATCCACATAATTGACCATATTAACAAGCAAACTGACAAAAATCACATGATTATCTCAATAGATGCAGAAAAAGCCTTTGATAAAATACAACACCCATTCCTATTGAAAACACTAGAAAGTATAGGAATAGAAGGGCCTTTCCTAAAAATAATAAACAGTATATATCTAAAACCATCAGCAAACATCATCTACAATGGGGATAAACTAGAAGTCTTTCCAATAAGATCAGGAGTAAAACAAGGATGCCCATTATCACCTCTATTATTTAACATTGTACTAGGAACACTAGCAGTAGCAATTAGAGAAGAAAAAGAAATTGAAGATATTAAAATTGGCAATGAGGAGACCAAGCTATCACTCTTTGCAGATGATATGATGGTTTACGTAAGGAATCCTAGAGAATCAACCAAAAAGTTCCTCAAAATAATCAACAACTTTAGCAAAGTTGCAGGATACAAAATAAAACCTCATAAGTCATTAGCATTTCTATATATCTCTAACCCATTTCAGCAGCAAGAATTAGAAAGCAAAATACCATTCAAAATCACCCTAGACAATATAAAATACGTAGGAACTATATGAACACAACTACAAAACACTTTCCACACAGCTAAAACTAGATCTAAACAATTGGAAAAACATTGATTGCTCATGGGTGGGATGAGCTAACATAATAAAAGTGACAATCCTACCCAAATTAATTTACTTATTTAGTGCCATACCCATTGAACTACCAAAAAACTTCTTTACTGAATTAGAAAAAAACCATAACTAAATTCACTTGGAAGAACAAAAGATCAAGGATATCCAGGGAAATAATGAAAAAAATGCAAGGGAAGGAGGACTTGCAGTCCCAGATCTCAAACTATACTATAGAGCAGTGGTTATCAAAACAATTTAGTACTGGCTAAGAGACAGAAAGGAGGATCAGTGGAATAGACTTGGCGTAAATGATCTCAGCAAGAAAGTTTATGACAAACCCAAAGACCCCCAGCTTTTGGGACAAAAATCCATTATTTGATAAAAACTACTGGGAAAATTGGAAGATGGTGTGGGAGAGATTAGGTTTGGATCAATACCTCACACCCTACACCAAGATAAATTCAGAATGGGTGAATGACTTGAACATAAAGAAGGAAACTATAAGTAAATTAGGTGAACACAGAATAGTATACATGTCAGACCTTTGGGAAGGGAAAGATTTTAAAACCAAGTAAGACTTAGAGTCACAAAAGGTAAAATAAATAATTTTGACTACATCAAATTAAAAAGTTTTTGTACAAATAAAACCAATGTAACTAAAATCAAAAAGGTAGCGACAAATTGGGAAACAATCTTCATAAAAACCTCTGACAAAGGTTTAATTACTCAAATTTACAAAGAGCTAAATCAATTGTACAAAAAATCAAGCTATTCTCCAATTGATAAATGGGCAAGGGACATGAACAAGCAGTTCTCAGCCAAAGAAATCAAAACTATTAATAAGCACATGAAAAAGTGTTCTACATCTCTTATAATCAGAGAGATGCAAATCAAAACAACTCTGAGGTATCACCTCACACCTAGCAGATTGGCTAACATAACAGCTATGGAAAGTAATGAATGCTGAGGGGATGTGGCAAAGTAGGGACACTAATTCATTGCTGGTGGAGTTGTGAATTAATCCAACCATTCTGGAGGGCAATTTGGAACTATGCCCAAAGGGCCATAAAAGACTGTCTGCCCTTTGATCCAGCCATAGCACTACTGGGCTTGTACCCCAAAGAGATAATAAGGAAAAAGACTTGTACAAGAATATTCATAGCTGCACTCTTTGTGGTGGCCAAAAATTGGAAAATGAGGGGATGCCCTTCAATTGGGGAATGGCTGAACAAATTGTGATATATGTTGGTGATGGAATACTATTGTGCTTAAAGGAATAATAAAGTGGAGGAATTCCATGGAGACTGGAACAACCTCCAGGAAGTGATGCAGAGTGAAAGGAGCAGAACCAGGAAAACATTGTACACAGAGACTGATACATTGTGGTACAATCGAAGGTAATGGACTTCTCCATTAGTGGCAATGCAGTATCCCTGAACAATCTGCAGGGATCTAAAAAACACTGTCCACAAGCAGAAGATAAACTGTGGGAGTAAAAATACCGATGAAAAGCAACTGCTTGACTGCAGGGGTGGAGGGGATATGACTGAGGAGAGACTCTAAATAAACACTCTAATGCAGATACCAACAACATGGAAATGGGTTCAAATCAAGAACACATGTGATACCCAGTGAAATCGCGCGCCGGCTATGGGAGAAGTGGTGGAAGGGGGGTGAGGGAAGAAAAGAAAATGATCTTTGTTTCCAATGAATAATGTTTGGAAATGGCCAAATAAAAATTAAATATATATATATGCATATATATATATATATATTGATCATCACAACAATCCTTAATGCTAGAGACTATTATTCATTGTACAGTTGAGGAAATTGAGGCTGAGAGAGGTTGTAGTATCTGATATCATACAGCTAGTAAGTATATAAAGCTGGATTTGAGCCCAGATCTTCTTGACTCCAGATGCAAAGAAATACCTGCAGAAAATCTTCAGCATCTATCTGTGAAAACTTTTAAAATAGTCACTGCCTGGGTGGGGGAGACAGTTTGTTCCTTCCTTCTTCTGAAAAGGAGGAGGGTAGAAATCTCAGCAGGAAAAAGGAGAAATATCCACAGGGAGTTGGTGTGTGCATCTTTGCACAATAAAACAGTTTGTCAACTTAGCATAACTGACTCCTTTTTTTTTTGTAAGACTTTATTTTATCATTGACTTCTTTTGAGCAAGTTATTATCCTTTAAGTTGTTTTTCAAAAATAAGACCAACATCTGTTTTTTATGATGTAGTGCACAACATGTGTGTGTTCTTAAATAACTAATGAACTTACATGGATTCTCTGATAAGACAAACCACCAATAGGAAAAAATATTATGGACACTTTTGTCAGGAATATTGAAATAATCTACATCAAATTATGAAGAAAACAATTTAGGAATGCTTGTGGTTCATCTAAGACCCCAATCATCAGCCTGTTCCTAAGATGTGATTTAGGCTGCCTCTTGTGTTCCTAAGCACTTCAGAGTCAAGAAATCCATTTTGGCATGAGACTCAACTAGCCTATGTTGGCTTGAGGGTAGGGCTAATAGATAATGACTCACCAAATGACCACGTAGGAGGGAGACTTAAAGCTCTGGTTGGGGAGAGAGAGAATTTTATTGAGTCCAGTAAGAAAGAGTGATTGGAATCTTTAAAATATCAGGGTGGTAGTTTGTTTTAGAGAATATTGTTTGCATGTGATTGCATATTTGTTGGCAAAAGTAATGTTGGATTGCCTATCCAGGTGCACTGAACATTACAGTGTGACTAGGAAATAAGGTGTTGAGCCACTCATTCAATGGAGAGCCCCGTGGACCCTCAGAGAGAAGAAAAAGAGTGGAGCCTGGAGAGACTGACTACAATCAATGAGAACAACAGAGCTAATACTTTGAGATGCAGCATATGAGGGCAGCTAGGTAGCTCAGTGGATAGAGAGCCAGACCTAGAGTCTGGGAGGTCAGGGGTTCAAATGTGATCTTAGAGACTTCCTTGTTGTGTGACCCTGGACAAATCACTTAACCCCCATTACCTAACCCTTACTGTTCTTACTCCAATATACAGTATAGATTCTAAGACAGTGGTAGGGAGGGTTAAAGGTTTAAAAAAAAGATTTTTTTAAGTATAGCATAGGTAATGAATTCCTCCCAACAGAAAAATTCCTAAAGACCAACAGGAACCTTTCTGCCTCCTATTTCCCTTCTCCCTCTCTCCTCCTCCAAAGAGAGTACATTCTGATTTCAAAAATTAAATTTATAATTTACATGTGATTTTTTTTAACTTGTCAAGTATATAAAGTAATCAATAATCATTCATCTGAGTGCCCCTGCTCTTGTTTTTATGAGTTTCCTAACAAAAGTTATAAAACAGGACTTTATGATGATCACCTGGGTCCAAACAAGTTAAAACAATGGTTTTGGGGAGAGAAGCGTGGTAAGCAAGCCAGTGCTTCAGATGAATTTCATGTCCACCATTTTCTCTGAGCTGGCCTCAGGGAAAGGAGTGGATCTGAGGCATTGCCTGCTGTGCCTGGCTGAAGTGAGGAAGTGGGAAAGAGTGACTCCATCTCCAAGAAGGTGGGGTCCCCCCAAGAGCAAGTGCCCAGTTTTCTGCTGACCTAAACACCTCCCATTTCATAACCGGTTAGACTTCATTGATGTTTTACACCATTGCTGGCCTTATTTCCTTTTAAATTTCTACACAGGAGGATTTTCAAGGTATTCAGGTGCTGAGCTCAGATTATTTACAAAACTCTACCAGTCCTTTGAATAGACTGGAGTTAGTTCCAATCAATGCTAACTTCTGCAGAGATATTTGATGGGTCTGAACAGACCACCAGAGCTATACAGAACCCATCTGACATCCACAACTTCCCTATTGAAAGGAAAGCTGTGAAGCTATGGGTGTACCACCATTTGAAGGCTTCCTATGTTTTCTGTTGCCATGCTCCCCAGTAATAGTAAAAAGTAAAAACAAAAAACAAACAGTAAAAAGTAAAAAAAAAAAAAAACCAGTAAGAAGACACTGTGCAGATTTATCATGAAAGTATTGTTCCTCTCTGGGGATCTCTTTTCAGCTAGAAGAGTCCTGCCTAGAGCTGCCCCTTGTGGCTTGCCTTACAACTTCCCACCTGGCTTCCTCCCCTTCATCTCCAAGGGAGTGCCTAATATGTTTGTTTATTTCTTGGACCCCACCTTCTACTACATGATTTTGCCTCTCTATCTTCAGAAGCCTGCAGCTATGCTTCCTTCTGGGATTCCTCCCCACCCCCCCTTGTGACAGAACAAAATTGAAAACCGGGATTGACTATTTTTTTTGCTGCTGCCTTTATTATCTATATTGTCTAGTGCAACTATACCTCTCCTCTGCTCAACAAATTAAATTATAAAATTCTCTCCCCATCTCTTTCCAGGAGTTGTTGTCAACAGAGCAGCTTCTTCTACTCAATAAACTCCAATGACTACCTCCTCAGTTTGATAGTAAAGGTCTTCCCTGGCCTTTGTCTTTCCTTTCTAGGCTTTTATTCCTTACTCCTCTCCAAGCACTCTGGGATCCAGTGACACTGACCTCCTTACTAGACCTTGCACAAGACACTCCATATTTTGCCTGAGCATTTTCATAGGCTGTCCTCCATGCCCAGAATTCTCTCCTTTATCATCTCCCTCTCCTGACTTCTTTGGCTTTCTTCAATTCCCAGCTAAAATTCCATCTCTCTTGGAGGCTTTTCCTGAGTCCTTTTAATACTAGTGCCTTATATATCTCCAGCTTATGTCATATATAGCTTGTTCTTATACAGTTGTTGCATACCCTTTCCCCCATTACATTATGAGCTCCCTGAGGGCAGTTAATGTCTTTGGCTTTTCTTTATATTCCCCAGTGACTGACACATGGTGGGTCTTTGAAAAAAACCAACAACTTACTTTCTATCTTAGTAACAACTCGAAGACAGAAGAATAAGAACTAGGTAAATGGGGTTAAGTGACTTGACCAGGGTCTTGGAAATGTCTGAATGTCTGAAGTGTCAGATTTTTAGTCAGGTCCTCTCAATTCCAGACCTGGCATTCTATACGCTGAGTCGCTAAGTTTACATAAAAAAAAAAAATTATGTTTACTGACTTGGCTAGTCAAAAAGCATTTCCCCAGCACCGAGGCTATATTCTCAGTACACTCAGAGTATGAGGGTACAGGGGAAAGGTGGTGAGGAGAATGAGTAGGAACTTAGAATACAATGAGTGTGAAGCCTTCAAATAGGGAAAATGTTGAGCAAAATAACTCACAACCCTGAAATTGCAGGGCCTTCATGCTTACTTCCTCTTTGGAGGGTCCTTGAAGTGTTTGCTGAGGGAGATGGTATCAGTGATGGATACCCAAATGCTCCAATATTCCACTGGCCTAGCACTTCCCAGGACATGGTGTCTCTGTAAGACTAGCAGCTCAGCTGGACCTGCTCCTCCTAAGTCCTCATTGGTGACTCGTGTGCATAGCTGGCACTTAGGGAGTTGCACTGTTCCCCCTCTTCCCAGTACCCAAAGACATTTTTTTGCGCACTCCACCCCTCTGCCCAGTTGCCCAAAGAATAATTTTCTCCCTTAATCCTCTCTGGTAATCTGGAGGCTCACAGACAACTTTAATTTGCCCTCTTGGCACTTGAACTGGGAAAAGGTTTGCCAACCCTGTCCTAGGGTGCGGTGCCTTATCTGGCCCAGCCAATATATTGCCAGCCTGCAGGAGGCAGGTCTGCTTCCTTCTTACCTGGCTCAGTTGCAGATGGACCTGGCCAGGCAGGATTACTACTGCTACCAAATTCTTTTTTTTTTTAAACCCTTACCTTCCATCTTGGAATCAATACTGTGTATTGGTTCCAAGGCAGAAGAGTGGTAAGGGCTAAGCAAATGGGGGACTTACCAAGGGTCACACACCTGGGAAGTGTCTGAGGCCAGATTTGAACCAAGGACCTCCCATCTCTAACCCTGGCTCTCAACCAAACTCTTTTTGACAGGTTGTTTGGTAAGCAGGCTCTTCTCAAGGATGATGTCTGTCCAAGATGGGCCAATCTATTGAATCTCCTGGGCTCAATCTTTTTTTTTTAAGTTTATTTTTTTAATTAATCAAGTTAGACTGACTTCCGGTCAAGATGGCGGCCTAGAGAAAGCTAAAGTTCAGATCTCCTGAAACCCTTCCTTACCGATCTCAAACCGAATGCTCCTAGGACACCATAATTCAAAACGATCAACAGCATAGACCCTGGGAGTCCTCCTCCTGGACCTGGACCTGGACCAAAAGGTACGGCCCCCCCCCAAAAGCCAGAACCCGAGACCACTCGGACCTAAGGGGTAGGCAGAAGGAAGGTCCTAGGACCCATCCCCCCCAACCCAGAACACTGAGTCCAAGTCCGAGGCAGCAGAGGCAACCTCAGAGCCCCACGGCCTGCTATTCTGAAGGCCTCTTCCTGAAAACAACCTAACCCAGTCGAGAGGGCACCCAGACAGCAGGGAAACAGAGAGAGATGCGGGAGCTCTTAACACCCTGGGAGGAGCCCTCAGAGCTCAGGGAGATGCGGCCCCTCCCCCTCAGAGAGCAGGGTCTTCTGAAACAACAGCAACCCTCAGGACTGGCAAAAGGGCCTCGGGAGCCAGCTATTCTGAAGGCCACATCCTGAAAACAACCTAACCCAGTCGAGGGGGCACCCAGACAGCAGGGAAACAGAGAGAGATGCGGGAGCTTGTAACCCCCTGGCTGGATACCTCCATCCAAGTCTCAAGTCCCTGCCTCAGGGCACACTCAATTCAATCCAGGGAAAGCTAATCTTCTTATCAGTAGCCCTCAGAGCTCTGGGAAGCCTCGGCTCCTCCCCCCACAGAGTGCAGGCGCTGGCCGGCTAAGGCACAGGAATAAGGGCCAAGCTAGGCTTAGAACATGGAAGTAAGGCAACAGAGAAGCATCAGGAGGGTACCGAGGAGAGGAGGGCAGTAACAGGGACACACCAGCAACTCCTAGCTTCCCGGGAAGACAGAACAACAACTGCATAGAATGGAAGAATGGACAATCTGCCTAGGACTAAAACCTCTGAACACCAGACAGCGATAAGAAAAGCTAATCCCCCCCCCCTCAGATAGAGATGGCAAACTCCACAGAAGCACAAAAGTCCCAAAATTCAAAAAAAAAAAAAAACAAGAAGAAGGGGGCAACTTTGGACACATTTTATGGAGCAAAAATACAAAAAAAAAAGAGTAGATAGAAGAGGAAACACAAGCAAATGCTCTCAAACCTTCCAAAGGAAATGGAAACTCTCCACAAACTCTTAAAGAATTTGAATCAGAAATGATCAAAAAGATGGAAGCCTTCTGGGAGGAAAAGTGGGAAATAATGCAAAAGAAATTCACACATCTATAAAACCAGTTTGACCAAAGTGAAAAGGAAAACCAGGCTTTAAAGCAAGAACTAATAAAGCAAAACCAAAAGACCAAGAAATTAGAAGAGAACATAAAATATCTCACCGACAAAGTGACAGATTTGGAAAATAGAGGGAGAAGAGATAATTTAAGAATAATTGGACTTCCAGAAAAGCCAGAAATAAACAGCAAACTCGACATCATAATACAAGAGATAATCAAAGAAAATTGCCCAGAGATTCTAGAACAAGGGGGCAATTCAGCCACTGACAAAGCTCACAGAACACCCTCTACACTAAACCCCCAAAAGACAACTCCCAGGAATGTAATTGCCAAATGCCAAAACTCTCAAACAAAAGAAAAAATCCTGCAAGAAGCCAGAAAAAGACAATTTAGATATAAAGGAATGCCAATCAGGGTCACACAAGACCTTGCAAGTTCTACTCTGAATGATCGTAAGGCATGGAACATAATCTTCAGAAAGGCAAGAGAGCTGGGTCTTAAACTAAGAATCAGCTATCCAGGAAAACTGACTATATACTTCCAAGGGAAAGTATGGGCATTGAACAAAATAGAAGATTTCCAACTTTTTGCAATGAAAAGACCAGAGCTCTGTAGAAAGTTCAATATCGAAAATCGAAGAGCATGGAATACCTGAAAAGGTAAATATGAAGGAAAGGGAAAAGGAGAAAAATGTTATCTTCTTCTTTTACTCAAACTCTCTTCTATAAGGACTACATTTATATCAATCTATGTATACTAACAGGTGGGGAAAATGTAATGTGTAAATAGGGGGAAAAGAAAGACCAAATAGAATAATCGTTCTCACACAAAGATTCACATGGGAAGGGGAGGGGAAGAAAACTCCTATAAGAAGGAGAGGAAGAAAGTTTTTACTTAAACCTTACTCTCAGGGAAATCAACTCTGAGAGGGAAAAACATCTAGATCCATTGGGATCTTGAATTCTATCTTACCCAACAAGGGTAGGGAGAAGGGAAAACCAAGGGGGGGAGGGGCAGAGGGAAAACAAAAAGGGGAGGGAAAGAGAGGGGGGAAGGGGAGGGAACAAAAAGGGAGGGACTAAAAAGGGAAACATACCAAAGGAGGGGATAAGGGGGACGAATTTAAAGTAAATCACTGGACTAAAAGGTAGAGCCAAAGAAGAAAAGGTTAGAACCAGGGAAGGATATCAAAATGCCAGGGAGTCCACAAGTGACAGTCATAACTTTGAATGTGAATGGGATGAACTCACCCATAAAACGTAAACGAATAGAAGAATGGATTAGAATCCAAAACCCTACCATATGTTGTCTCCAAGAAACACACATGAGGCAGGTTGACACCCACCAGGTCAGAATTAAAGGATGGAGAAAGAACTTCTGGGCCTCAACTGACAGAAAGAAGGCAGGAGTGGCAATCATGATATCTGATAAAGCCAAAGCAAAAATAGACCTGATCAAAAGGGATAGGGAAGGTAATTATATTTTGTTAAAAGGGACTTTGGATAATGAGGAAATATCACTAATCAACATGTATGCACCAAATAATATAGCACGCAGATTTCTAATGGAGAAACTAGGAGAATTGAAGGAAGAAATAGACAGTAAAACCATATTAGTGGGAGACTTAAACCAACCATTATCAAATTTAGATAAATCAAATCAAAAAATAAATAAGAAAGAGGTAAAAGAAGTGAATGAAATCTTAGGAAAATTAGAATTAATAGACATATGGAGAAAAATAAATAGGGATAAAAAGGAATACACCTTCTTCTCAGCACCACATAGCACATTCACAAAAATTGACCATACATTAGGTCACAGAAACATAGCACATATTGATTTAATAAATAAGGCAAGAAGCTGGTACTTTGAAAAAACAAACAAAGTAGACAAAGTACTGGTCAATCTAATTAAAAAAAGGAAGGAAGAAAAGCAAATTAACACCATCAAAGATGAAAAGGGGGACAGCACCTCCGATGAAGATGAAATTAAGGCAATCATTAGAAATTACTTTGCCCAATTATATAGCAATAAATACACCAATTTAGGTGATATGGATGAATATATACAAAAATACAAACTGCCTAGACTAACAGAAGAGGAAATAGAATTCTTAAATAATCCCATATCAGAAAATGAAATTCAACAAGCCATCAAAGAACTTCCTAAGAAAAAATCCCCAGGGCCTGATGGATTCACCAGTGAATTCTATCAAACATTCAGAGAACAGTTAATCCCAATACTATACAAACTATTTGACATAATAAGCAAAGAGGGAGTTCTACCAAACTCCTTTTATGACACAAACATGGTACTGATTCCAAAACCAGGCAGGCCAAAAACAGAGAAAGAAAACTATAGACCAATCTCTCTAATGAATATAGATGCAATAATCTTAAATAGGATACCAGCTTCTTGTCTTATTTATTAAATCAATAGTTCTATCACTTTCGATTTTATTAATTTCTCCCTTAATTTTTAAGATTTCTAGTTTAGTTTTCTGCTGGGGGGTTTTAATTTGGTCACTTTCGAGTTTTTTTTATTTGCATTTCCAATTGATTGATCTCTGCTCTCCCTAGTTTGTTAATATATGCACTCATGGATATGAATTTACCTCTGATTACCACTTTGGCTGCATCCCAAAAGGTTTGAAAGGATGTCTCGCCATTGTCATTTTCCTTGATAAAATTATTAATTGTTTCTATGATTTCTTCTCTAACTAAATGATTTTGGAGTATCATATTGTTTAGTTTCCAATTCGTTTTTTATTTGGTTTTCCATGTACCATTACTGATCATTATTTTTATTGCCTTGTGGTCTGAAAAGGCTGCATTTATTATTTTTGCTTTTCTGCATTTGTGTGCCTTGTTTCTGTGACCGAATCTTTGGTCAATTTTTGTGAATGTGCCATGTGGTGCTGAGAAGAAGGTGTATTCCTTTTTATCCCTATTTATTTTTCTCCATATGTCTATTAATTCTAATTTTCCTAAGATTTCATTCACTTCTTTTACCTCTTTCTTATTTATTTTTTGATTTTATTTATCTAAATTTGATAATGGTTGGTTTAAGTCTCCCACTAATATGGTTTTACTGTCTATTTCTTCCTTCAATTCTCCTAGTTTCTCCATTAGAAATTTGGGTGCTATATTATTTGGTGCATATATGTTGATTAGTGATATTTCCTCATTATCTAAAGTCCCTTTTAACAAAATATAATTACCTTCCCTATCCCTTTTGATCAGGTCTATTTTTGCTTTGGCTTTATCAGATATCATGATTGCCACTCCTGCCTTCTTTCTGTCAGTTGAGGCCCAGAAGGTCTTTCTCCATCCTTTAATTCTGACCTGGTGGGTGTCAACCTGCCTCATGTGTGTTTCTTGGAGACAACATATGGTAGGGTTTTGGATTCTAATCCATTCTTCTATTCATCTACGTTTTATGGGTGAGTTCATCCCATTCATGTTCAATGTTATGACTGTCACTTGTGGACTCCCTGGCATTTTGATATCCTTTCCTAATTCTAACCTTTCTTCTTCAGCTCTACCTTTTAGTCCAGTGATTTACTTTAAATCAGTCCCCCTTGTATTTCCCTTTCTACCCCCCCTCCCTTCTTATTCCCTCCCTTATTTTCCCCTGCAGTCTTTTTAAAAATCCCCCCCACCCTCTCCCTCCCTTGTACTGCTTCCCTCCCCACCAGTCTGTTTTTTACCCTTCTACTCCCCTATAGGGCGCAAATCTATTCTCTTCCCCAATGGATTGGATTGTTCTTCCCTCTTTGGGTCAGTTTCAAAGTATGTAAGAGTTGAGTATTTCCTATCTCCAACCTCTTTACCCTTCCAGTGTATCGATGTTCTCCCTCCTCCCGCCATGAGCTTCTTTGTGACATATAAATTTACCCCCATTTGTTTCTTTTCCCATTTCTTTTAGTCATAACCTCTTTTCTTTTTTAGCTTTAGTCATGTATATATATATATATACATACACATGTATATGTATTTATGCATGCATATATCTATATACCTATTTATGTCTTGTCCTTTCATCCTATACAGTTTGTCACTGTTCCCTCTGAGTGTAGTTCTTCTAGCTGCTTAGGTGATAGCAACAGTTTTTTTTTTTAATTTAAACATTATTTTATTTGGTCGTTTTCATACATTATTCACTGGAAACAAAGATCGTTTTCTTTTCCTCCCCCCCCCCCCCCCCGCCTTTCCCTCTCCCATAGCCGACGCATGATTCCACTGGTTATCACATGTGTTCTTGACTCGAACCCATTTCCCTGTAGTTGGAATTTGCATTATAGTGTTCATTTAGAGTCTCTCCTCAGTCTTATCTACTCCAACCCTGTAGTCAAGCAGTTGCTTTTCATCAGTGTTTTTACTCCCACAGTTTATCTTCTGCTTGTGGGTAGTATTTATTTTTTTTAGATTCCTGCAGATTGTTCAGGGAAATTGCATTGATACTAATGAAGAAGTCCATCACCTTCGATTGTACCACAATGTATCAGTCTCTATGTATAATGTTTTCCTGGTTCTGCTCCTTTCGCTCTGCATCACTTCCTGGAGGTTGTTCCAGTCTCCATGGAATTCCTCCACTTTATTATTCCTTTTAGCACAATAGTATTCCATCACCAACATATACCACAATTTGTTCAGCCATTCTCCAATTGAAGGGCATCCCCTCATTTTCCAATTTTTGGCCACCACAAAGAGAGCAGCTATGAATATTCTGGTACAAGTCTTTTTGTCCATTATCTCTTTGGGGTACAAGCCCAGCAGTGCTATGGCTGGATCAAAGGGCAGACAGTCTTTTAATGCCCTTTGGGCATAGTTCCAAATTGCCCTCCAGAATGGTTGGATCAATTCACAACTACACCAGCAATGAATTAATGTCCCCACTTTGCCACATCCCCTCCAGCATTCATTACTTTGCATAGCTGTCATGTTAGCCAATCTGCTAGGTGTGAGGTGATACCTCAGAGTTGTTTTGATTTGCATCTCTCTGATTATAAGAGATGTAGAGCAATTTTTCATGTGCTTATTAATAGTTTTGATTTCTTTGGCTGCGAACTGCCTGTTCATGTCCCTTGCCCATTTGTCAATTGGAGAATGGCTTGATTTTTTGTACAATTGATTTAGTTCTTTATAAATTTGAGTAATTAAACCTTTGTCAGAGGTTTTTATGAAGATTGTTTCCCAATTTGTTGCTACCCTTCTGATTTTGGTTACATTGGTTTTGTTTGTACAAAAACTTTTTAATTTGATGTAATCCAGATTATTTATTTTGCACTTTGTAATTCTTTCTAATTCTTGCTTGGTTTTGATGTATTTCCCTTCCCAAAGGTCTGACATGTATGCTATTCTGTGTTCGCCTAATTTTCTTATAGTTTCCTTCTTTATGTTCAAGTCATTCACCCATTTTGAATTTATCTTGGTGTAGGGTGTGAGGTGTTGATCTAAGCCTAATTTTTCCCACACTGTCCTCCAATTTTCCCAGCAGTTTTTATGAAATAGTGGATTTTCGTCCCAAAAGCTGGGATCTTTGGGTTTGTCATATACTGTCTTGCTGAGGTTGCTTGCCCCCAGTCTATTCCACTGATCCTTCTTTCTGTCTCTTAGCCAGTACCAAATTGTTTTGATGACTGCTGCTTTGTAATATAGTCTGAGATCTGGGACTGCAAGACCCCCTTCCTTTGTATTTTTTTTCATTATTTCCCTGGATATCCTTGATCTTTTGTTCTTCCAAATGAACTTTGTTATGGTTTTTTCTAAATCAGTAAAAAAATTTTTTGGAAGTTCCATGGGTATGGCACTAAATAGATAGATGATTTTGGGTAGGATGGTCATTTTTATTATATTGGCTCATCCTACCCATGAGCAGTTAATGTTCTTCCAATTGTTCAAGTCTAGTTTTAGTTGTGTGGAAAGTGTTTTGTAGTTGTGTTCATATAGATCCTGTGTTTGTCTCGGGAGATAGATTCCTAAGTATTTTATTTTGTCTTGGGTAATTTTGAATGGGATTTCTCTTTCTAGTTCTTGCTGCTGAGCTGTGTTGGAATTATATAGAAATGCTGATGACTTATGTGGGTTTATTTTGTATCCTGCAACTGCTAAAGTTGTTGATTATTTCAATTAGCTTTTTGGTTGAATCTCTAGGATTCTTTAAGTAGACCATCATGTCATCTGCAAAGAGCAATAATTTGGTCTCCTCCTTACCTATTTTGATGCCTTCAATTTCTTTTTCTTCTCTAATTGCTACTGCTAGTGTTTCTAATACAATGTCAAATAATAGAGGTGATAATGGGCATCCTTGTTTCACTCCTGATCTTAATGTGAATGGATTTAGTTTATCCCCATTGCAGATGATATTAGCTGATGGTTTTAGATATATACTGTTTATTATTTTTAGGAAGGACCCTTCTATTCCTATGCTTTCTTGTGTTTTTAGTAGGAATGGGTGTTGTATTTTATCACAGGTTTTTTCTGCATCTATTGAGATAATCATGTGGTTCTTGTTGGTTTGCTTGTTGATGTGGTCAATTATGTGGATAGTTTTCCTAATGTTGAACCAGCCCTGCATCCCTGGTATAAATCCTACTTGATCATGGTGGATGACCCTTCTAATCACTTGCTGGAGTCTTTTTGCTAGTATCCTATTTAAGATTTTTGCATCTATATTCATTAGGGAGATTGGTCTATAATTTTCTTTCTCTGTTTTTGGCCTGCCTGGTTTTGGAATCAGTACCATGTTTGTGTCATAAAAGGAGTTTGGTAGAACTCCCTCTTTGCTTTTTATGTCAAATAGTTTGTATAGTATTGGGATTAACTGTTCTCTGAATGTTTGATAGAATTCACTGGTGAATCCATCAGGCCCTGTGGATTTTTTCTTAGGAAGTTCTTTGATGGCCTGTTGGATTTCTTTTTCTGATATGGGATTATTTAAGAAAACTATTTCTTCTTCTGTTAGTCTAGGCAATTTATATTTTTGTAATTATTCATCCATATCACCTAGGTTGGTATATTTATTGCCATATAGTTGGGCAAAGTAGTTTTTAATGATTGCCTTAATTTCCTCTTCATTGGAGGTGAGATCCCCCTTTTCATCCTTGATGCTGTTAATTTGCCTTTCTTCTTTCCTTTTTTTAATTTAATTAACCAGTACTTTGTCTATTTTGTCTGTTTTTTCAAAGTACCATCTTCTAGTCTTGTTTATTAGCTTAATAGTTCTGTCACTTTCTATTTTATTCATTTCTCCCTTAATTTTTAGGATCTCTAGTACGATTTTCTTCTGGGGGTTTTTAATTTGTTCATTCTCAAGTTTTTTGATTTGCATTTCCAAATCCTTGGTCTCTGTCCTCCCTAATTTGTTAATATATGCACTCAGGGATATGAATTTTCCTCTAAGTACTGCCTTGGCTGCATCCCATAAGGTTTGAAAGGATGTTTCGCCGTTGTCATTTCTTCAATGAAATTGTTAATTGTTTCTATGATTTCTTCTCTAACTATCCGATTTTGGAGTATCATGTTATTTAATTTCCAATTAATTTTTGATTTGGGTCTCCATGTTCCCTTGCCGATCAATATTTTAATTGCCTTGTGATCTGAAAAGGCTGCAGTTAATATTTCTGCTTTTCTGCATTTGAGTGCCATGTTTCTATGACCTAGTGTATCATCTATTTTTGTGAATGTGCCATGTGGTGCTGAAAAGAAGGTGTATTCCTTTTTATCCCTATTTATTTTTCTCCATATGTCTATTAACTCTAATTTTTCTAAGATTTCATTCACCTCTTTTACCTCTTTCTTGTTTATTTTTTGGTTTGATTTATCTAAATTTGATAGTGGTTGGTTCAAGTCTCCCACTAATATGGTTTTACTGTCTATTTCCTCCTTCAATTCTCCTAGTTTCTCCATTAAAAATTTGGATGCTATACCATTTGGTGCATACATGTTGATTAGTGATATTTCCTCATTGTCTATACTCCCTTTTAGCAGAATATAATTACCTTCCCTATCCCTTTTGATCAGGTATATTTGTGCTTTGGCTTTGTCAGATATCATGATTGCAACTCCTGCCTTCTTCCTATCAGTTGAGGCCCAAAAGGTCTTACTCCAACCTTTAATTCTAACCTTGTGAGTGTCAACCCATCTCATATGTGTTTCTTGAAGACAACATATGGTAGGGTTTTGGGTTCTAATCCAATCTGCTATTTGTCTACGTTTTATGGGTGAGTTCATCCCATTCACGTTCAAAGTTATGATTGTTATTTGTGGATTCGCTGGCATTTTGATATCTTCCCCTAGTTCTGACCTTTCTTCTTTAGCTTTCTCCTTTTGAACCAGTGATTTACTTTAGGTCAGTCCCCCTAGTCCCCTCCCTTGAGATGCTTCCCTTTCTAGCCCCTCCCTTTTTATGCTCCCTTCCCCTCCCCCTTCTCCTTCCCTCCCTTTTTGTACTCCCTCCCCCCTCCCCCTCCTTGATTTTCCTTTCTTTCTTGCCCTAATGGATAAGATAGAATTCAGGATCCCACTGGATCTAGATGTTCTTCCCTCTCAGATTTGATTTCACTGAGAGTAAGGTTTAAGTAATTCCACTTCACGCTCTCTTCCTCTCCTTCTCATATGAGAGTTCTTCCCCTCCCCTTCCCATGTGTATCTTTATATGGGAAAGATTATTCTATTGATTCCCCCCCTATTTCTTGAAGTTAATCTTAGTATTATCGCGGTTCCCCCCTCCCTTTTCCTTTCTTTGCCCCAACTTTCCCCAAATCTTCTTAATGCCCCAATGCATGTTTCCCTATGCATGTTTCTTCTAACTACTCTTATGATGATACAATTTATGAGAGTTACACAAAACATTTTCCCCACATATTAATATATATAATTTGATGTAAATGTAGTCCTTATAGAAGAGAGTTTGACTTAAAGAAAAAGATAAGATTTATCTCCTTTTCCCTTTCTTTAATATTTACCTTTTCATGTTTCTCTTGCTTTCTGTGCTTGGATATCGAACTTTCCACAGAGCTCTGGTCTTTTCTTAGCAAATGCTTGGAAATCTTCTATTTTGTTGAATGCCCATACTTTCCCCTGGAAGTATATAGTCAGTTTTGCTGGGTAGTTGATTCTTGGTTGGAGACCCAGCTCTCTTGCCTTTCTAAATATCGTGTTGCATGCTTTGCGGTCTCTTAGTGTGTTAGCTGCTAAGTCGTGTGTGATCCTTATGGGAGCTCCCTTATATCTGAAGCTCTTCTTCTTGGCTTCTTGTAGGATTTTCTCCTTTACTTGAAAGCTCTTGAATTTGGCAATTACATTCTTAGGGGTTGTCTTTTGGGGATTTAGTATAGAAGGTGTTCTATGGATCCTTTCTATTTCTATTTTGCCCCCTTGCTCCAGAACGTGGGGGCAATTTTCTTTTATAATCTCCTGTAGAATAATATTGAGTTTATTGTTTACCTCTGGTTTTTCTGGGAGACCGATAATTCGGAGATTTTCTCATCTCCCTCTGTTTTCCAGATCTGTGACCTTCTCAGTGAGATATTTTATGTTTTCTTCTAATTCATTAATTTTTTGGGTTTGCTTTATTGATTCTTGCTGTTTTATCATCTCACTTTCTTCGAGGTGCTTAATTCTGGTCGTTAGGGACTGGTTTTGCTTTTCAGCCTTGTCTGCCCTTCTATTGGATGCTTCGAGTTCTTTTTCCAATTGAGCATTCTTATCTGTCAGACAGCTGATCTCTTTCTCCCATTTTTCTTTCCAGGTTTCCATCTTTTGGATAAGTCCCAGTTTGAGATCTTCCAGAGCTTGTTGATAGTTTCCATTTTGGGAGGCGTGTTCTGAATTTTTTTGGATTTCCTCCTCATTCTCCTCTTTTCCTTGGGTACTTCCACCATAAAAGTTTTCAATAGTCACTTTTTTCCCTTTCTTCCTGGAGGCTTGATTTTGGGCCATGTGAGCCATCCCTTTGGTGGTTTTATTCCCCTTTCCTTTTTGGTCTGGGATCTGGGTTATATGGGTGGTTTTTCTGTGAATTTAGGTTGCTTCAGACTAGTTCTTCCCAGCCTCCGAGGTTTCTTAGAGTGCTGGGTCCCTGATCACAGCCACACTGCCCAGGTGTTCAGCTCCGCCCAGATAATCAACGCGTGGTCCGCCCCTGTTGTTTAGCTCCGCAGAGATGTTCAGCACAGCCTCCCCAAGTACAGCTCCGCTGAAGTGCTGGATTCTCCAGTGAAACCGCCCTGAGACATTTTTTCCTGGCAGTCCCCAGATCCCAAGGACCCTGGAGTGACCCCCCCCCAGACAGAGACGTTCCCCACTCACTAGCTGTCCCGTTGAGCGCTCAGGTAGCTCACGCTGGTTTAGTGGGGGAGGTGGGGTGGGGGAAGGGCGGCTCAGTTCACTTTTCTGTGCAAGCTTTTCCTTCTTATTTTAGTGTGGAAATGTTCAAGCCCCACGTACCTTTGCCTCTGTGGGGTACTGGGGAGTCCTTCTGTTCCTCCAAAGGTGATTTTATGCTCCTTTGATGTAGTCTATTTCGTTTGGTGCCGGGGAGAGGAAGCATGTGGCGTCTAGATTGCAGCCATGATTACCCGGAAGTCCCTCGATAGCAACAGTTTTTAAGAGTTGCCAATGACCTCTTTTCTTATAGGGATACATATCATTTTAACTTATTGAGTCTCTTAAAAAAAACCTTTTTTGTTGTTGTTGTTGTTTTTCCCCTCTTTTTTAATTACCTTTTGATGATTCTCTTGAGTTCTGTGGTTGGACTTCGAATTTTCTGTTCAGGTCTGGTCTTTTATTTATGAATGCTTGGAACTCTTCAGTTGTGTTAAATGACCATACTTTCCCCTGTAAGAATATAGTCAGTTTTGATGGGTATTTTATTCTTGGCTGTAGGCCTAGTTCCCTTGCTTTCCGGAATATCATATTCCATGCCTTTCGGTCCTTCAGTGTGGATGCAGACAGACCCTGTGTTATCCTCACCATGTTTCCATGGTATCTGAATGGTTTCTTCTTGGCATCTTGTAATACCTGTTCTTTTATCTGATTATTTTTGAATTTGGCTATAACATTTCTTGGTGTTGTAAGTTGGGGATTAAATACAGGGGGTGATCTGTGGATTCTTTCAATTTCCACTTTCCCCTCTTGTTCTAGGATTTCGGGACAGTTTTCCTGAATAATTTCCTCTAGTATTATGTCCAGACTTTTTCTTTTGTCGTGGTCTTCTGGTAGTCCAATTATTCTTAAATTGTCTCTTCTTGAAAGATTTTCTAAATCATCTGTCTTGTGAATGAAATGCTTCAAACTTTCCTCATTTTTTTCATTCTTTTTGTTTTGTTTTATAGTGTCCTGCTGCCTTGTGAGGTCACTTGATTCTAGTTGTTTTACTCTGGTTCTTAAAGATTGGATTTCATCTTTGGCTTTTTGGTCGTCTTTTTCCTTCTGGTCTGAGTTTCTTTGAAGATCGTCTTTCATCCTCTTTCTCTTGTCTTTCATCTCCTTTGCCTCATCTTTCATCTCCTTTGCCTCATTTTCCAGCTGGATGATTTTGGCTTTCAAGATACTATTTTCTTGTTTTAGTTCAAGTGCCTCTGTTTCCAGATGACTTATCTTAATTTTTAAGTTCTTTCCCCAATTGTCTTCAGCCTCTCTTAGTTGCGTTTTGAGTTCTTCCACAGCCTGTATCCAATTTGCTGGGATTTCTGGTTTATCGTTTGCTGATCTCTCCCCCTTTGTTCCATTTGGTGAGTAGTAGCTGTCTATTGTAGTTTCTTTCTTCTGTTTCTGTTGTTTGTTCAAATTCACCCCTTCTTTCCTCCCCATATTTGTCTGTGCTCTTGTTCCTCTCATTTTTTTGTTTTTTAGGGACTTCTATCAGTCTCCCCTCTTGGAGCTTTAACAGAGGATCTCTTGGTGTAATCTCTGAGGGAGGGTTGTTGGGGGTTTGAGCTTTCCTGCCCTCTGGAGGCTTTTGATTGGCTTAAAGTCCAGCAGTCAATGAGGATGGATGGAGAGCCTGGGCTTCCCTGTGTTCTGGAGACTTTTGATGGGATTGAGTTCAGCTTAGTTGGGCTGGGTTTACTCTGAGTTTTAAACTTCCTGGACGGCTGGAGCAGATATGGAGGATCTCTAAAGCTCTGGCCAGGCTGCCAGGTCTATGCTCCTTCTAGGCTGCCATCTTGACTTCGCCTCTAGGTTTCTGTTTTTTCAGAAGACCCAGCTCTCTAAGGGGGGAGGGGTTGTGGCTTGCCTGGACTCTGATGGCTCCTGATGGGATTAGGTTCAGGTGGTGTGGGCCGAATGATCCTGGAGCCAAAAAAAAAAGAAGAAAAAGAAAAGCAGCAACCTCCTCTTCCACAGTCTGTGTTGAGTGCCCAGAAACTGGCCCGGGTTACTTTCAAGGTAAGCTCTTTGGAACAACCCCTTTGCCAGCCCTGAGGTTTCTGTCCTTTCAGAAGCTCTGAGGGCTCCTGATGGGATTGGGTTCAGCTGGTGCCCTAAAGCTGGAACTTCCCTTGAGACTCAGATGGAAGGACCCAGCCAGGGGGTTACCGGCTTCCCCCTTCTCTCTATGTTTCCCTGCCTTCTGTGTTGGGCGACCTGGAGACTGACTCAGGTTGCTTCCGAGGTGAGTCCTTCAGAATAGCCAGCCCTGAGGCCCTTTTGCCAGTCCTGAGGTTCCTGCTGCTGCCGAGGGCTCAGCACTCTGGATTGGGAGGGATGGGTCCTGGGACCTTCCTTATGTCTACCCCTTAGATCCAAGTGATCTAGGGTTCTGGCTTTTTGGGGGTGGTACCTTTTGATCCAGGTCCAGAACTGGACCTGGATCAGTAAAATACAATAGAATACAGGGATTTTTATAAACCATTGGAGTCTGAAATGCCTTAAGAACATCACCTCCAGTCTCTTTAAAGTTCTTTGGGTTTTTATCCATTTAGATGCCTATTGTCAGAAGGCAGAAAATCAGTTAAGCAATGGGGGTTAAATGACCTGCTCAGGGCCACACCGCCAGCAAGTGTCTGAGGCCAGATTCCAACCCCGGACCTCCCATCTCTAGAACTGGCTCTCAGTTCACTGAGCTGCAGAGTTTTCTCCCCATAGTTAGCTAAATGATTATAGGGAGCTGAATTTTTTTCCTGACACACAGGTGAAGTGTATTTTAATTTAAAATCTAAGAATTTTTGAATTTTTTGTTTGAGATTGTATTTTTATAAAAATCCAAGAATTTTGATTTTTTGTTTAAGATTGTACTTTTATAAAAATTCAAGATTTGATTTTGTTCGAGAAACGATCTTCAAGAAAGAAGCTTGAAACTTTTATATCCAGAGAATGAACTGTTGCAGAAAGATGCCGAAAACCTACCCTTCATCAAGAAGATCAAGAATGAACTTTGTATATGATTGATTGAACTGAACTTTGATTGAACATTTATTGTAAATGTACACATTTATGCCAAAAGGGACTGCCCCTAATTTGGCTTTCTGTCAATGGGCCTAGCAAAACATTGGTTTTGCTTTATTTTCTTTTCTATTTCCTCTCTCATTATTCTAATTTCTCTTAGAAAATTGAATATTGTGTATATCTATAGTTAGAAGTGCATTTAGGATTACAAATTGATTATGTTAAATGATCAATGGGGAGACTAGTCTCCCAATGATCATCAGGGGGGATTGTAAAACTTAAAATTTCACAGACTTATGAATGTTAAAAATTTTACTCCACATTGAGGAATCCTCCAATTCCCTACTTGAATTAATTCCCTACCAGATAGTGAGAACTCTACTTAAATGTGAAAACTCCTTGCTATGGAAGGATCTCTACCCCATCCCTACTTGGGACTGCTTTAGGGGAGCAAACTCCTTGCTATGGGAGGACCTCTATTCCACCCGTACTTAAGAATGCTTTAGGGCAGAAAACTCCTTGCTAAACAATGAAAGTACTTGAAAACCATACTTATAAAGGAAAGGAGTTCTTTGAGCCATGCCTATTTTTGGAATTAATACAATGGGATGCTAAGTGCCTATAAAGGTGGGGCAACTTGTAAACTACTTAGACCTAAAAGGTGAAAACTTACTCAGAGGTTTTCTATTAATGAAATTAGTCGACACAGCAGCATTTTTTTTTCTGACTTACTAAAGAGATTAATCTACTCAGCTGTGAATTCAAAATGGGCTGTCTTTTGGAAAACATCTACAGTGATTGGTAGATGGAAGAACTTAGGGGAGGTGACATAGGAGATTTTGCCCTTAAAAATAAGAGCTCAGAGAAGAGCTAGAGAAGTCATTCTGAAACATTCAGATTGAGGAGGACTCATTCTGAAACATTCATATTGAGGAAGGACTGATTCTGAAACATTCGGATGGAGGAGGGAGCTGGTGAAGGCAGTTGAGATGAGGCTGGCCTGGTGTCACTGGAGTCCTTGCTTAGGCAGACCTTAATGGTGAGTGTTAAAAGACTGACTGACTGATCTCTCTCCCTTAAGACTCAGGTCTAGGCCATGTTGGCTTAAGGCCCTTCATACTTATTTCCTTTTTCTCTTTTTCTCTCTTTTCTTTAATTCCACATTTGTATTAATTAAAATCTCAATAAAACCCAGTTGACTTGGGTATTTGAATAATTGGGAATATTTCCCTGGTGACCACCTCATATTTGATTTAAAACCAAGACACTGTAGTGAAACATATTTTCTGCGGTCAAATTTACTCACCCTCTCTTATGTCTATCACAATTTATATCTTCCACCATTTTAACTCACTACAGTTTATGGGCTTCACTATTTTAAATCTCACAGAAGTCAATAAAAGGATCAATGCAATTAAAAGATATCCTTGTGAAATAGCCATGATTTTAAGTTCCTGTTTTGAAAAATCACTTTCTTCTTTCCCTCTACTTTCTCTCTCCCCTCCTATTATCTGCCCACGTGGAGGCCAATACCCCCGTTTTTTACCACCCGGTTTTTTATCCTGAAGAAACTGGGTCTGCTACCAGCATCCTGGGTGATGAGCTGGTTGGGGTCGTGTGTACATGTGCACATAGGTCTGGGGTGCAGAAACACACAGGCAGTGGTCAGCGAATGGCTGCAGGCAGGAACACAGGCAGGCAGGGCCTGGAGAGAGGGCACCAAGTGAGAATGGAGAGAGGCCAGGAGCAGGAGCCAGAGCTGGAGAGGTCAGTTGGGGTGGGCAGGGCTGGGACCAGGTGAGCAATAGCAATCAAATAGGTCTAGATTACAGGCAACAGTAGCTGAGCCAGAAAGGCTGGACCACATGATCAGTATTGAATCAAGAAAGTCTGAAGCAGATGGCTGCCAGCAGGACCTGATCAAGATGGTTTTCTAAAAAAGCATCTTGGAGAAATGTGGCTTAGAAATCGTTATCTAGGCTATCTTTCTTTTTTTTTTTCTTAAAAATTTTTTGAGAAGTTCTCATCCAATCTGGTGGTCGCCAAAAACTGTAACAGTTAAAATTTGGGGGAAACTGAGGCAGGTAGAAATTAATTTCTCTCTGCAAGGAGTATTATATTTTTATGAGGTTTATTAAAGGTTAAGGAATTTATGAAAATACAAGTACAAAAGGCACATGCTAGGCCCAGAGAGCCTATTCATGACCACTCACAGCTTGCCTGCTAGGTGGAGAGCCATGTGTGCTCTGAAGCAGAAGTAGGAAAAGAAGTCCAGTAGCCCTTACAGGCAGGTTAACTAGAAATTCTTGACCTCACCCAGGTGGAAATCTCAGTGAGATTAGAGGGCATTCTGGGAGCTAACAAGGACTCCTAGGGATTGGAGTCTGGAGTTCAAGTCTCCATTTTTACACTTCACATCCCCAAACTCCCCTCCCTTTTACAATTTCTACTCAGAGGTCTGGAGTCAGTCAGTCAATAAGCTTTTATTAAGTACCTCTTGTGGAATATAAGCCTGGGGATATAAAGGCAAAAGACCACCCCTGCTCTCAAGAGGTTCATAGTTTTATGAGATCTTCCTGTTATCAAAATGAATGCAGGAATGATCTTGAGGATCCAACCAGAGCAGTGGGGGTACACTTGGTAATAGTGTCATAGTCCTGAGGTTTAAAGACATTGATAGAAAACAGTCACCCAGGCTTAGTGGATTGAGAGTCAGGCCCAGAGATGGGAGGTCCTGGGTTCAAATTTGGCCTCAGACACTTCCTAACTGTGTGACCTTGGGCAAGTCACTTACCCTCTATTGCCTAGTCCTTACCACTCTTCTGCCTTGGAACCAATACATAGTGTTGATTCCAAGATGGAAGGTAAAGGTTTAAAAAAAATAAAGAAAATAGTCACCCAGGACCAATTGCTCTGTCAGGCTCTAGGTGGCCTGGGACTAGATAGGAAGACTGCCAAGACACTGAAATTATTGATGACCAATATTTCATATGCAGAATGGCTTGATAGAGTGCCAGGTTTTTACTTAGTTTTGGGGATATAAAGGAATATAAAAGGTAGTCTCTGCCCTCAAGGAGCTCATAATCTAATGGAAGAGAAGACATAAATAACTATGTACAAACAAGCTATATACAGGATAAACTGGAGTAATCAAAAGAGAGGAAGGTGCTAGAATCAAGGTTGACCAGGAAATATTTCTTCTAAAAGGTAAGATTTTAGCTAGAACCTGAAGGAAACCAGAGAAAATAGAAGTCAGTGATAAGGTGAAAGAAATTTCAGGCTTAGGGAACAGCCAGAGAAAAAGCCCAGTCAATAGATGACTTATCTTCTTGTCAAAAAGGCCAGTGTCACTGGATCAAAGAGCTCAGAAGCTCAAGTTCATAAGATGTAAGAAGACTAGAAAGGGGTGGAGGTATAAGGTAGACTTAGGGTTGGTTATGAAGGGTTTTTAATTTCAGGAGAAAGGGTGCCACTAGAGTTAATTGAAAAAAGGAATGACATGATTAGATCTTATTTGAGGGGAAAGATAACAAATTTAGTTTTGGACATGTTGAGTGGAAAGACGTCTATAAGGATATTTAGTTCTCAAAGTCTAAGATAATTGGATATCAGCAGAAAGCGTAAGAATCAA
The DNA here is from genome assembly GCF_027887165.1 of Monodelphis domestica. NCBI lineage: Eukaryota > Metazoa > Chordata > Mammalia > Didelphimorphia > Didelphidae > Monodelphis > Monodelphis domestica. The sequence continues at coordinate 273,951,165 of NC_077232.1, forward strand.
TAAGTTTATTTGAGAAATAAAGTGTCATGAAAACAATAGATTTTAATTTAAAATTTTAAAAGTTGTTTAATGATATAGGTAGATCATATATCTAGAGCTGGATAGACTTTGGAGGTCTATATTTCATCATCTTCATTTTATAGATGAAGAAACTGAAATGGAACTCAGGTTAAGTGGTTTGCCTAAACTACTTCACACTAAAAATGGGTTTTGAACCAAGGACCTTTGATTTCAGGGCCAATGATCTAGGGCAGAGGTGTCAAATTTTTTACAAAACTCCCCGAGTGCAGTCTGAATCAGATTACAATGCAAGTGGGAAATGTTAATAAAAATACAATGGAACAGAGATAATGTTAATTTGTCAGTTTCTAAGTCCATATGTCCTCAAGTCCACAAGGATCCCTTTCTAATATCACTGCTCTGTGGTATAAATGTAGAAAAAAGTTTGCTTGGTTTATCTGTTTTTTTTCCCCTCAGACTATGGTATTTTTAGTACCAGTCTGTTAGACAGAACTTCAATAAATTCTGATAATAAAGGTGTGGCTATCAACACAGTATCACTCATAGAGCATTGTTCCATTTCCCTCTACCTCAATTAATGGAACCAAGAAGATGCTACTCCCTGATATCTTTATCAGGTAAGAAGACCTCTTTGATTATTCAGTTATAGAAGCAATCAAAGGTGTAAATTAGGTCAAACTATTCCTTAATCAATCTGAGAATTTCCAGCCAATGGATTAAATCAGATAATGCTACCTACACAGGAAAGGTATATGGATTGGTTGAAAGAATTAAATACACTTATTATGATAAAAAAATGGTGTAAGATTTTGATCTATACCTCATTTTTGCCAGACTTTTCTAGTTTCCTGAACAATTTTTATCAAATAGTGGAGTCTTATCCCCAAAGTTTGGATCTTTAATTTTGTCAAACATAGGGTTACAATATTTAAAGATAGGTTTTTCAATAAGAGCTATTCATGCTTCTAGAGAGTAGGCAAACCCTATATCCATGGTGGCAAACATATGGCATACATGCCAGAGGGGGAATTCAGAGCCCTCTCTGTGGGCACATACGCTGTTGCCCCAACACAGAATTTGCCAGAGTTCCTTACTAGAAAGCCAGAGGGACATGGGGCTGGACTGCTCCCCTACAGCTCTCCACCAGTACCTGAGGACATTTCTGTATTCTGAGGACCTGCCTCTCTGAAAGATTCACCATCATTTTCCTATACCAAAGGATTGCCAGGAAAAGGGAGTGAGTAAGCAATCCCAGAGGAAACATCATACTTCCCTCTCCTTAGACCAGGATGACTTTGTGAACTTTAATGGTGAGAAGATATATAATTTTTATTATATATAGTGGTGTCCACTGAAACTAGTGGTGGCATTTGCACAGAAAGATACACTGGACACAAAATAACAAAAGACAGCTTCAGGACCCTTAGAAGCCAGCAGAAAATTATACCCAAAAGGAATTTCATAAGGATTCCATGAAGGTAGAAGAGGACTTCCAAAAACCTGGAACTGTTAATTTACTCTTCGGACATGAGAACTAAGTCTGAGAGTTAACAACAAGCCCATTCTCTCCCGGGACCTTGTATGAGCTAAGAGAGAGTATATTCCCTGTTTGAGAGATGTTTCTATACCAACTGTCCTTGCTATGCCTGGTTAGTAAATGCCCCATTTTTAAAAGATAATTACCTCTGACTGGCTAATTGGTAATCAATGGGGAGTTCACAGGATGACTGGGAAATAACTGTACTATTAAAAACCTCAACCCATCAAGATTATCCCTAGAATCATGGCTGAAGTAGTCAGTCCCATTCCAGGGAAATCAACTTTCTTTTAAGTGTCAGGGTGAGCCCAGAGGGCTCATATAAAATGGGGATGATAATACCTATACTACCTAACTCAGAGGTATTAAGGGAAAAGACTTGATTTTTTTGGTAATGTTTTCCTTAATAAATCTATTAAGCACTGTTAGCTACTGAAAAGACATTATCTTAACTGCTAAATCCAGTACCTTTTCTCCAGGCCTCATTTTTATTGATCTTGCAACTTTTGATACCATCTCCTCCCTTGGTTTTCACAGTATTGTTCTTTAATGGTTCTCCTTTCTATCTGTTCTTTATTTCCTTATGGATTTTCACTGAATATCTGCTAGACAATCATCCACATCCTCTTCAGTGTCAGTGATACCCAGTGCTCTGTCATGGACCCATTTTTCTCTTTTCTCTTCTCTTTGAAAAAAATTATTCTATTTCCTCTCTCAAAACTCATATGATTCCATTTGTTCAAAAATCATCTCTGAATAGATGATTCACATCCACATACCTATCTTTAGAAAGAAAAATAAATATTATCTACAAATAATAGCTGGATTTAGATAAAATACTAACTATAGCTAGATGTATACATAGGATAAAATAAAACATGTTTATTTATTGCTACTCTCTCTCCTAAACTTTAGGCATGCCTTGTCACCTGCCTCCTGGATGTACCATGAGTAATTCAAATTCAATATTTTTCATTTCTCTCTTCCTTCAACTTTTCATATTTCATATCACCTAGTAACTGTCTTAGAATTATCTCTGATCCTCTCCTTCACTCCAACTCATATAATCAATTGCCAAGTTTGGTCAGTGCTCCTTATAATACATCTCTCACAACTGGTTCTTTCTGTCTTCTCACATAACCATCACCTAAGTTGATATGTGAAATATTATTATAACCTAACTGGTCTTCCTGCTTCTAGTCTTTTCCTTTCTCCAATACATTCTAAGCTTGATCATGTTCTCTTCTTTTTAAAAAATCTTCAGTAGGGACAGTTAAATGGCTCAATGGATAGAGAACAAGACTTAGAGACAAGAGGTCCTGTGTTAAAATCTGGCTTCAGATTCTTCCTAGCTATGTTAACTAGTGCAAGTCACTTAACCCCAATATCTTAATCCTTACTACTCTTCTGCTTTGGAACAGATCCTTAGTATCAATTCTAAGACAGAAACTAGGGTTTTTAAAAAAAAAAACCCTTTAGTGGCTCCAGACTCTATAGGATAACTCCCTGAGCCTTCACAGTCTGTCTCCTTCCTACTTTTATATTATTAATGAATTCTAAGGTTCAGACAAATTGGACTAACTATTCTACCAATTCAACTCTGCTTGCCCATGTCCTTGCCTTTGAACAGACCACTCCCTTGTTTGGAATTCATTTCCTCTTCATCCCTCATTTCAGAGTCTTCCTGCAAGGCTCTTCTTAGGTATTGCCATTTTAATGAAATATTCCCAGAAGCCCCTAATTGATAGCATTCTCTTATTCAATTTTATTTTTGCTATATTCTGTTTCATTGTTTAACAGAAAATAAATTCTGTGAAATCAAGTATTATTTTTGTCTTTCTACCCCCAGTGTTTCCCTTACTACAAAAGCCACCAACCTTTATTATTATTAGGACTTAATTATTATTATTAAAGGACATAAACAAATTGATATTAAGAATAGGATTAAGTACAGAATCACCATATTTGGAATGATTCAGAGAAACCTAGGAAGCTTTGTATGAACTGATGCATATTGAATTGAGCAGATCCAAGAGAAAAGTTTATATATTGACATTATAAAGACAAACAATTTTGAAATATTTCAGAACTCTGATCACTGTAATGACCAACCATGATTCCAGAGGATCTATGATGAAAAGGGTACCCAGCACCCAGAGGAGATGGATACAAGATAAAGCTCTCTTTTTTTTGGACATTGCCAAAGTGAGATTTTTTTTTGCTTGACCATGCATATTTGTTGTGAGAGTTTTTCTTTTTCAGTTGAGGGAAGGATAGAAGGGAGAGAAAATAAATGCTTATTAATTAGAAAAATGGGGGAAAGCCCACAAAATTTAGCTCATGAATATTAAAAATGAAATATCATTTTTGTGGGAGGATAGGGCAATGATTGTTATTGCTGCTGAATTAAATCTTCATGTGGAAGTTTCATAAAGCTCTTCTGCTTTCCTTAGAGCTCTCACAAAACAGCATCTTAGCTTTCCTCAATTCTCTGAGGGACATAATCAAGTGATGGCAACCTATTGCTGTGAAGACAGTGGATATGTTATCTCATTATCACCTTAAAGGAAACTTGGCAATAGAAAAAAATAGCACCTTGTAGCAGCTAACTCCAGTGAGTAGTGAGGTCAGCAGATCATAGATGATGTCAGATGTTAGTGTCAGACCTTTTATATCCATCTAATTGTTCCTGGCTCTCAACCACCTCCTGCTGGGCTATCTCTCTAGTTTCTCCTTTTATTGTCACAGCCCAACATCTCTGAGTTTCCTAAATCACTATTTGTCTCAGCTTAGCTTCTTTTCTCTTTTAAGAAATCACTGCCTTCAATCCCACCTCTTGCCAGCTTTAGCCTTCAAGTTCCCCTCATCCTATCCTCTGTTTAGTTCATTTGAACAAAACTGTCTGATTTACAGCTGCCTCTTATCTGTGATTTATTTTGTCACCATTTTTTTCAATATAGAATCTTAAAGATTCATGATTTCCTGACTATTAAGCTACAGTATCTGTTGGAATGGCCCACCATATCCTTAGCCTGTCCTGTGATTGTCCTAAGAATATATCCCTGACTTAGTTTTCTGGCACATGGATTTGTCTTGCCTCAGCCACTTACTTGCTCTGTAAATTTAGATAAACTAATGTTTTCCAAGTCTCATTTCTTCAGTCACAAAATAGAATTGCCTAGTTAATTCATATGGGTGTTATAAAAACTAAATGGATGATGAATATATAGCCTTGCTTGCAAATGTGAAATGTTAATTCTAATTCAAATATGTCATTTAGTCATTTAATCCATATTCCCAATGGATGGATGGTTCTGTAGAAATGAAGAAAGGGGATACAGAGAGAAATTACAGTATGACTGAGCCCCAAATAGAAGGTGCACCTGGATGAGACATGACAATATTCTATTTTAGTTGCTACTCTTCCTTCTTTATTGTGTTTACATTTGAGACAGGTTATAGACACACAATATTCCAGACTCAGCTCTTCGAGAAGCATAGTGTCTCCCCTTCAAGGAGACCTGTCATTCTATCTTTAATCTCTCTTAAGAGGTTAAAAGAAGGCTACAGAGAAGGAAGTTAAATCTTACAATAAAATTATTGAAATCTGTGGCCTTCTTCTCCTTGGAATTCAGTAGCATAGGAGTTAAATAAAGTGCTTTGCTAAAGGTAACCCAGAGTAGGGAATGGAAAGGATCCAAAGTGTGTGTGGGTGAACTAAGGGCATAACTTATTCTCATGATCTCCTAACTTAAAGTCTTGCATGCTGATGCCAAGACAGAAAGCTGATTGTGAGAAAGACAGGTTTATGAGTGTGATAGCCCAAGCAGAGGTGCCAGAACCATGAAATAAAAAAAGGGGTGGGGGGAGTAAGGCCTAAACCAAATTATGCCCTTGGCTACCAGACAGGATGGAGACCATGTAATCAAAGTGGACCCACTAGAAGGAATTTCAATGAAGTACAACTTGAACAAAAACAATAACTAGCCTAGATCCCTTGGAGTGTTGTCAGATGTCAGTTGTCCACTAGAGAGTGGAGTGCCTCTCACCCGTTTTTATGCATTGAGGCCAGAGGAGAATAGAACACAGATTTATTTCATAGTGATGGCAGCTTAACCTTCCACATGATCTCCTCTGGCTGACTTTACAGTGAAAACTTTTAGGATCTGCCAATCAACTTCTTTTCTCTTCCTTTGTCAAGCATTTCAAAGCCCCCCAAATCCTCCTGTAGCCATCCTTTCCCACCCAAGGCCCCATATGAGAGTTTTGTTGTTTCTTTCAGCTTATGTCGTCTTGAATAATAAACCGTAAGAGTATCTTGAGTATTCCTACATTTCTTGTTTCTAATGATTTTTGAAAAATACTTCAAGAGTCCAGGTGCTAAATTCCAGTCCATTACTACTGAGGATTTCAATTTAGAGTGATTTGTGAAGGCAATCCTCCTTTTATGGAGTCCCCACAAAGTTCTTTTGGGATTGAGTTGTTTGCTGATGGACAAATTGCTCCCTTGTTCAGCTGGATTATCTTCTTGCAGAATAGAGCATCTTAGTTTATAGATCATTTCATAACTGGGCTGGGTCAAGTAGATTACTTAACTCCTTTGGTGGACTCTTGTAAGCCCTATCTGCTGCTGTTACCCAGCTTTGGTGGTTGCTAAGGGGCTCTGTGATGGTTCTTCTGACCTTTTTAAGCTCACAAGCTTTTTACTTGGTCAGTTCCATGTCTTACTACCTAAGATAAGAAAAAGCTAGGCATCATGCTTTCAGAGACCTGGACCATCTCCATGGAGGGAAAACTAGCCAGATGCCCCTCCTCCCTATTCACTGGCTCATAGAAGTTCTATTTCATAGGTCTTGTAAAACCCAGTCGAATTGCGTGTTGGCTATGGGAGGGGTTGGGGGAGGAAAGGGAAAGAACATAAATCTTGTAACCATAGAAAAATATTCTAAATTAACTAATTAAATTTTAAAAATGTTTTTAAAGTTTAAAGAAAATTATATTTCAATCAAAAGCCAGTAAAGAAGAGTACCTAAAAGAATTAAAGTATTAGCATATGGATTCTTCTGAGTAAACTTGCTCAACCAGAAATCTTTCTGTACATTGCACCAGTTATTTATGGCTGAAAGTTAACTCATCAAATCTCCACATGTTGAGTTAACCAGGAAGGAAATATTATACATGCTCTGAATAACCCCCAAGGAAGGACATATCCTGACACACTCCAAAGATAGGGTGCTCCCATTACAAGTGAAAACCTTAGACTACACTTATTCTAGATGGCTTAACCAGGAAAAGTAGAGCTCCATTTGAACTCTCAAATTATTTTCTTTGGCAATTGCTGTGGCATAAGCTAGTATCTACTCCAAGAAAAGTAAATACTATTTCCAGAGGAACTTCTTGGCAAATCCTGGCTCCTGAGGTTTGAGCAAAGAGATCTCAATGGATGGCAACTTCTGTAATTTAAAAAGAGATCTAAATATATTCTAGAAATCCTTTACTGATATTTGGTTAATGGATTTCTCCTTTCTTTGCATTCCTATTATATTTTGTCTTTGAGTCTTTACTTGATTGTGAAAGATGTACATTGTTTCTTAGGACAGGAGGAGGAGAATTTGGCAGTAACATTTAAGGAATAATCCCTCTTCCTTTCTAAGGTATAGACATGTCACCAAACTATCCTTTCTCTGACAATAAATACGTTTGGTCAGATTTATGTGAGTAATCAATAAAATGCTCTTTTTCTTACTCCTTAATGATTTTATTTAATTTCCATCTAATTTCCATTTTGTTTTGATTTCTCTCTCACATTGAAACTTCCCTTTCTTGATTCTTAATTTTCATTTTTCTCCCCTTTCTCTCTTGATAGGAAGATTATGCTTGTCCCATTTCCATTTCCCACAACCCTATCTTGTACTACTCTCTCCAACTCATGTATAAGTTGAGGTGGCTTTTGGTTTATTTTGGGCAGCTGGGTGATACAGTGGATAAAATGAGAGGTCTGGAATTAGGAAGATCCATCTTTCCAAATCCAAATCTGGCCTCAGACACTTATTAGCTATGTGACCCTGGGCAAGTCACTTAATCCTGGTTGCCTCAGGTTCCTCATATAGAAAATGGAATAGAGAAGGAAATCTCAAACCACTCCAGTATCTTTGCTAAGAAAACCCCCAAAAGTGTCATGAAAAGTCAGACACAACTAAACAACAAATTGATTATTTCATACCCTTACAACAGCTCTATGCCTAGGTGTGTATACCTCCTAGACAACCCTTAAAGCCAACTGAACCAGTTTCTTAGGAGGTGGAGTCAAGATGGCAGCGTAGAGGCAGCAAATGTTTAGACCTATGAAAACCCTTCCTTACTGATCACAAACTAAATGCTCCTAGGGTACTGAAAATCAAACCTAACAACAAGACAGAGTCAAGGAACCCTCCTGCTGGACTCAACTTAAAAGGTATGTCCCTGTGGTATATGTTGATGATGGAATACTATTGTGCTAAAAGGAATAATAAAGTGGAGGAATTCCATGGAGACTGGAACAACCTCCAGGAAGTGATGCAGAGTGAGAGGAGCAGAACCAGGAGAACATTGTACACAGAGACTGACACATTGTGGTACAAGAGAACATAATGGACTTCTCAAGTAATGGCTTTACAATGTCCCTGAACAATCTGCAGTGATCTATGAGAAAAAAAAAACAACATTATCCTCAAGCAAAGTACAAACTGAGGGAGTAAAAACACCGAGAAAAAGCAACTGCTTGACTACAGAGGTTGAGGGGACATGATCAAGGAGAGACGCTAAATGAGCACCCTAATGCAAATACCAACAACAAGGAAATGGGTTCAGAGCAAGGAGACATGTGATACCCAGATGAATGGCACGTCGACTAGGGAAGGGGTGGCGGGGGGATGGGGGAGGAAAAGTAAATGATCTGTTTCCAATGAGTAATGTATGAAAATGACCAAATAAAATGTTTTAAAAACAAAACAAAACAAAAAGTTATGTCCCTAAAAGCCAGAATTTGACAACACTTGGGAAGAAGGAAGATCTCAGGACCACTCCCCCACCTAGAGCTTTGAGCCCCCAGCAGCAGCTGGAACCTCTGGGCAGGCAAAGGCACTGGTCTGGAGAGAGTACCTTGCAGACAAAGCTGTCCTAGGATCAGAGTGTCCAACACAGGAAGTGGAGAAGCAGACAGAGGAGAAATGCACAGTAGAGAGTGGGAGGCATAGTTGAAGTAGTGGAGACCCTCCATATTTCCCCCCCCCCACTTCCCGAGGTTTTGGACTCAGGGCACATCCAGCAACCCAGCAGGACCTAATCCTATCAAAGCCTCCAGAGGACAGGGAAGCTCAAGCTCCAACACTCCTCCCACACAGAATACACTGAGAGATTTACTGTCAAAACTCCAAGGGTGAATGAAGGCAGAAAGAAAAGCCCAAAACCACACCAAAAAAAAAAATGAGAGGAATAAGAGCTCAGGCAACAGCAGGGAGTAAAGAAGGGGTAAATATGAGCAAACAACAGAAAAAGAAAAAAGAAATTACAATTGACATCTTCTATACAGGCAATAAACAAAAAGCAAACAGAACAGAGAAGGATGAGGGAAATCTCAGCAAAAAAACAAACAAACAAACAAACAAACAAACAGAAATACCAGTGAATTGGATACAGGCTCTGGAAGAACTCAAAATACAATTCAAAACACAATTAAGAGAGGCTCAAGACAACTGGAAAAAGAACTTAAAAACTAAGATAAGTCATCTGGAAACAGAGGCACTTGAACTAAAACAAGAAAATAGTTTTTTGAAAGCCAAAATCAACCAGCTGGAAAATGAGGCAAAGGAGATGAAAGATGAGGCAAAGAAGGTGAAAGATGATCTCCAATTAAAATCAGACCAGAAGGAAAAGGATGAACAAAAAGCCAAGGATGAAATCCAGTCTTTAAGAACCAAAATACAACTAGAATCAAGTCACTTAACAAGGCAGCAGGATACTATATAACAAAATCAAAAGAATGAAAAAATTGAGGAAAATATGAAGCATCTCATTCACAAAATAGAAGATTTAGAAAATCATTCCAGGAGAGACAACTTAAGAATCATTGGCCTACCAAAAGACCACGACAAAAGAAAAAGCCTAGATGTCATACTACAGGAAATTATCCAAGAAAACTGCCCCAATATTCTAGAACAAGAGGGAAAAAAGTAGAGATTGAAAGAATCTAAAGACCACCTCCTGTACTTATCCCCAACTGACAACACCCAGTAATGTTATAGCCAAATTCAAGGACTATCACACCAAGGAAAATATAATGCAAGCTGCTAAGAAGTCATTCAGATACCTTGGAACCATAGTGAGGATAACACAGGATGTGGCTGCATGTACACTTAAGGACCAAAAGGCAGGGAATATGATATTCCTGAAAACAAGCTCCAAACATTCCTGCTTCCACATTGTCATTCAATTTATTTCCCTTACTTCTCTACTTGACTGAGTCCTACCATTCCTGAAAGAATTAGGTTAGGTTCTACCAGAGAGTTCAATATTTCTAATTCAATAAAAAAAGCTTTTTGATAGTTCAATGGGTATGGCACTGAATAAAGAAATAAGTTTGAGTAGGATGGTCATTTTTATTATGTTAGCTCATCCTACCCATGAGCAGTTAATGTTTTTCCAATTGCTCAGATCTAGTTTTATAGTGTGGAAAGTGTTTTGTAGTTGTGTTCTTATAGTATCTGTGTTTGTCTCGGCAGATAGAATCCTAAGTATTTTATATTGTCCATGGTGATTTTAAATGGAATTTCTCTTTCTAATTCTTGCTGCTGAAATGGATTGGAGATATATAGAAATGCTGATGACTTATGCGGGTTTATTTTGTATCCTGCTACTTTGCTAAAATTGTTGATTATTTCAACTAGCTTTTTGGTTAATTCTCTACAATTCTTTAAGTAGACCATCATATCATCTGCAAAGAGTGATAACTTGGTCTCTTCATTGCCTATTTTAATACGATCAATTTCTTTTTCTTATCTAATCGCTATAGCTAGTGTTTCTAGTACAATGTTAAATAATAGGGGTGATAATGGACATCCTTGTTTCACTCCTGATCTATTTGGGAAGGCTTCTAGTTTATCCCCATTGCAGGTTTGTTGTTATTGTTGTTGTTGTTGTTATTTTGGAGACTTGTTTTATTTTTCCCCCCTTTTAAACATTATTTTATTTGGTCATTTTCAAACATTATTCATTGGGAAAAAAGATCATTTTCTTTTCCTCCCTCCCCTCCCACCACCCCTCCCATAGCCGACACACGATTCCACTGGGTATCACATGTGTCCTTGATCCAAACCCATTTGCATGTTTTTGGTATTTGCATTAGGGTGTTCATTTAGAGTCTCTCCTCAATCATATCCCCTCAACCCCTGTAGTCAAGCACTTGCCTTTCCCCGGTGTTTTTACTCCCACAGTTTGTCCTCTGCTTGTGGATAGTGTTTTTTCTCATAGATCGCTTCAGATTGTTCAGGGATATTGCATTGACATTAATGGAGAAGTCTATTACGTTCAATTGTACGACAATGTATCAGTCTCTGTATACATTGTTCTCCAGGCTCTGTCCCTTTCACCTTGCATCACTTCCTGGAGGTTGTTCCAGTCTCCATGGAATTCCTCCACCTTATTATTCCTTTTAGCACAATAGTATTCCATCACCAACATATACACTATTTGTTCAGCCATTCCCCAATTGAAGGGCATCCCCTCATTTTCCAATTTTTGGCCACCACAAAGAGTGCAGCTATGAATATTCTTGTACAAGTCTTTTTCCTTATTATCTCTTTGGGGTACAAACCCAGCAGTGCTATGGCTGGATCAAAGGGCAGACCGTCTTTTATTGCTCTTTGGGCATAGTTCCAAATTGCCTCTGGACTGTATTCTTAGTGATGTAAATTGTTGGATCATGATGACCATGGCCACAACCCCCAACCCAATCATTCCTACTCCTACTACCACCACCACTACTAATTTCCATGTGAGCAACCAGTCTCTGTTTTCAAGAAGCTCAAAGGCTAACAGAAAAGACAATGTGAAAAACAATCATGATATAACAAGATAGAGGCAAGAAAAGTTGGGAGTAGTCTCACAGGGAAGGGAGAATCAGAAAAGGCTTATTTTAGAAAATGAAAGCTAAAACTGGAAGGAAGCAAGGAATCCAGGAGGCAGAGATGAGGAAGGAAACTATTCCAATGAAAATACTTGGGGTCTAGAAGGGGAAGACAAGGAAAAACAAAGAGGCCAATATCACTACATCCCAGAATACATAATGGGAATTAAAATATCAAGATTGGACGAGTAGTAGAGGGGCCACGTTGTGAAAAGCTTTGAATGCCAAGTAGAGAATTTTATAGTTGGTCTGGGAGATGATAAGGAGTTCCTGGGGTTTTTTGAATAGGGTTGTGGGTGGATGACAGGGTAAGTCAGATCTTTGCATTAGGAAGATCAATTTGAGAGCTGAGAGCAAGATGTACTGGAGAGGAGAGAGATTTGTGACAGAGACACTCACCAGAAGGCAATTGCAATGAATTGCCTCCTCTCTTTTCCCCTCTTTTATATATTGTGTTCATCTAAGAAACACACCTTTGAGTCATTTGCTCAAACAGATTGCTTTTGTTTTTTGGAACTGGAACTATTTCTCAGCCTTCTCAAAAGAAAAATCCTCACTCAGCAAAATGTTCTTTAAAAATAATTTGCATTTGCTAATCTTAAGCCTTTAACCTTTCAAATTAGACAGCAACAGTGTCCATAGCACCAACCTGTTCTGGTACATTTTCCAAGATTAAATCAATACTTTACTTATGTGAGAGAACTGGGCACTGCTTGAAATGGAACTCCTTGCTGGCTACCCATGTAGAGAACTTGTTTACAGAAATCCTGTGTTGCCAATAGAGTCACTTGTCAAGGACAATAGCTGTTGGCACATCATTGCTATGGGAGTATTGGGAGAACTGCCAATGCATGCAAACTCTTTTGTGGCATGCTCAATGTTATGCTAGGCCATCAGTTTATGTTCACCATTGAGGGCCTTCTGAAAAAGACCCTTAGCCAGCAGTAAACCAAGAGAGTGACACCAATATGGAGAATGAACTTTTATGATATAGAAGAAAAAAGATTGGGTTAGGAATCAGAAGACCTGTATTTTGACAGTAACTTAGACTTTAGCTTGTATGACCTGGGAAAAGTCACTTAGCTACCTGGGTCTCAAAAATCAATGTTAATTCATTTATTCACTCTTACATTCATTCAACAAATATTTATGGAAGGCACAGTCATGGGCATTTCATTTCTTTTGTGTGTGCATATATATTTACATATACATTTAATACACATGGGAATATGAGGTTAAAAAGTTGTATTCAGCTTCATTCAGCAAACATTTTTTAAAAGCCCTTTATGGGCAAGGTACTGTGCCAGGTGCTGGGTCTATTACAACAGAAAAGAAATGGTCTCTGACTTAGAGATGCTTTGATTACACTTTATACTATAGGTGTTCAAAACATATATAGAAAAGTAAATATAAGAGCATATGCAAAATCAGAGAAAGTACATTGAAGAGGAAGATAACACTAATAAATATAACATCAGGAAAAGCCTTATGCAGGAGTTGGCAATTAAAATGTTCTATAAAAAAAAAACTAAGAATTAAGTAACAAAAGTAAGGAGAGAGTACATTCTAGACATCAGAGATCACCTGGATAAAGACAGAGAAGTAGGAGATCACTCCTGCTCCTTTGGTACTCTCCTGCAGGACAGTTTGAATGGAATAAAGAACAAAAAATCTTGTGAAATCAGTCTAGGAAGACAGATTAAAGCTAAATTGTGGAGGGCTTCAAATGCAAGCCAGAGGAATTTGCATTTTATTTGAAAGACAATAAGAAGCCACTTTATAGGGGAATGAAATGGCAAGGTTCTATGTTTGAAGAATATTAATTTGATAGCTTTGCTGGATTGATGAGTGGAGAGACCAAAGGCAGAGGAAGATCAGTTGGAAGGCTTTTGAAAGGTAAAAAACATTAATTGTTCATTGTTGGGCCAAGCCAACATAATAAAAATGACAATAATACTTAAATCCATTTACTTATTCAGTGACATGCCAATCCAACTATAAAAGAATTACTTTAGAGAGCTAGAAAAATAATAATGAAAGCTCTTTTCTGGAGGAACAAAAATATCAAGATTTTCAAGAGAACTCATGAAAGTAGGAAGCAGCACCTTAAGAAGCAGATCTTAATTTATACTAAAATACAGTAATCAAAAATTATTTCGTATTGGGGGCAGCTTGGTGGCTCAGTGGATTGAGAGCCAGGCCTAGAGATGGGAAGTTCTAGGTTCAAATCTGGCCTCAGCCACTTCCTAGCTGTGTAACCCTGGTCAAGTCACAGTAGTGATTCTAAGAAGGAAGGTAAGGGTTTTAAAAATATATATTTAGTATTGGTTAAAAAATAGAGAGTAATCAACAGAACAGACAGGTATATAACATATAGAAACACAGTAGCATAAGTTTGATACATGAAGAACTTGACACTCCAAATATACACATGGTTTAAATTTAACAATTTCAATGACAAATACCAAATTCTGGATATAACCAAATAAAGATCTTTGAAACAATTAAAACCAATGCAAGAAATATGAAAATACCTATTATGTGCCCTGCATTGGGCTTGATGCTGGAAATAAAAAGAAAAGCAGAAATGATACCTGCTCTTAGAAAGCTCAATATGGAGACAATATACAAATATCATGTACTTCTCCATTAGTGGCAATGCAATGACCCTGAACAACTTGGAGGAACCTATGAGAAAAACCACTATCCACATTCAGAAGAACACTGCAGGAGTAAAAACACAGAAGAAAACAAGCACTTGAATACATGGGTCAAAGGGATGTGGTTGGGTACATAGACTCTAAATGAACATCCTAGTGTAAACAACATGAAAATAGATTCTGATCAAGGACACAAGTAATAACCAATGAAATTGCCTGTTGGCTGTGGGAAGGGTGGGTGGAGGTGAGGGAGGGAAATAATGTGATTATTGTAACCAAGGAATAATGTTCTAAATTGACTAAATAAACTTAGTCAAATAAAAAAAATATCATGTACAATTGTAAGATGTATTGATATGCAGGAAGACAATGATAGACATTTCAAGCACACCTTCCTTCCACCCTTCTCAAACGAAGGCTTTAATTCTTGCCAGGAAAAGAAGCAGAAGATCAGGGCCAAGGTTCCCATTCCATTCTCAAAGAGGATAGATTATATCTATCTGTGCTCTTAAATATTATTAGTCTAGATGATGTAATTTTCAGAATTACGTCAAACTCTAGATCACTGTTTCTTAATGGGGGAAAAGGAAGATCCCAAGCTTTATATTCTAGGCTTAACTCCTTTCCCACTAAATTAACCCATAGAGCAAATTGTTTATTCATGTCAACAGCAAAAGAGAAATCAGAGAAATACGAGAAATATCCCAGATAATACAAATTGAAGAAGCTCTCCCATTAAGAGTGAGATAACATACACATGTAAAATCTATATCAGATTGCTTGCTGGTCTCAGGGAGTGAGGAGGATAAAAAGGGAGAGTAAGAAATTGACTCAAACTTTTTTCTTAATGAAGGTTTAAATTTTTTTTTCATGATTGAGGGAAAAATCTCTTTAAATAACTTTAAAGAGTGAGGTAACTTGGCACAACCAAAAGAGACAGAGTTCCATATTTAGCCCAAAGAGAAATTCTTTTAAGTTTATAATGTATATATAACTGAGAATAGGGACATGAGAGAGACTGCCAGCATTTCTTATGTTAGTTTCCTCATCAAGTCTTTCTTTTCATTCAGTGACCTCGAAGAGAGATTGGCAACGCATATTTTCTTTCTCAAAACTGGAAGCCAGATGAACTCGAAGAGTCTGGTTTTCTCTCCTCTCTTATGTGTAATGAATAATAATAAGGGATTATATTTGATTGGTAATTGATAACTAATAGATCGGGTAGTTATCTTCTTTCTTCTGTCTATCCTTCATTCTTCCCATTTCCTCCCTCTCTTCAACCTCCTTTTCCTCCCCCCCTTCCTTCTTTTCTTCTTTCTTCTTCTTCTAAATCACTCAGGGTGAGTTTATGATGTTCACATGAAATACTCTTTCTCTTCTTTTTCTTAAGTAAAGGGTTTATTTGGGGAAGACAGGAAAGGATAGAGAATGGATGTAAGAGGTATTTGTGGAAGAGAGAAACTGGGAAGCATGCAAAGAGGCAGAAGCAGTGGCTGAGTTTGACCTGTCAATCAAAGGAGAGGTTCCATTTGGAATGTTACCGGGAGAAAGTTTGAGGCAAAGCCAACTGCTGGCTGGACCCTGGTTACCCCATTGCCTTGTATCAGGGAAGGAAGAAGGAGTTTTTTCTCTTTTAACCTTGCAGACAGAAAGGAGTGGTGGTCTCTGGTGATTTTGAAGGCAGAAGAAAAGGACAATAGTCCAGATATCTCTCTGACTTGCTCTGTTAATGATAGTGACTGAACTTCTAGATCTATCAACCATTCCTCTCAATTTGAACTCTATCCCAATATCCTCCAACCTAAGGTTCACTGTAGTATTAGGGAAATCCTCAACCCTCTTACCTCCATTCTCTATCCTTTCCTTTCTTCCCCTAATAAGATAAAGAAGAGAAAGAGTATTTCTTGTGAACATCATAAACACCCTGAGTGATTTAGAAAAAGAAAGAAGAAAAGAAGGAAGGGGGGAGGGGAGGAAAGGGAGGCTGAAGAGAGGGAGGAAATGGGAATAAGGAAGGATAGACAGAAGAAAGAAGATAACTGCCCGATCTATTAGTTATCAATTACCAATCAAATATAGTCCCTTATTATTATTTATTACATCTGCTCCTCACTCCAGATGTGGGGCATTGATCTCCACTAGTGAGGAGAATTCCTACCAATGGACTTTTGGGGACTCAGGTTACATAAACAAGATATATACATGATGATTCAGAGATAATCTCAGAAGGCACTAGCATTTTTTCAAATAAAAAGCAACTCCAAATAACATCAGTACTCTGAATGTACCAGAAACCACAAAAAGTAATAAATAACATCTTACAAAGTTAAAAAGCTCAGGTTACAAACTAAAATGGAATGCCTTGCAAACTTGAACCTAATCAATAATAAAAGAAGATGGTTTTCAATAAAACAAAGGCATTTGAAGCATTTCTGGGAAAATAAACTTGAAAAGATTATTCAATTTGCAAATATCCCTATATAATACAAATTCAAGAAAGAAATCTTAGTTGATTGACATTCATCTGAAAAAGTGCTCCAAATTAAAAACAAAACAAAACTTTTAAGCCTTTACCTTCTGTCTTAGAATTATTGCTGTGCATTGGTTCCAAGACAGAGGAGTGGTAAGGGCTAGGCAATGGAAATTAAGTGACTTACCCAGGATCACATAGCTATGGCATCTGAGGTCAAATCTGAACCCAGGACTTCTGATTTCTAGGCCTGGCTATCAAACCACTGTGCCACTTAGTTCCTCCCTCCAAATAAAATTTTAATTAAAAGTTCTACACAGCTATCAGATTGTCAAGAATACTGAAAAGGGAAAAATAATAGTTATAGGAGGAAATATGGGAAAACAATTATGGTGCATTACTAGTAGAACTACTAGAAGAATTGTCCAGGCATTTGGCAAAACTATTTTGGATCCCCAAAAGTCACTAGATAAATAATCTTTGACTCGGTGATGATAATCCTAGGTTTCTACCCAAAGAAATAAAGACTCATATCAAAAAATACCTGTAGCCACTCTGTTTTTACAATGGCAAAGAATGAAAACAATGGGAATTTCTATCAGTTGGGAAACAAACAAATTATGGTCTGTGAGTATAATGGAATGTTATTCCATGAGGAAAGATGAAAGAGATGGTTTCACAGAAACTTGGAAATATTTGTATAAGTTGTTGCAGACTGAAATGAACAGAGCCAGAAGAATAATTTCTATAGTAACAGCAACAATATAAAGAAAAACAACTCTGTAAGGTTTAGGAACTCTGATCAATGGAGTGATCAACCAGGAACTTAGAGAACAGAATATAAAATACACTATCTACTTATTGACAGGACAGTGATAAACTCAAGATGGAAAATTAGACATATATTTTTGGAATGTCACTATTTTGTACATTTTTTTTTGCCTGATTATGCTTCTAAGGTATAAGAATTGTGTTTTTCTTTTTTTGTATGGGAGAGGAAACAGTAGGGAGTATGGAGATTCATATGGGAGAGAGAATGGATATGATGACTATCTAAAAAAGAAGAAAAGAACATTGAATTGCTTTTTAAACTGAACTGAAGTTCAGAAGGAAGTACAGACAAGCAGGACAGTTTTGAAAGGTGCAGGTTAGATTTATTATATACCAGGAAAAATTAATCTACATGTAATAGAAATTTACTCTTTTTACAACCTCTTTTCCTAATCTTGGAGCTTCCATTTACTGATTAATGAAGTCATTAGGGTTCTAGATAATGGTCCAAGCTAAAATGATTGAACTAAAAATTCTTTAATGGCCCAAGAACAATAGTTGTTCAATTATGTTTCAAATGTATTTTCCTCTGTTATAAAGAGCAGGTGAAATCCTGAAGCATTATAAATGTTTCTAGATGATTTGACACCAACATCAAAATTCTGTTTCTATATAATGTAAATGTAATGAATAATAATTATATATTATCTATTAATAAGAGAGATTGAATTATCCTGGAGATTCACAAAACTCTGTTGTTGCTATTTTTGTGGTCAAAAAAGGTTCACATAAAGAAAATTGTTGGGAACCTCTGTTCTAATCTAAAAAAATTAAAAAAGACTAGTCCAGGCAAGAGATAATGAGGGCTTCACCTAGGATATTGACAGTGTAAATAAAGAAAATGGGATGGATGTGAGAGATATTGCGGATATAGCATTAGTAGGACTTAGCCACTGATTCAATTTATGGGTTGTAAGAGAGGTAAGAGTTGAGAATAAGCCACAATTTGAAAATATCAGTGACTAGAAGGACAATGGTATCTTACAACAATAAGGAAATCTGAAGGGAAAATGAGTTTTGGCAAAAATGTAACAAATTCTGTTGTGATCATTTTAATTTTGAGATGCCAAGGAGTCATGCAAGAGGAGATTTCCAGCAAGTGAAGAACCAGTCCTGAAACCCTTGCCCCTAGAGCAGCCAAGTTAATGAAGAACCAGTTACCATACCTTAGAATGTGCTAGGAACTGATAAGGACCCCAACCCCAAGGGCTCCTGTCACTCCCCCCCCCACCCTCTTCCAGGAACTGATAACGACCCTTAACCCTAACGACCTAACCTTACCCAGTATTCCGAGAAGATATCCTCTTCTGAAACTCAAACCTACCTTACATAATCCTTCTCTTCCTTTCATTCAGGGCCCCATCTGCCTTAGAGGTAGTGAGACCCAAACTCTTTCAGGGTTCCATCTGCCTGGGAGGCTGTGGGACCCAAGCTAGCTTGTAATAAAGCTTTTTTGACCACAACAATAGCAACAACAGTGTTGTGAATCTCTTGCTTTTACATTATTCAGGGTGCCTCCTAATTTGGGAAATTAGAACCAGGTCGAACATTTAGGGGCTCATCTGGGATTTCCTGACTGGACCGCGCAGGGATAGAGGTACTGGTTCGGAGGGTGAAAGGGTCAGAGAACATGTGTGTGATGTGTGACTGATGGGTAACCAATCATGGGATTAGAGCATTCGACTAAGTGGCCAGGCTAGTCCCACCAGCTCCAGAGGTTATATGGAGAAGGCCTATTGTTAAATGCAATCCCAATAAGTGATTCAGTTCTGCCTGTTTCTGAGTGTGGACCAGCCTAATGCGTGTTTCTCAGAGTTCCCGAGAAGTTGAGCTAGAACATCCAGGAAGCGTTTGGTTATTGAGAAAAATCAGAAGTGAATTGACCCTTTCAACTATCCAAACAGAAAAGACTCACTTCGAGGGGTTGGAGGCCCTTTGCCCAGAGTCCTGGGGACCTGGGACAGAGCCTAGGTCTCTGCAGCAGAGGTTAGAGTCCTCTGAGGCCATAAGGCCTGAAAGGTAGCACTGGCAGACACACCAAGGGATTTCCAAGAGTGGAAATGAAGATATTCACTCTTTGGGAACTTAGCAGGAGGATGCATTATATTGTCCTCTGGAAATGTTATAAAGAATAGTTTTAGTGCCTTTGTGTTACTGTCCAGTCCTGTTTGCATTTCTGTTTGTGCCTTTGTCCTATGGTTGGTATCGTTATTTTTATTAGGGCCTTTGATTTCTTGGCATTTCTGTTTGGAAACTATGGGGCAGACAGAGTCTACTCCATTGGCTCTTATTCTCTCCTACTTCCAACTTTTCAAGGCCCATGTTCACAATCTCTCTTTGCAAGTCAAAAGAGGGAAGTTAGTGAGAGACCAAAATCCTTGATCTCAGCCCAGAGGGCCATCCTGATCAAGTCCCTTATATTAATTTTCTCCCTGCAAGTATTTTTTTAAGAATGCATCCTAAAACACTGTTTTTGTTTTCCTTTCAAAGCATGCTTGTCACAAAGTTGTATGATTCTGTTTATTGTTGTCTTTGTCAGTCTCATCTCTATGTATTCTTAAAGTGGACATTCACAAAAAGGAAAATGGGGGAATTGCAAGATTGAACTTCCCACAATCAAAAATCCTCAGCAGAGTACAAAAGCAAATGTCTAATCAATGATTTCTTCTTCTTTCTTCCTTTGGATGGGCCCCCAAAGGACAGAAAAAGAGAAAAATTCAGATCAGAAAAGGGAGATTTTTACTCCACAGTTAGAGGCACTTTTTAAGATTAATTCTAAGGGTTGATGCATGCAACTTGGGAGGATTGCTAATGATTTTGATATGGTACAAAAGTAATTTCATGTATTATGGTAACTGTGATAGAGGTTTCTTTCTCTTTCTCTCCATACCTCGGGGTCCAAGCCCTTGAAGGGATTCAGGGTACATCCCTTCCCTTCTTTTTTGTTTTAAACATAACTGTCAGTTAAATGTGAAATGTTAGCCAGATTTTATTGAGCACAACAAAACTCATGGTTAGAAGTTTGTTTTATTAGATCTCGCAATGCATAATGGTTTCAGTGAATTTGAGAACTGTCTAAATGTGATTGATAACCAGCCTGACACAGAGGGGGAATGTTTTATTTTATAAGGATAGAAATTGTACTGGCTACTTTATAGATGTAAAAGTCATCCAGAAAAAGTTGTTATGTTGTTGAAGAACTTATTTTAGAATTTAAACTTGGGATTTTTCAAATCAGATGTTATTTTAATGCATGTGCTGTCAGAACTATCAACAAGAAATCATATGACACACAAGAAGTTTTTAAAGTGGTTAATCTGTGCATGGGATTTAATAATACAAATATGAAGAATTTGGTATTTTGCAAAAGAGGGAATTTCTAAATAGTGTTTTCTTTGACTACGGTTATATAAATTGTTTTTAAAAATGTGCACAACGTATAGGAAGGAATTTGTGATCTAGAGATGAACCTGTATTCAGATACAAAAAGTATCTGTAATAATGAAAATAATGATGAGGGAATACAAAATATGTATGCATTTGTACTATGAAGAGAATTAAGTTTTCCACCTAACTAGGTTAAGGGTATATGATATGTAAACTGCATGTCCTTAACAAGACAAATTTGACCAGTCCTGAAACCAAGAAGGGCTTATCATGAGGATTAAACACAATTCAGTATAGTACCTTTCCTCTACTTACAATAATGGTAAAGAGGAGAAGCCAGAAGAAATAAGAGTAATGGATAGAGATACTAGTTGATACTATGAATTCTAGTGTGAAATAGATACAGCAAATTACAAATTGGAATAATGTTGATGGAATTTAATCAGGTATGTAGCAATGTTTTGAGCTAAAAGAAAACAAAATTGGAGGTTCTATTCTACTTTAGACAGAGGTTTGAGAGGAGTACAGGTAAATGCTTTGAACTTGAGTTTGGTTACACACTGAAAGATTGCTAAAAGACTTAAAGTTATTTGGAAGTTGTGGAGTTCAAACTGAAATCCACTGAGAGTAAATTATTATGAAGGGGGTTTGATACATTCAAAATTTTAAATTGTAGTAAGCTAAGCTCACTTATTAAAGAAAGATGGGACAAGGATGTTAAGTATCAAGCCAAGCAGCCTCAGGATAAATTGCTCAAAGCCCTTCCTTGCACACAGGAAGGAGAAAGACTTAGGGACTGAAATAGTGACCCTAAAGAATTGAAAACCACTGTGTGATAGAACTTAAAGATGAGTATATTTTAATTGTATATTTCGGAGGTTTTTAAGATGCTCAAGCAAGCAAACGTTGCTAGCCTTGTCTGACCAAGAAGCTTATTTGAAGATGTGGAATCTTAATGCAAACATTCCATGTCCAGAATGATAAAACGAGTTGAGTGATATGTAATTGATAAGTTACCTCACACAAACTTTGGGAATATGTTGGTTGATATTTTGATTACATTTTGATCTGTATAGAGATATATAGCCAAGGAGTGGGTAGGACATTAAAAATAGCATATGTGTGAAAAATGCTTGCTCAGAATTTTATGATTGTTATGTAACTTTCTGTTAAAATGATCAAAAACTTATAATTGATGACCACTATGCTAAAGATGCAGTGGTTCAATGATGTAATCCTTTAAATCAGAATTCTTTTGGGTTACCAATTAGCAATTGAAGTGATACCAACAGAATGTTTGTTTGACTTAAAACCAAGTCAGAGAAGGTGGAGAAGGTATGTTGGATTTGAATTCGGAAGAATGGGACGTTGGTCTAAAGTCCATAAAGCTTGAATATGCAGACTTGTGAAGGAAGAATGGAAGTCTTGCTCTGCTTTTTAAGCAGAGAGTTTTTGAAGGAAGAGAGAAAGGGTGGATTGGGGGGAGAGAAAGAGAGAGGGAGAAGGAGACACATAGGGAGGTGAAAGAGAACAGATAGATGTTCTACTTTTATAACTGGTTCCTTGACCTAGGGATAATTTCTAAAATTAATGTATGTGTTGTTGGAAAATCACATAGGATTCTTTAATTTCTCTGGACAGTTACCCTGAAGTGATTCCCGTATGGCCTTGTCTTAGTCTTTCAGATGGCCTAGGTCCAGGAGATGATATAGCCCTGATTTATATTACTATAGAGCTATTCAATTCAGCACTCATGTTATTTCAGGTTTTGTGACCAAAATGTGATATTGTCAAAATATATAAGAATAACTGAGTGATCAGCCTTGTAGGGATGTGAAAGGCTTGCTTGAGGGTATGAAAATTTTTTAATGGACTGCTGATAAGCAGAACTTCTCTCAGCTGAAATGGGTAAGACTTGTCTTTTAAGGCAAAAAGGTTTCTGGGATACAATGGTGACGAAGTATTCTAAGGAGAGAGAAGGTCCTAGGTTGGTTGGAGAAGGCAACCCAAGGCTCACCTTGGACTGGACTTTCCTGACCATCTAGGCTGCTAATCCTTGAGTGAAAAAATAATGGCATAAGCCAGTGACAGCCTTGGCTTGTACATGAAGCCACTCACTGTGTCCTTTGGGACACGAGGAAATATTTTCCCGGTCTGCCTTTTCCTTTGTGACAAATTCCCATAATCAGCACATAATGCAAATTATAAAATTAAAGTTTCCATTTCCTCAAACAACCTATTAGGTTAATAGTTGAAAAATCTTAAATTGTTAGGGAACATACTTTGAGAAGTAGGTGAAGTTTATTAATATATGGCTTGAATTTGTAGCCTTAATTTACCAGAGTTGAAGTTTGGATCTTGAGCTTGGAAATATAGCTCAAAGCTTTCTTGAATTTCCCCCAGAACCTGGGGTAAAGAAATTCATCTGTAAAATATTGTTACTGGAGTGCTTATAGATGCTATATGAATGCAGCTGTTTGCAAAAAGATATTCTTTAAGAGAAACATCACATACCAAACTCTGCAAACAACTCAGTAATCCAATTTCCTAAAGGGATCTATCTATTCCTGCCAGAAGATGATTTCTGAAGAAGTCTGGTGGCTAAGATACCCAAATGCAAGTGTGTAATATCAATTACTATTGTACTAATTTTCTGTCTTTTGATCTGGTGTTCTAGTTTTTGCCCCAGTCCTGGTTTCTACACTTCTAACTTAGAAGCTGACTCTCCCCCTTGTGACCTGTCTGTCGATCAGGGGAAGCAGTCTCTGGACATCCTTCAGATCTCCAAGCAGTTGCTTCTAGGGTAAAAGCACTCATGGGAGTTACCCAGATGCCACTGTAACCTCGGCAACCATTCCAACCTGAAGCCCTGGACATTGCCTACAGTCAATATCTCTCTCCTGAAAATAGGCAGGGACAGCTCTACAACCATTCTCAGCTTTGAAGAAGCTACAGAATACTGAGACCACCACCCCTTTTCCCTTAGATATTTGGAGAGGCGGGAGATGACATGGGCATTGTACCCCCAGAAACTCAGGCAAACTATTGTCAGGGGTGTTCCTTTGCTCCCTTACATCCTCGTGACTCCTAGCCTAAGGATAAGGTGCTAGTTAAGGAATCTATGGACCATGCATTCTTAATCGCCTAGTTGCCTTTGTCAAGGATCACATTAATACTGTCCAACTATGGTCCTTCACTAGCAATATCAAACTCTGACTTCTACCGAATCCCCTTATGAGGATACGGTAGCATGAGGAAGATTCCTCATGGACAGCAGAAGAAGTAGGGAATGAAGGACTAGTCCTGGAACCTGACCCCCTTGCCCCTAGAGCCTCTGCAGTCAAGTTAATGAAGAACCAGTTAGCATACCCTAGAATGTGCTAGGAACTGATAAGGATCCCAACCCTAGGGGCTCCTGTCACACCCCCACCCTCTTCCAGGAACTGATAACGACCCTTAACCCTAGCGACCTAATCCTACCCAGTATTCCAAGAATATATCCTCTTCTACAACTCAAACCTACCCATTATAATCCCCTCCCCTTCATTCAGGGCCCCATCTGCCTGGGAGACTGTGGGACCCAAGCTTGAGCTTGTAATAAAGTAGTACTTCTTGCTTTTACATTATCTCCTAATTTGGGAAACCAGAACCAGGTTGAACACAAGAAAATGACAAAATGGCACTGAAGTTCAGAAGAGAGATTAGAAATGGAGATTTAAACATATAGCAATAAGGCCTCGGTGGTGTTTTATAAAACATTAAATTACAATATTATTTCAGTTGACCAGAGAAATAATGAGCATTTTTTAACCCCAAATTTTTAAGCTATCACGACTCACTACTTAAAATCTTTAGAGCCAATTTTCTCCTGCCAACTTTCTTTGCTGAAGGAAAGATTTCTAGATATGCTAATTAGTCTTCTTGAAATTTTTCAAAGAAAATTTATGAATAATAATAACCCCCAAATTTTTGGAATAATAATAATTCTGATCTAGTGAATCACTATATGAAATGTAAATTCTGTTTTTTAGTCTTTCCTATAATCTTTGTATATAAGCAGGATTGTGCTAGAACCATTGGTTCTACCAAAAAAAAAATAGCATGATACACTTTTAAGTTTAATTTGTATAATTAACTTCTTTCTACTACTTAAGGCTAGACAATAAAAACAAATATAGCAAGTCCCAATTTGCAGCTTTTGGTATTTGAAGTGTAATGCTTACACTGAAACTTTTAACATTAGGCTCTCCAATCAATGCCTTCATGCAAGTAAGGGTAGAGTGAAAGGTTGAATAAAGTATCCCCCTAAGTACTTCTGGACATCAGCTTGGGCTACTGCATTTATATCTTCCCAAATTACCTCATAGATCCCTTACTAAAATAAACAAATCCCTACCCCCTTCATCCTATGGTGTTCTGTGTAGACATGCCTGTGTACCTATTTGCGTCCCTTTGAAAAACCAGATTTGTAAGTAAAACCAAAATTACTTGTGTAATCATTCCCTAAACCTGCTAAGCATGTCTCTTCCCATGAGTCATAGAAGAGTCCAGATAGCTTAGGATCATCCGTATGTACTTTTGTTGTCTGAACTTGTCTGCCCCGATGTTGGGATGATAATTTAATGAGAAACTTCTAAACTTGAGTACAGAACTTGAGTCATCAGTCCCAGAATGTTGTAAGTTCTATTGTTAGCTTTGGCAGGAAGAAATCTTTGTCACAAGGATCTCTTTTTACTATGGAGGTAGATCTTGGGAAATTTAAGAAAGGCATATTACATATTCCATGGCCTTGGGGGGGAAATAGCCCCATTAAGTCTTACTTTCTTTCAGTAAAAATGGGATAAGATCACTTTACTGTTAAGTCCTTGGGGCACTTCCAAAGACTTACATTAGAATATTTACACAGTAACTACAGGGAACCAGCAGCATGACTTTAAATGCTTAGGAGTTACTATGTTGGGAAACTGTGGACAGTTTTTGATTTTTCAAAGTATCTGTTCCCAGTATCCAAGACACATTGCTTCTCTTCTGCTGTCTAGCCTATATTTTGGACATGTTTACATTTTAAACTAACCCCCATCACAGAATATCATCAAGAGTAAGAATGTATCTGAAAGAGAACTTAACCAATGGTCTTGTAAATGGCAGGGAAGAAAATGATAATTATAAATGAAATTAAAGTAATACTTGATATCAGCATTGAGAAGCAAATCTCACAATAAAAAAGCCTTTGACACAGAAGTTTTTGTGTAACAAATTTCCAAGACCTATTTGGTTCACAAATGAAACCAGGAGGACAGAACTTCCTTGGAATTGACTTCAAAAGGGTTTGAGCCATATATATGTCCTTTTAGCAGGAATAATTGAATTCAGATACAGCTTTAAAAAGGAGGAAAGACCTTCACTTCTCTTGTTTTTCTAGTTCCTGATTCTGTGTCTTTAAGATTTTTCTGTGCTCCTGACTTTTACTGTTCTTTTTAGGCAAAAGTTCTGTTTCCTGTTTTGTCTGACTTTCAGCTGTATGCCCTTCCCCCCAGAGGATGTTACAACAACTCCCTTTAGGATGGCTATTGCCACACAAGAGCACCTTTTGCTGAAGAATTCAGTTTTTTGTCTTCCTTCCTTTTCCCTTCCAAGCCTCCCTTGAACCTATACAATTTTAGTATATGATTGTTTCTGCTTCAACTCTTTCAATATTTGAGTGGCTTCCAATAGGATGTTAACTCACATTTGCATAGTTGAAATCACCCCCAAGCAAGCAGTGTGAGATTTGTACTGGAAAGTACTTTAAATCTCCCTAAATTGCCACCAAAGCCTAATTTAGATGTCAGGAGATTCCTGGGGTAGAGTTGTAAGTAACAGTCCTAACATCACCTTTCCTCACTTTAAGTGAATTATTATTAATGGGGGTGGGCTGCCTTTGTGCAGCTGCCTCAGAGCTTTCACCTCTTAACAGTCGCTACTAATTCTGGAGAATTGGGAAGAAATAAATTTCATTAAACAGACTGAGGGTCAATTAGAATTATCCATAGACTTGGAGATACTAAAGGAAACCCCCAGTTGACTTTTTTCCTTTTCTGCAAGGAACAAGAAGTGCCAAATGAATATTAACAAATATAAAAACTTGGGAATAATAACAATAAGAACTAACACTTATATAGCACATTGTGCTTTCTAAGAGCAAAGTGCTTTACAAATATTATCTGATTCTCACAAAAACCTGGAGAGTTAGCTACTATTATTATCCCTATTTCAGTGATGGTGAACCTTGTAGGGACAGAGTGCTATGCCTGCCCCCCCAGAGACTGAGGGTCATGAACCCCCCACCTCGCCACCCAGTCCACCCCCTTATAGCAGACAGGGGAGAGAGAAGGCACTCCCATTTGACTGCTGAGCAGAGGGATGGGTAATGAGAGGCATTGTGTGGAGATGAGAAGGGGAAACAATTCCACCCCAAGTCCTTCTGCCTTTCTCTGGCAGGCGACTACAGATGTGCCAAAGGTTTACCATCCCTGTCATATTTCATAAATGGGGAAAATGAAATGGGCAGAATATAAGTGACTTCCCTAAGGTTACACAACTAATAAGTACCTGGGGCTGAATTTGAACTCATGTCTCACCTCTTTCTGACTCTAGTCTTTTTACTATCTAGTTGCCATCTGTGTTTCTCGATTTATGGTCTCTGATAGAATACCAAAAAACAACAAAAATCTCCCTTTGAGGAGGGTTTGATATTCATTAAGTACACTGGGTAAGAGGCTATATGTGATGATTTGGTGAATTAGAGGCAAATTTTGGATTAAGTGGTTGGCTACATACTTCTATACATGTTGCTAACATATCATTTGGAGGAAAGAGCAAAGACTGAATTTATAAACCAAACAACAAAGATTAAAGGACTAATTTTTCCTGTCCTCATGGTTTTATAATAGGGTCCACAGACTCCTATTCCAATTTTAATAATCTAATATGGAAGAGTACTGCTTAAGCTTCCTCCTCTTACTGTTCAGAAATTATGAAAATGTTTGGTCGGTTGATGCCATGAACACTCAGAGCTGACCTCTCTGTGTCTTTCTGTGTTGTGCCTGTTTCTCTCTCTCGTTTTTTTTTTTTAAAGGTGAGATTACCTTGACTTTTTGCAAACAATATCCCTTTTCTTCCCCCTGGAAATTCAAATTTCCTTTCCAACATTATTTTGATCCCTCCCATTTCCTCCAGGAGCCTGGTTAATTTGTCAACTCCCTGGTACACTGTCACCTATCCCTCTGCCTGGGAACATTCTTGGAAATGACATTGTTAAATGCCAACAACTTATTTTTAATTAGTTTCTAGTTTGGTGCTTTTCTGATTTTGATTTTAAATTGGAAGAGGGCCAAGGAATGAAATACATTCAAACTATCCCCATCTTTCATTTGGATTGAACTAGGAATTTTGCAGAATAACATGTAGCTTTAAAGGATTTTCATTGTCTTTATGATATTATCTGGCTTGCATGAAGTCATGGGGGAAGAGTGTGTTTATAAGTAGGGATGGATATCTCAAAAGCACCACTATTTCCCAAGTTCTTGAACTACTCTTGTTCTCAGCCTGTATAAATGAAAGAATAAGGATTGTGGGGGTAGGAAGTGAATTCCTGCAATGTTTGTCATTCTAAAAACTCAATTTCCATAGCTTTTGCCTTTTTGCAGAGTGACTTCATCAAACTGCCACTCAGACCTAAAGCAGGGTCTCATCCTTATAAACAAGAGACATTAACTCAAGAGAGCAGTGTGAATGACTGTCTTAATAATGCAAAAGGCATTGTACTGTTTTTGTTTTGTTTTTTAATTACCAGGAAATTTTTTTAAAAAGGAAATATATTAGTTAGAATGAGTCATTTTCCAGATCATTGTAAATGATAGATTTGATAAATGTATAGTGGTCAGACTGGACTGAATTCTACTTAAGGGACTAAGTAATTTAAAGACAGGAGTTAGAAATGTGAACTTGAAAACTTCCATCAGAATTAGAGTAGATACGTAGCTGTCAGGATCACACCATGACTTCTTAAGAAGAATATGAAGATAAAGCAGATGCTGACCAACTGGGGAATGGCTGAACAAGTTGTGATACATGATGGTGATGGAATACTATTGTATTACAAGAAATAACAAGCAGGATAATAAACCTAAGAAGACATGAACTGATGCAAAGTGAAGTGAGAAGAACCAGGAGAATACTGCAAATAGTAATAACAATATCATATAACGATAAACTGTGAAAAACTTGGCTACTCTCAGCAATACAATGATCCAAGACAATTTCAAAGGATTTATGATGAAAAATACTCTCCAACTTCAGAGAGAAATTGCTGAAGTTTGAATACAGATTGAAGTATAATGTTTTCCCTTTCTTTTCTTTCTTTTTTTTTTTTGGAGAGGGTTGGGTTACAACATGGCTAATACAGAAGCCAAATATGAAATGGTTTCAAGTCAAATCAAGTCAGCAAGTATTTATTGAATACCTTCTATCTGCACAGTACCACTATATAAATCTGAAGCAGTCAGGATAGTATTATTCTTCATACTCTCCCACAGAAAAAGTACTCTATGGAATAAATTGGCCCTCGATTCTTACACTTCTAGAGCTAAAAGGGATGTAGAAATGAGAACAAGGGCTTAGATATTACTTAATGTTAGTGTCTCAGAGATCTTGTGATGTTTTACAATAACATTTTTTCAAGTTCTGCTTTAAAGAGAAGAGAGAATATGAGAAGAAAAGGGAAGAGAAAGGGAAGAATGGGAGAGATGAGAGAGGAGAATTTAAAAGTAAAAGACTAGATAGTTTTCTAGAAAATACATATCTAGTTATTTAGAAACTATGTATAAGATATCAGATACAAAATAAAGGCAGTTCTCACTTTACATAAGTAGACTTCCACAGTTCTCTATCATAAAGTGAATTTTGTTAGGCAAATTTGCCCCCACCCAATCTCTTTCATTTTACCAATATGCCAGAGGTAAATACAAAATAATGTCTTTACACAAATCATAAGATGTACTAAAATGCAAGCATATGAAATACTGTACCATGATAAAAACAGAATTATGAAATACAAGGTAAAGTTAATGCCAAGGTATACATAGAACTGTACAGTAAAGTTGACATAGGTGTAATATGTTACCCTCCCCCATGTACATTCCTTCATCCCTGGTGGTTGGTTGAGCAACTTTTTTTATGAAACTATTGAGACATGTTTGGAGATTGGCTCTCCTTTTTTCCTTGTGTATATGACAGTAGCAAGCAATATTATCCTCGTTTAGTCACTGAACTTTTAAAAATCTTGAAGTATTTGGATCCATCTTTTTAACACAAGAAAAAAGCCAATCAAATGATGACATGCTTCTACCAACTGTTCCATCATGAATCTTTTTGGTTCAACCTTGGGTTCTAAAACTTTACTTTCTTCTTCAGTCTTTGTAGCCAACATCTCTATCAGATTCTCATGGTGCAGTTCTTCTCCAAGAAACACAGTCAACTCCTCCATATCATTCTTGCCTACTTCTAGCTCCAATTCTTGCACTAATTCTACAATCCTGTTACTCATTTCTTTGAACATCTTTGTCAAATCCATGAAAATTGAGAATAAACTATGGACTCTTTTTTCAAACTTTTCTTCATACATGTTTCTAATACATCTCTCTTACATCTCCCCCCCCCTTCAGTAACTTTCTATTTAATTCCTAAAGGAAGTGGAAACCTTTGAGCTATTTCCACCCATTATCATACTGTTGTTTCTTCTCCCTGCACACCTCCTTCAGTAGAACTTTTTACCTAAAGTTGAATTTGAATAATGCGAATGTATATAAAGTGATAACTGTATATGTAGATAAAAACTACATCTGGAAGATCCAGAAAGACTTTACATGGAAGGTGATGCTTGAACTTCAAGGGATTGAGGGATTCTAAGATTTGGAGGTGAGGAGGGAGGGCATTCCACTAATGAATATTCCCAGAGCAGAGCCACAGAGAGGGAAGATGGAGTTCTGTGTATGAAGAACAGGAAAAATTCAGTTCATCTGAACTGTAGTATACATGTAAGCAGGTAATGTGTAATAAGACTGGAAAGGTAAGTTGAGTCCAGGATGTAAATGCCTCATAAAGACTGATATTTTTACCTAGAGGTGAGTAGGAGACATTGGAGCTTACTGAATAGGAGAGAAACATTGTCCAAGTTGCACTTTAAGAAAAACACTTTGGCTGCCCTAACTAGTATGGATTGGAGTAGGGACAGACACTTGGAGCAGATAAACACTGTGAATGAAAGGGAAGGATACGAGAGCTGTTGTGGAACTTGAATACAGAAAGGGTAACTTAATTGAATTTGTACAGTCCCTGAAAGAAGAGAGGAACTGAGGATGACACCAAAGCTGCAGACTTAGATGATTGGTGTTGCCTTGGCAGAAAGATTTTGGTTTTGAAAGGAGGTTTTGAAGAGGGGTGAGTTTAAGAGGAAGAACTTGGACATTGATTAAAACAAAGTTTAAACCAATGCCAAAGATAATAAGACTAATATCGTGATTTTGCTCCAACTGGCAATGAATGCAGTAAAATTATATTTTAATATTATATACATAGACAAGATCAAATTTATTGAACATATATCCAACCTCAACTCAAGAGTAATCTGCCACCATTACTCTCTGACAATCATCAATCAGAGTAGGTTTCTACCACCAGATGATGATTTGGGTCATCACATGACCTGCTACATTTGAATGTGAAGGTTGTAAATTCACAATTAAAGCAATTTTTTGTGAAGTTAAGAGTATTTTAACATTTAATTCAAACTTAATTCTCTTAAATAAATATAATATATCTTTATAACAGACAAATATGTACATAACACAATTTGAAGAGAAAAGACACTGAAATCGCTTATCAGCCAAAGAAAATAGAGACAATTTAAGTGACATAAATACAGTGTAAGAAGCCTAAACTCAGAAAATACAATACATCATAGTTATCATTAGGATTCATCAGTACTGATGGAGAAGAAAGACCACTGTGTTTATTTTAAACAAAAGCTTTGGCTGCAGATGGCCTGAAACAATCAATTGAAATTACTACATTAACAAGTCAAGAGAATTTTTCCAGGGAAAAATAGATTATTTTATGAAGCAAAAGCAAACTTTTATTTTTCGAAAACCAAGTTTGTGATGTCAAAATTATAGCTTGTACTACAGGAGATTGCTCACAGAATTGCTGACTGTAAACATTTTCAACTACTGAAATGATTGAAAAGATACTTAGCTAATCATAAACAAAGCAACTCCAAATGTTTCCACATGTGGATAATACAATGGGGAGAGAGTAATGCCAATTAGTCTAAATAATTTTGTCATGAATTAAATGAGAAATGAAAACTTTGGCCTCATCCCCAAAATTTTGCATGCTAATACTTGCAGAAAAACCTCATCAAAGATATAGAAAAGCAGAAACAAAAATATAGAAAAGCAGAAACTTAATTTGTTAATCATACTGCAATAAAGATTGTATTCAAAAAGCAATAGGAGACTAAATCAACTGATGGGTCAAAAAACAAATTGTAGAAAGAATTTCATCAAAGAACATTACAATAAGAGGACAGTGTTCTAAACTGGGTAAAGTAATACTGAGGTGAAATTTTTTCACCAACAAAAGAGAAAAAAATCCATGCATTGGGGAAACAAATAAAAAATCCACATAACAACAAATTTAAAATCCCCAACTAAATGGCAAAATAAAAATTCTGAAAATTAAAGAAGTGATTAATAAATTGAAATCAATGGAACTGATAAATAAAATTAAAAGCTCATTATTAGAGACAAATGCAAATGGAATTGATAAGCAGCTAATCTGGTTAAAAAGAGGAAAAAATTTACTTCTTCCTATTAGGTAAAGAAATAAAGGAAATTATGAGGAAACTGTTTTGCTCAAATTACTTGCTAACAAATCTAATAACTTAGAATAAATGGATAATTACTTACAAAAATATAAAATACACAGATTAAGAGAAGAAACAGACTATTAAAACAGCCAGATATCAGGAAAAAGAAATTAAACAAGTCAAAATGAAATTTCAAAGGAAAAACATCAGGACTAGATTGATTTAGACAAGAACCCTCTCACACATTCAAAAAACAATTCCAATATTATATAAAAGTAGCAGTAATAAGAAAAGAGAACCCCCTCCTAATTGCTTTTTATGATACAAATGTAATCTTGAGACCTAAACAGAGAGACGAAACAAAAACAAATATAAAACATTATATTTAATAAATATGAAATTTTTAAATAAAGTACAAACAAGTATGCCACAATAAGTATTAGAAAAATTATACACTGTGATGAATTGGATTTACATGAGGAATGCAAAATTGGTTCTACATAAGAGGACTATAAATATAATAACATAAATAATGAAAACTGTGGCATGGGATGGAATCCACTAAACAAAGTCTGGCAAAAATGCCCCCCCCCCCCAATCTTTTTGTAAAAAATTATTTAATTAATTAATTTTGAAGATTTTTCCATGGTTACAAGATTCGTGCTTTTTTCCCTGTCCTCCCCCAACCCCCTTCCCATAGTCAATGCACAATTCCTCTGGCACCTGATCTTTTTTGCCCAAAACTAAAGGTGGAGCATCAGGACAGGGCAATCAAAGGAGTGCCTGATTGGATCAAAAACACAGTGATACTACCAAAAACTTGTGCCTAAGCCTGGGGCTAGAACTGCATCAGCCCCTGACCTGATCAAGTTCAGAGTGAGATCAAAAGCTTACATCCAAGCTTGAGGAAAGTTTTTAAGCTATCAGCATCTCAAGGGTTAATTGAATCAGCAGTAGTAGAGGACTTTCAGAGTTCTCAGCCCTCAGACCATCTGATAAACTAGTGACAACCCAGAAAATAAGCTAAGAATAACATAAAGGAAGGACTGAAGTTCAAGAGGGTACCCCAACTTTCCAGAAAACAGAGTAAGCCTATAACCTGTAGCAGTTAAAATTAGTTTCTCTGCTAAAAGTATTATATTTTTATGAGGTTTATTAAAGATTAAGAAATAAAGAAAATACAAAATAAGAAAGCATGTGGCTAGGAGGGCCGAAAGGCCCATTCAATTTCACTTACTACATCTTGGGAGATGCGTGTCCCTAGAAGTGAAAGCCGAGACCCAAAGTAGGCAGTCAGCTTATATACAATTTCTGTTCTCGGCCCAAGTGGGAATTCAGGGGGGATTATAGTGAATTTTGGGAGCTACCAAGAACTTCTGGGAATTGAAGTCCAGAGTTCAAATCTCCATTTTTACAAACCCTATCTAGTTAAAATGAGCACACAACAACTAAAAAAAGCACCTAACTCTAAAGAATTTTAATGGGGACAAATAGCAAGGTACAGACACAGAAGGGGACAGCAAAAGCAAAAGAAACACACAAAGTTGAAACAAAAATATGAATTGAACACAGAGTCTAGAGGAGCTCAGAAAATACCTCAAAATCCTATTAAGAGAGACAGAGGAAAAGTGGGAAAGAGAAATGAAAGTGACTCAAGAAGAAATAGGTCAATTGAAAAAAAAAACAAAAACTGATACAGGAAAATTAAGACTTAAAAATTAGAATTGACCATCTAGGAAACTAATGATTTTATGAGAAATCAAGAAACAATAAAGCAGAATTAAGGGAGTGAAAAAACAGAAGAAAACATGCAATATCTTACTGAATACTGAGAGACAATTTGAGAATTTTTGGACTACCTGAAAGCCATGAGCAAGAAAAAAATTTGGACATAATAGTATAAGAAATTATCAAAGATAACTAGTTTCCCAGAGATCCTCAAACAAAAAAAATAAATAAATAAAATTGAAATTGAAAAAATTCACAGATTGCCTCAAGAAATAAATCCTCAAATGACAACTTTAAGAAATGTAATAGCTAAATTCAAGAGTCACCAAGCCAAGGAGAAAATACTTTAAGCAGCTAGAAAGAAATCATTCAAATACCATGGAGGTACAATCAAGATCACAAATGACCTAGTTGTTTCTACATTAAGGGATCAAAAGGCCTAGAATATATGCAGGAAGACAAAAGATTTGAGTTTAAAACCCAGAGTCACCAATCCAGCAAAACTAAATATCTGAATATATTGTTTCGGGGCGGGGGGGGGGGGGAGGGGAATGGTCATTGAATAAGATAGAAGATTTCCAAGCAAAAAATATTCTAAATCCCTCCTGATTAGAGAAATGAAAATTAAAACAGCCTTACACCTTGCAAACTGGTCAATTTGGCAGCAAAGGAAAGTGATAAATGTTGGAGGGGATATGACAAAATTGGAACACTAATACCCTGCTGGTGGAATTGTGAATTAATTCAACCATTCTGGAGGGCAATTTGGAATTATGTGCAAAGGGCTTTAAAAGAATGCTTACCCTTTGATCCAGCCATACCCCTGCTGGTTTTATACCCCAAAGACATACATAATAAGGGAAAATACTTGTACAAAAATATTTACAGCCGTTCTGTTTGTGGTGACAAAAAATTGGAAAATGAGGAGGTGTCCATGAATTGGGGAATGGTTGAACAAGTTGTGGTATCTGATGATAGAATACTATTGTGCTAGGAGATTTCTATGTGAACTGGAAAGACCTCCAGGAATTGATACAGAGTGAAAGGAGGAGAACCAGGAGAACATTGTATACATTGTATACAGAGACTGATATATTGTGGCACAACAAATGTAATAGACTTTTCTACTAGCAGCAATGCTAGTAGAAAGGACAATTCAGAGGAACTTATGAGAAAGAATGCTATCCACATCCACAAAAAGGACTGTGGAAACAGAAACTCAAAAGAAAAACATGGGGATTCGATTTCAGGAATCAATTTGATGGGGATATGATTGGGGTATTGATGTTAAAAGATCACTCTATTGCAAATATGTATAACATGGAAATCAGTTTTGAACAATTTTGTAACAATTTTTTGTTTTTTGAACAATGTGTAACCCATTGGAATTGCTTGTTAGCTCCAGGAGGGGGTAGGGAAGAGGGGTGGGAAAACTCATGAATTATGTAACCATGGAAAAATAGTCTAAATAAATTTTTAAAAGACCATCAATCTCTCAGTCCTTTCAAAATTGTTTTTTTTTTTGTTTTGTTTTGTTTAGGTAAGACCTCTGCATTTACTTCTTGGTCTGTTTGCATTGATTTTTCTCTTTTTTAGTTCTTCAACACCATTTCCACTTCCACTAGATGCACATATGAGATGGTGAAATGAGAATTCAAATGTAGTGATTTCACCATATAGAAGATGAAGAGTATGTTACAAAAATAAATCTTTTATATCTTTTCCATCGTTCATATATTTGTCTTTCTCCTTCTAATTTCCATCTTAAATGCACCCACAAATACTTTGACTAACTCTCAGTTAGAACTCTCACCAAATTTTCTATAAATTCTTTTTTGCCTTTTTATTGTTCTTTTATTGTTTTATGAGCTTGTACTTTTGAGAACCTTCCATTATTCTTTCTCATAAAATTTTACAAAGAAATTTGTTGGCCAAACTAGTGCTCCCTTTGGTTGCAATACCTTTCCACTTAACAAGAAGATCAATTGAGACTCTTTTTAGATTCTTTTGCTACTTACATTTTGGGAACTGATCAAAAGATATGAAAAAGCAGTTTTCAGATGAAGAAATTAAAAAGCTATCAATCATCACATAAAAAGGGTTCTAAATTATTCTTGATTAGAGAAATGCAAATTAAAACAATTCTATTCACACCTATAAGACTGGTCAACATGACAGTAACATGATAATAAATGTGGGAAGGGATGTGACAAAATTGAGACACTAATGCATTGTGGTGGAGTTGTAAACTGATCCAACCATTCTGGAGGGCAATTTGGAACTATACCCAAAGGGCTATAAAAATGTGCATATCCAGGATGCCCATTATCACCTCTATTATTTGACATTGTACTAGAAACACTAGCAGTAGCAATTAGAGAAGAAAAAGAAATTGAAGGCATTAAAATAGGCAAGGAGGAGACCAAGTTATCGCTCTTTGTGGATGACATGATGGTCTACTTAAAGAATCCTGGAGATTCAACCAAAAAGCTAATTGAAATAATCAACAACTTTCGCAAAGTTGCAGGATGCAAAATAAACCCGCATAAGTCATCAGTATTTCTATATATGTCCAACACAGCTCAGCAGCAAGAACTAGAAAGAGAAATACCATTCAAAATCACCTCAGACAAAATAAAATACTTAGGAATCTATCTCCCCAGACAAACACAGGAACTATATGAACATAACTACAAAACACTCTCCACACAACTAAAACTAGACTTGAGCAATTGGAAAAAACATTAACTGCTCATGGGTAAGATGAGCCAATATAATAAAAATGAACATTATTTATCTATTTAGTGCCATATCCATTGAACTTCCAAAAAATTTCTTTACTGATTTAGAAAAAAACCATAACAAAGTTCATTTGGAAGAACAAAAGATCAAGGATATCCAGGGAAATATTGAAAAAAATACAAAGGAAGGGGGCCTTGCAGTCCCAGATTTCAAACTATATTATAAAGCAGCAGTCATTAAAACAATTTGGTACTGGCTAAGAGACAGAAAGGAGGATCAGTGGAATAGACTGGGGGCAAGCGACCTCAGCAAGACAGTATATGATAAACCCAAAGATCCCAGCTTTGGGGACAAAAATCCACTATTTAATAAAAACTGCTGGGAAAATTGGAAGACCGTATGGGAGAGATTAGGTTTGGATCAACACCTCACACCCTACACCAAGATAAATTCAAAATGGGTGAATGACTTGAACATAAAGAAGGAAACTATAAAAAAATTAGGTGAACACAGAATAGTATACATGTCAGACCTTTGGGAAGGGAAAGATTTTAAAACCAAGCAAGACATTGAAAGAGTCACAAAATGTAAAATAAATAATTTTGACTACATCAAATTAAAAAGTTTTTGTACAAACAAAACCAATGTAACTAAAATCAGAAGGGAAGCAACAAATTGGAAAACAATCTTCATAAAAATCTCTGACAAAGGTTTAATTACTCAAATTTACAAAGAGCTAAATCAATTATATAAAAAAGCAAGCCATTCTCCAATTGGTAAATGGGCAAGGGACATACATGAATAGGCAGTTTTCAGATAAAGAAATCAAAACTATTAATAAGCACATGAAAAAGTGTTCTAAATCTCTTATAATCAGAGAGATGCAAATCAAAACAACTCTAAGGTATCACCTCACACCTAGCAGATTGGCTAACATGACAGCAAAGGAAAGTAATGAATGCTAGAGGGGATGTGGCAAAGTAGGGACAGTAATTCATTGCTGGTGGAGTTGTGAATTGATCCACCCATTCTGGAGGGCAATTTGGAACTATGCCCAAAGGGCAATAAAAGAATGTCTGCCCTTTGATCCAGCCATAGCACTGCTGGGTTTGTACCCCAAAGAGATAATAAGGAAAAAGACTTGTACAAGAATATTCATAGCTGCGCTCTTTGTGGTGGCCAAAATTTGGAAAATGAGGAGATGCTCTTCAATTGGGGAGTGGCTGAACAAATTGTGGTATATGTTGGTGATGGAATATTATTGTGCTAAAAGGAATAATAAAGTGGAGGAATTCCATAGAGACTGGAACAACTTCCAGAAAGTGATGCAGAGCAAAAGGAGCAGAACCAGGAAAACATTGTACACAGAGACTGATAATGCAATGTCTCTGAACAATCTGCAGGGATCTAGGAGAAAAAACACTATCCACAAGCAGAGGACAAACTGTGGGAGTAAAAACACCAAGGAAAAGCAACTGCTTGACTACAGGGGTGGAGGGGATATGTCTGAGGAGAGACTCTAAATGAACACTCTAATGCAAAAACTAACAACATGGAAATGGGTTCGAATCAAGAACACATGTGATACCCAATGGAATCGTGTGTTGACTATGGGGGGGGGGGGGAGGAAAAGAAAATGATCTTTGTCTCCAATGAATAATGTTTGGAAATGACCAAATAAAATAATGTTTAATAAAATTTAAAAAATGTGCATAACCTTTGATCCTGTAAATGCCACTATAAAAAAAAAGGTATAGAATCTACTTACACAAAAATATTTATAGCAGCTCTTTTAGGGGGGAATGACTGAACAAATTGTAGTATATGATAGTAGTATATGATAGTGATGTGGATAGAAACGATGAGCAGAATGATTTCAGAAATAGCTGGAAAGGCCTACATGAACTGATGTAAAATGAGAAAAGCAGAACCAGGAGAACACTGTATACAATAACAGCAATATTGTACAATGATCAAAGGTGAAAAAGTTAATTACACTCAGCAATACAATGATCCAGGACAATTTTGAGGGAATTGTGACAAAGAATGCTATCCACCTCCAGAGAAAAAAACTGTTGGAGTTGTAATGCAGATCAAGGCACACTGTTTTCCACCTTAGTTTATTTGTGTTTTATTTGGAGGTTTTGGTTTCTTATGAGTATTCTCTTATAACAATAACCAATATGGATGTCTGTTTTTCATGATAATACATGAATAACCTAGATGAATTGCTGATGTGGGGGAGGGAAGAGTAAGAGGGAGGGAGACTAGTATTATTTCCAAAAAAATGTTGAGAATTTTTATTACATATAATTGGAAAAATAAAATATCTTAATTTAAAAAAGAGAAAACAGATAAGGCTGAAATGTTTTCAAGTGAATGCCACATTCTTTTTTATTTTTGTTCTTTATTTTACTTTGTTCATTATAGTATATTTGTTCTTCATATTACATATGAATTAATTTTTATCTTTGCCCAACCAAATCAGGGATTTGATTATACATAGCAGATTAAGCATGTCTCACATATCAGTGATGAGTTTTTTCATATCTTTTAAAATATAAATCAGCTTTATTGATAGGGATTTTATTTTGGTACTTGTTGTTTCTAAGGCTTATCCACCCTTTTCTGCTTTTTACACCTATTAAATTTATTTTTTAAATTAAAAAAATTCTCATAATAGCATTATATTCTTCACACTGATCTGAATAGATGCCAGGGACACATGGACTTCTTATTACTTTCTTCCTTTATCCCACCACCCCCAAATTACAATGACCAGAGAGAAAGGTGTTCATAATAGTTAGAGATTTTTTTAGCCATCAGCAATAAACAAAAAGAAAATTCACTATTTATTATTTCAAAATTTAAGTTTCAGTTTTGAGCATCTTTCTCTCCCAAATTCCTTCCATTTGTTAGGTACGACATTATTTCTGATGAGCAGAATGATTTCACCAAGTCTCAGGTATCATCAGGGGAATGCTGGTTTTTTAAACAGAAGCAGATTTTAAAAAGAAAGAGACAGGACTCATTCCAGTCTTTACTAGTCTTAGAAAAACTTTCCAGAGAAATAGTGTGCTTCTTCACAATATTAAAAAAAATACATATTATCAAACTATAAAAAAGAAATGCATTAGAATCCTTCAACATATTCAGCACTTCATTGTGGTTAATGTGGAAATGTTTTGCATAACTTAATAGATATAATTTTGCTTTTCTCTCATTTCAGCTGTCTGACTCTTCAGAATACCATTTTGGGTTTTCTTTGCAATGACTATGGATTGATTTGCCATTTTCTTCTTTCTCTTATTTTATAGGTGATAAAATGGAGACAAACAAGATTAAGTGACTTGCCCAGTGTCCCACAGCCTGAATGTGTCTAACACCAGACTTGAACTCATGAAAATAAGTGTTACTGACTTCAGACCTCTATCCACTGTGCCAGTATATATATATATACATATATATATATATATATACAGATATATGTATATATAAATCATATTTCTTATTTTCTCAATGGATGGAGGAAGGGGTAGAGAAAGGAAGATAATTTTGAACTGAAAATAAAATTTATTCAGTGCTTAGAAAAATGTCTGATACATGATGGGGAATTGATTTTGGAGAAATAGGGAACAATGAAACAGTGATTGATTGATTAAAATATTTACTGCTTATGCATTCACCTTCATATTCCTATAATAATAATAATTTTGTACTTGGATTCTTCTAAAGATTCATCATTTTTTAATTTGATGCACCAAACTCATGACTTACTTGTTTGATAATCTACCTTTTGCCAATAAGGTCAAAATGAATCTCTGGATATAAAGGTTACTTATGTTGTAATAATGGGTCCATCAAGAGAAGACTGTGAACTCTGTCACCATCCCTAACACAGGAGGAAATGGTAGAGATCTTCTATGAGAAATCATGTCATAACAATCTTTTTGAGAAGGAGGAATGGGATCACTGACAGTAATCTCTCAAAGCCTCCTCTTCCTATCATGGAACATCTAAAAGAAGGCTCTCAGTGATTACTGTGAAACTACTATTATCATAGATTTCATCATAGAAACTGGAATCATATTGTTTGTTATACATTATAAATATATACATTATATATACATATATAATGGGAGACTAAGATACAGATATTAGATAAAAAATGATCCTCATGAACTCTACAATACAATCATATTTTCCAGATATGAGAATAGTACTCTCAGTGAAATAAGGTCAGCATTCTTGCAAAAACTAGATTTTTGTCTGTTTTCTCAAAGGTCTTTGATTTTTAGCACCTTTGACCTCAGTCATTCCTACTAGACTAACAAATCAACAACCTTTTCCTAGTCAAAGTCATATCAGATAGATAGATAGATGGATAGATAGATAGAGAGAGAGATAGATAGATAGATAGATAGATAGATAGATAGATAGATAGATAGATAGATAGATAGATAGATGATAGATAGTTAATTTTATATGTTTGGACTTGAATATATGGTGGTCTCCAGGGATTTAATTCCTAAATCCCAAAATGAATTACTAAAGTAAAATGTAATTTATGGTAGTTTATTTTACAATAGAGGAAGATTTAAGGAACAGAGAAAAAGGGAGAGAGAGAGAGAAAGCTCTGGCTTCCTCTAAACCATTTAGAAATTCTAAGGCAACAGTCAGGGGAAAGGAGTATCAAGATGATGGGCCTTTCTCAGAGGGTCACACCTAAGTCAGTCTTCACACACCACAATGACCATCTAAACGGAAAGCAGTCTGAGGTCTCCTGCACAAGCTCCTCCAGGGGTCCAGTTCCACAGCCAAGTGTCTTCACTCCAAGTCTGAGTGTCTCTGTCTTCCAGTCTCTCCTCAAGTGTCTCTCTTTGCTCCATCTGAGAGTCTGTCTTCCAGTCCATCTTCAAGTGACTGATCCTCCAGTCCAACTCTGAGTGACTGATCTCACTCTAAGCCTAAGTAACTGTTGTTGAATCCAATCCAAACCCAAGTGACTGAATCATCTTCTGTGTCTCTGTTTCCATTATTTAAAGACCTTTTTCTCTTGTGTCACCTCCCCTAAATTTTACATCTACCAATCACAGCAGACGCTCCTCTCCAGGACTGCCCATTCTTTCACACATGGGTCACAGACCTCCCACTCAATGTATGAAATGGGTATTTACAGCTTTTTGTGGTTAGTTAACACCTTTTTTTGTAGTTAAAATGGGTAGACCTACTTTAAATACTGAGTTAACCCTTTGGGGATTAAAATCTATACCTTCATTGTTATAATCAGGAGATAGCTAGATCCAGTCTTCACTATATAAAACCTTTACACAATCCACAGCATCAGATTCAAGCAGGAACTTGATTGTTTTCGTGGGTAGTGCCAACTTCTCTCAAATAAGAGATAGTTTTCCTAAGACTTTCTCCAACAGGTTCAGTAAAGACACTGAAATTCAGTCTGTACTTGGGGCCCCTGCTGTCTGGAACTGAAACACTGGCATGGTAGTTGGTACAAAGTGCTTTAATCATTTTGCCTCCTCTTTCTTTTTTAAAACCCTTCCTTCTGTCTTAGAATCAATATTGTGCATTGGTTCCAAGGCAGAAGAGTGCTTAAGGCTAGGTAATGGGGGTTAAATGACTTGCCCAGGGTCACACAGCTAGGAAGTATATAAGGCCATATTTGAACAAGGATCTCTCATCTCATGATAGATGTATCATACATGGAATAAAAAATCTTTTGAAGGAAATATAGTGGAAGATGGTATGTTTTGATC
Organism: Monodelphis domestica; assembly: GCF_027887165.1. NCBI lineage: Eukaryota > Metazoa > Chordata > Mammalia > Didelphimorphia > Didelphidae > Monodelphis > Monodelphis domestica. Next base: position 273,994,385 of record NC_077232.1, read on the forward strand.
TGCACTTGAACTCCAACGGTTTCTTCTTTGGTTTTGGATAGTGTTTTTATTATGAGTCCCTTGTGGTTAGCTTAGAGAATTTGCTTTGCTGATAATAATTTAGTTCTTTACAGTTGATAATTGTATAATATTTCTATTACTGCATACATTGTTCTTCTGGTTCTGCTCACTTCACTTACATCAGGTCATATAAGTCTTTTCAGATTTTCTGAACTAATCCTGCTCATTGTTCTCTATGGTGCAATAGTATTCTATTACAACCATATACCACAACTTGTTCATCTATTCCCCAAGGGTGTTATAATCTTTTGATTTCTAATTCTTTGCCAACTACATTTTGATACAGATAGGTTCTTTTCCCTTATGCATCATTTTGTGGCCCTTTGAGTCCAGTACTATATGGCTCTCCAAAATGGTTAAATAAGTTCACAGTTCCACCAACATTGTATTAATGTCCTAATTTCCCCACCTTCTTCCCTCCAACGCTTAGCTAGTAGGGGTGAGGTAGTAACTCAGAGTTGCTTTAATTTGTATTTCTCTAATCAGTAGTGATTTGGAGCATTTTAAAAATATGCCTATGGATAATTTTAATTTCATCTGAGAACTACATGTTCATATCACATGACCATTTTTTGATTGGGGAATGTTTTGTATTCTTAAAAATTTGACTCAGTTCTCTAAAAATTGGAGACAAATTTTTTTTCAAAGATACTTACATTAAGATTTTTCCCCAATTTGGTTATTTCCCTTCTAATCTTGGTTGCATTTGGCTTTATTTGTACAAAACCTTTTTAATTTAATGTAACCAAAATTATCTGTTTCATAATTTGTAATGTTTTCTATGTCTTGTTCGGTCACATATTCTTCCCTTATGCATGAGTCTAACAGGTAAACTTTTCCATGTTCCCCAATTTGCTTACGGTGCCACCTTTTTTTTCCCCTAGATCAACTATCCATTTTGACTTTGTCCTAGGATATGGTATGAGATATTGGTCAATGCCTAATCTTTTGTACTGCTTTCCAGTTTTCCCAGAAGTTTTTGTCAAATAGTGAGTTTTTTCCCCAATAGCTTGAATCTTTAGATTTATAGAACACTAATTTGCCTCAGACATTCACTGCCATATGTTGATTGCCTAATTTTTCCACTGATTCATCACTTTATTTCCTAGCCAGTACAAGATTGTTTTGATAATCACCACTTTATAGTATAGTTTGAAATATGGTCTCCTTCTTCCTTATTTTTCCCCATTAATTCCCATGATATTCTTGGCCCTTTGTCCTTTTAAATGAATTTTGTTGTTATTTTTTCTAGTTCTAGGAAATAATTTTTGGGTAGTTTGATTGATAGGGCAATGAATAGCTAAATAGATTTATGTAGAATTATTATTTTCACTATGTTGACTTGGTCTATGCATGAAGAATAAATATTTTCCCAATTGTTTAGGTCTGATCTTATTTGTGTGAAGAGTGTTTTGTTCATATAGTTACTGAGTTTGTTTTGGTAGTATGCATACCCCCTGGTATTTTATATTATCTAGAATTATTTTGAATGGAATCTCTTGCTGTTGGATTTTGGTGGTAGTAGATAGAAATCCTGGTGTTTTGTGGTTTATTTGTATCCTGAGACTTTGCTGAAGTTGTTAATTATTTCTATTGATTTTTTTGGTTGGGTTATCTTCATTTATTATTCTAATTTCTTCAATTACTTTTTCTGCTCTTATGACTATGGCAAGCATTTCTAGAACAATATTGATAATTTTACATCCTTGCTCTAGGGGATCTTCCATATGTCATCTAAAGTCCACACCTTACCTCTTTTTGGCCCTAATGCTCATTCTTTCTTTGCTTCTCTCTTCCAGAAGTCATTCAGGCACTCATAAGTCACAGTTCCTTGTATATATTCAATATAGGAGACCACCAAGTCTATCTGGGCATAGAACTACATTCCTCCCTTGAACTGAAACTTTTCAGTTCCTTGCAAAATGTATATGGGTAAACGACACAGAAGAATCACAGTATTTATTAATGCTTTAGACAATAAGAATGATTTTCCTCATATCATCCCAGGTAACCAATTCATGAAAACCAAAGAAACCAATGTTCAGTTTGCATGCAACAGACATGATATACATTCTTGGCTCATAGGCAATATGCCCTGGGTAGCACTAATTGTTTCCTGACATGAAATCAGTCACAATCTGATACAGCACTCTATTGCATAGCTCCAACTTCTGCAATTATGTCAGCAGTAAGGTACTCCCAGCTGATCAGAATTTAATGTTATTAGTAGCAGTTCCTTGTTTTTTTGGCTTGTATCAGTTCCCTTCATCAGCCATCTGTTCTCATTGCAAGTCATCAGCAGACAAATGAACCAAGGAAGACTGGTTCAATGAGGTTTATTTGCAGAACTGACATGCTATTTGTTAACAAGTTTTCAGATGTACTTCAACTTTTATTGTAGCCCAGCTCTTTGGGTATCACAGTTACCTTCTTCTAATATCCCTACAGCTCCAATGTTACATAGCATTCCGGACAAACCATCTTCATTTATATTAGCCTTCTTGAGCTCTTCATTGTAGTTCAGAATCATAGCATCTATATGTTTCATATACATGTATGTATACTCTGTAATCAGAGTGCAAAAGAAAAAGAAAAAGCTCAAGTTATTTCATAGGCCAAATTCAGATCTCATACATTGGAGAAAAATACCACTAACACCTTGAAAGAAGTAAGTAAAGTACAAAAAACTCATAGTCAGTATCATATAAGAGTAGGTAGCATCAATTATTAAGAAGAGATCTCAGATTATTTCTTTTTAAAAATATTTCTTTTATTTATTTTGCTTTGAATTCCAAGCTGTTTCCTTCTTTCCTTCCTTCCCAGTCCTGCACTAGAAAAAACCCAACATTTGACATAGATATATATATGAAATAATACAATAAAAACTTTCTCTGGAGAAAGATAACCTCTTCCCTTATAGGTCTTTTGTACTTGAAGAATAGGATATTTCAAAAGGTAGAAGGAAGAGTTTTGTTGGCTCCAAGGTTGTCCTAGAGTTGGGTCAAGTGGGCTCATGCCAGCTTTTCAATAATTGTTAAATTTTCAGTATGAGCATTTATATCTTATAAATCAGCAAATACTATAAATCAGAGTTTGATTAGTCTTAAGAAAGTGATGCAAAGAATGTTAATTATTCAAGTTAAACTAAAAAGTGTCGTGTATACATTTTATTTAGAGCTAGTTTGAACTAATTGTTAAATGTTTGCCAGCACATCCCTTCATGATGCTTTTAGTTCAGGTTTAATGTTGGGATGAAATGAAGACTTCATAAGCCATTGAACAGTTTAACCAAAGGAGGATCAGTATGTCCTAACATAGCAAGGAGGATACAACGGTACTTAGTTTCTTTGAAAGTTACCCCTTATCTACATATGAGTCAAGATATGGTGAAGTACACAACAACTCATAAGTCTTAAGAAATGGCTGGGACTTTTATGTCCTTGGATGATGGGGACGTTATATCAGAGAAGCCAAGTCCAACCAAGTCCCAGGGGCAGCTTTTTCTTGCTGTGGATAGAGGTTTTCTATATTGTTGTTTGGAAGAAAGGTGCTGCATCAAGGAAATACTAGTTCTACCATAGCTTCTACCCAAGAATCACTTGTGCGGCAAAGCTGAGCACAATTTCTTCAGGAGAAAAAATTAATCTTCAATGAAATAAAGGACTTTAAAGCATTTCTGATAAAAAGACAAGCACTGAGCAGGAAATTTGAGATACAAACACTAGAATCCAGAGAAACCTAGAAAAAAAATGTTTGCTTGTTTATAAGGAGCTGTGTGATGATGTAGTGCTAACATTCTAATGAAGGAGAAGCAAATGTCCCTTCAAAGTCTTTCTCTCAACAAAGGGTACTGAGGAAGTTTAATTTTTAAAGCTACAAACTGGTTGTTTTCTGAAAAATCTAATGAGGGGGAAAAGAAAAGAGGGCAAAAGGAAAATATTAGTGGAGAAAGGAGGAAGAAAGGGTGGAATTTTCTATTTCTCATAATTTGTCTGTAAGAAAAAGAATTGAAGAAGGAGTTGGAGGGAGGGGAAGTTAAATGGACCTCACTCTGAAGTGGACAAGAAAGGTTGAACAAACTCAGAGACAAAGAGTTTTGAATAGAAATAAATAAATCTTGAAAGTGAAATAGAGGAATGAGTTGGGGGGCATATTAAGAAGAGGAACTTTTTAAAATATATATATTTATTTAATTATAATATTTTTCTATGATTATATCCCTGAGCTGACAGGCAATTGCACTGGGTTATACATGTATCATGGTTCAAAACCTATTTCCATAGTATTCATCTTTGCAATAAATCTTTTAACACCAAAACCCCAATCATATCCCCACTGAACCATGTGATCAATCATATGTTTTTCTTCTGTGTTTCTGTTCCCACAGTTCTTTCTCTGGATGCGGATAGTGTTCTTTCTCATAAGTTCCTCCATGTTGTCCTGGATCATTGCATTGCTGCTTGTCTGTTATATTTGATTGCTTCAGTTTCTGTGAACAATGTTCCAGGAGAATACTTTTGCAGAATGAATGGGTCACAGGGAAAACAAACAAAGGAAAGGATAAAAGTGGGGGAAAGAACAAAATATTGGAATCTAAGAGAGAGGAGTACTTAGCTTCTTAGACAATCAAAAATAGCTGAACAAATTGTGGAATATGAATATAATAGAAGGGTTTATAAGAGGATCCTAGTTTATATGAACTGACCCAGAGTTATGTGAGTAGAGCTAGGTGAACAATTTCTGTAAGGACAGCAACCTTTAAAAAACAAACCACTTTTAAAGGCCTAAAAACTCTGATCAAACACTGATCAAATCAAAACAATGATTTACCATATATCCAGAGATATATGAACATACTTTGTTAACTACCTCTTGACAGAGATGATAGAAAGGAATTACAAAAAAGAAACTTTTTTTAACATAGCAACTGTGTAGATTGGGTTTGCATGACTATACTTACTTGCTTGCAAGTTGTTGGTTTTTTTCCGTCCGTCTCTTGGATATTAATGGTAAGCTAAGAAAAATCAGCAGTGATGTCAAAAATAAAAAATAAAGCCATTCGTTCTTTCTTTTTAGGTGTGGTGTTTCTTTAAATATAATATGTCTGTATATAGGTTGTCCCAAAAATTTCAGAGCAGCTTTAAACCATCAAAACATTGGGCATTCTATATATCTATACTGTGGTATAGCTCAGATATGATCTGAAGATAGGGAGGATGGTTGTGCCGTCACAACCAACACTCCTAGCGAGAGCAGGGCCCAGGACCAAGGCTGGCCCAAATGTTGATAAAAATTTATTTATCAAAGGAATCAGTTAACAGACATTTAAAAAGGTATGTCTATTAGAATAACTTAAAGAATAAAAAAAAATTAAATGATCTCTTTCCCTGGAAGTGATATACTATTTTATCTCAAACCAAGAGGCAGCATGACCTTACTGAAAGCAAGTTCACTGTTTCTAATCTCTAGGGCTTGAGTTATCAATGTACATGATGGAGGCTTCTCTACATGTTTAATGTCATTCAAAATTCTGGACTTTATTGCTATCTTGATCAGCTTCTCGAGATCTGATCTCTATCTCAAAATTTTTTAAAATTTTATTTGACATATTTCCAATTATACAAAAATTTAATATTCATTTTTTTAAATTCTGAGTTCCAAATTCCTTCCTTTCCTCCCTCCTTTCAGATTTTCTCTCAAAGTATGTCTCCCACAAACTGAAGTCCCTGCTCTACTCATATAGCATTGTGGGTCAATGTTATCTCTGCCAGAAGCAGCATCCCTTTACATCATATATATAGTACAAGTCTGAAAGCTGTCTCTCACAAAAACCAATTCAGACTTCTGTAGAATAAGGGTTAGTTTACAACAAGTAGTATTTATTTACTGTGCTCAAATTTATATTCTAGTGGAGTGACATTCTCTAATAGAACTTCAACACATAAAAGGAAGGGGGAAAACAGTAAGAAGGGAAGGAAGTAAAATCAGGAGCAGGATTCAAGATGAATGGAGTGAACATGGCTGGCCAAGGGTCCTTTTCTTTCGAATCAGAAGGAGTCAGAAGAGTAAAGTACTCTGATTTAAGAAGGTTCATGGTGCCAATGCTTTCAGTGGTGAGTTGGCTACTGGGGAAGGATGGAAAAAAATTCAGAAAGTCAGAAGCAAGGTCTAGATGGGAATGAAGGGCTTGGGATTATATAAAGTTTCAACTGGAATCATTTCGGTGCATTTCCTATTCTCTGAAAATTATACATTCTAAAATTGTTTGCTACAAATCAGTTATTTCTCCTTTGGTCTATAAACCACATAAATCCAGTAACATCATAGTTTTAACTAGTTCATTTTCAACCCTTCTGCTACTTTCTTAAAAGATTAAATAAAGGGTTTTAGCTTTGTAAAGTACACAATAACCAATAATTTTTTTTCAGAGCAGGCTGACAGACAATGGCTCACACTGCATGAAGCTAATTTTTGTAGCAAAAATCTGTAGCACCAGTAAAATGGTTGTTAAATAGGAACAACCAATATGTTTCAAATCTATTTAGTCCCTGAGACTTGTAGAGTCCTCTACCAGGAGCTAGTTGGAATGGTATATCTTTCTCAGCATTCTCTTGAAGATTAAACATTGAAAAGGTTGAAAAAAATGTTGGGTACTTTCCATAATTCATAAAACTATACAAAGTGCCATTGGCAAAGGATGCCCAAGAGGTCTACCCTCTCAACTAAACCAGGGTGGCTTTCATTCTTTGTTAATTTTTAATAACTAGTTGAGCAGAAAAGATTATAAAATTTCACATTCTATCAATATCCTTCTCCTGTTTTCCTAGGATCTATTCAATAACTTTCTGCTAATTTCTGAAAGGAAAAATAAATATGTTTCCTTTTTATAAGCCTTTCTGGCCATTACTACCAGAAATGCAAACATGTTAGTGTCTCCCCTCACAGAAAAAAGACAAAGATCAATGTGGATTCTTACACTTTTTCTTCACTTCTGCCCCACAACTGATTTTAGGGAATTCTCACTTCCCTTATCTAAATGTCTTGAGTTTCATTTTCTGGAAAATTTTAACCTTTAGTACAAATGTGCTGGCATTTAACTCTGAACTAATCCACACAGCTGAAAGCTATGAATCAGTTATTCCTTCCTTGTTTCATAAACCAAAGACCAGGAATGTAGTAGTTTTAACTATTTTTTTCCATTTTCTACTATCTTCAAATGCTTAATTAAGTGGTTGTTTCACTCTCTAAGCTAAATTGTCTTCTATTTTAAATTATGCACACACCTAGAGTTAAATGGTGTTTCCCCTATTTGCAAATTAGGTTGAGGATGTTGACAAAAGCCAGAAATAAATGATCTCTGGATTATCAACTGAAAGGACATTCACCAAAACAAAAAAAGGCCTGGGAAACTGAATTTCACTTGCCATTCCATAGGCAACCATAAGGAAAATTTCCCTAATGCTCTACTTTCAACAGTTGGAGTAAGTAGGATTTACCAGTATGATCTAGACAGAGAAGCCATCTTTAACTAAACCTGCCCCCCTGTGGAAGTCAGAGGCACTCTCAGACAAAGTACCACACTAAAAGGCATTGGTTAGTCTTTTAATTAGAAAAAAATAAAAGAGCATTTCCATATACACAAGAAAAAACAAAAAGAATTCTCTATAAAACCATAACTCTCCATTTCATACCACTTGCTTAAAAAAAAATTTAATTCCACATATTACATTCAAAACTGCCCAGCTGGGTTCAGTTATCTTCTAAATTTCCTTCTTTTGCCATCGTTTTTGATTTGTAGAGTGGAATATTACTATTCCTAACTCCCTACCAAGTCTCTTAATTAAAAAAAGAAACAATAAAAAGGAAGTAACCCCCCTAAAATAGTCAAGCAAAGAAGCCAGATATCTCTATCAACCCATCTCTCTTAATCTATCCTATCTACTTCTTTCTCCATCTAATCTATCTCTATCTCCATTTATCTTATCTTCATCTCTCTCTCTTATGATAAGAGTCTTATCTATTGACCTGTCTCTATTTAATCTAACTTGTCTCCTTTCTGTTTCTCTCCCTCCCCTCCATCTCTCTCTCTCTCTCTCTCTCTCTCTCTCTCTCTCTCTCTCTCTCTCTCTCTCTCTCTCTCTCTCTCTCTCTCTCTCTCTCACACACACACACACACACACACACACACACACACACACACACACACACACACAGCATTTCTCTCAAAGTTATGTTTCACTGTAAGTACATGGTTTCCATGCTTGGATATTACATTGATAAACATCTTTCAGAGTTGTTTACAAAGTTGTGTAAATGGTTCCCTTAGATCTGCTCACTTCACTCAACATAAGTCCACATTACCCCGAATGTGCTGAAATAATTTCTTTCATCCTTTCTTATGGTGCAATAATATTCCATTACATTCCCATGCAACAATTGCTTAGCCATTTCCCAGTTGTTTAAGTGGCAATATAAGGTACTCTCTGATATTATAGTTTTTGCTGTTCTTTTTCCTCTATCACCATTTTAGGGTCAAGAAATTTGTTTTGCTTCCTTCAGTATAATCCCCACTCTCTTAACACTGATTCACCCCTACTTGTTTCCCTTTTGAGTCTGATATATGTGTACTCCAAACTATATGTACATTCAATGCTTCAGCAGAGTAAGGTTAAATAAATGCCTGCTTCACCTACTCCTTTTTCCATGTTTGTCAACTTTTTCTCTCACAGAGAAATAGCAAATTCTAAGCCTATGTATTTATTATTTATGTATTTATTATTATTTATATATACACCAATGTATTTATTCTCTCTTCTCTTTAAACCCTTAGAACAGAACCAATCTACCCTTAGGTTCTTAATTAACTCCCTCAATACCCTTTGAAGGCATCAAGGTTCTAAAGGGTCAGATTTTCTTCTGCCTCTAATAGAATATTAGTGATACAGCATCATATAACCTCTTTCAATTGTTCAAATAAATTTACCTTTCTAGGTATCTCTGGATTCATGCTAGTCTTTTCAACAGAAATGTTTCAAAGTTTTCTATTCCAGTTAAGGATCATTTTTCCCATTGTGGAGGAGAGAAATTATAAGGCATGCAAAAGGACAAAAAGCAAGACAAGAAGCTGGAGATTGATCAGCTATCCATCAAAGGAAGATTCCATTTGCAATGTGACCAGGAAACAGTTGAAGGCAAGAGCCAACTGCTGACTGATTTCTGGACTTTTGGCTGATGGTGATGACTTTGAAATGTAAACCTTAAAATTTCACAGAGTTATGAATGTTAAAAATTTTACTCCACATTGAGGAATCTTCCAATTCCCTACTTGAATTAATTCCCTACCAGATAGTGAGAACTCTACTTGAATGTGAAAACTCCTTGCTATGGGAGGATCTCTACCCCATCCCTACTTGGGACTGCTTTAGGGGAGCAAACTCCTTGCTATGGGAGGACCTCTATTCCACCCATACTTAAGAATGCTTTAGGGCAGAAAACTCCTTGCTAAACAATGAAAGTACTTGAAAACCATACTTATAAAGGAAAGGAGTTCTTTGAGCCATGAATTGATACAATGGGATGCTAAGTGCCTATAAAGGTGGGGAAACTTGTAAACTACTTAGACCTAAAAGATGAAAACTTACTCAGAGGTTTTCTCTTAATGAAATTAGTCGACACAGCAGCATTTTTTTTCTGACTTACTAAAGAGATTAATCTACTCAGCTGTGAATTCAAAATGGGCTGTCTTTTGGAAAACATCTACAGTGATTGGTAGATGTAGGGACTTAGGGTAGGTGACATGGGAGAAAAACCCCTATATAAGGAAAAGCAGAATCTCTTGAGGATATATCCTTTTGGAGAAATCCTTTTGGAGGATCTCTGATGAGGATCGCTTGGCAAGAATCCCTTGAGAGAGGCTCTGGAGAAGGGAAGCTCTTAGAGGACAATCAATATTAATTTTATTCTACAATAATATATATACTTGCTATAATATGAATACATACCCAAACAGCTTTAGACTGTGGGAACCTGCCATTTATTGATAATTGTTATGGGACTGTGATTAATATTTGTGTCTGATTCTAGGATATGGGATCAAAAAGGAGAACAGACAATCTGAATAGTGCCAAAAGAGCACACAGGTAAAAAACAACAACAACAACAACAGAAAGAAACCAATTCAGGTAGGACTTGATGCATTTCTAAGCCAATACAAAGGACTTGAACCTAGAGTGAGACTTAAGGTTGTGACACTTGGCATATATTAAGATGTAGGCCTTCCTTGTATCCACACTCTTTGTGAAAATACTTACAGACAAGTACCAAAGTTTGGCTAACATCCTGGCTCATTCTATCCCTGAGAATGAAGGTAAAATCAGACTAGGGAATGACACTTCCCTATCAAAATAAAATTCTAGTTCCTTTTCTTCTTATAGTATGACAACTCCCTGTAGTCTTGGCTGCAAATGGGTAAATAAAATATTACTGCATTCTGTCCTACAGACTTGTGGGATAGAAATTACTTTAAGTCAGACCTGTACACCTGTACAAGGGCCTATTATAAATTTATTCTTGCTTACTCAACATTTTATATACATAGGGTTGGTATTTTTATTCTGATTTTTAATTTTTTTTCTTTCTCCCAAAAAGTTTAACTTTCTTCCATTTTTTTCCCTTATACTTTTGGTTTGTTTTTCTCTTCTTTTTAATAATCAACTCATACACCCCAAAACTCAAACATTGCATCCTGAGCTGAACTGGATTTTTTTAAATGTCCAATTCAGGGAGAGATTGTATTTCAATAAAAATCCAAGATTTTGAAATTTTTGTTTGAGAAAGATCTTCAAGGAAGAAGCTTGCTAACTCCTAAATCCAGAGAACAAACTGTTGCAGAAGGATGCCAGAAAGCCTACACTACATCAAGAAGATCAAGAATGAACTTTGGCTATGGTTGATTGAACTGAAGTTTGATTGAACATTTATTTGAATGTATATTCCTATGCCAAAAGGGGACTTCCCCCTAGTCGGTTTTTGTCAATGCACTCAGCAAACATTGGTTTTGCTGTCTGTCTTTCTTCTATTTTCCCCTTTATCTAACTATTGTAATTTCCCCTTAGAAACTGAATATTGTATACATCTATAGTTAGAAGTGCTTTAGGACTAGAAGATGATTATGTTAAATGATCAATGGGGAGACTAGTCTCCCCAATGATCATGGGGGGATTTTGAAGATTGGATTAGCTATCTCCTGATTGTAACAATGAAAAAATTTAGTCTAACAACATCAGGGATATCTATAGACATACTTAAGGATTAAATATTTAGGAGGATGGCCTTTGATAGAGAAAAATGACAAATCAGAAATGGCTGACAGACCCCTGGGCTGTCCTAAGTCAAGCTTAAGCTACAATTGGTATAGATGAATTTTGAGGATTTAGTGTAGAGGGTGTTCTATGAACTCTTTCAATGTCTGTTTTGCCCCCTTGTTTAAGAACATCAGGGCAGTTTTCTTGGATATTTTCTTGTAGTATGATGCCCGAATTTCTGTTTATTTCTGACTTCTCAGGTAGACCAATGATTCTCAAATTATCTTGTTGTGACCTGTTTTCCTGACCTGTCACCTTGTCAGTGAGATATTTTACGTTTTCTTCTATTTTGTCAGTCTTTTGACTTTAGTTTATTAATTCTTGCTGTTTTACAAGATCATTGGTTTTAATTGCCCAATTCTGGTCTTTAAGGTCTGGTTTTCTATTATAATCTTTTGATTTTCTGCTTTAATCTTTTGATTTTCTGCTATAATCTTTTGATTTTCCTTTTAGCTTTTGTCTATCCTGCTTTTCGTGGCTTCCAGCTTTTTCTCCAATTGGGAGTTCTTGTCCTTTAAACTGTTATTTTCTTTTTGAACTATTTCCCACTTTTCTTGCCAGAAGGCTTCCATCTTTTTTAGAAGCTCCAATTTAAATTCTTCCTGTGGACAATTTCCATTTTTTTGGAAGGTTTTGGTGCATTTATTTGTATCTCCTCTTCTATTTCTTCTCTAGCCTGGATTTTTCCTCTGTAAAAATTATCCAGGTCAACCCCTTTTTCTTTTTTTTCTTGGTGTTGGGAAATTGATGTTCCTAGGCACTGTTTGCCATTACTGTGGTGGTTTTTCTTTCCCTTTACAGTTAAAAATCTGAGTGAGATGGACAGGTTCTCTATGTATGGAGTTAAGGAGCAAGGATTTTGGCTGAGGCCAGCTCTGAAGTCTCTGCAGCTTCTGCTTTTTGCTGCCCCTCCCTGTGCTATCTCCCTGCCAGTACTCATGGTCTGCACTCCTCAGCCTGCTGGGGCCTCAAGTCTAGCTGCTCTCAGGGGTAGGTCCTCAGTGGCCTCAGTCATCTGCCAAGGACCCCACCTCCAGAGGTGCCCCTCGCTCACTCACTGATTCTAGCATGAGCTGGCTCTGACTCTAGCTCTGTAGGTGGGGTGGGGGAGGGTGGATCAGCTCACGTTTTTGTGGAAGTTTTCCACCCCCTTATGGTTTAGAAATGCCCAAATCCCGCATACCTTCAATGCTGTGCCCTACTGTAGAGTCTCTTGGTTCATTTGAATTTGGGTTTTTTGGCTTTTTGAGGTGGTCTGTATTGGTAGGTGGTGAGGAGAGGAAGAGTCCTGCATATAGACTGCTGCCATGTTTACCTGGAAACCATGAAGGCCTTTTGAAGCTCATGTAGTCCTAAAAATTGGGACACACCCTTCAAATAGTCCTTCAAGAATAGAGTATGCTACTCAAATAAGTTCATGCTGCAAATTTACTTCCAAGAGTTTTCATCTGACAAATGACAAATAGAATATTCAGTAGAATACTCTCTGAAAATACATTACTCTAAAATTTCTCTAATCCTTCTTATCTCAATGGAATCAAACTTTTCTTAAACCTTTTTCTAAAACTCTGAAACTTTTACTTTAAAAATTCTCATTCTCATTACCAACAGATTTCAACTCTCTTTAACTTTCTAGCCATTCTCCTCTTCCTAATTATTACTGATTTGGAGCACTTTTTCATTTGGTTATTGGTATCTTGGGGTTTGCTTTTAAAAATTTCCTGTTAATATCCCTTTATCCTTCATCATTTGGGGAATGGCTCCTATTCTTATAAATTTTATCTACCCTTTTGGTTAGAGCTTGTTTTGTTTAGGTCTAATCCTTCTCCTTTTGCCTTCTTCTCTTTCCCTCCTGTATCCCTGCCAAGTGAAATGTATTCTGCAGTTTGTGGGTACATGTGTATTTTCTTCTCTTAATCAGTTCAGATGAAATTGAGATTCAAGTGTTGCCCTACTACCCTTGTTTTACTCAATTTACATGACATTTTTCCATCCTTTTTCTAGATTGTCTATGACTGAATGATGATCAGTTTCTGAACAGATACATATATCATCTCCCCATACTATGACTCTTTGTTCATATTTACCTTTTTATTTCTCTTGCCTCCTTTGTATTTCAAAGTTTCTTTATCCTGCTCTGGTCTTTTTATCCAGACTGCTTGGAAGTCTTCTAATTCATTAAAAAAAATATACATGCCCCAATAGAATTATGCTCAGTTTTGCTAGGTAAGTTATTGTTGTTGTTGTTGTTTATTTTTTTTTTGCCTTTTGGACCACTGCATTACAAACACTTTAATCATCTAGAGTGGTAGCTGCTAAATCATCTATGATGCTGATCTACAGAGGTGGGAAGGACTGAAGAAGAAGCAGAGGATATGTATCCCTGGCCATTGGTTCCTCTGGGCTGGCAGGGGTAGCAATTCCCTATAGATTTCACTCCAGGAAATGAGACCCAAAGGAAAGCCTTCAGCTTCTCCATAGAAGATTTCTGGGAATGATAGAGACAATGTCACTCAACATAAAAAGGCATGGGTAAGATGGTGATCCATACCAGTTGTCAGAAGACCTATAATTACCAGCTCACACTTTTAAAAAATCCTGTTCAAACATGTGTAGTCATCAGGTGTCACTGTGGGTTGACTAGTTGGTATGCTCTTCTTCCTATTCTCCCCTTCTTTCTGCAAAAGAGCAGCTTTGAGTTACAGGCTATTCCTATCTCCTCCCATGTGGATAGTTCAGATAGAATCCTTTTTTTTGGTCACTGTCTATTCCTACCTCAATAATCAGAAAGCATTTATTAAAAATCTACTACATACCAGGCACTGTGCTAAGCACTGTAAGTAAAAAAGAAGCAAAAGACAGTTTTGTTTTGTTTTTTGCCCTCAAGGAGCTTATAATCAAATTGGGGGTTGGGGGGGGGAATGATATGCAAACAAATATACAAAACAAGCTATCTACAGGAAAACTGAAAATAATTAACAGAGAGAAGCCACAAGAATTAAGGAAGGCCAAGGAAGGATTCTAATGAAAAGGAAAGACTAGCTAGAATTTAAAGAAAGGCAAGGGAGGTCAGCAGTCAGAGTGGAGAAGAGAGAGAATTCCAGGCTTATGGAAGGCAACCAGAGAGAATGTCTAGAGCTGAGTGATGCTTTTCTTCAGTGTTTTTACTCCCACAATTTGTCTTTTGCTTGTGGATAGTGTTTTTTCTCCCAGATCCCTGCAAAATGTTCAGGGACATTGTATTGACACTAATGGAGACGTCCATTACGTTCTATTGTACCACAGTGTTTCAGTCTCTGTGTACAATGTTTTCCTGGTTCTGCTCCTCTTGCTCTGCATCACTTCCAGGAGGTTGTTCCAGGCTCCATGGAATTCCCCCACTTTATTATTCCTTTGAGCACAATAGTATTCCATCACCAACATATACCACAATTTGTTCAGCCATTCTCCAATTGAAGGGCATCCCCTCATTTTCCAATTTTTTTGCCACCACAAAGAGCGTGGCTATGAATATTATTGTTCAAGTCTTTTTTCTTATTATCTCTTTGGGATACAGACCCAACAGTGAATAGGCAGACCCTTTAGCAACATTTAGCTTGTTTGTTTGTTTGTTTTTTGCTTAGATGCAATATGGTGGCTCCCAAGTCCACATAGCCCCCCTTTTCTGTTTTTTTTATGGAGCTTAATCATGATCATAAGAATTCAGACTGAAGATTTAGGTCCCTGACCTAATTCTAATTTTGTTATTTCTAGTTAACTTCTGTCTTCTATTCTTTTTTTACTCCAGAGAAATTAGATATACAAATATACAATATAAGCCTTCATGACTGACCATGGGTTGCTATAAGAAACAAAATCAGGATAAAGAGAACAGCTTAGATAAAGAGAAACAGAAAAGAGTATATACTAGTGCCTGCTATCAAGACTTTTCCTTAGTCCTAGAATAATAGATAATAACTGGCAGCTTTCATTCATCTTTCTTGTTCCATGATATCTCTGGTCACCCTCATACCCCATCATAATTTCTTCTCTCTGACAAAGTTTGGTTTTATTCTCTCTCTGATCTCTTACCACCTCTCCAGATGACACTTGTCATGGGTCCCAATGTAGGAAGGGGAAGGGAACAGGGATAATGCTGAGGATGTTACCACTGCTGCTATGGCAGTTGTCCTGGCTCCTTCTCAGTTAGTTCCCCCACAGGTTGTGTACCTTTTTCAAAACTCTTAAACACAATTCAAATATTCCTTCCAGTTCAATGATCAAAATAGTCTCAAATCTATCTCTGGACTGAAAGTGCCTCTGAGCTACAAATCTTTAATGGGATTTTTCCAAACAAATTACTTTTGCATAATCATTTGGGTGGGAGAAGGAATGAAAAAAAGTTCTAAAGTATCATCCTGGGAAAACACTATTGAGTGTAAAAACAGCTACAATGAAATAACATAGTTCTCAATGGAAACATTTAATTAAGTAATTTTGACAATGCCTGCCAAAGGTCCAAATTAACATGTTTTTCTACCATTACAATATCCTCACCAATACTTTATAGGAGTCAGGTTGAACCAGACAGCTTTTCATGTTTTAATGCTCATTAAAATGTTTCCAATATTAACCATTTTAAAATACAATGTTTTTTTTAAAAATAATTTCTTTTTAGTAGTAATTGCCTGACAGTTTTGATAAAAGTTGAACTCAGACAAATTTATCTTTAATCAGAATAATTTTTATTGCCCCACTTTATAGTTAATGTTTTTCATAATGTATTTAATTTCTACTTCCCAGGCAAATGCCCATTTTGGAATTATTTGATCCAACTCATTTTTTAGAAAAAGTTACATGATGTATGAGGTGCATTAAAACAAGGTTTAATTTATTATGAAACAATGAAAATTGTAATTAAGAAAACAATCTGCTGTCTCCATTGGCATATGTATTTGCTGAATCAAAGAAAGCATTTTAAAAAGATGGTAGAAATACATCACAGGAAGATGAGAGGCTCTTGGGGATTTGCTTTCTTCAATCATCTTCACCACATAGCTTCAGGAGAGCTATCTCATAATCTCCAGATGTATCTGCCTGCAAGGACAGAGTGGGGTTAGATACAGAGTGAAACTGAGATAATATTAATAAAAGAGGATTAAAATAAATCAAAAAAAGACTAGATTTTTGAGAAAGGCATTAGCCTCCATGATATAAGGGAGACTCTTTGGAAAATCCATAAACAGGGACCAAGTTAGTAAATTATAGGCATAATTATATTCCTATATGTAGGCACAAAACTATAGGCAATCTGAAACCCCTCTTATTTTACCACCAAAGACTAGGCATTAAAAGCAATATTAGTTATGCCATGAATTTATATACTGTATATGCATAATAGCTTCTAAAACTACATAGATATAATATATCAAATCTTTTTTTTAAATAATGGTAACACAAGGGGTTAGCTAGGTGAGTGAGTGGATTGAGATGGGAGGTCCTAGGTTCAAATGTGATCTGAGACATTTCCTAGCAGGGTGACCCTAGGCAAGTCACTTAATCCCCTTTACTTAATCCTTACCACTCTTCTGCCTTGCAACCAATATATAGTATCAATTCCAAGTTGGAAGGCGAGTGACTTTTAAGAAATGGCAATACTACAATTCTATAAAATTGAGTACAGAATGGTGAAATGGAAAAAAAAAAGACTAGAGTGGTACTCAAGAGAACTGGCTTCCTACCACATCTCTGCTCTATCCCTACATAGTTGTGTTCCTAGTACATGTTATTTTACCTCTCTAAACCTATTTTCTCATCTATCTTACGCAACTTGTTGATTTAAGGACCTTTATGGAACTGACAGTCAATAAACTATCATAATTCTTAGTTTTAATATATAATTGATACTCTTTTAAAATATAGGAGGGATCCTTTATTGAGCCAGGAGACCAGGATATTAAGTACTTCACATACTCTGACTAAGCTGATGTGTTAGATAATTTTATTAACTTGACTTTTTTTTCCTCCTCTCTCTTTTTAGTTGTTGTTACAAGGCATAGTAGGGGAATTGAGAGAGATATTCTGAATTTAAAGTAATGGAAAATTAAAGAACATTTATTTGTTTTAATTGGAGAGGAAAAGAATGAACTCTTTACTCAGAGTATCTTGCTTAAGAGATGCCATAAAATCATAACCATGTGTAAGTAGATAAGAATGACTCCCAATGGTAGTGTGCAGTTGGTCTTCATTGCCATTTATTATAATTTACCTCTTGATAAAATTTCTCTTGTGTTAGAGGCAGCTAAGCAATTTTTACAGTGCCCTGTAAAAGATTTCACTAGGAATGCCAACACTGGCCCTTTTGAATCTAAAGAAGTAAAATTCTAAAGAATAATAAATATTCTAAAGAATAATAAAAATTAAAAAAATTTTTAAATTACTAAAAATGTAAAAAAACATTCAATATCTGTGGTCTTCCTCCATGTCTTATGTCATTGTTTATTCTTAGAAAAAAACACTCAATTCAGGGGCAAGTAGGTAGAGATGGAGTTGAAAAGACCAAGGTTCAAATGTCACTTCAGCCACTTCCTAGCTTTGTAACACTTGGCCCCCAGTTGAAAACCCTTTTCTGCCCTAGAATCAATACTTTTTTTAAAAAAACCCTTACCTTCCTTCTTGGAATCAATATTGTGTTCCAAGGCAGAAGAGTGGTAAGGGCTAGGCAATGGGGGTTAAGTGACTTGCCCAGGGTCTAAGGCCAGATTTGAACCCAGGACCTCCCCTCTCTGAGCTTGACTTCAAACCACTGAGCCCCCTAGAATCAATACTTAGTACCAATTCTAAGAGAGAAGGCCAGGGTTAAAAAAAAGATATTTAATACTGAAAAAAATTAATGCATTATTGAAGGCATTCTGGGCATGAGCAAAATATAAAATAAACCAGTCCATCAATTAGTATATATTTAGCATATACTATGTGCATATGTGTCAGGCACTGTTCTAGATACTGGGTATAGAGACAAAAAATGAAAAAGTCTTTCTTAAGGTTAATTGCATTTTATTTGGAGAAACATGTCACAACATGTTATACCCATATAAAGAAGGCATTGAGGGAAAATGAAAAGTTGGATTTAAAGTCAAAGGGTTCAAATGCACACTATTACAGAAGCAATTCCCCTATCCCTAGAATCACTTCATCTCTCAGAATCCTTAGTTTCTTTCAAGGTTCATCTTGATGGCACCTCCTACTTGACGTCTTCCTGTTAGCACCTTACTTCTTATATTCCTATGCCCACTAATACTTTCTCCCTCCTAAAATTTCTCTGCATTTATGTGAACACTGTATCCCCCAAATAGAATTTGAGCTTCCTGAGGACTGGTTTGTTTTTGTCTTGTATGTTGAGGATATAGCTTTCTCATTTTGCACACAATACAAGCTTAATAAATGTTTCTTGAATTTAACTGACTCAAATTAAATTAAAAAGTACATGAGAGCAAATCTAATTTGATATATACCTTTTTTTTTAACCCTACTTTCTGCCTTGGAATCAGTGTTCCAATGCAGAAGAGTGATAAGGGCTAAGCATAGTGAATTAAGTGAATTGCCCAGGGTCACATAGTAAAGAAATGTCTGAAGCCACATTTGAACCCAGGACCTCCCATCTCTGAACCTGGTTCTCAATTTACACCTATGTATACCTTTTGACCTAGTAATTCCACTAGTAGGTTTACTTCCTAAGATGATCAAGGAAAAGGGAAAAGAACCTTTATGGTCTATATAGCTGCTCCCTTTGTGTGACAAAGAACTGGAAAATGAATTCCCTTCAATTGGGAAATGGCTAAAAATTGTGGCATATGACTGTTATGGAATACAACTGCACTTCAAGAAATGATAAACAAGTTAAATTTGGAAACAACCTGAAAAATTTATGAAGAGTGAAATAAAGAATCAAGAAAACATTATACATGCAAAAGAAACAGTATTTGAAGAATGGCTTGTGTATAGCCAGAGAAAAAAATTGATAAAGGATAAATAAGTAAGCATAGTTTATAATGTTTACACACATATTTTTTGTCAAATGATGCCTTCTCTAATGGGGAAAGAGGAGAGAGAGTTAACTATGTATTTTATATATTTACATATATTATATATTTATAACAAATTTTTTCTACACTGCTAGGCTCATGGGATCATTATTCTAAGCATAATAATGATGATGATAGCAATAATTATAATTATAACAATAATGACAATAGTTCTAAAATTTAGTGCTTTAAAGTTCTCATAAGTCTATTATATATTATCAAATTGCACAGATGGTACAATATTATATACAAAGTAAATGAACCAACTCTATATTGGCTTTAGGATGGACCATCTCTGTACTGGTTCAGACACATGACTCAGAAACTGCCCTAAATTTAGACCCTGCTATCAGTCTGGGCTCTCATTGGCTTGTTTCTGCTCAATGGGGACCTTTCACATTAAAAATAAAGTTTTCCCTTTTTTCCAGAACCTGGGACTTTACTATTGAAAACTCGGCAATGACAATATGAATATGGAGAAGCCCAGCAACCATATACTAATATGGAGAAAGAAATCCAAGTTTTCTCTCTGTAGTGTTCAGAGCAGTAAAGAGGCAAAGAGAATTTCCTTGTGAAAAAAAAAATGAAAAGTCTTAGTGAAGAACTAAATAATATGTACAAGAAAACATAGAGGAACAATAACAAAATCCAAATTAAACACTTTATGTTTTAATGATTAATAAAAATGAAAATGTACCTCCCTATTTCTTTCCAGTAATAAGGAGCATTACATATGCCGTCAAACAGGTGATTAGTTGGATTGCCTCTCTCTCTCTCTCTCTCTCTCATTCTTTGTTATCAGGAATACTTGTTTAGGGGAAGGCAGATTTGGAATTGAATATATTGAGGAAAAAAACTGTTGTCAATTTCGCACCTTGATGGCTGAATATAGGGAGCATCCATAATGTTTCTTATATTCTCCTTGAATATCTAAAAGGTCAATTTCTGATCTGGAAACCATTATTCTATTTAGGGTCAATTCATCAGTGCCAGCACCCTGTTAATAAATATAGATGTTAATGGCATGAATAATTTCAGAACAGAAAACCAACATGTACACTCATCTGTATGGAGAAGAAATAACAAATTTGCTATAAGATCCTGACTCACCAGGATACCTAACCTCCACTGAATAAGCACTAACTCTGGATTGGGACAACCTGGGCTCAGGACCTTTCTCTGGTATTTTCAAAGACTCCATGTAAAGGGGGTTCCCAGATATATTCCTTGGATTGGACTCCACCATCACTGTACCATCCCCCTTCCCTCACTTTTTAGCCTCCTTCTATGTGCTGTTCTCCATTAAACTGTAAGCTCTTTGAAGGTGGGGACAGCCTCTGTTTTCTTTATTTGAATCCTCAGCTCTTAGCACAGTGCTTGAAACATAGTAGGGTCTTAATAAATGTTTATTGTATTATAATCATTATAATGAACTGTGTGACCTTATCATGCTATTTCAAATCCTTGGGACTCAGTTTCCTTCTCCATAAATTGAGTGGGTTTGACAAGATGGACCTCTGAGAGGTCTTTTAACTCAGAATCCTATTAATTATTATATTTTGCTGAGCAAAAAGCAGCAGGGCATAATGGGCTACGTCTAAAAGTGGTTAGACTAACGGAAAATAAGTCTTTCATTCTCATTATGTTTGAAGTGTATCATTTCTTAGAACTTCAACTTTTCCATTTATAACAATTGATATGTATGTATTATATATATATATATATACATATATATATATATATATACACATTAGAATTGGGCATAATAACTGGCCCCCCTACTCCCAAGTAATAGATGTTATACAAATTAATTGTGGAAAGGATAATATTCAAATATGAAACAAATGTAAAATCCTGCCAATAGATTTCCACATTTTTCTTGTTTTTATTGTCTCTCCCTTCTCTTCTTCTCTCCTCTTTTCAGGAAACTAGACACAATTAAATTAAAGACCAACCTTCAAAGCCTTATGCAGTCTTTCAGCTAAAAAGGCAGGCATGTTCTTCACACAATGAACTGTTTTAAAAAAGCAAAATAAAGTTCAATTTGTAAACAAGTTTCATCAAAGGCAACACTGGCAAACCTTTTAGAGATCATGTGCCCAAAATGCACCTTTAAGCTGCCTATGAGCCCCTTACATTACCTCAGACAGTGAAGAGAGGAAGTGCTTGCATTGGGTTGCTGGACAGAGGGGCTGGGCATTTGAAAATTGTCCTCAGGCATGGTGGAGAGGGGGAACAGAGTAGCCCCGGCTGGCACACTAGGGCATGTGTGCCATGCCTTCACCAACATGGACCTAAGGGCAATGCATTCCCAAGACTTTTAGGAGCCATCCTGAATGAATACAACTAGGAAAGGACTCAGCTTGAAGCCCACTCCAGAACTCTATGTGGACCCATTTACATTGATGTTATGGACATTTAGACAATATTGACCATATAGACAATGAGAGCATTTACCAAAATCATTCCAAATTCCTAGATCTCTTATTATGAAGAGGATAGACTAGATCAGCATTGGCGAATCTTTTAGAGATTGTATATCCAAACTGCAATGTTAAGCTGCCTGTGAGCCTTCCACATTACCCAGAGATTGGAGGAAGGAAGGGCTAACATTGGGCTACTGGACAGAGGGGTGGATTATGCATAAAATGTCTTCAGGCACAGTGGAGGGATGAAATAGAACAGCCCCCTCTGGTATGCCAGGGCATACATGCCACATCTTCACCAACACAGAACTAGATGATTCGACGTTCCTTATTCCAAGGCATTAGGCACCTGGGTTTGCCTTGATTACCCTCCAAAATGTGTCATGGTTTTCCATGAAAGCAATCTTCTTGGGACAAAAAGCCAAAAAAAAAAAACCATTCATCAAAATATATCATTGAGCAAGAAATCACTCCACAATTGAACTTAAAACCAGTCTTTCTATGGGCAACATATTATTTTAAATGTTATAATTTGAAATTATAAAGAGAATATAGTAATTAGATTAGACCTGGAATTAGTCATCTGAAAAATACCATAGACTTCAGCTTACATGCAGTAGAGACAAGATATGAAAAATAAAATGGGCAAAAATATGAAGAAAAAAATTTCCCCTGAATAACAATGAAATCATAAGTAATATCAAACTGTTTGAAATAAATCTATTATTTACTACAAGACACACTTTTACTCTTGAAATATTAAAAATTTGATCTGCAGAGTAATGAATAGATTTTGTAGTTAATGAATTCTGAGGAGCGGTTCAAGATCAGGAAGCACAATTACATGAAGAAAGTAAATATTCTGGGAGAAAAGTTAAACCTGTTTTGATTTTTGCAAGAGATGTAAGGAAAAGATGGGGAGAAAAGAAACAAGAATTCAAATATGGATACTAGAAGGGCAAGAAAACTCTAAAATATCATAGAGTAGTATGATTTAATAGGCCCCTGAAATTTATCCTGGGAAAAACTTATAAGAGTTTGCCAAAAAAATTAAACCCACTAAAATTTGCGATGACTTAGGATCTTAGATTTTGAGCTGGAAAGGAGCATTGAATCATCTAGACTAACCCCCTCCTGTTGTGTTGTTCAGTTGTTTCAGTCATGTCTGACGTTTCATGACCCTGTTTGCAGTTTTCCTGGCAGAGTGGTTTCCCATTTCCTCTTCTGGATCATTTTACAAATGAAGAAATTGGGATAAACAGAGTTAAGTGACTTGCCCAGGGTCACACAGCTAGTTGGTGACTGAAACTGTATTTGAGCTCAGGTCTTCCTGAGTTCAGGCCCTGGATCTTTATCCTCTGTGCCAACTCACTGCCCCTATTACAGATAAGCAAAATGAGGCCCTGAGTAATGAAAAATTTGCCCAGAATTACACATGTGGGAAAGATGAAGCCAGGATCTAAACCCCAGTTTCCTGAAATTTAATTCCCTCTTATTAAGGCTTTAAAATACTTGTGTGTTGCCTAACCCATTTAGATTTACAGAATTTAGCATAAAACAGACCCAGTGTCCTGTGAATCTTAACTAAGAGAACATAAGCATGTGTCTACAATAAAAATAGTTCTGCCTTAAAATGAAATATCATCCAGATAACACACAAAACTTCATTTGCCACCAAGTCTTGATCTTGTTCTTTAAAAAGTATATTTCCTTTTTTTTTTTGTGGTTATAGGTTTATATTTTCCCCCTTAGAGTAGCATGTCTTACAGAATAGAAAAATCCAACATTCATTACAATTAGTTATTGCAGTGTGTCCAAGTCAGGGTATATAACTCAGATTGTTATATAATTCAAAAAGTTGTTTTCTGGATGCCAAAGCTACTTGAATTTTAAACTAGTAATTATTAGGTCTGTTTCTTTTTCCCAACAAAATCCCAACAAAATAACAAACATCACAGACCTAGAATTCTTATGCAAACTGTCTTTCCCTGATTCAAAGTACTTTACTAAGAATGTTTTTTTTTACTTTAGAATTCATCAACATTTCACTCAAGTCCCTTTCATCTTACAGCTTAGCAACAATAGTGACTGAATGGAAGGAATGGATTTATAGTTAGAAGACTTTGGTTCAATTCCAGACTTGATTGTTTACTACTTGTATTATCCTAGACAGATTACTTCACACCTTCTTGGCCTCAGTTTCTTCATACTCAAATGAAGTGATTGGGCTAGCACTTTGACTGACACAAAGTAAGCACTTAAGAAATACTTCTCTCCTCTCCTTCGTTCCTTCTTTCCCACCTACTTCCCTATAGAAGTATGGGGGAGAAAGATAGACTAAATAGTCCCATCTCTTAAGAAGTTTACAATCTAAAACATGGATTCTTAGCCTGATGTCTGTGAGCTTATTTTTTTTAAAAATTTGATAACTGGTATCATGGGTAGAGACAAAATGTCAGCTGTGAAAACCTGAAACTACTCTGAATTTCATTTCAAGCCACTTTTTGAAGGGTGCCTCAAAAGGAGAGGAGTCAGAACAGGATATGTGCCCTCCCACTAAACACAACATGAAAGGCAGGCAGAGAAAATAGATTTCCATAAGGGGGAGAACAGGAAGCAAAACTGCATGCTGAAAAATGCAAGTAAAACAATTCCCCACCTACCACAGCAGACTCAGAACCAGGGCAGAGGTAATGCCAGGATACTGGGTTGAGGACCATACCAACAGAGGAGCACCTCAGACTCGTTTCTTAAAGCACCAGACCCTGGGAGTGAAGTCTGGAAGGCCATAGCATGCTGTGGGCTGTCAAGACTCTACAGCAGTAGTGAAGATACCCCCAAGTCATAATCCAGAGAACAAAGGCATAGGCAATGCCTGGATCCCAGCTCAAGGGCTACAACAACCAAAGAAATTTTCTCTCAGAAGAGAGAAACTTTCAAAGACTTATGCCAGGGCAGAATAATGCAACATACCTAACTCAATAAAACAGTGGAGAAGAGAGTCTCAACAAGCTTACATTCCACAGGCAAAAAACAACAATGATAAAACCTCAAAGAAAACAAAAGGCTAAAAATATGAGTAAACAATAGAGAAGAGGTAACCATCAAAAGCTTCTACAGGGATAAAGAACAAACAATAGAGCCAGCAGAGGAGGATCCAAGGGAATTCAAGCAAAACCTCAAAAAACCTAGAAATTGATCTCACACTCTGGAAGAACTCAAAAAGGAATTAAAAAAAAAACAAATAAGACAGACTGAAGAAAAATGGGGAAAAAAACAACAGCTTAAAAAAAGCAAAATTGAGAAACTAGAAAAAGAGACACAAGAAAGTAAGGAGGGAAAATGTGCCTTAATAACTATAATTGAACTATTGGGAAAAGAAACAAAAAAAAATCAAATGAAGAAAATAGTTAAAAATAAGAATAGACCAAATAGAGAACGAGAATCAAAAGATTATGGAAGAAAATCAGTTTTAAAAAATTAGAATTGGGCAATTAGAAGCTAATGACTTCATAAGACAACAAGAAACAATAAAATCAAATCAAAAGAATGAAAAAAATAGAAGAAAATATGAAATATCTCATTAAAAAAAACAACTGACCTGGAAAATAGATCCAGGAGAGACAATTTAAGAATTATTGGACTAATAGTGAAAGTGACCAAAAAGAAAGCCTAGACATCCTATATACCCAAGAAAACTGATCTGATATTCTTGAAGAAGAGGGCAAAATGGGAGACAGAGTCAAGATGCAGCTTAGAAGCAGCAAAAGTTCAGACCTCTGAAAACCCTTCCTTACTCATCACAAACTGAATGCTCCTAGGGGACTGAAAATCAAACCTAAAAACAAGACAGAGCCAAGAAACACTCCTGCTGGACTCAATCCAAAAGGTATGCCCACTAAAATCCAGAATTCAAGAACACTCCAGTTTAAGGGGAAGGTGGAAAGAAGGCCCCAGGACCCCTCCACCCACTCACCTAGAGCACTAAATCTCCAGCAGCAGTGGGAACCTCTGGAAGGGCAAAGGTGCTTGTCTGGAGGGTGTACCTTGTGGGCATGGCTGTGTCAGGCTCAGAGCGTTGAACACAGTCAGTGGGGAAGGAGCTGTACAGGGAGCACAGAGCATGCAGCCTGGTCAGAGTGGTGAGATCCTTCATAATACTCCAGCCTTCCAGGAGGTTTTGGCCTCAGAGCACATCCAGCCCAACCCAGCTGAACTTAATCCCAATAAAGTCTTCAGAGGTCAGGGAAACCCAAGCTCCAATACCCACAGACTGCTGGACTTTAATCCAATCAAAAGCCTCCAGAGAACCTCGAACTCCAACATCCCTCCCCCACAGACTGCACAGAGAGATCTTCTGACAAAACTCTAAGAGGGAAGACTGACAGAAAGCCCCAAAAACAAAAAAATGAGAGGAGCAAGAGCACAGAAAAATACGGGGAATAAAGAAGGAGTAAATATCAGCAAACAACAGAAAAAGAAGAAAGAAATTACAATAGACAGCTTCTATACAGGCAACAAACAAAGAGCAAATGGAACAGAGGAAAAGGGATCAGTAAACGATAAATTAGAAATCCCAGCGAATTGGATACAGGCTATGGAAGAACTCAAAATGCAATTCAAAACACAGTTAAGAGAGGATGAAGACAATTGGGAAAAGAACATAAAAAACTAAGATAAGTCATCTGGAAATAGAAAATAGTGTCTTGAAAGCCAAAATCAACCAGCTTGAAAAAGAGGAAAAGGAGACGAGAGATGGGGCAAAGAAGATGAAAGATGAGGAAAAAAGGATGAATGATGACCTCCAAAGAAAATCAGACCAGAAGGAGGATGACCAAAAAGCCAGGGATGAAATCCAGTCTTTCAGAACCAAAATACAACAACTAGAATTAAATGACATCACGACATCACAAGGCAACAGGACATGATAAAACAAAACCAAAAGAATGAAAAAATTGAGGAAAATATGAAGCATCTCATTCACAAAACAGAGGATTTAGAAAATCGTTAGAGGAGAGACAATTTAAGGATCATTGGTTTAACAGAAGACCATGACAAAAGAAAAGGCCTGGATATCATACTATAGGAAATTATCCAAGAAAACTGCCCCAATATTCTAGAACAAGAGGGAACAGTGGAGATTGAAAGAATCCACAGATCACCTCCTGTACTTAATCCCCAACTGACAACACCCAGTAATGCTATAGTCAAATTCAAGAACTATCAGACCAAAGAAAAAATATTACAAGTTGCCAAGAAGAAGTCATTCAGATACCATGGAACAACAGTGAGGATAACACAGGATCTGGCTGCATCTACACTGAAGGACTGAAAGGCATGGAATATGATATTCCAGAAAACAAGGGAAATAGGTCTACAACCAAGAATCAAGTACCCAGCAAAACTCACTATATTCTTACAGGGGAAAGTATGGTCATTCAACAAAATAGAAGAATTCCAAGCATTTGTAAAAAAAAGACCAGACCCAAACAGAAAATTTGATGCCCAAGCATAGAACTCAAGAGAATTATCAAAAGGTAATTTAAAAAGAGGGAAAAAAGAAAAAAAAAACATTTTTAAGAGACCCAATAAGTTAAAATGATATGTATCCCTATAAGAAAAGAGGTCATTGGCAACTCTTAAAATGTGTTGTTATCACCTGGGCAACTAGAAGAATTACACTTAGAGGGAATAGTGACAAACTATATATGTATGCATAAATACATATACATCTGTGTGTATATATATATATATACATACATACATACAAATAGAGCTTAAAAAAGAGGTTAATACTAAAAGAAATGGGGAAAGAACCAAAGGGGGCAAATTTATGTCACAAAGGAGCTCATGGTGAGACAGGGGAGAACATCAATACCCTGGAAGGTTAAAGAGGTTGGAGATAGAAAATACTCAACTCTTACATGCATTGAAATTGAGCCAAAGAGGGAAGAACAATCCAATCCATTGGGGCAGAGAATAGATTTGCACCCTATAGGGGAGTAGAAGGGTAACAAACAGAATGGTGGGGAGGGAAGTAATATAAGGGAGGGAGAGGGTGGGGGGTAATTTTAAAAAGACTGCAAAGATAATAAGGGGGGAATAAGAAGGAAGGGGGTAGAAAGGGAAGTAAAATAAGGGTGGAAATTAGGGGGGTTGATTAAAAACAAGCATTGGTGTAGAAGGAAATAGTGAAAGAAGAAAAGGCAGGACTAGGAGTAGAAATTAAAATGCTGGGAAATACACAGCTGGTAATCATAATTCTGAATATGAATGGAATGAACCCACCCATAAAACACAAATGAATAGCAGAGTGGATTAGAATCCAAAACCCTACCATATGCTATCTATAAGAAACACACATGAGGAAGGTAGATACGCATAGGGTGAAAGCAAGAGGATGGAGCCAAATCTATTGGACATCAACTGATAAAAAGAAGGCAGGAGTCGCAATCATGATATCTGACAAAGCCAAAGTAAAAATCTAGTTAAAAGAGAGGGAAGGTAATTACATCCTAATAAAAGGCAGTATAGACAATGAGGAAATATCTGTACTCAACATGCATGCACCAAATGGCATAACGTCCAAATTTCTAAAGGAGAAATTAGTGGAGCTCAGGGATGAAATAGATCAAAAACTATACTAGTGGGAGACCTGAACCTTCCTTTACCCGAACTAGATAAATCAAACCAAAAAATAAATCAGAAAGAGGTAAGAGAACTGAATTAAATCTTAGAAAAATTAGAGTTAGTAGATATGTTGAGAAAAATAAATAAGGACAAAAAAGGCATACACCTTCTTTTCAGCAGCACATGGTACATTCACAAAAATTGACCATGTATTAGGGCATAAAAACATTGCAAACAAGTGCAAAAGAGCAGAAATAATAAATGCAATGTTCTCAGATCACAATGCAATGAAAATAATAATTAGTATGGGTACATGGAGAGGTAAGTCAAAAATTAATTCTCTAAAGTATACAATTCTCTAAAACTGGTTAGTCAAAGAACAAATCATAGAAACATTTAATAATTTCATTGAAGAAAATGACAATGATGAGACATCCTTTCAAAACCTATGGGATGCAGCCAAAGGAGTACACAGGTAGAAATTTATATCCTTGAGTTCATATATTAACAAACTAGAGAGGGCAGAGGTCAATGAACTGGGCATGCAAATTAAAAAACTAGAAAGTGAACAAATTAAAAATCCTCAGATGAAGACTAAATTAGAGATCCTACAAATCAAAGGAGAAATTAATAACATTGAAAGTCAAAGAAATATTGAAATATTATAAATAAGACTAGAAGCTGGTACTTTGAAAAAAACAAATAAAATAGACAAAGTACTAGTCAGTATAACTAAAAAAAGGAAAGAAGAAAACCAAATTGACAGTAGCCAAGATGAAAAGGGAGACCTCATCTCTAATGAAGAGGAAATTAAGGCAATCATTTAAAACTATTATGACCAACTATATGGCAACAAATATGGCAATTGAGGTGATATGGATGAATATTTACAAGATATAAATTGCCTAGACTAACAGAGGACAAAATAGATTACCTAAACAACCCCATATCAGAAAAAGAAATTGAACAAGTCATCAAATAACTCCATAACAAAAAATCCACAGGTCCAGATGGATTCACAAATGAATTCTATTAAACATTCAAAGAACAACTAATCCCAATATTATAAAAACTATTTGACAGAATAAGCAAAGAAGTAGTTCTACCAAATTCCTTTTATGACACAAATATGATACTGATCCCAAAACCAGGCAGATCAAAAACAGAGAAAGAAAACTATAGATCAATCTCCCTAATGAATATAGATACAAAAATCTTAAATAGGATACTAGCAAAAAGACTCCGGCAAGTCATCACAAGGGTTATTCACTATGACCAAGTAGGATTCATACAAGAAATACAAGGATGGTTCAATATTTGGAAAACCATCCACATAATTGACCATATGAACAAGCAAACTGACAAAAATAATATGATTTTCTCAATTGGTGCAGAAAAAGCCCTTGATAAAATACAACACCCATTCCTACTGAAAACACTAGAAAGCATAGGAATAGAAGGGCCTTTCCTAAAAACAATAAACAGTATATATATATATATATATATATATATATATATATATATATATATATATTCATCAGTCAACATGATCTGCAATGGGGATAAACTAGAAGCCTTCCCAATAAGATCAGGAGTGAAACAAGGATGCCTCTATTATTTAACATTGTACTAGAAACACTAGCAGTTGCAATTAGAGAAGAAAAAGAAATTGAAGGTATTAAAATAGGCAATGAGGAAACCAAGTTATCACTCTTTATGGATGATATGATTGTTTACCTAAAGAATCCTAGAGAATCAACCAAAAAGCTAGTCGAAACAATCAAGAATTTTTGCAAAGTTGCAGGATACAAAATAAACCCGCATAAGTCATCAGCATTTCTATATATCTCCAACCTATTTCAGCAGCAAGAATTAGAAAGAGAAATTCCATTTAAAATCACCCTAGACAATATAAAATACTTAGGATTCTATCTGCCAACACAAACACAGGAACCATATGAACACAACTATAAAACACTCTCCACACAATTAAAACTAGATCTAAACAATTGGAAAAACATTGATTGATCATGGTTAGGATGAGCTAACATAATAAAAATGACAATCCTACCCAAATTAATTTACATATTTAGTGCCATACCCATTGAACTACCAAAAAACTTTTTTACTGAATTAGGAAAAAACCATAACAAAGTTCATTTGGAAGAACAAAAGATCAAGGATATCCAGGGAAATCATGAAAAAAAAAAAGCAAAGGAAGGAGGACTTGCAGTCCCAGATCTGAAACTATACTATAAAGCAGTGATCATCAAAACAATTTGGTACTGGCTAAGAGACCGAAAGGAGGATCAGTGGAATAGACATGGGGTAAATGATCTCAGCAAGACAGTCTATGATAAGGGCAAAGATCCCAGTTTTGGGGACCAAAACCCAGTATTTGATGAAAAAAAAAGTCCTGGGAAAATT
This sequence comes from Monodelphis domestica, assembly GCF_027887165.1. Classification (NCBI taxonomy): domain Eukaryota; kingdom Metazoa; phylum Chordata; class Mammalia; order Didelphimorphia; family Didelphidae; genus Monodelphis; species Monodelphis domestica. Next base: position 274,025,354 of record NC_077232.1, read on the forward strand.
AGAAGACAGTGTGGGAGAGTTTAGGTTTGGATCAACATTTCACACCCTATACCAAGATAAACTTAGAATGGGTGAATGACCTGAATATAAAGAAGGAAACTACAAGCAAATTAGGCAAACAGAATAGTATACTTGTCAGATCTTTGGGAATGGAAAAACCTTAAAACCAAGCAACAGCTAGGAAAAAATCACAAAATGAAAAATCAATAATTTTAATTATATCAAATTAAAAAGATTTTGTACAAACAAAACCAATGTAACCAAAATTATACGGGAAGTAACAAATTGTGAAACAATCTTCATAACAAAAACCTCTGACAAAAGTATAATTACTCAAATTTAAAAGAGCTAAATCAGTTGTACAAAAAATCAAGTCATTCTCCAATTGAAAAATGGCCAAGGGACATGAATAGGCAATTTTCAGTGAAAGAAATCAAAACTATTTATAAGGAAATGAAAAAGTGCTCTAAATCTCTAATAATCAGAGAAATGCAAATCAAAACAACTCTGAGGTATCACTTGACACCTAGCAGATTGGCTAACAAAACAGCAAAGGAAAGAAGTGAACACTGGAGGGGATGTGGCAAAATTGGGATATCAATGCATTTCTGGTGGAGTTGTGAATTGATCCAACCATTCTGTAGGGTAATTTGGAGCTATGCCCAAAAGAGCACTAAAAGGCTGTCTGTCCTTTGACCTAGCCCTAGCACTTCTGGGTTTATATCCCAAAGAGATAATAAAGAAAAAGACTTGTACAAGAATATTCATAGCTGCGTTCTTTGTGGTGGCAAAAAAATTGGAAAATGAGGGGATGCCCTTCAATTGGGGAATGGCTGAACAAATTGTGGTATGTTGGTGATGGAATACTATTGTGCTCAAAGGAATAATAAAGTGGAGGAATTCCATGGAGACTGGAACAACCTCCAGGAATTGATGCAGAGTAAGAGGAGCAGAACCAGGAAAACGTACACAGAGACTGATTGACTGTGGTACAATTGAATGTAATGGACTTTTCCATTAGTGGCAATGCAGTGATCCTGAACAACTTGGAGTAATCTATGAGACAAACCTCTATCCACATCCAGAGGAAACAAATTAAATAACTTAGAAAAATAATTTTAAAATATGTATAAAAGGCTAGCAGAATAGAGGCAGGAGCAACTGAATCTCTCTGAAGACAACTTGGAACATAGGGAGAGAAGATCTTTTTTTTCTGGGGAGAGGGGAATGCTGTCCTCAGCAATGCTGCACCAATATCACAAGCCAAAAGCAAGTCTCCCACTGTCCCCCTTACTTGAGGTTCTGAACCCAGGCCCAGATCAATAGCAAGATCCCAAGACCCTGCCTAAGTCAACAGTAGAGCATCCCTATGCCCATCCCTCAAAGTTCTGAGCCACGGCCCTAAGCAACAGAGAAAGCCCATGGTGATGCCCTAAATCTCAACAGGTTTTGCAAACCAATAGCAGTCCCTGAGAGATACTGAATCAACAGTGAGCACTCTCAGCCCATAGGTCATTGTAGCTTGGAAGAATTGAAACTTGCAGATATTCAAAACTAGATCTGAGAATAACAGCAAGAAAATACTGAAGTTCAAGAGAATTCCCCCTTTACCCTGGAAATGGAATTCATCTTTAAGATCAATATAATAGTCAAGAAAAATTCTGGGAAAATGAGCAAATATTTTTTAAAAACCTACCTAACTATATAAAATTATTATGGAGACAAAGTAGAGCAAGGCATAATCTCAAAAGGGGACAATGAGCTCAAAGCAGCTAAATGTAAAACTTCAAAGAAAATAGGAATTGGTCTCAGGTTCTGGAAGAGTTCAAAAAAGCATTTTAAAAATAAAAGAGAAACAAAAGAAAAATGGAGGAAAGAAATGAAAGTAATATAAGAAGAAGTAAGAGTAGAATTGACCAATTAATCAAGGAGACACAGAAATCCACTAAAGGTAATAATTCTTTAAAAAGCAGAATTGGCCAAAAGAAGAAGTACAAAAATCCAATGAAGAAAAGAACACAGTGCCTAGAGATCCTAGGTCCTGCATTCAAATCTGGCCTCAGACATTTCCTAGCTTTGTGATCCTGGACAAGTCACTTAACCTTCACTGATTGGCCCTCATTGCTCTTCTGCCTTGGAATCAATATAGGTATGGTTTTAAAAAAAAAAAGTAGAAATGAGTCAAATAGAAAAAGAGATTCAAAAGTTCAGCAAGGAAAATAATTTCTTAAAAATTAAGAATTGGGTAAGTGGAAGCTAATAACTTAATGAGATTTCAAGAATCAATTTTTTTTTAAATTTCAACTTTATTTGGCCAATGTGTTCAGTTCCAACATTATGGTGAAAATGCTTAAAGTGTTATCAAGTCTTATTGAGCTCAAACAGCCTTGGCCCACTCCCACACAACTGCCCTCCCTAATCCCCAATAATCGTAAGTGTCCTGGTTTACTGCATCAAGTAGACTTTGGAGCCCACCTTGTACACTTAGAAAATAATCCAACATTCACAGAGCAATGCACCAGAAAGTTGTAGAACAAAACCTTGTATCATAATAGGGAAGAGGGTGGTACTACTTCTGGATCGGGAGCATAAACTACCTCCCCCCCTTCACCAATGATTGTTGTTATAAAAAACAAATGATGGCATAGTCCTATGCATCTCCAGAGCATTTAATAAAACCAATTCAAAAGAATGAAAAATTAGAAGAAAATATAAAACATATCCTTGGGAAAACAACTGACCTGGAAATTAGATCCAGAAGAGATATTTTAAGAATTAGTGGATGACCTGAAAGTCATGATTGGGGGAAAAAAAAGGCTAGACTTCTTTTTTCTAGATAAGAAATTATCAAAGAAAACTACCAGGATACTCTTGATCCAGAAAATAAAAAAAGAATAAAGAAATCCACCAATCACCTCATTAAAGAGATTCCCTACGGGGAAATTTCCAGGAATAACATGGCTATAAATCCAGAGCTCCCAGGCTAAGAAGAAAATACTGCAAGCAACAATTCATATAATATGGAACCACAGTCAGTATTGCACAGGATTCAGGATCTTCTATATTCAAAGATTGGAGAGGTGGGAATATGATAATCCAGAGGCAAAGGAGCTAGGTTTACAACCAAAAATCACCTACCCAGCAAAAATGAGTATATCCTATCAGGGGGAGAAAATAGTCAGATCATAAAATAAAATAAAATTAAGAGGATTTCTAAGCATTCTTGATTTAAAAAAAAAAGACATCTGAACAGCAATTTTTATGTTAAAAAAGGTAAACATATGAGAGAAGAAAAATTAAGAGATTCAATGAGGTTGAACTATTTGCACTAATATAGGAGAGGTTGATTCTTGTAACTCAAGAATTTTATCATTATTACAACAGTTAGAAGGAGTATACAAGGACAGAGGACACAGGATTAAGTTGACAATGATGACAATATCAAAAAAACCAAGAAGTGAAAAAGAAGTAATGAGGAGTAAATTATCTCACCTGAAGAGCTGTGAAACATAGAGGGGAGGATGAGAGTGATGATGGGCAATACTAACCTTACTCTCATCAGAAATGGCTCAGAGAAGGAAAAACATCCACACTCAGTTGAATATAGAAATCTAGCTTACCCTTAAAGCGAGATAGGAGGGGGATTTAGAAAAGAGGAGAAGGGGCTAATAGAAGGATGATTTGGGAGAGGCAGTGCTTAAAAGTAAACACTTGTGAGGAGGGACACAGTGAAAGGACAGAAAAAGGACAGAAACGAAAGCAGGAAATAGTGTGAGATTTAAAATGGTTGAGGTCTTAAACTGTTGTGAGTTAAAATGGTGGAAGATATAAATTGTGATAGATATAAGAGAGGGTGAGTAAATTTTGACCGCAGAAATATGTTTCACTACAGTGTCTTGGGTTTTAAATCAAATATAAGGTGGTCGCCAGGGAAATATTCCCAATTATTCAAATACCCGTCAATTGGGTTTTATAGAGATTTTAATTAACAATACAATGAGTAATCAAAGAAAGAGAGAGAGAGTAAGAAAGGAATAAATAGGAAGAGCCTCAAGCCAATATGGCCTAGACCGGAGTCTTAAGAGAGAAATCAGTCAGTTTTTTTAACACTCACCACAAGGTCTGACTAAACAAGGATTCTAATAACACCAGGCCAGCTCCATCTCAGCTGACTTCACCAGAGAGCCTTCCAGCCAGATACTGTTCCAAAAGGCCTCTTTCCAGAGCCTCCAGAGGGACAGAGTCCCCTTAGAGCTCTAAGGTCCAGCGAGACCTCCTTAGAGATTGTCCTCCAACAGCTTCCCTTCTCCAGAGCCTCTCTCAAGAGATTCTTCCCAAGCGATCCTCATCAGAGATCCTCCAAAAGGAATCCTCCAAAAGGATATGCTTTTTCTTATATAGGGGTTTTTCTCCCATGTCACCTCCCCTAAGTCCCTACATCTACCAATCACTGTAGACACTTTCCAAACGACTGCCCATCTGAATTCCTGCTAAGTCGACAAATCTCCTCAGTAAGTCTGAACCAATGAAAACACAGTTGAGTCAACTAATCTCATTAAGACAAAACTTGCCCAACCCTTTTAGGTACCTAGCATCTCATTGTATCAATTCTAAAAATTGATACACCCACCATAAGCATGGATCAAAGTACTTTCTTTTGTTTAGCAAGGAGTTTTCTCCCCCAAAGCAGTCTTAAGTACGGGTGGAGTAGAGGTCCTCCCATTTCTGATCCTGGCGAGTTCTCACATCAAAATGGGGAATGTTTCTCAGTAGGGAATTTGTTCCAATTAAGAATTCCCCGATGGGGAAGTTTTTAACATTCACAAGTCTGAGAGATTTCAAGATTTACAATAGGATTAAGGGAAATATAGTTAATATGAAATGTAAAATGAGTAATTTTGATTATAATAAATATAGAAAGGGTTATAAAAAACAAAACCAATGCAACCAAGTTGAGAAGGGAAACAACCTGTGAAAAAGTTTTACAACAAATTTCCTCTGACAAAGGCTTCATTTCTCAAATATATAAAGCTACTCAAATTGATTAAAAACACGTCATATGAAAAATATTCTAAATCACTATTGATTAGAGAAATGCAAATTAAAATAATACTGAGATACAATTTTATACCTATCAAAATGTCTGATATTGTAATGAAGGAAAATGAGACATTTTGGAGGGGATTAGACAAAATTGGAAAATGATGGAGTTGTTCAATCCAACCATTCCAGAAGGCAATTTGGAACTATGCCCAAAAGGGCAATAAAATTTTGCATACCCTCTGATACACTTCTACATCTATATGCCAGACATAAAAACGGGGGAGGACCTATTTGTACAAAAAGATTTATATTTTTATTCCCTTCCTTCCTTCCTTTCTCCCTTCCTTCCTTCCTCCCTTCCTTCCTTCCTTCCTTCCTTCCTTCCTTCCTTCCTTCCTTCCTTCCTTCCTTCCTTCCTCCCTCCCTTCCTTCCTCTCTCTCTCTCTCTCTCTATTTCTCTCTCTCTCTCTCTCTCTCTCTCTCTCTCTCTCTCTTTCTTTCTTTCTCTTTTTCTTCCTTCCTTCCTTTCTCAGAAGAGTGGCAGCACTAGATAATGGGGTTGAAATGACAAATAACAAACAAAGCTGCTTGTAAGGGAAATGAATTGCCTTGAGAAGAAGTGAAATTATCTTCACCATCAAGTGTAGACTGCAACTACTTGTCAGACATATCATAGAGAGGATTCCTATACACAAAATAATGGGCTATATTCTGTAGTGTCCCTTCCAACTTAAAGATTTTGGGAAATGTAGCTTAGTTCCTCTAACAAAACTTTAACCATGTCAATTCCCAGGAATTTTTTTTCTTTTATGACTTAAAAAAGAAATATTTGGGGAACATACATATATATGTGTGTCTCTGTACATAGCAGGCACTTCAGAAACTCTTCTTCCCTTCTTTCACTTCCTTTACTTTCTAGTATTGTGCATTTTACTTTATTATTTAAAATCATTTTGTGAAAAGGGATCAATGGGTTTCATCAGGTCCATAAAACACAAACATACACAAAGATTAAGAATCATGGCTTTAGGCAAAACAGTGCACCAATTTTTTACCTGTATGCAAATGATTTCCTAATATTTGTATTACTCATTCTTACCAGACCACTCAATATACACAATTTTAATTTTTAGAAGTGTTTCTCCTTTTATCAGTTCTAAATCTATATTTCAACTATTTGTACCTATTGATCCTCAAGGGCCAAGAAGAACAAGTCTAATCCTATTCCCCCCCCCCCATGAGAATGAATGTCTTTTTTAAATAACTTTTATTTTCTGAATTACACATAATAACAATATCTTACATACATTTTCCAAAATTATAATATCCAAATCATTGTTGTTTGTTTTTGGGAAAAAAAGCGTTGCCTCAACTTATAAATCTTTACTTGTTTGTATGTGCATCTTACCTATAGCCAATAGTAAGTCTTCAAAATGTCCAGACAACTCTCCCTTAATGCTTTCTTCAATGTCCTTTTGACTGATGTTTCTGTATTCTTCAAATGCTAAAAAACAAACAAACAAACAAACAAACAAAAAAAGAGGAGTTCAGTAACCAATCATCTCAAATGCTGGAAAGGAAGGCTAGAAGCCATTCCCATTATTGAGCCTCCTAAGCACCAGACAAAGCTAATAAGCAGCTAAAGGCCATCACTGCTAGTCTAAACCATCAACACATACAATCATTTAACATTTTCTTTATGGAAAGATCTAGAGGCAAAATTCTAACTAGATTTTCAAGACAAACACTTTCCTAAGGCAATTGACTAAGATTAGCCAGAAAGGTCATGGAAAAGTATATTGAATGCATTTGTCCTAAAGTGTGGCACAGTAAGATGAAACATTATGTGCCCAAGGGGTGGGGAAAGGAATAAGCATTTATATAGCACCTTTATATGTGCCAGCTAGGTGACATGGTGGATAAAATCAAGAACGAAGAATGAAGAAGACTCATCTTGAGTTCCAATCTGGCCTCAGACACTAATTTGTAAATAGCCAATGTAAGGTAACAATAAACAGGAGATGGAAACTAAGAGTGTAAGAAAAACCATAGAATCCAGTTGCCATAACTGCCTTCTCAATTAATTAAGGCCATATCCAGAGCCTATGTGCTAAATTAAGAGAAGCCAGCTAAATCCCCGGTAAATGACCCTTATTCTGAAATCTGCAGTTAAGCACTAGTTTTCTTGTTTATGTTTCCAACTCTTCAAGCTGCAATTTGGAGTTTTCTTGGCAGAAATGCTGAAGTGGTTTTCTATTTCCTCCAGTTCATTTTATAGATGAGGAAACTGAGTCAAACTGGGTTAAGTGACTTGCTCAGGGTCACATAGCCAGTAAGTCCCTGAGGCCAGCTTCAGACTCAGGTCTTATGACTTCAGTCCTGTTACCACATAGCTGCCTCTCCATAAGACATGAGTAGTAAAACCAGAAGAATGTTATGCTAATAAAGAATCCCCAAGATGCCAATGAACACTTGAAATGACATTGGTATGTTAATGAGTCAAACCCAAGGTAGTATAGGTAAGAGGTGGGTCATCCTCACCAGCTAGAACTCTGTAAGAATGGGACCTTCAAACCTTAAGTCTCAAGTACTCTTTACAGGTCCATGCTCCCCAAGTACTCCAAATCCACCTGCAGTTAGTTCTCATCTATATGTGCCCTCTCCCTCCCTCTACTCTTTCCCCCACTGTCCGTCTTCCTCTCTCTCCCCTTTCCCTGAGCCATCCCCACCATCTGCTTCAGTACACACAGTGCCTTCCTAAAGTGTGATTGATGCCAGAATGATTTTTCCTAGTGAGTATCCAAAGAACAGAGCTTGTTGACCCTGACCTAACTGGGGACCCCTTTGTGGTCCCCTTTCTTAAGGCAGAAGTCAAATCCCTGGGCTAGAACTCAATTTGTCAGCAGCCATACCTACAAGGCAGGCTTGGTGCTGAGAACTTCCCAGTAGAAAGTCAGGGCTGACAAAGGAATCCTGTACCCCTCCAGATAGGAACTAATAGAACAATATATGTTGTAAGGTGTAATTCTTCACAAAAGTTCTACTTGTCTTGGAGGTAACCAGGGGTTTTTAAAGGCTCTGTTAAAAGAGCATGAGCTCTGATCAGCTTTATGAGCTAGAAAGACTTCAAGGATGGTCCTGTTAAGGAAATCTGTCTGTTGTCCAAGCACCACTCTACCTAAGTAAATAGAGGCTTTTCACCAGAAGTCTGGCCAATAGACAATGAATTCCACCACCTATCTAGTATTTATTAGTGCCCATTATGTATATAGGTATTTAGAATATAAATACAATGAATGAAATAGTCCCCACTCAAAAGGTGCTTATAGTCTAATGAGGGAAACAACAAATTCATGTAAAATATATACAGAATAAATTTGAAGTGAAAATATAAACATTTGCTTATATATATATATATACATATATATACATATACATATATATTCTAAAGAATATATATGTATATATACATACATATACATATATATTCTCAACATGGAATTTAGAAATCCCAAACTTGTGGCTTAGTAAGATCTGATGAACCCCAAGTTTTAGGACTGCTGATAAGGTGGAGACTCCAAAGCTTGGACTGGTTCCCTGTTCCCATGAGAATCCATTCTGAAGGTAATCTCAAGGTGGCAGTTTCAGACTGAATAATGGACCCTAAGGTAAAAGACAATCCCCATCAGGTGGGACCAAGCCCAAACCAAGTGACTCTTTAGCGTAGTGAATGGTGCCTCAGTCTCCTAAGCTGAAGGTCTTGAGTTTTATCCTTGAAAGGAGAGTGTGATACAGCGGGAGAGGCTTCTGAAGACCAGAAGAATCACTTGGCTTGGGGTTGGCCCTCCACCTTATTAGCAGTCCTAAAACTTTGAGTTCATCATATCTTACTAGGTCACAAGTTTTGGGTTTCTAGATTCCATGTTGACAATATGTGTATGTATATAAGTATATTTAGTTTGATAGGAAAGGTACTCCCAACTGGGATATGAGGAATCCCTCCAAGTATCTGAGCAGCATTTTAAAGGAAGAAAGGGACTTGATAAGATGTAGGGAAGGAGGGAATGTATTCAGTGGTAATAAAAACAGATTAAAATACCCAATGATCTGGAGTGGAAATCTTCTACTTCTATAACAATGGGAGCAATGTGGTAAAAAATGGGAGAAGGGCATAGAGAGTGCTCATCATTGCCTTGATCAATGGTTAATACTCATCTAGTCCCTATCCAACTGATTCTACATCTATAATTGCCTGTGGAAAAACTCCATTTCCCCATCCTCATGACTACTCCCTCACATCCATCTTAACCCAATTGTACAACCTGCAAGTGTCTTACTACAGATCTGCCTACTCCTTCTACTGAGCTTTGCTCTATAAGTTAATGGTTTGCTCTATAAGTTAAAAAGCATCATATTGTCTCCTGGGTCTCACTGAGACTTGTCTCCTTCTATGACACTTCTTTCCTTGACACTCTTTCCAGTATTAGTTATATATTCTCTCATAACTCTTTTTCAAAAAACCTCTACCTTCTCTCTTAGAATCAATACTGTATATTGGTTCCAAGGCAGAAAAGTGGTAAGGACTAGGCAACTGGGGCTAAGTGACTTGCCCAGGATCACACAGCTAACAAGTGTCTGAGGCTTAATTTGAACCCAAGACCTTCCATCTCTAGGCCTGGCTCTCAATCTACTGAGCAACTTAGCTGTCCTCCTCTCATAACTCTTGAATCACTGCTCAGAGTGGGAGAGTTAAAATACTTCCTCATCCTAAGGAAATATTACTTAAAGACTCTAGCACCTTCAACAGACAAACTCTTCTCCTCTGAGCTTCAGAATAAACAAATTTGCTATCCAAAGTAGATATTAGTATCTATTAGCTATAAACTACCAAAACATTCTCTTTCCCTTTTCACTAAGTTCAAAACTGACTCACTGTCTCTCTCTTTTTAATATTTTTTTGCCTTCCTACTTAGGCTACTGCAACTTATATATTGATAAACTTGCAAATACTCCAACTTTCTCGTTCCTCAACTTATTTAACTCCCTTGACATACTTTTCCATTCCAGTCACATACACATAAAATAGCAATACTCCTAATCTAGCTACTACCCACAATTATTCCACTTCCAAATTCTTATTTCAGATCATAATCTTTTACTAGTTTAAGAGGTATGAAACCTTACCTAAGCAACAGAGGCCCTGAAAATTAAAGTGGAACAAACAGAAGTTAATGACTTCATGAAACAACAAGAAATATTAAAGCAAAGTCAAAAGATTCTCCGAAAGAAACCTCAAATAAAAACATTCAGGAACATCATAGCCAAAACCCAGAAGTTCCAGGTAAAAAAAAATACTACAAGTTACCAGGGAAAAAAGGATACACTTACTCAGAACCACAGTCAGGATCATATAAGATTTATCTATTTTATTTATTTTTTTGGCAATGCCCAACTTTCTTGGTATCAAATAGCTTTAGCCTCCCAATTAAAAAAAATAGCTGTGATTCAATTTAGGATGATATAAGATTTAGTAGCTATTACTATTAGAGAGCAGCGAATACTATTTTCCAAAAAAAATATAAGATATAGGCTTCCAATTAAGTATAACTTATCTAGAAAAAAATGAATATAATTATACAAGGGAACAAAAGTCATATTGCCTTCCTCACCCTGTGTCTAACTTTTTGGATCTCAAAATCATGACCTATTTTACTGTTGGCTCATCCCAGAACTTCTTCAGCACCCGAGGACCTCCTTGTCCTGGAATAACCTACCATTACCACAACTTCAAAATCCTGGAATATCTCTCCACAAAGCCTGGCCCCTGGTTCCCATGGGTGAGTTTTTCCTGGAGTTTCCATTTTGTGGAAGGGTCCAAGTTGATCTACCTTCATTCCTCTCTCAGCCCTATTCCTGACTTTCTAGATTTCAAAACCATGATCCTATACTGAGTACCTTCTCCCCGCACCTAGCTTTTCAGTTTAATTTCCTACACACATTAGAGTATTGACTCCTTGAGGAGGAACTATCTTTCTTTTTTGCTTGTTACAGTGAGTACTTAATAAACATTTATTTCCTTTCTTCATTTCCCCCCTCGCCTGTCTTTTTTGCTCTTCTCTTGTCTTCCTTCTTTCCATGAAATAGAGGACTTCCAAGTGTTCCTGATGAAAAGACCAAAGCTGAATAGAAACTGCAACACAAACATAATAGTCAAGAGAAACAAAAGGAAAAATATGATAGCAACTGGAAGGGATTCTATGAGGATATGTTTACAATTCTAAAGGAGAAAGTATTTGCGAGGGATCTTAATATTATCAGAAATCATAGATGAAGTTTAATAAGGCAGAAGGCCTGAGAGTGGTTTTATTTGTACTGATGGTCAAAAAAGAAGGAAGGGGAGAAGGGAGGCATTAGTTAGGAAAAAGACAGGAAGAATTGAGAAATTACTATCTCACATAATCAGAATGTTCAAAATAGAGAAGATAATATAAACAAAAAGGAAAGAAGTGTGTAGGCCTCACTTTAGGCTCATTTTCATGGGAACTGGTCAAAAGAATAGAGAACATATGCAAAGTTTGACATAGAAATACCTCCAACACATAGCTAAACTATCAGTATACTAAAAGTTAAGAGTCCCTTTTCAGATTAATTGCTATTTATTTATGCCTCCTTCCTCCTCCCCCATTTTATACCTTCCAGAAAGGATTAAATGTTAGCATATCTTAAAATTATAACATCATTAAAATCCATCAACAATTTCTGGCTCCCAGGATGTGCTAAATACCAGGACAGGTTGGCTTTGAGGGAATCCTTTGTCGATTACATTTGAGCATTTTCCTCCTCTAAATCCCAACAGGCCACATTAAAAGATCTGCCTTCTTCCTCCAAAAATCACCTACAATTAATTGTATACCATTGCTTAGTCTATAACCTACCCATCTTTCAGACCCCATAAGAATGGGATCTTCTTGTCTTGGGTTATGACTCCAATTTACTATCTTGTTTCCTAAAAAAAAGTAGTGAGTAAAAATACAAGTCCTTGACTGGTTATTAATCTTCACTCATTAGGACTCTGTATGCCAAAAGCAAGAACCACTTGGGTAAAAATACTCAAATATGATCTAAGATGAACCAATTTCATACTTAGTCTCAGTTGAGGAAAGCTTCGTAAACAGAGGATTTCAGTGAATTTGTCTTCATCAGTGCCCCATCTCTTCTCACCAGCTTCATAAAGGATCTATTGCAAGAAGGAACAACTTAAGTGCTTTTATGCATAAGCCAAAATGTGTTGTATTTGTTTTTTAAAGTAAATTTATTTAATTTGTTTCTTACATAAAAATACCCAATTAACTCCCACCCTCTCTCCACCCATTAGAGAAGCCATCACTTGACAAAAAGAGAACTGTATATATAAAACTCTTATTTCTATTTCTCATTTCTTTCATTGGAGGTGACCATCCACAAGTAATTCTTCAAAAATTATTTGTTACTATATATAATGTTCTCTTGATTCTGCTCATTTCACTCTTCATAATTTAATATAAGACTTTTTTTTCCAAAAGGAAACTATTCACCATTTCTTATAGCACAATAGTATTCCATCATAAACATATGCCACAATTTATTTAGCCATTCTCCAATGGATGGGCATTCTTTCAATTTCTAGTTCTTTGTCACCACAAAGAGAAATACTATAAATATTTTAGAACATATAGGTTCTTTTCCTTTTACCTGAATCAACCTAATAGTGGTATTCCTGGGTCAAAATGTATATCCAGTTTGATAAGTCTTTGGGCATAATTCTAGATTGATTTCCAAAATGTTTGTATCAATTCACAGTTCCCAAAACAGTGTATTAGTGTCCCCATTTTTCCATATCCCCTCCAATATTTGTCATTGATCATTTTAATCATTTTGACTAATCCCACTATGAGATATCTCAGAATTTTTGTGATTTGCATTTCTCTAATAAATAGTGATTTAAACCATTTTTCATAGTTACATATAGCTCTGATTTCTTCATCCCCAAACTCTATATTCATATCTTTGACCACAATTGGGAAATGGTTGATATTCTTACATATTTAACAAAGTTCTCTATATATTTTAGATGAGACCTCTATTTGAAAAAAATGTGTATAATTTTTTTCCTGTCTTAGTGCTTTCATTCTAATCTTGGCTATTAGTTTGACTTTTACAAAATCTTTTCAATTTAATGTAGTCATAATTACCTATTTTATAGTTTACAATGTTCTCTATTTCTTGTTTATTCATAAATTTTTTTATTTCTAAATCTGGGGATTGGAATAAGGGTAGAAGTTACTCTTTTTAGATGTTTGCTCAGCTTATCTACTTAAAGAAATAACTTATTTTTCCAACTTCAGAAAAATAATTTCCATTTTCCTTTTATTAGCCACAATTTGTAATTATTTAGAGTTAGCATTGCATCCAGTATATTAGGATCTAGGCCAAAATGTTTTCCTTTAGAGAAAGAGAGACAAAGTCCAGGACTAATGGTGAATTCCCTTTTTCATCAACAAAGACAGAAATGTGGCTGAGGGAAAGAATCAGTATTGGCATTTCTCTAACCTGAGCATCCTTTTTTGCAAGATATTCATCCACTTTCAGACTTTCATCTCTTCTACCCTACAACAAGAATAAAGGAAAAAAGAGACATTCATTAGAGTAGAGAAAACCCTAGGATTTCTCTAGCACTGATACAGCTTTTATATAGAACATGTGGTAAAAAAAAAATAGCAAAAGACCTCAGGAGGTCTCTCTAGTGCCATAACTATCTGGCACACAGTGAACCAGATGTTTGGCTGGTGTTCTATGTGTCCTGATGGTAGTTAACAGTTTGGACTCACTTTGTGACTTTTCCTCAGCAATTCTAGTAAAGGTCTTTTGGAATGGAATAGTACCGGTTGAATTACTCAGACTATTCTTTTCTTTCATTCTTTCAGAATGGCACAAACAAAAATTAATAGCTCTGAAAAGATTTTGTTCCCATTTCTAATAACAGGCACCTATGATTTGCATATTAGCTGTTTCTTTTCTATCTTGCTATTATTACTCTGATCTTCTAAAACTTGGTTTAGTTTGACATGTAATAATTTCTTTTTTGCCATGTCGTGTGTGTGTGATGATAATAACTAGCATTTATATTATACCAACTACATGTGAGACACTGTGCTAAGTGCTTTTACAATTGTTATCTCATTTGATCCTCTCAACAACTCTAGGAGGTGGGGGTTATTACTATCCTTCTTCTAAAGTTCAGGAAACCAAGGCAAACAGAGGTTAAATGAATTGCCGAGAGTCACAAAATTAGTGAATATCTGAGGGCATACTTGAACTTAGGTCTTGAGCAAACAAAAGGCTACAAATACTTTCAGTCCCTTTTAATAAATGTAGAAAATCCATTATGTGCTAGAAATATAAAGACAAAAGATAGTCCTTGCTCTACTGAAGCTCACAGTCTAATGTGGGAAATGATTTGCAAACAACTTTGGAATAAGAATTTTATGACTGAAATAAAACATCAAATCAAGCTATCTAAATACAAAATATACATATAGATATAAATAGTGTGGAATTTATTACAGTTAAATATTTGAATAGCTGAAAGTATTTATATGTGCATTTGTAGGTGTGATTATCTCTTTTTATGTATATATGTTTGGGTATATATGCATAAATATAACTATCTCTATCTCTTTATCTATCTATATCAAGGTCGATCTTTGTACATGCATTTGCCATCCTGCCTTTTTCAGTTCTAAGACTGGGTCCTCAAATTTCTAGTTTCACAAATAGAACCTGAAATCAGGGTAGGTAGTCACTAGGTGGTGCTGGTACTTCACTCATGGCTGCATGATCCAACCATCAGGGCTGTCAACTGTTCTCAGATGGGCATAGATTGTACAAGTATTAGTAGACTTTTAGGTTGGTTGAAGGAGGCAACTAATATGAAATTTATCATAGTAAAACAAATATTTGAATAGCCAGAAGGCAGTATGATATAGTAGAAAGTTCCTACGTCTAGAGACATGGAACCTAGATTTAGAGTCCCTGACTCTACTGAACTTGGAGTCATGGGTCCTGCTCGACTTTTAATCCTGTCTCTAACTTTCAAGGGCATCAGGCCACTCCCATATCCCCATAGACCTTTAGTGAAGGATATGTAAAAAATGTATGTGATTTTGCACTGGCTTCTCACATGCCTGGAGAGCATTCCTCCGCCATTTCCTCACATAGAATGAAACACACTCTCCCTTCCTGCAGGGTGTAGCTTTCTATGTACTGCTTTCTATGAGAAGCTTTGCCCAATTTCCATCACTGAGTGGCCTCCATCCTCAACAAAATTGTGTCTTTTTTGTTGTTGTTTTGTCAATTCAACCATGTCTGACTCTTCATGACCCTATTTGGGGTTTTCTTGGCAGATACTGGTGTGATTTGCCATTTTCCTATCTAGCTCCTTTTTCAGATAAAGCTGAGGTAAATAGGATTAAGTGACTTACCCATGGTCACATAACTAGTAAGTGTCTGAAGTCAGGTTTGAAAGGAAAAGGAATGTTCCGGTCTCCAGACCTGTTGCACCACCTAACTCCCCACCTTGTGTCTTAATCACTTTCTATTTATTCTCTTTATCATTACAGACTTGTTTCTCCTATTAGAATGGAGAGAAGGGATTGTTTCATTCAGCCTATTCCTGTCTCCAATGCCTAGTACTGCATCTAGCACATTTTTTTTAAGTATTTAGAATATTTTTCCATGGCTTCATGATTCATGATTTTTCCCACCACTCTTCCCTCCCCCATCCCTGAACTTACAAGCAATTCCTCTGGGTTATAGATGTATCATTGTTCAAAACCCATTTCCATATTATTCTTATTGGCAATAGAGTGATCTTTTAATGACAAAACCCCAATCATATCCCCATTGAACCATGTGATGGAGCATATGTTTTTCTTCTGCATTTCTACTCCCACAGTTCTTTCTCTGGATATAGATAGCATTCTTTCTCATAAGTTCCTCTGGATTGTCCTGGATCATTGCATTGATGCTAGTAGAAAAGTCTGTTACATTTGATTGTGCCACAATGTTTTAGTTTCATGTTTTCCTGGTTCTGCATGTAGCACATTCTTAATAAATGTTTGTTGATTGTTTTTGAAGAAGCAAGAAACTTACATCAGCCAAAGTCAACAATGCTTTTCTGAAGTCTCCAGATGTCTCTGAGCTTATGGCATCACCAAGACTCTTCTTATATGCTAAAACCAAACAATAATGAGCTTCTGTGAACTGAAAAATACTACCACAAAATATGGAAAACTTTCATAGTAATATGAAGATTTAATGGGGAAAAACTCAGATTATTTACCTCAGACCATTTGACTTTGCTTATTCTGCTTAAGAAGAGCATCTGGATTTTAAGTAGCATAAGTATATTTATGTATGCTTATATATATTATAATAATATATATTATACACACACATATATATACATTATATATATAATGCTACTGAAGTATCAAAAAGAAAGAAATTTGGTAGTACCCCTTTCTCCAAATATTCCTCCCCCATCCCAATCCCTGATCTTTTAAATTTTTATTTACTTTTTTTTTCAATTAAGCATATGCCATCTCTCCCCACCTTACTCCAAAACACACACACACAAAAGAAAAAGAAAGCCTCTGCAACAAATACAACAATGAATATAAGCAAAACACTTTCCCACATGGTCATGTCTAAAAGTATGTATCTAGTCCATCACTTCTCTCTCTAGAGGTAGAAAGCATTCTAAATCATCAGTCCTTTGGAATTGTGATTGATCATTGCATTGATCAGAATTCTTACATAAATTGTTTTCCTGGTTCTTCTTACTTCATTCTATATCAGTTTAAAATGAAACTTTTAAGGGATGTACATTTCTCTACCTCCTCCTCATTAATATTATAGACTTTAACTGTACTCTCCAAGTATTTAAGATAAGTTCTTCCTCCTATTTCTTCCCTTTTCTTCCTCTGACTTTCCCTTCTTTTAAAAAAAATCATCAAAACATTACAAAAATCACTCCCTAGTCTTCTATTTTATTTGATTTCCTCTATAATTCTTGCTGAGATCATAGGAGATACATATCAACCACCCTTTCCCAGTAGAATGCAAGTATTACATGCAAGTCTTTCTATTGAGCTTTTTATATTTTTATTTACTCTAGTGTTTGTAATTCAAAATTTCTACACAGCTGGTCATTTTATCAAGATTGCTAGGAAATTCTCTATTTCATTAAAAATCTACTGTGTAATTTCTTCTTGGCTATTAGTATTTTCCTTTGCTTTATGAAATATCTTATTCCAAATGCTCTCTACTTCTTTTATGCTTATTGGGCAACAAAAGCTGTCTGTTAGATGACCCTAGTATGGGCCTTGGGGAGGGGGTGGGGCAAAAGTATGTGTCTAAGACCTCTGCTTGCTCAAGTACACAGTATTTGCACTAAAGTGGCCCCAATAGCATTCCCATGTATCCATCCACAGTATCATATCAGTAAGATTTTTTTTTTTTGCCTTCCTAAGTCAACTTGGGCAGGATAATGACTCACTGTTACTTTTTCCTGGCTTTCCCCATCAGGTTTCCAACTCATGCAATTTTTCAATCTGTCTGGACTTTTATTGGGGGAAGACTGCTTCCATCCTCTCTCTGGTGACATATTAATATACTGCTTAGGTTGCCCATTTCTAGATGCTACTGATATGAAATGGTGTTTTAATACTCTAGGAGTATGTTTGAGAACCTTAGAGTTCACATGTCATCCCTCCTAGCACATTTTTTCCAGTGGTGCCACTATTGAACATGCAACACAAGAGCAAAGAGATACTATTTCTTATAACTTCAAAGAATCAGTAATGTAGCTCCTAACATCCTAGTTTTCCATGTTATAAATAAAACCTTTCATTAAATAATTCAACATTGAATACCAGACAACTAATCACTTGCTAAGTATCTATTTATATCTAAATTAATTATTTTCCATTCATGAGTGGTATCATTGAAGAGCAGATAGTCAGTCTTGGAATTAGGAAGACCTGGGTTCAAATGCCACCTCTGACATATATTAGCTTTGTGACTGTGAGCAAGGCACTTAACTCCTCAGTATCACAGACAGGAGCAGAGGCAAATCTGCATTGATGGAGAGAATTTCCTTATTGGTAAATACCTACAGCAGTGAAAAAAGTAGATCTCATCCTCTAAAATTATAATACATTATCATCATTTTTCTGTCTCTTCAAGTCCACTCTAGTTTTCCTTTAAACATAATAATAGTGGATACTAATAACGATTTGAAAGATGATTCACCTTCCAGTTTGTGGGATGTCCAGCCACCCTAAACCACTGTACTGGCTGTATTATGCCTAGTATCAACAAAACTGAGAGACCAAACCTTTCATTGTGAAGATGAGGTACCTTGAGTCAAAATAAATGAAACAATCATGTGAACTCAACTGTCCTGTCCAAAAGGATGTTGTCATTCTTCTTATCTAAATGACATTAAGCACCAAACCAAACATCATGATAGTGGGATAGATAAACATTAGATTCCAAGTTAGGAAGACCTGAGTTTAAATCCTACCTCAGAGGTTTATAACCTGTTTGACCCTAGGCAAATCACTTAATTTCTCTGGACTTAAATTTCTTCTTTTTGTCTCTTAAAGAAGGAAACAAGCATTAGGCACCCACTATGTTCCAGGCCCCCTGCTAAACACTTTACAATGATTATCTCATTTGATACTCAAAATAATCCAGCGTGGGAGGTGCTATTATGATTGCCATCTGAAGATACTGATTCAAAAAGAGGTTAAATGACTTGTCAGGATCACACAGATAGTAAGTACTTGGGGCCTCATTTGAATTTAGTTCTTTCAGAGGAATCCAAGTAGTAGTAGTAGTAGTCGTAGTAGTCTCTCAGTAACCGAGGATGACAGTTGTCTTTGTGTGTTTTTGTGCACAAAGACACTTGTGCATGAAGATTTACGTGGAAAAGTCGATGCACAGAGACAGTCCCATTCTCTCGGAGTTGGAAGCCTGGGTCCAGTGGCACGAAAAGTCATTACACCTGGAGACTTCCTCAGCTGCATTGGATGGCCGTGTTGTCTTTTGTGCTCCAACACGCCCTAAGCACTACCCAGTGCTTTGCTGTATCGCCATCTCAACCGTTGAACCTTCTTGTTGGTTTCTTCCGCCTGTTCCGTCGAAACAGTCTTCACATGCTGGGTGAGCAAAGCCCTAATTCACCAGGGGTCGACGATGACCCGATGGCTACCCTCACAAGGTTGCCTGGGGTGTGGGCCGCTGCCGCATGCTAGCAGCTAGTAGGAGCCACAAGTGAAAGCTGGGTGTCAGGTGAGGGTCAGAGGCTGGAGAGCTGCCCAGGAGGGTACAACAAGCCCTCCATACCAAAGATATTACTCCTCCCTGAGCACCCCATACACCCCAGGACTCCAAGTACAGCACTTTATTCACCATACCATTTATCTCTAAATCTTATGATTATATACAGTAATATATAATTTTTCCCATGCTAATTCATGATATATAATTTTTCCCGTGCTAATTCATGCTAATTAACTGAATCAGATGGCTGGTTCAGTTAAGAAGGTCATATATACGATCCCCTATAATAGAAGCTACTATATATATATATACATACATATATATATATGTATGTATATATATATATATATGTTCAGACATGACAGATCATGATGCTATGGAGAATGCACTGAACTTGAAATCAACAAAATTCTGGACAAGTCATTTAACCTCTCTTTGCCTCAATTTCCTCAACTGTAAAATGATAAAATGTAAAGTAATAGTAATAGCACCTACCCCCACATGATTGTTGTGAGAATCAAATAAGATAATATTTTTTAAAGTTCTTAGCACAATACCTGACTTATATCATGTGCTATAGAAATATTCCTCCTCCTTTAACCTCCATTAACCTTATGGAACAATTTCTGGATCAAATCACATTTGAATTTATTTATCTCAGAATGTTACAATAATAAATTACTTACAATTAAAAATGAATTTAGAATAATACAACTTTCTTTCTTACAAGCAGCTTCTCCTCCAACCTGACCATACTGAAACTGACACACAATGGAAAGCCCCATTACCTGTATAATAAGCCTGGGAGATCTCCTTCAGTTGTCTGTTGCTTCTGGTAGTTAGAATTTCAATCAATGTACTTTCATTAGTTCCAGTGCCCTGAAATACAAGCATAGATTTTCTAAGAATTAATTTATCCTTTTTAATTCAGTCTTCACAGAAGGAAAAAAATAGTTTCTAGCAAACCTAATTATATCATATATTATACTAAAATAGCTTTCTAAGCCTCAATGCATTTTGTCATTAACATAACACAAATTTTCTGAAGTTGCCTAGCATTAAAAAAAATCACCAAGCTTCCATAAAGTGAAGAAACAGTAATTCTAAGTGTTGTAGAGGTTGAATTGACATAGTACATGCTCATAGTTGTCATTTTTGGTTCCAGTAAACTACATGGGATTTTGGAGGTATGCTACTGGTCATATGTGACAACAGGCTAAAATCTTTGTACTTTGAGATGACATAAGATGTAGAGCTAGAAAAATTGATGACTTAATAGGTATTTTAAAAGGAATAACCCCCAACCCCCAACTCCTCTCTTGCTTTCTTGCTAAAAACTGTGTCAGCATTGCTTTGAACTTTTTCCCAAGAGGGAGTTGAAAGAAATGGACAACTTACTTGATTCTCCCACCTTGGCCTCCATGTGGCTGTGAGTACAGGGTACCTAAAGCACTTACCTTCCTTAGGCAAGCTAAGGGCTGCCTTTTTTGTATATGTCCTCCTCTAACCCTGGACAAACAAGTGTCTATGAGGACATGGAGGTGTCCAGGCTTGAAGGCAGTCTTATGAGGTTGAGAAGGCTAGAGTTCCACTGAGTCAGAGCTGACTAGCAATAGGAGCAATAATTGAGCCACCATTCTTGAAGAGGACAGCCACTGAAAAGAGGATTTGCTCAAGTCTGACCATTTTACCCCCAAACATGTAGTGGGAATTATTTAAGTAGTACAGGGCCAAAGTACAATGCCTGATTAATAAATCTTAAAAGCTACTTTATTTTCTAATTAAGTTTAAGTGTCAGCCTCCCAGCATATTATAATTATAGCTATAAGTTTTTTCTATTAATGTGCCTAGTTCATTTTTTTATGTTGAGCATTTCTTTTGTGTATAGGAACAAAATATGTATCCCATATCTGATTCGTATTGTAAATGAGTAGCTTTCAACACTTGCTTTTTGAGAAACACTATACTTAAGTCATAACCTAGGCTATAAGAAAAAATTTTCTCCAAGACACTGCCATGATGTAAACCATCATGTCAGAAAAAGAAGCTTGACTTCTCTCAGTAGAGAATAAGTTTCAATTTGTGCCTAGGGTCAAATAAAAGTGGTTCATTAACAGAAAAGAGAATAGTGAACTATTCCAAATTATGTGAGCAATGGTTCTTCATTGTTAGACATGAATGTGTCATTTTAAAATGAAAGGACCCTTAAAATCATAAATCATGGCCTGTTGTGTGAAGGAGGGAATAGATTGGTTCTCTTTGACTGCAAAGGATAGATCTAGGAGCAAAGGGTGGGTGCTGCAAAGAGGATATTTTAGGACTGGCTTTAGGAAAAACAATGAGAACTATCCATAAGGGGAATGAGTTGCCTTAGGAAATGAATTTTAGAGGTATTTAGTGGGGTTTTCTTTGATATATAATTGGATTTTCATGATCATTGAGTTGCCTTCTAACTCTAAAATTATGTGATTCTATGAGATTATCATTATCAAGCATATAAATCAGTGATGGCAAACTTTTTAAAGGGGCAGATGATATCCTCAGGGGCTCATGTAGAGGGGGAAGGGAGCATCTCAGCCCCATGTCCCTCTGGTTTTTCTAGTAACAAACTCTGGTGAACTCTGTGCTGGGGCTATGGCAGGTGTGCCCACAGAGAGGCTCTGAGTGCCTCTTCTGGCACACATGCCATAGGCTTACCATCATGGATATAAATAATTCCCACTACTTTTAAAGGGTCCTATAATATTTTAAGCAAATTCTCCCTTACATCCCTGTTGCTATGTAGACAAGCCAATATCATAATTCTGTTATGAAGAAGGGAGGTTGGCGGAGGCCAAGCTTGTCACAGGATCTGAACCCACTGAATTAAACTGTTATTCCAAGAGCAAAGGTAAGGAACAGGGCTACTGGCTCAGGGCTGGATGGTGTAAGGAAGTGCTATCAGACTCAAACAGAAATGGATCTTATAGTCTTATAGGTGGCATTATAGATAGAGCACTGAATTTGGAATTAGGAAGACCTGAGTTCAAATCCTGCCTATGACACTTATCTTTGTCACTCTGGGCAAGTCATTTTAACCTCTTACAACCTTAGTTTCCTTGTATATAAAATGGAAATAATAGTACTTACCTAAATGAATTGTTGTGAGCATCAAATTGTTGTGAGCAACAAATGATAGTAAAGTGCTATGTAAACCTTAAAGGCTATAAAATGTTATCTGCTGCTACTAACTACTATTAAGTCTAATCCTATTTTGCCCCATCCTATAAATCCTATAAATAGTACTATTAGTGTTACTACTAACAACAACAAGAACTAGTACTACTACTACTACTACTACTACTACTACTACTACTACTACTACTACTACTACTACTACTACTACTACTTCTACTACTGTTGTTATTGAGTTGTTTCAGTCATACCTGATGAGTCCTGACCCCATTTGGAATTTCATGGCAGAGATACTGCATTTGTTTGCCATTTCCTTTTCCAGCTCATTTAAGCTGGAAATACCTTATAGATGAGGAAACTGAGGGAAACAAGGTTAAGTGATTTGCCCAGAGACACACAACAAGTGAGTGTCTCAGACTGGATCTGACCTCAGATCTTCCTGACTCTAGACAGCACTCTATCTACTGTACTACCTGCCTGACCAAACTATCAAAATAATACTTGAGATATTATTAATATTAATATTAATATTAGTACTAATACTACTGCTAATAGTACTGATAGTAATCTACTAGTACTAAATACTAATACTAATCTACTATAAATAGTACTAGTACCACCCTAAAGCCTATAAAATGTTATCTGCTGTTACTATTATTAAACTTAATTCTATTTTTCCCCCTCCTATAAATAGTATCAATAATGTTACTACTAACTACTACTACCACACCACTACTACTATCAATCTTGCTATTACTAGTATTATTACTATCACTCATACTACCACAAATGCTACCACTACAATTAAAGCTATTACTAGTACTAGTAACTAATACTAATTGTACTAGTGGTATTACCACCTATCCTAGTAATATTTTTACTAACACTACTACTTCTACTCTTCTTGTTATTGTGCCCAATTATATCCAATTCTTCTTGACCTCATAGACCATACCATGCCAATACTGTCCATGGAATTTTCTTGGCAAAGATACTGAAAGGGTTTGCCATTTCCTTCTCTAGTGATTAAGGCCAACAGAAGTTAAAGTACTTACTCAAGGTCATATAACTAGTAAGTATCTAAGGTTGGATTTGAATTCAGGTCTTCCAGGTTTCGGGGGCCAGTGTTCTATCTGCTGAGCCACCTAGCTACCCACTTCTAATATCACTTCTACTCTTCTTGTTGTTATTGTTCAGTTGTGTCTGTTATGTTATTCATGACCCTATTTGGGGTTTTCTTGGCAAAGATATTGGAGTGTTTGCCATTTCCTTCTAAAGGTCATTTTATAGAGGAGAAAATTAAGGCAAACAGGGTAAAGTAACTTGTCCAGGGTCACACAGTCAGATCTGGACTCATGAAGATGAATCTTCCTTATTCCAAACCTAGTTCTCTGTACACTGTTCCAAGCCTACTTCACCATACATCTAACAGCCCTAATACTACTTAATTCAGGAATACAGTAACTAATACTACTAATGATCATTATAAAATTATTCTACTTCCACAGAGAAGTAAATAATAAGTATAAAAACCATCCCAGGAAAAAATGAACTAAGGGCTTACATCCCAGGGTGTGAATTTCTTTCCATTTCATTCAATCAATAAGCATTTATTAATAGTTCTATACTGTGCTGGAGATATAACTTTTTTAAAAGGCAGACCTTGCCCTCAAGGAGCTTGCATTCTACTGATAGCAAGACTTCTGATAAGAAAGTATGACTGCTGACACACATCTTCTTCAGGATAAATAAGTAATAAATTACAAATAAGTAATTCACAAATGCTCATGTTTCATCAGGACATCATTCCCTGGCAAGCAAATTAGAATGACAGTACACTAAAGCTAGTTTATTTGCCATTTTAGCCATGAAGGATTTGAACTCAGAACAATCCTTTGTAGGATTCTCCACCCTGCTATCATATAATAGAGTAATCAACTTCAACAGTAAGCTAGTCTTGAAGATATAAAGCCAAAAGCAAAGCAGCCACTGCTCCTAAGAAATTCACATTCCCAGCACTTTTTCAATGGTTATGCTAGAGATTATTTTTTCAAAGGGTTACTTCCTTAGCTCATGCAGATTACAAGCAGACACACATAGACAATAAGAATTCTACTGGATTCATACCTTCATGGCTTTCTTTAACTGCTTTGCATCAAATACAGCTGGTGACGTAATGAGAGCCACCATTAGATATTCAAAATTGCCAGAGAGATCACTCTTCAAGTCATCTTTCAGCTCCTAAAATAATCACCCAAAATGAAACATTTTAAATGCTGGACATTAGTTCTCATGGGTTCTCATTTTCTATAGAAAAAGGTGATTTTTCTCTGCCTTGGGATGGTATGCACACATCCAAACAGCCAACTCACTTGTCAATGCTCAGTAATATTATCTAACATTTGAAGAGTCTCTTTACCTACTCCAAGATCTGGGCTCAGGAACAAAATCTCTGAAGAGAGAGACTTTGTAAAAGTCCTTCTATATTTGGAAAGATTTGGTTTTACTATGGGTCTACCTCATGTAGAAAGACTAAGGTTTTTGTTTTTAGTCTTTTAAAGAATCCTTTTCCTTCCATGATTACTACTTGCTGGTCATGAACCTCTCTCTGATAAAAAGATAGTCATAGGCACCACCACAAGGCAACTGAACTGAGGTAAGGTTTTTTGTGATGATCAAAAATATAACACCAAAGCAATCCAGGCTTTATTTCTGATGGGAGGGAAGAAGTGGGAAGGGGAGTATTATTTCTATTTTGTACTCAACTCTCCTTCTAATAGTGTATTTATGTGAATGTTCTAGGTTTAATGGTTACTGTCCACGTGAGAATTTTTGATATGCTATTACTTCAAATGTTTTTGAGTGAATATGGACTCATAGAATACTGTGAGTTAGAGTAAACTATAACCCACACAAATGATAAGCGTTGTCTTCCCCTTGATTAAGAATTGGCTAAATTAATCAATTTTGATAAAGATATAAATTTAGAAGACATCCTGAGGAACTTAGTCTATCTGCTTGGATCATCCATTATTAAAGGCTACTTCTTCACCTTCCTCAGCCCTCAGACTATCAAGCCCATATGGATACTCAGGTGGCAGGAAGACTGATCCCTGGGTGGTGGTGGTTCCCTTGTCCCTTTGTCTTCCATTTACCGCCTTCCCTGACCCCGTGCCATTCAGACCTAATTAGACAACTCTATTGGAAAGAGCCACAAGATTGGTCTCACTGCTTAGATGAGTTGAGAGTCACCACCTCGAATCCTTCCTGTAACATGTGGAAGACATCATCTTAGGGTTCTTCAGATCTTACTGTTAACCTTAGTCATTCCTATTAACAATCCTAATCCAGGAAGAATTCAGAAAATTTGAAAAGATTTATGTGAAGTATGCAGAACGAGGAAAACAACTGACATGACTGATGAGCAATGCAAATGAAACAACTGAATTAAATAATTATAATCACCAAGCTTGGCCCCTAGGGAAGAAATGAAAAAATGCTCCTCTCCTTTTGCTGGAGAGGCAAGAAACATTTGGGTATTGACAGGCACCACTAGTGTGTCATTTAAATTTGCTAAACTGCTGTTAGTTTTTTGTTTGCTTGTTTTAAAGAAAGCCTCAGTGATTAGGCTGAGACAGCTCTGTTTATAATTGAATCTAATATAACAGTAAAAGATAATGATGAAACTTAAGTCAAATACTATAAAATAAAAAATCGCCCCAACATACAAATACAGGAATTCACAAGGAAAAACCAACAGAATTCCTGAATATAAAATATGCCAACACTATTCCAACACCCATATAATCAATGTATTACACTTTAATTTACATACATCACATTACCTTTTTTTAAAAAACCGTGTATCAGTAGAGACTACTTTCATGTACAATTCCACAACACATTTTATTAAAGAATACACTAAAGATTAAGTGACTTACTAAATGTCACCTAGTTAGTAATGATGGAATGAAGAAAGGGATTCCAATCTCTGGACTCCTAGTCTAATATTTTTTTCCACTTCACATCAAACTTGAAGTTCAGAGACACATTTATTCATTACCTTCCATATAGCATCTGTGATTATCTTTTTACTCACTGTCAATAATTAAGTCTTACCTTTCCAAATGCTACTTGATATTCCTTAGCAATCAACTGCTTCTGTGCATGAGATCTTGTTGTCAGAATGTGGATAAGAGTTTCCTCATTGGTTCCTAATTTTATAAAGAAAAACAACTGTATGAAGCTTTCCCCCAAGCTTGCTAAAGTCTATCTTGAAAACAATGATAATGATTAATGGATTATAACTAATTCAGAAACTTGGGTATTTCCAGTTTAATCTCCAAGTTCTAATCAGGCAAACTTCATCCAGATGTTCACCTATTCAGAGCATAAGCTGAACCACATGCTTTTTTTCTTTGCTCAAGTATAAGTGGGAAAGTCATGTTTGCTTTGAGATAAAGGAGGCATGTCCTATCACAGCATTAGAAAATAAATGATCACTAGGAGGAAAATAAGGTTGCCCTTATCTGTCTAATACAGAAAATTCAGATGCTTCTGGTCTCTTTGATACTGATAAAGGTAATATGAAATGCAGAGAGCCTTGCATACCTATTCCTTGGATTGCCTTCCGGATAGCTTCAGCATCTGCTGATGGGTTAAAGCTTGCATAATCTTGAATGGTCCCTCTGTTCCCAGTCTATGGGAGAAGAAATAAAAATGAAATGTTCTTTTTAGTCCATAAGTGGGTTTTTCATCAACTCTCAACCTGTGCTTATCTCGGATGCTTCTCTTATATTTTTTAGATCAAAACTGTGATTTTTTATCAGTGAAAGGAGCTCCCTTTGAGGTACCCCTATCAAAGCAAAGCAGTACCCACATCGCTACAAAAGAATTAAGAAGTTAAGTAAATTGAGCAATGTTCCACAGCCAGTACACCGCAGAGGAAGATTTTGAACTTAGGTCTTCCTGACTCAGTGCCCAGTTCCCTATCCACTATAATAGTGGTATCAAACTCAAATAAAAATGGGAACCACTAAACCTGTGATGGTGAACCTATGACATTCGTGTCAGCACCGACATGCAGAGCCATTCGCGCCTCAGGGCCCAGGACCCACCACATGCCCACAGTGGCTGTGGCAATGCCCTGGCCTCACTGGAAAGTGGGGGGGAGGGGCACTGCTCCACGCAGAGGCGGGGCGAGCTGCACGCAAGGAGGCTGGGGTGTATGGGGCTCCCGTGGGGGCAGAGACGAGGAGCGTGCACGGGAAAGAGTGCTGGGGGTAGGGCAATTATATAATATCAAAACCAACCAAAGAAACAGATTGACAGATGAAGTTAGTAGCGCTTGCTTGGGCGTGAAGTGTACAAAATACTAACCTTCAATTGAAGATTTAACCAATGAAATTCAGCAACAAAAAAGTCACCAATAGGCAGGTTAGTTAAAGAATTCTCCCTCCCCCTCATTAATCTTAGTTCATGGCACCTCATATAAGTTAAATAATATCAAGATCAATAAAAGAAATGATTGACAGATGAACAAAGAAGTCACTAAGCAGGTAAGTTAAATAATTAGTTTTTGGTTTATTAAATATAGTTATATATTATAATTATACATTTTTGTTATTTAAACTATAAATATCGTGAAATTATGTTTTTTTT
Organism: Monodelphis domestica; assembly: GCF_027887165.1. Classification (NCBI taxonomy): domain Eukaryota; kingdom Metazoa; phylum Chordata; class Mammalia; order Didelphimorphia; family Didelphidae; genus Monodelphis; species Monodelphis domestica. Next base: position 274,053,620 of record NC_077232.1, read on the forward strand.
CCTCGAAGTGACACACCACCCGAGTTTTGCTCAGTTTTTTTGGCGAGTTTTGACCCGCCTAGCTCAAAAGGTTGTACTAAACCTTACATAAAGATGTACCTCTACCTGTAGCATATTGACTCAGAAAAACCACATATTGACCTTCTCTATGTTGTTTTGTATTTTTATTTTCTTGTTAATTATTGGCTAATTACATTTTAGTCTGCTTTCCATCCCATTGAAGAGTTTTAGAGGGTTTGACCTCTTAATTATAGGTGTCCTCTTAAATGTCTTAATCACAATTAAACATTTCTTCAGGGCAATCTGTTTGATGTATCTGCTACCTGTTATGCTGCATGTCTTAGAGTATAAAACATGAATTATATAAGCAAAAGCAGATTTTCATTCTCTTCCTTCTATATGTAATTGAGTTGATCAGAACCCATTTTTAAAAAAAAAAATAATGGATGTGTAGCATCAGCTGAGAAATCCCTTTCCAAGGGATTTGTTGACACTAAATTGTTTGGAATAGCAAATGAGTGAAAAAATGACATGTACACATTTTAAGCACCTTCAGAAACCCAACTTACAAACATATAAACCAGTTGCCTGGAAAAAAAGCACTCAGAAAAGAAAGCAAATTAAATATTTTCAAGTTTCTTAAAAGTTTACTGCTCATCTCTGAAAAGAGCAAACAATTTCAAGAAGCAATAGTGAAATGGAGGCCCATTCCAGGCATGGAATCTACAAAAGTACAAAAATTCTACAAAAGTACAAAAGTGGGAGATGGCTAGTTCATTTATGTATAAAGAACAGTTAGGTCAATGGTTTCACTAAATGACTTTATAGTATAATGATTTTACTCAATGAATTTTTTTTCTCAAAATATTGTCAATTAGGCAGTATTATATCATCTGTACTTAGTTGTTGTGGTTTTTTAGTCATTTTAGTTGTGACTGACTTTTTGTGACCCCATTTGGGTTTTTCTTGGCAGAAATACTGGAATGATTTACTATTTCCTTCTCCAGCTCATTTTACAGATGAGGAACTGAGGCAAACAGGGATAAGTGACTTGCCCACAGTCACATAGTAAGTGTCTGAGGTTCAAATCTGAACTCACAAAGATGAGTTTTCCTGACTCCAGGTCTGGCAATCTATCTACTGCACCACCTACTTGCCATATTTACTTATACAACCCTTTTTGTCACTATTTAATGTGTTACAGAAAAGAACAAACAAAATTTTTAAATGTAATTTTAAATAGGATACTGTTAATGTGGAAGCTCCCTCCCTCTTTGCAGGAGTGGCAGGCTACAGCTATTGAATACTGTATATATTCTCAGATTTGGATGGTGTAATGTTTGGTTTGGCTAAAATTCTTTTTTCTTATTTTAACTATACTTTTGTTATAAGGAATATCTGACTAGAAGAGGGAGATGTATTTGCAAATGAAGGAGATAAATATATCAATGAAATTTTTGAAAAAGAAAAACAGGACTCTAAAAAGGTAAAACAAAAATACCCACTTGGTGGGTTTTCTCCATTCTTCATTCCCTCTTCATAGTTTGGCTGTTCCTTCATTATCATAATATAGTTTCTTTTTAAGCTATTATGGATGGGACTTCTCTTTTTTATCGTTCTCTAAGGTTGACTGTTGTCTTGTATTAACATGACTTCATTTGGTCTCTCCTCAAGCGCTTAATATAATTTCTGTGAAAGGCTATTATCTTGTCATTTCAAAGTGAATGGAGAATTAATGTTCCCACAAAGACAAAAATGGGATCTATGTCTGCTCAGTCAATAGATTAAATTGAGCAATCTGTTTCAATACAATATAACTGATGAAAAACCCCAAGCACTCAAAATACAGAATTTTAGATACTGAGGTAATTATAATCATTCAACAACTGTCTGTCAAGGTGCTCTGAACAGAGAACAAGCAAAAGACTGGCATTGCCAATAAAATCAATATGAAACTCTCACAGTGGTGCCTCATACATTGCTATATCTCTCCTTTGATGATTTCCTACAATCTCCTGGCTCTTGGGTGGTTAGCTTGCCCCTCCATCTGCATGACTCAGTCATTTGCTATTTAACTAGTACAGAATGCCACTTGATTTGTGGAAACAAAGTCATTGTCAGCTTTTGTTTACTGGAAAATTACACGAGCAAAGCTTCTCTTGCATTCTTCCTATTTACTCTTCTTTGCCACATGCATAAGAGTATACAGAGCTAGAGAAAGAAATCACAGCAATTGGTTTTTGCTACTTGTTAGCAGTTCTGAGATCTGCCTTCCATGGGCCTAACACATTATTGTGTCCTCTTCCAAAAAATGAAAAGGTAATGACTATTAATTGACTTCTTATGTGGAAAGAACCTTTTAATACCACCAAAACTTCAGTTAAAGTTCCCCACTATTGAATCATTCCCTCTCCTGGTGTGATGAAAGAGAAGTTTTGCAGGACTTGTGGACCAAGATGCAAAAGCATCTCTGTGTGTGGCATCCCTCAGAATTTCTCTGATCTACATCCATTACCAATAAGCAGGTTCAGGTCCCTGTAGCAGCCTCTCTAGTCACAGCCAGCCATAGAACAACAGTCATTGTGAAGTAACAGGTTCCCCTCAGTTTATCCTCTCTATTCATCAGTAGTAGTTTCTGTCAGTTTATCCTCTCTAGTTCAACAAGTAAAAGTTTCCTCAGTTACATTTCTTTGTTACAATTGGCACCCCAAGTCTGACAATACCCAACAATCCCACATGCAGGAAAGATAGTAAAGATGTTCAAACAGGTAGTTTTTGGAGTGATGATCATAGCAGCCATCGCATGCTTTTGGGTTTACCATATTCTTTACAGCAAACTGACTCAAATGGTAGTAGAGACCGTGGATTGTGTAGAAAACTTGACAATGACTGTGTTACAATTACCTTTCCAAAATGAATTAGTTCTATGGAAAGTCCTGGCACAAGTATATATACTATTCATAGCTGTATTGCAGACTTTAACCCAAGTAAGGAAAGTTTACAGATTCATAGTTCCCCTAAAGGCAGAGAAGGTTATGGCCATTGATAATGACTTGGACAAGATGATCAAGGCAATGTTTCAACAACTCATTAAAGAAAAGGGTTTAGATCTAGTTATGGGCAAGGACAATGGGCAAACTGAGGAAGCACTTCAGGAAACTGAAGGTAGCAATGAAAATGAGAACCAGGCTGCTAGTGCCCCTGAGAAAATATGTCCATTGAAGGAAGTCACCAAGCTAACAACTAATGCTGGTGCTATGCACACTAAGGCCCATAGACAATTCACTCCACAAGAACTTGAGTCTGTTAAACGTTGATTTCCAAAATTTGTGGACAATCCTTTTAAGGCCTATAAGGAGCTTAAATGGGCATTCAGGATCTTCGATTTTGATTTTGAAGATATTGATTTCCTTTTATCAGAATTATTCAGTTCCCATGAAAAAAGGAAATTTGTGGAGACAACTAGATCTGAGACCAATTTAACAAGCTGGCTTACTCCAGATCAAAGGGAGGATTTAGATTTTGCCAATCCAACCTGTATGTCTTACCTCAAATGGTGCAGTGAGGATTTGCTCCAAGCAATTAAGCAATGCTGTTCCAAACCTGGTGCATGGTCCAAATTTGAAAAGGTTAGGCTGGAAAAAAGGGAACATCCTGCCACATACATAGACCATCTGTCAGAAATGGCAGAGGCAATCTTAGGTGTAGAAACAGACAATGAAGAGACAGCTGGCCATGTACGTAGACAGTTTCTGAGGGGATACACACCAAATTTGAGGACATTTTTTAAAAACTATTTCCCAAAGTATGATTCAGTTTCCCTAATTGAATTAAGAGAGGCTGCAGGTTACCTATTTGAAAATAGCTCAGATCGGTGCAAGGAAGTTCAAGACATTAAGGAAAAGTTAGAGAGGACTGAAAAGGATTTGAAGCAGAAGGAAATTGAGGAAATCAAAAACCTAAACACAGTAAAGACATACACAAAATCTGTTTCACAAAAAACCTAGTTACCAGGCAAGATCAGTGCAAAAAGAAACTAGGGAGTGTTTCTTTTGCCACCGAAAAGGGCACTTGATTAGAGACTATTTCTTAAAGAAGAAACAGGAGGGTTATAACAAAGAAAAACATAATGCAGGAACTAGGTACAAGAAATCCACTTGCTGTTCACACTGCAAGTTGAAGTCATCATAACAAGCTCCTGATTTGAGGGAAATGCAGAAGGCAATAGAAAGTGGAGCTAAGCCAAAATATTCAGGAGATGATTATAAAGCAATTATGAAGCCAGGCACTTGGAGATAGAAGAAGAAATTGTGAGCAAGAGGCTGCAGATAAAAATAATAGTAAAATGTTGGGAAATAGTATGAAATTGGTGCAAGGAAGTGATTCTGTGAATGATAGCCATTGCAATAAAGCAAGAGAAAGGCAGAGCCAGATTAAAGAGTCAGAAACAGAAATTAATGAAATAACATCTCAAATTGCAAATGAGATGAAAGACTTTGATAAGACCTATATAATAACCACACAGGAAAAATCTGTAAAGGAAATCAAATCATTCCTTGAAAACTTTTTCCAGTGTAGAGTGGATAATGGGATTCAATTATATAAAAGAAAAAGAAAGAAAGAGTCACATGAACTCAAGAAAAAGTTAGTGACAGATTCAGAGACCCATAATTTCAATTCCCTAAAGGTTACTGTTGATAAAGATGACAAGTCTCTAAAAACATTCACAGAAATCCCACCTAATGCAGTTAATTCTGTCAATAGATTTATGGCAGAGGTACTCTTTGTAAATGCATCTAGTTTGAATCCAGATGCTAGTACCTTCCATCCAGCAGTGAGTGATATGGATAAGAAAAAACAAACTGATAATGAAGCTGACATTGCTTTTGAAAACAAAGATTATCATATTCAAAGAAGTGGAGGTGACATATCAGTTAAATTTGAATCTGAGGATGGAATGGCAGACTTAGTAACAACCAAGGATTCAGTTAGTGCCAATGTTCTATGGGGCACAGGGGTATCTAGCCAGAGCAACTGCCATGGTTTAGTTTCATGTTCCACTGAAGACTTCATTGGGAATGAATCAAATCAAGAAGAATTAACTGGGTTAAATAAGCACCTGGAAGAGGGTAGCAAGGGTATAGGCAATGGGTCATTGGTCATGAACACCTTGGCTACTAAACCAGAAACGGATACATGTTGTTATGGGGGGCAACATGAAGACACACATCCTATTACTGATGGTGCAGGGGGAAATGCAGAAGTACAAACCTTATTCCCAGAAGAAAATACTTTAGAGGGAAAGATTCCTATCTCTACACAGTCAAGTGGGAAAGAAGATAAACATAAAACCCAGACTAGTGTTACAGTAGGATCTATGATTATTAACAGTGAAGATCTGCATAACCTCATATCATCTAGTTTACCAATTCAAAATGACATTCAAAAGCTTAGCAGTGAGAAACAAAAAGAAACTGATTTGAGTAACACAGAAGCTGGTGACAAAGGCTTAGATCACAATGCAAAGCCAGAGTTACCAACATCTGACAAGAGTTACAAGGCATTGAACAAGATCCAAATAACATAGCAATTGGACTGAGTGAATCAGATTCTGACACTGAATCTGAAGGGATACCAGAAGGTGTAATTATAATGACTGAAAATGATGTAGAACAAATGCCATATCAATTTTATAAGCTTTATGAAGAGGTAGACGAAGAAGGGGATGCGTGGGACACAAGTGAAAAGATAGAATACCTAGAACCAGTGCAAATAAATTCATACCAATACAATAATGAGGAGTTATTCTATGGGCACAGAACAAGCAGTATACCACTGGAAAAAAAATTATGCAAGCTTAGGGGTTGATAATGAAAATGATTTCATAGACAAGTTGAATTGCATGGCATATATTTATACAGATTCTGAATGGGAAGGTGAATATTAAGAAACATTTTGTGAACTGGAGAAGGAGATACAGATACCAAATTTCATTTCTAGTCTCTAATTTCAAATATATGACAAGTACCATTCAAGCTGTAACAGTGAAACCAAGATTAGTTGAAGTTACATAGGGTAACATTCTACACTAAAACTTATGTGAATGAAGACTAGTCTTGGGATAGCAAAGGAAATAAGTTATTCCAGCAAGAGAAGAACCAGTAATTCAACAAGAACATTCCTAAACTTGTAGTAAAGTTCAACTTCATAACTAGGACAGACACAAACATCTAGAATGCTGGAGAAGCATGAATTCACATTGGTTGAATCTGTGATAACATGACTTCAACAGAAAGTTGTAGATGAGAACTGAAAGAGGTTATCCATATCTCTCAATCTTAATCCTGAAACAGTCTATACCAGGGGAAGGAAGGGAGAGAGGGTATGCCATGAAGATATTATTTCACAGTTTCAGATATCTCACTAGACATAACAATGTCTTCAGTGACGATGCATATACTGATGACATCTAAGAAAAAAGTCCTAGTTGTGAACAGCAACAAATAGCCCAAAAAAAGAAAGCAATAAGAAGCCTGATGAATGTAAGCCTACTGAGAACAAAGGAAAGCACTGGAGAGTACTGCCACTACAATTCAATACAAAGAGTCCTGCACAAATTGAATTGATTAAAGTAGAGCAAAGCACCTTTAAACTTGAAGTATATAGTACAGTCTCTGAAGAAATGCAGCCATTAACACAGAAAACAAAGAAACAAAGCCTCGAAGTAAAATATAAAATTAGTCTCTGTCTAACATAGTAACAAATCAAAAAGAACTATCTCCAAGTAATACATACAATAGCCATTCAAACACTACATACAGTAACCATATGATAGACCTCCTTGATGACAAAAAAAGAAAACTTGAAAACTATACTCTTAGGCATAACACATACACACATGCAAGAAGAAATACACACAAGTTAATCTAACTTGTAAGCATGAAGAGATACAAATGCAAAAGCTAACCCACATGCATGAAGAAAGATTAATACATTCTGGCACTCACGAAGATTTCAACTCACTTCCATGCAAAAGTAACTTTTCACTCATACTGGCACACATATGTAAAAAACCTAACTGGCACACATGTTCGTGGATTGTTCATGTGTTCCTGGGTTCCTGATTGTTGCAGCAGATCCTAATTTGAGGAACACTAGTCTTCAATCAAGTCTGGATGATGGAGAATGACATGTAGACCAGACGAAGGACCAGAGTGGGAAGGAAGAGAATTTCTTCAAGCAACGTGAATGGACATGGAAGAACTTTGGAACTGTGAAATTTGGAACTTTTGGCCATGAAGATTATGTAACCAAGTATTGTACATGTGAACATCACATATATATTTGCACGCATATCCTACATAGCAAAGAAACATCATTTGTGGAATGGGTAAGTATATAACATGCACAACAACAAATGAACACAGTGACAAAACTTTCTGTGAGAAATTCAATCAGACAAGGTTTTCTTTTCTGCATGAGTTTGCACAGAAATCCACAAGGATGTACATATGTAAATTAATATGTACACATGTAATTACTAAATTAACTAATATGCTAACTTTTAGAGTAAGTTCATTAATAGTCTAATTACTAACCATAGTAATAGCCTAGTGAGTTGGTCTAAGGCTTAGGAAATAGAGACATAGAAGTTCTATGGTAGAGAAGTTAGATTGTATTATGATTGTAGGTTATTATGTATTATGACTGTAGATTTGTTAGTGTTAGAAATTTTTCTTAGTGATTTTATAGACATTAGGAATTAGAATATTTGCATGTTCAATATGTTAGTGACATTGTTGTAATGATTTGGAAAGTGTTACTTGTTTTATTATGGAAATTATGTTCATGTACTCCCACTACCTAAACCATTTTCCTATGACCCATTCTTAGCTTAGTACTTAGATAGATAGAACAGCTAAGATGAGTTTAGGGTTTGTTATTGGGGGGGGGGGGGTAAGAGTATATTTCAGATAGCAAAGAGTTAAGATAGAATTGTTATTAATGAGGTAAGTGTCATGAAAATAAAATACAGGTTGCATTTTGTGGCTAATAAAAAGGGGGGATTGTGATAGAGACATGAGAGAGAAGTTTTGCAGGACTTGTGGACCAAGATGCAAAAGACAAGATTCCAACGGAATGTCCCCAGGAGGGGCAGTTGGGGGTTGGCTGTCCACACTCTGAGAGGAGAAACTTTTCCTTGGAGGTTTGAAGCTAGCTTAAAGGACCCCGGGGGTGGGGGGGCTGACTTGGCTTTTGAACTTGGTCTCTGGCTCTGAGCAGTGGAAGCTGATCAGTGGAGAAGCTTTTGAGTTGGTAATCTATAAGAGAGTTGAGCTGGCCAAGAGAAACTTAGAGACTTTGGACTTTGTTTCTTTCTGAGGATAAGCTGAGTGATCTGACTGATTTGTGAAGAAGATTTTGAACTGCTGTTGTCCTCCATCTTCATAACTGTCTAAGAGTTACCCTTGTGACTCCCCAAACCCTCACTTTTACCTCATTTAGATTAGGGAAATTCCTCATCCCTCTTACCTCAGTTTCTCCTCCTGTTATCCCAATAAACCCTTTGACTGAGAAAGCAAACTAGAGTATCTTTATACTCAGGAGGGAGGGAAGGAGCCAAAGGCTTCAAGGAAGATTGGGGAGGTGAGGGAGGCAAGGGAGGGAGTGAGGGAAGAAGGAGGTTAGGAAATAGATTGATCCATCAGCAATCAGTAGGGATCAATAGGCAAACCCCAGAGTAAATCCCAGGGCAGTCCCTTATAAGCAGTGTCCCCTGTGTACCAGCATCTGTGTGTGTGTGGCATCCCTCCATTAACAATAATCAGGTTCAGGTTCCCTCAGCAGTTCTCTCTAGTCACAGCCAGCCAGAGAACAACAGTCATTGTAAAGAAACAGTTTCCCCTCAGGTTACTTCTCCATTTCAATCAGTAATAGTTTTCCTCAGTTTACTCTTTATTACACTGGTTGCTTGATACAACCAGGGAGGCAGAACTGATAGGGGAAAATAGGGGGGCAAAAAGGGAGCAGTTTTACCAGTATCCCCCAAAATCTTTTCCCTTCTATAGCTGCTTTTAGGTAATAGATAAAAACAGGGAAGATTCGGAGTCTTTGGACTGGCATCCCTAACCTGGAAACTATACTGTATTAATAGGAGAAAAAAGAAGCCACCATAAGAGCAATATAGAATCTGGGAGGTCTGGTGCTCCTGGTTAGCTTTTCTTAGGCATCTTTGTTTCCTTGTATCCTTGGGTAAATCTTATGCAACAGAAAATAGTGCAAGCAGGTTGAAGTCTGGGACACAGAAAACTCTTAGTCGTTTGGGTAATGATAACCTTATGTCATGAGCTCCATCTCTTACAAAATCTCCTGAACCCATCCCTCTTCTTTCAAGCATACCCATTCTCAAAGGTTCCAGGACCATATTGCTCAATAATGTGGCCACACTCTTACCCACTCTCATAACTCTGCCCAAAGCAGAAGTCTTACACAGAAAGCTATGTGCCTGGATTTTCTTAGTGAATACAAGGGAAAGAGCTCCCAGCAAGGCCTGGAACAAGATGCTCACTAGCTTAGCCTCTCTGATTCCAGAAACAGGGCATCAATCTAGCTTGAACTAAGGAGAGAACATGCAGTTACCTGCAAGATTGATCTGCAGCTGTGTTCAAGGGCAAGGACTGGGCCTTGTAAGGAGTAGGCACAGAAGGCAGCCAGGAGCTATGTCACTCTAACTCCACAGCTGGGCTATAGATTCAGTACAGACTGAGGAAGGGACCATATGGGGCTGACCTAAATCCATGTGCCAGGGCAAGGAACAGTCCTGGATCCAGCACAGATCTAGCCTTAAGTTATGTGCAGGGCAAGGTTCATGCTGAGAATTACCTGTATGGCCCAACCTAGAGGGGAAGGTCCCAAATTTAACACTCAGGCTGTCTCTGAAGAACCAGGGTAGAGAGTACAAGGTAGGGTAGTATTCATTTCTGTTACTCTGAGTTTGCAGATCTTTCCAGCTGGAGCTCTAACCAGAGGCAAGCCTATAGTTGGATTACCTGGACTCAAAATGGAGTCAGATTACAAAGATCAAACCAAGAAACCAAACATATCACATTGATCATACACTGTGACCAGGGAGGATTCATACCAGGAATGCAGGGCTAGTTCAATATTGGGAAAATTACAAGTGTAATTGACTATATAAATAATTTAAAAATCTGATTATATCAATAGATGGGGGAAAGGCTTTTGACAAAATACAACATGTATTTTTATTAAAAACACTAGAAAGTATGGGCATGAATGGAGTCTTTCTTTTTTTTTTTTTATTAAATCCCTTACTTTCCATCTCGTATTGGCTCCAAGGCAGAAGAGTGGTAAGGGCCAGGCAATGGGGGTTAAGTGAATTGCCCAGGGTCACACAGCTGGGAAGTGTCTGAGGCCAGATTTGAACCTAGGACCTCCCGTCTCTATACCTGGCTCTCAATCCACTGAGCTACCCAGCTGCCCCCTGGAGTCTTTCTTAAGTGGTATCATTCTAAAACCAGGGTCAAGTATCATCTGTAACAGGGATAAACTAGAAGCCTTTCCAGTAAGATCAGGGATTATAAACAAGGATTATTCAGCATTGTATTAGAAATACTAACTATAGCAAAAAGATAATTTAAAAAACTGAAAGAATAAAAACAAGCAACAAAGAAACAAAACTATTAATCTTTACAGATGATATGGTGGTATAATTAGAGAATGCTAGAGAATCAGCTGAAAATGAACAACTTTAGGAAAGTTGCAGGGCATAAATAACACAAACCCATAGAAATCAACATTTCTATAAAATACCAACAAAATCTAGCAGGAAAGGATAGAAGGAAAAATTCAATTTAAAATAAAGACAATAAAAAACACTTGGAAGTCTATCTGCCAAAACAAATGCAGAAAATATGAAGATAATTATACTTTTTCATACAATAAAAGCAGATTTAAACAACTGGAAAAATATTACTTCATCATGGGAAGGCCAAGTTAATGGAAAAAGGCAATACTGTATAAGTTAATACATTCAGTGTGATACCATGCTCTGCTTTGGCCATGGAATGAGATGGGTAAAGTGATGGTGTAATCTGGTTAACAGCAAATACTGAGAAAGGAATGGAATGGCAGGTGCTTATGGGGGACCACCTTCCCCAATTCCCTAGTACTACTTATCCTTTAGCCTGACATCTGCTACCTCCTCCTTATCTTCTCTGCACTCCCTTTCCCAACTCATAAGCTATACCCAAATATACTCATTTCAATAAACTATTGGTAAAAGAAGGGAAAAAATCCAACACTATGACAATCAAACTATGAAAGAATTATTTTATATGCTAGAAAAAATAACAAAAATCATCTGGAATAACAAAAATCATCTGGAAGAACAAAAGGCTAGGGATATCAAGACAATCAATGAAAAAATGTGAAGGAAAGCAGCCTAATGGTACCATATTTCATACTATATAGTACAAAGCAATAGTCATAAAAATAATCTTAAACTGGCTAAGAAATACAGTGGTGCATGAGTGCTTAAGTATACAATACAAAGTAATAAATGACCATAATAATCTAGTGTTTGATAAGCCCAAAGACACAGCTTTGGGGGCAAAAACTCATTATTGAGCAAAATTTTATGAGAAAACTAGAAAGCAGAAACTAGGCATAGACCAACGTCTCACACAATATATAAAAATAAAGTTAAAATGGATAAATAATTTAGACATTAAAATATATCATAAGTAAATTAAAAGAGCATGGAAAAAGGTGCCTGTCAAATTTATGCATAAGGGAAGAATTTATGACTAAACAAGAGATAAAGAGGATCATAGAAAGAAATATGGATAATTTTTCTTACATCAAATTAAAAAAGGGTTTATACAAACAAAGCGAATGTAGCCAAAATTAGAAGGAAAGCAGGAAAATGGAGGAAAAATTTATATCATGTTTCTCTGATAAAGGCAAAATCTATAAAAGCCATTCTCAGTTGATAGTCAAAGGATATGAACAGTTTTCAGAAGAAGAAATCAAAGCTATTAATCATTACATTAAAAAATATTCTATATTACTACTGATTAGAGAAATACAAAGAAAAATAACTCTGAGGTACCACCTCCCAGATTAGTTAGCATGACAGGAAAGGAAATTACAAATGTTGGAGAGGATGTGGAAAAATTGGGACACTAATGCACTATTTGTGAATTGTGAATGGAATTGGAGCGCAATTTGGATCCACTCCCAAAGGATTATAAAATTCTGCATACCCTTTAGCCTAGTAATACTGATACTAGGTCTATTTCCAAAAGAGACCAAAGAAAAAGGGAAAGGACTCCCATGCATAAAAATATTTCTAGTAGCTTTTTTTTGTGTTGGAACTAATTGGAAATTGAAGGTTTGCCCATCAACAAGATGGCATGACTGAATGAATGAATGAGTAATGATATATTATTGTGATGGACTACTATTTTGCTATAAGAAATGATGAGCAAGATGCTTCTGAAAAATCTGTGAAGACTTATGATGAAAATGAACTGATGAAAAATGAAATGAAGATAATCATGAGAACACTGTACACAGTAACAATAATAGCCATATTGTAACTATGATCAACTCTGAAAGACTTATCTATTCTGATCAAGACAATGATCCAAGACAATTCCAAAGGACTCTTGAAGAAAAATGCAATCCATTTCTAGAGAGAGAAGTGTAATGAACTCTGAGTGTAGAATGTAGCATACATTTTCATATTTATTTTTCTTGGTTATATGTGCATATGTTCTTTTACAACATGACTAATATGAAAGTTTTTCATGACTTCACATGTTTAATCAATGTCATATTTCTTGCCTTCTTTTTTTTTTCAGTTAATCAATAAGCATTTATTAGGTGCCTATGATGTATCAGGAAATCTGCTAGGGATATAATACAATGAATGAAACCATTTCTGCTCTCAAGGACCTTATATTCTATTAGTTTAAATCAGTCCCCCTTGTATTTCCCTTTCTACCCCCCTCCCTTCTTATTCCCTCCCTTATTTTCCCCTGCAGTCTTTTTAAAAATCCCCCCCACCCTCTCCCTCCCTTGTACTGCTTCCCTCCCCACCAGTCTGGTTTTTATCCTTCTACTCCCCTATAGGGTACAAATCTATTCTCTTCCCCAATGGATTGGATTGTTCTTCCCTCTTTGGGTCAGTTTCAAAGTACGTAAGAGTTGAGTATTTCCTATCTCCAACCTCTTTACCCTTCCAGTGTATCGATGTTCTCCCCCCTCCCACCATGAGCTTCTTTGTGACATATAAATTTACCCCCATTTGTTTCTTTTCCCATTTCTTTTAGTCATAACCTCTTTTCTTTTTTAGCTTTAGTCATGTATATATATATATATACATACACATGTATATGTATTTATGCATGCATATATCTATATACCTATTTATGTCTTGTCCTTTCATCCTATACAGTTTGTCACTGTTCCCTCTGAGGGTAGTTCTTCTAGCTGCTTAGGTGATAGCAACAGTTTTTAAGAGTTGCCAATGACCTCTTTTCTTATAGGGATACATATCATTTTAACTTATTGAGTCTCTTAAAAAAAACTTTTTTGTTGTTGTTGTTTTTCCCCTCTTTTTTAATTACCTTTTGATGATTCTCTGGAGTTCTGTGGTTGGACTTCGAATTTTCTGTTCAGGTCTGGTCTTTTATTTATGAATGCTTGGAACTCTTCAGTTGTGTTAAATGACCATACTTTCCCCTGTAAGAATATAGTCAGTTTTGATGGGTATTTTATTCTTGGCTGTAGGCCTAGTTCCCTTGCTTTCCAGAATATCATATTCCATGCCTTTCGGTCCTTCAGTGTGGATGCAGACAGATCCTGTGTTATCCTCACCATGTTTCCATGGTATCTGAATGGTTTCTTCTTGGCAGCTTGTAATACCTGTTCTTTTATCTGATTGTTTTTGAATTTGGCTATAACATTTCTTGTTGTCAGTTGGGGATTAAATACAGGGGGTGATCTGTGGATTCTTTCAATCTCCACTTTCCCCTCTTGTTCTAGGATTTCGGGACAGTTTTCCTGGATAATTTCCTCTAGTATTATGTCCAGGCTTTTTCTTTTGTCGTGGTCTTCTGGTAGTCCAATTATTCTTAAATTGTCTCTTCTTGAACGATTTTCTAAATCGTCTGTTTTGTGAATGAGATGCTTCACATTTTCCTCAATTTTTTCATTCTTTTTGTTTTGTTTTATAGTGTCCTGCTACCTTGTGAGGTCACTTGATTCTAGTTGTTTTACTCAGGTTCTTAAAGATTGGATTTCATCTTTGGCTTTTTGGTCGTCTTTTTCCTTCTGGTCTGAGTTTCTTTGAAGATTGTCTTTCATCCTCTTTATCTCGTCTTTCATCTCCTTTGCCTCATTTTCCAGCTGGATGATTTTGGCTTTCAGGACACTATTTTCTTGTTTTAGTTCAAGTGCCTCTGTTTCCAGATGACTTATCTTAATTTTTAAGTTCTTTTCCCAATTGTCTTCAGCCTCTCTTACTTGCGTTTTGAGTTCTTCCACAGCCTGTATCCAATTCACTGGGATTTCTGGTTTATCGTTTGCTGATCTCTCCCCCTCTGTTCCATTTGGTGAGTAGTAGCTGTCTATTGTAGTTTCTTTCTTCTGTTTCTGTTGTTTGTTCAAATTCACCCCTTCTTTCCTCCCCATATTTGTCTGTGCTCTTATTCCTCTCATTTTTTTGTTTTTTAGGGACTTCTATCAGTCTCCCCTCTTGGAGCTTTAACAGCGGATCTCTTGGTGTAATCTCTGAGGGAGGGTTGTTGGGGTTTGAGCTTTCCTGTCCTCTGGAGGCTTTTGATTGGCTTAAAGTCCAGCAGTCAATGAGGATGGATGGAGAGCCTGGGCTTCCCTGTGTTCTGGAGACTTTTGATGGGATTGAGTTCAGCTTAGTTGGGCTGGGTTTACTCTGAGTTTTAAACTTCCTGGACGGCTGGAGCAGATATGGAGGATCTCTAAAGCTCTGGCCAGGCTGCCAGGTCTATGCTCCTTCTAGGCTGCCATCTTGACTTCGCCTCTAGGTTTCTGTTTTTTTCAGAAGATCCAGCCCTCTAAGGGGTGGCTTGCCTGGACTCTGATGGCTCCTGATGGGATTAGGTTCAGGTGGTGTGGGCCGAAAGATCCCGGAGCCAAAAAAAAGAAGAAAAAGAAAAGCAGCAACCTCCTCTTCCACAGTCTGTGTTGAGTGCCCAGAAACTGGCCCGGGTTACTTTCAAAGTAAGCTCTTTGGAGCAACCCCTTTGCCAGACCTGAGTTTTCTGTCCTTTCAGTAGCTTTGAGAGCTCCTGATGGGATTGGGTTCAGTGCCCTAAAGCTGGGACCTCCCTTGAGACTCAGATGGAAGGACCCAGCCAGGGGGTTACCTGCTTCCCCCTTCTCTCTATGTTTCCCTGCCGTCTGTGTTGGGTGCCCCGGAGACTGGCTCAGGTTGCTTTCAAGGTGAGTCCTCAGAGCCCTGAGGTTCCCGCTGCTGCCTTGGGCTCAGCACTCTGGGTTGGGGGGGATGGGTCCTGGGACCTTCTTTCTGTCTACCCCTTAGATCCGAGTGATCTAGGGTTCTGGCTTTTGTGGTGTGGTACCTTTTGATCCAGGTCCAGGAGGAGGTTTCCCCAGGTCTATCCTGTTGTTCAGCTTGAATTTCGGTGGCCTAGGAGCACTCTGTTTGCGATCGGTAAGGAAGGGTTTCCAAGGTCTGAACTTTGGCTCATTTCTTGCCTTCTTAAGGGATAAAAAGGGAAAGAATTTGGAATTCAAAATGTTGTTAAATGAATAGTAAAATGTTTTAGTGCAATTCTGAGGTATTTAACAAAATATATATGTAATATGTATGTATGTATTTATATATATGTATGTATGTATGTATACATATATATACATATGTATATATATGTATATATGTATATATATATGTATACATACATACATACATATATATAAAGATCAAACCAAAGAGCAGTGACTTTATCTTAATCATACAATTTTGAGAACATTGAAGGTGTACAAGTCCTTAGCTGGAGCTGCTCTAGAGATATTTGAAGAACATAGTACTGAATACCTAAAGAAAGGAGAGACAGGAGCTCAGAGAATACAAATTAAGCCCAAAGGATGCCTCAATATTCACTCCAGAAGTGCATGGAGCCTGACCATAATACAGTTTTAATTTAGGACACAATCAAAAAAAATTTGCCTAGCAAAACAATCCTAGAGGGGAAAATGGACCTTTGTTGGAATAAAAAACTCCCTGATTCATGATGAAAAGATCCAGAGTTGAGTAGAAACTTTCAAATAGAGGACTCAAGAAAAGCATTAAAAAGTTAATATGAGGGAACATAGGAGCTGATACAAGTGCCCCACAGGTACCTAAGATTATTAGAGATCATATAGATCAATTCAATATTTTGATGATTTAGTTATGTTTTAATGATCTTAAAAGAAAAAAATGAAGGGGAAAGGAAAACTCTAGAGAAGAAAAGGTGGGAAAAGACAGGAAAAACCTTATTTTTTTATAACTAGAGGCACAAGAAGAAAACTATGTAGAGGGGGTGAAGAGTAGATGATACTTGAACCTCACTTTCAGCTGATCTATCAAAGAAGGATCTCTCTCTCTCTTTCTCTCTCTCTCTCTCTCTCTCTCACACACACACACACACACACACACACACACACACACATACACACACACACATTTAGTTCCTCTAGACACTTACAAAACTTGAAAACTTGTGTGCAGCTAGTTGGCTCAATGGATTGAAAGCCAAGCCTAGAGACTGGGTTCAAATGTGACCTCAGAAATTTTCTAGCTGGGTGACCCTGGGCAAATCATTTAACTCCCATTGTCTAACCATTACCACTCTTCTGCCTTGAAACCATAAGGGTTAAAAAAATCCTTTACAATATATTAGGGAATAAAAGCCCCATTAGCAAATTCAGAAAAACAGAATTATTAACCACCCTTTTTTGTGACGACAATGCATGGATTCCATCTGTAGATAACCTGCTTCCAGATACATATATTCAATCAATCCAGGGGAATGTACCTGTTATTGGCCTTTACTATCTTAGAGTATACCTGGAACAAGATTATCACCTATCATGTTCTGAGAATACCTATCAATCAAATCTCCCTCCTCATAGTTGCCCAGTGGAGACCAAAGCAAGTTGTTATTATTGCCTTCATCTGTCAGTTAATTTCAATCTCCAGATCCAGACTTGAAGCTTTCATTCTCTTTCTTGAGTCTACATTAGGAAATTTATACTCACTGAATCCAACTAACATTTAGATATATTTTGCTTTTTTCTTCAAAATTTTCACATTAATATTCATTGCAGATATATTCTTTTTGTTTTGATCCTGATTTATGTAATAAGACTACAATTATAACATAAAAAGAATCTGGTAGGATTCCAACCTCTATTTTTACAAATAATTTATATAATATCTGAATTGAATTAATTGTTCCTTGATATTTTAATGTCATTGGAGAAAGATATCACAAGAAGGAACTGTACAGTGTACATAACTTCCATGGAGTTATATGCTTAATTTCATCCATATACATCAAAGGATTATTAATAAAGCATTTTGTTTTTATTTGTTCTTTAACTTGGAAGTAATTATTTAGTTCTGCTTAGAGAGAACTTAATGGATTTAAGTCTAAGGTGACCATGGATTTAAGGCAGAACCATAATGGACTTAAATTGACTTTATGAAAAAATTTTTTAAAAGGAATTTTGCTGGCATTTTTGTTAGTGGTGTGTTTTAAATAGAAGTTTTCCAGTGGAAAGGTGAATATATATATTCACCTTTAATATAGTTAATCACAGTTAATATATATATATATATATATATATATATATAAAGTGATTTACACATACTGATTTATTCTATCCCTGAGAAGTAGGTGCTATAATTATCACCTTTATTTTACAGATGAGAAAACTGAGGACATAGCACAGTTAAGTGATTTACCCAGAGTCATACAAGTTAGGGGATCTCTGAGGGAGGAGTTGAATTCAGGTATTCCTGACCCCAACTCATTTTAATGCAGCACTTTATCCATCAACCACTCTATCTACAACTGTCTTAAATAAGCTGAATTATTCCTTATTTAGAGTTACAGAATCAGAGAATCTTGTTCCAATTTTGTTGATGAAGTTGATAAGACTTGGGAAAGCTAAATAAGTGAATGAAAAACTATCTATCTCCACTCCCATTTCAGAGTTTTTTCTACAGTGCCAAATTGGCTACAAAAAATGTTAGAAACATTTGCAATAAATAACCAAAAAAAGTTAATGGTAAAAGGTCATTTCCTAACTTTTGCCCCCGGGGAAAACAAACAAACAACCATGCAATAAATGATGAATTCCTTTCTGGGTGAGGAACTGCTAAATGGTTTCAGGAATGTTAGATAATTGAAAGGCTAACAAAGCTTTTTGTACTGCTGTCTTTTCTCTGATTCATTGTCATGCTTGATCTCTGAGTCAGCTTTCAGCCTTTATTCACTGCAAAATAAATTCCTGGATAGTACATTCCTGAGATCACCAAATTCTCATGCAATGACATAAGTTAGTATTGTTCCAGAAACAATCTTTTTTTTTTCCCAAAAAATCATGTTTGGGCAGAGCTCCACCTTTTTTAGACAGGAATTCTCCATTCCATGGGTTACTCACAGGCTCTATGGAAAAAAGTGAATCTAAAGCCAAAATAAATAAGCTAAGGAATGTATAAGAGAATAACAGCTAAGTCCCTTTTCCTATCATCTTCTACCTCCACCCAATGCTAAGTTATCTTTCTTGATAAAAAAAAATCAAACTATTTTTGTGACAGTGCAAAACCTTAGGCATAAATGAGATAAGAGTAGAGGGAAGAGTTTATGTAGTATAGTAGAAAGACTGTTGGATTTGAAACAAAAAATTGGATATTGTTCCTTCAACTTAAAATCATTTTAACTTGGGCAAGTCACAAACACAAGTCTTGGTAAATGTTTAAAATACCATTTAAATGATAACTATTAGTCAACAAGATAGAGCAATTGATCAGATATGGATGATAAAGGAGAGGTAAAAGTCAAGAATGATCCAAGATTACAAAAATGGGTAGAAGGATGTTGGTGTCCACATCAAACATAGGAAGTTGTACTGATCATTTTTTAGGTTTAAGACATTGATGATACCCATTTTTTTCAAAGAAAGACAAGTTCCAAAGAGAGATTAGAGAAAAAATATAAAAAATTGAGAATCATCTGCATAAATCTTTAATTAAATAATTAAACCCATAATAATTAAACCCAGGAGAGCTGAGATCACAGAGAAAGGATATAAAGAGAGAAGAGGGAATTTATCAGAGTTTTGGAGTCCAGCAACACTTCATAATTAGGAAAGGAATAATGTAGCAAATGAGACCAAAAAGTAATGGTTAGACAAGTAGGAGAAGAATCAAGGAAAACAGTGGCTTGGTTGTCAAAATATTATTCCAGAGATCAATAGGATCAACCATCTAAAATTACAAATGATTGTAAACCTTAAAATTTCTTAGACTTATAAATGTTGGAAATTTCACCATTGGGAAATTTCATACTTGGAAAATTTCTTACTGATAGTGTATTGGAATGTGAACCCCATTGGCATGGGAGGTTCCTTCTCCTCCCTTCTTAAGATTACTTTAGGACAGAAACCTTTTGCTGAACAATGGAAAGGGCTTTGACCTATGCTTAAGCACAGAACAGGAATTTCTTTGAGTCATGATTGATTTTAGAATTGATACAATAGAGATACTTGGAATGACAGAATCAGGTCTTGGAAAATACAATTTCCACCCCACTCAGTCCTAACAGGATTTAGGAAGGGCTGCAGCATAGATCAAAATTTAATTATTTGAGAATATGACCTCCAACAGACATGTGCAAAGCCACAGACCTCTGGGCAGTCCTGGGTTAAGCTAGAGCCACCATTGGCACAGGGAAATTGATGGACAGTGATTGGTAGATGTGAGAACTGAGGGGAGGAAACTTGGATGGTTTCCTTAAAGATAGTGGGGTCTGAGGACTGAGGGGAGGTTGGAGAGTTTTGGCTCTGAGTGGTTGGAGAGGTGCTCTGAGAAGCTTGCTCTGAAGGAAGCTGAAGGTGGGGGCCCCTGAGACTGTTTCTCCATTTTGGTCACGTGAGTAATAGGGACTGATCTCTTTTCTTTGCCCCAGCTATCTAAGGGCTTGGGCCCTTTGGCCCAGCCTAAACAGAAGGGGTATTTAAGCCCTATTCCCTTCTCTCCCCTTTCTCTCTCCCTCTCTCTCTCTATCTCTAATTCCTTTCTTCCTCCTGTCTGTAATTAAACTCTATAAAAGGTTGACAGCTGACTTGAGTTTTCATTTAGGAATTACATAGCTGAATTCCTTGGCGATCTTAAATTAATATATATCAGTCTTTTAAAAGTGATTTCCTTGTCACATGATGAGGATTCAGAAAAGGAAAATGAAACTTCTAAGTTATGTAATCAACAAAATGGAGCAAAAGATATTTTCTTCAGTCCCCATTAACTCTTAAAAAAAAAAACCTAAATCCCTAATAATTATTATTCACCAGAGGTAGTACAATTACAACTGAATCCATAAGAAAACAAGAAACTTGACATGATAGTAGTCTTATGAATTAACAATTGAGAATATTTTTTATCCATAATGATAATAATTATCCATAAAGCACTCTCTCAGCATCCCTCCCCCTCAAGTCCCATACTTCAGGAGAGTATTCAAATAAATTCAGAATGTTATGCATTGAGATCCACCTAGAAAATTCCCTCCTGCTTCAGAACTGCCAACACACTGCACACTGATCTTCCCGCAACATCCTATTGCAAGAAACTGAGAGAGTTGATTGTGCCTAACTACATAAGTAAGAAAGAAAAAAATGGGAGTGGGGTAGCCTCTCAGTTGGGGAAACTCAAAGTGGTATAAATTCTGTCCAGAATATCTTCCTTGTTCTCCTTTAACCCTGCAAAGAGTGGCAGATTCCACCAGCTCAGAAAGAGATCTGAAGAATAGAGGGAACAGGGCAAGTAACCAGTGTACATGGATAGAGCAAAAGGTACAGACTCACTCTTGTCCCACCCTGAATCTAAATGGGGTATGGCCTGGGGCAGGTGAAAAGTAAGTCCCTCAGTGTGGGAGGTTGAGAATGCCCTGTGATCCAACCTCAGGGGTAAACACACATCAGAGGGAGAAGAGTCAGAAAATGAGCAACAGGGGGACATAAGAGAAAAAGGATAAAATTACCAAAAAGTTCAAGAAGAAAAAAATTCAGATACAATCCTAGAGTACAAGCAGATAAATCAGCAAAGAAGTGTAAAGGGAATTTTTTTATTCCCTTTGTCTATTTTAAGTTAATCAAGAACTTAAAGTATCCCTACTTAATACTTAATAAGTCACTAACAAAGAAAGTTCAAAACCCCAAAGACCACAAGCACTGCCCCTTGGGCAGTATCAGGCAAATTGGGAGGCTGTGTTTGGTTCCTGTGAAGTGGGAGAGAGACAGAAAATGACATGGAGAAATTGCTTATAAAAAGTCAGCCCAAGGACTCCTGAGGATGCATTTTAGGAGGAATTCAGCTGAAGAGGAGGTTTTCTTTTCTTTTTTTTTTCTGTGATTCATTCTGTGAGGCACTTTATGAAGATACATTCAGCATTGGTGAGTTGGACTAAAGAAGCATTCTGCGTTGCACAGATTTGGCATTGTGACTCCAGCTGAAGGAAGAGGCTTATGCTGGTGAGACCCTTGTTGAAGACTTCCACATGGAGATCAGAACTTTGTCAGGGAGAAAGCTGATTTTCTTCAGTTAGAAGCTCTATGGTGGTAGACTAGGAAATATTTTCTACTTCCTTCATACATTTTCCTCCTTTTACCATATTTATATTAAACTAAATTATTAAAAGCTAAATTAGCAACATTTTGACTTAAAGAGTTAATTTTATATACAGCAACTGCAATTCTTTTTTTAACCATTATTATTTTTGTCAAACCAAATTTTAACAATTTGGCAACCAATTTTAATTATTACAGAAGATACTAAAATTAGAATGATGTGTACCAAAAATATCAAACCTTTCTGAACCTATATTGCAAGACAAGGGAAACAACCCACACTTGATGAAACAGAGGATTTTAGATTCTTTTTTTTTTTTACTTTTAATGCCTTTTTTTAAAATATATTTTATTTGATCATTTCCAAGCATTATTCGTTAAAGACATAGATTATACCACAGTATATTAGTCTCTGAGTACAATGTTCTCCTGGTTCTGCTCCTTTCGCTCTGCATCACTTCCTGGAGGTTGTTCCAGTCTCCATGGAACTCCTCCACTTTATTATTCCTTTTAGCACAATAGTATTCCATCACCAACATATACCACAGTTTGTTCAGCCATTCCCCAATTGATGGGCATCCCCTCGTTTTCCAGTTTTGGGCCACCACAAAGAGCGCAGCTATGAATATTTTTGTACAAGTCTTTGTGTCCATTATCTCTTTGGGGTACAGACCCAGCAGTGCTATGGCTGGGTCAGAGGGTAGATATTCTTTTGTCGCCCTTTGGGCATAGTTCCAAATTGCCCTCCACCAGCAATGAATTAATGTCCCTACTTTGCCACATCCCCTCCAGCATTCATTACTTTCCTTTGCTGTTATGTTAGCCAATCTGCTAGGTGTGAGGTGATACCTCAGAGTTGTTTTGATTTGCATCTCTCTGATTATAAGAGATTTAGAACACTTCTTCATGTGCTTGTTAATAGTTTTGATTTCTTTATCTGAGAACTGCCTATCCATTTCCCTTGCCCATTTATCAATTGGAGAATGGCTTGATTTTTTGTACAATTGATTTAGCTCATTATAAATATCAGTAATTAAACCTTTGTCAGAGGTTTCTATGAAGATTTTTTCCCAATTTGTTGTTTCCCTTCTGATTTTAGTTATATTGGTTTTGTTTGTACAAAAGCTTTTTAGTTTGATGTAGTCAAAATTATTTATTTTACATTTTGTAATTCTTTCTATATCTTGCTTGGTTTTAAAGCCTTTCCCCTCCCAAAGGTCTGACATGTATACTATTCTGTGTTTACCCAATTTACTTATGGTTTCCTTCTTTATGTTTAAGTCACTCACCCATTTTGAATTTATCTTGGTGTAGGGTGTGAGGTGTTGATCTATTCCTAGTCTCTCCCACACTGTCTTCCAATTTTCCCAGCAGTTTTTATCGAATAGTGGATTTTTGTCCCAAAAGCTGGGATCTTTGGGTTTATCGTATACTGTCTTGCTGAGGTCGCTTTCCCCCATTCTATTCCACTGATCTTCCTTTCTGTTTCTTAGCCAGTACCAAATTGTTTTGATGACTGCTGCTTTGTAAAATAGTTTTAGGTCAGGGACTGCAAGGCCCCCATCATATGTGTTTTTTTACATTATTTCCCTGGATATCCTTGATCTTTTGTTCTTCCAAATGAACTTTGTTATGGTTTTTTCTAAATCAGTGAAGAAGTATTTTGGTAGTTCAATGGGTATGGCACTAAATAGATAAATAAGTTTGGGTAGGATGGTCATTTTTATTATATTGGCTCGTCCTGTCCATGAGCAGTTAATGTTTTTCCATTTGTTCAAGTCGAGTTTTAGTTGTGTGGCGAGTGTTTTGTAGTTGTGTTCATATAGTTCCTGTGTTTGTCTTGGGAGGTAGATTCCTAGGTATTTTATTTTGTCTAAGGTGATTTTGAATGGGATTTCTCTTTCTAGTTCTTGCTGCTGAGCTGTGTTGGAGATATATAGAAAAGTTGTTGATTTATGTGGGTTTATTTTGTATCCTGCAATTTTGCTAAAGTTGTTGATTATTTCAATTAGCTTTTTGGTTGAATCTCTAGGATTCTTTAAGTAGACCATCATGTCATCCGCAAAGAGTGATAACTTGGTCTCCTCCTTGCCTATTTTGATGCCTTCAATTCCTTTATCTTCTCTAATTGCTACTGCTAGTGTTTCTAGTACAATGTCAAATAGTAGGGGTGATAATGGGCATCCTTGTTTCACTCCTGATCTTATTGGGAATGCATCTAGTTTATCCCCATTGCAGAAGATATTAGCTGTTGGTTTTAGATATATACAGTTTATTATTTTTAGGAATGACCCTTCTATTCCTATGCTTTCTAGTGTTTTTAATAGGAATGGGTGTTGTATTTTATCAAAGGCTTTTTCTGCATCTATTGAGATAATCATGTGGTTCTTGCTAGTTTGCTTGTTGATGTGGTCAATTATGTGGATGGTTTTCCTAATGTTGAACCAGCCCTGCATCCCTGGTATGAATCCTACTTGATCATGGTGAATGATCCTTCTGATCACTTGCTGGAGTCTTTTTGCTAGTATCCTATTTAAGATTTTTGCATCTATATTCATTAGGGAGATTGGCCTATAGTTTTCTTTCTCTGTTTTTGACCTGCCTGGTTTTGGAATCAGTACCATGTTTGTGTCGTAAAAGGAGTTTGGTAGAACTCCCTCTTTGCTTATTATGTCAAATAGTTTGTATAGTATTGGGATTAACTGTTCTCTGAATGTTTGATAGAATTCACAGGTGAATCCATCAGGCCTTGGGGTTTTTTTCTTAGGAAATTCTTTGATGGCTTGTTGGATTTCAATTTCTGATATGGGATTATTTAAGAATTCTATTTCCTCTTCTGTTAGTCTAGGCAGTTTGTATTTTTGTATATATTCATCCATTTCTCCTAAATTGGTGTGTTTATTGCCATATAATTGGGCAAAGTAATTTCTAATGATTGCCTTAATTTCATCTTCATCGGAGGTGCTGTCCCCCTTTTCATCTTTAATGCTGTGAATTTGCTTTTCTTCCTTCCTTTTTTTAATTAGATTGACCAGTACTTTGTCTATTTTGTTTGTTTTTTCAAAGTACCAGCTTCTTGTCTTATTTATTAAATCAATAGTTCTATCACTTTCAATTTTATTAATTTCTCCCTTAATTTTTAGGATTTCTAATTTGGTTTTCTGCTGGGGGTTTTTAATTTGATCGCTTTCCAGTTTTTTCATTTGCATTTCCAATTGATTGATCTCTGCTCTCCCTTGTTTGTTAATATAAGCATTCAGGGATATGAATTTACCTCTGATTACCGCTTTGGCTGCCTCCCAAAAGGTTTGAAAGGATGTCTCTCCATTGTCATTTTCCTCGATGAAATTATTAATTGTTTCTATGATTTCTTCTTTAACTAAACGGTTTTGGAGTATCATATTGTTTAATTTCCAATTGGTTTTAGATTTGGTTTTCCATGTACCATTACTAATCATTATTTTTATTGTCTTGTGATCTGAGAAGCCTGCATTCATTATTTCTGCTTTTTTGCATTTGTGTGCTATGTTTCTGTGACCTAATGTATGGTCAATTTTTGTGAATGTGCCATGTGGTGCTGAGAAGAAGGTGTATTCCTTTTTATCCCTATTTATTTTTCTCCATATGTCTATTAATTCTAATTTTCCTAAGATTTCATTCACTTCTTTTACCTCTTTCTTATTTATTTTTTGATTTGATTTATCTAAATTTGATAATGGTTGGTTTAAGTCTCCCACTAATATGGTTTTACTGTCTATTTCTTCCTTCAATTCTCCTAGTTTCTCCATTAGAAATTTGGGTGCTATATTATTTGGTGCATACATGTTGATTAATGATATTTCCTCATTGTCTAGAGTCCCTTTTAACAAAATATAATTACCTTCCCTATCCCTTTTGATCAGGTCTATTTTTGAATTGGCTTTATCAGATATCATGATTACCACTCCTGCCTTCTTTCTATCAGTTGAGGCCCAGAAGGTCTTACTCCATCCTTTAATTCTGACCCTGTGGGTGTCAACCCGCCTCATGTGTGTTTCTTGAAGACAACATATGGTAGGGTTTTGGATTCTAATCCATTCTGCTATTCGTCTACGTTTTATGGGTGAGTTCATCCCATTCACGTTCAAAGTTATGATTGTCATTTGTGGACTCCCTGGCATTTTGATATCCTTCCCTAATTCTAACCTTTTCTTCTTCCATCTTTTTGGTCATTTCTGATTCAAATTCTTCATGGGTTTGTGGAGAGTTTCCATTTCCTTTGGAAGGTTTCGGAGCATTTTCTTGTGTATTGTCTTCTATCTCCTCTGTATTTTTTATTTTGGCTCCATAGAATGTGTCCAAAGTCACCCTTTTCTTCTTATTTTTCTTGGTATTTTGGGGCTTCTGTGCTTCTGTGGAGTTTGCCATCTCTGAATGTGGAGGATTAGCATTTCTTATCTCTGTCTGGTGTTCAGAGGCTTTAGTCCTGGGCAGATTGTCGGTTCTATGAGCTTTCCCTGGGTTAAACTGAATATGCCTCACTGGAACTGGAATGGAAGGGTCGGACCATGAGGCCACACTCTCCCCCCGGCTCTCTGGGTCGGGTTGTTTTCCGGAAGTTGCCTTCAGAATCGCTGGCCGTGAGGCTGTTTCGTCGGCCTGGCCTGCGGGGGGATGGGCTGCAGCTTCCCCAAGCTCTGAGGGCAGGGACCTTCACTGAGACTTGGATAGCAGGATCCAGCCCCTGAGGCTGTCTTGCCCGCCCTGAGGGTTGCTGTTGTTTCGACCCTGCTCTCTGCAGCGGGAGCTCCAGGCAGTGACTTTCACTGGGACTCGGATAGATTGCCCTGAGGGTTGTTGTTCCGAGGACCCTGCTCTCTGAGCCGGGCCTGGCTGCGGCTTCCCGGAGCCTTGGACTCTGCGCTCCTACCCCTTAGGTCCGAGTGATCTCGGGTTCTGGCTTTTGAGGGGAGCCATACCTTTTGATCCGGGTCCAGGTCCAGGAGGAGGGTTCCCAGGGTCTGTGCTGTTGATCATTTTGAATTTCGGCGCCTTAGGAGCTTATAGTTTGAGATCAGTCAGGAAGGGTTTTCCGGAGATCTGAACTTTAGCTTTCTCTAAGCCGCCATCTTAACCGGAAATCAGGATTTTAGATTCTTGAGAAAGCACGGAGTTCATGGTAAAGAGAACAATAGACTAAGAATACAAAGATAATCTAGAAGAAAATCTGAAATAAAGGAAAATCTGGAAGAAAAAAACAAAGGCAATAGCAGTAAAACAACACATGATTTCTATAAAAGCAAAAACCACTGCTCTTGAAGAAAGGATTTGTAGAAACAGGTAAAATATCATACATTTCTCTGAATTATATAAAATGTCAAAAAACCTAAACACTATGATGACAGAGATCATATAAGAAAATTGGGTAATTCTGATGCTTCTGAAAAAGAAAATACATTACCAATCAAAAGAATTCACAAATCACTTATAGAAAAAAATCTTGATGATAAAAATGTGTGTACACACATACACACACACACACACACACACACATACACACATATATAGTGGTTAAAAATGATACATACTTCTGAAAGTGACCATGAGAAAGACCTTCAGACTTTAATAAGTGAAAGTATAATAATAAGTCTTTTCTGGCACACATAAACTGCAGGAGGAAATGGAATAATTTGATCTGAAAAGTAAAATATCTAAAATACAACGTAAATGGACATACCCTGAAATATATGAGCTTCATCATAAATGAAAAAAGATCATAATAGAGGCATTTAAAATATGCTTACAAAAAATCTTTGCAAACAACTCCAACATAATATAATATATAATATAATAAAATAAATTGTTCCTACCTCTAGAGACTATGAAAAGGAAAACAAAACAAAAAGAGAAAGATCTATGTCAGTTTAAAACAACAGGGACTTTTAACAGATTTCTTTTTTAAATATATACTAGTAACTAGGATATCAAAATGAAAATAAAATTTAAAGAAACAGGAAAAGAGGCGGTAGAAGAGCAGACTTGAAACATTATGGACTAAATCCTACAACCCCAATCTTTCTCCAGGTAAACTGACTGAAGTAGAGATGGATGGGGATGTATGATGTTCTCATAGCAAATGTGCAGTTAAGCAATGAAAGGAAGATAAATTGTGTGGTCTTAATGAAAGAAGATATGCTAAAGGAGAAAGGGAGAAATGATAAAGGAATCAATAACTAAAGAGGGAGATCTCAACCTAGTAGTGGGCAAGGGCCTCAGTGAAGGGCACTTCTATTAGGAAGAAGTATAGTTTGTGATGAGAGATGAGGATTTTACAATGGATGTAATCTTTAGAGTTTGTATACAGGGAGAAAACTTCATCTGCGTGTATTGTCTTTGTGCATAACAGGAGGAAGGAAATTAGAACTCTTGTGGACAACCAAAATTTAGAAAGGTAATAGGGCATTGATTCAAAGAAGAAATTGCATGGCAAATGGGCCATGTATCACTTTTAAATGGTGCCTTTATACTTGTTAATTGATTTAAAGCAAGATGGTATGATATCCAACTCTGGTGTAAGTTCTATAGGTTGCTAATGTCTCTCTTGTGTCTGGAATTTATAACATCTAAAAAGAGAGTGTGTACTTTTTGATGCACTAGGAATATTTCAGCACTTAACTGACTTTTTCCAAACTGCTGTGAAGTAAAATTGTTCATATAAAATTTGGTCAAACATAGTGAGTCTCATTAGGGACTGACCTAGAATGAGAATGGTTGGAATATGTCAGGGGAAAGGAATTGAAAAGGCACCTGACTAGAGTATACTGTTGAATGCAATTCAAGAAGAATGCTAAGAGCATTCTTGCAAAAAGCAACTTGGAACTGTTTAGCTCATTGCAACAAGCATGCTACAACACTTCTGCATAGTGCAATGGCATACAGCATTACACACTTGTCAACCAGTGCCATACAATGCCAAATAACACACTTGTGTCAGGCAACTGTGTAATGCACACCTGTGTCATACAATACCATATTTGTGGAATGAAATAACATGTGATACAGGTGTGAGGTAATGCACTTGCATTACATGAGAAGCTGCAATGACATGTCTGCCACATATCTCATGGCATTCAACAACATACCTAACACATTTAACAGTACACCACAAACATGCATTATGTCATGATATGGCCATGGCATGCAAATAAATTGTCATACAATGCCACACAAATGGCACGTCTGTGTCAAACAGTGGCATGCTTTCATTCTGCAATGATATTGTGGTATCACAAATAACATGTCAGCATCGTGCAAACACTTGCATGCAATGCCACATATCAAATATGTCTGTGTCATATACTGCCAAGGCACACCTAATTAATAAAACAACATGGATTTTCTCAAACTACTAGAACCTATTTTCTTCCCAGCTCTTTGCTACCACAAAAAGGAATGGTTTTGGATGGATATTTTAGTGTATATGAGATCTTATATTTAGCTTCCTTGTGGTATATAATACCTGACTAGCTGAATGAATTAACATGAACATTTTCATTCATTCTAAAAAAGTAATTTCAAATGCTGCTTTCTTTTATACTTAGACCAGTTCAGAGTTTTACCAATAGTGTTTTAGTTTCCCATGGTCCTCCCAACACTATTTCCAACTTTTGTCATTTCATTAAGACTCTGGGAATTAAACAAAACCTTAGAGTTGCTTTGATTTGCATTTGTCATTTAATTTTTTTGTCTTGTTATTAATGCTTTGTCACAAGATTTTTGCTGACACGTTTGTGATGTTACATTTTGAAACTGGTTGGCTCAATCTTATTCTTTGCTCTTGATCTATATATGCTTTTATTAAAGAACCCTTGAAGGTTTTGAGGCCAAGATTTTAAGGATTTATGGATATCAAAGAAGATGGCTACAACTGTCACAACAAATCCTTTGGCATTCATGTGGAACAGTGAATAGAGACCATCTTTTGGAAACATGAGATACTTATTGTTATCCTAACTTTGACACTTGCTTACTGAGGAACCCTTCCCAAAATACTTAAATTTTTCTGAGTTTGTACATTTGTATAGTACGGATGATGCTCATTGCACATGAAAGGATTATTGTAACTGATGTTTCTGTATAGTCATAATATGTTGCTGTTGTCAAAATCAGTATTGGGCATCCTCTCAGCTCTCACCTGTAACTCCAAGAAGTCTTAGCTTACAGTGTGTAAAAATGGAAATTTGAACCCCAGACTTCAATTCCCAGAAGTCCTTGGTACTTCACAGAATTCCCTATAATCTCACCTGAGTCTCCCCCTGGACAAGATCACAATTTATTATTTAAAGGGCTCTCTGCCTCTCAAGAGCTCTCTTCCTCTACTCAGAGATTTCAACATGTTGTAAGTAGACTGTGAATGGACTAATCGTGCCCTAGGCATGTGGCTTATTATTTTGTATTCTTGATTTCTAATAATCATTAATAAACCACATAAATTATAATACTTTTATTACAAGAAACTAAATTAACTGTTACAGTGGCCATAACCCAGTAAACACAGGACCTGTGTTTGTACCATTTTATTTCTATCCCCAGAGCTTAGATTTAAAGCAGAACAAGACCCTAGAGGCTAGCTAGTCTGATCCTCCCATTTTATGAATGAGGAAACTGAAGCCCAGTTGCCAAATCTTATCAATTCTACAATCTGTAAAAATGGAAATTTGAACCCCGAACTTCAATCCCCAGAAGTCCTTGTGAGTTCCCAAATTGCCCCCTAATCTCCCTGAATCTTACCTGAGTACGAAATCACATATTATTATTTAAAGGGATTCCGCCTACTGCTCTCTCTCTCAGCACACACAGCTAGACCAGGCAGGATGTAGAGTGAGTGGTTGTGAATGGGCTCTCTGGGCCTAGACACATGCTTTCTATTTTTGTATTTTCTTTAATTCTTAATCTTTAATAAACCTCTAAAAATATAATATTTTAGCAGAGAAACTAATTTTAACTGTTACAAGTCTCTAGCATCCCCTTCTCTCCACTCACAAAGCTACAGATGAGGCCTTTATCACCTCTTGCTTGGATTATTGCAGTAGCCTTCTCATTCATCTTCCTGAAGGCTTTTCCCTCTCCACCTCCCACAATTTACCTTCAGCCACCTAAATGATTTTCCTAAAGCTCAGGACTGACTCTTCTGTTCCCCAGTGTCTTCCTATTATCTCTGGGATCAAATTCAACTCCTTTGTTCAGCTTGCCCTTCCTCATCTGGATCCAATCTGCCTTTTTGAGGCTTATGATATATAATTTCCCTTGAAACCCTCTTCTGCCTGGCCAAATAAGCCTTCCTGCTCTCTCTCACCCAAGAAGTTTCAGCTTCTGTCCCTTAACTAACTCTTGCTGCCTCACTCTTCCATCCTCTGAACAGGCTCCCCCCTCAATGGCACCAGAATCCTTAGTGGACCCCAAAGCAGATTTTATACTTTTCTCCCCCTGTGATTCTTTCCTTCTGGCATACCTCAACCTCAAAATTACCTTGTAATTATTGTGTGCATATGGCAGTGGGTGAATAAGAGTGCTGGGCCTGAAGTTAGAAAGGCAGTAGGGCTTGGCAATGGGGGTTGTGACTTGCTGAGAGTCACATAGCTAGGAAGTGTCTGAGGTCAAATTTGAACCCATAACCTCCTATCTCTAAGCCTGGACCTCATTCTACTGAGCCACCTAGCTGACCCCCCCTCTCAAAGCTTTTTTTAAAAAATTACACAGCTGGAAAGTGATGATGATGGCAATTGTCAGTGATAGTGGCAGTGATGGCAGTTTAGGCTCTTGGGCTCATGGAGTGGCCTTCAACTTATTTGGACAGCCAGTATCCCTACAATATTAAGAACAGCATGATGAATTCCCTTAAATCATTCTTGTAAAACCTCCCGTGGTACTCCCAGTATTCTCCAAGTTTCTTCACAGCTCCTGCTTCATGTTCATCTGTGACATTTTCCCTGGATTTGAAATCTGGATCCAATTCTTCCTCAACTTCCTGCTTTTTTCCAATATTTACACAAAGAAGAAACATTGCCTATATGTATGCTAGACAGGAAGCTGCCTCCACCCTGATAAGGAAGGCCCTAATCAAAATGGGGAAAATGTCTCTGTTAGGTGGATCATGAAAAAGCAAAAAAGTTAATGACATAGATCTTTCAGCTGTGGGGTAAAAGATCCTAAGAACATTCAGTGTGTGCCTGTGCATGCAAGTTTTTTTATGAAGTTTTTTTTTAATCCTTTTCTTCTGTCTTAGAATCAATATTATATATTGGTTCAAAGTCCTTATTTTCAATATTTTAATTTATAATAATAAAAACACATTTACATAAGATTTAGGGTTTATCAAGTGCTGTCCTTGAAACAACCTAATGAAGTATTCATATTACAGATGAGATTCAGCAGAGTCAAGTGACTTAATCAGTATCAAAGCAAAAAGATCTCCAGACTCCAAGTCTAGCCCCAGTTCTTTCCTAACATCTCTTGCCCTCTACTGCCTCTTCTCCTCTTTGGCTTCCTTCTTTATCTCTCTATTTTTCTAATTAATCCCACTTTTTGCTTTTTCTAAACCATTTACTCCATTTCCTCCTTTTATTCTCTTTTCATGAGATGAGAGACAGAAATTAATGTAAATATGGGTGCCATATATGCACAATGCCTAGAATTAAGTAGATATTTAACAAATCCTTGTTGAGTTTAATTCATGGGTCATTCCTGTCTTTAGTTTGCCTGGCCTCTCTCACAAGGTGGTTTTAATTTTTTCCTTTTGTTTTTAAAATCACTTTCTTTGTGTGTGGTTAGCTTTCTTTGAAATACTTTTGGTTTATTTTTCCAAAGAGTCTTCCTTGCAAACTTCTCTGGGTTTTGTTTTTGAAATCTGAATGGTCAAGGGAAAGTGGAAACCCAGTAAACACTGGGGCCAGAATGAAAGGAATATTTTTATTTTAGCTGAAGATCTCAGGAAATCTAAGCTTTGAAAGCTTTGTTCTTTACTCACCCACACCGATGCCATGGTATCCCACTTTCACTTCAAGCTGAGGATTTGTCTACCTATTAAAAATCAGAAACTTAATAAATTAAGGATAAAGATTATAACTCCAATCCCTACATCATTTTTTCTCTTTATCCTCAATATTCAGAAAAAAAGGGATTTTTTCAGAAGACTAAAATGGTACATTAAATTGAAATATCATATTATTGATATATTTCTTTGTTCATTCATTCAAGGAAACATTAGTTGCATAACTGATCCATGCACAGAAGATGAAAAAAATATAATCCCTGACTTTGAGGAGTTTGTAAATTTTCCTTCTATAAAATTTAATTAAACTATGTTGAGCCTTGACTTCTCTTCATGTAAATCAGAACCTTCTCAAAACAAATAAGCCCATTGTGGTCTTCTCAGGCCACATCTATAATTTTTCTCCCTTAGTTATCTAATTCTATGACATAGTATTAAAAAAGTCAGACCCTTCTGTAAAAGGTTGCCCAATATTGATTTTCACTCGTCTTTTGACCATGCTAATAAAGAACACAGCTCCTGAAGAAGTTCTGGTAAAGAATCCAAGGTACATTCTCCATGAGGGTATACATTAAATAAATACACTTACTGGGCTTCAGGTCTGGTTGAGAATTAAAATACCTCCTCTCCAATCCATGAACTGAATTAAATATCCAAATTTCCAAGGATGTTTAATCATACCTTTCCTGCCCCTGTTCCACACTGCTCCCCGCTAAAATAAGTTAGCAGGAAACAATACTACAAATCTTTTGCCTAAATTAAGTTTTAATTGGAAGATTAAAAAAAGAATTTTAGTCCAATGCTAGTTTAACACTATACTGCACTTGATTTCATCATAGAACAGATTTAATATTTCACTTGTCCTGTGACTAGGAGCAAGCTACTCAATTATTACTCTGGAGATTACTATTATATTATTTATGTATTATCATAGAGATAATAATGCTTGGGCTACCAACCTCCCAGGAATGTTGTAAGGAAAGTACTTAGTGAGAGCAAAGAATTTGTTAAGCATGTGCCAGACACTACACTGTATTTTGGATATCTTATTTGATGAATAAATTCTAAATATAAACAAATATCATTATTGCTACCAGAAGCAGAGAAGTGACATTACTTAATAATATATTTATTAAAATTGAGCCAATCTGAGGGGGGGGGCAGTTAAGTGCCTCAGTAGATTAAGACGTAGGCTTAGGGAAGCCCTGGGTTTAAATTTGACATCAGATACTTCCTAGCTGTAAGTTAGGCTGGGCAAGCCATTAAACCTCCATTGCCTGGCCCTTACTGCTCTTGTGCCTTGGAACCAATATACAGTATTAATTTGAAGGTAAAATGTAAGAGTTATAAAAAACCCCAATCTAAATCAATTCAACCAATATAATAAACCCATGCTATGTACACAAGGTGCTATGCTAGACTTCAGGAATAAAATAACCAAGATTAATCAGTAGAACAGAGTAGAAAATGAAGAGCCTAGAGACAGTCCCTCCATATCCTATTGGGTTCTAAGTCCTATCAATTTTACCTTCATAGCATCTCTTATATAGATTTGCTTTTCTCCTCTGATACTACCAACATTCTGATAAAAGCCTTCATTATCTCATGCCTAGAGAGATAAATAATAACCTGTTGGTAAGTTGGCCTGCCTCAAGTCTCACCCCCCCCATCCAACCAGTCCATTATCCACGCAGATGTCAACTTATTCTTCCTTAAATGTATATCTGACCATATCCTCCTCCTATTCAATAAATTTCAATGACTCCTATCACATCTAAGATCAAATATAAAACCCTCAGGGGCAGCTGGGTGGCTCAGTGAATAGAGAGCCAGGCTTAGAGATGGGAGGTCCTGAATTCAAATTTGACCTCAGATGCTTCCCAGATATGTGACCCTGGGCAAATTACTCATTGCCCAGCTCTTCTTTCTGCCTTGGAACTAATATTGCTTCTAAGACAGAAGTAAGTGTTAAAAAAAATCTTCTATTTGGCTTTTAAAGGCCTTTATAGCCTGTCCCCACCACCACACAACACTTTCCAGTCTTTTTATACCTCATTTTCTTCCACATACTCTACAATCCAATAGCACTGTCCTCATTGTTTCTTGAATTTAACCTTCCATCTCCTGACTCCTGGTAATTTTCTCTGGTGCTCTCCAATGACTAGAATTGTCTCCCTCTTCATCTCTCCCTCCTGGCTTCTCTGGTTCCCTTCAAGTCTCATATCTGAAAGGAGCCTTTCCCAGGTCTCCTTAATTTTAGTAGTTTCCCTGAGATTATCTCTGATCTCCTGACCATATCATATATACACAGTTGTTTACACATTGTTCCCCCCCCCCCCATTAGGATGTGAAATATTTGGGAACAAGTTCTAGTTTTTGCCTTTCTTAGCACTGCCTTAGTCAGTATATTGACACTGAGTTAGGACATTCCTGCTTTTGTCCAGTTAACTGAATCTGAACCCAAAGGTGGTAGTAGAAACGAAAATAATGCTGGATACAGGAAATATTAAAGAGACAGGACTGCATAGGACCAACAGGAGTTGGTGATTTCACATGTGGAAACCAAGTGAGTATGAAAAGTCAGAGATAACACTGAGGCTAATAGTATAGATCCCTAGAAGATTCATGGAAATCAAACTCTAGAGGGCAAATACATTTGGGGAATGATCAAGTTTATTTTGGACAACAACAAGATGTCCTGGAGGCAGCGAAAAAGTCAGGTTTGAAGTTCAGGAGAAAGGTAGTAATATGGGAATCATTCACATAGACATGGCTCCTAAAGCTGCTAAAAAGAATGAGATCACTGAGGAAGAGAGATAAGATATTGGGGAGATGACTTGCTTACACATAGCAGGGCAGGAGGAATGAAGCAAGTCAAGCAAGATCACCTAGGAAGAGATATAAAGAGAACAAGGAGATAAGCCTACACCTAGGTGGTGGAAGGAAAGAAAGAAACCAGAAAGGAGACTGAGGAGTGGCTAGAGAAGTATGGAATGCATCAGTGGAATGCCAAAGGAGGAGAGCATATCATGATAGCATCAAGTGACAAATTCAACAGGCAATGAATTAGGGTTAAGGAATTCACATTCCTTGAAAGAATTGTCTCAGCAAAGTAGCAGAAGCAGTATAGTCATAGAAAGAGGACTGGAAGGATCCATAGAAGTCATACATCCTCTAGATATCCTTGTAGATAAGGAAACTGAGTCATGGAGAGAGTAAGGTACTTACCCAAATTCATAACTAAATACTGAAGCAGTATTTTAATCCTATTTCTACTACTCCCCATCCCTCCCTTTCTCTGGTATAAACAGCAAGGGGTTTAACTGAAGACAGGAGAGAAAAAGAAAAGGACATTAAAAATAAACCTCTTCTTTTTTTGAAACTGGGTCTCCCTATCTCATTCAAGCTGGAAATTCTATGGCCACTTACATGTCATAGCCCAGTACTGATAAGCATGGAACTTTGACCTGTTCCATATCTAACTTGGATCATCAGTTTGCCCCTCCTTAGGCAGCCTTGTAGTCCTCTTGGTCCTCACTATATTGGTGTTACACTAACTCAAAAATCTCAAGCTCAAGCCATTCAGCAACCTCAGCCACTCCAGCAACAGAGATTACAGGAATGTGCTATAGGAAGGAAGAAAAGATGGGGCAATAATTTATGTATAGAGCAGAGGGAAAGGGTTAAAACCCCTAAAAGGGCAAATTGAGGAAGCCAGGAACAGGAAAAAAGAAGGTAGTGGAGAGACTGCAAATTTAAAAAAAAAAATTGACCAGAAAGGTCCATAAAAAGATATGAAAAGCCCAAAGAGAAGCTAGATTTGGAAGAAAAAGCATGTTTTCCTCTGGAGAGAAAGGAATGAGGAGACAGAAAAAAATATATGAAAAAGTTTCCAACTGTAAGGTACAGTGCTGGATTTAAAATCTAAGGTCTTAGCCTCAAATTCCAGCTTTGTCACTAAATGGCACCGTGTGTTACTGGACAAGACACTTAAAAAAAATCTGTCTGAGCCTCAGTTTCTCCATCTGTAAAATAAGAGGATTGAATTCAATCACTCCTAAACCAAATCTCCCTCATCCCCTGTCACAGTGACACAAATTGATAAATAAACACACGAAAATACGCTGAAACTATAAGCTTACCTTGTAGGCTTTACTGAAAAATTATATTATCATTTGAAG
Organism: Monodelphis domestica; assembly: GCF_027887165.1. NCBI lineage: Eukaryota > Metazoa > Chordata > Mammalia > Didelphimorphia > Didelphidae > Monodelphis > Monodelphis domestica. The sequence goes on from NC_077232.1 coordinate 274,090,754, forward strand.
ACTAAAGATTTAGGAGTCTTGTGGATAATTCCAAGTCAGCAAAAGTCAAATGAATTTTTTTTCAATATGACATTGGTTCAATACTTTTATTTGGTCAGCTCAAGAACAGGTAGGTCTGAAATAAATGTGCTTTTACTTCCTTCTCCACCCTATTTCACAACCAGCATGGGTTAGAAAAGAACTTTTGTTGTTAAATTCTCATACTCCCTTCCCCTGCAGGTTGGGTTTCCCAGCAGTGACCAGACTAGGAGGGGCTGACAGAATGGCAGGCGATCAAAGAAGGTTTTTCTTATTTTGGGGGGATCTGATAGCCAAAATTGAAGCTTTCTAAGGAAAGCTTTGGAGCCCGGGCAGGTAGAGAAATGGGCTAAGTTGAAGGCCTGCTCCTCATCCAGACTAACCTTTTCCAGTTGACTGGAGAACACAAAGGGATGAGGAGCCCATTCCTCTACCTGCCTGGACTCCAGAGCTCTCCAAAGTTACCCACAAACACCTTCAAAGAGCAGTCAAAACCCTTGATTTTTGCACTTGGAAATAACAACTCAGTAACTGACAGGGAAATGGTAGGTGACTGATTTTTCTGCAATTTAAAAAAAGTTAATTTCTCAAAAAAAAAAAAGGCTCATTTCCCTCCTTGCTTTTGCCCCTGTCTACTCAGAAGGGTACCCTCTCCCAGCTAAGTAAGCACAACAGCGCTTTAGGTGACTGGGTTGCGAAGTTACTAGCCACTTTTGCAGTCTTTCTAAAAGGAAGAGTGCTATGATTCTCTGAAGCTCCTCTCACCCCAGGACGACCTCGGACACCCCCTCCCCACACGTCCCATCATTACTTCTATTCCGGAGCATCCTCACTCTTGCTAACCAGTTGCAGGGTGCCATAGGAGAATCCCAGGTGAGAAGGAAAACTCGGCGGTCCTGAGACTGAGAGGCAGAGACCAGCAGCCTTCAGCACTTCCCCGCAGTTTTCCGAGTATTCTGCTTACCTTTGAAAGCGTCTAGCGGGGCTCAGGAATGCACTGTCAGAGAACTGCAGGCGTAGAGGAAAGGCTGCCTGAGTTGGGCGGGGAGGTGGCTTGAGTCAGTCCCCTGGGGCCAGAGTCCCTCCTCTTCCGCAAGTCTGCCCCTTCCTCCACTGGCTAGAGCCAAGATTCCGGAATCTCAACCTGTCCCACTCCCATCCTTCTGCAATGGCCCTGTTCACCACCCACTCTGCTTCTCTCTCCTATCTTGTGCTCTCGGACCCTCATTGTCTTTCCCCCGGCAGCTCCCCACCACTTAAGCTAACACTATATATACAGGGTCTCAATCAGTCTAGCAATTAATCAGACCCAGTGTTCATTTAGCACCTTTTGCATGCTAGACGCCTGGGATTCAAAGACAAGAGTGATAAAGCTCCTTTTGGGGGTGTGTACTTCGTTGCTGGGCTCTTTGGATTGGTAACCTTGTAGAGAGGGCCCTGCGGCTATCTTTCCTCCACATGCCATTTTGCCATTGGCTCCAGTGCTTGTACCTTGAAAAGGTAAACAGACACATGGGTACACACACACCGAGCACAATGTTAAGCATTGAAATGATTCCCTCTGAAAGAGCAATCACATTTACTTGAACCTAAAGAATGGCAATGAGGAGAAGTTGCAAGAAGGCAAATATCACCTTGATTTAAGGAAAATATTTCTAATTTCTAATTTCAAGTAAATGGGCTGATTCAGAATTACACATCAGTGTGGTTGAAGAACAAGAGATCACTTTGGAGTGGGGAGAAGGTGACACAGAAGACTTCCTTATTTTTTTCATTAAAAATGTTTTTTATTTTATTCTGAATGTAACATTCATCAACAATATAAGTGTAAGGATTAAAATAAGGTTTTTGACAAAATAAGAGAACGGGTTTTAATAATTTAAGTTTTAATGAGAATATAGGAGAGTTGTAAATTTAAGTCAGAGAAAAAGAAAACTTCTAGCAGCTTTTAACAATTAACAATTTAGTTTAATTAAAAAAAGAGATAGTAAAAGAATGTAATAAAGGAGGGAAAGTTAGAAAAGAGGAAAGAGAGATTACTAATATTATACCCTATAAATATATCTAAAATTCCTAATAACTATCTCTAACTGTCTTCTTGCCTGGAAAACATCAGGCCTATGTAACTTACACTATCTATAAATGAATAGCCACAACTCATTCACTCCTTCAATCAGTTTTTTATGAGTCCAACTGTCAGTATCCAACTGACAGCGGCTCTTTGCCTATGAGACAGACTTCCTGCTCTCTAGAGATCAGAAGCAACAAAAAACAAAAAACAAAAAAACCTTTAAAAGCTAAAGCCAAAAGACCTCTCAGGAAGTTTAAGCCTGCCTTTATATTCCAGCAACTAAACACCAACAACCAACTCATACCCAGCAGCCAACTTCCCCACAACTGCCAGCCCTAAATGTCAGCAGCTCACCAACCAGCTCACAACAACTTACTCTTCTGTCAGCAACTGACAGCCTGCAACTAACAATCTGCAACTGCTTAGCAGGAGGGGGCCCCAGTTCCTACTTCCTGCCACTGTGGGCTGGTTAATCCCTACACATCTCCATGGTAAGAGGAGCTCCAGGTTCCCCATTAAATTAAAAAAGTAAAAAAGAATTCCTTTTTAATAATCCTCCTGTGATCACTAGTCTCCCCATTGGACCAATTAAACAAATCTAACATATTTATACTTCTAAAAATCTTCTAGTTAAAGGTGCCTACGATATTGCACTAATAGAAAACTAAAATAATAATAAGGAAAAGGGAAAGAAAACAGAAAGAAAACAAAACCAGTGGTAGGTAGGCACACTGACAAAAAGCCAATTAGGGGGCAATCCCCTCTGGCATAATAAATTTACATTCATTAAATGCATTCTACAGCCTTCAGCTCAATCAATACTTCCTTTTATACAGTTCACGGTAGATCTTCCAATGTAGTGAAGGTTTCTTTATGGTGTCTTCTTAAAACAGTTCACTTTTCTTGATTCAGGGAGTTAACAAATCCTAAAATTATTCTCAAAAGATTTCAAATCTTGGGTTTTACAAAATACAATTCCCAATTATAAATAATTATAAATCACAATTAAAAATAATACAATCCCAAATCTTGGAATTTATGAAAATCATACTCTATGGAAAATAAGAACCTGGAGATATCAATTTAAATCTAACAGATACTACATAAAAAAGCACACCATTTAACAGATAATACATTAAAAAGTATACAATCAATTACCCCCTGAGGAGGGGATTGACCAACACTTATAACACTTTGTAACACTTATCATTTACTTATTTAACTTTTCTCTATAGTTCTATAAAATATAATAGTGACCATTTCTAAACAGACTACATGCCAGTACACATATTTAAAACAAAATGCAAATCCTATAATATAATATAAATTACATAGTTACCCATTGACTAATTGATGTCTAAACTAATTCTACTGTATAATTAAAAAAATATTAATAGTGGTATCATGTACTTCAAGTACAAGGAAAAATAAAATATCCTAAAAATAAAAAATTCCAGAGTTCAGTGTCAGTGAAAATAGTGCCCAGCTGTCTCTGTAGTTTTATCTTCAATGCATGTGACAGGATATAGTCAATTAGTTTCAATAGAAGGTATTTGTTTTACATGGGAACAATGTATCCATGAGGTCTTTTCTCCAATTTCTATAGTTGTTGGAGTGGTTAACAGTACTTAAAATTGAACCTTCCCCAGCAGGCTGAGTTGCCCCTGTGCTGGAATTTCTTTTTAAATACTTTGTCTCCTGTGTTAAGATCATGAAGGGGAAAGTCTATAAGGTCCTGCTTGTTCTACAGCTCCAGATTCTTGAAGTTCTCTTAATTTTACTTGTAAATCCCATACATAGGAAGCAATAGAAATGTCTCCTCCTAGCATTGATATGTATGCAGGGGGAAAAGGCTTAAAAAGTTAAAACTAATTCAGACCCTTCTAAGGCATCGAGTGGTGTGGCAGTATCTAGAAGCTCCAATATCTAAAAAACAATCAAAATAAGTATTTCCAACTTTCAAGGTTACATGTGGTTCATTATCATGTTGAGGTGAATGGACTGAGATAACTGGTGTTAAGATACCAGTGTCTGGGAAATCAAAGGTTTCACTCTCTTATTCCAGAGACTTTTCTCCCCTTTCAGACTATGATAAAGGTCCTTGGTCAATTCTCTGGATTTCATCTCATTGAGAGGAATTTCCACCCTGAGTTGTATAAGGGTTAAATTTAAGCGTTTGATTAAAATATATGATTCAAAGTATTATTGTTCCAAGTTGAAGTGCCCGAATAGCTTTTATTTACAAAAGATGTGGAAAGAGTGAAAATAGAGAAATAAAAAAGGATAGAGAAGACATTAACCTACTCAGCCAGGACTTGTTGACCTTCAACTGAAATTAAACTCTCTCCAGAAGACAGTAAGGGAAAGCCAGCTATCCACTCACCCAAGTTCCCTCCAAGAGGCAAATCAAGACTATGACTTGGGCTGAAGGTGATTCCTGAGGCCAACTTTCTTCCTTGAGCCAACATTCTTCTTCAAGTAGACTTCCTTTTTGAAGTCCAACTCCTTAAAGTCGAATTCCTTCTTGTAGTTGACTTCCCTAGCCCCAGAAATTCAGGCTTGTTGTCCCTTCCCCCTTTCACAAGAGTCAATCATAGTTTCCAAATTGTCTAGCACTGCCCAGGGGTAGTGTCTGTGGGATTCACACCTCTAATCCTCTGAATGTGTCAACTCTTATCAAAGGCCTCTGAAGTTCAATTTCTCATCAAATGGTTCACAGTTTCCTGATTGATTGAATTTTTAAGGATGTGAATTCTCTAAGTGGTTTATCAAGTTCCTCTACCTAGTTCAAGCTTCTGTTGATTTAATCAAAAGGTGTGTTAACTCAAAATAGGCAAAAGGAATAAAAAAATTCCCTTTTCACAGTTGTGATTTATCATTTGCCTCATTTGGATTCGTATCTCTAAATGCATTTCTATTGTTGTTATTATTTCCTATAATTGTTATTATTTCTAAAGTCTTATATAGGGCCACTGTGAAATATTCTGTTGGATAATAAGTCATTTTAGATAGACAAGAAATAGCATCTCAATTTCAACCAGACTACACAGAATAATAGTTAATGTTAATTTTTATTGCAGTTCTACTTTCTGTCAGTAGATGGTCCTGTTTAACACAAAGGATCAATAGCTGTAACTGCTAGGAACTTAACTTGAGGATATTTTCAGTAAAAAGTAAGGAAAATGATCAGAAGGTTGTGGGTTCAAGGTCCCTTTGTGGTCGCCAATTAAGGATACAGAGAGAAACACAAAGAATAGAAAAAACTAAGAAACTGTGTGACTTATTCAGTTCATTTGGACCAAGTATCTCTTGAGGTTACTTCCATCTCAGCAATTCTTCAAGGCAATATCTTCATACTCAGAAGAAGATTACCCTATCAATTTCTAATGACATTCATGGAGCACACTAGAGCCTCATTGTAAATCTTTCTTTGGACTTTATGTCACAGGACTATCAAACTCTTAGATCTTTTAAAAATAACAACAACAAAAAATCTGCATCCTTTCCAAGTGCGAAAGTAAGAAATTAAAAAGAAAATGTCATTAGGCAATATCTCCCCCTCATGTAACATCCCCTGGCTGTTAGTAGGGAGGTTTGAATATTAATATTGATCAATTTCCAACACAAGTCACTTTGCTGTAGGGAAAATTTTAAAAGAAAGAATATTTAGGCCAGTCCAAATCATTCAAAAGTCTATCCTAATCTTGTCAGTCTCACCATATCAACTGACTTGGAGCACTTAGAAATCTCATTAATGGAAATACTGTTGTGCTCAAAGGAATAATAAACTGGAGGAATTCCATGTGAACTGGAATGGCCTCCAGGAATTGATGCAGAGTGAAAGGAACAGAGCCAGGAGAACATTATACACAGAGACTGATACATTGTGGTACAATTGAATGTAAGGACTTCTCCACTGGTGGCAATGCAGTGGCCCTGAACAACCCAGAGGGGTTTACGAGAAAGAACACTATCCACAAGCAGAGGAAAAACTGTGGGAGTAGAAACACAGAAGAAAAACAACTGCTTGATTACATGGGTTGAGGGGGATATGATTGGGGATATAGACTCTAAATGATCATCCTAGTGCAAATATCAACAACATGGAAATAGGTTCTGATCAAGGACACATGTAAAACCCAGTAGAATTATGTGTTGGCTATGGGAAGGGGGTGGGGTTAGGGGAGGGAGGGAAAGAAATATGATTCTTGTAATCAAGGAATAATGTTCTAAATTAACTAAAATTAAAAAAAAAAAGAAATCTCATTAAAACTAATCATCTACCAGCATTAAATCACAGTCTAATGGTATTCAGTCATCAATTGTACTTTTAAGTAAGTTAACTTAGTTTACATTTATAAGCACTGGAGAAACACCTGTTGTTTCAAAGTTTTATGAATTTGTGAATTTATGTAAAGACCACAATCTCTTCCATCTAGGAGATTCCCTAAAATGAGATCCAAATAGCACACATTGGAGCCTCATTGTAATGATGTCTGTGGAGTCTGTGTCATGGGAATAATTCAGTTTTCAATGGGGCCAGGAAAGATTGGATTATTTGCTATGGAATTAAATTTAATATTAGTGTTAGTGAATTTCTGATATATAGACATAGGCAAGAATTGTAGATCAAGGACTTGGAGACCTGAAGAATGAAGAAAAAAATAATGAAATGTACATGTGCTAGTCAGTTATATCATGTAATAAGAAAAGGCTTACATCTTAATATTCTTACTTAACAAAATTAGTCAGTTACAATACTTGTAAAGGTAATGTGAATTTAAATACACATTTGAAAGAATTTTGAAAACTTTTTCATAGGTGTTAGGTGATGGTCACATCTGTATTTCTTACAAATAAAACTTAAAAAAATAAATACGAGGAAGCAATTATCTGAGTTATAAAGACATTTTATTGTAGAAACTTGTAAATTACAAAGTGTCAAAGTCAAGGCCCATCCCCACTTGGCCAAAGACCCAGAGTTCATGTGTCAGCCGAGAGATACAGAATCAGATTACACAGACTCCCCCTCCCCTCCTGCTGAATGGTCTTCTGAATATTTCTTCTCAGAAAGAACAACCAAAAGGTCTCCTTCAAGAAGATCAAGTCTTTTTCTAATTTCTATTCTATTAAATAATCATACATTTCATATATGGTAAAAGTAACTTTTGTAGCTTCAAAGCCAACTGAGATATAATGTCTGGACATAGTTCATGATGCTAGAGGCAGAGCTTCCCTTGCATTACATAGAATTTCCTTTGTTATTTTATCTCATACACAATTATTCAATCAATGAATAATGGGATTTTTCCGTATAAATTTTCACCAAAATACTGATTATCTAATAGGATTATGTGCAGGAAATACAGAGGCATAAAATACTGAAGATAAACTGAAATGGCTTAATTAGATTATCTTTTATATACAAAAGTAACAGAGCTGAAATCTTTATCACTGAACTAGCTGAAATAAAATCCTTCCTCCAAAGGCAGGTAGATTGTTTGGGAAAGTTCTAGATAGATGGGAGATGAGAAACACCCACCTAGGGACCTCCCCAGAGCCTGCAAAGCACAAAAGCTATGGGTTTTTTAAACAAAATTTATTTTGATAATTGGGGTAAAGGGAAAGGGTAGAAAAGATCTTAAACTACAGATATAAACCTAGACCCACCTTCTACGCACCTCGAAAGAGGTACTCTTCGTTGCTTTTTTAGTCCCTGCCTATCCACTCCCTGCTAGTACCTAAAATCCCCAAATGCTGACTATTGGCTAACATAACTACCCAAATTGTCTTTAAGAAGGCTAAGACAGGACCCACTAGTAGTCTGAATTCCCTCTCAAGCCTGGAGTTGGCTTTCTATGTAACCCAGAGTCCCAGGTGACAAACCTAAGAGATTACCTTAGCCAAGTTGGTCTTTGTAGCTCTCAAGCAGATAAATCTCTGTACTCCAGGGAAAAGACAGTCTACTACAAGGCAAATTCTCCAATCCAGGAATCCCTAACCTTTTCATAAGATTAGTTCTTCCTAGGGGAATGCAAGAGCAAAGATCCTCCTTCCATCTCAGTGGAAAGCCAGATCCAGACTGACAGTTAAAAACAGTCAAATCCCAAGATCCTCCTCTCCTTCCATAGTCTTTCCCCTCAGGGCTTGTATCCAAATTCTCCTCCTTTCTTCTTAAAGATAATTTATGAAATTTTCTCTATCCCTTACTTACATTCTTACTCAACAAACAAGGGGAAACTATGACAGTAAGCTCTTATTTGTAATAGTAATGTAGAGGGAGCAGTTAGATGACTCAGTGTATTGAGAGCCAGGCTTAGAAATGCAAGGTCCTAGGTTCAAATGTGGCTTCAGGTATTTCCTAGCTGGGTGACCCAGGGCAAATCACTTAATCCACATTTCCTAGCTCTTACCACTCTTGTGCTTTGAAACCAACACACAGTATTAATTCTAAGATGAAAGGTAAGGTGTGTTTTTTTTTAAATAGTAATGGAGATAGACTCCACTAAAGTCCTCTGAAACATCACTGTGATAATGAAGTGACACCTTGAAGACAATGTATGCTGCTCAGTATGTTATATGCTTCATTGGGTCCTTCCCAGCTGGAAAGATTTTAGGTATATATGGTCTCAGAATTTGCCACTGAATGGTCAGCTTCACTACCTTCTAACATTAGTGCTCAAGGAGCAGAACTCCTAGCCCTAAAACAAGCTTGTATAATTGCCAAGGATAAAAAGGCAACAATTTATATGGATTCTAGATATGCTTTTGGCATTTGTCACTCAGTCGGAATGCTATGGCTCCAGAGAGGATTTTTAACCTCAGCTGGAAAATCCATAGCTAATGCAGAAATTATTAATGAAGTTCTTTCTGCTCTCAAACTACCTAAAGCCCTAGCTGTAGTTCATTGCTCTGCCCATACAGGTTGCTCTGACCCTGTCGCTAGAGGAAATTATTGAGTAGATGCCGTTGCAAAGCTAGCAGCCATAGAAGGACCTGGATTAATTTTAACATTAACAACCACTGATAATTTAAATTTATCACTTTCCTATAATGAAAAGGAAGTGGGAAAATGGAAACAAAAATTTAAAGCAAAACAGATTAATGGAGTATGGGTGTCATCTGAAGGAAAACCCCTGCTCCCTAGAAGTTTCTATAACCAAATTTGCCAATCTATTCATAAAAATGGTCATTTTGGCACCCAGGGCATCGTGGACTCTGTCAAGAGAGTATGGATAGTGTAAACCTTAAAATTTCTTAGACTTATAAATGTTGGAAATTTCACCATTGGGAAATTTCATACTTGAAAAATTTCCTATTGATAGTGGGAACTCTATTGGAATGTGAACCCCATTGGCATGGGAGGTTCCTCCTCCTCCCTTCTTAAGATTACTTTAGGACAGAAACCTTTTGCTGAACAATGGAAAGGGCTTTGACCTATGCTTAAGCATAGAACAGCAATTTCTTTGTGTCATGATTGATTTTAGAATTGATACAATAGAGATACTTGGAATGACAGAACCAGGTCTTGGAAAATACAATTTCTACCCCACTCAGTCCTAACAGGATTTAGGAAGGGCTGCAGCAAAGATCAAGATTTAATTATTTGAGAATATGACCTTCAACAGACATGTGCAAAGCCACAGACCTCTGGGTAGTCCTGGGTTAAACTAGAGCCACCATTGGCACAGGGGAGACATCGACAGTGATTGGTAGATGTGAGAACTGAGGGGAGGGAACTTAGATGATGTCCTTAAAGATAGCGGGGTCTGAGGAGAGAGAGAGGAGAGTTTTTTGCTCTGAGGAGGTTTTGCTCGAGAAGGATTTGCTCTGAAGGAGTCTGAGAGGAGAGAGGTCCTGGAAGGAGAGCTTCTGGAGAGGTCTTGAAGGAGGCTGTGGAAGGAGAACTCAGGAGGAGTCAGGAGGAGAATTCTCTGGAACATTTCTTGAAAGGAGGCTCTCTTGAAGGTGGAGCCTGAGGTTGGCATGAGAAGCCTTACCTAGAGAGATCTTGGGTGAGTGATAAAACCAACTGACTGATTTATTCATTCTTATTCCTTTCTTCCTTTCTCTCTTTTTCTATTGATTAATCAGTGTATCATAAATTAAATTTCTCTATAAAACCCAGTTGGCTTGGGCATATTCATAAATTGGGAATATATTCCCTGGCGACCATCTTATATTTATATAAAACCAAGACACAGTAGAAAACATATTTCAGTGGTCATAATTGTTATATATTTCCCTTGCTCCCAAAACATTTTAATTATCACATCATTAAGCTTTCACAGTTTACCTGTGCCAGTTAACTTCTGATATATAATGGGCAGATGAATATCCTTATGATTTTTATTTTGTTCCTTGCATTACTTTTGAAGGAAGCAATTTTTAAATAAAGACATTTTTTTGCAATAAACCTAGATTTACTTGATGTGAATAATCTGGCTATGTAAATAGCTGGCTTTACCTAACTCAGTAAGCTTAAGTCAAAAGAACCTGATTAACATATAGCCTGCTTTGCATTTGTTTAGAAGTCTGGATCTCAGTGCCTGCTTCTTAGGCCATAGTGAATTAACCTTTGCACTTTCAAAATTAAATCTTAATTCCTGTTGGAGAAGCAATTTTATCTGCTTATTACTTCTATAGATGTAAAACAATTGTTATACTACATTAAATATTGTATTTGAAGGGAAAATACGAAATCAAGCAGGGAAATCGTGCTGCCCGCTCCAGCAGTGAGCTGGATATGCATAGATAAAAGCAAAGAATTCAGTAATATTAGCTAGGTAGGAAAAGGTTTGGGAGCAGAAACTCGAGAAGTAAGTTAATGCGCCATATTTAATGCAGAGTATCAATTGACTCATTTGCCCTTACTATTTTTCCCAATTTTCAATCATTTGGTATAAAATTTTTGAGCATCCGGATTTACTCTTGATGTCACCAGGGAAGCTAAATTTTCTGAATGACTTTGTAAATTCTCCCCTGCCATATTAAGGAGCTCAGGATAAGTGGTTTGCTTTTGAGCAGATATCTTTTGTGTCCATGCGCTCCTGAAGGGAACTCCAGGAAATCTGGGGGAGGGGATCGGCAAGCATTAGCAGTGATAGAATGAATAGGAGGATAAATCTCTGAGCTTGTAAATTGCTCTTTTGTTTCAATACCTTCTGAGGGATAGCTTGGAGCTGTAGGTAGCTCCTGAAATAATGGGAAATTGTCCCCATCTTCAGCATGTGCTGATGACTCAAGGGAGCTTTGCTCCAAAGCACAGTGCTTTGTCTCTTGATTTTGCAAAGCTTTTTTCCCCTTTAAATCGGAAGTTAGCAAAGGCTGATCAGCTAAACTCATCCTTACAAAACTCCACATGTTAAAAATTGTCTGTGTGACTCGTTGCCCTTCCTTCTTATATTTTTTTCAATTTCTGACCTATCAGGTCCCACTCATCAACATTTAAAACTCCCATTGGTGGAAATTCAGGATAAGCTTTTTGAATCACCTTGAGTAATGCCTTGAGTTTGGCTTTTGAGACCTTATTCCACCATTCTCAATTAATGACATTAATCACGTTTGAGAGGAAGAAATTTGCCCCATCCCTGGTAGAAAAAAAGACTTACCACCGAAGGCCACATGGAGGTAAACTTCTTCAGACGTCAGTCCCTTCGTCCTTGTTGTCCCACAAGTATGGAGCGTACTCTGAAAACCTCTGTGTCTGAACGGAAAGGTAACTGCTCACGTAGGCGCTGAGTATATATGGTGCTGTCCAGCAGCCCTTATAAGAAAGGAAAGATAGAAGGTTGACCCTTTGGGGGTAGGGCTGAAGCTGAGGGGATGGATAAGAAATGAGCCAGACACCAAGCAGTTTTACCAAGTAGCGAGCTACACAGATCAAGCTCCAGTTACCTAACTTCGCAAGGACCCGAGACAGTTAGGTAACCTTAAATCAACAACACGGGAGATAGAAATGAGTATTGAGATCAGCTGAGAGAAAAGCTATGGATCCCTTAGAGCCAGTGCTCTAAGCATGGACCACTCCGGCTAGAGGATAGGAGATTAAGAAGGAAAGGTGTTTCACAGAGATAGAGAAATTCCATGAAAAAGCTGTTCTTGGCCAGAGGCCAAGCTCCAGGTGGGAGAGGGACAGGTGAAAGATAATAAGAGTTAGCTTGCTGTGAGCTGCTCATATTCATTGGCATTGAGATGCAAAGGTACATAATACATATTAATGAGAACACAGTGGATTGCCATTGGTTCAGCTATAAAATTAGGACAAGGCAGAGGCGTGGATGGTCTCAGCCAGGTGAGCACAAAGAAACCTGAGTTCGCACCTAAACCTTAGGAATATTGGAATCAAAGGTCAATGCCTTTCTTGCCATGTGCAGGACTGAGCATGCACTTTCCTAAGACAATTCTTACAGATTAATTATTTCCCTTGTGCATACACAGGTGTGGAATGTTACAGTAGTTTTTAATGATTGCCTTAATTTCCTCTTCATTAGCCGGTTAGGTCTCCCTTTTCTCCACATATCTACTAACTCTAATTTTTCTAAGATTTCATTCACTTCTCTTACTTCTTTCTGATTTTTTTTTTGTTTGATTTATCTAGTTCTGATAGAGGAAGGTTCGGGTCTCCCAGTAGTATAGTTTTTCTAACTATTTCATCATTGAGCTCCTCTAATTTCTCCTTAAGAAATCTGGATGCTATGCCATTTGGTGCATATATGTTGAATATTGATATTTCCTCATTGTCTATACTGCCTTTCCTCAGGATGTAATTATCTTGCCTATCTCTTTTAACTAGATTTATTTTTACTTTGGCTTTATCAGATATCATGATTGCGACTCCTGCCTTCTTTTTATCAGTTGATACCCAATAGATTTATCTCCACCATCTTACTTTCACCCTATGAGTGTCTACCTTCCTCATGTGTGTGTCTTGTAGACAGCATATGGTAGTGTTTTGGATTCTAATCCACTCTGCTATTCACTTGCATTTTATGGGTGAGTTTATTTCATTCACATTCAGAGTTATGATTACTAGCTGTGTATTTCCCAGCATTTTCATTTCTACTCCTTTTCTTGCCTTTTCTTCTTTCACTATTTCCTTCTACAGCAATGCTTATTTATAATCCATCCCCCTAGTTCCCACTCTTATTTTACTTCCCTTTCTACCCCCCTCCCTTCTTATTCCCCCCTTATTTTCCCCTGTAGTCTTTTTTAAATTGACCCCCACCCTCTCCCTACCTTGTACTGCTTCCCTCCCCACCAGTCAATTTTTTACACTTCTACTCCCCTATAGGGCACAAATCTATTCTCTGCCCCAATGGAATGGATTATTCTTCCCTCTTTGGGTCAGTTTCAAAGCACGTAAGAGGAGTATTTCCTATCTCCAACCTCTTTACTTTTCCAGTGTATCAATGTTCTCCCCCCTCCTGCCATGAGCTTCTTTGTGACATATGAATTTACCTCCATTTGTTTCTTTTCCCATTTCTTTTAGTATTAACCTCTTTTTTTAGCTCTGATTGTATATGTACATATATGTATTTATGCATGCATATATATATTATATATATATATTTATGTATTGTCCTTTCATCCTATACAGTTTCTCACTGTTCCCTCTAAGTGTAATTCCTCTAGCTGACCAGGTAATAGCCACAGTTTTTAAGAGTTACCAATGACCTCTTTTCTTATAGGGATACATATCATTTTAACTTATAGAGTCTCTTAAATTTGTTGTTGTTGTTGTTGTTGTTGTTGTTTTGTTTTTCTTTTCCCCCTCTTTTTTAATTACCTTTTGATGATTCTCTTGAGTTCTGTGCTTGGACGTCAAATTTTTTGTTCAGGTCTGGTCTTTACAAATGTTTGGAATTCTTCTTTTGTGTTGAATGACCATACTTTCCCCTGTAAGAATATAGTCAGTTTTGATGGGTATTTGATTCTTGGTTGTAGACCTAGTTCCCTTGCTTTTCAGAATATCATATTCCATGCCTTTCAGTCCTTCAGTGTGGATGCAACCAGATCCTGTGTTATCCTCACTGTTTATCCATGGTATTTGAATGACTTCTTCTTGGCAGATTGTAATACCTTTTCTTTGGTCTGATAGTTTTTTAATTTGGCTATAACATTTCTGGGTGTTGTCAGTGGGGATTAAATACAGGAGGTGATCTCTGGATTCTTTCAATCTCCACTTTCCCCTCTTGTTCTAGGAAACTGGGACAGTTTTCCTGAATAATTTCCTGTAGTATTATGTCCAGGCTTTTTCTTTTGTCATGGTCTTCTGGTAGACCAATGATTCTTAAATTGTCTCTTCTCGAACGATTTTCTAAATTGTCTGTTTTGTAAATGGGATTCTTCATATTTTCCTAAATTTTTTCATTCTTTTTGTTTTGTTTTATAGTGTCCTGCTGCCTTGTGATGTCACTTAATTCCAGTTGTTGTATTCTGGTTCTTAAAGACTGGATTGCATCCCTGGCTTTTTGTTCATCCTTTTCATTCTCTTCTGATATTCTTTGAAGGTCATCTTTTATCCTCTTTACCTTGTCTTTCATCTCCTTTGCCTCATTTTCCAGCTGATTGATTTTGGCTTTCAAGACACTATTTTCTTGTTTTAGTTCAAGTGCCTCTGTTTCCAGATGACTTATCTTAATTTTTAAGTTCTTTTCCCAATTGTCTTCAGCCTCTCTTACTTGCGTTTTGAGTTCTTCCACAGCCTGTATCCAATTCACTGGGATTTCTGATTTATCATTTGCTGATCTCTCCTCCTCTGTTCCATTTGCTGAGTAGAAGCTGTCTATTGTAGTTTCTTTCTTCTTTTTCTGTTTGCTCAAATTCATCCCTTCTTTACTCCCTGTATTTGTCTGTGCTCTTGTTCCTCTCATTTTTTTTTGTTTTGGGGGATTCTGTCAGTCTCCCCCTCTTGGAGCTTTACCAGGCATAATCTCCTGTGGGGGGTTGTTGGGGTTTGAGCTTCTCTGTCCTCTGGAGGCTTTTGATTGGATTAAAGTCCAGCAGTCAATGAGGATGGGTGTGAAGCCTGGGCTTCCCTGAGTTCTGGAGACTTTTGATGGGATTAAGTTCAGCTTAGTTGGGCTGGGTGTGCTCTGAGTCCAAAACTTCCTGGAAGGCTGGAGCAAATATGGAGGATCTCCACAGGTCTGGCCAGGCTGCCAGGTCTATGCTCCTTCTCTAGCTCCTTCCCTGCCACCTGTGTTGGACACTCTGAACTTGGCCAGCCCTGCTTGCAAGGTATGCCCTTCAGACCAGCACCTTTGCCCGTCCATAAGTTCCCACTGCCGCTGGAATCTCAGCACTCTGGGTGGGAGGGGGGATGGGTCCTGGGACCTTCCTTCTGTCTTCCCCTTAAACCCGAGTGTTATTGGATTCTGGATTTTTTTGATGGGGGGCATACCTTTTGAATTAAGTACAGCAGGAGGGTTCCTTGGCTCTGTCTTGTTGTTAAGTTTGATTTACAGTCCCCTGGGAGCATGCAGTTTGTGATCAGTTAGGAAGGGTATTCAGAGGTCTGAACTTCTGCTCCCTCCAGGCCGCCATCTTGACTCCACCCCTCTGCTGTCTTTTTAAAAACTCTCCCCCCACCCTCTCCCTCCCTTGTACTGCTTCCCTCCCCACCAGTCTGTTTGTTACCCTTCTACTCCCCTATAGGGTGCAAATCTATTCTCTGCCCAAGTGGATTGAATTGTTCTTCACTCTTTGGGTCAATTTCAATGTATGTAAGAATTCAGTATTTCCTATCTCCAACCTCTTTACCCTTCCAGTGTATTGATGTTCTCCCCTCTCCCGCCATGAGCTTCTTTGTGACATATAAATTTACCCCCTTTTGTTTCTTTTCCCATTTCTTTTAGTATTAACTTTTTTTAGCTCTACTTATATATATATATACACATATATAAACACATATCTATGCATTTATGCATACATATATCTATATACCTATTTATATCTTGTCATTTCATCCTATATAGTTTGTCGCTGTTCCCTCTAAGTGTAATTCTTCTTGCTGCCCAGGTGATGATAGCAATTTTTAAGAGTTACCAATGACCTCTTTTCTTATAGGGATACATATCACTTTAACTTATTATGTCTGTTTAAAAATTTTTTATTTTGTTTTTATTTTCCTTCTTTTTAAATTCCTTTTTGATGATTCTCTTGAGTTCTGTGCTTGGGCATCAAATTTTCTGTTCAGGTCTGGTCTTTTCTTTAAAAATTCTTGGAATTCTTCTATTTTGTTGAATGACCATACTTTCCCCTGTTAGAATATAGTCAATTTTGCTGGGTGGTTGATTTTTGGTTGTAGACCTAGTTCCCTTGCTTTTCAGAATATCATATTCCATGCCTTTTAGTCCTTCAGTGTTGATGCAGCCAGATACTGCGTTATCCTCACTGTGTTTCCATGGTATCTGAATGACTTCTTGGCAGCTTGTAATGTTTTTTTCTTGGTCTGATTTTGAATTTGAAATTGAATTTGAATCTTGAATTTGGCTATAACATTTCTGGGTATTGTCAGTTGGGGATTAAGTACAGGAAGTGATCTGTGGATTCTTTCAATCTCCACTTTTCCCTCTTTTTATAGAATATCAGGGCAGTTTTCTTGGATAATTTCTTGCAGTATGACATCCAAGTTTTTTCTTTTGTTATGGTCTTCTGGTAGACCAATGATTCTTAAGTTGTCTCTCCTGGAACGATTTTCTAAATCTTCTGTTTCATGAATGATATACTTCATATTTTCCTCAATTTTTTCATCCTTTTGATTTGTTTTATAGTGTCTTGCTTCCCTGTGAATTTGCTTACTTCTAGTTGTTGTATTCGGGATTTTAAATCATTTAGAGTCTATATCCCCAATCATATCTCCATCAATTCATGTGATCAAGCAGCTGTTTTTTCTTCTGTGTTTCTACAGTTTTTTCTTTGAATGTGGATAGTGTTCTTTCTCATAAATCCTTCAGAATTGTCCTGGATCATTGCATTGCTGCTAGTAGAGAAGTCCATTACATTCAATTGTACCACAGTGTTTCAATCTCTCTGTGTATAATGTTTTCCTGGTTCTGCTTCTTTCACTTTGCATTCTAGAGTTATTCCAGTTCCCATGGAATTCCTTCAGTTCATTATTCCTTGGAGCACAATAGTATTCCATAACCAACAGATACCACAATTTGTTCAGCCATACCCCAGTTGAATGGTATCCCCTCATTTTCCAATTTTTGCCACCACAAAGAACACAGCTATGAATATTCTTGTATAAGTCCTTTCCCTTATTAACTCTTTGGGGTACAAACCTAGTAGTGCTATGGCTGGATCAAAGGGCAGACAGTCTTTTAGCATCATTTGGGTATAGTTCCAAATTGCCCTCCAGAAAGGTTTAATTAATTCACAACTTCACCAGCAATGCATTAATGTCCTGATTTTACCACATCTCCTCCAGCATTCATTACTTTCCTTTGCTGTCATGTTAACCAATCTGCTAGGTGTGAGGTGGTACCTCAGAGTTGTTTTGATTTCCATCTCTCTGATTATATGAGATTTAGAACTATTTTTCATGTGCTTATTAATAGTTTTGATTTCTTTATCTGAAAATTCCCTATGTATGTCCCTTGCCCATTTATCAGTTGAGGAATGGTTTGATTTTTTGTACAATTTATTTAGGTTTTTATAAATTTGAGTAATTAGACCTTTCCCAAAGGTTTTAGTTATGAAGATTTTTTTCAATTTATTGCCTCTCTTCTTATTTTGGTTGCATTGGTTTTCTTTGTACAGAAACATTTTAATTTAATGTAATCAAAATTATTTATTTTACATTTTGTAATTTTTTCTAACTCTTGCTTGGTCTTAAAATCTTTCCTTTACCAGTGTTCAGACAAGTATACTATTCTGGGTTCACCTAATTTACTTATAGTTTTTTTTTCTTTATATTCAAGTCATTCACCCATTCTAAAATTGTCTTGGTGTAGGATGTGAGATGTTGATCCATACCCAATCTCTCCCATAGTGTCTTCAAATTTTCCCAGCAGTTTTTGTGATATAGTGTATTTTTGTCCCCAAAGCTGGGATCTTTGAGTTTGACTTGACTGTCTTGCTGAAATTACTTACCTCAAGTCTGTTCCACTGATCCTCCCTCCTGTCTCTTAGCAAGTACCATTTTTTTATGACCACTGCTTTATAGTACATTTTGAGATCTGGTACTGCTAGGCCACCTTCCTTTAAAATTATTTTCATTATTTCCCTTGACATCCTTGCTCTTTTGTTCTTCCAAATGAACTTTGTTATGGGTTTTGTCCTAATTTAGTAAAAAAGTTTTTTGGTAGTTCAGTGGGAATAGCAGTAAATAAGTGTAATATTTCTAAGGAAAATGTATTGGGGATTGAAGAACAGGGGATACTGAAGGTTTTGTAACAGGGAATGGAGGAGTTGAAGGGAGAGAGGGAATATGGCTGCCATTGAGGTAAAAGGAGAGAGATGCTGCCTGCTGAGATGCTATTTTTTTTTTAATTTTATAGTATTTTATTTGATCATTTCCATGCATTTTTCATTAAAGACAAAGATCATTTTCTTTTCCTCCCTCCCACCCCCCGTGGCCAACGTGTGATTCCACTGGTATCATATGTGTTCTTGACTTGAACCCATTGCCATGTTGTTAGTATTTGCATCAGAGTGTTCGCTCGGAGTCTTTCCTCTGTCATGTCCCCTCAGCCATTGTAGTCAGGCAGTTGCTTTTCCTTGGTGTTTCTATTCCCTCAGTTTGTCCTCTGCTTTTGGATAGTGTTTTTTTCTCCTTGATCCCTGCAGATTGTGCAGGGACATTACACCACCACTAATGGAGAAGTCCATTACGTTCGATGATACCACAGTGTGTTTGTCTCTGTGTACAATGTTCTCCTGGTTCTGCTCCTCTCGCTCTGCATCACTTCCTGGAGGTTGTTCCAGTTCACATGGAAATCCTCCACTTTATTATTCCTTTTTTTTTTTTTAAATATATTTTATTTGATCATTTCCAAGCATTATTCGTTAAAGACATAGATCATTTTCTTTTCCTCCCCCCCCACCCCCCATAGCCGACGCGTAAGTCCACTGGGCATTAGATGTTTTCTTGATTTGAATCCATTGCTTTGTTGATAGTATTTGCATTAGAGTGTTCATTTAAAGTCTATCCTCTGTCATGTCCCCTCAACCTCTGTATTCAGGCAGTTGCTTTTTCTCGGTGTTTCCACTCCCATAGTTTATCCTTTGCTTATGAATGGTGTTTTTTTTCTCCTGGATCCCTGAAAGTTGTTCAGGGACATTACACCGCCCCTAATGGAGAAGTCCATTACGTTCGATTATACCACAGTGTATTAGTCTCTGTGTACAATGTTCTCCTGGTTCTGCTCCTCTCGCTCTGCATCACTTCCTGGAGGTTGTTCCAGTCTCCATGGAACTTCTCCACTTTATTATTCCTTTGAGCACAATAGTACTCCATCACCAACATATACCACAGTTTGTTCAGCCATTCCCCAATTGATGGGCATCCCCTCGTTTTCCAGTTTTGGGCCACCACAAAGAGCGCAGCTATGAATATTTTTGTACAAGTCTTTTTGTCCATTATCTCTTTGGGGTACAAACCCAGCAGTGCTATGGCTGGATCAAAGGGTAGACATTCTTTTATCGCCCTTTGTGCATAGTTCCAAATTGCCCTCCAGAATGGCTGGATCAGTTCAAACTCCACCAGCAATGAATTAGTGTCCCTACTTTGCCACATCCCCTCCAGCATTCATTACTTTCCATAACTGTCATGTTAGCCAATCTGCTAGGTGTGAGGTGATACCTCAGAGTTGTTTTGATTTGCATCTCTCTGATTATAAGAGATGTGGAGCACTTCTTCATGTGCTTATTAATAGTTTTGATTTCTTTATCTGAAAACTGTCTATCCATGTCCCTTGCCCATTTATCAATTGGGGAATGGCTTGATTTTTTGTACAACTGATTTAGCTCTTTATAAATTTGAGTAATTAAACCTTTGTCAGAGGTTTTTATGAAGATTTTTTCCCAACTTGTTGTTTTCCTTCTGATTTTAGTTACATTGCTTTTGTTTGTACAAAAGCCTTTTAATTTGATGTAGTCGAAATTATTTATTTTACATTTTGTGATTCTCTCTATGTCTTGCTTGGTTTTAAAGTCTTTCCCTTCCCAAAGGTCTGACATGTATACTATTCTGTGTTTACCCAATTTACTTATGGTTTCCTTCTTTATGTTTAAGTCTTTCACCCATTTTGAATTTATCTTGGTGTAGGGTGTGAGGTGTTGATCAATTCCTAATCTCTCCCACACTGTCTTCCAATTTTCCCAGCAGTTCTTATCAAATAGTGAATTTTTGTCCCAAGACCTGGGATCTTTGGGTTTATCGTATACTATCTGGCTGAGGTCGCTTTCCCCCAGTCTATTCCACTGATCCTCCTTTCTGTCTCTTAGCCAGTACCAAATTGTTTTGATGACTGCTGCTTTGTAATATAGTTTGAGGTCTGGGACTGCAAGGCCCCCCTCATTAGTGTTTTTTTTCATTATTTCCCTGGATATCCTTGATCTTTTGTTATTCCAAATGAACTTTGTTATGCTTTTTTCCAAATCAGTAAAGAAATTTTTTGGGAGTTCCATGGGTATGGCACTAAATAGATAAATAAGTTTGGGCAGGATAGTCATTTTTATTATGTTGGCTCGTCCTACCCATGAGCAGTTAATGTTTTTCCAATTGCTCAAGTCTAGTTTTAGTTGTGTGGCGAGTGTTTTGTAGTTGTGTTCATATAGTTCCTGTGTTTGTCTTGGGAGGTAGATTCCTAGGTATTTTATTTTGTCTAAGGTGATTTTGAATGGGATTTCTCTTTCTAGTTTTTGCTGCTGAGCTGTGTTGGAGATATATAGAAAAGCTGATGACTTATGTGGGTTTATTTTGTATCCTGCAACTTTGCTAAAGTTGTTGATTATTTCAATTAGCTTTTCGGTTGAATCTCTAGGATTCTTTAAGTAGACCATCATGTCATCTGCAAAAAGTGATAACTTGGTCTCCTCCTTGCCTATTTTGATGCCTTCAATTTCTTTTTCTTCTCTAATTGCTACTGCTAGTGTTTCTAGTACGATGTCAAATAATAGAGGTGATAATGGGCATCCTTGTTTCACTCCTGATCTTATTGGGAATGCATCTAGTTTATCCCCATTGCAAATGATATTAGCTGATGGTTTTAGATATATACTGTTTATTATTTTTAGGAATGACCCTTCTATTCCTATGCTTTCTAGTGTTTTTAATAGGAATGGGTGTTGTATTTTATCAAAGGCTTTTTCTGCATCTATTGAGATAATCATGTGGTTCTTGTTGGTTTGCTTGTTAATGTGGTCAATTATGTGGATGGTTTTCCTAATATTGAACCAGCCCTGCATCCCTGGTATAAATCCTACTTGATCATGGTGGATGACCCTTCTGATCACTTGCTGAAGTCTTTTTGCTAGTATCCTATTTAAGATTTTTGCATCTATATTCATTAGGGAGATTGGTCTATAGTTTTCTTTCTCTGTTTTTGACCTGCCGGGTTTTGGAATCAGTACCATGTTTGTGTCATAAAAGGAGTTTGGTAGAACTCCCTCTTTGCTTATTATGTCAAATAGTTTGTATAGTATTGGGATTAACTGTTCTCTGAATGTTTGATAGAATTCACTGGTGAATCCATCAGGCCCTGGGGATTTTTTCTTAGGAAGTTCTTTGATGGCTTGGTGGATTTCATTTTCTGATATGGGATTATTTAAGAATTCTATTTCCTCTTCTGTTAGTCTAGGCAGTTTGTATTCTTGTATATATTCATCCATATCACTTAAATTGGTATATTTATTGCCATATAATTGGGCAAAGTAATTTCTAATGATTGCCTTAATTTCCTCTTCCTCAGAGGTGATGTCCCCCTTTTCATCTTTGATGCTGTTAATTTGCTTTTCTTCCTTCCTTTTTTTAATTAGATTGACCAGTACTTTGTCTATTTTGTTTGTTTTTTCAAAGTACCAGCTTCTTGTCTTATTTATTAAATCAATAGTTCTATCACATTCAATTTTATTAATTTCTCCCTTAATTTTTAGGATTTCTAGTTTGGTTTTCTGCTGGGGGTTTTTAATTTGGTCACTTTCAAGTTTTTTTTATTTGCATTTCCAATTGATTGATCTCTGCTCTCCCTAGTTTGTTAATATATGCACTCAGGGATATGAATTTACCTCTGATTACTGCTTTGGCTGCATCCCAAAAGGTTTGAAAGGATGTCTCGCCATTGTCATTTTCCTCGATGAAATTATTAATTGTTTCTATGATTTCTTCTCTAACTAAACGATTTTGGAGTATCATATTGTTTAGTTTCCAATTAGTTTTTGATTTGGTTTTCCATGTACCATTACTGATCGTTATTTTTATTGCCTTGTGGTCTGAAAAGGCTGCATTTATTATTTCTGCTTTTCTGCATTTGTGTGCCATGTTTCTGTGACCTAATGTATGGTCAATCTTTGTGAATGTGCCATGTGGTGCTGAGAAGAAGGTGTATTCCTTTTTATCCCTATTTATTTTTCTCCATATGTCTATTAATTCTAATTTTTCTAAGATTTCATTCACTTCTTTTACCTCTTTCTTATTTATTTTTTGATTTGATTTATCTAAATTTGATAATGGTTGGTTTAAGTCTCCCACTAATATGGTTTTACTGTCTATTTCTTCCTTCAATTCTCCTAGTTTCTCCATTAGAAATTTGGGTGCTATATTATTTGGTGCATATATGTTGATTAGTGATATTTCCTCATTATCTAAAGTCCCTTTTAACAAAATATAATAACCTTCCCTATCCCTTTTGATCAGGTCTATTTTTGCTTTGGCTTTATCAGATATCATGATTGCCACTCCTGCCTTCTTTCTGTCACTTGAGGCCCAGAAGGTCTTACTCCAGCCTTTAATTCTGACCTTGTGGGTGTCTACCCGCCTCATGTGTGTTTCTTGGAGACAACATATGGTAGGGTTTTGGATTCTAATCCATTCTTCTATTTGTTTACGTTTTATGGGTGAGTTCATCCCATTCACGTTCAATGTTATGACTGTCACTTGTGGACTCCCTGGCATTTTGATATCCTTCCCTAATTCTAATCTTTCTTCTTCAGCTCTACCTTTTAGTCCAGTGATTTACTTTAAATCAGTCCCCCTTGTATTTCCCTTTCTACCCCCCTCCCTTCTAATTCCCTCCCTTATTTTCCCCTGTAGTCTTTTTAAAAATTCCCCCCCCCACCCTCTCCCTCCCTTGTACTGCTTCCCTCCCCACCAGTCTGTTTTTTACCCTTCTACTCCTCTATAGGGCGCAAATCTATTCTCTTCCCCAATGGATTGGATTGTTCTTCCCTCTTTGGGTCAGTTTCAAAGTACGTAAGAGTTGAATATTTCCTATCTCCGACCTCTTTACCCTTCCAGTGTATCGATGTTCTCCCCCCTCCCGCCATGAGCTTCTTTGTGACATATAAATTTACCCCCATTTGTTTCTTTTCCCATTTCTTTTAGTCATAACCTCTTTTCTTTTTTAGCTTTAGTCATGTATATATATATATATATATACATACACATGTATATGTATTTATGCATGCATATCTCTATATACCTATTTATGTCTTGTCCTTTCATCCTATACAGTTTGTCCCTTCCCTCTGAGTATAGTTCTTCTAGCTGCTTAGGTGATAGCAACAGTTTTTAAGAGTTGCCAATGACCTCTTTTCTTATAGGGATACATATCATTTTAACTTATTGAGTCTCTTAAAAAAAACCTTTGTTGTTGTTGTTGTTTTTCCCCTCTTTTTTAATTACCTTTTGATGATTCTCTTGAATTCTGTGGTTGGACTTCAAATTTTCTGTTCAGGTCTGGTCTTTTATTTATGAATGCTTGGAATTCCTCTGTTGTGTTAAATGACCATACTTTCCCCTGTAAGAATATAGTCAGTTTTGATGGGTATTTTATTCTTGGCTGTAGGCCTAGTTCCCTTGCTTTCCGGAATATCATATTCCATGCCTTTCGGTCCTTCAGTGTGGATGCAGAAAGATCCTGTGTTATCCTCACCATGTTTCCATGGTATCTGAATGGTTTCTTTTTGGCAGCTTGTAATACCTGTTCTTTTATCTGATTGTTTTTGAATTTGGCTATAACATTTCTTGGTGTTGTAAACCTCAAAATTCCTTAGACTTATAATTGTTGGAAATTTCACCATTGGGATATTTCATACTTGGAAAATTTCTTACTGATAGTCTATTGGAATGGGAACTCCATTGGCATGGGAGGTTCCTTCTCTTCCCTTCTTAAGATTACTTTAGGACAGAAACCCTTTGCTGAACAATGGAAAGGACTTTGACCTATGCTTAAGCATAGAACAGGAATTTCTTTGAGTCTTGATTGATTTAGAATTGATACAATGGAGATACTTGGAATAAATCTCCACCCTATTCAGTCCTAATAGGATTGAGTAAGGGCTGCAGCCTAGATCAAAATTTAATTATTCCAATCTCTACCATACTCAAGTTAACAGGATTTAGAAAGGGCTGTAACAAAGGAGTATAGATTTAATCATTTGAAAATATGACCTTCAACAGACATGTGCAAAAAGCCAGAAACCTCTGGGCGGTCCTGGGTTAAGCGAGAGCCTCCATTAACAGGCAAATTGATGAAGAGTGATTGGTAGATGTGAGGACTGAGGGGAGGCAACTTGGATGGTTTCCTTAAAGATAGGAGGGTCTGGAGACTCGAGTGTGGTGTTGTTGAGTTTTTGGGTCGGTGTGGTTCCTGGGCTCTGAGGAAGCTTGCTCTGAAGGAAGCTGAAGGTGGGGGCCTCTGAGACTGTTTCTCCATTTTGGACACGTGAGTAATAGGGACTGATCTCTTTTCTTTGCCCCAGCTATCTAAGGGCTTGGGCCTTTTGGCCCAGCCTAAACAGAAGGGGTATTTAAGCCCTATTCCCTTCTCTCCCCTTTCTCTCTCTATATATATCTCTAATTCCTTTCTTGCTCCTATTGTAATTAAACCCCAAAAAAGGCTGACGGCTGACTTGAGTTTTTCATTTAGGAATTACATAGCTGATTCCTTGGCGACCTTAAATTAATATATATCAGTCTTTTAAAGTGATTCCCTTGTAACATTGTGGCTGACCACACGGGAGTCTAAAGAATCCTCTCAATAAAACTTTTTCCTTGCCTTTTTACTATACTGTTTCACCACTTAGTCCTTTTAAAAAAAAAAAAAAAAAACTTGGCTTAAAGACACAGCTGCTAGAACACGTGAGTATAAAAAACTTTTTCTCTTTTCTCCTTAAGTTAAATTGGAATCAGCAGTTTTTTCTTTTTCTTCCCTTTAATCTTAAGGGACAGCTGGGTAGCTCAGCGGATTGAGAGCCAGCCCTAGAGGCAGAAGGTCCTGGGTTCAAATTGGACCTCAGATACTTCCCAGCTGTGTGACTCTGATAGACAGAAAACAGCTGTTTTTAAATCTCAGCAACAGGACTCTAAAGTCCTGGCTGGAAGAACTGTTTCTAAATATCCTTTCCCTTAAGGAACAACTTCCTGGATTAAAAAAAAAAAAAAAAAACCCTGTGGAAAGTTTGTTGCTTTGCCCTGCTCCCCACGTGTTTTGTGAAATTACAAAATATACATATAAAAATGAGTACTACATTCTTTGACAATTATATGGCAGCTGAAGAAGTAGGGGCATTGAGGAATGAAGGATACCTCCAAATTTTTATATTAATAGGTACTGTCATTTTTGTACTCCTCAATACTATATTTAGAGATGAAAAAATAAAAAATATTGAGGATAAAATAAAACAAAATGAGGATAAAATAAAACAAAATGAGGATAAAATAGAAAATATTGAGGATAAAATAGAAAATGTTGAGGATAAAATAGAAAAAAATGAGGATAAAATAGAAAATATTGAGGATAAAATAGAAAATATTGAGGATAAAATAGAAAAAATTGAGGATACAATAGAAAAAATTGAGGATACAATAGAAAAAATTGAGGATAAAATAGGAAATATTGAGAATAAAATAGAAAAACTTGAGGATAAAATAGGAAATATTGAGAATAAAATAGGAAATATTGAGGATAAAATGGGAGATATGGAAGATAAAATAGGAAAAATTGAGGAAAAAATGCAAGCCCAATTAGAAGATCTAAAATGTTTCTTACAGGATCAATGGGCAAACACCCACTCTACCAGAAACAGACCTGTTTCTGAACCTTTGAATGAGGAAATTTCCTTCCCTGATATAGAGATGGACAACACCTTCCCTATAGCCCAGTTAACAGATTGCTTCTCTCGTGCAGTGCAAATCTTGTCTGACTTTAATCCCCAAAACCCTTCCCCTGCAATCCCAGCTTCTCATGTTCCTTCTCCTACAGAAAACCAAATTCCAATGCAAGGGAGATCTTGTCCTCCTAGAGAAACCTGTCCTTGTCAAACTGACCCACAGGTGCAAAATTCAACTAGAGGCCTGTTTCCTCTAAGAGAAGTACCTGAAATAGGACGAAATGGGGATGTGGTGACTTTAAGACATAGGATACCGTTTACTCCCCAAGAAATAAATGAATTTACACGAAATATCCCCACATATGAACAAGATCCTTTTCTAGTAACAAAAAAGATGGGAGACATATTTTTTCAATATAATCCGTCTTACAAGGACGTTGAGAGCTTACTACAGGCTTTTTTAAGTGAACGTGAAAAAAATAAAATAATTGCTCATGTCAACAAAACCCGGGGGCGTAATGCAGCACATTGGCCATCTCAGGATCCCGAATGGGACTATAATAATCCTGAGGACTATCTACAACTATACCGTTGTAGAGAGGCCATCCTCACAGCCATGAAGGAATGTGCGGACAGTACAGATAAGTGGATGGAACTGGAAAAAATTAAGCAAAAGGAAAACGAAACACCCTCCAGATTTATGGACAGAATTATCGAGTTTGGGGACAGATACTTAGATTGGGACTTAAATAAAGAGAATAGTTTAAGACAAGTTAGAAGAATCTTTGTAAATAATTCATGCAAAGTAATTAAAAATTATTTTAAAACACAATGCCCAAGATGGTCTGATATGGACCTTGAAGAATTGCGAAAAACAGCTATATATGTTTTTAAGGGAAACGAAGAAAAGGAGAAAGAGAATAATGATGACATGGAGGAAATGAAGAAAAAAATGAGATGTGTAATAGATAGGATAACTAAATTAGAAAGTGGGCATGATAATGAACCAACGACAATTGCCCCTCTCCAGAAATCCAATTATCAATCCATTACTTGCCACTTCTGTGAGAAGAAGGGCCACAAAATGATGGAATGTAGAACCTTTCTTAAGATGTTTGGAAGGAATACACAGTTTAATAATGGTTTTAGAAATAATAACTATAGAAATTATGATAATGGTTATAGAAACCAGAATTCTAGAAATTATAATAATGACTATGGAAATAACTATAATGAATATAGAAATAAGAACTTTAGAAACCAGAATTATAGAAATAGGAATTGGGAATTTAATGACAATGCTCAAATTGAAGAAAATTTTAATGATAATACTCAACAATATATGAGAAATGGCGCTCGTCCAAAAATTACTCGAGGTACTAATGACCCTCAGAGAGGTGCCCTTCAGGGGGGTGCCCAAGGAATATCCCAAACACAATGATGGTGCCCGGGGGGGGCTGGGGCACAGGAATCAGAGGATACAACCTTTGATTTCCCAGACCCTGATGTCCTACTACCCGTTGTCCCTATCCACTGCCCTCCCCATACTAATGAACCCCATGTTACCTTAAAAGTGGGTAACACCTATTATGATTGTCTATTAGACACCGGAGCTTCCTGGTCTGTATTAAAGAGAACGCCTGATTTACAATGTTATTCTATTGGCTCAGAGAATGTAATGGGAGTATCAGGAATAACCCAAAGAGTTAAAAGACTTCCTCCTAGAATGGTGTCTGTAGGACCCCTAGAGGTACAACACTCCTTCCTTTTGATGCCTGACTCCCCTTTAAATTTGCTGGGGAGGGACCTTCTATGCAAACTCAGAGCCACAATAACCTGCTCCCCAGATGGCTCATTATCATTAGAAGTACCAGAGGAATCTTTAAATTTACTCCCTGTACTTCTCTCGGAAAACCAGGAGGCAAAAGAACCTTCCATTTTTGAAATACCTAAAGATATACCGGAGTCTCTTTGGGCCACATCTTCTTCTGACGTAGGCTTACTCAAATCTGCTGTTCCTGTGCAGATAAAAACTAAATCTAGCCCACCTCCTTCTATCCCTCAGTATCCCCTCTCAAAGGAGGCAATTGAGGGTATTACACCAGTTATTAACTCATTAATAGAACAGGGAATAATAATCCCTTGCAAATCTGAATACAACACGCCCATCCTGCCAATTAAAAAACCAAAAAAAGGACCCGATGGCAAACACATCTATAGATTCGTACAGGATCTAAGGGCAGTGAATAATCACGTTATAAAGAGACACTCCGTAGTTTCTAACATACATACTATTATTTCATCTATTCCTAGCACAGCTACATACTTTACAGTAGTAGACTTGTGTTCAGCTTTCTTTTCCATACCAATACATGAAAACTCCAGGCATATTTTTGCTTTCACCTGGAAGGGCTCACAATATACCTGGTGTCGGCTGCCACAGGGTTATGTCGAAAGTCCGAGCTTATTTGAGCAAATTTTGAGCCAAGACACAGACAATATAACATTTAAAAATAGCAAATTAATCAAATATGTAGATGATCTACTCTTGGCTTCAACAGATGCAGAAACATGTCAAGAAGATAGCAAACACCTTCTTTTGGAATTGCACAAAAGAGGACATAAAATCTCTAAGGATAAAGTTCAATGGTGTCTCCAAAAAGTAGAATATTTGGGATTCATCTTGACTGCGGGTGCTCGTTATATTTCTCCAAAACGAATTGAGAACATTCAAAAATTGAGTGCTCCTACCACTAAGAAACAGCTGAGAGCAATTTTAGGAGCAACAGGGTTTTGTAGACAATGGATTCCATGCTATGGGGAAATCACTAAACCCCTTATAGCATTAACAAAGGATTCGGTTCCTGAACCCCTCAAATTAGAGCCTGAACACTTGTCAGCTCTAACAGATCTGAAAAAGGCTATCATGTCTGCCCCTGCTCTAGGCATCCCAGATTACAACAAGCCATTTACTTTATATGTGCATGAGCGAAGAGGAGTAGCCTCTGGTGTGTTAACTCAGACTTTGGGACCTTCTCAGCGCCCAATTGCTTATTATTCTGCCCAACTAGACCCAGTAGCAGCAGGAGCACCACCATGCCTTAGAGGAGTAGCTGCTACAGCCTTACTAGTAACAAAAACCGTTGATTTAGTATTGGGATGTCCATTAACAATAATGTGCCCACATGAGATTGAAGCATTATTGGTAAAACATAGAACACAGGCATTCTCGGATCAGAGAATTACAAGGTATGAAATAACCTTATTAAATAGTGAAAATATTACCTTGAAACGCTGTTCAACTCTTAACCCTGCCACCTTGCTTCCAGATTTACCCACTTCAGGAGAACCACTACATAACTGTGAAACATTAGTGTCCATGGCAGAAAAGCCTCGAGATAATCTCTTGGACACTCCCTTAGACAATGCAGATCTGATTTTATTTACCGATGGTTCCTCTTTTATGAGGGATGGTATACGTTACACTGGAGCTGCCGTAGTCTCAGAATTTGCCACTGAATGGTCAGCTTCACTACCTTCTAACATTAGCGCTCAAGGAGCAGAACTCATAGCTCTAAAACAAGCTTGTATAATTGCCAAGGATAAAAAGGCAACTATTTATACAGATTCTAGATATGCTTTCGGCATTTGTCACTCAGTCGGGATGCTATGGCTCCAAAGAGGATTTTTAACCTCAGCTGGAAAATCCATAGCTAATGCAGAAATTATTAATGAAGTTCTTTCTGCTCTCAAACTGCCTAAAGCCCTAGCTGTAGTTCATTGCTCTGCCCATACAGGTGGCTCTGACCCTGTCTCTAGAGGAAATGACCGAGCAGATGCCGCTGCAAAACTAGCAGCCATAGAAGGACCTGGATTAATTTTAACATTAACAACCACTGATAATTTAAATTTATCACTCTCCTATAATGAAAAGGAAGTGGAAAAATGGAAACAAAAATTTAAAGCAAAACAAATTAATGGAGTATGGGTGTCATCTGAAGGAAAACCCCTGCTCCCTAGAAGTTTCTATAACCAAATTTGCCAATCTATTCATAAAAATGGTCATTTTGGCACCCAGGGCATCGTGGACTCTGTCAAGAGAGTATGGATAGCCCCTGGTATAACTACTGTAGCCTCTAAAGTATGTTCAGCCTGCCCTATTTGCCAGGCATATAACCAACATGCATATCGTGGAAAAGCCTTTGGGGGACGTCCTCTGGCTTACACACCTTTTGAACATCTACAGATAGATTTCATTACAATGCCAAAAGCTGGACGTTATAAATTTTGTCTAGTAATTGTAGATCAACTAACCAGATGGCCGGAAGCATTTCCTACGACCCGAGCCACAGCAGATTTTGTTGCAAAGATACTTTTAAAAGAAATTATTCCTCGTTTTGGCCTACCAGCACGTATTGACTCCGATAGAGGGAGTCATTTTACCGATTCTGTCTTAAATCAAATATATTCTTGCTTGGGGATAACTCCAAAATTCCATGTTCCATATCACCCCCAGAGCTCAGGCCAAGTGGAGAGGATGAATAAAGAACTTAAGACTATGATTGGCAAATTATGCACTGAGACCCATTTAAAATGGCCTGAAATTCTCCCTC
Organism: Monodelphis domestica; assembly: GCF_027887165.1. Taxonomy (NCBI): domain Eukaryota; kingdom Metazoa; phylum Chordata; class Mammalia; order Didelphimorphia; family Didelphidae; genus Monodelphis; species Monodelphis domestica. Next base: position 274,121,738 of record NC_077232.1, read on the forward strand.
TGGCCCTATTTTATCTTAGAAGCAGGCCTAGAGGAGACTTACATATTTCACCATTTGAGATGCTTTTTGGACATCCGCCTATACAGGCTAAGCCTTTCTCCCCGGCTTATACATCGCTATTAGGGGGAGATATTACTATTGCTTCCTATATACAGGAGTTACAGCACAAACTACGTGAACTTCATGAATCCGGAGCTGCAGTACAAGCTGGACCATTAGACTTTTCTCTGCATGACCTGAACCCAGGAGATAAAGTTTATATCAAGAATTTCAAGCGAACTGGAGCAACTGAACCTTCATGGGAAGGACCATTCCAAATATTATTAACTACTCCAACATCTATAAAGATTGGAGAAAGAGACTCTTGGATTCACTGCTCACATGTGAAGAAAGCATCTTCTGCTGAGACTGATTGACTCTATCCTATCATATGAATTGTGACTCTATCTTATCATATGAATTGGAGATAATAATCCATAGACAAATGGATGTTTTTTTTTTCAAGAATATATTGAATTACTGATTTTTTTCCTTATTTTTTCTTATTTCTTTTTATTTTTTGATCAGAATATTTGATTTTTTTCTCATTTTTTTTGTACTGAAGGTACACATAATTAATATTAATATTTTTTTTTCCCTGCAGTAATACAAGTTAATATATATACTCTTGCTATAATATCAATATATGCCTAAAAGCTTTAAACTATGGGAACCTGCCATTTATTGATAAAATATTATAGGACTGTGATTAATGTTTGTGTCTGATTCCAGGAAAAGGGATAAAAACAAGGAGCACAGACTAAACCTGAATAGTGCCAATAGAGCACACATGAAATATTAAAGTGAGACTCAAGGTTGCGACGCTTAACTTATGTTTAAGTCGTAGGACTTCCTTGTATCTACACTCGTTTTGAAGTACTCAAACAAGTACAAAGCTTGACTATCATGCTGGCTCCCTATATCTCTGAAGAAAAAAAAAAATCAGACAAGGGAATGACATTTCCCCATCAAAATAGAATTCTAATTCTTTTCTTCTTATATTATGGCAACTTCCTGTAGTCTTGGCTACAAATGGCTAAGTGAAATATTACTGCATTCTGTCCTACATACTTGTGAGATAGAAATTACTTTAAACTGGACCTATACAAGGTCTATTTTGAATTTTTCTTATGTTTTTGATTATTTTTCTATTCTTTTGATAATTGACACATACACCCCCATAACTGAACATTGCATTCTGAGCTAAACTTGATATATTTTTTTTTTAAATACTTACTTCAGGGGGGATTGTATTTTAATTTAAAATCTAAGAATTTTTGAATTTTTTTTGTTTGAGATTTTATTTTTATAAAAATCCAAGACTTTTGTTTAAAATTTTACTTTTATAAAAAATTCAAAGATTTTGATTTTGTTCAAGAAAAGATCTTCAAGAAAGAAGCTTGAAACTTTTATATCCAGAGAATGAACTGTTGCAGAAAGATGCCAAAAACCTACACTTCATCAAGAAGATCAAGAATGAACTTTGGATGTGATTGATTGGACTGAACTTTTGATTGAACATTTATTGTAACATTTATGCCAAAAGGGACTGCCCCTAATTTGGCTTTCTGTCAATGCACCTAGCAAACATTGGTTTTGCTTTCTTTTCTTTTCTATTTCCTCTCTCACTATTCTAATTTCTCCTAGAAAATTGAATATTGTATATATCTTTAGTTAGAAGTGAATTTAGAACTACAAAATGATTATGTTAAATGATCAATGGGGAGACTAGTCTCCCAATGATCATCAGGGGGGATTGTAAACCTCAAAATTCCTTAGACTTATAATTGTTGGAAATTTCACCATTGGGATATTTCATACTTGGAAAATTTCTTACTGATAGTCTATTGGAATGGGAACTCCATTGGCATGGGAGGTTCCTTCTCTTCCCTTCTTAAGATTACTTTAGGACAGAAACCCTTTGCTGAACAATGGAAAGGACTTTGACCTATGCTTAAGCATAGAACAGGAATTTCTTTGAGTCTTGATTGATTTAGAATTGATACAATGGAGATACTTGGAATAAATCTCCACCCTATTCAGTCCTAATAGGATTGAGTAAGGGCTGCAGCCTAGATCAAAATTTAATTATTCCAATCTCTACCATACTCAAGTTAACAGGATTTAGAAAGGGCTGTAACAAAGGAGTATAGATTTAATCATTTGAAAATATGACCTTCAACAGACATGTGCAAAAAGCCAGAAACCTCTGGGCGGTCCTGGGTTAAGCGAGAGCCTCCATTAACAGGCAAATTGATGAAGAGTGATTGGTAGATGTGAGGACTGAGGGGAGGCAACTTGGATGGTTTCCTTAAAGATAGGAGGGTCTGGAGACTCGAGTGTGGTGTTGTTGAGTTTTTGGGTCGGTGTGGTTCCTGGGCTCTGAGGAAGCTTGCTCTGAAGGAAGCTGAAGGTGGGGGCCTCTGAGACTGTTTCTCCATTTTGGACACGTGAGTAATAGGGACTGATCTCTTTTCTTTGCCCCAGCTATCTAAGGGCTTGGGCCTTTTGGCCCAGCCTAAACAGAAGGGGTATTTAAGCCCTATTCCCTTCTCTCCCCTTTCTCTCTCTATATATATCTCTAATTCCTTTCTTGCTCCTATTGTAATTAAACCCCAAAAAAGGCTGACGGCTGACTTGAGTTTTTCATTTAGGAATTACATAGCTGATTCCTTGGCGACCTTAAATTAATATATATCAGTCTTTTAAAGTGATTCCCTTGTAACAGTGTTGTCAGTTGGGGATTAAAAACAGGGGGTGATCTGTGGATTCTTTCAATCTCCACTTTCCCCTCTTGTTCTAGGATTTCGGGACAGTTTTCCTGGATAATTTCCTCTAGTATTATGTCCAGGCTTTTTCTTTTGTCGTGGTCTTCTGGTAGTCCAATTATTCTTAAGTTGTCTCTTCTTGAACGATTTTCTAAATCGTCTGTTTTGTGAATGAGATGCTTCACGTTTTCCTCAATTTTTTCATTCTTTTTGTTTTGTCTTATAGTGTCCTGCTGCCTTGTGAGGTCACTTGATTCTAGTTGTTTTACTCGGGTTTTTAAAGATTGGATTTCATCTTTGGCTTTTTGGTCGTCTTTTTCCTTCTGGTCTGAGTTTCTTTGAAGATTGTCTTTCATCCTCTTTATCTCGTCTTTCATCTCCTTTGCTTCATCTTTCATCTCCTTTGCCTCATTTTCCAGCTGGATGATTTTGGCTTTCAGGACACTATTTTCTTGTTTTAGTTCAAGTGCCTCTGTTTCCAGGTGACTTATCTTAATTTTTAAGTTCTTTTCCCAATTGTCTTCAGCCTCTCTTAGCTGTGTTTTGAGTTCTTCCACAGCCTGTATCCAATTCGCTGGGATTTCTGGTTTATCGTTTGCTGATCTCTCCCCCTCTGTTCCATTTGGTGAGTAGTAGCTGTCTATTGTAGTTTCTTTCTTCTGTTTCTGTTGTTTGTTCAAATTCACCCCTTCTTTCCTCCCTGTATTTGTCTGTGCTCTTGTTCCTCTCATTTTTTTGTTTTTTAGGGACTTCTATCAGTCTCCCCTCTTGGAGCTTTAACAGAGGATCTCTTGGTGTAATCTCTGAGGGAGGGTTGTTGGGGGTTTGAGCTTTCCTGTCCTCTGGAGGCTTTTGATTGGCGAGATGCTATTTTTTAAAAATTGGGTTCCCAAGAAATGGGCCACTTCTATAGAATGATTTTGAAGATACCCCAGAGCAGGTATTCCTGGACCCTTCTGAGTTACAAGCCTCCCCCCCCAGACCAAAGTCACCCAGCAGCGGTCCAATAAGGAACATTTATAGTTGAATGGCTGTCCTGTGATTCAGCTCCCTCTATGTCTCTTGAGGTGATAGTCCTCTTATCTGACTGCAGTTATTTAAATATAGATGAATTTTAATAACAAGTTTGGATTGGGGAGATATCAAGGAAGAGGAATTGGGATTTTCCCTAGATTAGGTTTGAGTCTCTCTCAGCTTTGGAGCTGAGGCCAGGCCTCACAGGCTGGTGGAGGGTTTCTTTTATTCCTGTCTATGCCAATCTGTGCTAGTTTTCTTAAGTTCAAAGTCTTAGCAGTAGTCAGAAAGAGGAAGAAAAGTTCTGACTTTCAGAGCTGGTTGCACCTGTCTCTTCAGGATGATGCCCCTAAAGACCAGCCTTACAGTTCAAACTTCTTCCCTTAAATCCTTTTGTTTGATGACACAATCACAGGAATCCAGGTAGAGCACACAGGTAGGAAAATCAGAAATAGAGGCACTTCTATCCAGGGATGGGGAAAGAGGCTCTTTCCCATCCCAGGGCCAGGAAGAGTGTCAATATCACAAGACAAACTGCAACTCCCAGTTGCCCCTCCCTCACCAACCATCATTTTTGTCAATACCTTCTCTCTTCCCCAACTGCTGTTAGTTCCACCTGATTGGCAGAAAGTCCAAAACTTGCTTTAATTTTCTTTTCCACATAAGTAAATTAGTTTGGGTAGGATTATCATTTTTATTATGTGAGCTCATCCTACCCATGAGCAATTAATGTTTTTCCTATTATTTAGGTCTTGCTTTAGTTGTCTGGAAAGTGTTTTGTAGTTCCTCTGTTTGTCTTGGCAGGTAGATTCCTACGTATTTTATATTATCTTGGGTGGTTTTAAATGGAATTTCTCTTTCTAACATTTGCTGCTGAGATGTGTTGGAAATATACAGAAATACTGATGACTTATGTGGGTTTATTTTGTATCCTGCAACTTTGCTAAAGTTTTTTGATTATTTCCACTAGCTTTTTAGTTGATTCTCTAGGATTTTTTAAGTAGACCATCAATAAAATATCATCCTCAAAGTGATAGCTTCGTTTCCTTATTGCCTATTTTAATACTTTCAATTTCTTTTTCTTCTCTGTTTGCTACTGCTAGTGTTTCTAGTATAATGTTAAATAATAAGAGGTGATAGTGGACATCATTGTTTCACTCCTGATCTTATTGGCAAGGCTTCTAGTTCATCCCCATTGCAGATGATGTTTGCCGATGGTTTTAGATATATACTGTTTAATATTTTTAAGAAAGGCCCTTCTATTCCTATGCTTTCTAGTGTTTTCAATAGGAATGAATATTGTATTTTATCAAAGGCTTTTTCTGCATCTATTGAGATAATCATGTGGTTTTTTTGTTGGTTTCCATGTTAATATGGCCAATTATGTGCATGGTTTTCCTAATATTGAACCATCCTTGCATTCCTGGTATAAATCCCACCTGATCATAGTGAATAACCCTTGTGATGACTTGCTGGAGTCTTTTTGCTAGTGTCCTGTGTAAGATTTTTGCATCTATAACCATTAAGGAGATTGGTCTGTAGTTTTCTTTCTCTGTTTTTGACCTGCTTGGCATTGGAATCAGTACCATATTTGTGTCAAAAAAGGAATTTGGTATGCCTCCTTCTTGGCTTACTCTGTCAAATAGTTTGAATAATATTGGGATTAGTTGTTCTTTGAATGTTTGATAGAATTCACTTTTGAATCCATCAGGTCCTGGTGATTTTTTATTAGGTAGTTCTTTAATGGAATGTTCAATTTTTTTCTGATATGGGGTTATTTATATATTCTATTCTGTTAAACTAGGCAGTTTATATTTTTGTACATATTCATCCATATCACCTAGATTGCCATATAATTGGGTATAATAGTTTTTAATGATTGCTTTAATTTCCTCTTCTTTAGAGGTGAGGTCTCCCTTTTCATCTTGGATACTGTTAATTTGGTTTTCTTCTTTCCTTTTTTTAAATTAGATTTATAAGTACTTTGTCTATTTTATTTATTTTTTTTCAAAGTACCAGCTTCTAGTTTCATTTATTAATTCAATAGTTCTTTTACTTTCAATTTTATTAATTTCTCCTTTGATTTTTAGGATCTCTAATTTAGTTTTCATCTGATAATTTTTAATTTGTTTGATTTCCAGTTTTTTAATTTGCATGCCCAATTCATTGACCTCTGCCCTCTCTAATTTGTTAAAATATGAACTCAAGGATATAAATTTCCCCCTGAGTACTGCTTTGGCTGTGTTCCATAGATTTTGAAAAGGATATGTGATCATTGTCATTTTCTTCAATGAAATTATTGTTTCTATGATTTGTTCTTTAACAAGTTTTGGAAAATCAATTATTTAGTTTCCAATTAATTTTTGATTTGTCTCTCCATGTACCCTTACTAATTATTTTTATTGCATCATGATCTAAAAAGTTTGCATTTATTATTTCTGCTTTTTTGCACTTGTTTGCCATGCTTTTATGCCCTAGTACATGGTCAGTCTTTGTGAATATAGCAAGTGCTGCTGAAAAGAAGGTGTCTTTATTTTTGTCCCTATTTATTTTTCTCCACATATCTTATTAATTCTAATTTTTCTAAGATTTCATTCATATCTCTTACCTCTTTCTGATTTCTTTTTTGGTTTGATTTATCTAGATCTGATTAGAGAAAGTTTCAGGTCTCCCAGTAGTATAGTTTTATTATCTATTTCCTCCTTCAACTCCACTAGTTTCTCCTTTAGAAATTTGGATGCTATACCATTTGGTGCATACATGTTGAGTATTTCCTCATTGTCTATACTGCCTTTTATCAGTTTATTATCTCTTTTGATCAAGTCTATTTTTACTTTGGGTTTGTCAGATATCATGATTGTGATTACTGCCTTTTTTTTCTCAGTTGAAGTCCAATAGATCTTGCTCCAGCCTTTTATCTTTATTCTGAGTGTCTACCTGCCTCTTGTGTGTTTCTTGTAGGCAGCATATGGTAGGGGTTTGGATTCTAATCAACTCTGCTATTTGCTTGTGTTTTATGGATGAGTTCATTCCATTCACATTCAGAGTTATGATAACCACCTCTGTATTCCCCAGCATTTTGATAATCTCTCCTAGTTCTGCCCTTTCTTCTTTTACTATATCTTTTTAAACCAGTGGTTTGCTTTTAATCAGTCCCCTAATCCCCACCCTTATTGTTTTTCCCTTTCTACCCCTTCCCTTTTTGTTCCCTCCTTCTAATTTTTTTAGTGTCTAATAAGGTCCCTCTCCCCCTCTTTCCCTCTGTATTTGTGCTCTTCCCTCCCCCCCTTTCCCCTCCCCTTAGTTTTTCCTTTCTCACTTTCCCTGTAGGGTAAGATAGAATTCTATACTCCAATGGATCTAGATGCTCTTCCCTCTCAGAACTGATTTCCCTGAGAGTAAGGTTTAGGTATTACCTATTAGCATTCTCTTTCCTTCCTATAATAGTATTCTTCCCCTCCCCTTTCCATGTGCCTCTTTGTGTGATATAGATTATCCTATTTATCTTATTCTTCAAGTTTCCCTTGGTGCCATCTTCTATTCTGCCCCCTCCCTTTCTTTTCTTTTTTTTTTGTATATCATCTTAAACCACTTCTTACCCCAATCTCTACCTGTGAATGAATCCCCTAATTACTATAATAGTGAATTATAACTTTGAGAGTTACAAATAAAAATTTTCCCTATATTAATAGAAATAATTTTATCTTATTGAATCCCTTAAAGAAGAAAATTTAAATAAAGAAAACCATTTCCCCCCATTTCCTTTTTCTTATTTACATTTTTATGTTTCTCTTGATCTTTGTGTTTGGATATTAAACTTTCCACTTAGTTCTGGTCTTTTCTTTACAAATACTTGGAAATTGTCTATTTTGTTGAATGCCCAAACTTTCCCTTGGAAGCATATAGTCATTTTTGATGGGTAGGTGATCCTTGGTTGAAGACTCAATTCTCTTGCCTTTCTGAAAATCTTTTTCCAAGTCTTGCAGTCCTTTAGTGTGGAAGCTGCCAGATCTTGTGTGATCCTGTTTGTTGCTCCTTGATATCTGAATTGTCTCTTTTTGGCATCTTATACATTTTTTTTCCTTAGCTTGGAAGCTCGTAAATTTGGCCATTACATTCCTGGGGGTTGTCTTAGTGTAGAGGGTGTTTTAGGAACTCTTTCAATGTCTATTTTGCCCTCTTGTTCAAGAACATCAGGGCAGTTTTCTTGGATAATTTCTTGTAGTATGATGTCAAAGTTTCTGTTTATTTCTGGGTTTTTGTGTAGACCAGTGATTCTCATATTGTCTCTTTAGATCAGTTTTCATGATCATTCATCTTCTCATTGAGATATTTCATATTTCCTTCTCTTTTATCAGTCTTTTGACTTTGCTTTATTAATTTGTGTGGTTTTGCAAGATCATTGGCTTCCAACTGCACAATTCTGGTCTTTAAAGACTGGTTTTCCACTATAATCTTTTGGTTTTCTGCTACAATCTTTTGATTTTCCTTTTTTGGCTTTGTCTATCCAATTTTTCATGGTTTCCAGCTGTTTGATTGTATTTTCCAATTTATTTATCATTTCATTTGATTTCTGGACTTCTTTCTCCAATTGGGAGTTCCTGTCTTTTAGACAATTTTCTTTTTGAAATATGTCCAACTTTTCTTGCCAAAAACTCCTCCATTTTTCTCAAAATCTCAGATTTAATTCTTCAAGACTTTGTAGCCAATTTCCATTTGTTTTGGAAGTTTGGATGCATTTAATTGTTTCTTGTCCTCTGCTATTTCCTCTGTAGTCTGGATTTTTTTTCTCCATAAAAATTATCGTGGGTCAAAATCTTCTTAATTTTCTTATTTTTCCTTTTTTTTTTCAATTTTAAACATTATTTTATTTGGTCATTTCCAAATATTTCCAAACAACACTGAAAACAAAGATCATTTTCTTTTCCTCCCTGCCCCCCCCCCCCCCCCCCACCTTTCCCTCTCCCATAGCCGACGCACGATTCCACTGGTTATCAAATGTATTCTTGACTCGAACTCATTTCCCTGTTGTTGGTATTTGCATTAGAGTGTTCATTTAGAGTCTCTCCTCAGTCATATCCCCTCAACCCCTGTAGTCAAGCAGTTGCTTTTCATCGGTGTTTTTACTCCCACAGTTTGTCTTCTGCTTGTGGATAGTGTTTTTTAGATCCCTGCAGATTGTTCAGGGACATTGCATTGCCACTAATGGAGAAGTCCATCACCTTCAATTGTACCACAATGTATCAGTCTCTGTGTACAATGTTTTCCTGGTTCTGCTCCTTTTGCTCTGCATCACTTTCTGGAGGTTGTTCCAGACTCCATGGAATTCCTCTACTTTATTATTCCTTTTAGCACAATAGTATTCCATCACCAACATATACCACAATTTGTTCAGCCATTCCCCAATTGATGGGCATCCCCTCATTTTCCAATTTTTGGCCACCACAAAGAGTGTAGCTATGAATATTCTTGTACAAGTCTTTTTCCTTATTATCCCTTTGAGGTACAAACCCAGCAGTGCTATAGCTGGATCAAAGGGCAGACAGTCTTTTATCGTCCTTTGGGCATAGTTCCAAATTGCCCTCCAGAATGACTGGATCAATTCACAACTCCACCAGCAATGAATTAGTGTCCCCACTTTGCCACATCCCCTCCAGCATTCATTACTTTCCATAGCTGTCATGTTAGCCAATCTGCTAGGTGTGAGGTGATACCTCAGAGTTGTTTTGATTTGCATCTCTCTGATTATAAGAGATGTAGAGCATTTTTTCATGTGCTTATTAATAGTTTTGATTTCTTTGGCTGACAACTTCCTGTTCATGTCCCTTGCCCATTTATCAATTGGAGAATGGCTTCCTTTTTGTACAATTGATTTAGCTGTTTGTAATTTTGAGAAATTAAACCTTTGTCAGAGATTTTTATGAAGATTGTTTCCCAATTTGTTGCTACCTTTTTCATTTTAGTTACATTGGTTTTGTTTGTACAAAAACTTTTTAATTTGATGTATTCCAGATTATTTATTTTGCATTTTGTAACTCTTTCTAATTCTTGCTTGGTTTTGAAGTCTTTCCCTTCCCAGAGGTCTGACATGTATGCTATTCTGTGTTCGCCTAATTTTCTTATAGTTTCCTTCTTTATGTTCAAATCATTCACCCATTTTGAATTTATCTTGGTGTAGGGTGTGAGGTGTTGATCTAAACTTAATCTTTCCTAAACTGTCCTCCAATTTTCCCAGCAGTTTTTATGAAATAGTGGATTTTTGTCCCAAAAGCTGGAATCTTTGGGTTTGACATATAGTGTCTTGCTGAGGTCGCTTGCCCCCAGTGTATTCCACTGATCCTCCTTTCTGTCTCTTAGCCAGTACCAAATTATTTTGATGACCGCTGCTTTATAATATAGTCTGAGATCTGGGACTGCAAGACTCCCTTCCTTTGTATTTTTTTTTCATTATTTCCCTGGATATCCTTGATCTTTTGTTCTTCCAAATGAATTTTGTTATGGTTTTTTCTAAATCAGTAAAAAAAATTTTTGGAAGTTCCATGGGTATGGCACTAAATAGATGTGTTTGGGTAGGATGGTCACTTTTATTATATTGGCTCGTCCTACCCAATAGCAGTTAATGTTCTTCCAATTGTTCAGGTCTAGTTTTAGTTGCGTGGAAAGTGTTTTGTAGTTGTGTTCATATAGTTCCTGTGTTTGTCTCTGGAGATAGATTCCTAAGTATTTTATTTTGTCTAAGGTAATTTTGAATGGGATTTCTCTTTCTAGTTCTTGCTGCTGAGCTGTGTTGGAATTATATAGAAATGCTGATGACTTACGTGGGTTTATTTTGTATCCTTCAACTTTGCTAAAGTTGTTGATTATTTTGATTAGCTTTTTGATTCAATCTCTAGGATTTCTTTAAGTAGACCATCATGTCATCTGCAAAGAGTGATAATTTGGTATCCTCCTTGACTATTTTAATGCCTTCAATTTCTTTTTCTTCTCTAATTGCTACTGCTAGTGTTTCTAATACAATGTCAAATAATAGAGGTGATAATGGGCATCCTTGTTTCACTCCTGATCTTAATGGGAATGGATTTAGTTTATCCCCATTGCAGATGATATTAGTTGATGGTTTTAGATATATACTGTTTATTATTTTTAGGAATGACCCTTCTATTCCTATGCTTTCTAGTGTTTTTAATAGGAATGGGTGCTGTATTTTATCAAAGGCTTTTTCTGCATCTATTGAGATAATCATGTGGTTCTTGTTGGTTTGCTTGTTGATGTGGTCAATTATGTGGATAGTTTTCCTAATATTGAACCAGCCCTGCATCCCTGGTATAAATCCTACTGGATCATGGTGGATGACCCTTCTGAACACTTGCTGGAGTCTGTTTGCTAGTATCCTATTTAAGATTTTTGCATCTATATTCATTAGGGAGATTGGTCTATAATTTTCTTTCTCTGTTTTTGACCTGCCTGGCTTTGGAATTAGTACCATGTTTTTGTCATTAAAGGAGTTTGGTAGAACTCCCTCTTTGCTTATTATGTCAAATAGTTTGTATAGTATTGGAGTTAGCTGTTCTTTGAATGTTTGATAGAATTCACTGGTGAATCCGTCAGGCCCTGGGGATTTTTTCTTAGGAAGTTCTTTGATGGCCTGTTGGATTTCTTTTTCTGATATGGGATTATTTAAGAATTCTATTTCTTCTTCTGTTAGTATAGGCAATTTATATTTTTGTAAATATTCATCCATATCACCTAGGTTGGTATATTTATTGCCATATAGTTGGGCAAAGTAGTTTTTAATGATTGCCTTAATTTCCTCTTCATTGGAGGTGAGATCCCCTTTTCATCCTTGATGCTGTTAATTTGCCTTTCTTCTTTCCTTTTTTTAATTAGATTGACCAGTACTTTGTCTATTTTGTTTCTTTTTCCAAAGTACCAGCTTCTAGTCTTGTTTATTAGCTCAATAGTTCTGTCACTTTCGATTTTATTAATTTCTCCCTTAATTTTTAGGATCTCATGTTTGGTTTTCTTCTGGGGGTTTTTAATTTGTTGGTTCTCAAGTTTTTGATTTGCATTTCTAATTCCTTGATCTCTGTCCTCCCTAATTTGTTAATATATGCACTCAGGGATATGAATTTTCCTTCCTGCCTTGGCTGCATCCCATAAGGTTTGAAAGGATGTCTCGCTGTTGTCATTTTCTTCAATGAAATTGTTAATTGTTTCTATGATTTCTTCTCTAACTATCCAATTTTGGAGTATCATATTATTTAATTTCCAATTAATTTTTGATTTGGCTCTCCATGTACCCTTACCGATCAATATTTTTATTGCCTTGTGATCTGAAAAGGCTGCAGTTATTATTTCTGCTTTTCTGCATTTGAGTGCCATGTTTCTGTGACCTAGTGTATGATCTATTTTTGTGAATGTGCCATGTGGTGCTGAAAAGAAAGTGTATTCCTTTTTGTCCCTATTTATTTTTCTCCATATGTCTATTAACTCTAATTTTTCTAAGGTTTCATTCACCTCTTTTACCTCTTTCTTGTTTATTTTTTGGTTTGATTTATCTAAATTTGATAGTGGTTGGTTCAAGTCTCCTACTAATATGGTTTTACTGTCTATTTCCTCCTTCAATTCTCCTAGTTTCTCTATTAAAAATTTGGATGCTATACCATTTGGTGCATACATGTTGATTAGTGATATTTCCTCATTGTCTATACTCCCTTTTAACAGAATATATTTACCTTCCCTATCCCTTTTGATCAGGTCTATTTTTGCTTTGGCTTTGTCAGATATCATGATTGCAACTCCTGCCTTCTTTCTATCAGTTGAGGCCCAAAAGGTCTTACTCCAACCTTTAATTCTAACCTTGTGAGTGTCAACCCGTCTCATATGTGTTTCTTGAAGACAACATATGGTAGGGTTTTGGGTTCTAATCCAGTCTGCTATTTGTCTACATTTTATGGGTGAGTTCATCCCATTCACATTCAATGTTATGATTGTCACTTGTGGATTCACTGGCATTTTGATATCTTCCCCTAGTTCTGATCTTTCTTCTTTAGCTTCTCCTTTTGAACCAGTGATTTACTTTAGGTCAGTCCCCCTAGTCCCCTCCCTTGAGATGCTTCCCTTTCTAGCCCCTCCTTTTTATGCTCCCTTCCCCTCCCCCCTCTCCTTCCCTCCCTTTTTATATTCCCTCCCCCTCCTTAATTTTCCTTTCTTTCTTGCCCTAATGGATAAGATAGAATTCAGGATCCCACTGGATCTAGATGTTCTTCCCTCTCAGATTTGATTTCACTGAGAGTAAGGTTTAAGTAAATCCACTTCACGCTCTCTTCCTCTCCTTCTCATATGAGAGTTCTTCCCCTTCCCTTCCCATGTGTATCTTTATATGGGAAAGATTATTCTATTGATTCCCCCCCTATTTCTTGAAGTTAATCTTAGTATTATTGAAGGTTCCCCCCTCCCTTTTCCTTTCTTTGCCCCCACTTTCCCCAAATCTTCTTAATGCCCCAATCTTTCCCTATGCATGTTTCTTCTAACTACTTTTATGATGCTACAATTTTTGAGAGTTACACAAAACATTTCCCCCACATATTAGTATATGTAATTTGATGTAAATGTAGTCCTTATAGAAGAGAGTTTGACTTAAATAAAAAGATAAGATTTATCTCCTTTTCCCTTTCTTTCATATTTACCTTTTCATGTTTCTCTTGCTTTCTGTGCTTGGATATCAAATTTTCCACTAAGTCCTGGTCTTTTCTTAGCAAATGCTTGGAAATCTTCTATTTTGTTGAATGCCCATACTTTCCCCTGGAAGTATATAGTCAGTTTTACTGGGTAGTTGATTCTTGGTTGGAGACCCAGCTCTCTTGCCTTTCTAAATATCGTGTTCCATGCTTTGCGGTCTCTTAGTGTGTTAGCTGCTAAGTCGTGTGTGATCCTTATGGGAGCCCCCTTATATCTGAAGCTCCTCTTCTTGGCTTCTTGTAGGATTTTCTCCTTTTCTTGGAAGCCCTTTAATTTGGCAATTACATTCCTAGGGGTTGTCTTTTGGGGATTTAGTATAGAGGGTGTTCTATGAACCCCTTCTATTTCTATTTTGCCCCCTTGCTCCAGAACGTGAGGGAACTTTTCTTTTATAATCTCCTGTAGAATAATATCGAGTTTATTGTTTATCTCTGGTTTTTCTGGGAGACCGATAATTCGGAGCTTGTCTCTTCTCCCTTTGTTTTCCAAATCTGTGACCTTCTCAGTTTGATATTTTATGTTTTCTTCTAATTCATTAATTTTTTGGATTTGCTTTATTGATTCTTGCTGTTTCATGATCTCACTTTCTTCGAGTTGCTTAATTCTGGTCGTTAGGCAATCTCCAGGAAGTGATGCAGAGCGAGAGGAGCAGAACCAGGAGAACATTGTACACAGAGACTAATACACTGTGGTATAATCGAACGTAATGGACTTCTCCATTAGTGGCGGTGTAATGTCCCTGAACAACTTACAGGGATCCAGGAGAAAAAAACACCATTCAGAAGCAAAGGATAAACTATGGGAGTGGAAACACCGAGAAAAAGCAACTGCCTGAATACAGAGGTTGAGGGGACATGACAGAGGATAGACTCTAAATGAACACTCTAATGCAAATACTATCAACAAAGCAATGGGTTCAAATCACGAAAACATCTAATGCCCAGTGGACTTACGCGTCGGCTATGGGGGGTGGGGGGGGGGAGGAAAAGAAAATGATCTATGTCTTTAACGAATAATGCTTGGAAATGATCAAATAAAATATATTATTTAAAAAAAAATTCTGGTCGTTAGGGACTGGTTTTGCTTTTCAGCTTTGTCTGCCCTTCTATTGGATGCTTTGAGCTCTTTTTCCAATTGAGCAGTCTTATCTGTCAGACTGTTGATTTCTTTCTCCCATTTTTCTTTCCAGGTTTCCATCTTTTGGATAAGTTCCAGTTTGAGATCTTCCAGAGCTTGTTGATAGTTTCCATTTTGGGAGGCATGTTCTGATTTTTTTTTTGGATTTCCTCCTCATTCTCTTCTTTTCCTTGGGTACTTCTACCATAAAAGTTGTCAATAGTCACCTTTTTCCCTTTCTTTCTGGAGGCTTGATTTTGGTCCGTGTGAGCCATCCCTTTGGTGGTTTTATTCCCCTTTCCTTTTTGGTCTGGGGTCTGGGTGATATGGGCGGGTTTTCTGTGAATTTAGGTTGCCTCAGACTAGTTCTTCCCAGCCTCCGAGGTTTCTTAGAGAGCTGGGCCCCTGATCACATCCAAACTTCCCAGGTGTTCAGCTCTGCCCAGATAATCAGCGAGTGGTCTGCACCTGGTGTTTAGCTCTGCCCAGATGCTCAGCGCAACCACCCCGAGTAAGGCTCCGCAGCCCGTGCTCAGAGCCGGGTTCTCCCGTGAAACCACTCTGAGACGTTGTTTCCTGGCAGTCCCCAGATCCCAAGGACCCTTGAGTGCCCCCCCCCAGACAGAGACGTTCCCCACTCACTCGGTGTCCCAGTGAGTGCTCCAGTAGCTCGCTCTGGTTTGGTGGGGGAGGTGGGGGGGGGGGAATGGCAGCTCAGTTCACGTTTCTGTGCAAGCTTTTCCTCCTGCTTATTATAGTGTGGAAATGTTCAAACCCCATGTACCTTCGCCTCTGTGGGGTACTGGGGAGTCCTGTTCTGCCAAAGGTGATTTTTATGCTCCTTTGATGTAGTCTATTTCATTTGGTGCCGGGGAGAGGTAGAGTGTGGCGTCTAGATTGCAGCCATGATTACCTGGAAGCATCTTCTTAATTTTCTTAGTGGTTGGAAGTTTTATTTTCAGAGGGTTGTTTGCCATCACTATGCTGGTTTTTCCTTCCCTTTCCAGTCAGGAGTCTGACTGAGGAGGGCAGGCTCTCTGTGTATGGAGCTAAGGAGCATGTCTCTGGTCTCCATAGCTTTTACTATGTGTCGCCCCTATCTGTGCTATGTCTGAGCCCAAGGTCTGTGCTCTTCAGCCTACTGGGGTCTTGGGTATAGCTGCTCTCAGGGATGGGTCCTGACTGGGTTAGTCAGCTGCCAAAGATCTAGAAGTGGCCCTCACTCACCCATTCATTCTAGCAAGCTGACTCTGACTCTGGCACAAATACAGGCTCTGTAGGTAGGGTGGGGGTGTGTTGATCATTTTGTGTTTTGGTGGGAGCCATATGATAAGGAGAGGTGCCTCCTTATCGTATGGTAATGATAAAATCCCATGTACCTTCAGTGCTGTGCCCTACTGTGGAGACCCTTTATTCATCTGAATTTTTTTTTTGGCCTTTTGAGGTAGTCTATATTGGTAGGTGATGAGGAGAAGAAGAGTCCTGCATCTAAACTATGGCCATGTTAACCCAGAAGTTCAGATTCTGAATTTCTGAAGTATTCTTTGCCAAGATGTTGAAGTTGTACCTTTTGTTTTCCCTTGAAATAAGAATGTGGGGTAGAATTTTTATTATCTACTAAACTATGTCCTTATATCTCTTCAGAGACCCAGGAGTCTTTTAAAATGATACACTAAGGCTCATCCTTTGCAGCTATTTCCAGCACCCTCTCCTTTTCCCCAATTCAAATTTTAGTTACCTGAAGCTATTTTTGATCAGCCTTGATTTCTTCTTAGGTCTGCAGTGATATTCCCTGCCCTCCAGCATCCAATATTTACAAACTCTCACACTGCTAGGTATTGGTAAGTTTGAAATCTCATATTAGTCCTCATTTCTAGGGCAGGGGGCATGTTGTACCTCGGATCCAGAGAATTGCATTGGGTTTAGCCTCACTTCAACTCCCTCCTCTCTATCTCCTGTGAATTAGATATTGATTATTCTACCCCATGTCCAACTCCCCGTACAAAACATTTCATAGGCATAAAGTTATATACATATTTGTTCTTTAGGTTCATTGAAAATCAATAAAGTATATATTTGGTGATTTTAACCATTCATACCCCCCCCTTTATATTTTGAGCTAATAGGGTGCAAGAGAAAGTCACAGGTTGAGAGCTAGAAGGGGCTTTGGAGATGATCTAGTCCAACTCCCTTATTTTATAGTGATGAAAATAGTCTAATAAAAGTTAAATTACTTGCCCCTTAAAATCACATAGGTAGGATTTGATCTCTGGTCCTCTGACTCCAAAGTCAATGAGGGCTTCTTGTATTTTACCATGTTTTAATTTACTGTTAGGAGTTTGGGAAATGTGGGCTCTAGGCCCACATTACCATGCCATGTAAATGGGATTTTCTCTCCAAGAGTTCTTTAGAGGAGCTTTCTTTCCAAAAATTTCTTTGGGGAAACTTGGTGGATACATCTTAGCTGTGTGACCCTCGGCAAGTCACTTAACCCATATGCCTAGCCCTTACCACTCTTGAAACCAGAACTTAGAGTTAAAAAAAGAGTTGAGTTTAAAAGTCTCTCCAAATCCTTTCCCTCTTATTTAAGAATGATTTTTCTATACAAACTGACATGTTACTGAGATAAATAAAAAGAGAATGTGTAGTAAACAAACAACCAAAATGCCATTTATTAATAAAAATTCATATTATGGTATGTGCTGTTGGAGAAATCAGAAATCTGTACCACATAGATTAGTGATAAAAATACAAAAATCACAAGAGATCCAAGGAATCATGAAGACAGCACCACAAAAGGGTTACACCATTAGATCAGGGGTGTGGGTAATACTTGGAGTAACAAATCATGGTAGGAAGACCAACTTTCATACACTAAGACAGAGAACTCCAGAAGTATGTAAGGAAGTGCCAACCTACAACAAGAATCTATAGAAGTCCTCCGATAGACTCAAGATTTAGCAAAAGGACAGCAAAGGACAATCAGGCAAAAGAAAAAGGTCACCCTCTTCCTCTCTAAAGCAAGCACTTTAACAGACATGGGAAAGAATGAAAAATGAATGGTTCTTTGTTCCTCCTAACCTACATGGTACAATACTGGAAAATGAACAACACAGTAATGACAAGACAAGGGCACAGACACAGCTGAAATCCAATGCCAGTGCATGATGAAGAACATGAAATCCCAAGAAGTTAAAAAAATGCTAACAATGGTGAACCAAACAAGAAAAGTCTCAGTTCCACATCTCTTAACACTTTACATTCAGTGTGTCCATGGAATAGAGAAAGCTGTAGCATTTAGTTGAATGTGTAGGGTAGGGATATTTTGGGGAGGGGGGAATTCCTTTCACCAAGAAAATCTTTATGCCAGCAGCAAGCACATTTTAGCTATATAGTATATAGTACTTTGAATAAAGTAGGTGCTTTATAAATGCATGTTCACAAAAGTTATGTGAAAGCAAAGCAGGAAGAGTGCTATTGATATCTCAGACATTAGATATGGATACAAGTCTTTTAAGTTCTCCTCTTTTCCCATGTACATATCATTTTTTTTAATAATATTAGCATTGGAGGTATCTGGATCTGAGCCATAATCCTGATTCCAGATGCCAACAGAGCATAGTTCTCTGTCTGCTCATCCTCCAGTGGTGTTCCTGTTGGATCCAGCTTGCTGACATAGTCTTTCTTTGCCTAACTGCAAGATGATTCCACTGTCCATGGAGAAAAGTGCCCTCTATTGATATTACACCATGTTAGCTTTCTTTCCTCACCTTTTCTCTAGATGCCTAAAAACCTTTCCCAGTTAGTTCTTACTAATGTTTTTGGTATACTGTTTCCAGTTCTGAAGGTTCACCCAGAACTGGGGTCTTCCAATTACAAATATGATCACCAGTGTTACAAGACGTGCTTGTGATAAGTCATGCATCAAGGGAAAGTGGCTCTTCTAAACTTGGATAAATATGTGGTTTCTAATTTAAAGTTGCCTCTGGCACACATGCTTATTCATTTGCCAATAAGGCTATGTCAAAGATAAAAAAAAAAAGCAAGCCAAGCATATAATGCACCTACAGTAATTAAACTGACGTCTGGACATGACATTGCATTAAAACTGTGAATCTGTGACCCCACCATGAACAGATGTGGTCAAATCAAGCACCTGAGCTACCAGATAAGAAACCCCTAAAATAAATCCCTGACTTACTTTGTCAGGAGACACCAAGGGAGGGAGATTGATGTAGCAAAAGGGATCAGGAAGCACCCAATTCTCCCTTGCTCAATTCTAACTGGCTTTTCTCCTTACCTTTTCCATAATTTGCCCTAATAAAATCCAACATATGTGTATATTCATTCATCCAAAATCCACAGTTAGTAAAGAGCACAGGATACTCTACTCTCAGATAGTAGATAAATAAAACCTGGGAGAGTAAGAGATCATGGTAGATTTTCTAGGAAAGACAAATTGAAAGTGCATCAATGACCATGTGGACTAATATTCAATGGAAGAGCATGCAGAAGATATTTGACAAAGATGGGCTTTGTACATTGATGCTTATGGGTGTATCCCTCTGGATAGTAAACATGGGAGTCAGAAAAAGAAAACTTGGATCTTGATTCAGGAGTAAACTAACAATCAGTGATTTGCTTCAAGATATGGGCCAAGCCTTTGACTTCTCCAGGTCTCAATTTTCTCCCATGGAAAATGGGCCCTGATCTATGCCTCCTTGCTGCCAAGACAGAACTATTGGTATAAATGATATAAATGGTATGAAAAATAATGGGCAGTTAGTTGGTACAGTACATAGAGCTTCAAGCTTAGAGTCAAGAAGATCTGAGTCTAAACCTGAAGTTTTCTTATGGGTACTCTGGAACAATTCTTGAAAATATCTGGAAACTTCTGGGAGAAAAAGGGCACTGCCAGTGTAAAGTGTGAATGGCAGTTAGTGAATGGTAAGCATGCTTGGAAAAAATAAATTTCACCCCATCCCCCAAATCCAAATGAGAGTTCATGGATCAGCAATCCAGGCTAGATCAACCAAGGAAAGGCAGAGGGGAAAATGGAAGTGATTAGCTTCAGATCACGAGATTAGGAATTACCTCTTAAGCTTAGTCCAACCCCATCAACCGATAGAAACTGAAGCCTAGAGAAATGTAATAACTTTCTTAAAGTTGTAAAATGTATTAATGGTGAGACTGGGACTTGAACCCCAGTATCCAAATCTAATGCTCTTCCCACTGTACCATATTGTTGGGTTTTTTTTCAATCATCATACCCCCCATCAACTTATAGGTGAAGTACTTAAATCTCCCAAAACCACCATGATAAAAATAGCCATTTGTTGATGTTGAAAAAAATGAATGTGAACACCCACTAAAATACCGGTTACTCAGTGTTTCCTGTCTTGAGGACCTCCCTTGGTTCTTCCCTAGATGAGGTAGCTCAGCTGTGAGTTGAAGCATGTGCTATAGTGCAGGCCACCACTCAAAGCTATAGTTTTCCCTTTTTCCACAAGATTATAAAAATACCAGTAACTTTTTTTTATTATTATTTACCGTTTATAAAAAGACTTTTAGAAAAAATACAGATGGGTCACTGCCATCAAACTTCAGTTCCATCTTGTAAATTGTTATGAACTTTGACTTCCAGGTTCACCCTTTTGACTGTAACACCTTTGAATTTGTAGGGCCCCTCATTCTCATTCAACAGATTGATGTTTTTCACAGTACAATATTGTCTATTCATGTTTTTCTCCAGCCTGTCTGGATTTCTCTTGGGTATGTCTACCTTGGTGTTCAGAGGGTATTCATCCAAGATGTCCTCTGTAGCTCTCTTCTTGTTTTGTTTTTGGCATCTTCTGGTGATTAAATAAAACACTAAGAGCAATAACAGGAGTAACATGACAGCGGCCAGGGCACTCCCAATTGATGCACCAGTTTGGGACAGAGAAGCAGCCACAACTGATTCCTGCATCTCCAGATTCAGTGACTTCATGTTCGTGCCATTCTTGATTTTGTCCCCTTCATTGTCATAGATGAGGGAATCGTCAAGGGTCAGTAGGCCTGTGTGGTCCACAAAGTCTCTGCGGCTGCGCCTCACCTGAGATGTGAGAGAACGCTGCACTCGTGGCCCAGAGACAGTATCAGGGCCAATGATATAGATGACTTGGAGATACCACTGGTGTCCTGCTTCCACCTGAAAGAAGAGAACAAAGAGTTCATTTTAGTGTAATCAAAGCAGTAATTTGAGTTGCAGAGAAAATGATATAATAGACAGAAATATTGGTATAAATGATATAAATGGTATAAAAAATAATGGGCAGCTAGTTGGTACAGTAGATAGAGCTTCAGGCTTAGAGTCAGGAAAATATGAGTCCAAATCTGGCCTCAGGCAAGTCACTTAACCCTGTTTGCCTCAGTTTCCTCATCTATAAAAATGAGCTAGAGAAGAAAATGTCAAACTACTCCAGAATCTCTGCCAAGAAAACGCCAAATGGGGTCATGGAGAGTCAGTCATGCCTGAAACAACTGGACAACAAATAAAAGATAATATAGATGAGTGGTAAAAATAGAACAAAAAGAAAAGTAATAGTATTAGTTCCTTTTTTAAAATTTTTGGATAGACAATCATTTTTATTTATTTTTTTGAAAAATTTTATTTAATTAGTCAGTTTAGAACATTATTCCTTGGTTATAAGAATCATAATCTTTCCCTTCCCTCCCGCCACCCCTTGCTATAGCTGACAATTCTACTGGGTTTTACATGTGTCCTTGACCAAATCCTATTTTCACGTTGTTGATGTTTGCACTAGGATGATCATTTAGAGTCTACATTCCCAATCATATCCCCCTCAACCCATGTAATCAAGCAGTTGTTTTTCTTCGGTGTTTCTACTCCCACAGTTTTTCCTCTGCTTGTGGATAGTGTTCTTTCTTGTAAATCCCTCTGGGTTGTTCAGGGTCACTGCATTGCCACCAATGGAGAAGCCCATTACATTCTATTGTACCACAGTGTATTGTACACAGTCTCTGTGTACAATGTTCACCTGGTTCTCCTTCTCTCATTCTGCATCAATTCCTGGAGATCGTTCAAGTTCACATGGAATTCTTCTACTTTATTATTCCTTTGAGCACAATAGTATTCCATCACCATCAGATATCACAATTTGTCAGTCATTCCCCAATTGGAGGACATCCCTTCATTTTCCATTTTTTTGCCACCACAAAGAATGCAACTATGAATATTCTTGTACAAGTCCTTTCCCTTATTAATTCTTTGGGGTACAAACCCAGCAGTGCTATGGCTGGATCAAAGGGCAGACAGACTTTTAGCATTATTTTGGTATAGTTCCAAATTATCCTTCAGAATGGTTGGATCAATTCACAATTCCACCAGCAATGCATTAATGTTCCTACTTTGCCACACCCCCTCCAACATTCATTGCTTTCCTTTGCTGTCAAATCTGGTAGTTGTGAGATGATACCTCAGAGTTGTTTTGATTTGCATCTCTCTGACTATAAGAGATTTAGAACATTTTTTCATGTGCTTATTAATAGTTTTGATTTCTTTATCTGAAAATTGCCTATTTATGTCCCTTGCCCATTTATCAGATGGGGAATGGCTTGATTTTTTGGTACAATTGAGTGAACTCTATATGAATTTGATTAATTAGACCTCTGTTAGAGGTTTTTGTTGTGAAGGTTTCCCACCCCCACCCCCCAATTTGTTGCTTTCCTTCTAATTTTGGTTGCATTGGTATTGTTTGTACAGAAAATTTAAAAAAATTTTCATAATCAATTTGGAAATTATTTTTCGGTTACAAGAATCAGATTCTTTCCCTCCCCCCCCCTTCCTGTAGCCGATGTGAAATTATACAGAGTATTACATGTGTCCTGGACCAGAAACTATTACCATGTTGTTAATATTTGCACTAGGATATTCATTTAGAGTCTCTATCCCCAGTCATATCACCCTCGACCCATGTAATCAAGTAGTTGTGTTTCTTCTGTGTTTCTGCTCCCACAGTTTTCCCTCTGGATGTGGATAGTGTTCTTTCTCATAGATCCCTCTGGGTTGTTCAGAATCACTGCACTGCCACCAATAGAGAATCCCATTACATTTGATTGTACCACAGTGTATCAGACTGTGTATAATGTTCTCCTGGTTCTGCTCCTTTCACTCTGTATCAGTTCCTGGAGGTCATTTCAGTTCACATGGAATTCCTCCACTGTATTATTCCTTTAGGCACAATAGTATTCCATCACCAACATATACCACAATTTGTTCAGCCATTCCCCAATTGAAGGGAATCTCCTCATTTTCCATTTTTTTTTTTTGCCAACACAAAGAGGCAGCTATGAATATTCTTGTACAAGTCCTTTTCCTTATTATCTCTTTGGGGTACAAGCCCAGCAGTGCTATGGCTGGATCAAAGGGCAGACAGTCTTTTATCGCCCTTTGGGCATAGTTCCAAATTGCCCTCAGAATGGTTGGATGAATTCACAACTCCACCAGTAATATATTAATGTCCCAACTGTGCCACATCCCCTCCAGCATTCATTACTTTCCTTTGCTGTCGTTAGCCAATCTGCTAGGTGGGAGGTGATATTTCAGAATTGTTTTTATTTGCATCTCTCTGATTATAAGAGATTTAGAACATTTTTTCATGTGCTTATTAATAGTTTTGATTTCTTTAACTGAAAATTGCCTATTCATGTTCCTTGCCCGTTTATTAATTGGGGAATGGCTTGATTTTTTGTACAATTGGTTTAACTCTTTATAAATTTGAGAAATTAGACCTTTGTCAGAGGTTTTTGTTATGAAGATTGTTTCCCAATTGGTTGCTTCCCTTTTAATTTTGGTTGCATTGGTTTTGTTTGTACAAAACCTTTTTAATTTGATGTAATCAAAATTATTGATTTTACGTTTTGCGATTTTTTTCCAGCTCTTGCTTCTTTTTAAAGTCTTTCCTTTCCCAACCATCAGACAAGTATACCTGTGTTCACCTAATTTGCTTATATTTTCCTTCTTTATATTCAAGTCATTCACCCATTCTGAGTTTATCTTGGTGTAGGGTGTGAGATGTTGATCCAAACCTAATCTCTCCCACACTGTCTTCCAATTTTCCCAACAGTTTTTATCAAATAGTGGATTTTGGTCCCAACAGCTGGGATCCTTGGGCTTATCATAGACTGTCTTGCTGAGGTCATTTACCCCAATTGTATTCCACTGGTCCTCCTTTCGGTCTCTTAGCCAGTACCAAATTGTTTTGAAGACCACTGCTTTATAATATAATTTGAGATCTGGGACTGCAAGTCCTCCTTTCTTCTTATTTTTTTCATGATTTCCCCGGATATCCTTGATCTTTTGTTCTTCTAAATGAAATTTGTTATTTTTTTTTCCTAATTCAAAAAAAAGTTTTTTTTGGTAGTTCAATGGGTATGGCACTAAATAAGTAAATTAATTTGGATAGGATTGTCATTTTTATTATGTTAGCTTGTCCCATCCATGAGCAATCAATGTTTTTTTCAACTGTTTAGATCTAGTTTTAATTGTGTGGAGAGTGTTTTGTAGTTGTTTTCATATAGTCCCTGTGTTTGCCTCAGCAGAAAGATTCCTAAGTACTTTTTATTGTCTAGGGTCATTTTAAATGGAATTTCTCTTTCTCTCTCTCTCTTTTTTTTTAAACCCTTAACTTCCATCTTGGAGTCAATACTGTGTATTGGCTCCAAGGCAGAAGAGTGGTAAGGGATAGGCAATGGGGGTCAAGTGACTTGCCCAGGGTCACCGAAATGGGAAGTGTCTGAGGCCAGATTTGAACCTAGGACCTCCCATCTCTAGGCCTAGCTCTCAATCCACTGAGCTACCCAGCTTCCCCCTCTCTTTCTAACTCTTGCTGCTGAGATGTGTTGGAGATAAATAGAAATGCAGATGACTTATGTGGGTTTATTTTGTATCCTGCAACTTTGCTAAAGTTGTTGATTATTTCCACTAGCTTTTTGGTTGATTCTCTAGGATTCTTTAAGTAGTCCATCATATCATCTGCAAAGAGTGATAGCTTGCTCTCCTCCTTGCCTATTTTAACACCTTCAATTTCTTTTTCTTCTCTAATTGCTACAGCCAGTGTTTTTAGTACAATCTTAAATAATAGAGGTGATAATGGCATCCATGTTTCATTCCTATTCTTATTGGGAAGGCCCCATTGCAGATAATGTTTGCTGATGGTTTTAGATATATACTGTTTATTATTTTTAAGAAAGGCCCTTCTATTCCTATGCTTTCTAGTGTTTTCAAAAGGAATGGGTGATGTATTTTGTCAAAGGGTTTTTCTGCATCTATTGAGATAATTGTGATTTTTGTTGGTTTGCTTGTTAATATGGTCAATTATGTTGATGGTTTTCCTAATATTGAACCATCCTTGCATTCCTGTTATGAATCCTACCTGGTCATAGTGAATAACCCTTGCTGGAGTCTTTTTGCTAGTATCCTATTTAAGATTTTTACATCTATATTCATTAAGGAGATTGGTCTATAGTTTTCTTTCTCTGTTTTTGACCTATCTGGCTTTGGAATCAGGACCATATTTATGTCATAAAAGGAATTTGGTAGAACTCATTCTTTGATTATTGTCAAATAGTTTGTATAATATTGGGATTAGTTGTTCTTTGAATGTTTGATAGAATTCATTTGTGAATCCAACTGGACATGGGGATTTTTTCTTAGGGATGTCTTTGATGGCTTGTCCAATCTCTTTTTCTGATATGGGGTTGTTTAGGTAATCTATTTCTTCCTCTGTTAGTCTAGATAATTTATATTTTTGTAAATATTCATCCATATCACCTAGATTGCCATATAAATGGGCATAGCACTTTAGTGATTGCTTTAATTTCCTCTTCATTAGAGGTGAGGTCTCCCTTTTCATCTTGGATGCTGTCAATTTGGTTTTCTTCTTTCCTTTTTTTAAAAATTAGATTGACCAGTACTTTGTCTATTTTATTTCTTTATTCAAAGTTACAGCTTCTACTGTTATTTATTAAATCAATAGTTCTTTGACTTTCAATTTTATTAATTTCTCCTTTGATTTTTTTGGATCTCTAATTTAGTTTTCATCTAAGGATTTTTAATTTGTTCGCTTTCTAGTTTTTTTAATTTGCATGCCCAGTTCATTGACTTCTGTCCTCTTTAGTTTGTTAATATATGAACTCAAGGATATAAATTTCTACCTGGGTACTGCTTTGGCTGCACCCCATAGGTTTTGAAAGGATGTGTGATCATTGTCATTTTCTTCAATGGATTTATTAATTTTTTCTATGATTTGTTCTTTAGCTAATCAATTTTGGAGAATCATATTGTTTAGTTTCCAATTAATTTTTTATATACCTCTCCATATACACTTACTAATTCTTATTTTCATTGCATTGTAATCTGAGAAGGTTGCATTTATTATTTCTCCTCTTTTGCACTTGTTTGCAATGTTTTTATGCCCTAATCCATGGTCAACTTTTGTGAATGTACCATGTGCTGCTGAAAAGACCCCCTTTGTTTCTTTTCCCATTTCTTTTAGTATTAACCTCTTTTTTAAAACTCTAGTTGTGTGTATATATATATATATATATGTACACACATATATATGTATTTATGCATACACATACCTATATGCATATTTATGTCTTGGTATTTCATCCTATACAGTTCATCACTGTTCCCTCTAACTGTAATTCTTCTAGATGCGCAGGTGATAATAACAATTTTTAAGAGTTGCCAATGGCCTCTTTCTCATAAGATAATTATTTTATCTTATTGGGTCTCTTAAAAAAAGTTGTTTTACTGTTTGTTTTTCTTTTTACCCACCTTTCTTAATTACCTTTTGATGATTCTCTTGAGTTCTGTGCTAGGGCATCAAATTTTCTGTTCCGGTCTGGTCTTTTCTTTACAAATGCTTGGAATTCTTCTATTTTGGTAAATGACCATACTTTCCCCTATAAGAATATAGTCAGTTTTACTGGGTAATTGATTCTTGGTTTTAGACCTAGTTCCCTTGCTTTCCGGAATATCATATTCCATGCCTTTTGGTCCTTCAGTGCAGATGCAGCCAGATCCTGTGTTGTCCTCACTGTGGTTCCATGGTATCTGAATGACTGCTTCTTGTCAGCTTGTAAAATTTTTCCTTGGTCTGATAGTTCTTGAATTTGGCTATAACATTCCTGGGTGTTGTCAGTTGGGGATTAAGTACAGGAGGTGATCTGTGGATTCTTTCAATCTCCCCCTTTCCCTCTTGTTCTAGAATATTGGGGAAGTTTTCTTGGATAATTTCCTGTAGTATGATATCCAGGCCTTTTCTTTTGTCATGGTCTTCTGGTAGACCAATGATTCTTAAGATGTCTCTCCTGGAATTATTTTCTAAATCTTCTGTTTTGTGAATGAGGTGCTTCATATTTTCCTCAATTTTTTCATTTTTTAAATTTGTTTTATGCTTCCTTGTGAAGTTGCTTGCTTCTAGTTGTTGTATTCTGGATTTTAAGCCTTGATTTCATCCCTGGCCTTTTTGGTCATCCTTCTTCTCATCTTTCATCAACTTTGCCTCATTTTCAAGCTAATTACTTTTGGCTTTCAAGACACTGTTTTATGTTTCCAGGTGACTTATCTTACTTTTTAAGTTCTTTTCCCAGTTGTCTTTAGCCTCTCTTAATTGTTTTTTTAAATTGTATTTTGAGTCCTGTGTCCCAAAGCCTGTGTCCCATTCGCTGGAGTTTCTGTGTTTTTGCTTGGTGTTCCTTGATCCTCATCTCTTCCATTTGCTCTTTGTTCATTGCCTGGATAGAAGCTGTGGATTATAATTTCTTTTTTCTTTTTCTGTTGTTTTCTCACATTTCCCCTTTTTTCCTCCCCTGTGGTTGCCTGTAGTCTTGCTCCTCTCATT
Source organism: Monodelphis domestica (assembly GCF_027887165.1). Lineage (NCBI taxonomy): Eukaryota > Metazoa > Chordata > Mammalia > Didelphimorphia > Didelphidae > Monodelphis > Monodelphis domestica. The sequence continues at coordinate 274,149,330 of NC_077232.1, forward strand.
ATGTGCTAGATCTGTGGCTTTGGGCTGTGCTGTCCTGAAGGGACTTTTTTCTCTGTTCTGTTGATTGATCAGGTTATCAGATCTTTCCAGGCTGACAGCAGAAGCTGAGAAGGAGCTGGGCTTCCTGCCCTGTGGTCAAGGTTGTTGCCTGTAGTTTGTGGCAGCCTTTGCCCTTTGGAGCTCAGTCAGCAAGGCTCTCAGATCAGTCTGTGTGTGTGTGTGTGTGTGTGTATTTGTGTGGAGTGTTGGAGCTTGAGCTTCTCTGCCTTTTGATGGCTTCTTATCTGCCCTTATTGATAAGATTGAGCCAGGGCAGAAGAGTTGATCTGCAAAGCTGGCTGTGCCTTGAGGCTAAAACCTCCAGAAGTGGTTGGCAAGATGGAGTGTTTCAGTTGTGACTGTGCTGCCTGCTCTGTTCTTATGCGAACTGTGTTCTAAGCTCTGAGCCTGGCACAGCTTTGCCAGAAAGTTTCTTCCTCTGGACTAGTGCCCTTGACAGCTCAGAGATTCCAGTCACACCTGGAGGCTTGGCACTATAGGTGGGGGTCAAGGTGGTCCTGGGACCTTCCTTCTTCCTTCCCCTTAAACCCATGTGTTCAGGGTTATTGGGGGGGGGGGCATACCTTTTAAGTTTGGTCCAGGAAGAGGGCTTCCTAGCTCTGTCCTGTTGTTAGATTTGGTTTTCAGTCCCCTGGAAGCATTGTGTTTTTGTTCAGTGAGGAAGGGTTAATGGAGGTCTGAATTTTTGCTGCCTCTAAGCCACTGCCTTGACTCAGCCCCAGTTCCTTTTCTTTAGAGAGACCCATTTTGTTTTCCATGTTAGATACACTTGTTTCGTTTACAACACTAAATATTTCTTTATGATTATGTAAAAATGAAAGTTCAAAAGTGATTTTTGTCAATTGTATGCACTTTCTTTAATTCAAGTCCTTGGAGAGGCTAGGGCTGGCAGATTGTTTGAGCCTTGGAGTTCTTAGCTATAGAAGGGCTAAGTACTTTGAGTGTCTGCATTTAAGTATGGCTTTGGGTACCCGATTGTCTAAGGAGTGGGGAATGAATGTAGATGGGAAATAGGGTAAGTCAAACAAAATTCTTTTGCCCACCAACTTCCACTTGGGATGAAACTAAAAAACTTGCTATGGTTAAAAAATTCATCAGTCTCCTTGGAGATGCTGCATGGTATGGAGAACATAGAGGCAAGACTTGGTGTCAGGAAGACCTGAGTATGAATCCTATCTCATCACTTTAGGAAAATCATGCAAAATATCTAAGCCTCAGTTTTCCCATCTGTAAAATATAGGGATTGGACTTGTGATATTTAAGACCCAATGGTGGATATCCCTCCAGCAGAAAAAGAAAGAAAACCAAAAAAAGTTATCAATGTGGACACTGACACACCTTGGTGTTGCTTTGGAGAACCTAGGGCCATCTTGTCAACATGAAGAAACGTGAATGAAGGATTTTGGTGGAGTCAAACAAAATCTACATTTTCTTATTATGATTATTTTATTTTGTTTCAAGGCATAGTGTTTCATTATCTATTCATCTTGTTCATATTTAAATTATATTCTTTTCAAAAATAGATTGTAGAAATCATGACTACTTTATATAGTAAATATTTTAGAATAAAAAGAATTTTAGGCATTTTCAAAATAATGCTATAAAAATGAATGACCCCAACTAAAATAATTTAAGTAGACAAAAATGTCCACATACCATATAGTTCAGGAACTAATTTCAATTCAAGTATGACTTCCATAATTAGATAGTCCTATAATCATAGGCCTGTGATCATTGATGGAGTTTTTCACCCTTTTGAAATAATGGCTAATATAAAAAAAAATGGTATTGATAGGATGTCGAGACACTAAGGTTTTTGGATTCCTCAGTTTCTCTCAGTGAAGGTACTGTGAGACTGCCTCACCATGATCAGTGTGCTCTAAGTCTCCCAGACCAGTTGATAAACACAGGGTTTGTTTTGAAACTGCAAAAAGGTATAATGGGAGGCCTCTCCCTGGCCTCTCCCTTGCCTATCTGACTAGATTTCCCAAACTCACTAGTTAACCTGCTGTATTTATCCTGCCTGGTTGTTTATAGGATGAGATAGACCTTCTACTATCTTAAGGTTGAACTCTTTATTGAGTCTTTATTGACCAGGCCAGAGTTGGCCTCGGGCCCTCACCAACAGTTTGGTTAGATCAGGCTAGTGGCACACAGATATTCATCTTCGCAGCAGGCAAGACTTCTCAGCAGAGAGGAACTATTTAAATTTCCTCAAAGTAGGGTTTTCTTCAAGTCAGGAACAAGAGATATGGTATCTTGATCTCTTCAGCTCCAAGGGATAGGAAGTCAAACTCTCCTCAGCTCTGGAGACAGGAAGCTCAAGAGCCCTGAGCAACCATTGGTATTCTCCTTTTATCCCTTCTCTGTGTTCCAGAATACCTTGTCAATCAGTTCCTGTCATGTGGCTGGCAAATCTCTCTCTCTCTCTCTCTCTCTCTCTCTCTCTCTCTCTCTCTCTCTCTCTCTCTCTCTCTCTCTCTCTCTCTCTCTCTCTCTCTCTCTCTCTCTCTCTCTTCTCTCTCACATTTATTGCAATCCATTTCTCTTCTTCTCTCCTTACACATTCATGTGCTGTGCCAGTTGTCCATGCCTTCCCATTAATTCTTTTTAGTGGTCCTCCCAATGTGCTAGTAGACTTCCTTTAGCCCTCCTGGGGCTTCAAGTGGACCAGAAAAGCAGATGGGCTGTCCATTGGTTAGTACTTCCTCTTATTATATGGCTAGTCCACTTTCTTTTCTGGCCATTTATCTCTTTATGATACCCTTTACATCAATTTCTTGGGCAATTCTTCAGTAGTAATCTCATTTGTTGGGCAGCTAGGTGGCATGGTGGATAGAGTATCAGGCCAGGAATTAGAAAGACTCATCTTCATGATTTCAAATATAGCCTCAGATAATTACTGGATTTGTGACCCTGGATAAGTCACTTAACCCTATTTGTCTCCATTTCCTCATCTGTAAAATAAATTGCAGAAGGAAAAAGTAAACCACTCCTGTGGCTTTGCTAAGAAAACCACAAATGGGGTCATGAAGGGTCAGACATGATTAAAATGACTTAATAATAAAATCTCATTTGATCCTCATGTTAATCCTGGGAGCAGTGCTATTATTATCTCCATTTTACAGCTGAAGAAAATGAGGCAAAGGTTAAGTAACTTGCCCAGTGTTATGCAACTATTGTCTGAGGTTGGATTTGAACTCAGGTCATCTTCACTTTAGCTCCACTGCACAATGTAGCTGCCTCGAACAGACTCATTCATTCAGGTTCTAGTAGGTAACTTATAATGTGCATTGTGTACATATGCAAGAGAAACCTGCTACCTGAATATTTCCTGGATCATCCCATGAAGGATAGAGAAAAGGGATGAATCCAGTGACAAGACTTTTATTCCCCCCTTCAACTGCACTCACTCCTCCCACAATACCAGATGTGATACAAAGTCCAGAAATCTGAGATCTGTGGTTAGTTTTAAAAAATAGGGAAAATGAAACCTGGCAATGGAAGCTCCTCCATGTTCCTCACACACAGGCTGTCTCCATCATTCCAAATGCCTGTGTGATGTTTGTGGCACCATAAAATATACACAGATACCTTTGGGAGGTAAGCCTTGACCTATACACATGTTTACAGAATGGCCATGTAGATCAGCTGACCCAGCCCAGGGCGTGAATCAATTGAGGTTTCCAGGAAGGCTCCCTAGTGAGGTACATTTCACTATGTATCTAGTGAAAATGACCACTAGGTACATAGCCCTGATGCAACTGAAGATAGTGGGCTAAAGTATTCTGAAATACTGTTGAATATTGGAGGAGGAAGGAGCCTAAGATATTTTCTAGTCCACTCCTTCATTCTGATGAATCTGAAGACGTAATAGGTGGTGACTTGTTCAAAGTCACTTGTTATAGTTCACAACTAATGCATGGGAGGGCTGACTCCATCATACCATATAATCATTTTGGCTCAGGAGATGGTTTCATGAGTTGCTGAGGCCAAAAATATTCATCATTCAGAGACTGATCTGGAGATGTTGTGACTCTCCCAACTCAGGCTGGTTATCAGACACAAAGTCTGTGACTGGACCCTTATTTGAAGCTTTTCTAGCATGGCAGCCTGGCCAAAACTTGTATCCTGATAATAGCAATGCCTTGGGGAGCCTCGGGTCACTTGCATATAACAAAGAAGCATTGCAGAGGGGCTGGGGTTGAAGTCTGAATCTTCCTCAAAGACATTGTAAAAAGATAAACAAAGTTCAGAGTCAATCCTCATCCTTTTTGGGGTTTTAAAAAAGAAACTTAGTCCACTGCTTCACTGTTTCTCATAAAACCTACCTGAATAGGAAACATTGAGCAGATTAATTTAAAAATACTTGGAAATAACTGCATGAGATACTGAAGAGTAGAATCAAGAATATTATGTATAGCCACAGATTGAATATTTGAAGAATAACTTGTGAATGTTCACCTTTAGAGAATGAAGTGAGAATATGAAAGACATTAAATATACATATCTTTTTCAAGATGATGCCTTCCATGATGTGGGGAGGGAAGAGAAGGGCAGAAGGGCTGAGATGGTTGGAAATAAATATTAATAATAAAAAAACCCTACCTTATAAAGTGCATCTACTTTCAGAGTAAATCCATCCACACCTGGCATGTTACTGACCACATGGAAATCAGATAAATCAGAAGCAAAGTGGGCATCAAAAGGCACATCATGGAAGTATTTATCAATGACTTCTGGCTGACTTCGATCCTAGAATTTACAGGAAAAATGAATGAATAGTCTAGAGTTACAGAAATATTCCTTTATTTATTTAGCCAGAATTTATAAGCATTTGCTTTGGGCAAGGCATTATATAAAGACCAAATGAAGACCAGTTCCTGACCTCAAGGAAATTACATTCTGCCTATTGGGAAGATGCAACATTGTAAAAAGATACATAAATACAGTATTACTTAAGAGGAGGAAGTATGTTTTTTTCCCAAAACTCTTACATTAAATATTGGTTCTAGGGCAGAAGAGCAGGAAGGGCTAGGCAATTAAGGTCAAGCAACTTACTCTGAGTCACAGAACTAGGAAGTGTCTGAGGCAAGATTTGAATCCAGGGTCTCCTGCCTTTATGCCTAGCTCTCTATTCACCAAGCCAGATGAATAGAAGGTAATAGTTTTAGAAAAGAAAACCATACACCTAGTCATCTAGCTGCTTTAGAATATACATTCTTAATATAGAATGCTTGCCCTTTTGTGTCTTTGAATAAAGACAACCTACAAAAGTCATTTTCTAGGCACAGGTCTCATATCACCAAATCTAATGAAGTAAAATTTCTTTTCTTGCCTTAAAATTTCAAATTCAACTTCCTGTTAACTATTTTTTGTTAATGTGTATATATATGCATACATAGCTATGTGTGTATCTCATATATATATATATGCATATGCATATATACACATCTGGTTTTGTTAAGGGTTCCTTTCTATGATTTTATCTACTGTGAAATTTTTGGTATCTCTATTACTAGTTTCTTCCTATACTACAGTTACTCTACAATGGTGGGCTAGTTTTTCTCCTTCCTCTTTCCTTTTCAGTTTAAAGTTGTTTTTTATTTAGAAATTCTAGAGAAATACATGTTTAAAAGTCTTTGTAAGGACATTCTGTCCATCTCCTGCAGCTAAATATGGAAGTTTATATCTAGGGGGTGGGACTTTATATTTCTATCTGGTCAAAATCAGCAGAAGGAACCTTTACTGCCACTTATGGACAATATTTCTGTGCTACCAAGACTTGATATCTCATCTTTCTAAAGGATAAAGTAAAATAATTTAGTAAAGAAGAAAAAAAAACCGAAGAAATGGACCAAGTTAGAAATTTCATGTCTTGGTTTCTAATAATTTTCATACCAGCAACAGGAATCTGTGCTTTAAGTGTTTATTAGGTTGAATACATCCATACTGTGGCCCTTCATTGTAGATTGTCCCAGTAGGGTCAAAGAAAGGTACATAGCCATCCTTGCCAGTACAGAGGTAGACTTTTTCCAGCTGCAGTTTGTAAGCTGAGTTGAGGTTCTGCTCAGGATTCCAAAGTACACGGCCATAGAGGATCTGACCTATAAAGATGGAGGAGTAAAGAACAAGGTCAGAATTGAGTGTAGTTGAGAAAAAAATAGAGTAATTTTAGATATTTGCATAATAGCATATTTTTGTATGTTTATCTTACAATTAAATATCTGAGGCATAATAAACAAAAATAAACAAAAGCTCTTTGAGGTGCTCAATAATTTTTAAGAGTGCAAAGGGATTGAGAATCACTGTTCTAGTACAACCCCCTCATTTTGCAAATGAAGAAACTGAAGCCCAAAAAAGTTAAGTAACCTATTAAAAGTCACAAAGGCTTTAGAGGAAGGCAAAATTTGAATCCGGGGTCTCTGACTCCAGAGTTAGTGTCCCCCCGCCCCCACTTTATTAAGGAGTGTACAAAGGCTTTTGCCCCTATAGAACCACACATCAGTCAAACTATGCTGAGGATGTCAAAATGAAAGCTCATGTGAAGAGATATTTGTCTCATTTTTCTTCCTCTCTCTCTCTCTCTCTCTCTCTCTCTCTCTCTCTCTCTCTCTCTCTCTCTCTCTCTCTCTCTCTCTCTCTCTCTCGAGATCCAGATATAGATGTATGGATAGTCTTACCCTTTGAAAAAGCCCCTTTGTAATCCATTTCTGCCAGTGACATGTCAGAAGTGCTTGGGTCCATCAGAAACACTTTCTCATTGTTGCATAGCTGAAACTCAGTGTTGAGTGAATAGACAACTGGCACTGGGCGATTAGTCTGCTGGAATGCAATAGGTATCAAAAATCTAAATGAAGGAAAGAAATAAGATCTCCATGAAAAGGTGGATCATGTTTCATACAATTCTGTCTTCTGGAAATAAGGCCATGACGACACATGGAAAAGAGGGGAGAGGGGAAGGGAATGAGCATTTATTAAGTGCCTATAATGTGCTTTACAAATATCTCATTTCATCTTCACATAAACCCTGTGAGGTAGTGTAAAATTGAGATTTGAACTCTAGACTCCATTCCCCAGGAGTCCTTGCTAGCTCCCAGAATGCCCTCTAATCTCACTGAATTCTCACCTGGGACGAGAACTAAATTTTATTTAAAGGGTCTTCCCTGTAGGTGGGCTCTTTTACTTCCTGTCTCCGCTGGCAAACAGACGCGCCTCATGATGTGAGTGAAATTTTGGGTGGGCCTTATGTCCCACCTGGCATGTGCCTTTTCTTACTTGTATATTCTTAAATTCTCAACCTTTAATAAACCTCATAAAATAGAATACTCCTTGCAGAGAGAAACTAATTTCTACCTGCCTCAGTCTCCCCTAAATTTTAATCTTTACAGTTGGTGACCTAATGGGAGAAAAAGACTCTCAACCTTCTGATTCTTTTCTGATCTTTAGTTCAGCTTTAATAGCTAGAGCCTAGAAATTTTTTTTTAAGCCACGTTTCTCTGGTCAAGGTTTTTTTTTTATCCTCGCAAAGCTGCTGCTCGGTTCCAGCCATTAGCTCCTGGCCCTGCCTGCCTGTTTGCCATTTGTCTCTCACCTGGTTCCCAACTGCTTTGTCCTGCCTGCCTGTTTTTTCCTGCTGCTGCTACTGACCTCTCTCTGTCCTCACCTGGTCCTGGTCCTGGTCCCGGCCCTGCCCACCCTGGAAGCCTGCCCTGGCTCTGGCTCCTGCTCCTGGCCTCTCACCTGGTGCCTGCTCTCCCGGCCCTGCCTGCCTGTGTTCCTGCCTACAGCCATCTTCTGGCTGCTGCCTGCCTATTTATGTGCCCTAGACCCATGAGCACGACCCCAGCTGGCTAATCACCCAGATCCTTGGAGCAGATCGCTCAGGACTCATTTCTACCAGCTCATTTCTACCAGGTAATAAACTCGGGGTATTGACCACGTGGGCGGATCAGAGTGTAGGAGGGGAGAGAGAAAGGGAGAGGAAAAGAAACAGACTTTTAAGCAATGGGCTATTTAAAAGGATATCTTTTGACTCTTCTGGTAATTTCACTGATTTCACCTGTGTGTCAGAAGAAAGATTCAGCCCAAAGATTCAACTTTGAAGGGGCAAATGGGTGGCTCAGGGAATTGAGAGCCAGGCCTAAAGACATGCGGTCCTGGGTTAAAATCTGGCCTCAGATACTCCACAGCTGTGGGGCCCTGAGCAGATCCCTTAACCCCCATTGCTTAGCCCTTACCACTCTGCCTTCCGACAATAGACATTTAAATGGATAAGAATCTAAGGAACTTTAAAGACTAGAGGCTATATTTTAAGGCATTTCAGACTCCAATGGTTTATTTAAAAAATCTCTGTATTGCATTTTCCTAATTGCTTTGTTTAAGGTTTAACTTTGTGATGTTAAATTCATATGTTACTGGATTCAATATTATTCTGTTACACTGAAGGTTGATTGAATTTCTTTTGAATGTACTGGGTTTTAAAATTCTGTTGCTTTTCCTCTATAATCATATATTTAAAAAAATCATTGTAATAATTAAGCCCATATAAGAAAAAAAAAAACAGTTTTTCTATTTTTGCCTTTGTAAATTGTCACATAGAGGATAGATGAAGTTCAGAACTGGTTACAATTGTATAACAACCTTTGGAAAATTTAATATGCTAAATATCTCAAATGATTTTAAGGGTTTTTAAAATATGATTTTTATAAATTTTTTTTAACAATCTCTGGTCATTTTTGCCTGCCCCTACCACGAGGTAAGGCCAATTCAAGCTGAAGTAAAATACATTTTATAACCCCCAACCTTCCCGCATTTCTAAATATGTGAATGGAAGTTGGGGCAGTTAATCTCAGGGCATTTGTACCCCTAAAAAGCCTCCAAAAAAGGAGCATCCCTTCATTTATACTCTTCAGCTCACTATTTAACTTCCACCAGAATGATATATAGATTTCTTGATTATGTTCTTAATCCAAGATGAGTTTTACTTTGTTAAAAATATGTTTATTACCAAGGTTGAAAGATTTGCTATGATTGTAAAAATTTGTGACAAATATCCATCAATTCATAGGTTTTAAAAATGTCATACAACAACTTATGTGAAATATGATAGTGTGTTTGTTTGCTATTGTAATTAATTGGGCTATTGAGAATTTTGGGGATATTGATATCTACATATTTATACTACTGTTCTTTATTTAAAAAAATGTTACCTTGTTCAATTCATTTGCCTTGTACTCACAGTGGAGCATGGCCAGATATTAAGAGGAAATGGATCTCATTTTTGGTGAGAAAGCCTTGCATTTTATATTTTCTTAGCTGACACAGAGTGTCAATGATTATAAGCTATATTTTTTAATTTTTTAAAGCTCTTTTATTATTATCTTTTTCTTGCATGTGCAATATACTATTTCAGTATTTTTTTATTTTTTATTTTTTCTCTCCTTTTTATATTTGAAGCACATGTCACCAGCATTAAGATTTTCTTTAATCTTTTGATTTTTAAGTTTAAGATGCATTTGCTAATGCATACCCCAAAAGGCTTGTGACTATAAAAATGATGCCACTAATTATTTTTTAAAAATGATGGGACTTTGCTTAATGATTCTGTCTGATTGCAGGACAAGATATACACAACAGAGTCATTGCACAGGGCCAAAGAAAAGCCAATCCAGGATGGATTGATGCACTTCTAGGCCAATACAAAGGTTTTGAACCTAGTGTGAGACTTGGGGTTGCGACACTTGACTTATGTTAAGATGTAGGCCTTCCTTGTGTCCACACTCACTCCGAAGATACTCACAGATGAGTATCCCCAAAACCTTGGCTCATATAATTTGGTTCCTTTTCTGCCTTTCATAGTGTGGTACCTTTCTGTAGTCCTGGCTACTGACTGGGTAAATGCATCATTGCTTAGATCATCTTGATTGGGCCCTGATTCAAGGACTTGTTATAGATTTATTTTTCTTTTACTTAGAATTTTTTTCACATAAGACTTTGATAGTCTATATTTTCATCCAGAGTTTTTTCTTTTTTTCTTTGGATTTTTCTGATATCTTTTTAATATCTCTTACCAATTGGTTCATATACCTCATACCTCAGCCATGCATCCCTAAGTGATCCTGTTTTTTTTTAAGACACCCTCTTAATGGGGGAGTGTAAAAAATATCATTATTTAAATTGCAAAGTTTAAATTCCTTTTGAGAAGAATTTTAGGTAAAAAAAGCTTGTTAACTTCTGAATCCAGAAACTAAACTGTTGGAGAAGCCACCATGAAGAAGCCTCCAGACCACAAGCTGCACAAAAATGAACTTTGGGTGTAGTTGATTGAACATTTATTTGTATGTATACTTTCATGCCAAAGAGGACTGCCCCCTAACTGGCTTTCTGTCAATGCGTCCAGCAATTATTGGTTTTGTTCTTTTTTTTCTCTTATCCTCAAATTATTGTAATCTTTAAATTGATTATGTTTTTATGATCCTTTGGGGTAAGTCCTTTTTCCCAGAAGATCAAACGGGGGGAATGTAAAATTGAGATTTGAACTCTGGACTCCATTCCCCAGGAGTCCTTGCTAGCTCCCAGAATGCCCTCTAATCTCACTGAATTCTCACCTGGGACGAGAACTAAATTTTATTTAAAGGGTCTTCCCTGTAGGTGGGCTCTTTTACTTCCTGTCTCCGCTGGCAAACAGACGCGCCTCATGATGTGAGTGAAATTTTGGGTGGGCCTTATGTCCCACCTGGCATGTGCCTTTTCTTACTTGTATATTCTTAAATTCTCAACCTTTAATAAACCTCATAAAATAGAATACTCCTTGCAGAGAAACAATTTCTACCTGCCTCAGTCTCCCCTAAATTTTAATTGTTACAGTAGTTGCTATTATCAACTCCATTTTACATTTGAGGAAACTGAGGCAGACAAAGGTTAAGTGACTTGCCTAAGATCACATAGCTAAGTATCTAGATTGGAATTGAACTCAAGCTGATAACTAGCTGATAACTGCATTGAAAAGCTATTACATAGAAGGTTTATTTTACTTGGTTCCAGAGAAAACTAATTCAGTGGAAAATTTCAGCTCAATATAAAAAAAATGCTGCCAATTTCATCCATCCAAAGATGGCTTGACACAGAAACATTCCTAAATACTAGGGATTGTCTGATCAGATTATGGAGGCTTTTTCTGCAAGGGTGCTATTCAATACCTGGGACAGTGTTGACTTGGATAAGGACTGGAGAGTATCTCTCCATGCCTCATGACTCAATAACTAAATCTGGCCCTAGGACTCCATTGAACGCTTCCTTGACCATTAGGCAAAGACAGGGAAGTCCATTTTCTGACCTGCTGCCATATTTGACTTTGCTCCATATTGACTTTTTCTTAGGCACTGACAATCAAATTCATATTGCCAATATCACCATGAAGGGTATGACAATCTATCCACTTCATAAGAAGTCCTGGGATTCTGAGTTGTCAGCCATTTAAGTTGAAAGTCCCTTTCCTGGACATCATACTTTGGCCTCTGATGCTTCTTCCTCCCATGTCCCTATATTACTCTACTCCCTAACCTTTCTATTACTATTTTTTGGAACCACCCATTATGTATTGTTAACCTTCCAACCTGTGCTTTCCTCACAAAATTATTTTGTGTAATTTTTGTATTTAATTTTTCTATGTATGTGCTCTATTCTTCACCCTTTAATCAAATGTAAGCTCCTTGAGGGTGGAAACTATTTCATTTTTTCTTTTTAGATACCTAGTTCCTGACACATAATAGGCACATAATAAGTCTAGAGGTGGCACACATGGTTAGATTTATACTTTAGGAATATCACTTTGGCAGTGGAGAGAGAATTGAATTTTAAAAAAATTAAAAAAAATAAAAAATTAGAAGCTAAGTTCTCTTTTAGATAGAAATCTATGATTCCCATTAATCAGTCAATAAGTATTGTTAACTATGTGCCAGCCACTGTACTGAGCACTGGAGAAAAAAGAAAGGCATAATATATAGAAGATAAATACAAAATAATGAAAAGAAGGAAGGCACCAGAATTAAGAGGGACTGGGGAAGGCTTCTTGAGGAAGGTGGGGTTTTAGCTATGACTTAAAAGAAATTAGGGAAGTCAGGAGGTGTAACTAATGAGGAAGTGCATTCTGGACAGGGTAGACAATCAAAGAAAATACCTGGAACTGAGAGATGGAGTGCCTTGTTCATGGGAAAGCAACGAGTTCATTGTCCCTATACAGATGAATATGTGATGGGGGTGTAAAGTGTAAGAAGACTGTTGAGATGTAGGGAAGGGTGAGGTTATGAAGGAATGGCAAACAGAGGATTTTGTATTTGATCCTAGAAATGATAGGGAGATAATGGTAGTTATTGAGCATGGGGGTGACATGGGCATACCAGTGCCTTAGGAAAACCACTTTGGTGGCGGATTGGAGGATGGGCTAGAGCGGGTAAAGAATTGTGACAGGCAGACCCACCAGCAAGCTATTGCAACAATACAGGAATGAAGTAAAGTCAGGTAAGGGAATTTCAGAATTCTTGAGCATGGAGATGGGGCATTTGTAAGTGATAGCTAGATCAAGAGTATCTTTGGATGTGATTGAGCTGAGGTGGAGAAATAGATCACAGAAAGTGAGTTAGGCTGTTTGATATATGCTGAAATCCCCTATTGTGAGAGCAGGGTTTGGGGAGGAGAGTAAGATTATAAGGGAGAGGAAGGAAGGAGAATGTTCTGGAGGTCTATGAACAATAAGTGTCAAATACACAGCCCACAGTCCACATGTGGTCCACAAAATTCCACATTGTAGCCTAAACCAGATTAAAATGGAAAAATTAAATTGGAAAATATTTAACAAAATAAATGAAAATACAAAAAAAATGTAGATAATGTCAGTACATGGTTTACAGGGATCCTTAATTACAGTTTAGAGACCCCTATTTTTATTTGAATTTGACACAAGTGAGGCAAACAATTCCTAGGATTTTGATTGGGTAGAAGATGGATTGATTGAGTTACTGAGTGAGGGTGGAAATTGCTGGTGATCTCTATTTTCCATCCCTCTTAAACCATCATATTACTGTTGTTCACTGTCTCTTCAAATTTTACTGTCTTGTCTCAAAAATCCCCCCCACCCCCACCAATTCTTCTTTTCTAAAGTCCTAGAATTAGTGAAAGCATGGGAACAACACATTGTTTTAAACCAAAGACTTCTGGATTCCTTTTCCAAGCGTGGACCCATTAATGAATCAGCCCTGCTTCTTAAGTGATGCCTGAATGATAGATATCAAATTCATTCTTTAGCTCCTTTTTCTTCAATTCCATTCTTTAGTATTTAGAAATTCTGCTCAGGTAGCATGTCTAGCCAGTAAAGAGAGAGACCAATTCATTCTCTCACCTTTCTGGAGCATGGGCTGTGCAGGGCAGTGGCTTGTCTCTGAGGTCAATCCAAGGCTGTGTGGGCTGCACGGTACAAGGGATTAAATAGATTGTGTACTCCCCCGAGTAGTCCTTCCTGGAAATATCAAGAGGAAGCCACGGTTAAAGAGACACAGAGAGGTTGCTTTTCATACCTGAAAATAGTCTGATCCCAGTGTATGTTTAGTAATGAAGTACTTATACACATCAAACTCTATGGAATATAGGTTATTGTATTAACATTCAGGCCATTGCTCAGAGATTTTATTATAATGCTTCTTCCATTTATTTGAGCTAACAGATGAAAAATAAAATTGTTCAAAATTTGAGAGGAAGGAGGAAATATATAAAGATGTATAAATTATGGCCATTTCTTTTAGATCTTGGTGAATATTCCCTCATAATTATTTTTTTAAAACCCTTACCTTAGGATCAATACTAAGTATCAGTTCCAAGGCAGAAGAGCAGCAAGGGGTAGGCAATGGGGGCTGTGACTTGCCCAGGATCACTCAGTTAGGAAGCATATGAGGTCATATTTGAACCCAGGACCTCTTGACTCTAGAACTGGCTTTCAATCCACTAAGCCAACCTAGCTACTCCAGTAACTGTGGTTCTTATTGAATGGATAGAAAAGATACGGAGAGAAATATTTTGCATTTCTTATTGCCTGAGAACACACTGGCAGAGGAGCAGTGGGTTGAGAAAGCTTCTCTTTTCTAACCAAGTTCATAAAGAGCCAAGGAGTTGATGAAAGAACTATGGTCACACTGAATGTTAGTGACAAGTTCTCCCTGCCCTCACTAATGGGGGAGTATGGAAACATCATCTATCAATGTACTATCCTGGAACATACACCCCCAAAGAAATAAAAAAAAAAATCCACTAGCCTCTCTAATGTGCTTGGCTAGAACTGGATAGATCTGCATCTTCTGGGACCTTACTATACTACTTCCTAATGGGATAAAATAAGAGCTTCCATTTATGGTTCATTATTTAAAACTTAGCTATCCTTTTAGCTAATCCCCATAAGATTTCTAAAACATCAGTATCCTATTTGAATCAACAGACCAGGTGGAAGAATTGGATATACTTTCTACAACAAATATCAAGAAAGGACCAACAGGAAGCAGCAAGATGGCCTTGAGAGTCAAGTCTAGAGAAGGGAGGCCCTGTGTTCAAATCTGATCTCAGATATTCCCAGTTGTGTACCCTGAGCAAGTTACTTAACCCACCTTTCCCAGCCCTTCTTCCTCAAAACCAATATACAGCATTTATTCTTTTTTTTTTTTTTTGAAAAATTTAGTCAATTTAGAACATTTTCCCTTGGTTACAAGAACCATATTCTTTCCCTCCCTCCCCTCCCCCCACTCCTTCCCATAGCTGACATGCAATTCCACTAGGTTTTACATTTGTCCTTAATCAAAACCTATTTCCATGTTGTTAATGCTTGCACTAGGATGATCATTTAGAGTCTACATCCCCAATCATATCCCTATTGACCCATGTAATCAATCGTTTTTCTTCTGTGTTTCTACTCCCAGTTTTCCCTCTGAATGTCGATAATGTTCTTTCTTGTAAATCCTTCCGAGTTGTTCAGGATCAATGCATTGCTGGGTGTGAGGTGGCACCTCAAAGTTGTTCTGATGTACATTTCTCTGATTATAAGAGATTTAGAATGCTTTTTCATGTGCTTATTAATAGTTTTGATTTCTTAATCTGAACATTTTCTATTCATATCCCTTGCCCATTTACCAATTGAGGAATGGCTTGATTTTTTGTACAAATGATTTAGCTCTTCATAAATTTGAGTAATTAGACCTTTGTCAGAGGTTTTTGTTATGAAGAGTTATATCCTTTTAAACCAATGGTTTGCTTTTAATCAATCCCCCAATCCCCTCCCTTAATATGCTTCCCTTTCTGGCCCCTTCCTTTTATTCCTTTCTTATTTTTTTAGGATCTGTTAAGTTCCCTCCCCCTCCATTTCCCTCCCTTTTTGTACTCCTTTCTCCTCCTTAGCCCCCTCCCCATTAGTTTACCCTTCTCACTTTTCCTGTAGGATAAGATAGAATTCAAGACCCCAATGGATCTAGATGCTCTTCCCTCTCAGAGTTGATTTTACTGAGGGTAAGGTTTATGTATACCTATTAGCACTCTCTTCCTCTCTTTATAAGAGTATTCTTCCTCTCTCCTTCCCATGCATATCTTTGTGTGATAAAGATTATCCTATTTATTTTATTTCTTCAAGTATCTCTTGATGACATCATCGATTTCCCCCTCCCTTTTCTTTTTTTGCATATCATCTTGTAGCATTTATTACCCCATTCTTTTATTGTGGATGATTCTTCTAATTACTGTAAGTGAATAAAATTTTTGAGAGGTACAAATAAAATTTTCCTCATATATTAATATAAATAATTTGATCTTATTGTAGCTCTTAAAGAAGAAAGTTTGAATCAAAAAACATTTTTTACCCATTCCCCTCTCTTTCCTATTTAATGTTTCACGTTTCTCTTGATCTTTGTGTTTGGATATCAAACTTTCCATTTAGTTCTGGTCTTTTCTTTACAAATACTTGGAAATCTTCTATTTTGTTGAATGCCCATACTTTCCCGTGGAAGTACATACTCAGTTTTGATGGATAGGTGATCCTTGGTTGAAGATCCAATTCTCTTGCCTTTCTGAATATATTATTCCAAGCCTTGAGGTCCTTTAATGTGGAAGCTGCCAGATCTTGTGTAATCCTGATTGATGCTCTTTGATATCTGAATTGTATCTTTTTGGCTTCTTGTAAAAGTTTCTCCTTAGCTTGGCAGCTCTTAAATTTGGCAATTACATTCCTGGCATTGTCTTTTGAGGATTTAGTGTAGAGCTGTTCTATTAACTCTTTCAATATCTATTTTGTCCCCTTGTTTGAGAACATCAAGGCATTTTTCTTGGAGATTTCTTGTAGTATGATATCAAGATTTCTGTTTATTTCTGGGTTTTCAGGTAGACCAATGATAGTTATCAAATTGTCTCTTCTTGTTCTGTTTTCCTGATCTGTCATCTTTTCAGTGAGATATTTTATGTTTTCTTCTATTTTGTCAGTCTTTTGACTTTGCTTCGTTAATTCTTGCTGTTTTGCAAGATCGTTGGTTTCCAGTTGCCCAATTCTGGTCCTTAAGGCCTAGTTTTCTGTTATAATCTTTTGGTTTTCTGCTATAATCTTTTAATTTCCTTTTTATTTTGGTCTATCCTGTTTTTTGTGGCTTCCAGCTGTTTCTCCAATTGGGCATTCTTGTACTTTAAACTGTTATTTTCTTTTTGAACTATTTCCCACTTTTCTTGCCAGAAGGCTTCCATCTTTTTGATAAGCTCCAATTTAAATTCTTCAAGAGCTTGTGGACAATTTCCATTTTATTTTTGGAAGGTTTTGGTACATTTATTTGAATTTCCTCTTCTATTTCCTCTGTAGCCTGGATTTTTCCTCTGTAAAAATTTTCCAGGGTCACATTCTTCTTGGTTTTCTTGCTGGAGAGAGGCTGTTGTTCCTGGGCAGTATTTGCCATCACTGTGGAAGTTTTTCCTTCCCTTTTTAGTCAGAAATCTGAGTGAGATGGGCAGGTCTCTGTTTATGGAGTTAAGGAGAAAGAATTTTGCCTCTTGAATCTCCACAGCTTCTGCTGTTTGCTGCCCTTCTCTGTGCTATCTCCCTATAAGCTCCCACAGTATGTACTCTTTAGCCTGCTAGGGTTTCAGGTGTGGCTGCTTTCAGGGGTAGGTTTTTAGTCTTAGCTGCCAAGGACCTAGGTGCCCTTCACTCACTCTAGAGGTACTCCTTGCTCACTCACTGATTCTGGCGAGCTGGCTCTGACTCTGTCTCTGTAGGTGGGTTGGGGGGAGAGTATATCAACTCATGTTTTTGTGGGAGCTTTTTCACCCCCTTATAGTGTGGCAATGCCCAAATCCCACATACCTTCAATGCTGCGCCCTACTGTAGAGTCCCTTTGTTCAAATGAATTTGGGTTTTTTGTCTTTTAAGGTAGTCTATATCAGTAGGTGCTGAGGAGAGGAAGCATCCCGCGTCTAGACTGTCGCCATGTTTATCTGGAAGACTTAATTCTTTTTCTAATTGTATTTTGAGTTCTTCCAAAACCTGTGTCCAATTCACTGGAGTTTCTGTGTTTTTGCTTGGTGTTCTTTGATCCTCCTCTGTTTCAATTGCTCTTTTCTCATTGCCTGGATAGAAGCTGTGGATTATAATTTCTTTTTTCTTTTTCTGCTGTTTACTCATATTTCTCCTTCTTTCCTCCCCTGTGGTTGCCTGTAGTCTTGCTCCTCTCATTATGCGCTAGATCTGTGGCTTTGGGCTGTGCTGTCCTGAAGGGACTTTTTTCTCTGTTCTGCTGATTGATCAGGTTATCAGGTCTTCCCAGGCTGACAACAGATGCTGAGAAGGAGCTGGGCTTCCTGCCCTGTGGTCAAGGTTGTTGCCTGTAGTTTGTGGCAGTCTTTGTCCCTTGGAGCTCAGTCAGCAAGGCTCTCAGATCAGTCTGTGGGGGAGGGGAGTTAGAGCTTGAGCTTCTCTGCCCTCTGAAGGCTTCTTATCTGACCTTATTAATGGGATTGAGCCAGGGCAGAGGAGTTGATCTGCAAAGCTAGCTGTGCCCTGAGGCCCAAACCACCAGAAAAAGAGGGAGCATGATAGAGCATTTCAGCTGCTTTGGGGCTGCCTGCTCTGTGCTTTTCCTCCAGATGCCTCTATGCCACCTGTGTTCTAAGCCCCGAGCCTGGCACAGCTTTGCCAGCAAGGTTCTCCCTCTGGACTAGCGCCCTTGACAGCCCAGAGATTCCAGCCACTGCTGGAGGCTCAGGGCTATAGGTTGGGGAGGGGTCCTGGGACCTTCCTTCTTCCTTCCCCATAAACCCATATGTTCTAGAGTTCTGGATTTTTTGGGGTTGTACCTTTTAAGTTGGGTCCAGGAGGAGCATTCCCTAGCTCTATCATAGATTTGGTTTTCAGTCCTCTTGAAGTATTGTGTTTTTGATCAGTGAGGAAGGGTTTATGGAGGTCTATGTTGTTGCTGTCTCTAAGCCCCCTTCTTAACTCCCTCCTCAATACTTATACATGTCAGTATCAGCTGCTGTCTCAGTTTGAAGAACAGATTCTGGCTGCTGTTTGGGTTGTTATTCTTTGTAATTCTCATTCAGAGCCAGCAAGGTGGGCAGGATTCAGGCAAGGCCCCAATGCCGAAAAACCATCATGAGATTAGCTCACCGAGGCAGTAGTGAACCCAACAAGAAAGTTCCCAACTCCAAGAAGCTCCAAAGCCAAAAGTTGAAGTCCTGAAGCCAAAAACTCTAATCAAGAGGCCCAAAGCTCCAAGTTGAAGTTGAAGTCCAAAAGCCCCAAGCAGCCATCCTCCAAAGAAGTCCAAAGGAACAGATCCAAGAAGCAGAGACCGCAAAGAAGAATTCCAATGAACTTCAAAGGAGAAGTCTTAAGGAGAAAGTCCCTTGGACAGGAAGTCCTTTTTCCATATCACTTCCTGTACTTTCCCCACTTTATGGGAATCAATCACAATGCCCAGCACTGGTAAGGTACTCTACAGTATTTATTCTAAGATAGATGGTAAGGATTTTTTAATAATAGAAAAGACTAATTACAGGAAGATATAATTTTGCCCAAAATGCTGCTGCCATAGGGAAGACAACCCAGAGTCCAAATGAGAGAAGGACTCCCTATTTACTATAAGCTTATTAACCATTTTTTGTCACAGACCCATCTGGTGAAACCAATGGACCTCTTCTTAGAATGATGGGTTTTTTACATGTAATGCAATTCTGAATATTCATTTTCTGACATTTTGTTATACATGCTCTCTCTCTCATTCCCCTTCCTCCTCCCCAAAAAGGCAGATAATATGATATAGGTTGCATAAATTTTATCAAATAATACCTATCTCCATCTTTATCATATTGTAAAATAACACATATTGATTACATTAGAGAAAAATCATGTTTTTAAATGTATATGTATATGATTACAAGGGAAATAAAATTATATTGACATGGAATCCTATGGTTGGAAGGGAGCTCTCCCCTGTTTTAAGGCAGATGAAAATCTGAGCCCTTTAGAACATATGGCTTCCCTCCCATCTACTCATTCTCTGTTACTTTATATTTATTGCATATTTATTTTATATTTTCTTATCCATGTACAAGTTCTTTCCTTCCAGCAGAATGTAAGGCCTTTGAGGGCACAGTACTTAGTACATAATAATAATAGGCACTTAAAAATACTTGTCAAACACACTTAAATGGTACAGTGCTCTAAGTGGTATTCTTGTCAAGTCAATTCTGTGCATTGGTTCCAAGGCAGAAGAGCTGGAAGGGCTAGGCAATGGGGGTTAAGTGCCTTGCTCAGGGACACAGAACTAGGAAGAGTCTGAGGTCAAATTTGACCCCAGAATGTCCTGTCTCTAAGCCTGGCTCTCAATCCACACAACCACTCAGTTGCCCCCAGGTAACCATTTATTAAGTGCCTGATGCATGCCAGGCACTGTGGTAAGGACTGGGATATAGGGACAAAAATTTTTTTTTTGTTAAAGGCTTCAATAATCTCATGTAGGAAGCCAACATGCAAACCAGTATGGCCAAACAAGATATATATGGAGGGCATAAATTGGATAATCAACAGAAGGAAGACACTAAACAGTAAGACAGATGGAGAAAGGTTTCTTGTAAAAGATTGGATTTTAGCTGCAATTTGAAGGAAGTCAGGAGGCAGCCATGAAGAGGGAGAAAATTACAAGCATGGGGTCATGCAAGGAGCAGAGAGATAGGAGACTGGGGCAAGGAACAAGCAAAAGAACAGTGTCCCTGCATCACAGAGTTTTTAAATTAGGAAGGTAGAAAGGGGCCAAAGTTATTCCTTTCAAGTAACTTAATTTACTCTTTTCCAGGTCTCTCCTTTGACCAAAACCTTCTCCTGGACCAAACCACTGTCACCTTCCCCCTGCTCCTCAGAATTTATAATTAAGTTACCAGTTCCAATGCAGAAGAGTGGTAAAGGCTAGGAAACTGAAGTTAAGTGACATCCAGGATCACAATCACAAAAGCTAAGAAGTGAAGATGTCTCTTTTTGAACCTTGAAAATATCCCCCAGTCCTAAAAATTACTGTCAACCTCTACTCACCTGTTGTAAGAACTCGTTGCTCTCCAAAGCTGATATGGTGAATCAAAAGTCTGGGCACTCCACAGAAGCTGTAGATCAAACTCAATGCCTCCAAGGTGGTCTGGAGTCATTATAAAAGACTTCACCTCTGGGAGGGTATGGTGTTCCATGACAAAGTATCCTGTACCAAGAAGCAGAAACCACACAAGTATTACTGTAGTATCTTAGTCAGAAATATACTTTATATATACATACATATATATAAATATAATATCATACATATTATATATATTCTAAGAGCTAGGATGTGATTCAGATCTTTACTGTAATGGTACAACTGAGTCCAGTAGTACTGTAAAATACAAATTAGTTCCCTATCTGAATGGGAATGCTTAACATTGACTTGGATAGTTCAGATCTTTTCAGAGTTTAGAATGTTCTTCATATTGGATGGGAAAGTGTGACATCTCACAGCAGCCCATTAGTCTGCAAATTCTTATACTGATGATAACTCTCTTTACATGTGCAAATGACAGGAATGTGTTTCACAGAGATAGATGCTAATGTGAAGATTAACAGTAGCCATTTATATGTAAAATTAAATTGAGAAAATTAGCTAACATATATTCTTAGGGGGGAAAGCTGCTAAAATAGATTTGTTTTGATCTACTTAAGATGTGCAAATTATTGATATAACTATCTATCTATCTGACTTATTTAAAATATATTGATTGATACTAACTTAGTTAATTTTCTTATTCATAATGTCTCAGAGAATACCTAGTTCTATTCCTCAGCTTTATAGCAACAGTCATAGTTCTGTGCCTATTATTTACAACATATGGGTTACAGGTCACTAAAATTTCTGTTATGGAGCCTTAATGAGTTAAAGGAATGAGTGGACTAGAGTTTCATTCAAGGTATAGCCAGCCATCATCAGTCCTCAGAAATCTGAAGGAAATGGTTAGACTACTATTTAATGCAGGCCTACAGAAGGGAGATCCTGTGTTCAAATCTGACTTCAGATACTTCCTTACTGAGTGACCCTGGGCAAGTCATTTAACTCCCATTGCCTAACTCTTACCACTCTTCTGCCTTGAAATAAATACATAGTATTGATTCTAAAACAGAAGGTAAGAGTTAAAAAAAGCTTGAAGCTGACCTCGGTTCAGTAAGATGTGCCAGATTCTTCACCCCTTAATATACTAGTCTCTGTTTAACAGGTATCTGCTAAATTCTACATGTACAGACTTTTAAAAATAATTTTCTTGATCATCTTTATCCCACACCTATGTGAAAACTTAAATAAGAGATAGAATCCTCCAACACAGCTCAGCAGCAAGAACTAGAAAGAGAAATCCCATTCAAAATCACCTTAGACAAAATAAAATACCTAGGAATCTATCTCCCAAGACAAACACAGGAACTATATGAACACAACTACAAAACACTCGCCACACAACTAAAACTAGACTTGAACAATTGGAAAAACATTAACTGCTCATGGATAGGACGAGCCAATATAATAAAAATGACCATCCTACCCAAACTTATTTATCTATTTAGTGCCATACCCATTGAACTACCAAAATACTTCTTCACTGATTTAGAAAAAACCATAACAAAGTTCATTTGGAAGAACAAAAGATCAAGGATATCCAGGGAAATAATGAAAAAAAACACATATGATGGGGGCCTTGCAGTCCCAGACCTCAAACTATATTACAAAGCAGCAGTCATCAAAACAATTTGGTACTGGCTAAGAAACAGAAAGGAAGATCAGTGGAATAGACTGGGGGAAAACGACCTCAGCAAGACAGTATACGATAAACCCAAAGATCCCAGCTTTTGGGACAAAAATCCACTATTCGATAAAAACTGCTGGGAAAATTGGAAGACAGTGTGGGAGAGACTAGGAATAGATCAACACCTCACACCCTACACCAAGATAAATTCAAAATGGGTGAGTGACTTAAACATAAAGAAGGAAACCATAAGTAAATTGGGTAAACACAGAATAGTATACATGTCAGACCTTTGGGAGGGGAAAGGCTTTAAAACCAAGCAAGATATAGAAAGAATCACAAAATGTAAAATAAATAATTTTGACTACATCAAACTAAAAAGCTTTTGTACAAACAAAACCAATATAACTAAAATCAGAAGGGAAACAACAAATTGGGAAAAAATCTTCATAGAAACCTCTGACAAAGGTTTAATTACTCATATTTATAATGAGCTAAATCAATTGTACAAAAAATCAAGCCATTCTCCAATTGATAAATGGGCAAGGGAAATGGATAGGCAGTTCTCAGATAAAGAAATCAAAACTATTAACAAGCAAATGAAGAAGTGTTCTACATCTCTTATAATCAGAGAGATGCAAATCAAAACAACTCTGAGGTATCACCTCACACCTAGCAGATTGGCTAACATAACAGCAAAGGAAAGTAATGAATGCTGGAGGGGATGTGGCAAAGTAGGGACATTAATTCATTGCTGGTGGAGTTGTGAACTGATCCAACCATTCTGGAGGGCAATTTGGAACTATGCCCAAAGGGCGACAAAAGAATATCTACCCTTTGACCCAGCCATAGCACTGCTGGGTCTGTACCCCAAAGAGATAATGGACACAAAGACTTGTACAAAAATATTCATAGCTGCGCTCTTTGTGGTGGCCCAAAACTGGAAAACGAGGGGATGCCCATCAATTGGGGAATGGCTGAACAAACTGTGGTATATGTTGGTGATGGAATACTATTGTGCTCAAAGGAATAATAAAGTGGAGAAGTTCCATGGAGACTGGAACAACCTCCAGGAAGTGATGCAGAGCGAGAGGAGCAGAACCAGGAGAACATTGTACACAGAGACTAATACACTGTGGTATAATCGAACGTAATGGACTTCTCCATTGGGGCAGTGTAGTGTCCCTGAACAACTTTCAGGGATCCAGGAGAAAAAAAACACCATTCATAAGCAAAGGATAAACTATGGGAGTGGAAACACCGAGAAAAAGCAACTGCCTGAATACAGAGGTTGAGGGGACATGACAGAGGATAGACTTTAAATGAACACTCTAATGCAAATACTATCAACAAAGCAATGGGTTCAAATCAAGAAAACATCTAATGCCCAGTGGACTTACGCGTCGGCTATGGGGGGTGGGGGGGAGGAAAAGAAAATGATCTATGTCTTTAACGAATAATGCTTGGAAATGATCAAATAAAATATATTATAAAAAAAAAAAGAAAAAAAAGAGATAGAATCAGGACATCATGGCTCACTCTGGGCCCATTTGCCCTATGAGAATTTCCACTGAAACAATGGAATTGGAGTTGGTACCCTAATGGACATCACATCTCCTCTAGGGTCATGTCATATACGTTTTTTAGTTTCATTCTTTAACCCTCGCCCCCTCAAGTCCATAGGATTCACTATGCCCTAAAGATAGGAAGGCAACAATTTTTCTCTTGATCCCACAGTTAAAAAAGAAAGTATCTTATGGCATTTTCATAGTCACAAATCTAACACAGTGACAACCTCACAAAAGGATGTGCCTTGTTTTAAAGATGAACTGGGGTGGGGGATGAGTACTAGGGTATCTTTAGTAATTTTATTCTGTTAGAGTTCCTATAATTGTATGTGGTAGTGATTTAGGGGGTTGGGCTAGTAACTCTTATTTATGTAACAATAAAGAACTCCTAAAGTTGATTGATACTAATATAATATAAGCCTCCAGGAATCAGAAAGGTCAAAGCTGCTTAATAATTTAATTGATGATTATTCATAGCCTATTATATAGTCTCAGGTTAAGAAGAACCATTTCGTATGAAAGGAAAAGATAGATAAGACAGAAACCTCCATTCTAAGAAATAATAGATCAACCACCTCTGAATTTGGCGTGGGTCTTGAATTCAATGACCAGACGACCATCTTCTCGAATATAGATCCTTATTATCTGAAGTCTTGCTGAGAGCACACTCTCTGTCTGAATTCCTGGCAAGGCAAAACATACATAAGAATCAAAGTCAGGGGATACAAGGAAATCAATGAAAACACTGTATCTATATTAGCTTTCCCTATGGGATACATTCAAATTATGAATGCTTAAGAAGACGATGACTACATTTAAGTCATTGTAATATATTGTATCTACACAAGTTCTACAGCTATTGATAAATAAATTCTAAGGTTATCATTATTAATTATTACTCCATTCTACCTGGTTGATTCTCATAAACTCACTCTTATTAATATACTTTTCCCATACCATCATGGTCCTCTTATCTCTTAAATATAGCCTCTGGTTCATCTCATAGTCTTGACAAATGTGAATATTTTGCTTTTCATGAACTAGATGAAGATGCATGTAGACAATGTATCCAGTTTAAAGAAACATTGGATTACTTTCTTGGATGATGCAGAAACCATAGTGAAAGAGAAGGTTTTGGTTTCTGTTAAAGGCTGTTGGGTAAAGTCTCATTAGCATCTCTAAACTGAGGAAAGGAATACAGTAGGAGACAAACGTAGGTACCTGTTCTCCAGAGAACAGTGTCATAGAAGAAAGAGAACTCCATCTCTGTGTGGTGATCAAGGGAGGCCCAGCCCCTGGGGGCTGTCACGTAGATGTAGGACACATAGAGGGGAACATGTACTGTCAGGAATGACTGAGCAGAGTCTCTCACCTGCCAAATAAAAAGAGAGATGAAACTTGCTTGGGGAACATTTGTGGGGGGGGGAAAGGAAACTGAGGCATAAATTCACATCCATCTGGTATGACTCAGTTACCAGGTACTATGCTGGTACAGGACAGTCACTGTGCTAAGCTCTTTGGGGCTCCACTCTTTATTCAATGCAGGGAGTTAGATATAATGATCTTGAGGGCCCCGTCTGGGTCTGCATTCTAAATATGAGTCAAATTCTCCCACCATGCTTAAGTTATTTCCCAATGGCTATGTTAAATCACACCAACTGCTTTCTCCCAAAATTACGCTGTAGTTACTGTGTTTATATATGTACATATATACACACAGGCCTATATATAATCGCTATATATATACCACACAAAAGAATCAATGATGACTCTTTTCCCCACAAATTACCCTGTAGTTAATATGTGTGTATATATAAATATATATGTAAAAATACATATCTGTACATATATATGTACATATACATATAAACATGCTTGTATGCATATATAAATGTGTTTATATAAACACATGTATGTTTATATATACAGTCATGATTTCTTTCCCCCTAAATTACCCTCTAGTTAACATGTGTGTATATGTATATTATAAAAATAAAATTGGCGAGCTACAAAAATAAATATTTAGATGGAAAAACTGTTCCAATATAGGTTCAAAACTTCAAAATTGTTTGGATACTTTTGATAGATGTAATCAAAAGTATCCTCAGTGATGAAGTGAAGCTCAAATGTGAACTTCCCTTCAGGGCCAGGTTCAAGGATGCTAAAGAGATTCTTATTATAAAATAATTTATTGAAATATGTAAATATGAAAAAAATAAAGTATTTCTAATTCTAAGGGATCCTAAATCCACCCAAATAAACTCCTTGGTTCCGTAAGGAACCTTTTCTCCTGTGTTTCACAGGCTACACTAATCTTCTCTGATCTGACTAACCCAAACTTATACTATCTAAATAAAAACTACCACTATTTATCCTTATACTTCTTACCTTCACCTTCAAATTATAAAATAGCAAAGGCTAGCTGGTTGAGTTCAACAAGAATCCAGTTAGGATAAGACTCAGAGTCCAAGCCAAAGACCAGGTTTTTCTTTGGTCTTCTCAGAGTCAAACAATCTACAACACCACAATAGATATTTAATAGTTTTTCCCAGGTTGGGAAAGGAAAACACTGAGCTCCTTTAGATCTTTCCCTCAGAGATGTTACTTCCTCCAGCCCTGAGAAAGAGTCTCTGAGAGTGTGTCTCTGTCAACTGCTAGAGAGAGTAACTGATACAGGAAAATGGTTATAACTATCACATCTGAACTTAACATGCTCTTTCAGCTCTGCTTCAAACTCCAGTTCTTTTCTCAAGCAGCCACTTTACTTCTTATCTCTAAACTAATAAAACAATACTTATTTTCTAATATCATCCTTACAATATATACATATACACAATGGACATAGTGCTGGATATAGAGTCATTAAGAACCAAGTTCAAATCTAGTCTCAGATACATCATAGCTATGTGACTCTGGGTAAGTCATTAACCATGTTTGTCTCAATTTCCTCATCTGGAAAATGAGCTGGAGAAGGAAATGGAAAACCATTCTAGTATCTCTGCCAAGACGATCCCAAATAGATATTAACTATTTATATATATACACTGCTGGTGGAGTTGTGAATGATCTAACCATTCTGGAAGGCAATTTGGAACTATGCCCAAAGGGCTCTAAAAGACTGTCTGCCTTTTAATCCAGCCTGTACCCCAAAGAGATAATAAAGAAAAAGACTTGGACAAGAATATTCATAGCTATGCTCTTTTTGGTGGCAAAAAATTGGAAAATGAAGGGATGCCATCCAATTGGGGAATGGCTGAACAAATTGTGGTATCTGTTGGTGATAGAATACTATTGTGCAGCAAGGAATAATGAACTGGAGGAAGTCCATGTGAACTGGAATGACCTCCAGGAATTGATGTAGAGTGAAAAGAGCAGAACCAGGAGAACATTATACACAGAGACTGATACATCATGGCATAATCGAATATAATAGACTTCTCTACTAGCAGCAATGCAATGATTCAGGACAATTCTGAGGGACTTCTGAGAAAGAACACTATCCACAACTGGAGAAAGAACTGTGGGAGTAGAAACACAAAAGAAAAACAACTGCTTGAACACATGGTTCAATGGGGATATGGTTGGGGACGTAGACTCTAAGTGATCACCCTAATGCAAATATTAATAATATGGAATCAGGTAAAACCCAGTAGAATTGCTTGTTGGCTATGGAAGGGGAGAGGGAGGAGGGAGGGAAAAAACATGATTCAGGAGGTGGAGTCAAGATGGTGGCTTAGAGGCAGCAAAAATTCAGACCTCCTTAAGTAAAAACACCGATGAAAAGCAACTGCTTGACTACAGGGGTTGAGGGGATATGACTGAGGAGAGACTCTAAATGAACACTCTAATGCAAATACCAACAACAGGGAAATGGGTTCAAGTCAAGAACACATGTGATAACCAGTGGAATCATGCGTCGGCTATGGGAGAGGGAAAGGTGGTGGGAGGGGGGGCGGGGAGGAAAAGAAAATGATCTTTATTTCCAGTGAATAATGTTTGGAAATGACCAAATAAAATAATGTTTAAAATTAAAAAAAAAATTCAGACCTCCTTAACCACTTCCTCACTGATCAAAAACAGAGTGCTTCCAGGGGACTGAAAACCAAATTTAACAAAAGGACATAGCTAGGAAACCCTCCTCTTGGAGCCAAATTAAAAGGTACAACCCCCTACCCCCAAAGCCAGAACTCTAAAGCATGTGGGTTTAAGGGGAAGGAAGAAGAAAGATCCCAGGACCCCTCTCCAACATACAGCAATGAGCCTCCAGCAGAGGCTGGAATCTCTGGACAGTCAAGGTCACTAGTTCAGAGAGAATCTTGCTGTCAAAGCTGTGCAAGGCTCAGGGCTTAGAACACAGGTGGCATAGACGCAGCTGGAGAAGCACAGAGCAGGCAGCCCCAAAGCAGCTGAAATGCTCCATCATGCCCCCCCCCCCCCACCTTTCTGGAGGTTTTGGCCTCAGGTGTCAGCTTTGTAGATCAACTCCTTTGCCCTGGCTCAATCTCATTAATAAGGTCAGATAAGAAGCCTTCAGAGGGCAGAGAAGCTCAAGCTCTAACTCCCCTCCCCCACAGACTGATCTGAGAGCCTTGCTGACTGAGCTCCAAGGGACAAAGACTGCCACAAACTACAGGCAACAACCTTGACCACAGGGCAGGAAGCCCAGCTCCTTCTCAGCATCTGTTGTCAGCCTGGGAAGATCTGATAACCTGATCAATCAGCAGAACAGAGAAAAAAGTCCCTTCAGGACAGCACAGCCCAAAGCCACAGATCTAGCGCATAATGAGAGGAACAAGACTACAGGCAACCACAGGGGAGGAAAGAAGGAGAAATATGAGTAAACAACAGAAAAAGAAAAAAGAAATTATAATCCACAGCTTCTATCCAGGCAATGAAAAAAGAGCAATTGAAACAGAGGAGGATCAAAGAACACCAAGCAAAAACACAGAAACTCCAGTGAATTGGACACAGGTTTTGGAAGAACTCAAAATACAATTAAAAAACAATTAAGAGAAGTTGAAGACAACTGGGAAAAGAACTTAAAAAGCAAAATAAACCATCTATAAATAGAAAATAGTGTCTTGAAAGCCAAAATTAGTCAGCTTGAAAATGAGGCAAAGTTGATGAAAGATCAGAAGGAGAAGGATGACCAAAAAGTTTTTAAAAATTAGAATCCAACAACTAGAAGTAAAGAACTTCAAAAGGCAGCAGGGAACTATAAAACAAAATCAAAAGAATAAAAAAAACGAGGAAAATATGAAATATCTCATTCACAAAATGGAAGATTAGGAAACAGGTCCAGGAGAGACAACTTAATAATCATTGGTCTACCAGAAGATCATGACAAAAGAAAAAGCCTGGACATCATTCTACAGGAAATTATCCAAGAAAACTGCCCGAACATTCTTGAGCCAGAGGGAAGAGTAGAGATTGGAAGAATCTGAAGATCACCATCTATACTTAATTCCCAATTGACAATACCCAGGAATGTTATAGTCAAATTCAAGAACTACCAGACCAAGGAAAAAATATTAGAAGCTGCCAAGAAGAAGTTCAGATACCATGGAACTACAGTGAGGATAACATAGGATCTGGCTGCATTTGCACTGAAGGACCAAAAGGCATGGGATATGATATTCCAGAAAGCAAGGGAAATAGGTCTACAACCAAGAATCAATTACCCAGCAAAACTGACTATATTCTTGCAGGGAAAAGTATGCAGGGGAAAGAAATTTAATAAAATATAAGACTTCCAAGCATTCATAAAGAAAAGACCAGTCCTGAACAGAAAACGTGACGCCCAAATACAGAAGTCAAGAGAATCACCAAAAGGTAATTAAGAAAGGGGGAAAAACAAAAAATCAAAAAACATGTTTTAAGGGACCCAATAAGTTAAAATGATATGTATTCCTACAAGAAAAGAGGATATTGGTAACTCTTAAAAATTGTTATTATCGCCTGAGTAGCTAGAAGAATTATACTTAGAGGGAAAAGTGACAAACTGTATAGGATGAAATGCGAAGACATAAATATGTATATAGATATATGTATGCATATATACATACATATATATATATATAACTAGAGGTAAAAAAGAGGTTAATACTATGAGAAATGGGGAAAAAAACAAAATGGGGTAAATTTATGTGTCATAAAGAAGCTCATGGTGGGAGTGGGGGAGATTATCAATACACTGGAAGGGTAAAGAGGTTGGAGATAGGAAATACTTAATTCTTACATGCATTGCAATTGACTCAAAGAGGGAAGAATAATCAAATCCATTGGGGCAGAGAATTGATTCATGACCTATAGAGAAGTAGAAAGGTAACAAATGGACTGGTGGGGAGGGAAAGAATGCAAGCTGTGTTCTTTGTGGTGGCAAAAAATTGGAAAATGAAGGGATGCCTTTCTTTTGAGGAATGGCTGAACAAATTGTGGTATCTGATGGTGATGGAATACTATTGTGCTCAAAGGAACAATGAATTGGAGGAATTCAATGTGAACTGGAATGACCTCCAGGAATTGATGCAGTGTGAGAGGAGCAGAACCAGGAGAACATTGTACACAGAGACTGATACACTGTGGTGCAATTGAATGTAATGGCAATAGTAGAAATGCAGTGATCCTGAACAACTCAAAGGGATCTACGAGAAAGAACACTATCCACATTCAGAAGAAAAATTGTGGGAGCAGAAACACAGAAGAAAGACAACTG
Organism: Monodelphis domestica; assembly: GCF_027887165.1. NCBI lineage: Eukaryota > Metazoa > Chordata > Mammalia > Didelphimorphia > Didelphidae > Monodelphis > Monodelphis domestica. The sequence continues at coordinate 274,179,993 of NC_077232.1, forward strand.
CTTGATTACATGGATTGATGGGTATATGATTGGGAATATATACCCTAAATGAACATCCTAGTGCAAACATCAACAACATGGAAATGGGTTTTGATCATGGACTCATGTAAAACGCAGTGGAATTGCCTGTCAGCTCTGAGAAGGGGTGGGGCAAGGGGAGGGAAAGAATATGACTCTTGTAACCAAGGAGTAATGTTCTAAATTGACTAATTAAATAAAATTAAAAAAAAGAAATAACACGATTCATGTAACCATGGAAAAATATTCTAAATTAATTAATTAAATAAGTAAACTTAAATTCTTAAAAAATAAAAGAATTTTGAAAATAAAAAACAAAAGAAGATCCCATATAGGGCCATGAAGAGTTGGAAATAACTGATATGATTAGACAGGTATATTTGTACATGATATCTACCATATACCTTGTAGGCAAGGACCATTTTATTCTTTCTCTGTATCCCTGTTGCCTATGTATTTAATAAAAGATTGGTTCTGTTTTTAATAATAATTATAAGAATAGTTACATTTATATAGCACTTACATTGTGCCAGCCTTTCTGATTATCATCTTATTTGATCTTCACAAAAACCCTGGGAGGCAGGTGCTATTTTTAGCTCCATTTTGCAGATTTTATACAAGTTAAGTGACTTGCTCAGGATTACATAGCTAGTAAATAGACAAGTAGGATTTGAACTCAGGCCTACTTTATAGGATTATAGAATTTAGAATTAGAAAAGATGACTTAGATCAAGTCCAGTCTCCTAATTTTTACAAATGAGGAAGCATAGAAACATAACAGTATTTTAACATAGGTCCTTTGGCTCCAAATCCAATACACCCTTTTTACTAGACCACATTTTCAATGAATATCCTCACAAAAAGCCTATATAAACTAGATTTAGAAAACATGTTTTGATACAACAAACAGGACATCATATTTAGTTCTGAATCTGAATGCTTTATGTTGGGAGAATATCCCCACCTCCTCTTTTAGGAATGAAATGTTTAGATATTTCCCCCAAAGAAATTTTCCAAGAGCTCCCTGCAGTATGGAGATAAAATGCCATACAATTTATTTTCTTACACCAAAAATTTGAGTCAATTTCCCACTTTATTCAAGGTAAAAAGATTCCCTAATTAAGAAGTACCCCATTGGATAATTCAATGGAGAAGAAAAGCCTCGCTCTTCTCTAGTATGAGGTCTCAATGAACATTATATATCATGTTAAATGTTATCACTTGATTTTTGGCAAGTTGTTATTCTATGCTAATATGTCAACAGCTTTCAAATTCTCTTGCATCTCAAATTAGAATGAAATGTTGAATGTTCAGACCTCACTGAGGTACTTTGAGGGAAGATTTATATGCTTGTTCCGTGCTTAAAACAATAAAAGGCAGAGAGGATGAGTCCCTTGTCCCAAGACACCTTTTATGACATCCTAGACTGCCTGGAATTTAAGATTCTAGTGTAAAGCTGCTCATAAGTCTCTGCTGACTCTCTATTAACTCCAAAATCCAGTTTAGAATTACTCATTCTGCTTTAATTGTACGGGCTCCATCCTGCCTTGAGAGCCTTGTTATGCATTTTTTTCCTTCTTTCCAGTAACTCACTTAGCACCAGTCTCTCTGTGCCTCAACACAACCCCAAGATGTTTGTCCCAAGAGGCTAAGCAGTTCTCCACTTTACTTAACTGGAAAAAGTATCTTGCCCTGGCAAGTTTTTCTTCATAACTCTACATTGTTATTGTGTGTTTTAAATTTGGGTCAATTTGATTTGTTATATATCTTTTTTTTTTCTTTAATATGTTTTGAGTAGCTTTGTGAAGCCCTTGGTGCTGGTTTATGGAGTGGGGAAAACCTCAAATAATAATGCCTATAAACATATGATGTCTATCAGTGTCCTGAAGAACATGACGTTTAATTACAAGGGGTGAGTGCTAAGAATGATAGAATGTTAGGAAAAGTAAAAAGTACTATACTGGGCAGAAGTCAAGAAAGGTTAAAGACAAAGATTGACAAAATAAGGTGGTTGGCGATTTACCATTAAAGACACCATGGCTTGCTTGGGCACATAGTTTGGTGACATGCCCACTGAAATATTCATCTTGTAAGACTCAGTGGTCCACTGGGTTCAAATCTGGCTTCAGACACTTCCTAGCTATAGGACCCTGAGCAAGTCACTTAATCCCAATTGCCTAGCCATTGCTAGTCTTTTGTCTTAGAATTGGTACAGAAGGTAAGGTTTTTTAAAAAAAGAAGAATCAATGGTCCAGGCCCAGTGGATTCCCCTAAGTTTTCCAGAATTATTAATATGTTCTCCTAGTTTAGGGATATATTTATTAATTCATTTTATTCAACCACCAGTGGCTGATAAGGACACATAACAAGGCTTGCATCTTAGTATGTGTTTGATGTACACACATTGTGTTACCGATAATTGCTTCGAGTAGGGGAGGATGTTGCCTTGAGTGGTCTCTTATGATACTCTTTCCTAATTATGCTAAATAGAATTAGTGAACTCCTCGTACAGGGGACTGAAGGAGCATATAAATAAGACCTATTCCCCACAGAGCTTATAATTTAACTGGGAGGTCATAATAGATATACAACATTACTGAGAAAGATACAACATTAGAATTGGGTTCAGGGTTCAACTTCTGCCTCATAAAGCTGTTGTATGACCTCGAGCAAATAACTTAAGCACTCTCAGTCTCGGTTTCCTCAACTGTAATATGAGTAGGTTGGCCTCTGATAGCCTCAATGATCCCTTCCTAGCTCTAAATCTATGATCCAATGAAATATTCAATATTATATTAAACAGCTATATGATAACCATAATATTGCAGAATAGAACATAGCAGCTATAAAGGGCTGGATGGGGTTGGAAGAAAAAGCTATATTAATATCTGATAGAATCTCTAAATCTAAAATTGTTATTTTTAGGTAAAACTTGGTCAGTTTGATTGGTTCAATCTCTATCTTTTTTCTTTTAATCTTGAGTAAGCTTTGTGAGGCCATTGTCACTGGTCAAAAGTCAATTTTGGGGTGACCTGGAAACTGGAAATGGCCACAGTCAATGAAAGCAATTATGAGTCATGAGTGACATAAGTGGTGTGACGGTCATATGGTTAAAGGTATACCAAGCATAGCTACAAGAACTCATTGAGTACTTACTGAATTGGCACTAGGGATACCTGTAACAACTAGCCCAGGATAAATGTCCTTATTGAGCATTAGTTAGATGTTTCTGGATGAGTTTGTTCATGAGCCAAAATATAAGAGTGTGACCCCACCTCAGTTCCTTGATCAAATGGAAAAACCTAACCATAGGCAATTAGATGGCACAGTACATAGAGGGTCAGGCCTGAAAGCAGGAAGACTCATCCTTCTGGGTTCAAATATGGCCTCAGACACTTACTAGTTATGTGACCCTGGGCAAGCCACTTAACCTTGTTTGCCTTAGTTTTCTTACCTATAAAATGAGCTAGAGAAGGAAATGACAAACTGCTCTAGTATCTTGGTGAAGAAAACTCCAAAAGGGGTCATGAAAATTCAGATAGGATTAAAACAATAAAAAATGAGGCAAAAATAATTCTGTGGAATAATATGTTCCAGAGAAATGGTACTTATATGTTCACATTCAGCACTAGTTATGGTAAAGAAATTGATGTGTAGGGCAGTTAACACCATTGGAGCTCAAGTAGTGACTCCTATCATCCTTGACTGTCCAATATGTTCTTTAGTCTACTGAAGTGTGGTTTGTATATGGTGAAAAAGCCCTGGGGTTTGGCTGTCAAAGGCTCTGGGTTTGAATCCCAACTCTGCCACTTTGGACAAATAATAACTTCTCTAGGCCTCCATTTACTTAGCTGTAAGTTGAGACGTCTTCACAACTTGATCTCTTACATCTCTGTTAGTTCTAAATTTAATTCTAAATCTCTGATTCTATGATCAATGACAAAATGACCAAACATGCTAAGATGCTAGTGTTAAGCTCATCCCAGTAGAGGGCAGTGGTATACACAAAATGAGGAAAATAATTTTCCCTAAATAACTATTGTGTAGTTCCTCAATGGGTTGCCCAAGATCTTGTTGAAAAGGTGAGCTGCTAACTGGGGAGTAAATAACACATTAAAAATCATTCTAGTTACTCTGCTCAAGAATATCTTGGAGATATGAGCCAATTAGGCCATTCTCATAGGTCTTCCCCATTAGATTGTGCACCTTAAGAGCAGGAATGTCTTTTGTCTTTCTTTGTATCCCCAGCATTTAACACACTTACTATGAGACTGTTCTTCTAAAACTCACTTCTGTCTACAAAGCATATAGGAGACAACTGAATTCAATTAGAAACGCTAATTAACTCTACTTAAGTACTTACATTGTACAAAGGACTGAGGAAGTACCAAGGAGACAAGAAGATGGCCATTCTTATGAAGAGGATAGTTTAGTTAGGACTATGATAGACAAGAATAGCTAAAACACCAATTAATATGTGATAGATAGTAATAATATTGGGTCATCAAATGGTTATAGTGGACTTGGAGCCAGGAATCCAATGCTAGAATTCAGAATCTGCTGCTACTTAATTTTGTATCACTGGCCAAGTCATTTTACTCCTGAATTTGTTTCTAGGCATATAAAATGGGGATGAAAACATTTGTACTTCTGACCTCATAGGATTGTTGTAAGGAAAGTATTCTCTAAACATAAAGTGCAAATGTGTGTGGGAGGAAGAGATGGAACATTTGTTAAGCACCTACTATATACCAGGCACTGTGCTAAGCTCTGTACAAATATTATTTTATTGGAATCTCACAACAATCTTGTGAGAGAAGTGCTATTATTTCTCTTTCTTTCTTTCTTTCTTTCTTTCTTTCTTTCTTTCTTTCTTTCTTTCTTTCTTTCTTTCTTTCTTTCTTTCTTTCTTTCTTTCTTTCTTTCTTTCTTTCTTTCTTTCTTTCTTTCTTTCTTTCTTTCTTTCTTTCTTTCTTTCTTTCTTTCTTTCTTTCTTTCTTTCTTTCTTTCTTTCTTTCTCTTTCTCTCTCTCTTTCCCTTCCATCTTAGAATCAATACTGTTCAAAGGTAGGAGTGGTAAGGGTTGGGTAAATGGGGGGTTAAGTAACTTGACCAGTCACCCTGACAGGAAGTATCTGAGGTCACATTTGAACCCAGGATTTCCCATCTCTAGGCCTGGCTCTCAATGTGCTGAGTCATCTAACTGCCCCTGGTACTACTGTTTTTCCCATTTTCTATTTGAGGAAACTGAGGCAGGCAGAGGTTAAGTGACTTGCTCAGGATCACATATGGGAGTCACATCTTCCTGACTCCAGGCCCAGCCCAGATACACTAACTATAGCACCATCTACTCAGTCTGTATGACATTGCACATTATGAATGGAAGGCTTTTGTGAGGTTTAGTAACACGGAAAATAATGTGTCTTAACCATACCCTCTCTGTGACACTTGGGCAATATGGAGCAACATCACTTTTCAGAATAAGTGTGGGCCATAATCAGGCAACTAGGATTCATTAAGCATTTATTGGGTGCTCAGTACTGCAGAAAACACACACACATACACACACACTTATATGTATAGACATATGTATAGATGTATATTTATACACACAAGAACAAATACAAGGTAATTTCTTTTTTTTTTTAAATCCTTACCTTCCATCTTAGAATCAATACTGAGTATTGGTTCCAAGGCAGAAGAGTGGTAAGGGCTAGGCAATGGGGGCCAAGTGACTTGCCCAGGGTCACCCAGCTAGGAAGCACCTGAAGCCAGACCTGAACCTAGGACCTTGCATTTCTAAGCCTGTCTCTCAATACACTGAGCCACCCAGCTGCTCCTGAATACAAGATTTCTGAGGAAGACACCAGCAGCTGGGGAGCAAGAAAGGCTTTGTGTAGGAGCTGATGCTCGGACTGTGCTCTGAAGGAAGCCTGGCTTTCTCAAAGGTGAAGAAGAGAGGGGAGAATGTTCCAGGTAGGGAAGACTAGCCTGGGCAAAAAACTTTTTAATATGCAATTTAGGGGCAAATATTGGTTCAATGTCAGGAAAAACTTCCTTCTTTCCTTACTAGAGAGGTACCCCAAAGGTGAACAGACTGCCTTGGGAAGTAGTAGGTTCCCCCTCTTTGGAGATCTTCAGAAGAGGCTTGCGAAGATATGTTACAGTAGTGAGGGATTCATGAGTGGATAGATTGGACTAGATGGCCACTTAGATCCCTGCCAACTCTTGGATTCTGTGACTCAGTAACTTGGCACATTGAATCAGAGAGTTTGCCATCTGAAGTCCTCTTTTAGGGAGAACCATGAGATTGTCCTTTGCCTGAGAAACTCAGATTGTAGGACCTGAAAGAGACCTTAGAGATCATCTAGGTTTTAGCCCCACTCTTTTCAAGTTAAGGAAATTGTGAGACAGACTGTGCCACTGTGACCTGATCAAATTCAATAGCATTAGTGGCAAACCCAAAATTTGGTCTAAAACTCATTCCTACATTATAGTCTTTCATTTATGAGATCTGTTCTCTCCTTTATTCTGTCTTCTCCTTGTCCTACTTCCTTTTCCTTTCTTCCTCTTTCCCCTCCTTTCCTTTCTTCCTTCCTTTCTTCCTCTCCCCAACTCCCCCTTTCTTTCTTCCCCTCCTTTTCTCCTTTCTTTCTTCACCTACTCAGGAAGTAATTCGCTGCAAAGGAATATTATTCAGTCAGTAGAGAAAGGGACAAAATACCCACTGCATGCAAGGTATTAGCTCAGTGCTCCATCAGCAGACTTAGGTTTCATTTGAAAATGGAAGGAGAGGGGAAGAGAGAGGAGAATCATAGAAACACACCTGGAAGTCGGCAGTTACAGACCCTCCACAGACATCAATTAGTTCAGTCATGTCATAATAAGCATCAAAGGTCCAAGTGCAGCTTTTCAGATTCAAGTGTTTGTAAAGCTGGATGGTCTTGGCCTCCCTCACAGTGGGATCAAACTGGTAAGGACGGTCATAGCCTGGGCCCAAGGCAATGTTGTCATAGATGACTTCATCCAAGAATCCTGCTTCTGGAGAAATAAAGAGTCTTCACTGATCCCCAAATGGAGCTTTATTAGGCAACAACAATAGTGTCATAAAGGACTGCTCAAGGCAAAGGCTAGATCTTTCCTCCTCAATATGGGTGACTATTAATAGCACAATGTGTGTACTTTAAAAGTAGTGGGATAATGATATGCAAGCCTTGTTAAGTGCCCATTGCCTTGTGTTAAAAGCAGTGCTTGCTGCCAAAATAAACACTGGATTGGCTCATTTAATCCTCTAAGAGACAGTAGGAAGCTGTGAAGAAATGAAGAAAGCAAATTTGGTATCTGAAAATGCAGAAAGAAAAAAAAACACCCACTGGCTCTCTCCTAACACCCAGCTGCCCACCCTGAGAGTTCATGTGTGTGATGTTATGCCTCATGATTCAGTTACTAGGCAACAAAATGATAGCAGTGGAAATGTGTCAATGCAGTAATTCTCAACTTTTCAAATACTGAATTTAAAAAATCATTATTCTAGAGAGCTAGGAAATTGCTCTTTTTTGCATCAGTTTTTATAGTTTCTAAATGTTTTGAAAGAAATTCAGAATTACTTGAATCTCAGAAATGGAAAGTATGTCAAAGATCATCTAGTTAAACTTGAAGAAGAATAGCTTTCACAATATCACAACCCTTAAGAAGGAAGTAAATGAACATTTATTTAGCACCTACTATGTGTCAGGCACTGAATTAAATGCTTTAAAAATATTATCTCATTTGATTTTCATAACTCAATAATCCTAGAGGTAGGTGCTATTATTATGGCAACAATTATCTCCATTTTACAGATGGGTAAACTGAGGCAGACCAAGCTCCATAGCGCTTAGGAGTCAAAGGCCACACAGGTCTTATTGATTCTATGTCCAGGGCTTTATCTAACATGTCTCCATCAGCCTTTGAAGACCTTTAGTAAAGGGTAACCCATGGTCTCTCAATGCAGTCTACTCTACTTTCAGCTAACTCAAATTAAGATTTTTTTCCCCATCTTATATCCAATCTGTATGTTCTGCTTTGCACATAGGTGCCATTCTCCACACCCAGTCCTATTTTCTGGAGCTGAGCAGAATTAGCTTAATCCCTTATAGCACCTGACGTTAAAAGGCTTAAATCAAGTAAGTAGGGCTCTGGTATTCTGTGAACTTACCTGAGATACCTTTCAGATCTCCTATAGTGATGAGATTGGAGCAGACGTGCTGATGTCTGTAGATGGACTCCGATAAAAGAAAATGCACATTGTGTAATGGCATTGTTGAGATAAGAGGCAGCATACCATCCTGGTGTGGGATCTGTACTGAGATATGAATTCTGGGGAAAAGACATCATGAATTAGACTGAAACCCAAATTTATCTTAGTTATAATTAATTATAATTTTATAACCACCTTTTTTCCTTTCCCATAAGAATGACAAGAATGATTCCCCAGTATACTTTTTAAAGCCGGGCTTTATGTTTAAAGACAATGTTTACATGTATGGAATTCAATTTTTTAAAAAGGTATTCCTAATCCTCTTGAATTATACTACCATGAAATGACAAGAATTTTTACTTCATTGGATCAAATTACTTAAAATTTTTCTTTTCTCTCAGAATTTTCCTCTCTACACAATCAAAATATGAATTCTGTTCATCACAGAATCACAGATGAAGAGCTAGGAGAGACCTCAAAGGCCACTTAGTCCAATCTTCTCATTTTACAGAAAATGGAGATCCAAGAAGGTTAGGTTACTTGGCCAAGATTTATCAGGTAACAAAGCACTGGAGGGAACATTTGAACCCTGGACATCTGACTGCAGAACTAGCACTCCTTCTACTGTACTAGGCTGCTTTATAATGAAAATCAGCCCATCTGTCAGTCTGTCTATCCATCTATCTTTCTTTCCCCCTTCCTGCCCATCTCCATGAATTTTAGAATACCACCAAACTCCTGTACTGTGAAATTCAGTTTTCCACTAAAAATCTCACCTGTCACCACCTTTGCCTTTTAATCTTCTCCCTTTCTGAAATGATCTCTTCTACTGTTTCATGCCCTCTTCTTCAAGACTTAATTCATATTTGTCTAAATAATCCATATCAACACTGCCTTTTATCAGGAAGTTGAGATGCCATGAGGCTAACAAGAGTATTCTGGAGGCTAGGGGATGCATGTGCCTGGAGTTCAAAGGAGATATTCGGGAGTAGCAGGAAGAGCTGCCATTTCCCAGCTTGGAGGTGAAGGAACCAAACTGGGAGGGAAAAGACAAAGATAACTGAGAAGTGGAATAGCCTGTACATATGCCAGGACAAGTTTGGATTTGGAACCTCCCTCCCCCCTCAACCAGGTGCAGGGCTGAGACATGGTTGTCTTTCCTAAGGTGATAAAGGAAAAAGGAAAAGGATAAAGGAAAAAGGAAAAGTTCAAAAATATTTATAGCAGTTCTCTTTAAGGAGACAAAGATTTGGAAATTGAAGGGATGCCCATCAGTTGGGGAATGGCTGGATAAGTTGTGGCATAAAATTGGGATGGAATACAGCGGTGTCATTAGAAATGACAAGCAGGTTAATTCTTTAAAAACATGAAAAGACCTTTATGAAATCATGAAGAGTGAAACAAAAAGAACCAAGAGAAGATTGTAAAAGCTATAGAAATATTATTTAAAGAATGCCCACCTCCATAGAAAGAATGATAAATAGAAATCAGTGGAGGCAGTGAGGTGGGTCAGTGGATTGAGAGCCAAGCCTAGAAATGAAAAATCCTTGGCTCAAATCTGGTTTCAGATACTTTCTAGCTGTGTGACCCTGGGCAAATCACTTAACCCCATTGCCTAGCTATCATTGTTCTTCTGCCTTGGAACCAATACAATAGAAATAAGAAATAGCTATAATGATAGAAATAAAAAAAATAATAGAAACAATCAAGACTTAGTTTTATATGCATGTATCTTTTTGTCAAATGATATCTTCTCTAATGTGGAGGAGGGAGATATATGGGAATTTTAATGTAACAAACATAAAAATATTTTTTAAAAAATATGTGAGTGATGAGGAAAAGGTTGTAAAAGCAGGTTTGATCTGGGCTTTAGTATTTCTTGTAGTTTTTGTTGGAAAGAGTCTATCTGAGGGGTTTAGGGAGAATCTGGCACTATAGCATCTTTTTGAGCATTTTTCTAAAGCATTTGTTCAGCACAATTAATTTGATTCTAATCTCTTGCTGTTTCTTGTATATTTATAAATGTTATTTTTAAACAATTGCTACTATTTATTTTGCCATTTGGCTTAATTATAAGCTATTGAAAACAAGGGAATATTCCTTTGATAGTCTCTATAATACAAAACCCAGCACAAAACTGCTTAATAGTGTGCAGTACAGTATTTACTGTTCTGTATTACAACATTCTGACCAAAATAAGACTTAAACCCTATCATTTTAGATCTCAAAGGAACCTTTGGATCTTGAGGCCCTTTGTTCTAACTCCTCATTTTATGATTCATGGAACAACAGACTCAGAGACATGAAGGGACAGAGCATAAGTTAGAATACAATTTTGGGCCTTTCTCTGGCATTGAGCTACCTCAGGTAAAAAAAAAATGCATGCTGAACTTATCCAGAATCAAAAGGAAATTGTCATTGTTCTGCACTAAATTCTTGGTCACTAGTTTTCCATGACCAAACACAAAATCTGAGTATGTTTCTTGAGAGCACTAACTCTAAGCAAAACCTGTCTTTATCAAATAATACCCATGTTTCTGTAGGAGTTGCTGGGATTGTTTTCCTTAGCCTTTCCTTTCTCACTTGAGTAAATGGGGGAATAAATGGTATCTGGCTGTTTGGATTTTCAGTAAGACCTTTTGAGGGGAGATGGCACCAAAAGTTTGGGCTAAGTTTACATACTTGTTCTTGTCTGAGGAACTGGTGGACCAGAAGACCTTGATTATATAGCTAAACAGAACAGCAAGGAGTTGGGGAGAAGAAAAATTCTCATCCCCTTTCTTCTGTTTAACCACCAGGAAGGAGCAGTGCTAAGATAGGGGCCTCACAAGGAGGGGAAGCCTCTCTTAAAAGAGGAGGTAATGAAATTCATTTTGGGATTTCCTTTCTTTCCTCCTATCTCAGCCATCAGGTCCAACTGGTTATCAGACCAGGAGAAGGCAAATTTAAGAAAAAAAGAAAGGGTGGCATAGTGGGTAGAATGCCAGATCTGGAGTTAGGATGGCCTGGGTTCAAATCTGGATTCAGACACTTCTTACCTGTGTGACCCTTAGAGAGCCATTTAATCTAAGCCTAGTCTTTGCCCTTCTGTCTTAAGAGATATTACTAAAACAGAAAATAATGGTTTAAGAAAAAAAAAGTAAAGACAGAAATGCTAGTGTTGTCCTCTCCCATGATTGCCTCCTCTCTCCTCTTTCTGGGTCCCTTTCCTTTCTTTCTTTTTTTGTAGTCTATCACTTGCCCATCCCACCCATTAGCATGAATACCTCACAATGGATACACACCATTTTTTAAAAGTAGGACAGAACAAGCTTTGTCTTCAGGTAGGTCTGACACATCTACAATGCCCTAGGATATCACTGCTAATGCTCTGCTACCAAAGTAATTTATTTTTCTTCTGGCAGGAGTTTGGATTAGGTTTGAAGTCTCCTCAGTACCCAGACTAGTTCCAGTACTGAGAAACATCACCGTATAAAGGAAAGTATTCAAATCAGAAGGGCTGGGTAGATCTGGGTCCTGTTCCTTCATCAACCCAAGCATATCAACTCAGGAAAAGCATTAATTCTCTCTAAGCCTCAGTTTATAATCTATACAATGGTAATGATACGAATGTTGATAATAAGTAGTAGTCATCTTCATTGTCATCATACTCTATATCTTACAGGGCTAGCATGAAGAAAGAGCTTTGTAAACCTTGAAGTGCTATGTAAAAATGTGGGTTATTGTTGTTCATAAGAGTACTTTACAGGGATACACTAACTTCTCTGGGTTTAGTTCAAGCATAGATATAAACATATTATAATTGATTTTTTGGGTTTTTTAAAAGATATTTTATTTTGCCAATTATAATTACAATTGTAATAACAGTTTTCCACTTAAGTTTTCTGTCTCCCTCCTTCCTTCATTTCCCTCTTCTCAGAGCTGATAAGCAATTTGATCTGGGCTATTCATATATTATCATGCAAAATCTATTTACATAGTGTTCATTTTTGTAAGATGAGTACGATGAGTTTTTGTAAGATGTAAGTTTTTTTTTTGTAAGATGAGTTCATTTTGTAAGATATAAGTCTTATACAACTAAAACACCAAATAAAACCCCCCAAATAAATTAAAAGTCATATGCTTTGATCTGCATTCGCATTCACACTCCAACAGTTTTTTCTCTGGAGAGGGATAAGCATTCTTTGTCCTAAGTCCTTCAGAATTGTCCTGAATCACTGAACACACTGTAATTGTTAATGGATATTTACCATATTTAAGAAATACTTTAAGTGGTTCAGTCATTTCAGTCATGCCTGACTCTTCAAGACTCCATTAGGGGTTTTCTTGGTAATGATAATGAAGCAGTTTGTTATCTCCTTCTCTAGCTTATTTGACAAGTGAAGAACTGAGGTAGAGTTAGGGGACTTGCCCATGGTCACACAGCTAGTTAAATATCTGAGGCTGATTTGAACTCATGAAGATATCTTCCCAACTCCAGACCCAGTACTCTATCCACTTCAATGCTTTAAGTACCTCTGAGTATATATGCAAATATACAAGTCAGTCAAATAGATCTTATTTTCTGTTCCTTCTCTATTCTTTTTTCTATTCCTTCTGTCCCATCTCCATGCTTTTGCTAGGGCTGTACTCCCTTTTGAGATGCCCTCTTCCTTCTCCCTTAGTCTCTTAGAATCTTTAATTTCTTTCAAAGTTCAGCTCAAACACTATCTTCTACACAAAGATTTTCTTGACCCCCTTAGCAATTATTAGCACCTCCCCAAGAAAAAGATGTTCCATTTATTTTGTATATATTGACCAAGATATTCCATTTCCATACTCAGGGAATTTCCTCATACCTGGAATACCCTCCCTTCTCATCTCTGCCCCCTGACTTCCCTGGCTTCCTTCACGTCTTACCACTTAAAGGAAGCTTTCCCCAACCCTTCTTAATCCTGGTGTCTTTCCCCTACTGGTAATCCCCAATTTATCTTATATATAGCTTATCTATCCTAGACATAGCAAAAACATTTTTTGCTACAAAGAGATTATCTTTTCTATAGATTATCTAATACACAGACTGTCTTTTACTTTTCTTCTTATTCCTAGCAAAGTGCCCAGCACTTAATCTTAACTGACTTGCAAGAAGCCTCTTATGGAATGTAAGCTCTTTGTGGGAAAGTTCATGTTTCATTTTTTGTCTTTGCATTCCTAGCATCTAGTCCAGTGTCTACCACATGTACATGCTTTAAAAATGCTCGTTGATTAAATAGGAATGAATCGAATTTGAATAAATACAAATAAACACATACATTGAATAAATATATATATACAGACACACATACACGTACATTGCTTGGTGGGAATAGTAAAAACCCAGAAAAGGGTAGCACCATGCCCAGCAGTACCCAGTCATGGAAAGAGAAGAAGTGACCTGTGGCTGACCTGTTAGGATGTTCCTTGTGTTTGACATCAAGGTATTTCAAGGTAGCAATGAAGGACTGAGCCTGGAAACCTCTGGCGGTCCCAGCCACAACAGGCGTGTGACAGATAGCACTGTCTGTCCCTATGATAACAATATTACTTCGCAGGGGGGTCCCCAAATGCCCTGCTTTGTCCACAGCCTTTGCCACACATCGCACATGAAACCGCCGGCTGAAGTAGATGCTATCCAGGACCTGCAAGGGAACAAGAGGACAGCTAAACCAGGCTGAATGTACAACCAGTTCTGGACCCTACTGTTGCTTAACCTTGATTAACTTCACAGACCTCTAGAATGGATCAAGGTTGGTGTTTTCAGGCACTGTGTTTGGCATAAGGATTTCCCATGTCTTTGGCCTGGTTACAGGACACGGTGGCCAAAGCCCACTGATGTCACAGACATGACAATCATCAGCCTTGCAGGAGGCCAAACAATCTTTATACTTGGAATTAAGAATGTGGCTACTGGTCTCTCTTCCTTTTCATTAGGTCAGTGTAAGAGATGTATCTGAATCTGCAAGCAGGCACAGTCTAAGAGAGGGGTTCTTTGAGTGTGTGTCCCCTGAACCCCTTTGACAGTCTGGGGAGGGATCAGAAAAGGTTTTATATAGTGTTACTGTTGCATCATTTTTCAGTGGTTTCTGACTCTTCATGAGACCATTTGGGGTTTTCTTGGCAAAGATACTGGAATGGTCTGCCACTTCCTTTTCAGAATATTATGCTTTTAAATGCATAAAATAAAATAAATAGGATTACCAAGGGCAACTGCTTAAATTGAAATAAAGGCAACAAAACATTTCTAAAAGCAAATTCATGGAACTCCAGGCTAAGAACCCCAGCTCTAGAAAGAAAAAAAAAACAACAACTCATGTTTTTGTGACCTCTAGATACATGTTAAAGTCTTTGTTTAAATTCATTAGAGGCTATTGATTTTTTCATTTAAAGAGGATCAAGTATTATCTTGCCTCGAGATGGCAGACTGAATCACAAATTGCATTTGTTGCCCTATCATAATGAACCAAATTTGGTTAAGAGCTGCCTAATTCCTCTGAAAGCTATTTTAGAACATAGAGATAAATGTGAAATACCATGTATATATATATTTCCATACAAGCAGAAAGAGATAGATCATGGGCCCAAAAGAGAAATGATCAAAATTCAGCCAAGCCAACACACCAGGAAAAAATGGTCTCCTAGCTGGAAGACAAAGCTCTGGATAGGCTTTAATATAGCATTTATGTAATATCTTGTTTCTCACAACAACCCTGGGAGGTAGGTGCTATTATTGTACTCATTTTATAGATGAGGAAACTAAGGCAAACAGAAGTTGGAAGTGACTTTCCCAGGGTCACACAGCTAGTAAGTATCTGAGGATAGATTTAAACTCAGATCTTCCTGACTCTAGGCCTGGTGTTTTAAACACTGCTTTACCTAGACGTACCTTTTATTTGTGATGGAGGAGGCTAGACCCAAATTCAACATAGTTTCAAAGCTATTTCTGGTTCTATTCCCTCTAAGTGTTTTTTTTTTTTAAGAAAAAGGGGTCTTTGTTTCATTAACATAAGAGAAATCATCCCTGTTGTTATTCAGTCATGCCTGACTCTCTGCAACCCCATTTGGAATTTTCGTGGCAAAAATAATGGAGGGTTTGGCCATTTCCTTCTCTGGTTCATTTTACAAATGAAGAAATTGAGGCCAACAAGGTTAAGTGACTAGTTAAGTGTTTGAGATCAGATTTGAACTCAGAACTTTCTGACTCCAGATCTGGCACTCTACCCACTGTGCTATCTAGCTTTCTCTACTGCTTATCCCTGCTGCTATATGCTTCAATTGTTTGCCAGACCCTGGCATCCCCACCATGATATATTAATATAACATATATATATAACATATCATATATGTGATATAATATATTAAAATATATTCCTTTTTACTGTATCCTTTTATTGTATCTTTCCTTTTCATTTCCACTATTTTCTAAAATGGGAGAGGTCCACAGTAGACACTGAGTATATATATATATATTGATTGAGTTAAGAAAAGTAAGTAAAAAACTCTATCCACATATTTTCTTTTAATCCCTCATACCACACGTGTCAAAAAATTTAATCTAGGTGCATTCTAAAGGTAAAATGGAAGCGGGTCTACACATATTCATCTCACCTCAGCCATCATCACACATACCATGTGGTTGACACTGGTGAAGGGTGTGTTGTCAGTGATGGTCTCAAAGGGAGACCTTGCCCCATTGCCATCCGTGGGTGTAGCTACTTCCCAGCTAAACCGGACAGAGGTCTGATTGATGCCCGCCTCGATGCAACGTTCCTTCATAATGGAGTACTTGGGGAAGTGAGGGTCACAAGGAGTGACACAGACCAGTGGGTACCCCGGGGAGGGAGACTTTTTGACACCTTCCTTGGTTACTTCCTCCACATGGTCATAGTCAGCAAGCATGACCACCTGCAGAACAATGAGAGCAGCAAAGCTTCAGGTGAGCTCAAGCATCAGAACTGAGAACTGGACATTCCCTCCCACCCATATCAGAAAAGGGACGTTGTTTGTGGTATCAGTATAACTTTGGAATGTAATTATCTCTGAAAAGAATACAGAATGTCATGTAGTGAGATGTATCCAGATTGGAGTTTTTTCACATTTGTGATGCAATTATTAAAGTATCCATCATCATGTAGGGGACAGAGAACTAGAAAGATCTTGATTCAAGTCCCATCTCTGATATATACTGGCTGTGGGACTAGGCAAATCACTTCATCCTGGCTCTCCAGGAAGCCCTCTAAGACTGTAAATAATGAGAAGGTGGTAATCTATTTCAGTGGAAGAACTTTCCTTACTAGGAAGTTGCCTAGATGGAGGAAATCACAAATCTAGTCCACGAAAAATTCATTCAATTATTAGCTCCATCAGAAATGAGCTATAAGAAATAACTATATTCTTTTACATGTAAGCACATACAAAGTAAATACAAGGAAATTGCCAGCTGGAAAAAAGGAATCAGAAAAGGTTTTATACAATGTTGTGTCTTTTTTCAGTGGTTTCTGACCCTTCATGACCCCATTTGTGGTTTTCGTGGCAAAGATACTGTTATGATTTGCTATTTCCTTGTTCAGCTCATTTGACAGATGAGGAAATTGAGGCAAACAGTTAGGTGGCTTGCCCAGGTCACCCAGCTAGTAAGTGTCTGAGGTCAGATTTGAACTCGGGAAGAGGAATCTGCCAGCCTTCAGACCCAGAATTCTATCCATCTTGCCTCCTAGTTGCCCTTTTATACAGTAGAAAGCACTTAAGATGAACTAGAGGGAAACTAGGGGTTCTTAAGAAAAGAAGAGAAGAGAAGAGAAGGGAAGAGAAGGGAGTGCCATTCTAGACATAGGGAGACAGCCTGAACTGGGAACTGGAGTCTGAATGTTATATTTTAGGGTCTGCAAGGAAGCAGAAACAAACATTTGTTAAGCACCTACCATGTACACAGCTTTATTCCTTTGTGATAAAAAAAAGACAAAATTTGCCTTATAGGTCAGTCATCTCTCTCTGTGTAAGTATACATCCCTTTCTCTACATATATATGTATATACCTCTCTCACTCTGTATGTATTTATATATATATATATATATACACACACACACATCTCTCTTTGTCTGTCTCTCTCCACCTCTCCCTCTATTAAAAAAAATTTACACCAATTCTCCAAATAACTACAATGACAACATTCCATTAGCTCATATTATTCTGATAAAGAACTTTAGAGTGCAAGAAAAGTTATTTCTTATGATTTATTTTATTTCTGATGGAGCTAATAATGTTAATGTTTTTCTGGACCAAATTCTGATTTCATCCATCTCAGGAACTCCCTAGTCCTTCCATGGACATACCAGCTTCTCTGCTACTTAGAGAGTTGCTTAGGTAGCTGAGAGGTGAAGATAAAATGTAAGTTTTCTGAGAGTAGGATCTGTTTCTTTTTTTCCTTTGTATTCCCAGCACCTATCCTGGAACAGAGTATAGACTTAACAATTGATTATTGATTAATTTGTTGAATTTAAGTTAACTTGGGAAGTAGGATTTATTCCTACACTTTTTTAGTAAATTCCAATGTTACCATAACAGCCCTTCCTTCATTCCAGTTCCATACCTTTCATTCATCATGTTCAGTCCTAAATTAGAAATATAGTGACTTACTTTACAAACAGAAAGTTCTGTGAGTGTCTGTAAATTTTTGGATCTGTGCTGTATCTTCTGATCTTACCCTCCATTTTCACATGTCACCATGATTCTTCCACTCTTTGCCATTACTGAAATTAAATATCAATAAGGCTCCCTTGGCCTCTTCTGCAGTCAATTGGATGACTTTCACTTTACAAGTTCTGCCTTCCTCACCCATCATGCCTGGGGGCTGGGATTTCTTTTACTCTATCATTTACTCTATCATCATCTATCAAGTCACTTACAATGGGTGGAGCTGGCAATATGAGACTCCCTGCAGCCTCCTGGTCCAGAATTGTCACTGTTGCAGTAGTCACATCTCCAAGGACTGCTTCCACTGGATCATCAGGGCCGAGGACTAGGGAGAAGGATTCATGCCATTCTCGGTCTTCATTGGACAGGATCTCAACTTTAAAAAGGATGTGATCCACACCTATACCACGAAGGCAAAGAGAAGGATGGAAAGACCCGAGATGGCTCTAGGTAGAGCTGTTTTCTATACACTTGTCTTCTGTTAATTATCTTATTGCCACTTAAAATAAAGAGAGTGAATTTGATAGATAAAACTCCTCTATGGTAGAAGCTCAGAAACATTCACCTGCTGATGTTTTATTCAGCACCATATGAGGATTAATGAGGCTTTTCTGATGATAGTTGGATGTAATAAAAATTTATGACTTGATATTCCATCCTGGCTACCTGTCTTCAGTTAATTCTTTTTCTTTTTTTGAATGCATATCCTCACATCCATCCCCTAAAGAGCATCATTTATTCTCCCCAAAAAAGGAAAATTGGGAAAAGTTGTTGGGGTGTCACAGCAGTGCTAAATGAACGCTTAGGCTGGTGTATTTCTATTCTCAGGGCAATCTCCCTTTTCTGATGGGAATGATTATTTGAAGCTTCCCTGAATTACTGATGCCCATTTCCAATGCTATACAAATTTTGACACCAAATCTGAATTGCTCCAAGCTCTTTATTAAATAAACCTAATGAGTAATTTTAAACCACACAGTTAATTTAGCCAGTTATAACCATCAGTTGAGTGATCAATATTCCTAGCTTGACTCCACTCATTCTCCTTCCCTCAGCTGCATTATTCATTATAGCCTTCTGTGATAAATACTGGGTAGAAAAACCTATAATGTGATAGCTTTTAATGTTACAGCTTATATTTCTTTGCAAATCCCAGAGGGCAAAAAATGAATGGAAAATGCGAATGTTCAGTAAAATTATATGTGCACATGACCAAAATTTTATCTATCTGTTCATCCATCCATCTATCCATCTGGTTCTAATGCAGTAGAACTAAAAACCTTCTCTTCCCCTTCCTCATTATTTTTTGCTTATTTGTTATTAAAAATGTTTCTGCATATGCAAATGCTTCTTACACATTATTTCTCCCTCTCTTTCCTCTCCTTAATCCCTATTTCCAATGCTAAACACACACTTCTCCAATGAATAAATTGCACATCCTGGGGTTCCCTTTTCATTACCAGGACTGAACTTCAGGACACGACTCTTTGGGTAATAATCAACACCCGACTGGGCAGAACCATCTCGAGTACTGCAGCGGACCCTGGAGGTCCTACTCTGGTCTCCTCTCCGGATCACTTTGATGTTCAGAATTGCAAGAGCATCTGGCCCAGCAGGCTCCCGGACCTGGTATGCAGCCTCTTCAAATTCAATAGTTGGGGCTAAGGAAACAAGGTTGGGAAAAAGAATAAAATCACAGAATTTCAGAGCTGGAAGATCATTGAGTTCATATCACCCCAAACACGATTTTCCCATCTCCATCTCTGCCAACATGTCAGTCTTTTCTTGAAGACCTTTAGTAAGATAGGACCCTTTACCTCCCGTGGAAGCCCACTCTACTTTGAGAAAGTTCTAATATGAAGTTTTCCCCAACATGTGAGACCGCATGAACTAATCCCATCTATTCTATGACACCAAAGAGAAACAGTCTCTTTTCCACATGAGAGCCCTTCAAATATTTCATAACAACTATCATATATAGGGTTATCCCTATGCTTTCTTTTGCCCCGTCTAGGTGTTTCTAGTTATTTCAATCATTCCTCAGGTGGTATGAATTTAAGGCCCTCAACATCCTGGTTATCCTCTTTCATATGCTTTTCTAGCTTTTTTTTAAGCCTCCAGCTTTTCAATGAATTTTCTGGAATATGGAGTATTCCTAAGATTGAAAACAATACTATAGGTGCAGTCTGAATGGGACAAAGCATAGGAGGATTGCTACTTCCCTAGTGTTGGCCATTTAATTAGCTTTTTTTTGATTGGCATATAATACATTGATTCACAATCTATTAAACCTCCCAAATCTCTTTCTGATGAAATATTCTGTAGCCATGATCCCCTCATCTTGCCCTTGTGAAGCTGATTTTTTGAACTCCAATGTGAGACAAATTCATCCCTATTAAATTTCCTCTTATTAGATTCAGCCAACACTCTTGCCTGCCAAGACCTTTTTTGGATACCGATACTGTCATTCAGTGCATTAGCAATTCTTTCCAGGTTTATGCCATTCTACAAATATGATGAGCATACATTATGCGCTACTGATAAAAATGTTAAACAGAATAGGGTCAAATGCAAATTACTAGGGCAGAGGTTTGCAAAATTTCTCAGTTCATAGTGCTCTTAATTTCTCAATATTTTTTTACCAAGTGCCCCTTGGTCAAAAGAAATGCCTAATCATTCAAATCATTGTTTCCTTCAAAAATTTCCAATACATCATGGTGCCTCTGTGAATTTGCAGTAGCTTTAGCACACAATTTAAGAACTGTGCCTGTAGAGCATTCTAATAGAGACTTGGAAAGAATGCGCGATTTTGAGTTTTGAGATCCATAGTTCAAATTATGACTCTGGCACTTACTCTTTGTGATGTCAGACAAATCATTTAATTTCCCAGTTTCCTCATCTATAAAATGAGGGTGCTGGACAATTGAAAGAGTTTGCAAGCGGGTCTGTCTAACTTAGGTTTCTGCCTACTCCAATGCTTCCTGCATTTAGCCACTAAAGTGAATTCCTAAAGTGCAGGTTCAACCATGTCACATATACCCTACCTCATTCAGTGGGTTTCTATCACCTCCGGGATCATACAAATCCTCTTTTTCAAGTTTTGAGACCTTTATCATCTAGGTTCCTCCTCTCATTCTAGTCTTCTTACTCTCTCTGCCAAGTACTATTTTGACTCAATGACACCAGTTTCTTGGTTATTCACTCAACAAACAAGACACGCCCTCTCTCAGCTCTGGGTTTTTTTCTCTGACTGTCCCCCATACCCAGAATGCTCATGCTCATGCTCTCTCTCTCTCTCTCTCTCTCTCTCTCTCTCTCTCTCTCTCTCTCTCTCTCTCTCTCTCTCTCTCTCTCTGTCTCTCTCTCTCAAAGATGAGCCCTACTGTTTTTGCTGGCTTCCTTTAAGTCCCAATTAAAATCCCATCTACTCTAGGAAGACTTTCCCAACCCCTCTTAATTCTACTGCCTTTCTTTTGTTAATTATTTCCTATTTCTCTTGTATATGGGTTGTATGGCTTGTTTGCTTGTTGTCTCCTCCTTAGACTGAGGATTAGATTGCATAGATTGCTTTCCCTGAGAGGAAGTCCTTTGCCTCTTCAACTTGTTTTCATCTATCTAACTGAATTATCAACTAGCCCACTTTCCATTCCTGATGACAAGAATAGCATGAAAGATTCAAAATTTTTGCTGAAATCTATAGCATTGCCCTCAAATTACAGTTTAGGGGAAAAAAGAAAGAAAGGGGGCAGCTAGGTTGCTCAGTGGATAGAGAGCCAGGCTTAGACCTAGGCAGTCCTATGTTCAAATCTGGCCTTAGGATACTCCTTGCTATGTGACCCTGGGCAGGTCACTTAATCTCCATTGCCTTGGAACCATTACACAGTATTAATTCTAAGAGAGAAGGTAAGGGCTTAAAAACAAAATGCAATTTCATTTTTAAAGAAAATATAGTTAATCTGACCTGTTCTTGATTAAGGCATGTTGGTTCTTTGTCATTATTCTGTCTTTATCTAGATATGAAATGATCCCTTTAATCATATATCTATGATTTGGGTCAAGAGTTGAAACTAAATTAATGATTTATTTTCAGACTGCAATTATTTTTATTTCTTGGAAACTGGGACATTACTCAACCTTGTGATATCTTTCCTTTTTTCCATACTCTTTCTAAAATCACTCACCAGAGCTCACAGTTGGCCAGTTCCCTCAAAATCCTAAGATGTAGTTCATTTGGGCTGAGTAACCTGAACTCATTCTGGTCAGTCTGGTGTTTTCCTACTATCTCCCTAATTATCTTAGGCACTAATAGGCCATTTTGTTCTATCTTTTGCAGTCCAAAGATCACTCCTTTTTTTTTTTTAAAGAAAAACAAAATAAGATTTGGGCAAAGAGATGATTGAGATTTGCCCAAAAGACCTCAACCTGGGGGGCAGCTGGGTGGTTCAGTGGTTTGAGAGCCAGGTCTAGAGATGCTTCCATCTGTGTCCAAATCTGGCCTCAGACACTTCCTAGCTGTGTGACTCTGAGCAAGTCACTCAACCCCAATTGCCTGGCCCATTCTCCTCTTCTGCCTTAAAACCAATATACAATGTTGATTCTAAGAGAGAAGGTAAAGGTTTTTTAAAAATATATATCTTAATCTGGGATTTGAGGTCCTCCAACAACTTGAGTCTAACCTATCTTTCTAATTCTGTCTCATACCACTACTCTTCTTTACATATTCTACATTCTAGAAAAAATGGATCAATCACTACCTCCCAAATACTTCTTACGATTACAAATTACCTTACAAATCTGGCCTCAGACACTTCCTAGTTGTGTGACCCTGGGCAAGTAACTTGATCCCTACTGCCTCACCTTTACTGCTTTTCTGCTTTAGAACTAATACATAGAATTGATTCTAAGATGAAAGGTAAGGGTTAATTTTTTTTCCACCTCAAAAACTCTGTTCATGCTATTCCTTACTCTTAGAATGCCACCCCTCTGTCTCTATCTCAGCCCATTGTTAGCTACCAATACTTCAAGGCCCTTTCAGATGTGGCCCTATTTCTTTAAAAACTTTTGATAATTGTATTTAAATATAATTGGTTTCCCATGTATTTTTTATATTTAAAATAATATTCTGAGAAGGGGTCCCTAGGCATGCTACCACATGGGTTTTTGACATAAAACAAAAGATTAAGAATCCTTCCCATAGGTGGAAAGTTAATTCTCTCTCATTTTATCTCACAGAACTTTATGGCTCCTTATCCACTTATTTATTTTGCTCTGAATGTGTGTCTATGTCTTAGCAGCTTATAAGCTTTTTGATAACTGGGATCATGTTGGACTGTATCTTTGTATCTGCCCCTAGCCCTCACAAAGTGCACAGCATACAGGAAGCACTTAATGTTTGTTGAATGAATGAATAAAACTAAAGATTAGTTATGCTTAAAATTATGTAGGACCATGGGTGAAATAAAAACCTCTCTTTATTACCACTGGCTGGATCTTATGGCTCGAGTATGAAAGAATGCCATCAGAGAACTATGAGGGAGGAGTGAAAGAAGTCAGTTAACCCCCATTGCCTAGCTACTTCCACTTTTTCTGTCTTGGAACAGTATACAGTATGCATTTCTAAGACTGAAGGGAAGAATTTAAGAAAAATAAATAAATCATTTTTTTAACCCTTCCCTTCTTGTCTTAGAATTAGTACCAAGTATTGTTTCCAAGGCAGAATAGTGGAAGGGCCTAGGCATTTGGGGTTAAGTGACTTGCCCGGAGTCATCCAGATCAGGAAGTATCTGAGGCTAGATTTGAACTCAGGACCTCTTGTCTCCAGGTCTGACTCTTTTTATCCTTCTCCCTTAAATTCTAACATTATCTTGCCTTTAGGAAGGGAAAGGGTTAGGATGAGGATTAAAACATGGATCTCCCCTACTAGATATAAGCCCTTTGAAAGGCATCCATTCATCACTGTATCTTTCTCAGTGTTTAGCTTAGTGCCTTTCCCACAGTAATCATTTAATAAATATTTGTTCATGCTTAAACTGCCCTTTGAACCCCCAAAACTATTTTTTCCTCATTCACTCCTAAATCTAAATCTTTCCTCATCATTTATGAGTGCCTATTCACTCACTGTTCCCTCCCCCCAGTACTAAAGGTATCAAATGGTATTAATGCCCCAAACAAGCCTCCCTGAGTCATTGCAGTAATAGCTTTCTTAAGCATTTTATTTTTAGGTCATCAGATGAACCAATTTGAGAGAGGAAAGCTGATAAATTTCCAAAGACCTTTTCTAGGAAAGTGGTACAGTATTTTTTATTTTTGTTTAAACCCTTCCCTTCCATCTTAGAATCAAAATTAAGTTTTCAGTTCCAAGGCAGAAGAATGGTAAGGGCAAGGCAATGGGGGTTAAGTGACTTGCCCAGAGTTCCCAAGCTAGGAAGTATCTGAGGTCACATTTGAACCCAGGACTTCCTGTCTCCAGGCCATGTTTTTTTCTTTTTTCTACTGAGCCACCTAGCTGTCCCTGGTATAGTCTTTTGAAGCAAAGGGAACTCATCCTGGTTAGATGAGTTCTATTTTCAGCAAAATGACTGAATTTCTATGTGACTGGAATATGTCCATCTTACTCTCTGTGGTCTAGCTTTTCAGGGCTTAAATATGCTATAATGGCACTCAGTGGTTGTCAGGAACATAGTAAAGACTAACTGGGCAATAACTACAAAGTTCTTAGAGTTCTTTGTAGTAACCTAGAACAAGCTTCAAGAAAGTTATATAAATGTATTGTTATTATGTATTTTTAAAAGCACCTTCTGATTCCAAAATACTTATAATTCTTAATTATATAAAATTATGTGTATGTAAATTATATAAAGCATTATATTTTTGCACAATGTAGCAATTACTAAAACATCTTTTCATCTTACCATCTTCATCATTGGATATGGTGATGGTGGCCATGTTGCTCTTCCCAATTCTTGCTCCACTCCAGTGGTTTCCAAGAGGATTGGCAAGGTAGACCCAGAACTGTTCCTCTGGTTCGAAAATGGAGTCATCATTGATATAGATGGTGCAGTTCTTCACCTACATTAATCACATGGATTCAGATATGAAAAGAGAGCCAATGACCACCTGGTGGCCTTTTGAAGGTCATTCTATTATGTAGATACCTGAAATGCATCAATGAGAGTAAACTGTATCCAGTTATAGAAGAAAATATATGAATATTCATTGGAATATTTATTATTCACAAATTCAATGCTGGGATCTTTCCTGTTCAAATTCCGAGAGGTATTAGAGTAGGAAGGGGCCAGAGGGCCTTCTCATTCCAGCTCCTCATTTTCTTTTCTTTTTTAAAAAAATAATCTTTTCTTATTACATATATTATTTTTTAATGTTCATTTTTTAAAATATTGAGTTCCAAATTCTCTCCCTTCTCCTGACCCATCTCCTCACCTTCCCTGCCCCAAGAAATAGGGAATCTAATATAGATTTCACATGCACAATCATGTAAATTTGATTTCTAATCAAATGAGAAGAGGAGAAAGAAGGAGTAGAAGAAAGAAATGAAATGAAACATAGTACGTTTCAGTCTGCATTCAGATTCCATTAGTTCTTTTTCAGAGGGAAGATGACATTTTTCATCTTAAGTCTCTGGCACTGTCTTGGATCACTGCATTGCTGAGAACGGGCCCTGCTGTCATTGTGTACAATCTTCTTCTGGTTCAGCTACTTTTACTTTGCATCAGTTCATGTAAGTGTTTCTAGAGTTTTCTGAAATCATCCTGCTTAGCAAAATATTATATCACTATCATAAACCATAACTTGTTCATCCATTCCCTAATTGATGGACACTTTCTCAATTTCCAAATTCTTTGTTAACACAAAAAGGGTTGCAATAAATATTTTGCACAAATAAATCCTCTCCCCAATTTTTTTTTTATCTCTTTGGGATATAGTCCTAGTACTGGTATTGATAGATCAAATGTTATGCACAGTTTTAGAGTCCTTTGATCATAATTCCAAATTGCTCTCCATAATCCAACTCCTTTTCTACATGAGAAACTAAGGGTCATAGAGGTTGAGTGAACTGCCACAAAATCATGCAGGTAGAAAGCATCTGATCCTGACTAGAAGAGTGGACAGAGTGCCAGGCCTGGAGTCAGGAAGATTTGGAAATCTTATCTGGCCTTAGACACTTAATAACTGTGTGACCCTGAACAAATTATTTCATGGTTTTCTGCCTCAGTTTCCTCATCTATAAAATAGGTAATAATACCTAATTCTTAGGGTTGCTGTGAGGTTAAGTAAGAATTGTAAAGTATTTAGAACAGTGCCTGGCACACACATTAAGCATATATATATATATATATATATATATATATATATATATATAAAAAATGTGAAGATTATTTTTTTTCATTTTTAGCTCTAATTTATAAAGAACAAAGAAGGAAAGAAGGAAACACATATTAAGCACCTACTGAGAGATAGGTACTATTATTAAATCCATTCTATAGTTGAGTTAGCAAATAAGTATCTAAGATTGGATTTGAACTCAGGACTTCCTGACTCCAGGCCCAACACTCAAGCTGCCTCAAGGTGCTTTTTAGAAGATAGGTGGTTATGAAACATTTAATCCTGAAGACTTTAACAGGTAAAATGAATGAGTCTTTAAGTACTTAATACCTATTTGTAAAGCACTGTGCTAAGCACTTGGTATACTAACAGAAAAGTAAAATAGTCCCTGCTATGTGGAAACTCTTATTCAAATGAGGGAGGCAATACCAAAGAAAGAGTACCCATAAATCCCAATCAACAGTTCTCAGTGGTTCGGAATGGTCCAAAATGGCTCCTCTACCTTTGGCCTGGGTTGACTTGGACAATGGTGGAGGCATGTAGATGGGTAGTTTTGATGCTACTTCATATATCCTCACTCCCCAGGCCCTTGTCTAATCTATCCACCACATCTTAGCTCCACAGAGGGAAGGTCATATTTTCAATCTTGTCATTCCTCTCAAGTATTTCTCTTTTATGTTCATAAACTCTGAAATTCTTTTCTCTGATGATAATCTCTTATTTTTCCATCTCTCTCTTTTTCTTATTAGTTTTAAACTTGTTCTTCCTTCACTGCCATCTTCAGCTCTCAGTATTCTTAAAGGCCATTATCTCTTTTCTTCTTAATTTTGACCACTTTAATTCTATATTCTCCTCTGTGCTCAAATTCCTTGTTCTCCTATTCTTTCATCAATCACACCTTTCCAAACTTCAGCCCTGGAATACTCTGTTTCCATTGTTCCTACTCATTACACTCCTGAATGAAGCTGGAGAAACTCATAAAGCATCCACTACAAATTATGCTACTTAATATCAACTGAGTGCCACTATAGGAAGACAATCCTCTGATATCCCCCTAATTATTTCTCACTCATCATATTTACAAAACAGATTCTTTTCTCTTTTTTTGTGCCTCCAATGGTACCTTCACTTCCCCTTTCTCAGTGGAGGGCCTTGCCTTAGACAAGGCAAAATATTGAGGCCATTTTTCTCTGAAAGCACCTCTTATCTCATCCTTCATATTAATCTTTGAAGAAGGCCAAAGCCTCAACAATCCCTTGATCCCATCCCTTTCCATCTTCTTTCAGAAGATTTCCTCAACTATCATTCCTACTACCCAAAACATCTTATCTATTGGATAAAAAGGCATCTTTTCTGCTTGGTACAAACAAGTCTAAGTCATTCCTATCTTTAAAAACTCTCAGTAGATTTTGCCATCCCCATACAGCTATTATCCCACATCCCTAGTCAGTTAAACTTGAAAAAGCTGGCTACAATCAGAGACTTTCCTCTCACATTTTTCTAAATCCTCTGCAATCTGGTTTACGACCTCATCACTCAACTGAAACTGCTTCTCCAAAGTTACCAATGGCCTCTTAATTGCCAGATATCAGAATGAATTTTTCTCAAGCTTCAATCTTGTTCCTTTTTAAAACTCTTATCTTCCATCTTAGAATCAATACTATATATTGGTTCCAAGGCAGAAGAGTTAAGAGCTAGGCAATGGGGGTTAAGTGATTTGCCCAGAAGTCTCATTCTTCTTGACTTGTCTACAGCACTGTTGATATTCTGGATTTGAACTGTGGTCTCCTGAACTCAAATTCCAGTGCTCTATCCACAGTGACAATCATTTGCCTTACATTATGAGTATTAACAATAAGTTCCTGAAATGTTGAGAATTTGCCAAAGTTCGCAGATTTTTCCAAAGCTGAAAGGAGTTGTACCTCATGTGCTTTCTGTAGTTCACTCACCTTCTCCCCCTTTAGAAAGGTGATACGTGAATCATCGGAATTCCTTCTCTCCTCAAAGTCCTCCATGACTTGGGCTGTCTGGCTTTGGCTATAGCACCTCACTGAGGACTCATAGCTCAGGTCCCCACTTCGAATGATGGGAATGTGTAGGATGCCATCTTTTTCCTTCACAAGGTACAAATCCTTCGCAAACTGCATGCTGGGCACTGGAAGGATGGAAGGAAGAACAACATCCTCATTAGCATCCCAGGAGTTTCTCTGTGGCCACAGTACCAAGCTATAGAACCATTGAATGAAGAAAGAACTCATCAGTTGCACAGTGGGACAGCAGCAATGAAAACCTGCAGAAGCAATATGGGACACAGCACAGCTGGCCCTCAAGGCACAGTTTCTGTTCTTAAAATGAAGAGCATCTTACTCTGGAATAAAATGAGCCAAGAAGTGCATGTAGTTCCTTAAGAATATGGGACTTTTAGGGGAAATGAGCTATTGTCACTGGATGGCTTGGATTCTAGCATACATTTTAAGGAAAAATGATGTATATCTCTTATCAATACTAACAGTTCATATTAATTTGCAAAGTGCTTTACAAACATGATCTCAATTTATCCTCAAAAATTATGGGAGGTGACTATTGTAATTTTACAGATAAAGAAACTGAGGCTGACAAAAGGTTAAATGATATTGAAGATCATAGCAGGCAAATACCCAGAGCAAAATTTGACCTCAATTCTTCCTGACTAGATGAAGTGTTCTAACCACCCTGCTGCCTAGTTGCCTACAAAAACCTTTGTCCATATGTTTTCAGTATTTCCATGACCATATTCTCATATCTGTTCCTTGACATCTGGAACTGTATCTTTTTTTTTCTTTTCTCCCTAATAATCCCTAATACAAAGTTCTATGGATTCCAAGATCATAGATTTGGAGCTGACAAGGCTTAAGATGGCATCAAATAGAAGATTTTGATTTTAAGAATTGAGCAAATTGGGGCCTGGAGAATGGACGTTACTTACCTAAGGTTAGGAGGAGAACCAGAGCTGGGATTTGAACCAAGATTCTGACTCCATTGCCATTTCCCCATGGACTACACATCATATATAACCAACCATCAGTATTGATGACAATTGACATGCTGTTGACTACTGGCTAATCTCTAAGTTAGAGAGCACTTTGATGGATCAGCACAATGAAGGGACTGGGTAGACACTATAGGGATTGCCATGCCAAACATTAACATGCTCTTTCAACAAATAGAGTCTGCAAATCTAGAAATGTGGGGTGACAAGAAACTTCCAAGCACCATCTAGTCTTGTGGTACTTATAAGCATTGGGAACACTTTTATTGACTCAAAATATGTCTGGTACCCATGACTTTTGACATTAGTAAAAAGTATGTATTCAGTATCAGAGTTAAAGCTAACAGATAAAATTTACTCTTAAAAAATTCAAGAAGACTCTTCTTTAAAGAATACTGTGACCTAAAAAAAAGTTTGATTATTATTGTTAGTACCCAAAGGTCAACAAATTAAGGTTATGATATATACAGAAATAGTACAGAATATGAAAGGTTTGTGGTAATGACACTCACCTCTAACTTGAAAGAAATGAAAAAAAAATGGCAACAGTACCTGGGGGCAATTACCCAAGCTCTCATAGAGAGAGGCTTGTTCACAACAATTTACCTAGGATCTTGGTTGTGGTGGGGCTATGCTGGCTAGTATTAAGTCAGAGACAAGGGCAAAGGAAAGGAATAATGTTGATTCCGTTTAATCAATGAACCAAACAGATGGCAGGACTTGTCCTTAAGTTTCCTGCTATCCACTAAAGAACTGAGACAGTGTCTTGTACATAGTAGGGGCTCATTCAATCAATGATTTATTGATCTTCTTAATAACATTCTAAGTCAACATCAATTCAAATGCTCAAGGTAATACTGATATATGCAAGATTTTGTTAGGTGAGATTTGAAGAGAGATTTGAAAGGACACTTCCAAAATTCCTTCAGGCTTTGGGAAAAAGTAGTGGGCAGACCATATGGTTGCATAAATAGGAATATGATGATATGTCTGAATGATGAGATTATTATATCACTAAATATCAGTCATATCAAAACTAGGGTACTATAGGCAACTAGATGCCATAGTGGATAGAGTCCTGGACTTAAAGTCCAGGGAACATGAGGTCAAATCCTGCCTTAGACACTTACTAGTTGTGTGACCCTGGACAAGTCATTTCAATCTCAGCCTCAGTTTTCGCACCTGTAAAATAAAATCAATAATAGTATCTCCCTTCCAGGGTCATTGAAAGACCAGATGAGATATTTGAAAAGGGTTTTGTGAACTTTCAAATGCTATATAAATGTTAGCTGTCATTATCACTATCATTATGGTGTAGTTCTTTCCAGTTCTGGCCTCTAAAGCTAAAGAGAGTTGGAGAAAGTCCAAGGAGAGCCATGAATATGATTAAATGTTTGAAATAAGATCTTTGGGTGAAGATGGAAAGGAAATAAGGTTATTTCATATGGAGATGACTCTAGTGATCTTTTACGTATATTAAAACTCATATTCAGGAAGAAGGGGGCCGTATGGTAGAGCAGCTAATGAGTCATACTTGGAGTGAAAAGGACTCTGGTTCTAGAAAAGGTTCAAGTCCTATCTCTAGCATATACTGGCTGTGTGAGTCCGGCTAAGTCACTTAGGCTTCAATGCTCTGGCAATTCTCTAAGATTATGGTTTGCAGAAGAGGTGCCAAAGTGGGCATTGGTAAAGGGAATGTCCTCACTAAGACTATAATGCCAGTGAAATCATGGGTCTAGACTTAAATATATATACATAAAAAATAGACATGCAAACACACACACATATACAAGAGTATGTCTGTATACATTACTAGATATGCATAGACAAGTTTTCATGCTTGTAAATATTACCTGCGGTGTATGTGTTATATATGTACTAATGTGTTTGTGTCTATATGTGCATATACATAGTACACATGGGTATGTGGTGTGTGCTTGAACATGTGTATTTTATGCTTATATGTGTGCATATGTAAGAAAGATGATGATGACAATAACATTCATGATGACGATGAAAGGATATCTACCTCTAGTAAGAGTTGGATAGAAAATGGGGCATAAGGGACCGTTTTTGATTGCGATTTTAGATTTAGATTTAAAATTTAGATTTCGGTTAGCTAAAAGAGCAGCAATTATTATCATAGAATACAAGGATCCATTGAAAGAAGCTGTAGAATATCTTTCTCTGAAGGCCTCTAAAAACTTATAAATTCATTTTTGTTGAGAAGTTGGTACCATTTTTCCTGAAGCTTGGGACACAAACCAAATTCAGTTCAGTACCTCAATAAAAACATGCAGCATGTACCATGCACAAAGTACCATGTATACTAGGTGCCGAGGATGAATCCCAGGATAAATCAAGATATGGCTTCTAACTTTGAGTGGTTTAAAATTTGGGTCTTCCAAAACTATGATTCCCTGAAATGCCAATATCAATACACAATGGAATAGCAATAAACAATAAGACCATTTCCCATATATTAAACACCAGGAGAATACATATGTGTGTGTGTGTGTGTGTGTGTGTGTGTGTGTGTGTGTGTGTGTGTGTGTGTGTGATCACCATAATGAGGTCAATGACTATTTTTATTGTTGTTCAGTCATTTCAGTCAAGTCCAAGTCTTCATGACTCCATTTGAGGTTTTCTTGGCAAAGATACTGGATATTCTTCTCTAGCTTATTTGACAGATGAGGAAACTAAACCAAATGGGATTAAGTGATTTGACTATGGTCACACAGCTATTTTCTGAGGCTGGCTTTGAATTTAGAACTTCCCAATTCCAAGCCCAAGGCTTGTGGTAGGTACATGCTACATGTTTTTATTGAGGTACTGAACTGAATTTGGTTTGTGTCCCAAGCTTCAGGAAAAATGGAACCAACTTCACAACAAAAATGAATTGATAAGTTTTTAGAGGCCTTCAGAGAAAGATATTCTACAGCTTCTTTCAATGGATCCTTCTATTCTATGTATATAATAATTGCTGCTCAATTCTTTATAAATATAAACATAAACAGGTATAACAGGAACTAGATAAACTACTAATATGCTAAGTAATGAAAACCAAAGGAAAGAAAGAAGATAAAAAAGAGAGGAAGATGAATCTTCCCTTAATGCAAAAGGACAAACATGTAATTCCTCTGTGAAATGAAAAGAACAATACAGTTTTCATCTCCCTCCACTTCTAATCTTCAGTCCTAGGAAAGCAAGACCTTTTGCCACAGCTGTAACTCCACAAAAATATTGTGGTCATGGATTTTTTTTTAAACCCTTACCTTCCATCTTGGAATCAATTCTGTGTATTGGTTCCAAGGCAGAAGAGTGGTAAGGACTAGGTAACTGAGGTTCAGTGACTTGTCCAGGGTCACACAGCTAGGAAGTGTCTGAGGCCAGATTTGGACCCATCTCTAGGCCTGGCTCTCAATCCACTGAGCCACACCATTGCCTCCATGGTCATGGATTTTTAAACACAATTACAAAGGGTTTTTAAAAGGGTTTTTGAAGTCAAACTTTTTCCATCTTATTCATTCTCTTGGAAGGAAGTATGGACATACTGTCAGATTCAGCCTTTTTATCTTACCATCCTGAAATGTGTCATTGATGGCAATGATGGCTTGGAAAGGTTTAGTCATCTCTGCCCCTTGTGCTGAGCTCAAGAAAACCACAAATGTTTCCAATCCCTCTATTGCAGGATACTGAGTATCGTCCAAGATGACCAATGTGCAGTGCTAGAAGGAAATAAAAACAAGGGTTACCAAAGACCTGGAATGCACTTGTGTTGGGTAGACCAAAGTCTAGGTGATAAGAGTTGATCTGTAGGTGCTCTTTGTCTTCAACTCTGAAAAGGCACTTTTCTTTAATATGCTTTTCTGTTTTCAAGACACCATAGATAGACCAGGGGCTATCCCTAAAAGGGGAGTACTGCCTCTGAGAC
The DNA here is from genome assembly GCF_027887165.1 of Monodelphis domestica. Taxonomy (NCBI): domain Eukaryota; kingdom Metazoa; phylum Chordata; class Mammalia; order Didelphimorphia; family Didelphidae; genus Monodelphis; species Monodelphis domestica. Next base: position 274,213,264 of record NC_077232.1, read on the forward strand.
ACAAACATATTACAGGACTGCTGTGGAGTCTCCCTCTTTGAAGCTTTTGTTTCTGAAAAAAGAATGGACTGCAAGGACTGCAGAATATCATTATGGCCAAATGAGAGGGCAAAGATTAACCAATCCATTAACAAATTTATATTATTTCAAGTGTCTACTTTATTGGGTTTTCCCCAATCATCTGGCCTGATTTTCATGGTCCTCACCTGTTCAGTGTCCCCAGGCCGAAATTCCACCTTTTTAGAACTAGGGATATAGTCCACTCCTGGAGTAGCAGAGGGTGGGTCAGAAGGACGAGTTGCACACCACACTGATGTAAAAGTAGAAAGATCTGTACCATGCCGGATGACAGGGATCTCCACTGTGCCTATGATGAAAGCAGCAGAGATTTTTGGAATGGACATTGCATTATGAAATAGCCTTCTTTATAATGAAGGTGACCAGAAACGTGTTCCCATGTGGTATAGGGAGGTAACCAGGGTTGTGTTGGAGCCAGTTCAAACTGGTTGTTCAGGACCTATTGTTAAATTTTTCATAAACAAGGGACAGCTAGGTAGCTCAGTGGATAGAGAGCCAAACCTAGAGATGGGAAGTCCTGGGTTCAAATATGACCTCAGACAAGGAAGTATCTGACCGTGGACAAGTCACTTGACTCCCATTGCTTAGCCCTTATCACTCTTCTGTCTCAGAACCAATATATAGTATTGATTCCAAGGTGGTAAGTATGGGTTTTAAAAAAGAGAACAACTATAGAACATCAGCAGAAGAAGAATATGAAATATTGAGTTCAACTGTGACATATTTTCAAGTCTGGGGCTTGGGGACTATATGAATCAAAGACATTACTGTCTTTGTATTTGTATTGATTCTAAAATGGAAGGTAAGAGATTAAAATTTTTTTACAATAAACAATAAAAAAATTCCCTACACAATATGCATTTGCCTCAATTCTGAGATGTAAATAAGGCAAATGATACAAATCAGGGGTTTTACTGCCTAGATTCAGGAAAGTGATGGAGAAAATGTTAATAATACTAATAATGAGTATTAAACTCTTTCCTGGAGAGGCAGTTGTTAAATATTTACCAACACAGTCCTGGAAGTATCCCTCCTTTTAAAGAAAGGAGTACCAAAAAACTCACACCCAAGAATAGCCACATGGAACTGGAGTTGAGAAGATCTCAAAGCTAGGGCAAGGCCCATGAAGAAAAGAAATTGAATTTCAAGATGAAGCTGGTGTCATGAGAGGATTTCACAGGGAAAGAATAAAAGCTCAGTATTCAGCTCAGTCCCACTGCATTGGAAACTCATTTATTGATAAGGAAGTGGGGAGAAAGAATTAGAGGGGGAAGGAACTTAGACAGAAAGAACTTAGGCCTATGGGATGAACAAGAAAAAGTCAATTCCTGGGAATGCAGCCAGGGCACTCTGCATGAGGTTTAAGGCTGAATGCACATATGTAAATGTCCCTAAAAGGTTATTCTGATTCTCCCATGTTATCTAAATGGCTCCTTCCAAATTCTCTCAGCCCTGAGAAGTAGGGTAGTAAGCTGAATGAAAGCAGATGTTAAATTTATAAGAAGTGCTACCAAAAAGGACTTCAGAAGATCCAATTCCTTTATTTCATAGTCTTGTGTAATGGAGAGAGCAATAATCTTGGTGTCAGGAAGACCTAGGTTTGAATTCTTCATACTCAGATCCATACTAGCTGTATGGAACTGTACTTAATCTCTCTCAGCCTCAATTTTTCATCTGTCAAATGGGGATAGCAAGAATACCTCCCTTTGGGGTTATGAGGATAAATTGAGATAATATATGTAAATCACTTTGCAAACCAAAAAACACTAGATATATGTTAGCCTGTTTTGTAATAGATAAGGAAAATGAGTTGACAAAAGTCCAAATTCCATCACAAGGTCACAGAAGCAGTAGGTGGAAGACATGGAATAAGGAACCAGTTCTTCAGACACCAAATCCTCAGTTTTGACAAAGGAGAAGTGAACTACTAGAAGGAACCTAAAAATCCTACCAGGAATGTTGTTGTAAAATATTGTCCTATAAAGCCTCAATAGAGTTGGCTGGTTGGGGCCCATCATTTCAAAGTCCCTTCTTCACTAGAGTTTTTCCAATTCAGTACATCGGTGCTTATTTCCTTGAAATGGACCTCCAGTTTTGAAATGAAATTTTAGGGGAAAATTAGGATCTTCTTTACCAAAATTAGCTACCATAAAATGAATGACTGACTTGATTCTAAAACTATACATACTAGGGCAGGTAATATTATTGACAGAAATCAAAATCAGAAACCACATATCTAATGCTACTTATCTGTGATTAGAACAAGTTTTCTACTGCCTCTGGATATCTCAATAAATGTACATTTTTACCAAGACCTCTCTCTTATACCAGAGAAGGAGTAGCTAAAAAAGGCCATCTGCTCTAATGACTACTTTTAACTGTCTAGAAAAGGGGGCAAAAAGGGATGGGAGGAGGTAGCATTATTTACCTGCATCTTCACTGACAGTATATGTGGTGCTGCCCAGGGACACTGTGGAGGCATCATTGGGGCCACTAATGAGCACCTTGGCTGAAGCCACACTCCCAACGCGAGCATTGTCAGAAGCCCCTGCCAGGGCGATCTCAAACTCCTCTTCTTCCTCATATTCACTGTCATCAATCAGCATGACATCACAGGTGGACATGGTGACGCCAGGTCCAAATATCACACGATTTTCAGGTGACATTCCCCTTGACTTAAAATCGGATCCTGATTCTAGAGCATAGAGACTGCTTCCCCTAGCTGATTTAGGTATGGTGTAGCAAATGGCAGATATCATACTGCTGGAATCTCCTGAAATGGAAAGGATGGGGCAACCAAAATGTGAGGATGACCATTTCTTAAATTTTTATGTCTTTGATAATAAGTCTACAACTCTCCTTAAGTCTTTCTCCCTTAGCTAATTCTACTAAAGGTCTACTAGGAAATTTCCTGAACTAGAACTCCTTTTTTATTTTTTTAAACCCTTACCTTCCATCCTAGAATCAATACTGTGCATTGGTTCTAAGGCAGAAGAGTGGTAAGGGCTAGGCAAAGGGGGTTAAGTGACTTGCCCAGGGTCACACAGCTGGGAAGTGTCTGAGGCCAGATTTAATTTCAGGTCTCCTGTCGCTAGGTCTGGCTCTCAATCCCCTAAACCACCTAGCTACCCCAATATAAGTGCCAACTACTTTGATTTTTTTTTTAAACCCTTGCCTTCTGTCTTAGAATAGACATGAAGTATCAGATCCAAGGCTGAATGGAAAGGGCTAGGCAATGGGTGTTAAGTGACTTGCTCAGGGTCACACAGTTAGGAAATGTCCGAGACCAGATTTAAACCCAGGGCCTCCTGTCTCTAGGTTTGGCATTCTATCCACTGAGCTACCTAGCTGCCCCATCTATAGATACTTTTAAGTCAAATAACTGGACCATAAACCACTTTAGTATATCCTAACCATTTTGCCTAACTGCCAAAGATGGATTTCCTATTAAGTGCTCTGTTAATTCACAAATCCCTCCCCACTTTCCATCTAAAAGCACCGTGCTTATAGAGATAAGGGACAAATTCACTGCTTAAAAAAGAGGCAAAGTACTTGTCTCTTGGAGAAAGTAATCAGTTCAGAGGTTTTATGAATCTGCTGCTGCAGTTAAACTCCCATAAAGGAAAGAGCTTGCAAAAAAAAAATGCAGGTTTGTAGAAACAACTTTACTTATTTTCTCCATTCTTTCTCCTTTATCAGTCTATGATGCAGCCTGGGGTTATCACCCAAAGAATCAATGAACCTGCCTTGTTTATGAAATGGCAACACTAGGGCTCTATGGAGCATATAATATCTGCTACATTAATTTCTAGTCATCAGATTCAATAATGAATCTAACAACCATCTAAAGAAAAATACTTGGTATCCCTGTGGTGATTTAATTCCCAAGAGTTTTTATTTTATAACATCATAAAATCATAAAGCCCCATAATTTTTGTTTTCATTTCCACCATGAATGGTTCATTCAAGAAAGGTAGTATGATGCTGTGGATATATGGCTGAACCTTAAGGCAGAGTGACCCAAGTTCAAAGCCCGCCTTTAACATTTATTGGCTCTGTGACTTTGGGTAAATCACTATATCCTCTGAACCCCCAACCAACAGCCAGCAAACTTTGGGCCCAAGACCAAATTTGTCTTTAGTTTGTTTTTGTAAGCCCCAGCAAATAATAGTTTAAAAACCCCCTATTTTTAAATACAATAAAACTTTATTAAAAAATGTAAAAACCACTCTTAGCTTGAGGATCCTACAAAAGTAGGCAGTGACAAGCCACAGGACCATAAGTTTTCTGGATCTTGCCCTTGGACAACATTTTAAGACATCCACTAAATTATAGAGGGATTGTAATCTGTGCTGAGGGAGGGTCTTTCCATATTGATGAAATTACATTCTTGGGCTCAAAGTTTAACCTATTGTGTAAATTTAATATAAGCTAGAGAAGTTTAATCTTAATTATCCTCTCTTCTTATTTTCTCTTGACTGAGCTTTAGATCACAGGATATTGGAATATTATTCTTTTACCTCTAAGTACTGGAGGTTCAGGTAAGGATCATAAAAGGATACTTCCTTTCTCAGAACAAGTCAAAAACTATCTATGGGGAGGAGTCTGACTGCTTATAGAGTATAGACTATGGATTATTCTATTTGCCTTTTGTGGTGCTGGAAAGTTTGGACATATTTGTGGTAGGCACTCATTCAGGATAGCTTTTCTGCAAGAATGAACAGATGAGCTATTAGAACACACACACACACTCTAAGAATAGAAGCCTTATGCATACATTTTACTATATTGAGAGGGAATACCCGAGAAAAGAATGGCATTTTTTGGTGTCCAATTCTATTATTTTCTACTATGTATTATCTAGGCACAACTAGATTATGTAGTGGAGTCAAGAAGAAGACTCATTTTCCTGAGTTCACATATGATCTCAGATATTTATTAGCTGTGAGACTCTAGGCAAATCATTTAAACCTATTTACCTCAGTTTCCTCATTTGTAAAATGATCTGAAAAAGAAAAAAAGCAAACCAATCCAGTACCTTTGCCAAGAAAATCCCAAATGGAGTTACAAAGAGGCAGACATAGCTGAAATGACTGAACAACAACAAATGATCCAAGTCCTTTTATTTAAGACTCTGAAAAGCCTAAAATAAAACATCATTATGCTGCTGGGACAGGCAAGTGATAAATATTTTCTGAGCTATTTTAAAGACTAAGAAAGTGGGTCACTGAAAGCTCTGCTCTTCTCTATCCTGACATCACTACTCATTATTAGACACTGAGGGAGGCAACACTGACTCACTCATCCTGGAGATTTTGAGTCCTCTTTGAGTCCACTAAGAGACCATCCTGGGAATAGCTAGACTAAAGTGAATATGCCTTGTTGAAAGCTGGATTAATTTCCCAGAAAGACCTTTAGCTTAGGAGAGAACCTGGCTTAATAAGATGAATTTGACTAGGGCCACACATAGCAACATTGCTAACGGATATGAGAACAAGCTTCTGTTACCCCAATCTAAAGCATTAAGCCTATAGTTCCCACATGAGCGCAAGACTGTTCTTGGACAGACCTTTTCTTTCGATGGGTGCAAACAGGAATCCAGCACTCTCATTGACACGGTAGATCTTCTTATCAAACTGCAATGTAGGTTCGTCCTCGGTGTCATTGATAATGACCTTGGCCTGGGTGAATTCTCCCAGCAAGGCATAAGCTGGCATGCTGAGCTCCACAGTAAAGCTTTCAATGTTCTCGAATATGTCATCATCATTAATGACAATGGTGCAGGATTTTGTATCTTCTCGTTCATCAAACTGGACCTGTCATTAGGAAAGTGACAATGGATCCATATGAGAATCCTGCAACAATTGCCATTAATAAGTATTCCCTGTTTCTTCCTCTTCTTTCATGGTATCTATTTACCTGTAAAGAGGCCTACTGGCTGAAAAAAACAACCAAATTAAACCTAGAAAGTGGGTTCTAGCTCAAGCTCTGACATCAACTTGCAAGCCATCTACAAATGAATTTCTATTTCCACACCTCAGTTCCTTCACCTGAAAAATGGTAGTTACTTTATAGGGACTTTCTAATCTTCATTGTGAAAAATATAAGGGGCAGTTAGATGACTTAGTGGATAGAGAGCCAGGCCTGGAGATGAAAAATCCTGAGTTCAAATCTAGCCCAAGAAAATTCTTAGCTGTGTGACCATGGGCAACCTACTTAACCCCCATTGCCTAGCTCTTACCACTCTTAAGAGTTAAAAGAGGGGGCAGCTAGGTAGATCAGTGGATTGAGATTCAGGCCCAGAGATGTGAGGTCCTGGGTTCAAATGTGGTCTCAGACAGTTCCTACCTGTATGACCCTGGGCAAGTCACTTGACCCCCATTGCCTAAGCCTTACCACTCTTCTGCCTTGGAACCAATACATAGTATTTATTCCAAGATGGAAGGTAAGGGTTTAAAAAAATAAGAAAATACATACTAATTTCTAAATCATGAAAAATATTAGGCAAGTTCTTCAAGATATTAAAAAAATAAGAAGCATTTCCCAGTCCTTATGAAAAATATGCAGTTAACTCTACCACTTTACTCTTTGTTGAATCATCCTGGAAATTTTTGTTTCTAGAAAGTTTCACTCTTACTCTGAAATAGCTAATGCTATTCATATGGGCACCAGATTAAAGGGCAGGTCTCGTTTTTTTTCTTTGCCAAGCCCAATATCAGACTGATTTAGCATTGGTATTTTAAAAAAAGAATAGACCACCAACTCACAGAAATGATTGTGAATAAGATGGCTTGAATCTTTAACTAATTTTCTCCTATGAGTCTAAAATAGCTACCACACAACTGGAACAAATTTGGGGAATTATTTTCTAACAGTGAACCTAATGGAGAAACTAATTATCATATAAAGTCAAAAAACTCCTATCATGAGTAATTACAGCTGAATCCACAGGCTAAAAGAGGGAGCAATTATCAACTGACCCAAGAGAATGCTAATCCATACAGTGGTCGCTCCCTCACCAGCATCTATGATTTTAGCAGGGATTCACAGAATGACATGTAATCCACGGGCTTATACCTGGGACCCACTCCTAAGGAATCAGCAAAGAAACTAACTGAGATTGTAGCTTTTGTAATGTCGCACACCACAACATAAATCAACAAAAGTAAATAGCATTTCTATATAGTGATGATAAAAACTAGGGATCCATAGAAGAGTAAGTCCTATTTAAAATATATGAAATTACTGGTAGTCAGTCAAAACACCCAAAGCATATGCAATTACTGTATAGGCACATTTACTAAAGGCTTTTTAAAGAAACGAAGAACTTAAAAATGTGGAGGAATATTTAGTGTTCATGGCCTGGCCACCCCAATATAATAAAAATGACAACACTACCAAAATTCGTCCATAGATTTAATGCCACAACAAACTACCAAAGCCAGACAAAAAAGCCCAACAAAACTCATTTGGAGGAACAAAGGATATTAGAAAATTATTAACACGGCAGGAGTGAGGTGAGAATAGAAATTTTAAGCCTCAAACTACACCATGAAGCTGTACATATCAAAATTACTAGCTATTGTCAAAAAAAAAAGAAAGAAAGATAGAAAAAAAAAGAAAAATAGGTCAGTGGAACAGACTAGACCAGGAAGAATCATAGATAGAAGTCAGTGACAATGTTTGATAAACGTGAAAGCATAAATTACCTAATGAAGGAACTCCCTATTTGACTAAAACTGTTGGGAAGACTGGAAAGGAATCTGGAAGAAATTAGGTTCAGACAAACATTTTATGCCATAGTCCTTAATAAATTCAAGATGAAGATCTAAATATTAAAGATAATACAATTTTAAAAATTAGAAGAGAAGCAAGTCATACACTATGGAAGGAGGTGAATAGTTAACCAAATTAGAACAAATAAAATCAATCCATTTATAGATTTTTTTTTTTACAATGTGGTTTATGTGGAAATATGCTTTGTATGACCTCACATGTATACTAAGTATCTTTGTCTTCTCAATGGACGAGGTGGCACAGGGAAGAGAGAATTTGAAACTAAAAATAATTAAAAAAATTTTTTTGGAAAAAGAATGCCCTTAGGATAAGAAGGAAAATGACCAATTTGGAAAAAAATCTTTGTATGAAATATTTTTATAAGGGTCTCATAGCCAAAATGTATAATCAACTAAAAGAAATATGAATCCAAAATCCAGTGAGGAAGTGCTCAAAGGAAAAGAATAAAGAGTTATCAAAGAAGAAAAGCAAATTATTAACAGAAATCTATTTCTCTTCCCCTCCTCTATGTATGCCATTGGGGGGAAAAAACCCCATAAATTCCTTGTAACAAACATGAATAGGCAAGCAAAATGAATCTCCTTATTGTACATGTTTAAAATATATATTCTTCATTCTGCATCTATATAAATCACCCCTCTGATTGGAGGTGGATAGTGCTGTCAAACTATTCATTTTTTTAATATTAATGTCATAGTGAATTTTTTTCTTGTTCTGTTCATTTCAGTCTGCCATCAGTTCATATGAACCTTTCCAAGTCTCTTTGAAATCATCTATTTCCTCATTTCTTATACCACATTACTGTAGCATAACATTTTATTAACTTATGTTAACATATGAACAAATATTCCATATCTCTAATAATAAGAGAAATGCAAAAATGAAAATAACCTTGAGGTTTGACATTTCACCTAGAAAACTAACAGAGATTGCAAAATTTAGGAATGGTCTTAGTCGGAGGAACTGTTGAGAGACAGACACACAAAAAAGACAATTTGTGGCACAATAGATAGAGTGCCAGGCCTGGAGTCAAAAAGGTAGCTTCCCGAGTTCAAATCTGGCTACACACACTAACTGTGTGACTCTGGACAAGTCACTTAACTGTTCTTGCCTCATCTGCCAAGTGAGCTGGAGAAGGAAATGGGAAGCCACTGCAGCATCTGTGCCAAGAAAACTGCAAACAAGGTCACAAAGAGTTATACATGACTAAACAATAACACAAAATCACACTAAAAGCATTGTTATTGGGAGTTCTGAATTGGTCTGGAAAGCAAATTTGAAATTATGGAAAGAAAATGATTTTCATAATGCTCATCCCTTTGTCCCAGAGATTCCAATGCTCAATATTGTAAAAAATGGAGACTTGAATCCAGGACTTCAATCCCCAGAAGTCCTTGCTCCACTTTCCCAGAATGCTTTGTAATCTCACTGAATTCTCACCTGGACAGAGAGCAAATTATGATATAAAGGGTCTCCGCTGGCAAACAGACGTGTCTCATGATGTGAGTGAAATTTGGATGGGCCTCATGGCCCACCTAGCACTTGCTTCTCTTGCTTGTATTTTCTTTAACCCTTGACCTTTAATAAACCTCTAAAAATAGCATACTCCTTGCAGAGAGAAACTAATTTCTACCTGCCTCAGTTCCCCCCAATTTTTAATCTTTACAGTATATACTTCCAGTAAGTCAATGATTTGGGCCTTTCAGCAGCAAAATATTTATAAGCAGCAGTTTTTGTGGTTGCAAAGAATTAGAACCAAAAGAGATATTCAAGAATTGGAGAAATAGCTAAACATACTACTGTGCTGTAAGAAATAATGAATATGTTGACTAGAGAAGTATGGGAAGACTTGTATGAAATGATGTCAAGTGAAGTAAGCAGAAGGCAAGAAAACAATAAAACCAGTGATGACAGCAATGGAAATGGAAAGAGAAAGAACAGTACATTCTTCAACCTTACAATAGCATAGCTGGGTCCTGAAGAAGAGATATGAAAAGAAACTCTGCTTCTCTGTAGAGGAGGAGGACTAGGAATGTGAAACACTATATAACCTCAGACTTTTTTGGTGTGTTGTTTAGTTTGGGGGAACATTTTATTTTTCCTTTTAAAAAATGAATTCTTCATTATAGAGAATGGCTCTATGCATAGAAGGATGAGAGTTCTATGGTGGGTTATGTAGGTAATGTAGAAGCAAAATATATCAACAATATTTTATTTAAAAAAGAAAATGATGATTTTGATGGCTTTATGCCAGTTTTACATGAGTAGAAAACTAAAATCCATATATGGGGATGAGGATCTTTATGAATAAAAAGTGGAGGAAAATGTGGAAATGGATTTTGCTTGACCTTGTCATTAAACTGAAACATCTGTAGTTTACATGGCTATAGTCATAAATCTCTAAGGTCATTTAAGATCCACGAAATATTTATTTCCTGTGGTGATTAGGGAAAAAGAAAAAAGTATCTATATGTCCTAAACTATTAATAGTTGTTCTTTGTGGTGGTAATGAACTGGAAATTAAAGGGGGGAATGGTTAACCAAGTTGTGGCATATGATTGCAATGTAATGCTGCTGCACCATGAGAAATGACAAGGTTAGTTTTGGAAAAACATGGAAATATCTACATGAAATTATGAAGAATGAAACAAGTAGAACCAAAAGAACATTATATACAGTATATAGTGTTTAAAGAATGACTTGTGTATGTCTCCCTCCAAAGAAATAACTTGTAAACAGAAACAACTAAGACATAGTTTTATATATATATATATATATATATATATATATATATATATATATATATATATATATATATATATATATATATATATATATATATATATATATACATAGATCTTCTTGTCAAATAAAAGGAATGGTGGTGAAGGGTAAAAGAGTCAACTGGCTATTTTAATGTAACAAACAAATAAATAATTAAAAAACAAACTCCACAAGTTATTTTGATGAAAACTTAAATTATAACAATTCAAGTCTAATTATGTTTTTATTTCAAAATATTTCCTCTTTCAAAAAAAGGAAAAAAAAATCTGTCCATCTAAATGTGAGGCTTATATCTGGTTGATCTTTTACCTTCTTGTTCAAAAATGTAATTTGACCCATTAATGTTCTGGGAGGCTGCATATTTTGGATTAATCTTCTTTTGGATTAACCTTCTCTTCCCTTAAATCTCATGCACAAAGCAAAGTGGATGGGATCACAAAAACACTTCAGTGAAACATGAGCCCAGATACTTTTAGAATACTTATCATATTTAACAGACAGTAACCCTCTTCATAGTGGCTTGAGCAGAGGGTAGACTTATGTATAGCTTGTTTAGGAGGCAATCTATGAAATATGAGTTGAGAGACACTCTGGGAAGGTCCCCTTGACCCACACACTCCCTAAGATGTCACCATTATTCCTCATTTTGGATCTCGAAGACTTTTCAGTCTCCGAAAATTCAAGATTCCCTATTAGGCTGACAACACCTTATCATTAGAAACTAACAATATGGTAGAAATTAGATGATTATCTGTGAGTAAAGATGGATGGTAGGAGAAAATAGAAGATTCCAGGAGAGACTTTTCAATCTCCTGAAAAATTCCAAACACCTTATAACATCAAGTGTTAAATTAACACCATAGTAGATGGTTATCCAAAAATTAAAGATAGAAGATGGGAGAAGATGGAAGATGCCAGGAAAGGGCATGGGAGTCAGAAAGGAGATGGAGAAAGGGGCCAAAGGAAAGCATGGTGCAAAGGGGCCTTCCTTGTGATTCAGGATCGGAATGGGATCCTTACCAACCTCATAAACTCACCTGGCCTGCATATTCCACATAGTCTTGGTGTCCGTGCTTGGAGCCCATGTTGGAACTGGAGATGGCTGTCCCTTGCTCAGTGCGACACAGGACAATGGCATATTGGTTGAGGTTTCCGGTTCTCTTCACGGTGACACTAACAGAGCCAGCCTTCTCACTGACGTTGTAACTTAAAACACAAGAACAAGTAGTTGCAAATCCTATCTGTCATTGTAAGAGACCCTAGTGCAAATCTACTTAAAAATCATACCTGCTTTGTTTGATTTTTAAAAAAATTTAGACCTGTGATTCCATTGGTTTTAGCAGGTAGGTGTTACAGTGAATAGAATTCTGGTCTTGGAGTCAGGACGAATCAAGTTCTAATATAGCCCTATAGCTGTGTGACTCTGAGCAAGTCACTTCTATTTGCCTCAGTTTCCTCACCTGTAAAATGGGGATAATAATATTACCCACCTGTTGTGAGAATCAAATGAGATAATAATTGTAAAGCACCTAGCATAGTGCCTAATACATAGTAAGCACTATATAAATGTTATTTATTATTATGATTAAACCTCCCCAGAGGAAACTCTTTGGGAACTTAAGTTTCTTGTGCATTGTCACACATGAGCTTCTCAAGATTAGGGAGTTTTTTGTTTTTTTGCTTTTCTTTATAGCCCAGTGCCCGGCACAAAGAAGGCACTTAATAAATGTTGACTGACTGATTGACAGCCAGCATGAGTCAGAAATAGAACTTGGAATCAGGTCTGCCTCAGAGTCCTTCTCTTCCTTTGAGAACCAGCTCAGGCACCATCTTCTGCCTCCTGTAAGAAGCCATTCCCAATCTCCTTTCCTTCCTCCCCCAACAACTCCTAGTATCTTTCTCTTCCCAATCCCTCCTGCTTAGGAAATATGTACATGCTATTTATTTGCTTTATAGTTTATCTTTTATATGTACTTTAAATGTACTTATTATATCCTTCATCAGAACATAGAGACTATTTGGTCCTTTGTCCTCGTATCACCAGAGCCTGAGGCACAGTGGGTTGATTGACTAATTCTTGAATCAGAAATCCTCTCCATCATACTACCACATTCTCTGTATATAATTCATTTGATTACAAGCTTTCAGAGAAAAATGAATTTGGCACCTTTTTTTTTTTTTAAACCCTTACCTTCTGTCTTGGAGTCAATACTGTGTATTGGCTCCAAGGCAGAAGAGTGGTAAGGGTAGGCAATGGGGGTCAAGTGACTTGTCCAGGGTCACACAGCTAGGAAGTGGCTGAGGCCGGATTTGAACCTAGGACATCCCATCCCTAGGCCTGGCTCTCAATCCACTGAGCTACCCAGCTGCCCCCGAATTTGGCACCTTTGAGAAACAGAGTTGTGAAGTGAAGGAATTATTCCTCTGGAAGGAAACCTTAAATGAATTAGTCTGTGGGTACCAGCATGCTGAGAGGAGACTGGCAGGCAGTTAGCACTTGGGGGCTTGTCCCAGGGGTTTGACTAAGGATTATCTCACCTGGGCAGAAATGTGCCATAGATAGTGCCCAGGGAATAATTGGGAGTATTAAGAAGATAAATAAAACATGTTTCCACTGATATACATCTAGAACAGTGTGGAGTAGACCAGGTAGAACCCACGGAAAGGACCTTGGGCAGCTCCTCACATGGTGGAAAAGATAAGTGGAGCTGTTTAATAGCTCAAATATTTAAGTAGCTAGAGTTTGATAATAGAGCTTTAAGTAGTGGCTTCTTTTTACTCTTTTTGTAACAGGGAAGCTATATTACTTACTAGAAGAAAAAAGTTAAAATGAAATAAATGCTTTAACCTCATTCTTTACTTTTTTAAAACCCTTATTTTCCATCCTAGAATCAATACTGTGCATTGGTAGAAGAGTGAAAAGGATTGGGAAATGGGAGTTTAGTGACTTGTCCAGGATCACACAGCTAAGAAGGGTCTGACTCTCAATCCACTGAGCCATTTAGCTGCCCTGCATCTTCTATGTATCTCTCTACTTTATCTGTAGCATATTTCTACTTTCTCTTTATTGACACAATAAGTGAAAAGATGTATCTGAAACTTCAGAATGCACTCAGTTCCATCAATCCTTTTAAAAACTCAGCCCTAAGGGTAGAGGAATATGAAGGCCAATCTATTTAAATATGTTGGATTCAGTGTCTCATTTCTGCTTTCTCTCAAGCCTTAACCACATAAGTCAATGCTTATTTTTAGATCTTGAGATTTGTTTTTTACCGATGTGAATAGATTAATTTTAACCAAAACCTATATGCATGAGAACAAAAACCCAATGACTATTTCATGAATGGGATGACCCTTGGAAGACTTAGCATAGTGTCTGGCACAGAGTACATGTTTAATAAATGCTAACTTATTGATTGACTTAAGATTGATTTCCAAGACTACCATTTTGGGAAAGAAACAATATTTGTACCTCGTATGTTTAAAGCTGATCAGAGACCACTGGATATGGAAGACATTGTCACTGACCACATTGGGTTTGCTGTCTTTCACTAGGAATTGAAAGCTGTCCATCATCTCGTGGATCTTCTCTTCATCTAATACATACCGTATCAAACCCAAGTTCACCTCCTCTGTGGAAAAAAAGACTATTCATGAGTCAGTTCAAGCATAGAATGGCAACACTTCTCAAATTAAATGCTCATATCTATTTCCTTGAATGTCCTACAGAGAGAGAGAATTTGAGTATGAAATCAGTGGTTCTTAAAAAGAAAATATAGAATTTGAAAATCAAAATAATAACAGTTTGGGGAGAAAGGGGCTCAGCTAATAGTGATGGAGTTCACAGGAAGTTCACAGGAAGAAGTAAATACCATACAATAGGGGTTAATAGCTCAGCCAAAGCAGCTCCAGTTTGATCATCTTTAAAAAATCAGGAAGAAAAGTCTACGGAACTATATCTGGGATTCTACTCCTTGTCATCTTGCCTTTTAGTATCATTATCTTCCTCCCTTTGGTATTCCCTAAACCCCCATCCTACTCCCCAGCCTAACTCTACCCTTTTCAAGTAGAAAAGATTGATTTTTCAAAATTTCCTAGTGCATTTTGTTTGTATTCACTTTGGTCCTGTTACATTCTACCCTGGACCTTGTATACATCAGACCATCCCTACTCCCACTCAAATGTAAGCTCCCTGAATAGGGACCACCTCTTTTTTTAATCTTTATATTCTCAGGACTTAACATATACTGCTTTATGATAAATAAATGATTGTTTAATTGAATGAATCCACTGGAAATAACTAAGAACATAAAAACATTTCTGTTGATTGAACAAAAAAGTGATTGTAAAATGATTTTCTTAAAAAGTTTTTTGAAGAACATGTTAATGGTTTTTAAAGGATTATTGAAAAATGTGTTTTAAGAGATTATAAAAATACTTTTTTAAAATAAAAAGCAATTCCTCAACATTTATGTTTCTCAAAAGTATTGTGCTTTTAAAAGTGATTATAAAATGCTTTTCTTAAAATTTAAAAAACTTTGCATCTTTTATGTACCTGGCACATAATAAACAAAGAATTCAGGGCAACTGGGTAGCACCATGAATAGAGAGCCAGGCCTGGAGTCAGGAGGATATGAGTTCAAATCTAGCCTTAGACCTTCTTAGCTGTGTGACCAAAGGCAAGTCACTTAACCACAATTGCCTAGGCCTTATTGTTGTTCTGTGATGGATAGTATTCATTCTAAGACAGAAGGTAAGGATTTAAAGAAAAATTAGGTGCCCAATAGTTATTGAATTGAAATTTTAAAATGTTTTTTAAAAGTACTATTTCTAATTCCAAAGAATTCATGATGAAAATGAAAAATGAAAAACAAATCCCCAAAGAGAGAATTGAAGAATTCTGAGTACAAATTGAAGCATGATTTTTTTCTATTTCTTTGTCTCTTTTTTTCTATTTGCTAGAATGTTGGCTAATATGGAAAAGGGCTCTGCACATTTTCATATATATAGTTGATATCATCTTGCTTGCCTTCTCAATGAGGAAGGAGAGAGAAGGAAGAAGAATTTGGAACTCAAAGATTTTTAAAAAGAATTTTACAAATAAACAATTTTTAAAAAAGGATTCTTTCTAAATTGATTATGAAAATGCGTTTTCTTAAATTCAAAACATATCTCCACTAAGTCATTTGTGTATTTAAAGGGTAAAGGTTTTTAAGTACTGTATTTTAAAAAGTGATTATGGAAAAGATTTCTAGGAGTAGAAAAGAAATCACTTCATTTCATTTGTGTTTTTGTTAGTCAGAAAAACAACTCTCATGGGAGAACAAAAATCGCTTTAAATTTAACCATAGCAAATAAAGGAAAAGATGAAAACAATAAACTTTATTTAAAAATGTTTTTTAAACGGTACCTTCTGTCTTAGAATCAAGGGCAGAAGAGCAGTAAGGGCTAGGCAATGAGGATTAAGTGACTTGTCCATGGTCACATAGCTAGGAAGTGTCTGAGGTCACATTTGAACCCAGGACCTCCCATCTCTGGACCTGACTCTCAATCCAATCAGCCACCCAGCTGCCTCCAACAATAAACTTTAGAAGAAACAAATTCCCAAAGCCCTGGTATGAGGTCCTTTATGTATGTGTCAGGACATCCTTATCTTTTGTGTATTCTGGATCCCTCTGGTTACAATCTGGGGAAGCCTATGGACCCTTTCTCAGAATATTGCTTTTAAATGCATAAAATAAAATGTAGAGAATTGTCAGTGAAGCTTAATTTTATTGAAATGAAGATAACCACATATATATTTATATTTTTAAAAGTCATGAAGTCCAGGTTAAGAGCCAACCTTTTTTTAACCCTTTACCTTCTGTCTTGGTATTAGTTCTAAGCCAGAAGAGCAACAAGATTAAGACTTGCTCAGGGCCACACAACTACAAAGTGTCTGAGGCCATATTTGAACCCAGATCCTCTTAACTCTAGGCCTGAAACTCTATCCACTGAATCACTTAGCTGCCCCCAGCACCACTCTTCTAAAGCACAGCATGATGTAAGCAAGCTAGAGAGAGAAAAAGTCATCTGAGTCATCAGTAAAGGTTACAGAAGAAATGGAAATATCAATTAATTAATTTGACTCATGAGAGCCTCAGAATTAAATGATGCAGACAATAGGCTACTAGGCTGATGGGTGGGTAAATTGTTTTCCTAATGTGGCAGGGGGTGGGGGGGGGGAATGGAGATTCTTGATCTCCAGCTGCCTACCCTGGGTAAAAGCTGTGGTAGCTCGGCCAGGGTGAAGCTTGTTTTCCACGTAGCCATTTCTGGGTCCAGTTGTTATCTCGTACACAAGATGCCTGGCTTCTGTATCTGGGTCTGTGGTCAGTAGTTCCTTCTTGCTGATCAAGTTGGTTGCCTAGAATATAAAACCCCAAATGATTTTATTCTTGAAGAAAGAATTAAACAGATTCTTACATCCTTCTTTAAAGGCATTTAGGTAGTACATTGGATAGAGTACCAGGTCTGAAGTCAGGAGGATTTGAGTTCAAATCCAAGCTTAGATACTAACTAGCTGTGTGGCCCTGCTAAGTTGACCTCTGGGTGCCTCAGTTTCCCCATCTTAAAATAGGGATAATGACAGCAATCATCTCCCAAAATTGTTGTGAGGATTGAATATCATACCTGGCAAATAGTAGAGATCACAAAACTTAATGACAATTGATTTGAGAATCCTTCTAACAACATCCCAAATAACTAGACTGAAGACCCTGCTTCTAAATGGAAATTCTCTATCTCCTGAAGTAGCACATTTCACTTTCAGGTACTTCTAGCTCTTAGACAGAAGGCTCTCCTCCTATGGAGACAAAGTTGTCTCTCATTAACCTTCACCCAGTTCTCCAACTTTGGCACTGTGTAGTCACAGAGAGTTAAGTCAAATCCCTCTTCTATACCTTGGAAAATTTAAAATAGGAAAACCAAAATCAAAATTTGGTGACAGGATTCATTACAGCATTAAGTCTTTTCTTCTCCAGGCTGTCTGCCTGCCTGCCTGCCTGTCTATCTGTCTATCACCTACCTGTTTGTCTACAAATACACATATATACTAAATGAAAAAAATATGTGTAGATATGTGTAATATTACATATGTAAAATATGTATGTCACACATATGGCTGTGTGACATAGGGATCCATAAACACATATATCCTTCAATTGTTTTTCATATAACATGGATTTAAAGAACAAATGAGATAATAATTATAAAGTGCTTAATATTTGACACTTAATAAATTTTTGTTACTTCCTCTCTGCCTTCAAAATTCATTACAACTTGTCAATCTTAAACTGCAGTATCCAGAATTGAACCCCAAATTCTAGATGTGACCTGTCCAGGGCAGTAATTGTGATGAAGATGATGAAAGTGATAATTCTCAAACAGTACCTTAAAGGCCACAAAGAACTTTCTAAACAACAACCAAATAAGATAAAGAGGACAAGTGTTACTATTCATAGCATGCTGTCTAACCATTTCTCTTCCATCTTGGATTTGTGTGTTTGACTTTTTTTACTTGTGAAGGGCTTTGTATACGTATATGTGGGTATATATGTAGGTACATATATGTATATACCTACTATAAGAATTATTGACAGGTCTTAAGACTTAGAATCTTTCATTAGCTGGTTGGGTCAGAGTTCCAAGAAGCAGCTTCTTTCCAACTGACTGAGTCTGAAGCTGAAGGTGAAGAAGGAAGGTGTGTAGTTGAGACTCCCTGAACAAACCATCTATCAAGCAACTGGCCTTTGAGGATCAACTGGCTGAGGATGAGAGGAAAATCTCCAGTCTTCCTGGTGGACAGATTGACTGGGGAAAAGACCATGACTTTGCTGGGACCATCTGAGGACACCACAACTAGGATTCTTGATATCTGACCAATCATTGACTATGTGTATATAAGATTCTGGGTTTACTGTGGGATTTATTCTTAATAGTCTTTAGTTAAGATAGCTAGACAGTGTAAGCTTAGATAATCAAAAATAGTGGGTAAAAAGTCAGATGCTACCCTTTCCCATATTCCTTTCCCACCATCTTCCCCTTCTCTGTTTTTTTTTTAAACTTTTAAACATAATTTTATTTGGTCATTTTCAAACATTATTCATTGGAAACAACCACCTGCCACCCCTCCCATAGCCGACATACAATTCCACTGGGTATCATATCCTTGATCCAAACCCATTTCCATTTTTTTGGTATTTGCAATAGGGTGTTCATTTAGAGTCTCTCCTCAATCATATCCCCTAAAACCCTGTAGTCAAGGAGTTGCCTTTCCTCGGTGTTTTTACTCCCACAGTTTGTCCTCTGCTTGTGGATAGTGTGTTTTCTCCTAGATCCCTGCAGATTGTTCAGGGACATTGCATTGACACTAATGGAGAAGTCCATTACATTTGATTGTGCCACAGTGTATCAGTCTCTGTGTACAATGTTCTCCTGGTTCTGCTCCTTTTACTCTGCATCACTTCCTGGAGGTTGTTCCAGTCTCCATGGAATTCCTCCACTTTATTATTCCTTTTAGCACAATAGTATTACATCACCAACATATACCACAATTTGTCTAGCCATTCCACAATTGAAGGACATCCCCTCATTTTCCAATTTTTGGCCACCACAAAGAGCACAGCTATGAATATTCTTGTACAAGTATTTTTTCTTATTATCTCTTTGGGGTACAAACTAAGCAGTGCTATGGCTGGATCAAAGGGCAGACAGTCCTTTATCACCTTTTGGGCATAGTTCCAAATTGCCCTCCAGAATGTCTGGATCAATTCACAACTCCACCAGCAATGAATTAATGTGATTTGGGATCAGTACAATGTTTGGGTCGTAAAATGAATATGGTAGAACTCTTTCTTGGCTTATTCTGTCAAATAGTTTGTATAATATTGGGATTAGTTGTTTTCTGAATGCTTGATAGAATTCATTTGTGAATCCATCTGGATCTGGGGGTTTTTTCTTAGGGAGTTCTTTGATGGCTTGTTCAATTTCTTTTTCTGATATGGGATTGTTTAGGTAATTTATTTCTTCCTCTTTTAATCTAGGCAATTTATATTTTTGTAAGTATTCATCCATATCACCTAGATTGACATATTTGTAGCCATATAATTGGGCATAGTAGTTTTTAATGATTGCCTTAATTTACTCTTCATTAGAGGTGAGGTCTCCATTTTCATCTTGGATACTGTCAATTTGGTTTTTTTCTTTCCTTTTTTTAAATAAAACTGACTAGTACTTTGTCCATTTTATTTGTTTTTGTTAAAATACCATCTTATAGTCTTATTTATTATATCTTTGACTTTCAATTTTATTAATTCCTCCTTTGAGTTTTAGGATCTCTAATTTAGTCTTCATCTGAGGATTTTAAATTTGTTCACTTTCTAATTTTTTAATTTGCATGCCCAATTCATTGACTTCTGCCCTTCTTAATTTGTTAACATATGAACTTAAGGATATAAATTTCCCCCTGAGTACTGCTTTGGCTGTATCCCATAGGTTTTGAAAGTATGTCTCATCATAATATTTTTTTCAATGAAATTATTGTTTCTACGATTTGTTCTTTAACCGGTTTTGGAGAATCGTATTGCTTAATTTGTAATTAATTTTTTATTTACCTCTCCATGTTCCCTTACTAATTATTATTTTCATTGCATTGTGATCTGAGAAGGTTGCGTTTATTATTTCTGCTCTTTTGCACTTGTTTTCAATGTTTTTATGCCCTAATACATGGTCAATTTTTGTGAATGTACCATGTGATGCTAAAAAGAAGGTATATTTCTTTTTGTCCCTATTTATTTATCTCCACATGTCTACTAACTCTAATTTTTCTAAGATTTCATACACTTCTATTACCTCTTTCTGATTTATTTTTTGGTTTGATTTATCTAGTTCGGATAGAGGAAGGTTCAGGTCTCCCACTAGTATAATTTTCCTATCTATTTCATCCTTGAGCTCCTCTAGTTTCTCCTTAAGAAATCTGGATGCTATGCCATTTGGTGCATATATGTTGAGTACTGATATTTCCTCATTGTCTATACTGCCTTTCGTCAGGATGTAATTATCGTGCCTATCTCTTTCAACTAGATTTATTTTTACTTTGGCTTTGTCAGATATCATGATTTTGACTCCTGCCTTCTTTTTATCAGTTGATACCCAATAGATTTAGCTCCACCCTCTTACTTTAACCCTATGAGTGTCTACCTTCCTCATGTGTGTTTCTTGTAGACAGCATATGGTAGGGTTTTGGATTCTAATCCACTCTGCTATTCTCTTGCATATTATGGGTGAGTTCATTCCATTCACATTCAGAGTTATGATTGCTAGCTGTGTATTTCCCAGCATTTTGATTTCTACTCCTGGTCCTGCCTTTTCTTCTTTCACTATTTCCTTCTACACCAATGTTTGTTTTTAATCAGTCCCCCTAGTTCCCACCCTTATTTTACTTCACTTTCTACCCCCCTCCTTTCTTATTCTCCCTCCTTATTTTCCCTGTAGTCTTTCTAAAATTACCCCCCACCCTCTCCCTCCCTTTTACTGCTTCCCTCCCCACAAGTCCATTTGTTACCCTTCTACTCCCATATAGGGCGCAAATCTATTCTCTGTCCCAATGGATTGGATTGTTCTTCCATCTTTGGGGAAATTTCAAAGCATGTAAGAGTTGAGTATTTCCTATCTCTGACCTCTTTACCCTTCCAGTGTATTTATGTTCTACTCCCTCCCACCATAGGCTTCTTTGTGACATATAAATTTACCTCCATTTCTTTCTTTTCCCATTTATTTTAATATTAACCTATTTTTTTAGCTCTAGTTATATATATGCATATATGTATTTATGTATGCATATATCTATATACCTGTTTGTCTCTGTTCCCTCTAAGTGTACTTTTTTTAGCTGCCCTGGTAATAACAACAGTTTTTAAGAGTTGCCAATGACCTCTTTTCTTATAGGGATACATATCATTTCAACTTATTGAGTCTCTTAAAAGTTTTTTTGTTGTTGTTTTGTTTTTCTTTTTTCCCTCTTTTGTAATTACCTTTTGATGATTCTCTTGTGTTCTATGCTTGGACTCAAATTTTCTCTTCAGGTCTGGTCTTTTCTTTACAAATTCTTGGAATTCTTCTATTTTGGTAAATGACCATACTTTCCCCTATAAGAATATAGTCAGTTTTGCTGGGTAGTTGATTCTTGCTTTTAGACCTAGATCCTCTGCTTTCCGGAATATCATATTCCATGCCTTTTGGTCCTTCAGTGTGGATGCAGCCAGATCCTGAATTATCCTCACTGTGGTTCCATGGTATCTGAATGACTTCTTCTTGGCAGGTTGTAATATCTTTTCTTTGGTCTGATAGTTCTTGAATTTGGCTATAACATTCCTGGGTGTTGTCAGTTGGGGATTAAGTACAGGAGGTGATCTATGGATTCTTTCAATCTCCCCTTTTCCCTCTTGTTCTAGGATATTGGGGAAGTTTTCTTGAATAATTTCCTGTAGTATGATGTCCAGGATTTTTCTTTTGTCATGGTCTTCTGGTAGACCAATGATTCTTAAATTATCTCCTTGAACAATTTTCTAAATCCTCTGTTTTGTGAATGAGATGCTTCACATTTTCCTCAATTTTTTTCATTCTTTTGGTTTTGTTTTATAGTGTTCTGCTGCCTTGTGAGGTCACTTAATTCTAGTTGTTGTATTCTGGTTCTTGAAGACTGAATTTCATCCCTGGCTTTTTGGTCATCCTTTTCATTCTGATCTGATTTTCTTTGGAGGTCATCTTTCATCCTCTTTACCTTGTCTTTCATTTCCTTTTTCTCATCTTTCATCTTCTTCACCTCATCTTTCAACTCCTTTGCCTCATTTTATAGCTGGTTGACTTTGGCTTTCAAGACACTATTTTCTGTTTCTAGATGACTTATCTTAGTTTTTAAGTTCTTTTCCCAATTGTCTTCAGCCTCTCTTAAATGTTATTTTAAATTGCATTTTGAGTTCTTCCAAAGCCTGTATCCAATTCGCTGGAATTTCTGATTTTTCTTTTGCTGATTCCTCCCCTTCTGTTTCATTTTCTCTTTGCTCATTACCTGTACAGAAGTTGTCTGTTGTAATTTTTGTTCTTTTTCTGTTTGCTCATATTTACCCCTTCTTTGCTCCCCATATTTGTCTGTGCTCTTGTTCCCCTAATTTTTTTTTTGTTTTGGGGCTTTCTGTCAGTCTCCCCTCTTGGAGCTGTGTCAGATCTCTCAGTACAATCTCTGGGAGAGGAATGTTGGCTTCCCTGTCCTCCGGAGGCTTTTGATCTGATTAAGTTCAACTGGGTTGGGCTGTATGTGCTCTGAAGCTGAAAACTCCTGGAAGTCTGGAGCCAAATAGAAGGTCTCAGCTGCCCAGGCTCTCTCCAGTTCTCTCCAGCTGCTTTCCAGCCACCTGCGTTCCACACTCTGAGCCTGGCATAGCCCTTTCTGCAAGGTACATCCTCTAGATCAGTGTCTTTGCCTGCCCAGAGGTTCCTGTCCTTGCAGGAGGCCCTGCACTCTAGGGTGGAGGGATCCTGGCCTCCCTGAGTTCTGAGGGCTCTTGATGGGATTAGGTTCAACTGGGTTGGTCTGGATGTGCTCCGAGGCAAAAACCTCTGGTGAGACTGGAGCCAAATGGAAGGACCCAGCCACTGGGGCTGCCAGCTCTTCTATCTCTCTCTGGCTGTTTCCCTGCCACCTGTGTTGGACGCTCTGAGCCTGGCACAGCCCTGCTCACAAGGTACACCCTCTAGACCAGCACCTTGGCCCGCTCAGAGGTTCCCTCTGCCGCTGGGGGCTCAGAGCTCTGGGTTAGGGGGGAGGGGTCCTGGGACTTTCCTTCTGCCTTCCCCTTAGACCTGAGTGTTCTCGGATTTTGACTTTTGGGGGGGGGTGTACCTTTTGAATTGAGTCCAGAAGGAGGGTTTCCCGGCTCTGTCCTGTTGTTAAGTTTAATTTTAGTCCCCTAGGAGCATTCAGTTTGTGATTGGTAAGGAAGGGTTTTCAGAGGTCTGAAAACTTTTGCTGCTTCTAAGCTGCCATTTTGACTCACCCCACCCCCTTCTCTGTTAATAAACTCAAGTTATTTAAATGTGATTTTCTCCTTGTGTATAAACTCTTTCCCCTTTCCTAAAATCTCCACAATACCACACATATACCTCCATTAAATTCCATTTTCTTAAACTTAGCCCCTTCTCCTAATATATAAAGATCCTGAGTTTGTCTTTCAAAGTCATGCCAATCTCTTGAGTCTATCACATGAAAATTCAATGACCAAAGTTTTTCTGTTTTTAAGAAAGCAATTTAACTGAAACATCCATTATTTGTATCACAGTTCCTCTCCACAAATATATTGTAGCCTTGGATAAATGCCTTCCTGAAAACCACTTACACTGTATCTACTGCAGTCTCTTGATCAAAAAAGGAAACATTTGTCCACCATGATTTTTTCTTATTAAGTCAGTCAAATATACTGGGTCAGTGTGATCATATTCCAACCCTCCCTCAAAGTGCTCTCACCTAAACATCAATTCAATAATTTGTTCTAGAATTTGAGCAGTGTCAAAACCTGCACTGAGAGTTTTTAGAAACTAACTTTTGACTTTAAAAAAAAGTTAGGCCACCTGCCCATTGTGTCTTCAGGCTTACAAAGCCTCGTCTATTCCCCACAATTCCACAAAGATTACTGAAAGTAGTTCAGTGATCACATCTGCAAGTTCTTTTTGGTATCCTGGAGAGAATCTGGTTTAGGAGATGAACTCATTTCAAGCACCATGGGGCTCTCTTCTAATTCTTTACCTAAACTAGGCATAACTTTCTTCTTAGCCATTTTTGTTTTGCCCTTTCTAGTCTGAAGATGATTCTCCTTGACAAGAAAAAAAAAAACAAAATAAAAATGAAAGTTGAGTGGTTTCCTTTACTGTCATTTATTAATGTCACTGGCCCTAAGCTATAGGTTTATTTCTTACTTCCTTCACCTACTCCAAAGAGTATAAAATTTAAAATTTTCTTATTATGAAATAAAATCATCAACAAACATGAACATTACAAAGAAGGTCAGGAAAAAGATTTGTCTAAAAAACTGTGAATGTATGATATAGCTTATTGTAAAAACACATATACATTTAACAGTGGTACTAATATTGGTCCACTTACTGTCTGTACGCCCTTCTGTATATTTTTTAATGTTTCATTGATGCTTTAAAATTTTTTTACATTGTTACTACTCCTACCAACTCTTCTCTCACTCTCAAAGAAAAACTATCTTAACTTTGACCTTTGAGGGAGACCAAGCCCCCTTTGGGGGAGAAATTGGGCTTAAGTAGGAATCCTGGGAATTGTAAGTCTGGAGAGATAGATTTCTTTTCTCCCCATTAAGAGTGAGACAAAGACAGACACACACAGAGAGAAGAATTTGAAGAGCTCTGAGGTAGGCTTGGTGAGCTACTGTATTGGGATGTTTTGAACTGAACAGAAGTAGAGAAGGGGGGTTTTGCTTTAAGCTTTGATGAAGTATAGAGAGGGATAACTCTAGTGGAAGACAGAAAGCATTGTGAATAGAGAGGAAGATAAAAATATTCCTTGCTCACAGATATAGGTGAAGTTTTTCTCAAAGCAACTAAGAAAACCAGTGAAGTATTTTAATTCCCTTTTCACCTCTGTCTTGTAGTAATTTACTTTTAAAGTCTCCCAATTCTTTCAGCCTGTTTCTGACTTGTGATTTAATTCATATCTCTAAAAATTCACATCTCATATCTTAACCTTGACATAAAACTATGATCAATTATAGGTTTTGGTCAGGGCTCTCTGCTGTAACAACACCCACCCATGAATCTTTCCCTCTGTCACAATGAATGAAATGGATTCCAGGAAAGATCCAGATTCAGCCCCAAAGCAGTGCCTTCTGACAGTCTGGGACACCCCACTGCATGACTCCCATCCCACACATCCAATTAGAGAAATGGAGTGAAGTGACTAATGAATGCCCTGTGCTCCACAGGCTTTGCCCTGAAAAATAACCCTTTGAGATAACGAACATTATTCTTTATCACCATGCCCATGTCTATCTGCCAACACTTGTTTCTCTCTCATATGACTCAATTGCTGACCACAGAAGACCTCCACCTCCCACTCTTACCTGTCTTCTCCTCAACCCTCCCACCTCATGCCCCCATCCTTTCCAAAGTACCCTATACGATGAACATACCATAGCAAACATAACTTCCCTTCATTTGGAACCCCTTTCTCTCACATTCCTTTCATCTACTTTCACTAGGACCAGGCTCTCCACTCACAATCTAGCATGCCTGACCACTCTCTTGAGTCCTGGATATATCACACCCCTTGAAATACTGGGCCTGGATAAATAAGAACTGATGATGGTAATGTGTGAGGTAAATATTTAGGAGGTCTCCATCCCACACACCCCAGACACTCCAAGTAGTAGGAAACAGTCATGTGAATCCTGGCACCCAGCATGAGGACACCACTGAAGGCAAGCTGTAAGCCAATACAAAGATCTGGGGGGAAGGAGTTAACAGCTCTGAAAAGCTGGCTCAAGAAGCTGAGGGATTTCTTTGGACCAATCTCTTGAGCTAACTAGCTCCTGGTTAGGTGTGAGAGCAAGAAGAGAGAGAGGTGTTCTTTGCTCTCTTATATCACCAGGCCATCTCTGACAAGCCTTGGAATAATCTGGCTGCAATGGAGGACTGAATTTTTACTTACATTAGAAAGTTTGAAAAGCCTTTCTCTCTTTACTTTAGATAATATGAAGGGGAGTTAACCCCCTGGAGTTTGAGTCATCCCTGACCATTCCATATTTTCCAGTCAATAGAATAATGTGCTATGATGGGAAAGAGCCTTATGTTTAGCATCAAAAGAGCTAGGTCTGAGTCCTAACTCTGCCATTAATCTCCTGATTAATGTCTTCTAGATATTCATGAAGCCCTTGTCAAAAATCCTTTTTCTGCCCTTTGAGTCTGTTTGCAGTTGTTAAAGAGTTAGATTTGTAATAATGATTTCCCCAAGTCAAGCATCCAAGTCACTTCTCAGTCACTAGTTCTAAACCCTGTTGTCATATATATTCCTTTCTAACTTTTCATGTAATCTACTTTTCCAAAGTTGAAGGCTGCATATCTGATGAAAGTCAGTATTCTAAACTGTAATAATTATTGGGGAAATGGGTGGTTTGAAGAACAGGACAGATGGAAGGTTTTATAACAGGGAATGGAGAAGTTAAAGGGAGAGAGGGAATATGAGTGCCAGTGAGGTAAAAGGAGAGAGATGCCCCCTGCCGAGAGGCTATTTTTGAAAAATGGGGTTCCTGAGAAATGGGCCACTTATATAGAAAGATGTTGCAGATACACCAGAGCAGGTAAGCACAGATCCTCCTGAGGGACAAGCCTCCCCCCAGACCAACGTTGCCCAGCAAGGGTACAATAAGGACCGTTTCTAGTTGAATGGCTGTTCTGAGGTTCAGCTCCCTTTATGTCTCCTGAAAAAATAGTTCTCTTATCTGACTGTGATATTCAAATAAAGATAAATTTTAACAAGTTTGGATTGTGGAGGAATCAGGGAAGAGGGATTCCCTAGATGAGGTTTGAGTCTCTTTCAGCTTTTGAGCTGAGGCCAGGTCTCACAGGCTGGTGGAGGGTTTCTCTTATTCCTGTCTATGTTATATCTACACTAGCTTTCTTAATTTCAAAAGTCTTAGCAGTAGGCAGCAAGAGGAAGAAAAGTTCTGACCTTCAGAGCCTGTCTCTTAAGGCTGACACCCCTAAAGATCGGCCTTACAGTTCAAATTGCTTCTCTTAAGTCCTTTTGTCGATGACATGACCACAGGAATCCAGGGAGAGCACACAGTTGGGAAAATCAGGAAAAGAGAGGCATTTCTATCCAGAGACAGGAACCTTATGGTTCCCAGGTCAGGAAGGAAGTCCTTGTCACAAGACTAACTGCCACTCCCAGTTTCCCCATTCCCCACCAACTGTCAGTCTTGTCAATATCTTCTCTCTCTAATATTCCCACTGTTGTTTGTTCCAAGTCAGTGGCAGAAAGTCCAGAACTTGACAAAGTTTTCCTTTCCACACTTCCTTCATTAAAATGACCTCTCAAGAATTTCCTGATCTCCCTTCATCAAGCAGGTTCCCTCCCTATTAAGCCAGAAAAAGTTTACTCATTCACCTCTTTGCCTCCTGAGAGGTAAACTTGGCTGCAAATGAATATCTGATAGATCAAAGACTCAGACAAGTTAAGAGTTGGAAGGATCCTAGTCCAACCCATACAGAAAGGATTATTCAGCTAAAGGATTGAGAACAAGTGTTTAATCATCCAGAGTGGGGGGAACCCATCACCTCTCAAGGCAGCTCATTTCTCTTTTAGGAAAACTTTGTCAGAAAGTATTTTTTGACATCAATCCTAATCCCACCCACCCCCTTTTCAGCTTCTACCCTGCTTTGCCTTTAGAATCCAAATGTTTGTTGTATCAGTCATTTCAGTTATATCCGACTCTACATGACCTCATTTGGTAGACCTTATTTTCTTGGCAAAGATACTTGAGTGGTTTGTCATATATTGCTCAGGCTTATTTTACAAATGAAGAAACTAGAGCAAGGAGAGCTAAGTTAAGCCCAGGGTCACACAGGTAGTAACTGAGTAAGGCTAGATTTAAACTCATAAAGAAGAATCTTCCTGACTTGAAGCCCAATGCTCTATCCTTGTGCCACCCAGCTGCCCTCAGAGTCCAAATAAATGAACCTTCAAATCCTTGAGGATAGCTATCATGTCTTCCTTTCCATAGGCTAAATATTCCTAGTACTTTCAACTAATCTTCATATCCCACCTAGTTGATGAAGGTTCCATCAGCATAACTATTTTATCCTCCTTTCTTGTCTAAAATCTGTTTCACTCCTCTTTAATGCAAAAAAGTATGACTTATTTCACCATTCATCCTCACGTAAAATACCAGAATGGGACATAGTCAGGAGAACTGAAAAGATTTTGAAGACTATCAAATAATTGAAAATTACTGCATGTCTCCTGGGTACCCACATACATCTTTATGGCCTGTCCCTAACCATTAACAACAGTGGTACCTGCAGTCCTTATTGTTCCACATGGCAAAGAAGATGTCTTTTTTCCCTATGAAATTCCAATTCCATGCCCTGAAGGAAAAGCCACACACCTCACATATATTTCAAAGAATTCTTTACTTTCTATGCCATATTCTTTTCACCAACTATTTGACCTTAATTTTGATTCACCCCTATTTTCTCAAAGTTTTTAATTTCTTGGACTTAATCTTTGATTCTTCCTTCTCTTCTGTCTGGGAGCACTTTATTTTCCTTAATACACCAGGGGGAAGAGGTAATTCTTCAAATCCTTTTGTTTTCTCCTTAAATAGGGTAATGAAGATTCAAATTGTTCACCAGATGTTCATTTTCAGGAAGACATACATTTTTGATGAGTTGGGTAGGCTTCCCACCTGTCCACCCAGAAGTCACTCTTTGCACACCAAAGTAGCTAGTAAAGAAACGAGAAACAAAGTGACTCAAAGTTGACATACATAGGAAGAAAGGGCTTACCTGCCCATCCATATACTCCAGCCACTGCAAGCCCAAGTTGGTGACAATTCTTGGGGTCCCATCATCCACTGGAAGGATGTCCACTCTAAATCGCTGGGGAGCTGCTGTCACAATCTAAAAGAGGAAAACTATCATTCATAGATACAAAAAACATTCTATATTCACGATGTAAAAAAATTACTGGTGTCATTTGGGGAATGGAAAATAGGAACCCAAGTATCCAGCTTATTGTTGTTCCTGTAAGAACAACAACAAACTGAAGGAAAGAATTTGGAACAAAAGGAACCAAGAATACATACTTCTGAGGTTTCCAATTTGAGTGCAGATTTTTTTAAACCATTTGGGTTAGGAGTTTTTCGAATCATTCATGAGAAGACTAAAAAACTAAAGATTTTCATTTTAATAAACCATATCATCCTTTCACTAGAAGCTGACCAGAGCAATCATTAACACTGAAAGGATCAGGCATGTCAAGTGAAATAAAAAATCACAATTTTACTTGTATATATAATTTTTATCCTACTATATATGCAGAAAAAATAATGCACTACATAAATTGTCCTTCAGTTTTAAATGCTGGTCTTTTTAATGTTAAATTTCTTTGGGGGAAAATCTTCCCATTTTTTTTCCTGGAAGAGGTCTTTCTTTATCTCTGGGGAAAAAAAGATCTAATTGTAGAAAGAAAGGAGAGGAAGTAAAGTACTGGGGGGGGGGAGAATGAATATATTCAATTCATAATAATCTCTGAAATAAATATCTGGTTTATTTCAGTTTGTAGATGGGGCTTCCTTTGACATGGAGGCTCTCCAAGTCTTTGCCAGTAGAGAGCCAGATCTGGAGGGCTGGGGTGGTTTTGAGTTCAATAATGGCAGAACTAGACTTGCTTTCCATGGACTAGCCTAAGGCTTTACTGGAAAGGGTACTGGCTCTAGAGAGAAAGGATTTAAGGTTCAAATTATCCATGGGACTTCAGACCTCAGTTTTCTATTTGAAAAATAAATGACTGAATTAGATAGCTTCTGAGATCTGTCCAATCCTAGATTTAAGTATAGAAGGGGGAAATCTGGGTGCTGCAGTGGATTGAGAGTCAGAACTGGACCCAGGAAGTTCTGGGTTCAAATTTCATCTCAGACACGTCTTAGCTATGTGATCCTGAGCAAGTCATTTAACCTAAATTGCCTAGACCTTACCACTGTCTTGGCTCAGAGCTAATACTTAGTATCAATTCTAAGAAATCAGGTAAGGGTTTAAAAAACAACAGTATTGAAAAGCTTCTCTGAGATGTCTATGACAACCTTGGGAATAAAGAAAAATACAAATAGGCTCTTGGTTTGGAAAAATGAAAAAGTAATGAAAAGGGGATATAGACTGCTAGGAACCTCATTGTTTTTCAACTTCCATAAACATTAACTTGGTTATACAAACTTCAAACAGCTGATCCATGTCCATTGATTAGTGAGTAGACACCTCCTACCTGAATCATATCAATCTTGATATTCTCACTTTAAATGATGACTTTAATTGGAAACAGAAGACAAAATGAACTTAAAGCTAAATGGAAGGATGATTCAGGTCTACATAGAGAAGTCAGTAAAGGATCATAGATTTGGAGGTGGAAGGGACTTAAAAATCCTCAGGGCCTTATCTCCTAATATTGTAAATGTGGAAACTGAGGTCAAAAGAAGGAAATTACTTGATCAGATAGTAAATGGCAGAGCTAAGATTTTATCATAGATCCCTGCTTTTAAAACCAGAAAAATTTTCACTGACCCAGGAACTTCCCATGTTGGTGGACTTGGTTTTATCACATACCTAAAGGTTATGAGAAACATCATTTAGTAGGATATTTGGTCATTTTGCCTAGCATTGCTTAAAATAATGATTGGTAAAAACATCATCATAAATATTACTTTTGTTCATGAACCAACTTGCATAGAAGATAACTGGAGATGAACTTAAAAATAAAACCTGGATAATATCTCTAAATCAAATCAATATATATTTTAATCCTTGGAGAGCTTCAGTGCCAAAATGGTCACAGGGGAGGCTAGTGAAAAGTGCCTTCAAAACATAAGAAATGGGAAAAGCATAAGAAATGGGAAAAAGCTAAAGCTTCTAAGTTATACAAATGCTTTCTTACTATTTCATGTTCTATTTTCTTTAAGAAAGAGACTCATGATTAAAAAGGATACGCATTGCCACAGGAGAAGACAGAGACCAAAAGCAGTTTGAAACATACCATTCTTTATTTCCTCTATGAATTTTTCTCTAGTGTAAGCAATATATTTTGTTTTTCACAACATGATGAACAAGGAAATATGTATCATATGATAATATATGTACAACCTATATTATATTACTTGTCTTTTGGGGAAGAGTTAGAAGAGAGGGAGAGAATATGGATTGCAAAATGTCAGAATGTTTATATTAAAAATTTTGATGTAACTGACATGTAATTTAGAAAATGTATTTTAAAATTCTAAAGAAAGAAAAAAAAAGCCAGGAGAGGGGCAGTTAAGTGGCTTAATGGATAGAGAGCCAGGTCTGGAAACAGGAGATCCTGGGATTGAATCTGGTTTCAGACACTTCCTACCTGTGCAACCCTGGGCAAGTCACTTAATTGCATTTGCCTAGTCCTTACCACTCTTCTGCCTGGGAATTGATACTTAGTATTGATTCAAAGAAAGAAGGCAAGGTTTTTAAAAAGAATGGGTCAGGAGGCCTTTGCTAGACAGGGTGAAAATAATTGATAATGCATAACAACATGAAAAAATGAAAGTTTTATAAACACACAACAAATGAGTCTGAGTGTCTATCATTTCTGAATCAACTATTTTTGCACAAACAGATCACTGACTTATCCAAATCAGGGAATGGAGAAAAAAGGCAAATAAGCATTTATACGATGGCTATAATATGTCAGGCTCTTTGTTTAGTATCTTCTAAATATTGTTTTATTTGCTCTTCACAACAACCCTGGGAGGTAGCTACTTTATTACCCCTATTATACAGAGGAGGAAACTGAGACAAATGGAAGTTAAGTGATTTGCCCAGTAAATGTCTGAGATCAGGTTTGAACTCAGGTCTTTCTGAATTCAGGTCTACAGCTCTATCTACTATGCCACTAGTTACCCCATTCACTGATCATTGCCAAATTATAAGAAAGGCTTAAAATCAGAAGAAGCAATGATATGAAACAGAGGCCCAACCTATTTAACCCAACCAATTTAAAACTGATATTGATGATAAAAATTGAGAAATGGATAAAAAGAAATAAAACATATGAGCAACATTTTCCTAATTAATTTTAATGAATGTGAATCAATTGTGGAAATGAAGAGGAAGAATAAGGGAAAGACAAATTAACCAAAAGTTTATTGAGCCCCAACTAGTCCAGATTATCCTGAGAGCATTTAAGGACACTGAAAAATGGACAGCAAACAGATGGAAAATTGAAAAAAGATCTGCCAAGACTTCTATAATAAGCTTTTTCTCCATCAAAAACAGTTAAAGTCATGTGTGCTGTGTGAGGAAGTAGAAATGTGCTCATGAAAATAAAAATGCAAAAAAGGCATACAACTAAGCCAAGTAAATATAGAAAAGGTCCACATTGGTTGCAACTCAATTTTGAGAGCACTCTGGAATTGATTTTCAAAATATTTTAAAAAAGAGGGCTAAATACTTGTTAAAATAAAAAGAGAATTTATTATTGACAAAAGGATCAAGAAAGTATCAGTAACTATGAAGCTAAATGGTTATTATCTTATATTTATGAAATTTTAATTAGCATAATCTACATATTTTAGTTTTCTTCCTGAAGGTAGGAGAAAGGAAGAGGAAGACTTTTGCAAGGTCATATCTTTGAAGTCACAAAGCTGACCACAAGGCAGGATATAAGATCTCATGATGAAAACAGGTCTGATAACAGTAAAAAACATTTAATTCAGTAGAGCAAGATGATGTCTTAAAAGTTCTCCAATCATGTCTCTCAAAATCATACAAGTTCTAATAAGCACATGAAAAAGTGCTCTAAATCTCTTATAATCAGAGAGATGCAAATCAAAACAACTCTGAGGTATCACCTCACACCTAGCAGATTGGCCAACATGACAGCAAAGGAAAGTAATGAATGCTGGAGGGGATGTGGCAAAGTAGGGACATTAATTCATTGCTGGTGGAGTTGTGAATTGATCCAACCATCCTGGAAGGCAATTTGGAACTATTCCCAAAAGGTGATAAAGGACTGTCTGACCTTTGATCCAGCCATAGCACTGCTGGGCTTGTGCCCCCAAGAGATAATAAGGAAAAAGACTCGTACAAGAATATTCATAGCTGTGCTCTTTGTGGTGGCCAAAAATTGGAAAATGAGGGGATGCCCTTCAATTGGGGAATGGCTGAACAAATTGTGGTATATGTTGGTGATGGAATACTATTGTGCTAAAAGGAATAATAAAGTGGAAGAATTCCATGGAGACTGGAACAACCTCCAGGAAGTGATGCAGAGCGAAAGGAGCAGAACCAGGAAAACATTGTACACAGAGACTGAAACACTGTGGTACAATAGAACGTAATGGACGTCTCCATTAGTGTCAATACAATGTCCCTGAACATTTTGCAGGGATCTGGGAGAAAAAACACTATCCACAAGCAAAAGACAAATTGTGGGAGTAAAAGCACTGAAGAAAAGCAACTGTTTGACTACAGGTGTTGAGGGGACATGACTGAGGAGAGACTAAATGAACACAAACACCAACAACACAGAAATGGGTTTGGATCAAGGACACATGTGATACCCAGTGGAATCGTGCGTTGGCTAGGGGAGGGATGATGGGGGGGGGGAAGACAGAAAATGATCTTTGTTTCCAAGGAACAATGTCTGAGAATGACAAAATAAAATAATGTTTAATTTGGAAAAAAACATCATACAAGATCCTTTGAACAATATAAAAATATACATAACTTTATTCAATCACCTTTTGATTAGCATCAAGGACACTAGAAAAGATGAAGATGAATGAATGTCAGATATATTTTGCCAATGACTTGGTAAAGATATGGGCCAGATACTGTTGATGATGGTGAAATGGGTTCAGAATGAACAGGAGAAGGAAGGTGGGCTAGATTGCATTTAGGAAATGGCACAGAGGGTTCAATAAATTCCATTATTTATCTAATAATATTGTATACCTGTGAGACATAGCATTCAAATTGAAAGTCACACAAAGGACAATATAGAAAAGTGAAAATAGGCTACAGCATATTAACAAAGATTTGCATAGGAGAGATGACATAATGGATATTGTCAGGGAGATGGACTGAAAAGGAGATGGGCCAGATATATAGAAAGAATCTTTTGGGTTTTTTTTTTTTGCCTTTAGTTGTCCTCCCAGGGCTTAGCACACTCCTGGAACATGATAGGTACAAAAGAAATACTTGTTGACTTGACCCAACCAGTCTTGAGTGCTCAGTTGGTTGCTACATAATTTGAAGAGAAAATCCCTGGCATGTTGGATGAACATAGACAAGAATCACCCAAACAGGATAAGAAAATATGAATGGGTGGTGAACTGTGTTACTAGAGGGAAGAACCATATTGAGGAGATCACAGATCCATCCAAGTATCAAAGTATACCCAAGGTGATATGATTATAAGCATGAAGAATAGCTTATTCTACTGTCATGTGGAGCAGGCAGGATTTTACTTTTTATTCTTCCACATCTCTCAGAATTACCATGGAGACCCTGCTATGTCCCCCTTTTTAACCAGAGGACAAACAGATTCCTTGCTACTGATTCTGATATTTCGAAAAACAAACTGCAGAAAAGCTGTAGACTAGGGGAGAGGGGAAGATGAAACCAGTGATTGATCAGTAATGACAATGCAGGTGTTCAAACAGCAGAGAGAATCCCAGGAGATTTGCCTAGAACACAAGGTTATTGAGTATATCTCATTCACAGGCTGATTGCTGGTATTCCTTCTCTTGTTATATTTTCTACTGAGGCAAATTCAAATAAATTCAACACACACACACACACACACACACACACACACACACACACACACCCATCAGTGCAAGGCACTATACCAACTGATATGGATACAAAGATGAGAAAAAAAATGGAGCCCTCCTTCAGAGTTTATATTCTTTCGTAGGATTCAACAAGCGTTTAGTATAGTACATGGTGCCTAGACAGTATAATAAATGTTTGTGGACTTTTCATGTAATCGGATAAACAAATACAAGATAGTATGAGAAAAGAGACTAGGGGAATCAGAAACGGATTCACAAAGCTGAGTTGAACTTTAAAGGAAGAGAAGGTCTCAGAGACACAGACAAGAAGGGAGTTAAAAAGTACAGAAATAAGACATGGTACAGAGTTTGGAAGTAGGCCAATTTTGTTGGAATAGAGAAGTCATGAAAGAATGTGATGTCAAATAAGTCTACTATGGTCTGGAAAAGTGATTTTGATCTAATGAATCAAATGTCTTTCTTACAGTCAACAGACAATAAACATGATGTGTCCTTAGCATCTTTCATCAACTGTGTGATTGGAAATAGGAACATTAGATCCTTGAGGGCAAAAATGTTTATGCTTTGTCTCTTTATTTCCAGGGCTTTGTCACTGTGGGATAATAAAACCTTGTTGCTCTTGATTGGAAAAGTAGACTCAAGCGAGATTATGGAAGACTTTAGATATCAAGCTAGATTTTATTTTATAGGCAACTAGGAGTTTCTTGAGAAGCAGAGCACTTTATGGAAATATTTTGACAGACTTGTGGGAGATTGATGAGAAAGGAAGAGAAGGAAAACAGAGAAACTAGTTAAGAAGCTATAACAATAGTCTGAGACATTACGTGTTGACTGTCTGAATAGAGAGAGGGATACAGATGCTAGATAATTTATGGAAGGAGAATCAACAAAACTTGAGAAATGATGAGAGGTGAAAGGGAGGAAAATATGAGGATGAGCACAAGGTAAGACTGGAAAGATAGTGGTGTTCTCAACAGAAAAAGGGAAGCTTGGAGAAGATAGAGGTTTAGTGAGGAAGAGGACAAGTCCCATTTTCAACATGCAGAGCTTGAGATAGCCTAAGGAACAACTAAGTAGAAATGCCCAATAAGTAGATGGTGATGTGAAATTAGAATGTTGGAGAAGGTTATGGGAATCATGTACATAGAGATAATTAAGCTCTTGATGGCTGCTGGATTTATGAAGAGAAAGATTATAAAAAGAGGAAAGGAGAAGGCCCAAGAAAGAGAATTAGAGGTAGGAGAAGGATGGTGATAAACCAAAGGAGATTGAGAAAGGATGAACAGACAGAAAGAATGAGAAACAGGAAAGAATAGCTATGTATTACTAGCCATGTAAACTAGGAATCACATATCTGGGGAAAGGGGCTGTTGTCTATATCAAAAGGCACAGAGAAGACAAGAACGTAACACATTTGCTCTGGTCATCTTGAAGAAGAATAGCCAGAGAAGTCATTCAGTTTTCTAGGTGGCATGGTGGAAAATTATTCTGGGGATTATTAATACTGTTTTTCTCATGTCATATCCAGAAATGCGAGGAGGGAGACCCCTCTGAGGAAGGATGGTAGGGCTATAGGGCACTGTTGTTCAAAGGGGACGAATGGTATCATGGGTGGTATCTTGGCTTGTCAATGAATTGGATTTAAGTGAAGCAAAGTTGCACAAAGTCATCAGCCTCTTCTAGAGCCATCAAAGTTTAGTGGTAGAACAAAAGTCAAGATGACTGGTGATGGCTGGGGATACAGAGGATGACATTTGGCATCTTCCATGTTTGACGAAGGTCTGAGCATGCCACAACACTTGCTTCAGCAGCTTTCAAGGCCATTGGAACAAATAATTCTCATATGGTATGTCTGCTGGGGAAGTCTTTATAAACTTGGGGTAGGCATACCCACTAACTCACCAATGTGTTTGAGGCTTGTCGGTTACCCTCAATCTTGTTTAGCTCATCTTATGAGATACTTTTATGGTAGTAGTGGGGAACAGAAGCTGCTGCAACATGCTACAACTTCTTGGAGCCACAGGTGAGAGTTGGGTGAAAAGTGGACACCAAAGGTGGATGGCAAGCCCTCAATCCAGAAGTGCTAATTCCTCCCTGAACACCCCACTTATCCCTACAGGGTATTAGTTAAAGACAGAATGAAGGCTTATGGGGCTTTCTATATTTCCTGCTGAAAAATTGGCCATTCAAACAAAATAATGCCCTGAAGGAAGTTTACTAGCTTCATGCTTACAGAGACAGTTGTTCTGCCTGTTTTAGGAGAGACATAGTATAGCAAATGTTTAAGCAACTGAAGGAAAGAGAGGGCTATGGTCACAAGTCATGGCAGCATTGGGCATAAGGAAGGAAAAGGAGAGAAGAAACCTTTAGGTCAGTACTTAGAATCCTTAGTCTTTCCCCTCTTACCTCTTTCCCTCCTTCCTCAACAATGAAGAAGGGGTTAGTCCCATCAGAAACAGTGAAGGTAAAACGGTCTTTGAGGGAGTTACTGCCATCATGGCTGTAGCTGATCTTGTTCTGGTAGATATCTTCCATGGTGAAGGTGGAGGTCTGGTGATAGTGTTGCCCATTGCTGGTGCGTTCAATAGTGCCATGTCGTGGCAGCTGAACTATAGTAAATGTCACAGATTCTGCCTGTGGAGGGACAGAAAGGGAGAGGGAAAGAAAGTTGGTAGCAGATCCTGGGCACATGGGTATATATTGTTTCTTTTCCCCCTACATTTTCCAGTAAGAATAAAAAGGTTTCCTTTCAGGTATAAAGAAGAAAAACAAGAAGAATTTGTACTATCTATCCTCCCTCTGCCCAGGAAATTCATTCTAGTCCCTTTAATCGTGAGTTTATAACCCTTTAATCTGCTTTTTCTACCCATTAGACAACCATGCTCTGGACACTTTGCAAAGATACTTTGAGAAGTAAAGGATATTCCATGCTCTCAAAGATCTCAGGATTTAACAACCCTTTAAATCTACACTCTTGCATTACAGATCCTACAAATAAACATTGCAGAAAATAAACTTTGCAGAAAATCACTTTGAAGCTCTCTATCATCTTGATTACCCTCTAATTTATCAATATCCTTCCTCAGATGTTTATTGAATGTATTTATTTTTCATGCTTTCTATGAGAAGAATGAATAGGAAACTATGAAGGAAATAGTTTTAGTCATATGTCCCCAACTTCTTGACTGAAAATTATAACTAGAAATTCCATGGTTTTTAACTTACAGTGTTTCTAACTTAAATACCAACAACTCTCCTCTGTTCCCCTATCCCTTCCCAAACACAGGCACACACAAACACAACACATACAGACCACTTCTCTGGGTGTCACTAGAAAATGTTAACAAAATAAAAAACTGGGCTTACCTCTGTGTCAGCATCAACAGCTTTAAGCTCAAACTCTGTGACTGTTTTCCTCACCCCTTCCTGTACTCGAATTCCTGTGTTTTGGACAATGGGTAATGAGTCATCCACAGGGTTGATGGTGATATGAAAGGTTTGACTCACCTAAAAAAAGGACAAAAGTATACGATTTTTTTTCCTTTTCTCAATATCCATCTCTCCCAAACCCAATACATGGATTCTAGAATGATCATTAGGACAAGGTATTTAGGAAGAAGGAACACAAGGGATCTTACAATGTATAAGCCCACAAAGAAATTTTAAAAGGAAGTCTTGGAGGTGACTCAGTCTGCCCATCCTTAGGGAGATATAGCTAATGGGTCCAAAGAGAGTAAAGAAAGTGGCCCCCTCTTATTATCATACCATCTTTCACTAAAACCTGACTTTGATTCTTATTGTATATACTCATAGTGGTATGAAGATGATTCTGGGTTCTTTTTTGAGGGGAGACTGAGTCTCCCTATTTTGTCCAGACTGGAAGTAAAGAGGCTATTCATAAGCCCTATTGATTAGCTACTGATTATTTTTTCCAACCTAGGCTGCTCTATCTTTTCTTAGACAACTTCTCAGGGGTCCACCATATTGATCCAGATTTATGACACATTCGATTGACTTTAGTTCACTTCAACTCAGAACTCTTAAACTCAAGCCAATTTCCACTTTCAGCCATCTGGCAGCAGGTACTACAGATTATACATTCATACCATTATACATTCATACCAACAATAACAGCTAACATTTGTTTAAAGCCTGCTATATGCCAGGCACTATGCTAAATGCTTTACCAATATTATCTCATTTGACCCTCACAATCCTGGGAGGTAGGTTCTATTATTATTCCCATTTTGCAGCTGATAAAACTGAGGCAGATAGAGGTTAAGTGATTTGACAAGGATCCCACAGGTAACAAATGTCTGAGGATGGATTTGAACTCAGATCTGCCAGGTTCCAGGTTCGGTCCTCTACCCAAATGTACCACCCAGCTGCCTGAAAGAATTTGCCACCATGCCTGACAATACTGGGTTCTTAAAGGCTATACTAATAGAGTACAAGTTCTGTTTTATTAATCTTGAAAATCAGCAATTTTAGTCCTTGAAATGGAACTTGAACCATGTCTGAATCTTTTGGCCTTAGTTCCTCATGAAATTGTCCTTGATAGGAATGCCCACCAGAATCCATTGAAATATTGAACAGAAAATGTTGCTAATCAGAAATCTCTTCTGCAAGGAGAGAAAGAACTACAGCACTTACTAGGTTGGTTCCATCAGAGATTGTAAAAGTAAAGGCATCACTGTGCTTTTCTACCTCACTTGTGTGAATGTATTGGACACTTCGAGCAATTAAGTCAGCTTGAGTGAAGGAGTTAATCTGGATGCCTAGAAAAAAGAGGAAAGAGAAACACTAAATGAGGAAGGGTGAAGCAAAAGCAGGAGAAAGAAAAAGAACTGATCAGAGAAATGGGGGCCCATTCCATCTCTGGAAATCAAGATAATAGAAAAGTGTCTTATTTATGTTTCATATCACGTGATGGCTTCCTATTTGGTCTATAGCCATATGGAGGAGGTGAGACAGAATCTCAGTTGGGAAAGGTATCAGAGTTCAAATCACATCTGAACAAGAAATAATAATAGTGGCATTTAGTTAGAACATTGTAAGGTTTACATTAAAATTCTTTCTACATGCTATCTCATTTGATTCTCCCAACCACTCTGTGTGAGTTAGGTATTATTATCATCATCCCCTTTTTTTCAGATGAGGAAACAAAGGTACAAAGAAATTAAGTGACTTGTATAGGGTCACAGTTAGTGTCTGAGGCAGAATTGGAACTCAAGTCTCCCAGACTTGAAGTTCCAGTATTCTATGTTCCCAAAAAGTGGTTGTACAACCTTTCCTTGAAAACCTCTAATAAGCCATTTCCTTTAGGAAAGCTCAAATTTCAAAAGAGTCTTTTCTTACATGAGGTTCACATCTGCTCCTCAGGTCTTTCTACCCATTGCTTCTAATTCTGTTCTAAATTGAAACCCATCTGATCTTTCTTTTAAGTGAGAGCCTTTCCAATACTTGAGCAGCCATCATACTCCCTTAGTACTCCTATAGTTTAAACACCCTCACTTCTTTTTGATTGTGCTCATATGAAGTGATCTCCTCTTTCTTGGCCTGGCTGCCATCCATTGGAATATGCCAGCTTGTCAGTGATTTCTCTCATATGTGACACAAAACTCAAGATGTGGTTTGACATGGGAAGATTACTGAGGGCCTATTATCTACTTCACATTCTCAATGTAACCCAAGCTTATATCAGCATTTCTCTTTTTGTTATGGTTGGTTGCTCTTGGGCTCCCAACAGAGGTAAGAGTTCACTCTGGGAATTCAGATGAATAGTTCCAGGTGTTATGTAAAGATGCATATTCAAAAGAGAAATGGGCATTGGGCTAATGACAGGCCATTAGACTGGCAACTAAGAGGCATCTACTACTTGGTCATATTTGACTCTGGATAAGTCACTTTTCATCTCTGGGCTTCAGAATTGTTTGTAAAATGAGGAACTTCTCCTAGATGATCATTAAGGTCTTTTCTAGCTGTAACATTTGAGGACTCCACAGTATTTGAAATCTCAATGCAGTTACCCTGATGTTATTACATCTTCTGAGAGACATATCACTTTGCCTTGCAGGGCTAGACAGAAATCTATAAGACAGACCACTTCGGTTCCAGCCTGTTAAGAGCTGATGCTGCAAACACAGAAAATATAAAATGCCTCATCAGAAAGCTAATGCTCCAGCAGAGTGAGGGGCTGCTCTATCTTTTTAAGAAATGGTAAATGACAAGAAGAGATGTGAATATATACCATGGAAGTTGGTAGGGTTTTTGTTTGTTTAAATGCTAAAAAGGAAGTGATGGGTTATTGTTTTATTGGTTTTTTTTTGAAATGCTAAAAAGCAGTGCTGCTGATGTCAGAATCAAATGATAAAGATTCCAATCAAAGGGCTTCCTTTTGCTTTCCATGTTAAGGGCTAAATTGTTTTTTTGTTTGTTTGTTTGTTTTATTTTTTTGTTGACGCCAACAAGAGCAAAAAATCCAATCCCAAGAAATGCTTCAGAAATACCAGAGTTAGGGACAGCTGGATAGCTCAGTGGATTGAGAGCCATACCTAGAGATGGGCGTTCCTAGGTTCAATCTTCTGCCTTAGAACAGAAGGTAAGGGTATAATAATAATAATAATAATAATAATAATAATAATAATAATAATAATAGAAATACCATAGCCCAAGTTTGGAAATGAATTTAATGGATTTAGGGGCCAACACCCACAGGCACAAACAGAAAATACATTTGTTCCATGAGGATTAAAAGAAGGCAATTTTGATTCAGTCTTGACTAACTCAGAAAAATGAGCATAAGATGAAAAAACTCACTGAAAATGAAAAGTGAAGGCAATTTCAAATGGTCTGCCTAATAATAGGGATCCTGCAATGTCATCATAACACATTTTATACCCTGTGCTTGTAATGGAATTCCTGATTCGGGGATTACTTTTAATCATGTAAATGTTATATACTAAGAAGCCACTTGAAAGTTCATTAACACTTTTTTGTTAAAAAGTGAAAGAGAAGCTGATTTTCTCAGTGCAGAGATGACTCCCACATCTGTATCTACAGTCCAGTTTCAGCCCCACATTACTGTATACTCAACATTTAAAACTGAATTAACATCTAATACACATGTCCCAAATACAAGTTATCTGTCCCCAGATCCAGACAGCTATTAAAAATTTCCCTTTCAAAAGAACCATAATCCTTCCAGTCTCCCAAGCCTGTGAGCTCAGCATTACCCTAGATTCTTCAGTCTCCCTTACCTCATCATCTCTAATCAATCACCAGACCTTATTCTACCTCCACAGTATCTTAGATCTGACCCTTCTCTCTACTTATAAGGAAACCATCCTAGTTCAGAGTTTCATCATTTCTTTCCTGAACTATTGCAGTAGCCTCACAATTCATCTCCCTCCCTATCTCCAATCTGACCTTCATAAAATTGCCAAGTGATGAGCATTAAATACCAGCCTGACTATGGCATTCCCTACTCAACAAACTCCAAGCACCCCCTGTTTCCTTGGGGACAAAATAGAAACTTCACTGTCTGATATTTGGAAACCCTCACAGTCCAGATCCAACCTGCCTTTCCAAATATATATTACTTCCTTTCCCATAGTCTCTGATTCAAACTGACCTTCTTTCTATTCCTCTCATATGACACTCTTAATCCTATCCTTTGAAGGAATTGAAAATGAGAAGACTTGGGGGAAGGGGCATTGAGAACTGTCAAAGTATATTTGTGGAGGAAGGACTAGATTTGGGTTAGAATGGGATAGCAGAGGAGGTAGCTAGGTGGCTTAGTGGATTAAGAGCTAGACTTAGAGATGAAAAGCTCTGGGTTCAAATCTGATCTTAGATACTTCCTAGCTGTGTGACCACTGGGCAAGTCACTGAACTCCTTTATGGCATTTCTGTACTGATTCTAAGGTTTAAA
The DNA here is from genome assembly GCF_027887165.1 of Monodelphis domestica. Lineage (NCBI taxonomy): Eukaryota > Metazoa > Chordata > Mammalia > Didelphimorphia > Didelphidae > Monodelphis > Monodelphis domestica. Next base: position 274,256,512 of record NC_077232.1, read on the forward strand.
AAATAAATAAACAAAAGGAATGGGATGATAGAGAGGTCTGGGGCTCTCTCTTCCTCCTTGGAGGTCTTCTTCACACAGAAGCTAAACAATCCCTTGTTGCTTTTGGTGTAGTAGGGATTACTTGAACAGGGGATGGCATTGGAAGGCCCCACTGGTTCCTTCCAACTCTCAAATTCTACAAGTCTGTGATCTCCCATCTTTGTGCCTTTTCATTGTCTGTCTGTCATGCCTACAATCCATCTCCTTCTCATTTCCATCTCCTTGCATTCCTCATTTTAAAAAGTTCAATGTAAGTACTACTTTATCCTGAAACTTACTCTGATTCCCAAAGTCCCTCCTTCCCCAAATTAACTTGTGTATATTTATTTATAAATATTATTTCCTTCAACAGGATGAATGTAAGATCCTTAAGGACTTAAAACTTATTGTTTTTACTCTCTTGTCTCTAGCACTATTCATGGCACAGAAGAGGTGCTTAATAAATTTAATTAGCTAGAGGTTGGCTAAAATCTCACCTTCAAGAAATAGCTTTTTCTGTGAACCTTCCATTAGAGATGATCTTCCCCACCTCCATTAATTTTTTTTATATCTTTTTAACAAATTTGTTTGGATATAGTCTTCCCCCATTAGAATGTGAGCTACTTGAGGCAGGGTTTGCCTTTTGCCTTTTGTTATGCCTCTAAGCATTTACTTAGCACACTACCCAGCATATAGCAGATGTGGTAGCTGACACTTAAACAAATGCTTGTTGAATGAATGGTTCTAGATTATTTTAAATTCAGCCAGGATGATCTCACAAGGCACATAGTCATGAACTATATCATTCACAGGAGTGAATAACTATAAACAGTTATCACAGAACTTAAGAGTAAGAAAGGGACTTTGTTGTTTTTTTTAACATTGTTTTATTTGGTTATTTTCAAACAAATTCCTTGGAAACAAAGATCCTTTTCTTGTCCTCCGTCCCTCCCCCCCCCCCCCCTAGACAACACACGATTCCACTGGGTATCACATGTGTCCTTGCTTCAATCCCATTTCCATATTGTTGGTATTTGTATTAGGGTGTTCATTTAGAGTCTCTCCTCATTCCTGTCTCTTCCACTCCTGTAGTCAAGCAGTTGCTTCTCCTCGGTGTTTTTACTCCCACCGTTTGTCCTTTAATTGTTGATAGTGTTGTTGTTGTTGTTGTTTTTTTCTCCTGGATCCTTGCAGAATGTTCAGGGACACTGCATTGCCACTAATGGAGAAGTCCATTACATTCTCTTCTACCACAGTGTGTCAGTTTCTGTGTACAATGTTTTCCTGGTTCTACTCCTTTTGCTTTGCATCACTTCCTGGAGGTTCTTCCAGTCGCCATGGAATTTCTCCACTTTATTATTCCTTTTAGCACAATAGTATTTCATCACCAGCATATACCACAATTTGTTCAGCAAATCCCCAACTGAAAGGTATCCCCTCATTTTCCAATTTTTGGCCACCACAAAGAGCACAGCTATGAATATTCTTGTACAAGTCTTTTTCCTTATTATCTCTTTGGGGTACAAGCCCAGCAGTGCTATGGCTGGATCAAAGGGCAGACAGTCTTTTATCTCCCTTTGGGCATAGTTCCAAATTACCCTCCAGAATGGCTGGATCAATTCACAACTCCACCAGCAATGAATTAATGTCCCGACTTTGCCACATCCCCTCCAGCATTCATTACTTTCCTTTGCTGTCATGTTGCCCAATCTGCTAGGTGTGAGGTGATACCTCAGAGTTGTTTTGATTTGCATTTCTCTGATTATAAGAGATTTAAAGCACTTTTTAATGTGTTTATTAATAGCATTGATTTCTTTGGCTGAGAACTGCCTGTTCATGTCCCTTGCCCATTAATCAATTGGAGAATGGCTTGATTTTTTGTACAATTGATTTAGCTCTTTATAAATTTGAGTAATTAGACCTTTGTCAGAGTTTTTTGTTATAAAGATTTTTTTCCAATTTGTTGCTTCCCTTCTAATTTTGGTTGCATTGGTTTTGTTTGTACAAAAACTTTTTAATATGATGTAATCAAAATTGTTTATTTTACCTTTTGTGATTCTTTCTATGTCTTGCTTGGTTTTAAAGTCTTTCCCTTCCCACAGGTCTGACATGTATATTATTCTGTGATTACCTAATTTACTTAGAGTTTCCTTCTTTATGTTCAAGTCATTCACCCATTCTGAGTTTATCTTGGTGTATGGTGTGAGATGTTGATCCAAACTTAATCTCTCCCACACTGTCTTCCAGTTTTCCCAGCAGTTTTTGTCAAATAGTGGGTTTTTGTCCCAGAAGCTGGGGTCTTTGGGTTTGTCAGACTGTCTTGCTGAGGTCACTTACCCCAAGACTATTCCACTGATCCTCCTTTCTGTCTCTTAGCCAGTACCAAATTGTTTTGATGACCACTGCTTTGTAATATAGTTTGAGATCTGGGACTGCAAGACCACCTTCCTTGGTATTTTTTTTTTCATTATTTCCCTGGATATCCTTGACCCTTTGTTCTTCCAAATGAAGTTTGTTATGGTTTTTTTCTAAGTCAGTAAAAAAAAATTTTGGAAGTTCAATGGGTATAGCACTAAATAGGCAAATAAGCTTGGGTATAATGGTCATTTTTATTATATTGGCTCATCCTAACCATGAACAATTAATATTTTTCTAATTGCTCAAGTCTAGTTTTATTTGTGTGGAGAGTGTTTTGTAGTTGTGTTCATATAGTTCCTGTGTTTGTCTCGGGAGATAGATTCCTAAGTATTTAATTTTGTCTGAGGTGATTTTGAATGGGATTTCTCTTTCTAATTCTTGCTGCTGAGCTGTGTTGGAAATATATAGAAATGCTGATGACTTATGTGGGTTTATTTTGTAACCTGCAACTTTGCTAAAGTTGTTGATTATTTCAACTAGCTTTTTGGTTGATTCTCTAGGATTCCTTAAGTAGACCATCATATCATCCGCAAAGAGCGATAGCTTGTTCTCCTCCTTACCTATTTTGATACCTTCAATTTCTTTTTCTTCTCTAATTGCTACTGCTAGTGTTTCTAATACAATGTTAAATAATAGAGGTGATAATGGGCATCCTTGTTTCACTCCTGATCTTACTGGGAATGCATCTAGTTTATCCCCATTGCAGATGATGTAAGTTGATGGCTTTAGATAAATACTGTTTATTATTTTTAGGAATGGCCCCTCTATTCCTATGCTTTCTAGTGTTTTTAATAGGAATGGGTGTTGTATTTTATCAAAGGCTTTTTCTGCATCTATTGAGATGATTATGTGATTTTTGTCTGTTTGTTTGTTGATATGGTCAATTATGTGGATGGTTTTCCTAATACTGAACCAGCCCTGCATCCATGGCATAAATCCTACTTGATCATAGTAAATGATCCTCCTGATCACTTGTTGGAGTCTTTTTTGCTAGTATCCTATTTAAGATTTTTGCATCTATATTCATTAGGGAAATTGGTCTATAGTTTTCTTTCTCCATTTTTGACATGCCTGGCTTTGGAATCAGTACCATGTTTGTGTCATAAAAGCAATTTGGTAGAAATCCCTCTTTGCTTATTATGTCAAATAGTTTGTATAGTATTGGGATTAGCTGTTCTGTGAAAGTTTGATAGAATTCACTTGTGAATCCATCAGGCCCTGGGGATTTTTTCTTAGGGATTTCTTTGATGGCCTGTTGGATTTCTTTTTCTGATATGGGATTATTTAAGAATTCTATTTCTTCTTCTGTTAGTCTAGGCAATTTATATTTTTGTAAATATTCATCCATATCACCTAGGTTGGTATATTTATTGACATATAGTTGGGCAAAGTAGTTTTTAATGATTGCCTTAATTTCCTCTTCATTGGACGTGAGTTCCCCCTTTTCATCTTTCATGCTGTTAATTTGCCTTTCTTCGGTCCTTTTTAAAATGAGATTGACCAGTACTTTGTCTATTTTGTCTGTTTTTTCAAAGTACCAGCTTCTAGTCTTGTTTAATAGCTCAATAGTTCTATCACTTTTGATTTTATTAATTTCTTCCTTAATTTTTAAGATCTCTAGTTTGGTTTTCTTCTGGGGGTTTCTAATTTATTCGCTTTTGAGTTTTTTATTTGCATTTCCAATTGATTGATCTCTGCTCTCCCTAGTTTGTTGATATATGCACTCAGGGATATGAATTTACCTCTGATCACCTCTTTGGCTGCATCCCAAAAGGTTTGAAAGGATGTCTCTCCATTGTCATTTTCCTTGATGAAATTGTTAATTGTTTCTATGATTTCTTCTCTAACTAAATGATTTTGGAGTATCATATTGTTTAATTTCCAATTCGTTTTTGATTTGGTTTTCCATGTACCATTACTGCCTTGTGATCTGAAAAGGCTGCATTTATTATTTCTGCTTTTCTGCATTTGTGTGCCATATTTCTGTGACCTAATGTATGGTCAATCTTTGTGAATGTGCCATGTGGTGCTGAGAAGGTGTATTCCTTTTTGTCCCTATATATTTTTCTCCATATTTCTATTAACTCTGATTTTTCTAAGATTTTATTCATATCTTTCACCTCTTTCTTATTGATTTTTTGTTTTGATTTATCTAAATTTGATAGTGGTTGGTTCAAGTCTCCCACTAATATGGTTTTACTGTCTATTTCTTCCTTCAATTCTTCTAGTTTTTCCATTAGAAATTTGGGTGCTATACCATTTGTGATAATACCTCATTGCCTATTCTCCCTTTTAACAGAATATATTTACCTTCCCTATCCCTGTTGATCTGGTCTATTTTTGCTTTGCCTTTGTCAGATATCATGATCGCAACTCCTGCCTTTGTATCAGTTGAGGCCCAGAAGGTCTTACTCCATCCTTTAATTCTAACCTTGTGAGTATCAACCCACCTCATATGTGTTTCTTGAAGACAACATATTGGTAGGGTTTTGGATTCTAATCCATTCTGCTATTCGTCTGCGTTTTATGGGTGAGTTCATCCCATTCACGTTCAAAGTTATGATTGTCACTTGTGGATTCCCTGGCATTTTGATATCCTCCCCTAATTCTTACCTTTCTTCTTTAGCTATAACCTCTTAAGCCAGTGGTTTACTTTAGATCAGTCCCCCTAGTCCCCTCTCTTGATATACTTCCCTTTCTAGCCCCTCCTTTTTCTCCCTTCCCCTCCCCCCCTCCTTCCCTTCCTTTTTATACTCCCCCTCCCCTCCTTAATTTCCCCTTCTCTCTTTACCCTGTTGAATAAGATAAAGTTCAAGATCCCAATGGATCTAGATGTTCTAAGCTCTCAGAGTTGATTTCACTGAGAGTAAGGTTTAAGTAATACCAGTTAACACATTCTTCCTCTCCTCCCTATAGGAAATTCCTTCCCCTTACCTTCCCATGTGTATCTTTGTGTGAGAAAGATTATTCTATTTATTTTTTTTCGATTTCTTGAAGTATATTTAGTACCATCAACGATTCACCCCATCCCCTTTTTCTTTCTTTCACCCCCCTTTTCTCCATATTGTCTTAATGTTCCAATCTTTCCCTATGCGTGATTCTTCTAACTACTCTAATGATGCATACATTTTTGAGAGTTACACATTACATTTTCCCCACATAATAATATAAATAATTTGATATAAATGTTGTCCTTATAGAAGAGATTTTGAATAAAAGAAAAAGATAACATTTTTCTCCTTTTCTCTTTCCTTCATATTTACCTTTTCAAGTTTTCCTTGTTTTTTGTGTTTGGATGTCGAACTTTCCACAGGGCTCTGATCTTTTCTTTACAAAGACTTGGAAATCTTCTATTTTGTTGAATGCCCATACTTTCCCCTGGAAGTATATAGTCAGTTTTGATGGATAGCTGATTCTTGGTTGAAGACCCAGCTCTCTTGCTTTTCTGAAAATCAAGGTCATTCAGAGTGGAAATTGCAAGGTCTTGTGTGACCCTGATTGGCATTCCTTTATATATAAATTGTCTTTTTCTGGCTTCTTGTAAGATTTTTTCTTTTGCTTGAAAGCTTTGTAATTTGGCAATTACATCTGGGAGTTGTCTTTTGGGGATTTAGTGTAGAGGGTGTTCTGTTAACTCTTTCAATGCCTGTATTTCCCCCTTGTTCTAGAATCTGTGGGTAGTTTTCTTTGATGATATCTTGTATTATGATGTCGAGGTTACTATTTATTTCTGGCTTTTCTGGTAGGCCAATGATTCTCAGATTGTCTCTCCTTCCCCTTTTTCCAGGCCTATCACCTTGTCAGTGAGATATTTTATGTTCTCTTCTAATTTCTTGGTCTTTTGGCTTTGCTTTATTAATTCTTGCTCTTTTGCAAGATCATTGTCTTCCAGTTGCCTGATTCTGACCTTTAAAGCCTGATTTTCCTTTTCAGTTTGTTCTCTCCTGCTATTTGAGGCCTCAAGCTATTTCTGTAGTTGTGTTATTTTGTGCTTGTGATTGTTGAGTTCTTTTTGCATTAATTCCCATTTTTCCTGCCAGAAGACTTCCATCTTTTTGATAACGTCCAATTTAAATTCTTCAAGAGCTTGTGGGCAATCTCCACTTTGGAAGGTTTTGGAGCATTTGTTTGCGCTTCCTCTTCTGCTATTTCCTCTGTTTTTTCATGTTTTCTCTCCATAAAATGTATCCAAACTCACCCCCTTCTTTCTTTTCTTGGTGTTGGGGTGTTGGGGTTCTTTGGTACAGTTTGCCATCTCTGTGTTTTGTTTGTTTGTTTTGTCCTTCCTCCCCTTTCCAGTCAGAAATCTGAATGAGTAGTACTTGCCCTCAGTATAAGGGTCTAATGAACAAGGCTTTAGTCTCAGGCTAATTCTAGGTTCTCTGCAGCTGTGCTGTCTTCCTGGGGAGGCCCAGGGACTGCCCTCCCCTGACTGCTGGTGTTTTGGGAGTTAGTTCTCTCAGGTGAAAGTCTTTGGTGGTCTTAGCTAACTCCTAAGACCTGTAGGTGCCCCTTGCTCACGTCAGGGGATCCCTTCGTGCACTCAGTGATTACAGCGCGCTAGTTCTGGGAGCCTGCAATCTGTGCTCCCCTAGCCTGCCTGCCAGGGTTTCAGGTGTTAGTACTCTCTGGAGGAGGACCTTATTTTATTCAGGTCCCCAGCCCTGGGGCTGCCAATTGTTGAGTCCTGGGGTGTTCCTCCCTCACTTGTTGATTCTGGCTGGTGCTGACTTTAGCTCTGGCTCTGGCTGTTTGATGGGGGAGGGGCGGGTGGGTCAGCTTTTCATTCCCTTATATTGTGGAGATGCCGAAATCCCACCTACCTTCAGATCTTTGCTTTGTCGTGGGGTCCCTCTGATCTTATGAGAATGGTTGTTTTTTATTTTGGGAGGGTCTTTTGTGTCTGTGTCGATCGGTCTGAGGAGAGGGAGTGAGCCACGTCTACTCTGCAGCCATGCTTACCCCAAGAAAGGGACTTTGAAGGCCTCATATTCATAGACATTAATTGAGAAACAGATGAAGAGACCAATGGATGAGCTTGGGAATAAAAGGTGGTGGTAGTTCCTACCTCAAATACTTTGTCAGACCCTCATATGGGGCTGGACCTTGTGTCTTGTCTCTATCTCTCTACTTTGTATTTTGGGTGAAATTTCTGAAATTTTTTTTTTTCATTTCTGATTTAATGCCAGTTCTAAAACATTTGGTGGGAAAGTCAAGCACATGGGCCTTTGGCTCTTGGAGTCAACAATTCCCCCAAGATGATATATTGTCTTCTTAACCAAAAAGGGACCAAGTTGGCATGTGAGTGGAGAAACATTTGAAATAGGTATGCAGTTGAAGTGAAACAATAATGTGGTTCTATTTAAGGCCATAAATTCTGTGGCTCTCCTTGGGATACTGTTGGATTCTGGGGGTACAGCCAATAGAATGGGAGATGATCTAGGCCAAACTGCTTATTGTACAGATGCAGACCTGACCAAGGCCATTCAACAGCATTAATGACAGGGTTTTCCCTTCTATGCTACCTCTAAGAGTAAAGCTCTTCAGGCACAACTATTCCTGCTCTCTCTGGGCCTTTCTCTGAGACCCGAGGAATAAACAAGTAAACAAAACAAAAAGATCACATTACAATTCCACAACAATTCAGAAAAAAAATGACCCAATACAATTCTATTAATCCCTCCCTGTTCTTCTTTGTGATGTAAAAACTAAAGGTATCAATAAAAAATATCTGTGTAGTAAACATATGAAATATATAAAAGTATAATTAACTATAAAATTATATAATTATAATATATAAATATATAACAAAGATAATATAAAGATAGAATTAAATCTATAAATCTAACATATAAGATATCTGAATAAATAAAATATAAACATTATATAACATATTTTATAAAATACAAATAAAATATAAATTTTATGTTAAAATGTATTATATTTACTTAAAAGTATTCATGTATTTCATTTTTCCAATTAGATGTAATAGTGATTTTTATTTCTTTTGAGTTCCAAGTTCTCTTCCTTCCCTTCTTCTCTCCCCCCTCCCTGAGAAAGCAAGCAAAAAAAATGTATTTTAAAAACAGAACCTGGTGATGCTGCATGTTCCAAATATCCTAGCTGGGGCTGCTTCGTGATCCTGTAGGTTAAGTCTCCAGGCTCACTGTCCTGGTCAGTGGCTGACAGCTGCAGAGTCGTGATTTTCTTCACTGAGTTTTCATCCACGATCAGTCCTTTGTTAACTATGATGGTGGGAGGGAATCTGTCTTCTGAAAAAATCAGGAACAAAGTGACCAGAATCAAAAAGCCATTTTGAACTTTTCTCAATTTTTGGTCCATGACATATCAAATACTTATGCCAGAGTGATTATTATATGTATTTTGTTAGCCAGGGATGCAACACTCTAAATGATAGGGCTTTCTTGAGAATTTTTTTTTTATCTTGGTTGGTGATTTCTGTGGAGAGGAAATTCCCTTTAGTAAAGGAGATTGGCAACTCCTCTAAAATTTATATTCTCAGAAGGAGATTAAATGATTTGCCCAAGGTGACATGGGAAGAATACGCCAGGTCTTCTTTCTATCCAAGATGCCCATTATCTTTCATGTTAACAGTTTAAATTTTACAAAATGTTTTAATCTTAGTTCTGGAAGGCAGACAACTAGGGCAGCTAGGTAGTTCAGAGAATTGAGCCCTAGATCTGCAGTCAGGAAGACCTGAGTTTCAATCTAGCCTCAGATACTTCAGTAGCTGTGTGACTTTTGTCTGCCTGATTTTCTTCATCTGTAAAATGGGGTTAATAAAAGACTCTCTGGCTCTCTGTGAGAATAAACGTCAAATAACACTTGAAGAAGTGTTTTTCAAACCTTAAAACTTTAGATAGATGCTATCATTAAGATAGGTAGTGTGACTATTTGGTCCCCATTTTACAAAAGGAACAGATTTTGCTAGGGTTACAGAACTAGCTATGGTTCTGACCAGTAAGACATGACAATCTTACTCCTTTTTTTGAGGTAGTATGAGGGGAGATTAGGTCTTCCTGTCATATATCTAGGCTTTAAGTGTAGTGCCCACTCACAAGCCTGTACTCACTATTGAAAGGCATGGGAGCTTGTCCCTCCTTGGGCAGTCTTCCACTCCTGGGGCTCACCCACTGCTACTGAACTTAGTGTGAACGCTGATCAACTTCAGTGCGACTAGCTCAGAATTCTCCAGCCCAAGTGCCCCACCAGTTTCCACCTCTCCAGAACACCCCAGAGACTACAAACAGGCCCCACCAAGCCTAGATACAAGCAAATCTACTGAAGATCAGGGATGTGATTCCCTCAGATGAAGAAAAATGATTCTGGCCTCAGAGTGTACATTTCCCATCATAAACTGAGGGCTGTCAAAAGCCCCCAGTTAGTAAAACCTAGGCAGTTTCATTAAATGATCTGCCTTTCAGAAGCCCAATCCTTTCTTCCTACCTAGGACATTGATGGAGAATGACTGGTCAGTCAGTTTGTTGCCTTCAGCATCAACCACATCAAATTTAAAAGTAAAACTGCCACCAGATTCTCCCTTCTCATGTCTGTATTCTACCCATCCTGCAAAGAAAAGGAAAAATGTCAGGAGAGTGAACATTTGCTGGTAGCCTTTCCCTAATTTACAAAATATGTAATTTATAATTCCCTAATTTAAAAAAATCTGATGGGAATAATAGTTTCGAATTTTAACAAGGATTTTCAACTGAGTGTGCCTCATTTCTGAGATGAAAAGCTTTTGAAGGAGAGGAATCAAATTCTCAATTCCTAAAATACCTTGATTCTTTTCTTTTCTTTCCCAATCAAATTAGAAGAAAGAGGCTTGTAGTCCCCAGAATTCAAAGATCTTGAAACTAACCTATAGAATTATTTCCCCCAAAAGGATATGGGCTCATTGAGGGCAAGAACTGATTTATTTTTTCTGTATAGACCTAGTACCTAGCACAGTGCCTGGAACTTAACAATTATGGACTGAATCACTGATATGCTTGGCTTTTCAGCTCCAACTAATAAATTACTGAGTCATCTGCAAATAGCACCTATTTTCAAAATTCAAAGTGGCTCTTCCCCTTCCCCTTGTCCTGCCATGACCAGTGTTCCTGGTCATAGCTATACTAAACTCCAGAGGAAAAAAAATTGCTTTCAGGAGTCAATGTGCTCAGAATTCCTTTGCTACTGCTACCAGAAGACATAGATTCCCATGTATGGAGAACAGATGGGATGAGCTAATTTAGGAGAAGTAGGTAATGAGAAGTCAGAAGAGAGAATCAGAATTTATTAGACTAATTTCACCTCTAACCTGCTTTTCTATTGCTTTGAAAATGTGTCAACTACTCTAGGTCCTCTAGCTTAACTGATTGTTACTGAGAAAAAATTAATAAAGAATTATTAGAACTGCAATTAGAACTTGTCTGCTTACCTGCTAAATACATTTGCTTTTTTTAACTAGTTAGGTCTTCTTTTGATAATAATAACTCAAAAAAAAAAAAAACTAAAACCAACCTACCTTCTGTCGTAGTATCAAATCTAAGATAGAAGGGTGCAAGGGTTAGGCAAGCAGGGTTAAGTGACTTGCCCAGAGTCACACAGCAGAAACTCCTTCTAACTCCAGACCTGGCTCACTATTCACTGTACTTACAACCTAGCTGGCTCTAAAACAAATCTGAAAAACCAAACCAAACCTTGCAGCCTTTTTTGGGGGGAGGGGGGTGGCTCTGTCCCTTAGAACACTTTAATCCTCTATGGTCAAATTTCTATCAAAATGTGAACATCTTCAAACAAGCATCCTAAGGTTTGTCTCTTTTCCACCTTTCTGACTCACAGCTAAGTCTGATCCAGTTTTACCTATATGGATGAAGCCCTTCTTGTGTGCAGAGCCCTGGTGCAGAGTCCCATCTCACTGAGAATACTCCCAGAAGAGAGATCCTGCCCCACCTCCCTGGGATGCCATCACTACTAAACTGAGGTAGCCATCAACCAAAGCCTTGCTGCTCAAACTCTATGTTTTCCCCTCAACTCAAGTTAAAAAAAAAATCTGGAAGGCACTGCTCAGTAACAGGGTAGCATTTAACATTTACACTTTCACATTGCATCAGCATTTCCTAACAGAAGGATGAACCAGGTAATTTCCCCTAGGCAGAGCTGATTTATGTCCTTCCATTTTGCTTAGTTCGTTAACTCGTGCTCTTTGGGGAGCAGGAAAGATATAAATTGCCCACCTAAGGAAGACATCATTTTCACCTTAATCTATCCCCACATCCCACTTACCTCGGTATGTGTGTCTCTCTGTCTCTTTGTGACTGTGTGTCTCTGTTTCTCTGCCTCTCCACCTCTGTCTGTCTCTCCCTCACACACACAAAATCACACTTTTTAACCTTATTTCCCTCTATGATAAACCAGAATTCTATCAGAAATGTTGCAAAGCATCAGTAAATTTGAGGCAGAAAGAAGTCAATTTAAAAAAAAAGATAGAGAGCCAGGCTGGAGACAGGAGGTCCTGGGTTCAAATTTGGCCTCAGACACATCCTAGCTATGTGATCCTGGACAAGTCCAGCCCTTACCACTCTTCTGCCTTGAAACCAATATATGTATTGATTTAAAAAAATGTTTAGAATATTTTTCCATGGTTACAAGATTCATGATTTTTCCCACTTCCTGAGCTGACAAGCAATTTTACTGGATTATACATGTATCATTGTTCAAAACTTATTTCCATATTATTCATATTTGGAATAGAGTGATCTTTTAATGCCAAAATCCCAACCATTTCCCTTTTGAACCAAGTAATGAATCATGTTTTTCTTCTGCATTTCTACTCCCACAGTTCTTTCTCTGGATGTGGACTTGGTATTGATTCTAAGATAGAAGAAAAAAGTTTTTTTTTAAAAAAAAGGAAAAGCAAACAAGATTAAGATGTAATTTTCCACTTAAACAAGATTTCCCTTTAACAAAAAAAAAAGAAATGAAGATATACCCTAGGTCAGAAACAAAACAGAATTGGTGACATCATGGAAGTACTGCTCATCACCACTATTTAAGTTGTATTCACAGGTTCATGTAATTGTGAGTGAACTACAAGGGAAATTAACATTCCTCAGAAAGTGGGTTCTGTGGGGTGGGAGTAGGGGATTGAGCTGAGTTGGCTCACCTTGGCTGATGTCATCTTGAGTGAAACTCTTGACTGGTCCCTTAATAGAGATTTGCTCCAGATTGTCATTCCTTGCCAGCTGTAAGCGCCCCATGCTGGGATCTTTCTTCATGACATACATAACCTTCAGGTCATCCAAATTGGTGCCTGTCACTTTTAAGTGCTGGTCTGTGATCCGAGCTACAGAACCTGGAGAAGATGGAAATGTCTAAGATGCTTTCAATCATTTAGGTTTAGAGTTCACAAATGATTTAGTCAATTTTTCTTATTTTTTAATGAGGAAACTGAGTAGCCAAGGTCACAGTACTAACTAGTGACATACTGAAGACAAGAAAGAATCCAAGGGTCTTGGTCACTAGGCCAGTCACCTACACATAGTCTACCTTTCTAAACTAGTGGTTCACCATTTCAGTTACTTATACAATTAATTTGGGGTACCAGGGAAGACTTTAGTACTTACAGCTCATCAAACTATATGTGCCAAGGAAGGTCACTGTTGATCACGAGTGCCCAAGGACTAAATTTTAATTTCTCTAGGACTAAACAGGTCAATACCTTCCTAATTGCTAATTATCCCCATAGGATATATTTCTTGCTCTGATAATAATAAAAATGTAGATGATAATAATACCAGATGACATTTACATGGTGCCATCAGTCTCACAAGTGGAGGCCATGATGTGGGAATAAAAATTAATATCCCCATTTTACAGTTGAGGAAGCTGGGGCTCAGAGGGGTTGACTTACTCAGAGAATAGAGTTTCATGAACAGAATTCTTTCAAATCCCGGAATTCACAAATTTTAAACACATTGTCTTATATATCCACAGGTCACTAGTATCTACCCGACCGACTACTCACACCCAAATGAGGCAGAAATAAGGAATGAAGGTCACCACTACTATAATTCTTCCTTGAAGCTGTTTGGCCCTCCTTCCCCTCAATACCTGCTGATAGCTGCAGGCCTCGGTTCACAGCTAGTTGGGGAGGCTCACTCTTGGGGAGCTCTATGGACAGCTCCACCCTCCCTGTCTCAGTATAGAGACCATCTGTGAGGGAAAAACGGAACTCATCTACAGTCACACCAGGACCACCAAGGGTGTATACAATCAAGCCATCTAAGATATCCTGGTAAGTGAAGGAGGAGCCCTGGGACAAGATCCGGCCATTCTGCAGCGGCTCGGAAGAAAGCTGTCTTCTATGGAGATAACCTGAGGAAGAAAAAAAAAATTAAGGCAGCCATAGGAAGCAGGGGGCAACTACATTTTGCAATGGATGGAGCACTGGGCTTGGAGTCAGGAAGACTCATCTTCATGAGTTCAAATCCAGCCTCAGACACTAGCTGTATCACTTAACCCCAATTACCTAGCCCTTACTGCTCTTCTTCCTGTGACTCAATACTTGGTATTGACTCTAAGTCAGAAGGTAACATGTTTTTTTTTTTAAAGGATAGTTTTATTATAAGGATATGGGATTTTTGTTGTTCTCACTAGCATATATTTTAATAACAATTTATTAAATTAAGCTGTAAGTAAAGTTAATTTGGCAGTGTAAGAACAAACATCAAATGATAGCAACAATACTGGTTTTATCTTTAAGATCAAAAGCTTTCTATTTTTCTTATCATTATCCCACTTTCTGAGATCAAGAAATGAATCATTATTTCTCAAGCATCCACAAAGGGGCTAGGTACCATACTAGACTCTGAGGGTTCAAAGTCCCAAATGAGATAATCACAGCCTCAAGGAGCTTATATTCTTAGAGCAGATGGAGAGAAGGCAACATGTCCACGGATAAGAAAATCCAAACATACAGGATGTCCCAAGAGTCTCAGGGCAGCTTGAAGTGCTGAAATTCTTGGGATATTCTGTATATTCAAAAGATACACCGTGATTATGAAGACTATAACAATTGAGATCAGAGTAAATGTGCTGAACGATGTGATACTTGAGTTGAGAGTGAGAGGTTCCAAGAGGTGAGGAGGGAGAGCCTTCTAGGGAGACAGGACCATCTATTCCAAGACATGGAGAGAAGAGGTACTAAGTTCACCAAAAGAAACACTGATTAAATCAGGCCATGAGGAGCAAATGTAGCAACAGTCAAAAGGCAGTCTGTAGCCATAATAGGAAACGCTTTGAAAGTCCAAAGCAGCGGTTCTCAACCTCTCAATTTGTAGCAATGAGAATACATAATGCATATCAGGTATTTACATTCCAAATCATAACTGTAGCAAAATTAAAGTTTTGAAGTAGCCACCAAAATAATTTTTTGGTTTGGGGTCACTTCACGGCATTAGAAAGGTTGAGAACCACTGGTCCAAAGGAAAGCTCTCAATTTAAACTAAAGGCAGTAGGGAGCCACAGAGGCTACTGTTTGAGCAAGGAATAACATGCTCAGACTTGAGCTGGAAGAATATCATTTTAGCATCTGTGTGAAAGCTAGATTGGAGAATGAAGAGGCTGAATATAGTTAGAGAGACTAATGGCAGCTAGGGATCACAAAGGCCTGGAGTCAGGAAGACCTGAGTTCAAATGTGACCTTAGACACTTACTAGCTCTAGGGTCCTGTACTTCACCTCTGTCTGCCTTAATTTCCTCATATGTCAACTGAGGGTTGTTGTGAGTTGCAAATGAGATAATAATTTTAAAGCTCTTGGTCCAGTACCTGGCCCATAGTAAGTACTATATAAATAACAGCTGTTATTATTATTATTATTATCATTGAAGATGCTATCACAATCCCTCAAATATGAAGGGGGATGGTTGTGGCCTTAATAAAGGTAAGAGAAAAAAATGAGATTCTCAGAAGATGGAATGGAAAAGATCTGGCAAATGAATGGATACATTAGAAGAGGGAGAGGGAAGAGTTGAGGATGGCTCCTAGGCTGGGAACCTGGGTGACTAGATAGCATTGGAAATTATATCCATGCCACATTACACTTTCTCCGTGCAAAAAGGATTAAAGTAATATTGGTCCACTCACTGACTTAACTTTGTTCATTACAAAGAGTGTTGACACAACACTGTTCTGTACACTAAATCTCACATGACAGAAAACAATCTGAGTCAAGTCATCTCAATTTTGAGTAGAGGAAATAGTCAGAGAAGCCTCTTGACTGTGGTCAGGCAGGGAAACAGGCATACATATGACATCTCATAGAGTTGTTTCGACTATCTTCCCTTAATAAAATCTTTTCTTTTGCCAGATTTGTGATTCCAAGAATATAAAGCACTCTTGATTTTAACAACTTCCTCTACCAAGGCAGATGGGTACCCATTCTGGAGCTTAATGGGAGAGAATGGCCTGGAGGCATCTGAGAGGGCACCCTTTGTTCAGAGTCACACAGCCAGTGTGTGTCTCTCAGAAGCAGACCTTCCCAGGTGTTGAAGGTAATTCTCTATTCACTGGTCACTCAGCCTTTCATAAAATATTAGCTGCCTTTAAATTTGATTTCCTTGATATGAAATTATTGTGCCTATTTGGGAAATGCAAAGCCAGATCTTTAGAATGAACATTAATGGCAAATTTTGTTGTTCAGATATTTTAACTGTGTCTGACTCTGAAAGTCCATTTTGGGGTTTTCTTGGCTTTTTTGGAGTGGTTTGCCATTTTCTTCTCCAATTCATTTTACAGATGAGGAAACTGAGGCAAATAGGGTTAAGTGATTTGCCTAGGGTGACACAGCTAGTAAGTATCTGAGACTAGATTTGAACTCATGAAGAGGAGTCTTTCTGATCCCAAGCAAGGTCAGTGCTCTACTAATGGCAAATTAAGAACTCCTATTAAAAAGAAAATATACTAAAGGATGTACATGTCTCACCATGGTCAGGCTTTTTTGTTAGTACAAAAACCAGTTCATTATCTGGAGTGTCCAGGTCCTGCAGACTCAAAGATGTATTTCTGATGACCACTCCTGTGCGCTCCTGCACCCTGATGGGCTGGATGTTCATCTTGGGAGACTCATCATTTCTCTTCTAATTAAAGTAGAAAACAACATGCCGTACACATATAAACTCAAAACTAGAGGAAAAACACAGTGCTCAAAGTATCTCTCTAAGCCATTTGTACCAGTGAAATTTTTTTAACCTAATTATGATGTTCAAATCAACATAGCTTGAAAAAGAGAGAGCTAACACACACAGTTATAACAGACGCTTAAGATCAGAAGGCTTAGAGTTAAAAGGGACTTTAGATGCCACTTAGTTCAAAAGATTAAGTAGGCTGCCCAAGGTAGGTCACAAAGGGTTTAAATAGATGGGAGTATTCAAACCCAAGTCCTTTGACCCCGAAGCTCTTTTAGCTGGATCATACGGACTAATGCTCTACCAAAGTTTGTCTTCAGATGTCTTCCATAGGAAACAGGTTTTATTTGTACAATTACATGCAAAAACTATTAAATGCTAACTGTTATGGATTTGTGTTTCGGAGGAGGTAGTTTTCTTTCTCTTGTGTATAACAAGTCTACTCAAAAGAGCAGAATGATGTAACTGAGAAATACTAGCTCTGAGTCAAAGGACCTGGTTTTGAAACCTCTCTATTATTTAAAAGATGGTCAAACACATACCTCTTCCAATGACATCTTCTTTGACTTAAATTTTAAAAATACATTAATTGAAGGGGAAGTTAGGTAGTTCATTGGATTGAAAGCCAGGCTGAGAGATGGGAGGTCCTGGGTTCAAATGTGACCTCCAACTCTTCCTAGCTGTGTGATCATGGACAAATCACTTAATCTCCATTACCTAGCCCTTACTGTTCTTCTACCTTGGTACAAATATATAATATTGATTCTAAGATGGAAGCTTGGAGTCAGAAAGCTTTAAGATCAAATCTATTCTCAAACTCTAATTTTGAGCAAGTTACATAACAACTGTTTGACTCAGTTCCTTCAACTGGAAACAGAAGATGATAATAGCAACTACCTCTCAGGATTGTAGGTAGGATCAAATATGATAATATTTTAAAACATTTAGCCCAGTACCGGCATAAAAGTAAACATTATATAATATTTATTTATGATGATAATTTATGTTCTCATCAATTCTGAGGACCTCCCATCTCTAGGTCTGACTCTCAATCCACTGAGCCACCGGTTTCCCCCAAGCAACCAATATTTTTAATGTAACCCGAGGCTCTGTATTCTTTGGAACACACTAAGCTAGCAACTGGGCTCTGAAAGTTAGAGATTGGGATATATAGATTCCCAAACCTAACTTTCCCCAACATTGTTTTCTAACTCCCATGACATTCTCAAAGCTAGTGGCACTATTTAAATATTGGCCTTCAGAGCTGAAGGCCAAATCCAATCAATTCTACAACTGTAGTATTTCTATGAGTTATTTTAAGGAGTAGACCCCCTTAAGCCTTGGCAAGGCTTGAACTCCTAATGGCTTTACCTCAATGGTGATGTTCATGCTGTAAATCTCTGAACGACCAGATCCATCACTCACATAGAAACTGAAGATATCACTGGTTGGTTCAATGCTCTCATGAACACTCTGAAAATAGTAGATGTGGTTTTCTAGAATATCCTGAAAGGGGAAGGATGCTTCCAAGTCACTGCTGCCTCTGGGGCCAAAACGGCTACCTATGGAACAGGAGAGAGATGAAAACCCTGCTTAGCAATTCCTACTTATTGATCTAAAATGGAAAGAAAACATAATGATCAGAAAGAGTTGAATAAGTATTTAAGAGAGATAGCAAAGGGGCAGCCAGGTTTCTCAGTGGTTAGAGAGTCAGGTCTAGAGATGGGAGCTTCTGGGTTCAAATCTGAGCTAGACACTTCTTAGCTATGTGACCTTATGTAAGTCACTTAACCCCCCTCTTCCCCTGGCCCCCTTGCCTGCCCTTTACGGCCTTGGAACTAAAACTTGGTATCAATTCTAAGATAGAAAGGGGGGTGGGCAGCATGTCATGGAGGAAAGAGCTATGACCAGGCAGAGGGAATAGGCATTTATTAAGTGTATTAGGCACTGTGCTAAGTAGTAGGGTTATTTCATAGAGTATAGAATCTGAAGTCAGGAAGACTTGAGTTCAAATACAGCCTCAGACACTTACTATGTGACTGAATATTACACTTAACCTCCATTTGTTTCAGTTTCCTCATCTATAAAATGAGGGTAATAATAGCATCTACTTCCCAGGGTTGTTCTGAGGATCAAACAAGATAATATTTATAAAGCACTCTGTAAACGTTAAGTAAATGTTACCATCATCATTATTACTAAAAATCAGAATTTCTAGTAAGCTCTACTAACCTAACTCACAAAGAGGCACAATACAAGTGATTTAATTTCTCTCATCCAGTGTCCTAAATTGTAGACCATGTGCCTCTGCAGGTACATACATTCATATATACTGTTAAATAGGATAATAGATGTATACAAAATCACTTTGAAAATCCTTCAAGCCTTACATAGATAAGAGATAACTGTTGTTAGTATAACTGATGTGTACCAAAGGGGATCAAAGTAGCCAGTTGGAGTAAAAGGCTGGTGGGACTGGAGTTGAGACCTCAGACAGCCTCAAATACTCACAAATTGTGTGACTCTGGGCAAGACATTTAATCTCTGTCTGCCTTAGTTTTCTCAACTGTAAAATGGGGATTAAAATAGCACTTACCTCCCAAGATTATTGTGAGAACGAAAGGAGGGATCATTTGTAAAAGATTCCGTAAGCCTTAAAGCCCTCTCTAAGCGACAGATAGTTTTTGGTACAATTCTTGCTTCCTTCATAAACAGGTTTTTCAGCTAACATGGATAATAGCAAATATGAAAGATGGTAGTGCTCTCCATGGGCCATGAAATGGCAAGAATAACCCCTGATAAGCAATGGGATGAATGAATGAATAAAAAATTATTAAATGCTTAATACATGCAGAGAATTCTGCTAAGTGATGAAGATACAAATGGAAAAGCAAAGTATTCTTTATTCTTAGGAGTCCACATTCTACTGGAAGAAAGAATTACACTAAATGCTGGCTCCATAAAATCGGCAGTTTCACCAAGAAGAACCCTACTTCTCACAGCTTGCAGTCATGCACAAAAATAAACAAACAAACAAAAAACAAGCAAACAAGGAAGCATTTCCTTAAGTCTCACAACCTTTTCTCCCTCATCCACCTTGAACCATCAATCACTGGAGCATGGCCAGCTCCTTCCCCAGAGGCACCAGAGGGTAGGCACTGATGAGAGGGCTTGGCTGAGCTCCTATTTCCATCTGATGCAAGAATCAGCACCTTCTGCACCAGGGGAGAGGTAGATGTCAGAGAGGAGGCCCCTTTTGGGTTTTCTTGTTGCCTCTGACTAAGTTCAAATTCAAGTTCCTCAGCTGATTGATTTCTAATTGCCATCTATAATGTTAGCGACTGGGGGGATGGTGGGATAAGCAAAGGCATGCTCATTTAAATGTCTGTAGGCTGCCAATCCCAGAATGGCAGGCAGGAACTAGCTACAAATTCCATGGACTACTAATCATGGCAGTCTTTGATGGAGGTTGGACACAAAGACAAAGAGATGAGAAATTTGTAAAATCATACTCGTGTGAAATAAAGAAATGTTTTTCCTTTCACTGATATATAGCTTTCCAGAAATTGTGTGCCATTCCTCTCCCCAATTTCCATTCCCAGGAGACTGAGCAGAAATTGCCTGCTGGGAACTCCATCTCTTTTTAGATTATGGAGACATAGCCAGAGGAGGGCTGGCAGAAAATAGCTGGCTCAAGTTTGTATCTTGTCTCTTCCACCAGTTCTATAAAAGACAGAAAATTGTGCCTTCTTTCTAACAGCTTGACTATATTCAAGGAATGCAGCAGAGATTCAGGGGACCCGATATATAAGAAAATTAAATACTCTCTCTGCTTAGCATGGTAAATCAATAATCAACCAACATACATTACTATATATTAGGTACTATACATATTAGAGACAGAGACAGAAATGATCCTGCCCTCGAGGAACTTGCATTCTATTAGAAGGGTCAACATGAACATAAATGAGCATATATAAAAAGACATTCAAGAAAAATAGCTTTTAGGATAATCAAAGTACTCCTATAGGAATTAGAAAGGCTTCTTATGGAAGCCTTTCTCTTACAAAAATGAACAATATGAAAATGTTTTGCTTAATAATACAGGTATAGTCCAGATCAAGTTGCTTACCATTTCTGGGAAGGGGGAGGAATGGGAAGGAAACATTTTAGATCATATAACTTCAGAAAATGTATGTGGAAAATTGTTATTATATGTAATTAGTAAAATATCTTTACAAAAAAAGAATTCCATGGGATATCAAATTATAAGATGAAAACTACTTATTGCAAGAAGATAGAAGCTAGTGAGAGAGGATAGAAAAACTGCGAAAGTAGACACAAGAAGAAAAAGTATATTCTGGGGCCATTTAACCTAAGGACAAATTATGTAATTTATTTTAGAATGGTTTTTCATCAGGTCAAAAAATAAAATTCTGAAATTTAAAAAGTTTTGGTACTTGAAGGTATAAACTGGATAAGTGAAAAATTCATTTCTATGAACCAGTTTTTCTCCAATGATAACCAATGAGACATTATGTCCCTGGTACCTAGCAGAACTTGGTACAAAATAGGCGCTTATTGTCTGGGTACTTTTTTGCTTGCTTGAATATATATAGAGCCCTATACTGTCTCCTGAACTCCAGGGTCACATATCCAACTGCCTATTGGATATTTTGAACCTGAATTTCCTATAGTCATCTCATACTCAACATATCCAAAACAGAACTCATTTTCTTCCCTTGTCCCAAACAACCCCTTCCCTCTCTCTCAAATTATCTCTATTAATAATAACTAACATTTATATAGCACTTTAAACTTTGCAAAGTGCTATACACATATTATCTCATTTGATCCTCATGAACTAGATACTATTCCTAGCTCCATTTTACAGATAAAAAACCTGTGGCTGAGAAGTATTGAAGGCTATTTCCCAATGCACCATCTAGCTAGCTAGCTCCTATTCCTGATAAAGTCATTCTGCTAGCCATCCCAAACCGGATTTGTTCATTTTTTTCTCCATCCCCCACCATATTCAATTAGTTACCAAATCTCAACTTTTATCCTTCTACAATTTCTTGAATCCATTTCCTTCTTTCTATACACTTAGCCACCACTCTAGCTCAAGACTTCACCATCTCTTGCCTGGATTATTGCAAGAGGCTCCTAACTGGCTTTCTTGCTTGAGTCTCTCCTCTCTCCAGGTCACTGTCTATCTACCCAGCTAAAGAGTAAATACATGAAAGAAAGATAAAGGACCTTCTTCTGTGAACACAGTGATTATTTTCCAAGTGATCAGACTTCGATGCCAGAGATCACAGCATCCACCAACCATTCAAGAAACCACCTCTTTGTGGGGGCTGCTAGCATACCCTCCAATTTTTGCCAGGTTGTTGACTGCCAAGCTTATTCCAATTATTGCCAAATTGAGATACAATGGTCTGGTACACTCATCTCAGCTTATTGCTGTACATCATGAAGCTACTGTCAGAAAGGCAATAAATACTTTTCCTGCCTTTCAGTTCTTCTAACCTATGCCTTCTTCTTGATGATAGCCACCTGGGATAGTGATGCCAGGGAGACAAGGAATGCAAGAGGCAGGGATGGGAAAGGTGTGGAGGGGGTCAGGGGATAGCCTCACAAGATAAAGATCATTCTATTCAGGCCATACTCTCAGAATGGTCTGGGATATGCCCAGGCAATGGTTTTGAATAATTAGAGGAGTTTCCTGTTGACAGAAAAGGAGTCCTAATTTCACTGACACAGTTGGTTTAGAGATTTCACCAAGACAGCTTAACTCAGGCTCCAATTAGGTAAACACAATGCTTCCTCCCTTCTCACTATTGAATAATGAACCAATAAAGATCCATGAGTCAAAAGGCTCTCAGGTACCTGTCCTGGTATTCTCAATGAAGCCATATGTAGGCAAAGTGCTTATTTTTACTTCTGTATCTCTCTGGAGGTTTTCAGGATCCACAGCCAGGAAATGGTGAAATGTTAGTGGTGCTCTCCCTCCTTCATCAACCTACGGAAGAGAAAAGGGACACCTTAGATGGTCTTGTGTACTAGAGGAAATAAGAAATACTGTATTGAAAAGTGCTGTCTGGGGTGACCTTGCAGCAGAAATGGAATTAGAACCACAGCAGGCAAGGGGAGACACATCTGTGCTCCTGCAAATTGTGAATGCATCAGTTTTTCTTAAGCCATGGTTTAAGCAGATGACACATAATGCAGGGCCTCTCTTCAAACCCAGGCCACAGTACAAAATGAACTTAATTCTAAAGCCATCAGGGTCCCCTCCAAGACTTGTATCTACCTTTCTGCATTTGGTCTTCAGAAAAAAACTGCTTCCCATGAGTAAAGGGATTGTTTGGTCTTGCCTCCTTCAGACTAGGAGGAAAGGGCTGGTTCTCTATCTTTATTGCAATTCTGTGCTTTTTAAAATGTGAGACTTAAAAGGAAAGATTGACCCTATCAGACCTCAAGTCCAAGGAGGAGAGGGAAAAAAACACAAGCAGCTCTTCAAACTAAGGTCTCTCTTTGCACCCCAAGATATATGAATTCAGCAAAGTACCTGGCATATAATAGGTACTATATAAATGCTGATTTCTTCTTACTTCCATAGTCAAAACCATGTGTTGTTGTTTTTTTAATCTACCTAGCAGTATTCCTGTGTGATTAAGCAATTTCTTCCTCACCTACTTTGTGCCAGGTCTTGTACTAAGTACGGCAATACAAAAAGAAGCAAAGTAAAGACTTTGCCCTTAAGGAGCTTATAAGTTAAGGACTCCTGGTCTCCTGGCTGATTAGTCTGAACCCCTAGGGCAGTTTATTACCATGGTCTCATAAGGACTCTATGGAAAGAAAGGAGGTCTAGGAGGTTTAGGAAAGCACTGGAAGGGGGACTGGGAGCTTGTGGAACATTTGAATATAACTGGATATGCTTTCTGAGTTTTCAGATGATGGATGAGACATATGAACCACTCTAGTTTCTTCCACCACAGTACTTGAAGAAGGCAGGGTCCATCTTGTCTCAATAGAGAGTAACAGATCGACCTCCCCTTCCTGATACAGATGTCTTAAAGCAAACAGTCATTTCTACTGCTAAAACCAGCTGTCATTGTGGGGTTGCTCAGGGAAGCAGAGGGAACAGGGCTAATTCAGGCAGAAAATCATTCATTCACAGATTGTCTGTTCTGAGGGCTACTGATAGCACTGTCCATTGTTCTGAAAATTACTTACTGTGATAAGGTCAGCAAACGTGAAAACAGGAGGCAGATTCTGGACAGGTGTGATAATGATGGTAAAGTTCTGATTGTTTAGTTTGTTGTTGTCAGCATCAGAGACAGAGAAATGGAAAATATCAGTAACTGGATGACTGTCTGTCTCAAAAAAACTTGAGTACCTATGTAGGTCAAAATAAGAATAAAATTAGTAAGATACAAGTAAAGACAGGCAAAAGATTTACACTCAGTTAAAAAAATGTCCTCAGTCACAGAGCATCCTTTGAAGGAATGAGCAACCTGTTATTTAACTGTTGACACAGAGCAGGCAAGTCAACTTAGCCAACAGAGCAGAGCACCTTAAGGGAGAGACAGAAGGCAATATGTGCCTGGCAAATTAGAATCTAAACACCTTGCTCTCCTCTCAGACAGTGACAGGTTCAGCTTGGGACCCTGTAACCAAGAGCCTTGGAAGTAACAATGTTTCCATTCCAGTGCCCTCAACATCTTACTGGGAAGCAATCTCTATGGAGACGAAACCTTAACTGCTCCTATAGGTGCCAAAGCCAAAGTTAAAGACCTAGAAAGGAAGATTTCTGCCACCCAAGTCCTTGGCACTATCAAGAATAATTAAAAATGGTGGTAGCTGGGTTGATTGGTGGAAATGAGAGCTGGAGTTGGAGGACCTGGGTTCAAATCTGACCTTATACACTACCTACTAGGTGACCCTGTGCAAGTTACTTAACCCCCTTACCTCTCTTCTGCCTTGGATCCAATAAACAGTATTGATTCTGAGGTAGAAGATAAGGGTTTTAAAAACAACTCAACATCAGAAATTGATATCATGAACATCAGTTGATATCATCAGGGGAAATACATTAAAGAAGAAGCATTAACATCTGATGTCTTCTAGGGATCATGGGACCTTTTCATTTGACTCACAGCTGAAACCTTCCCTGAAGGTTGTCTCCCTGTTAGGGTATAAACTGCTTGACAGCAGAAACAGTCATGCTTTTCTATTTGTATTTTCTATTTATATAACTCTTGCCTTGCACATAGCAAGTGCTTAATAAATGCTTTATACATCATTCATTCATTCATTGTTCTGAATTTTGAATTTATGATCTGTTCACATCATTTTTTGAAGGACTGAACCTTTGACTCCATTGGGAAAGAATTTGCAAAAAGAAAACTCCCTCTATTGTTGGAGATTGGCACCATCTCTGAAACTTGATGTCTTAGTGTTACTGGGGGACACAGAGAAATTAAGTGATGTGCCCAGGGTATATGTCAAAATCAGATTTCAGTTCCAAGACTTTTTGACTTAATGTTTTAGTCATCATACACACTATTTCATCTTCATTTTACATGATGAACTTCCTATAAGGGGTACTAATTTTTCTGTATCACATGTACCCTAGTAGCAAGGAAATTAATTGGCTGATGAATTCATCCCTGAACTCATTGATGGATGAATATGTGACCTAGGGAGTGAATGAATGAAAAAATGCCAGCAGAAGAAGAACTAGCTCTGGACTTCAGGGATCTGGATTAAAATCATAGTTTTATTACTTCATACTTGTATGATCTTGAACCTTCACTCTCTGACCTTCTGTTTCTTCTGTAAAATAAAGAGGTTCAACCAGATGACCTAAGTAAGATTTCTTCTTCCACTTCACTGAAACTAAAATTATTACATCCTAAAGGGTGATTATAACCAATGACACCCAAACTTGAAGTAGGAAAGTATGAGACTTTTCACTCCTGGGGCAGCCTCAGTTTCTGGATCTTTGTTACAGAATGTAGATGGAGGAAGAAGATGGCATCTTTAGGACTCTTAGTGGTAGGGGAAAATAACCATCAACAGCAAAAATTAGTAAAGTTCACAAAACTGGTTACCTGATTTTCTGGTTGTTGATATCTTCCATTGTGAAGTTATAAATCATTGAGAGCTCTTCTACCTCTACCCCCAATGTTCTTGTGAGAGTCCCATACATGGGTAAAGAAAGTAAATGAATCCATATCTTGGAATCAGGGGAAGAATTATCCTAATCAAGTTAAGAAAAAAAAAGATTACATGTGAATTCATAATTCTTGAGCCACATCCCTCCTTTATTTCATGAAATGTTGCCATTTGTTTTGGTACAAACTGAAATAATTGTCAGCTGTGTTATATTCTGAATTAATCTTTCCCAGAATGATTCACTGAGAATACTCTAAGACATCTATGCTCACTTGGCCAAAGTAACTGATGTCAGCTGGAATTTGGATAAGAGACATAAAGCAGAAGGCTGCTCCAGGTCCTGACATTTCCCACAGAAAGTCCAACCTGTTACTCAAGTCTCTTCCTTCATTACTATCCATAGTATGGCATCCTGAATCCTTGAGGTTAGGATGGTGATACTGGTGATTAATGGCCCTAAAGCTATTCGAGTGGTAGAAAATCCCCTAGAAGGCATTTAGGACTGGACACTAAGGGGTGGAATGTTAGGAGGAACAATGAATACTAATCTGGATCCATGGCAGTAAGAATGGAAGGTCTCTTATCATAGGCAAATTTTTACTTAAAAAGACATAAAGACTAAATTGCTCCAAGGAACCAAAACTTTAATATAGCTTCCTAGAACTAAATGAATTCTATCTGAGAATAACTGACACTCCTCATACTTGAGAAATATACCACTATCGTATGAGTCAGATACTGTTCTATCCAGGCGTACCACTCTAGCAAATAAAGAGATGAAAGGAGCTGTGTCTGATTCAGTCAACACTACATCTTTACTACATATCCTTTTGATGCATCTTTTAGTAAACACCTTTTGTTTTAACGTTATGTGCTCCTTTGCAGTGTTGAAGCATTTAAAATATTGCATATATAATGCCAGATTCTTAAGTGTAGGTCAAATTTCTTGGTTTTTTCCCCCCCATATTTTAAAATCTATGTTATCAAGAATGGCTCCTTGGGAAAGACATAAAGGAAATTTAGGCATTGTAAAAACAAATATATCATTCAAAATCAATTATAAAAAAGATTTATGGACTAGGAAGGTCTTATTTGTTTCAATCCCAAACCTGAATCATCAGACTCACTTATCAGGTCTTAGACAGAATACCACTATAATCTACTCATTCACTGGGATCTTTTAAGCCCTTTGTATTAGACCTGAGTCCTTTCTTAGGAAAATTCTTTATATATTATTTTATTAATAAATGTTATAGATTATTGTATATAATATGATATTAATTATTTATGTTGTTTCCTTCAATGGATGTAAGCTTCTTGAGATCAGGAGCCATTCTATTTTTGTTTCCTTATCACCAGTGCCTAACACAGAGTCCTGGATAGGTTTAAAAAAAGTTCTCACTTTCTGTCTTATAATCAATTCTATATATTGGTTCAAAGGCAGAAGAAAAGTAAGGGCTAGGCAATGGGGGTTAAGTGACTTGCTCAGGATCAAGCAGTTGGGAAGTGACTGAGGTCACATTTGAACCCAGGATCTCCTGTCTCTAGGCCTGACTCTCAATCCACTGAGCCACTCAGCTGCCCTCTATAATTTTTATTTGTTTGTTTTTTATAATAGTCTTTTAATGAGTGCCTGATGAGCCTAATTGAATTGAACATCATAGCTAGAATTCATTTTTTGGGTAGGGACTAGACTATCCAACCTCAATTTACTTTTATATTTGATAATATGTTGTAATATTTTGATTTACACCTGTAGGATCCTGATTTATACCTATAGCCTCAAGGTTAAGGATTTAGAGGCCTATCTATTATTGAGATTTACTATAAAACCTCTCATGTTTAATAAAATGAGGAAGGACAAAATTCAAACAAGCTTCAGGTTCATTCTAGTTAGAAAGCCTCAGGAAACCCGAAATCAAGTTGAAGGTGATAGCATGAAATTCGACATGCCCTCAAATAATTACACAGTGCCCATATGCTTCCAGTAATGTAAAATATATATACATACAAAAGATTGTTTGCTATGATATTTCTCAATTTGAGAATGAGTAGTGAATGAAAGAAGGAATTATTTCATGAAAAGTTGTGGCAAAACCACAAAGCCCCAAGTTTTGAAACAGTCATGAAAAATTAATTTTAGCAAGTTATTTCCAATTCCAAATTTTGCCTTCCCAGTACATCTTTCTAATGCATCATTCTGACCATGTTACTCTTCTAAAAAACCTTCCTCGATTCCCCAAAGTCTGATGAATAAACTCATGATCTTGGCATTCAAGGCCCCACCGCAATCAGGTTCTAACTTCTATTTCCAGACTTATATTATCTCTTGGTTCATGAAAACTTTATGGGGAGGCAACTAGGTAGCTCAACAGACTGAGAGCCAGGCCTAGAGACAAGAGGTCCTGGGCTCAAATCTGGACTCAGATACTTCCTAGCTGGATGATCCTGGGCAAGTCACCTAACCCCCATTGTCTAGTTATTAATTCTAAAATGGAAGGTAAGGATTAAAAAGAAAAAGAAAAAGAAAACCTTTATGGATCTCACATCCTCTCCCCAGTTGTTCTCCCTCTTGGCTATTTCTTTTCATTGTACTTCACTTGAACCTCTCTTCTGCCCTTACTCAAACCTTCCCTGCTTTCATGGCCCCTTGTGTCCAGATCTTTTCTATTTTATTGGATTTCAAGCTCCTTGACAACAACAATCCATGGCAGATATATATTTGTATCCCAAACACAGCAGTTGTTAATTGTTTGTCTAACACAACTGATTCAAAGTCTTGAACAGTTAACTTTCAGCCTTATTTCATTATTCTCCACAAGTCCTGGATTTTGGCCAATCTATACTCCTTAAGCCTGTTGGGCACTTCTCCATCCCCATAACTTCACTCATTTTCCCTGTGCCTACTTCCCTACTGACTGTATCTGATCCTTCAAGGTTCAGGTCAATCAGGTGCTGCCTTCTCATGGGCATTCTTTCTTGATTTTCACAGCCAGGTCTTCCTTCACTGAGTCATGATGAGCGTTTGGTTTCTGTCTCTATACATATGATATCTTCATATGTATTTATACATACTTGCCTTGTGATCTCAAAATTCAGACCCAGAAGTTGCATGTCTTAAGACATGCTGCCAGCCTATGGCAAGGCTGCTAGCTGGTGCAGTGGATAAGGTGCTAACTGATCTTCATGAGTTCAAATCTAGCCTTCAACACTTATTGTCTTAGCTGATGATCCTGAGCTTGTCCAAGTTTCCTCATCTGTAAAATGAGTTAGAGTGGGAAATGGCAAACCACTCCAGTATCTTTGCTAAGAAAACCCCAAATGGAGTTATGATGACACAACTGAAACACCTGAATGACAAAAGCAATAACGAATGTCAAAGGCAAAGAGGAGACTCAATGAGACGGAAGGTCTTGAAGGCCATGTAGCACAACCCCTGTAAAGATTAAAATTATGGTTGAGACTGAATGTAATAATAATATTTGGTCGCCAAGGATTTTATTTATAAAATCCTAATGAAACACTCAAACTCAGCTCGAAATTTTATGGTGATTTAATTGATATAGTGGAGAAGATTAAGAAGAAGGAAAAAGGTAGAAGGAAGGTACCAGGCAGGAAGATTAGGAGATCTAGAAAGTAAAGTTTTGAGTGTGAAGGAGGAAAGAATCAGCCTGACCTCCAAAGGGACTCAGCTAAGATGCCCAAACCTAATTTTTACACCCCTTTATTTTAGAGATGAGGAAACTGAGGCCTAGAGAAATTATGTAAATTGTTCAATATCAAATAGGTAAGTGGCAGATTCAAATTCAGCTAGCATGATTCCAAATTAAATGGGAAAGTACAATAATCTTTCTACTGTTATTCTGCTACCTCCAAGGCTGGATCAGGTCTTTTCCACTCCAACTAAACCCCTAAACTTGCTGAAGAAAGGGACCTAATTCATCTCTAAATCTTGTGTATCTCTGTATCAGCACCTTCTTGAGACTTAATACATGTTTGTGCTGAATTTAATTGAATGTATTGCTGCCTTCTACCTTCTTCCCTCCATGCTGATTATATCCCTCCCATATTATCAGTTGTGCCTATTCCCATTATTCTCTGTTTCACTTAAGACTCTTTTTACAGAATGGCTTTCCCTGCCTTGCTGTAGACTCCGTGCAGGCCCACCACGTTCTAGAAAGACTTTCCCAGGAGATAAGACTTCTTGGCAGCTGTCAAGAAAGTCATTATAAAACTTTAAAGAAGTCTGTAACATTCATGCTTTGCCTCCACCAGTCTAAAATAATTCTTTTGAATTTTCTCTACTCTGCCGGGCAAATTCACATTCAATCAATTTCTTAAATCCAGAGTTAAGTTGCCAATAGCCCTGCATTTTGATATGTAGGATAGAATGTGCAGTTAATGGGTAGGAACTGCTCTTGGAAAGACCCTTGTGGAATGTCCCACAGTGACTTTTCAAGCCTTGATGGTCTATTGATTAAATTTGTATTCAGAGATCATTATTGATTCATGAATTCCAGAAGATTCAATAGGCCAGATTTTATGGCCAAAATTATCTGTCAACTAGAAAAAAAAGAAAAGAAAATGAAAGCTACTTTTAAGTTGTGTGAGGTTCATGAATAGTGTCAGAGGGGAGTGATTTCTCATAACATAAAAAGACAATTGAGAGATAAAATCTACACAGAAGAAATTGCTCCCAAACCAATACTTTATTTCCCTTCTTTCTTTTCAGATCTAGATATTAGAGTTAAAGTATAAATGTTATTTAAAACATTTGGAGGGGGCAGCTGGGTGGCTCAGTGGATTGAGAGCCAGGCGTAGAAACGGAAGGTCCTGGGTTCAAATTTGACCTCAGACATATCCTAGCTGTATGACCCTGGGCAAGTCATTCCCCCCCCAATGGTCTAGACCTTACCACTCTTCTGCCAAGGAACCAATACATACTATTGCTTCTAAGACGGAAGATAATCATTTAAATTTTTTTTAATAAAATAAAACATATGGATGATTATTTAAATTGTCAGATCATTATCGATTGTGGTTTCAAATTTAGGAAGAACCCTATCTGCTCTCAAACAGCTAACCACATTCAGGCAATCAATCTTGCATCATCACTTCCTTTAACTAAAACCACCTATGATTACATAGAAAAGGTTAATATATATAGAATATATATGTATATATACACATATGTATATATATACATACACACATAGATACATACATGCATGTTTATATATACATATATACACATACATTTATACATACTCATACATATTGATTACATATAGATGTTTCTATGTGTACATATAAAAAATGTTTATATATACACATGTCTGTATAATAATTTATTATATATCTATATGGATAGATAGATATAGATATTTGCAAAAGCAACAAAATTAAATAAATGGCTCTCCTTCCCTCACTAGCATTAATCAATCACATCAGTGATAGAGGAAAAAATCAAATGTAGGAATCTTGACCCAGGTTCAGTCTTCCAATACATTCTGCTTCCATTGACAGAAAAAAAAAATCAGTACTCTAGTCTTAGAAACTCTAAGAACATCATAATGAGAGAGAGAGAGAGACAGAAACAGAGAGAGACAGAGAGAGACAAAGACAAAGAGACAGAGATATAAAGAGGGAAGCTGAGAGACTGAGAGAGACAAAGAGACAAACACAGACACAGAGAGAGAGCTGTTTGTGTGTAGGGGCAAATAAAACATTCTAGAAAAAAATAGTAATATTATATTATATTTTATTTTATTATTACATTATCAGTAATTTTGTTTCCTAGTTCTAGGTGTGCAAAGTTGATGATAATTTGAGGAAGGTCTATACCCTAGAAATGGCCATGAAATTCCTATTTTTAAAAGCTAATTAGGCCAAAAGAGAAATAATTCTTTCTCAACACGTGGAGTTGTTTTCACTTGTGCAATGTCTCTTAATCTGAGGACTGGATAGATCTTGGATAACTCCACCTATAGAAGCAACTGAGAGAAGTTCCTGAAGGGTAGCCTAATAATTCTGTTGTTCTTGGTTCTGCTTTTAAGACTTCCTCTCCTCCTCACTCTCAAATTTCAGGGACTTTGGCTGCAATTTAAAAACAAATTTAAATATTTTATTTTCCCAATTGTAGGTAATAATTTTCAACATAAATGTTCCAAAATCTTTGGCTGCTCTATTAACCAAACTGGCCATTCAGTGAAAGAGAAGTCCCAACCCAGAGCCATCCCCAAAAGCCACTGCCAAAATAAAATGTGTCAATGGTGGTGGATTAGTTCCTGTGGCTTGGTTAGTCAGCATGCAAAGAAGTATCAAGGGAAGTTACTTTGGATTGCCCACTGTGATAGAGGTTTCAAACCACTATGCTAGAGACCCCCATTATTCCTCATAAGATTGTAGTGTGTAAGACCTGACAAACAGATAGAGATGGGGCCAGGGTGAAAGTTTTTGTTTATGGCCTAGTATTTGTGGGGCACTTCAATATCATGCTAGAGGCACAAAATTTCTGCCCTTTTAAAAACTGGCAGTCTTCTAAGGTTATAACATTTCTGGGTAGAAAAGAACCTTAGAAAAAGCTAAAAAAGGACCCAGGACTGAGAAGGTCCTCACAACATGCCCCTTCCTATCTTTTCAGTCTTCTTACACTTCTCTCTCTCTTCCCATGTACTCTACAATCCAAAGACACTGTATTCCTTGTTGTTCCTTAAATAAGACTCCATCTCCTGACTTCATGACTAATCTCTGGCTGCCCACAAGCCTGGCGTGCTCTCCATCCTTATTTCCACCGACTAGTTTCCCTGCCTTCATCTCAGTTCAAATATCACTTTCTACAAAGAAGATTTGCCATTTTTAGTGCCTTCCCTCTGAAATCACCTTCCACATACTTGGTATAGATCTGGTAAATAAATACTTGTTTGCCTGTCATCTCCCCCAAGAATGTGAGCTCCTTGAAAGCAGGAGCTATTTTTGACCTTTTTACTTATCCTTAGTATTTAGCACGATGCTTGGCATACACTCAATGACTGAGGGAAATACTACAGAAAGGAAACATCCTACCTACCAAAGAGGGATGAAGTGATGGGTTGGGGTTAAGGTCGCTGATGAACAGTGTGACTGTAGGAACTTACCACATAAGCCAAATGTGATCTGGTGAGAGTGATGGAACTTTTGCTGGGAAGAGTGGCAGTCAGCAAGGAACCTGTGGCCAGCCGGGGACTGCTGCGGTCAGTCCACGACACCTCCACATTCACCAGTGTGGTTGCTGTGGCAATGCCATCAGTGACGGAGATCTCCATGCGGTCTTCTGTGGCTGATGAGCCATCGTGAACATACCTTAGTGCATTCTGGGTGATGTCTTTATAGGTGAAATGGTCGCCTTTTAAGAATAAGACAAATGATAATGGCCCACATACTCCTCTTTTATACAGCACACCTTTAGACCCAAGATTCTAAAGCATGCAGCAAGTCTAGAACTTGCTCTTTCCTTTTTAAAAAGAAGATGAGAGACAATGTGATACTTGGAAGTATCAATTTTTTAAGCAAAGAAGCCAATTCGCTTAGGGGCCTAAATATATGAAAACAAAAGATCCAAAACTTGGGAAAACTGACAGGGCACTATCAAAGTTGTTGCAATGAGTCTTGGACCTCTTTCTGGGCAACCAGAATAATGGAAGAAGGACTTTGGATTGGACACTATGCTAAAGAACCGGGATATAAGCACAACACATTCCTCTCTGGGTGCATGAATTTGAGTACTCATTTTCTGTGTGATAGTGTGGGAAAAGCTCAATATATAAAGATTTAGGTTCAAATACTGCCAGTGTGTGACTTTGGGCACATGACTTAAGTTCCCTAGGCCTCGTTTCCTCATTGATTAAAAGAAAGCATAAAGATTAAATGGCTAGCAAGGTCCCTCCCAACTTCAGACCTTCCACAATGATGCCAGCTGATGCTATAGGCTACAGGGAATTCATTTAGTTTTACCCCTGAGAGTAAAAACTGTGGAAAGGAGGGTCAGAGTTCGAGTAGCTCCTTGGATTCTGTTCTACCTTCTGAGCACATAATTCCAAAGGACTGCATAGTATAAGGACAGTCACAGGAAGATATTAGATGCTACCTCAGACTGTCATTCTAAAAACACCTGTTTCTACTTATTTTTTTAAGTTTATTGAATTAATAAATTAATTTCAAATTCTATTTCTAACAAGAAGCCAATTTCATTTGAGTTAAGGAAACATTTTAATAAGTTATTCTGTGGCTGAAGAGTGAAGTAATCAAACAAATCCAGGCCTCCTAACCAGGGTGAGATTGATCTTCAAATAGCCCAGGTTTTCCAAGTATCTCCAAAAAATTGTAAGTCAGAATCTTATCATTAATAATTACTCCATGTCTGGAAAGTATACAAGACTAAATTTAAGTTTACTGTCAGTGTTTACCCAACAGGCCAAGGGGAGAAGAAACCTTCCTCCTACCTGTATTCATGTGCCCTTGGAAGTCAGCTGTTTTCTTAACAAGAGCACCATGCAAGGGAGGCTTCACTAGCTCAAAAGAAAGGTCTTCAGGATCAGTGTTGGTGTCACTCATTGCCAGCTGAATCCCTGTGGAATGTGAGATGATGATAACATGTTGTTTCTAGACTTTCTTAACATGTAAAAGTGCCTTTCCTACAATAACCTGTGATTAAGGACAAAGAACCTAGAGCCAAAATTCCCATGTTAGACAGGAGAGATTGTAAATTATCTAAACTATGTCAGATTAAATTCCTATTCCCCCCCCCCCAAAAAAAAGAGCAATCACAAACTTGGAGTCTTGAAGATCTAGACTCAAATCCTGTCTCAAGTACTAACCAGATAACCACTATTGTGGTTGTAATCTCTATTGGCCTCAATTCTTCACCTGAAAAAGGGAAGGGGTAGGGTTGACTTGATGGTTTCTAGTCAATTTAGCCAAGAAGCAAAATATTAAAAATTCAATTATGAGACAGCTATATGGAATTCAGAATACTTTTTCCTATAGAAATAATGTGTTGGATAGGTTCCCAGGTTTGTCTTGAAATCCCATTGAGCCCACAATATATCTGAACAATCAATTTGGATGCAGGGTCCTAAAAGCAGCATAATTCACAAAAATACAGAGGGGCAGAAGGAAGGAATGGACAATGAGAAGGAGGAAAAAGAGAGATGGGGGAAAGAAGGAAGGGGAAACTCCTAGAGAGGAACCAGGGGATTAGAAAAGGGATGGAAAGAAGTTAGGGGAACTACTATAGGGAGGAGAGTTCTCTAAGACCCAAACCATGAAAAAAATAATATCTATTAGCACTTTATGAATATTTCCTATTTTTATCCTCATGGCACCCCTGGGTGTTATTATAAACTCCATTATACAGATGAGGAAATAAAGGCAGGTGGAGATGAAAGGACTTGTCCAAGATCACAAATCTAGCTGCCTAAACTTAGATTTACATTATATCAACCCAGCATTCCATGCTTCAAAATTACACCTCCATCTCAGAGGGCAATTAGGTAATCTACATCAATTGAGAAAAAAAATCTTTTTTGCACTAATTCATTAATTAGTCTTTTAGTGAAGTGCTATAAGTCAATCCCTTAACTTTCAAGAGGTGGCTACATTTTTAAAAGATACATCTAACCCCAAATAAATCTGTAAGTTGTCTCCTCTCTTTTTTTTCTTCTTCTCATTATCCATCCCTTCCTTCTGCCCCTCTGTATTTTGTGATTTCTGCTGCTTCTAGGACCCTGCACCCAAACTGATAGTGCTGCTCTCATAGTTCAGCTACATTGTGTGCTCTAAGTGGTGGGAATTCATAGACTGTTAATAAAGTGAAATTAAAGAATTCTGAGTTCTGGGCAAGAGGTGGGAAGCCTCAAGGATAGGAAGCTATCCTTGCATGGGATTTTCCTTCAAAATCATCTCCTCTTTGCATTTCACTTGATTAATTTTTTTCATTCTTTATCTCTCGAGTCCACAGATTCTCTTTTACCTTTACATTTTCCCCCCAATTTAATTTCCTCAGCAATGTAGCAAGGTCTCTCTGACTAGGCAGTGTCGTACTGGGACAGGCATGCTGGCAGATGATAATAGCCATATGCTATTTAAAGCCAAGGGTTTATATATTGGGGGTTCCTGCTACATATTCCAAAAGATGGGTGATGAGACACATTTCTCAAGTCATTATAAGCTCATTGCCTTATTACTAAAATGCATTCTCACCAAAGAAAATAAATTCCTAATGACACAGCATAATCAAATATGAACAGGAGTAGAAATGATGATGGCTCTGCTCTCCTTGACACTTCATATCCTCCTATATTACTCTGTTTCCTCCATTTATAATTTTCTTTTTGACTTTGCAAAAGAGAAAACAAGAATGTTTCATAGTGAAATGTTCTCCTCTGCTCTCTATGACTTTAGAGGTGGTAATAAATCAAATAACTAGACTTGGAAATACATGCTATGTTGCCTTGTATCAGTAAGAGCTACCCTCTGAAGGGTTTATTTCTCTCCCATTTATATGTATATGGGAAATTGGAGGGTCAAAGGTGAGAATAAAACAATGCTGATGTCTTCTGAAAGGAGATAGTGCCAGTCAGGACAGGCTCAGCATATCCACAGGGATTGGTGTCATAATATAGCTGCATTTCAATAACTACTTCTCTCCACAATCCAGTTGATCTCTCTTACCAACATTAGCTTGGCCTCCTCGGCTGACCTCAAGAAATGGAACGGTGATCTGGAACTGGGGGGGGTGCTGATGAATGGGAAGTAGGTGGATGGTAAACATCATTTCTTCTGTTGTGTGCTCTCCATCTGAAACTGGAAGGAATGAAAAACCAAAGTAAATAAATCAAGTATGGTATGATGGCATACAGGTTGTTTCTATACATATGTAGCCCATATTGTTTAATATTGCTGCTCCACTTTGAAAAGATCCTAACAAATCATGAAAGAAGGCAAGCAAATAATGCTGGACTCTGACTCAGACTAGCAAGAGCTCTTGAAACTCTGTAAGAAAAAGCTTTAAAAAATCACATTGTCACGATAAGACCATCCTGGTAATTCTATCACAAAGTGGTTCTGATAAATATTTATGAAAAAAATATTAAGTATTCTCTCTCCGAGGAGGTGAGAAAAACCCACTATTTATTCATAGAATTCTTTGATTTCATTCATTCCTCTGGATCTCTGGAGATGTCTCATTCAAGTCTTTTTAAATGATGCAGATGCTTTCATAATGGAGGGAAGCTTTGTTACAGCCAAAAAAAAAAAACCCTCTACATTTATAATGAAGGTGGGCTATGCATGCACAGGAATGATTATGAGGAGTTCATTTTGAAGGGAAAAAGTGGGGATAAGGTGTTTTTCATTTATTTAAAATTCTCTAACAACTATGTAAAAAATGCATAATATCTAATCTCCCTGGGTTCCTTGAAAAGCATCTCCTGGAATAAAAAAAAAAGAATTATTGCTGGAATCCTTTTTTCTCGTGCTCTTCAAAAAGCATAGACTTTTCTTTAAGGAAGGAAGTGAACAAACATTTATTAAGCACCTGCTACGTGTCAAGAACTACACTTTATAAATATAGTTCATCTGATCCTCACAACAACCCCGGGACAGAAGTGCCATTACTACTCTCATGTTATAGATGAGAAAACTGGAGCTAGCAGAGGTTATATGACTTACCCAGGACAACAAAGCTACTAAGTGTTTGAGGCTAGATTTGAACTGTTGTCTTCCTGACTCTAGGCTCTACCCATTGCACCAACTGGTTGTGCATTTTTTTACCCACTAGAAAACTGTCCACAAACAAGAATACTTGAATATACAAAGAAGGCAAGAAAAAGAGGATTGTATATAAGCAGTATGTAACATATACAGCTTGGTCTAAATATCATACATATATATATATATGCATATATATGTACATATATATGTGAACATTCAACATATTAGTGCCAAGTTGCCCTTTGTGACAGAGGTTGGCACATAAGAAAAGTGCCAGGCTGAAGAGTGTGGAACTGGTCACCTCGATGGGGGAGGGGCCCCAGGAGTTTGGAATCTGGAGGAGGAGAAGTTTCTGGCTGGAGGATAGAGCAGTTGGTCTCTCATTCGGGAAAATTGGAAGTGAGAAGGTGGAATAAGCCTTTCTCCTGAGGGTTACCCACTTTTTCCTGTTTGTGACTGGAAATCTTTCCCCCCAACACTTCCCAACTGAAGGGACCCAGAGAAGAGAAACCTGAGAAAAGGCATTTTGAATTTCTGTCAGACTTTACCTCAGCTCCTGTTGCCCTGAGTCTGAACTGTGGCCAAGGGGCCAAACCCAGGGTGAGTCAACCTGACTTTCTCTTGGGGGCTCAGGCTGACAAGGCCTGAGTCCCCCCAAACTCGAGGAGGGAGGAAAAAGGTTTTAGATAGAGACAGGGACCCTCTTTTTCCCACTTTCTTTTCCCATTCTTTCCCTGCCAGCTATTCCTTTGTATTACCCTGATTGAGTTGACATTAAAATAGTTATCTTTTCCCCATGCTGTGAATCAAGTGTGAGTGAACAGATCAAGGGTAAACCCTTTGGTCTTGAGTAGTGGAGGGGGGACAAAAAGGACAAGAGCAAATCTGGGAGAGCAGCCATAGCTAAGGAGGGAAGGAAGGAAGGGGGAAAATCTTCAAATCCCCTCTCCTCTCTCTGAGCCAACCTGTTACATCTGCTGTCTACCCTGAACCCTGCTTTGAGAAGGGGGGGTCTCCTCTCTTTTCCTCTCTCTCTATTCTGAAAGAATGAAACCCTTGACTTCACCTTCCATATATTTTTCTAAGAGGTAGATTATGTGCATCCTGAAATAATTTACTTTTTAAGGAATATTTATAATTACTTATTGCAGGAGCCACATTTTCAATGATTCTAAGCTGCTCCCAGGGGCAAAACACTTTTTTTAAGAACAATATTCTCCTGGTAATTCTCTATGGCTGAAAAGTATGTAATATAGCAATTTCCAAAGAATCAAAAACAAACAACAGTGAACCAAGCATGTATCAGCATCATTATGCACCATTAGCACTTTGATGGGTGTGACATAAATAATGGTGTAAAGTTATATCATGGGGTTAGGGGTGAGAAGATGATCAGAAAAGGAGGTTGGAAGATCATTTAGACAGTTAATACTGGTAAAAGACCTTGAATAAGGACTCCAGTACATTGGGCAGAACTCCTTTGGCAGATGTATGGGAGGACAGATACAAGTCTAGAAGGATTCTATTGTTATACTGAAATTGGACCATTAACTCTTATGACTGTTGATAAAACTACAGTGAAGCATTCAAAATGTCACATGCTTATATGGAAATATATATTGCATGGAAACATTGGTATAACCTATATCAAATTATTTACTGTCCCAAGGTGGCAGGGTTGTGGGGTGGGAGAACATCTGAATCCTAAAATATCAGAAAAGAATTGTCAAAAATTGTTCCTACAAGTAACTGAAAAAAAGAAAGAAAAAGAAAATAAATGTCTCATGCTTGTAAATAAATATATTAATTATGAGAAATATGTAAATGGATTTTTGTCCACAGGAAACTGCTTTTTCCTAGGCAACAAACTTAAATTGATTTGATTTTAATTGCTACTATATTTCTGAGAGATGTAAGACCTTAAACTCCTCTGTTTGGCATGTAAAACCCTTCATAGCCTGACCCCAATATCCTTTTATAGACTTCCCTTCCTGTACACTGCCCAATCATATTCTTCTCTGCTCATACACAGCAACCCATCTTTCATTTCTGTGTCTTTCTATGTATTGGAATACACTCCTTCCTCATCTCAAAATCTTAAAATGCCTATTATACTCTATGGTTCAACTCAAGTACCATTCTCAGTTGCTCATGCCTCTAATGCCCTCTCTCTCCCATTATTTTACATATATTTCCTGTCTGTTTTTACATACTTATATATGTGTTTTGTCTCCCTTTCCCTTGCCCTTTCAAGGGCAAGGATCCTTTAATTTTTATACTTGTATCCTCAGTGTTTTGTATAGTTTCTGACATCTAGTAGATCTTTAATAAAGGCACATTGACGAAATTATTTGGGAAGAGAGCAGGAAAAGTTACTCTTGTACTAAATATGAGTCCCTATATTTGAGTGAAAAACCTTGTTGAGTGCTATTTTTCTTTTAATAACTTACTGAGACATCAGAGAAAAGACAGTTTCTCATTTGCTTAGAGAGGCAATGAAGAATAAAGGAATAACATCGTTCTTCCCTTGGTCATGTCACAGTCTCGACTCCAGTTTCCCCATCAATTGACTAGATGACCTTTAAGAATCTTATCAGCTTAAAAAAGTTTTATGATTCTATGAACTAACTATGTAAGCTACATGACATCAATTGATGAGTTCATTTCCTGGATTTCTCTAGAGCTCTACTCAACATAAAATTATGGTTAGGTTTATGCTACCAAGGATTCAAGAACTAATATGGTAAAGATCCAAGCAAACTATAGGCACTAAATATCAGAACATCATTAGATGTTACCCATATTCAGTGAAGATAATATCACCATACATTCTCTCCAAAGAAACTGAATGGAAAGCTAACATAGAAACATTATGGTCCCAGCACTGAGTGACCATCAGAAATGTAATATTATCTATCATTGCAATTGATCTTTGCTCTGGCCCAAAATAAGCAAGCTTAAGGTATAGATCTCAGCAGCAGTCCTGACTATGACTTACCTTTTCCTTGCTAGTCCATAAACTTTGGGGCACTTAAATGCAGTTGCTAACACCTCCTAGGCCCAAGGTCTTTTCTATTCAAACAAGTCAATTCCGTAGCCTCACAGCTCATCCCTCCCTCCCTGATAACACATGTAGCATATTTTATACCATATTTCTTTAGACTTTATAATAACTGTGGAGGTTTTGCTAGGCTGGAATGAGAGAAAGAGGGTGACAGAAGAGAAAGAAAGATTCATGAATCTGGAGGTCAGTTTTTCCTGTCTTTTAAAAAAATCTTTTTTTTTCTTCATTTTTACCTTGTCTTAAAAAATTCTCCCTTTTTCTATAATTTACACAGTTCTGAATGAGAGTATTAGTTTGAGCTATTCCTAGATGATTATCATGTACTATGTGCCTCTAACTGGGAAAAGGGATAAGGTATTGCATTTGTAAC
This sequence comes from Monodelphis domestica, assembly GCF_027887165.1. Classification (NCBI taxonomy): domain Eukaryota; kingdom Metazoa; phylum Chordata; class Mammalia; order Didelphimorphia; family Didelphidae; genus Monodelphis; species Monodelphis domestica. Next base: position 274,297,512 of record NC_077232.1, read on the forward strand.
AGGAATATGTTGTAATATGAATGGTACCACTTGTTCCTTGATTTAAATAACACTTTAAAAAGGATTTTAAGATATATTACAAAAAAGAACCAAAGACCTTTTACCTATTAAAATTACTCCTAATTTTCTTCCTCTTTTACTATATATTTTGTCTTTTTTAACCCTTACTTTCTATGTTAGTAACAACTGTAAGACAGAAGGGTAAGGGCTAGGCAAATAGGATTAAGTGACTTGCCCAGGGTCACACAGCTGGGAAGTATCTGAGTTTAATTATCATCTCTATGAAAATCACTTTCATATCTATATATCCATCCCCAGTCTCTGTTTTAATTTCTAGCCTTATAGTATCAACTGCTTCTTGGATATCTTAAACTGGATGTTCCATAGGATTTCAAATTCAATATGTCAAAAATGAACTCATTTTTTCTTCCAAACTCTCCCCCTTTTCCAATTTTCTTATTAATGTTGAAGTTAACGTTGCAGTTAAATAGGCTTACAATCAAGTGTTATCCTTGATTCTTCACACCTCACATACCCAATCTGTTGCCAAATCTTGCCATTTCTACCTTTCCAATATGTGTCTGTCTGTCTATTCATCTATCTATCCATCCATCCATTCATCTTTAGATATATAATTGCCTTCACCACTCATAAAGCCACCATAGACCTTTATATCATCTCTTGCCTGGGCAAGGCAAAAGACTTCTAGACTTCCTGCCTCAAGTCTTTCCCAACTCCAATTCATCTTTCACTCAAGAGGCCAAAGTAATTTTCCTAAAGTACAGGTCTGACCATGGTAGCCTCTTCCCCTTCCCCAAGTCATTTAGTTCCAATAGCCCCCAATTTCCTCTAGTATCAAATAGACACCTTCTGTTTGGTATATTTGTTTCCATACCATTCCATTTGTTGATCCTGTGACTTTGCATTGCCTGTAAACCATACCTAAAGTGTTTGTGTTCTTTATCTCTGTCTCTTCCTCTCTACTTTCCCCCTCACTTCTATCTTAGTTTCCTCAGCTTGTTCCAAATCTCAGCTCAAATTCAACCATTTGGAGGAAGACATTTCTAGATGACACTTCCTGCTAGTGTTTTCCCAGTGAGATGAGCTTCCATAGACTCTGCATATATCTTTTAGGTTGTTATTTATACATTATCAGCCCCAGTAGAATTTGAGCTCCTTCAGGATCTCCAGAGCTTAGCATAATACCTGGCATACTGTGATTGTTTAAATAAATGCTTGTTGACTAGATATTCAGGGTAAAACTGACTGATTTTACATAAATGATTCTGGGAATGCTGTTCTATATTTTGATTGTTTAACTTTACACCTTTTCATAAGGAAAAAGAACCAGCTCCAGAGTTATGGAGATCTGAGGTTAATTTCCTTCTCTGACACATCCTGGTCCTGAGACAATGGGCATTTAAGTCATGTAACCTCTCAGTACCATGGAAGCAAGGTCTCATCCACATTGGTAGAGAGAATTTCTTCTTTGGCAGTTTCTTACAATAATGAAGTCATGGTTTTAGACTACACAAACAGACACATATTTGTATTTCACATGCATTTTCCAGGTATCAATAAAGCTCTCATATAGATCATTGGCAAAAAAGTTATTTGTAGTGCACTAATATATATCATAGTTTGCTTAAATATCCCCATGTTGTTGGGCTTCTGGGCTATTATGAACATCTTTATATAAATGACTTTAACTGTTTTTCTTTAGATGCCTCTTTGTTGTACATTCACCAAAGGTGGATTTCTGGGGCAAAGAAATGAATAATTTTGACAGTTTGTATCTCTGATATTCAGACTGTTCTCTAGAGACAGATCCAAATACAATGGCACCATAATGAACTAGTGTATGTGTCTCCCCAAGTTATTGCCAATATCAGACTTTGTAGATGGTATCACATTGTTTTTGACTTGTATAAGCAACAGCTTACTCTGCTGCAGAAATAAGTGTTATATAATAGGAGACCTGATAGAGACATCAGGGTTGGACTGATCATCAGCCTAAATTAGGTTGACTTTATCCTCCTTCTTTGTTTCATCATGAGAATCTATGTCTATGTGGGAATCAAATTTGCTGCAGAAACAATTTCCCTTGCCTTTGCTCTAAGATATGGATAAGTAGGTTCAGGAGTGCTTAGTCAGCATGAGGTGATCATAATAAATAGGGCAGAGTTCAATGCAAAACCATTGGGCCAAAGAGAATTTTTGCATGCCTCATGAATCTTAAAGAATAAAACTACAAATTATTGGTTAGGTGAAGCTGATTATAAAATTTTTTGCTGTTGAAAACCAGCAAAAATCGGTCATAAACAAAATAGACTCCTGGGTTCTTAGGTTGGTTTACTTCCTTCCATGCATATTAATTTAAACCATCAGATATCTACTTCAAAAGATGTAGTTCCTATTTTGCCTTTATGAAAGCCCTAGAAAAATGATTAAATGGAGCCTGAGGAGAAAAAGAAGTAACAGGGAACAGGTAAAAAACAAAATGGTAAAACATTGTCTAACAAAAACAGAAGTGGCTGTTGTACCTGTGAAGCGGAAGTTCACGGATTCTGGAAGACCTGAAAGAATAAGGACATGGTTGTAAGGGTTGGCATCACTGCTGACAAGGGAGAGATATGGATCAAATTGAGGTTTGGGGATAGATCCTAAAATTATCCTGATTCTCAGTCATTGAAGTCGTGCTTGATTTTTTGTGTTCCCTTTGTGGTTTTCTTGGCAAAGATACTAGAGTGGTTTGCCATGCCCTTATCTAATTCATTTTACAGATGAGGAAACTGAGGTAAGCAGTTAAGTGTTTTGTCCAGAGCTAGTAAGTATCTGAGCCCAGATTTGAACTCAAGAAGTTTTCTTCCTAATTCTAAGCCCAGTGCTCTATCCACTGTGCCACTTAGCTGTCCCTTGTCCTACTCTAAGGAAAGTAATAAGGTCCTTCAATAGTATACTAAATTTAACTCTAACACTGTATTATAAACAACACCAAAAAATCCCATGCCAGATAGAACATGGCAGTTACAGTGATTTACAGCACATTCTTTTGAACTCCCATTTTATCAGTACATAAAATCTCACAAACCAGTGAATACTGGAGATGACATATATTAATGTACAAGGCATTCTGATAGGCTGGTTTCACTGGGGAACTGAATGATGCCTGAGAAATTGATTTAAGCACTAAATTAGTAAGAGGAGATTTAGCACATGCCATCTACTCCTAAGGTAAACTAAGATTCTTGTCTCTGAGATATTGCATGGAATAATAAATAGGAAGAGTGCTAGACTGAGTCAGCAAGTCCTAGGTTCAACCCCTTAATAACTGTCTTTCTGACTCCAGGCCGTGCCATCCAGCTAAGATAAGATCAAAAAGGAATAAAAGAAAATGACAAAGGAGACTATTTCAGGGAAACTTAGAAAAACTTGTATGAACTGAAACAGTGGCATGAGTGGAACCAAGAAAACAATTTAATTATCCTGGGATAATGCTCAGGTATATTGAGACTTAGTGAGAAAACGCATACGAAGCCCATTGAGAACTTAAAAGTATTGTATAAATGCCAGTTATTGTTTTCTCATTTTTTCCTCTTTTTCACATGAGGCTCAGACAGTGAGATTCTGAAGATGAGTCTCTATCATACTGTTCTTTCATATTGAATGTTATATTTATTCTGGCCTATGTAGATATAATCACTACTTTTTAGACCTAAAGAAAAATATGCTCATCCTCTGTAGGCTTACAGAGGAGGGAATAAGTATTTATGAAGCACCTATATACTGGACATTGTGCTAGATACTTTACAAATATTATTTCACTTAAACCTCACAACTCTGGGAGTTGGGTGCTATTATGAACTACATTATATATTTGAGGAAACCAAGATAATAGGCTGAATTGGAGTGACTTGCTCAGTAACACACAGTGAGGAAGTATCTGAGGCTGAATTTGAACTCAAGTTATGGGAAACATACTCCATGCAGCCCCCTCGACCCACCCCATCGAAGACTGTACAAAAGGCATAATCTGTACTTCAGCTTTTTCCCACTTGACTTTGATCACCTATTCTAGATCTCTATATTTTGAAATCTTTTCATACTCTATAGCTTGCATATATTTGTACTCTTCCCTTTCCATCTGGGGCTCTGCTTGGTTTGATCTCCATGGAATATCTAACTTGACCCTGCATCTAGTATCCCATCATTTTCCCCATCTTCTTTCCAGCTTCCTTTATATGTCTTCCTCCATTAGATTGAGAGTTCTTTGGAGGTGAAGATTGCCTTTTTTTTGGTATTCCTAGTGCTTGGCACAGTGCCTGGCACCTAGTAAATATCAACTAAATGTTTACTAAATTGAACTGACTTGTTATGGTGACATATATTCAAAATTTTATTCTTAAATTTTTATGGATCAATGATATTCCTGAATAATTATGGGCAATACACCTTTCTGTAATGATGTTCCATTCCAGTTTGATTTATTTGCTGCATTCTCAAGGATATTTGAGGATTTGTATTTGTAATATGCAGACATTTGTCATCTGTAAATTGATAAACAAGAGTTTTTGTGGCATGTCTCACCACCAAGTCATGGCTTGCTAAATATTTGATAGATACTAAATTTTTGCAATCCTAAGGAGTATTTTTCCTGGTTCCATTAACTTCTTTGGATTATCAGTATTGATATTTAATACTTTTTGGTCATTTCTGGTGACAATGACCTGGTCCTGAATCATTATCATAAGCCTCTCCAATTCTAGAAACAAATCTGCAGAGCTCCATTGTTTGTCTGTTACTTCTTTACAAACATACTGCTGATTTAATTCATGTAGATGTCACGCATTGAGTACCTTTGGATTCTGCCCTGGGATCATTGCCATTTCATAGACTCTATGTGGAAATAAACCACTTTCTAAAATAGTCAACAAATCTAATACATAGAACTGTTGTTGAGCTTTACATTATTTGGGGGAAATTCAATTTGTTTTATTATAAAACGATTTATATAAACTTGGGTTTTACCTCAGTGAAGAATGCAAGGTATAGGATGAAATTCATTTCTTTTGGTCCTGGCCAATGTGGCAATTTGTTTTAACTATGCATATTTGTTACAAGGATTTGAGTTTTAAAACATTTAATTGAATTAAAAACAACACTGTAGGAGTTGGGCTGCTTTTGGTTCTTTTGTTTGGATGCCTTTTGCATCCAATGTTGTACGTTTCATTGAGCCAAGAATATATGTTAAGACTGGCTTTAGGTAGGTATTAATTGCTCTAAATATGTTTCTCTCATTAGGTCTTGACTTTAGCATTCCAGTTAGTATATTAACAAACACAACAGCCTTATATTCAGTGTGTCTTGCCTGAAGAAGACCATGAGTATTTTTAAGTATCCCCTTCATTTACTGGTTCATATTTAAACACAAATCCTTCCATTTCTAGTCTTTTTTGGGAATCATTAAGAACTGTACACTTATTTAGTCTAAATGATATTTTGAAAACATTAGAGAAAATTCCCCAAAGATGTAAGAAGTGTTTAATGTGCTTTTCAGTTGAATTATGATCCAATGTCATTCATGTATATGAAACAATTCATCTAGTATTTTGGTAGGACTTCTTTTTTTGACTTGAAAGTCATATTCAGTCCTATTCATGAATGATGTTAATGGATTTAATACTAGGCTTCAGAACCACAGTGGGCTTAAACTTCCTCTCTGAAAGATGTCATGCTTTATAACAATTATTCTTGACATTAGTATACTGGTGGCTTATTTTCAATAGAGAACAGTGGGCATCAAATACACTAATTTTCCCATTGTGTTCACTTCTATTTTATATATTTGCTCAGCTGACTAAGCCATGAATATGGAAATGAATCAAAGGCTTTGTGACACTCAATAAGGTCAGTATAAATGTCACTTAGTTTCTGGTAGCTAGTTCAATAATCATGGAATCAATGTGTTGCTCTTCACACACCTGGAACATTTTGTTATCTCTTTTTTGTTTCTCAAACAATTTACTGTTTTCTTATGTTTAGAGATTGGTTGAGTGATATCCTAGAACACTTGAAATAAGGTATGAAAGCATTCAGTTGACCTACATTTGGAGGGAGTCACTGATGCTCTCACCTTTTTATAATAAATAAGTGATATTTTTTGTTTAAAAAAATGGGATCAGGCTTGCAACAAAGAGGAAACTGATCTCATCTGGAGAAGCTAGTAGAGTCATCTCCCTGGATATACCAATTGCGTTGTTCATTATACTAACTGTACAAAGGTCTCCTGTGTCTCTTTTCAATCAATTTGTGCTTTTATTATGTTAGATTTCTTTTCTTTCAAGCTCATAAGCAACCCCAAATTTTCCACTAGGTTCTTTGGAGCTTCTCTTTCTCTTCTGTTGCTTTTATTTCTAAAACATATATAGTATAGTTTTGACTGATGTTGAATTATGTTCCTGTGCCGATTTGACTTCTTACATCTTTTAGCTATCACTTTTAATTGTATCAAGAATTGTTTGTTTTCTAGATCTCATTCTGTGAATTTCACCTGTGCTGCCTTTAATCAGACAATATGATGTTCAAGCATTCTTCTACTAACTAGATATTGATGTAATTTTCCATTTTTTTTCCACAATTCTTCAATAGTTTTCTCAAAGAGATTTTTCTGTGATGGTGTTTGATGTTTGCCCTTGGGAAAAGTTCTTAATAGCTTATTTTATCCTCTGGTCCTTAAAATGGCAACAGAACAGCATGTCTTGCTATGTGCAAACCTGAAATGTTTGTCAAATAATATGTCAAATGTGAAAGGATGTGTTCATTCACTATCATTTCAGTAGGGAAATAATCTGTTTTTGTTGAGACAGATTCCTATGGTCAAACTTGGAAAAGGCTTTTCAAAACTTAATTCTAAGTAGGCCCATCTCCTTTTCAAAAGTATTCAAGCCACAGGTATCATGTTTTTCCCATCCATTCCATTACCAGGTAGATCTTCTGGAATTTGTACTAAAAGCAAAATTTTCAGTCACTTTAGGTTCTTCTAGTTTTCCCTCTTGAAATTTGTGACATCTCAATTTCAGCCTTCTTTTTTCTAATCTGGGTTTAAGATTGAAGTTTCTAATGGCGGTTATGATATTTATGTTAGCTATACCTATGATTTCACTATTATATGAAATGCCTTTTTTTTTAAAATTTTGCTTGTTTGTTTTATTACATATAATTCTTGTTGAGGAAACTCCAAGTAACAGTACTGTTTGGCTCTTCCTGTGAAATTTAGACTTTGAGACTCAAGGTCTAGGAACAATAAATTATTTACCCAGGGTCACATAGACAGATTCTCTCACCAGGTGGAAGAAACTTTTCATGTTTGTAAAGACCACAAAAAAGCAGGATTGTAAAGTTTGTTTTGCCCCAAATCACAGAACTCAACTCATAATTCCTACCTTGTGGTCAGCAGCTATACTCATGACACCAGGGGGAGGACAGAATACTACTAGGGCATTTCATGAAGTTAGGTCAAAGTCCTCTGGATTCAAGAAGAGATGCACACACTGATTTTTATGTCAAACTACTCCAGAATAAGATATAAACAGGAAAAATGAACCAACTGAAAACTTTCTTTTCTTTGTTTTTATTTATTTCCTTTCCTAAATTCAAGTTTTATTTGCCTCAAGTCCTTCAGTGAACAGACAACATCAAGGAGTCGATAGGTTAGTTTCATATCTTACATGAAATTTTCACTCATACCAGAATGACATCTTTTGAGCACAGCATAGGAGAAAAGAAAGAAACAAGCACCTCCTATGTGCCAGGGCTTCACAAATATCGTCCCATTTGATCCTCACCACAATCCTGCAAAATAGGTTGTACTATCATCCCCATTTTATAGCTGTTTTGTAAAAATGGAGACTTCAATCCCCAGAAGTCCTTGGTATTTTCCAGAATTCCCTATAATCTCACCCGAGTCTCCACCTGTATTTAAACTGGCTGTAATGCCTACCTCTTCCCCTCTTTTCCCGTACTCAGAAATTGCAACACGTAGTAAGTAGGCTGTGAATGGGCTGATTAGCCTAGGCACATCCTTGTATTTCTTGTATCCTTGATTTCTAATAATCTTTAATAAACCTCAAAAAATATAATACTTTTATTACTAGAAACTAATTTAATTTTTACAGTGTATGTTACCAGCAAAGGAGAATGCCGTGATCTCTTGGAGATGGGGTGCTGCAGGGGGAGGCCGATACACAATTTTTCCTTGGTTAACATCTGCCTGTGTGAAATGCTGAATGGGGAAATGAGGCCTGTCTTTGTGTTCGATTATCCCTGAAAGAGAGCATACAAGGCAGCATCACCATCCATTCTGTCACTCTGTGAGAAGCCTATCGTCCCCTTGTAAGTGACCCGGAGCCATCCCTGGCAAGACTAACAACCTTGATTCCCTGATGAAGTATGTAGGGTCACAGAGACTGCCTATCAGAAGCAGAACTCTCTTCTGGACTTGAAACCCTGCCCAGGAAGCCCTGAACATGAGCAGAAGAAGAGCAGCTCTCTTCAGGGGAAGCTACAGCCTTATTACAGAGGAGGAGCCCTATCACACCCCTATCTGCATTCTTCTCCTTACAAAAAGTTAGCTATTGACCCTTTTAGCAGAAATTGAGAACAAGATAACCAGATACAAGTTTTTGTGTGTATTGTACAAGCTCATGCTTTAGATGATAACATGGAGCTTTTGAGAGATGTTAGGTAAGAGCCTAGCAGCCTAGAAGTTAGGTAAGAGCCCAGACCCTATGGGATTCTGTGGACCAAGTCTGCATCACTTACCTTGACTGGGAAGCAATGGGGCAGTGATATTGTATGTGATCTTTCCACTTGGACTCTTGGAGTCAACAAAAGAAAGGTGATGAGGCTGTATCACACTCAGTCGATCCTCCTGAGCCTAAATCACAGTGCAAAGAAAACACAAATTTTGTTGAAAATCAAAGCAAGGAGAAGAAACAAGGGAAGGGAATAAAAATTTATCCATTGCCCATTATATGCCAGGTACTATGTCAAGCACTTTCATTTGATCCTCCCAAGAACCCTAGGAAGTAGATGCTATGATTATACTGATTTTACAGAGGAGGAAACTGAGGAAAACTGAGGTTAAGTGACTTGTCCAGGATCACACAGATAAGTGTATTGGAACCTAGAGCTTTCTAACTCCAAGTCCAGCACTCTTGATATATCACAAACCTCATCCTGGGTGATTTTTTGTCAGTTCCTAGAACACAGTAGGTAGTTTGAGGAACACTTGTACATTGGCTATAATGAGGACATTAAGCTACTGGCTAATTTATTTGCTTACCAGTTGACTTTATGCTTTTTATTTTTAAACCATTAGCTTCTATTTTAGAATCAATACTAAGTATTCCAGCACAGTAGAGTGGTAAGGGCTAGGCAATGGGGGTCAAGTGACTCCAGGGTCACCCAGGTCAGAAATGTCTGAATCTAGATTTGAACCCAGGACTTCCTGTTTCTAGCCCTAGTTCTCAATCCACTGAGCCACCTCTCTGCCTCCAAAAGTTCTTGGTTTTTAAACAGTGAGCACACCCACTGCTTCCCTTAATGCCAATTACATCCTCTCCTAATTTTACATAATTCACACCCATATTTTCCCACAAATTCTCCTTCAAGTAGCTGCCCAATGTGCTTGTTCTGATTCTGTTAAAATCTCAAGTGCTAATATTTAACTTTCCTTTTTCACTTCATGGCCAGGCCACGTATTTTTCAAGTCGTCAATTTCCACAATGATGGATTTTATTGCACTTCTTGTTCACAAATCGTTGATAGATTCCAGTTAATAGGAATATAAATGAACAGTCACAATTTTGCCATGGCTTTGTCCTTTGGTGCCCATTCTGGGGAGGCATATTTTTGATCAGCTATTAGCTACATAGAACTGAGACTGCTAAGCAGTGTATAAATAAGCCTTTGCAGTGGATGAAGACAACTCAACTATTACTAGGTTTTGGTTGTTTCTGAGAACTCTGCTTTATGACGACTGATTGTTGGATGGTATTCCTTCTAGTTTTCTTTCTTTTTCAAAATTACAAACTTGGCAAACATCAATAAAGATAAACATTTCCATACACAAAGAAGAAGGGGGAAAGGTTGTATATGAAATTTATCAAATCAAGATTATGTATTTATTACATAAAGATTTGTTAAGTTTAATAGTATAAATATTGCCCTACTAGTCTATTTCCCCGGAAGCATAAATGTATAGCAGTGAATAGAACAGTGGTCCTAGAGTCTGAAAGTCTTCATTTCAAATCTGGCCTCAGACACTTCCTATATGTATCATCTTGATCAAATTACTTAATCTGTTTGACTCAATTTTTATAGCTATAAAATATGGATAATAACAGTACCTACTTCACAGAGTTGCTGGGAAGATCAAATACAATAATATTTATAAAGCACTTAACACAGTGCTTGGCACATAGTAGGTACTATACGAATGCTGGCTATTATCATTATTACTGTTATTATCCTTTTGATTACTCTTTTGTATATTTTTTCATGTTTTACTAAAATGCATTTTATTCCTTCCTTTCATTTTCTTTCTTTTCTTCCTTTTTGCTTTCATTCTTCCTTTCTTTCTTCATTTATACTACTACTCTACCCCCTTCTCTCTTCCAGCTTTTCTACTGGAAAACTGAAAAACTTGTGGTTTTATTGTGAAAATTAGGCAAACTTCCCTTAACTACAAAACCATGCTCACTATTTAACTGCACTTCAACAATTAAGGGATTCTAGCCAGATTTTTTCCTCATCTCCAGTCCTTTCACATCCCCCTCCACATATTTTAAAATTTTAAAGTAGTTAAATATTGTCATCCCTTGTGGCAAAGTTGGGACATTAAAGCATTGCTGATAGAGTTGTGAATTTATCCAAGCATTCTGGAGGGCAATTTGGAACTATGCCCAAAGGGCATTAAAAGACTGCCTGCCCTTTGATCCAGCCATAGCACTGCTGGGCTTCTACCCCAAAGAGATAATAAGGAAAAAGACTTGTACAAGAATATTTATAGCTGCACTCTTTATGGTGGCAAAAAATTGGAAAATGAGAGGATGCCCTTCAATTGGGGAATGGCTGAACAAATTGTGGTATATGTTGGTGATGGAATACTATTGTGCTCAAAGGAACAATGAATTGAAGGAATTCCATGTGAACTGGAACAACCACCAGGAATTGATGCAGAGTGAAAGGAGCAGAACCAGGAGAACATTGTGCCCAGAGACTGATACACTGTGATACAATCTAATGTAATGGACTTCTCCATTAGTGGCAATGCAGTGATCCTGAACAACTCAAAGGGATTTACAAGAAAAAAACATTATCCACATGTTCAGAGGAAAATCTGTGGGAGTAGAAACACAGAAGAAAAACAACTGCTTGATTACATGGGTTGATGGGGATATGATTGGGGATATAGACCCTAAATGAACATCCTAGTGCAAACATCAACAACATGGAATTAGGTTCTGATCAGGGACACATATAAATCCCAGTGGAATTGTGTGTAGGCTATGAGAAGGTGTGGGGAAGGGGAGGAAAATAATATGATTCTTGTAAATCAAGGAATAATGTTCTAAATTGGCTAATAAAATTTTCAAAAAAAATTACATATTGTCATCCCTGTCCAGAAAATTTAGCTCCCCTGACAACCTATATATATATATATGTACAATCTATTAACACAATGATTGTTAAGGAAAAGGAAGGATTTGAGTTAAGGGGCAACTCTTAGATTAGGCACTGTGAACAGAATTTTTTATCTTAATTTAATCAAATACTTGGAGTGCTCCACCCTTTTAACTCAATCAGTCAGAAACTTATGAATCCTTTTGATAAGAGTTCACACCCTCAGAGGATGGGAGGTGGATCACACAGACACTGATCCCTGGGCAGTGCTAGGCAAATTGAGAGACTTTGATTGGTTCCTGAGATTTCATAGATAGTGAAAGGAAGGAGAAAGAAGCAGAGAGGCAGGAAGTGACGTGGAGAAAACTGCTTATAAAACCCAGCCAAGAGCATCCTGGGTCACTTCTTTTGTTTCAGCTGCAATAGTGGCTTTTGCTGAGGAAGGACTTCTATTTCTTCTGTGCTGGTGGCTCCTGTTGAGGATCTTCTTCTGCTGCACTGGTGGTTTTTGTTGAGGAAGGACTTCTGTGTTAGTGTCTCTGCATTGGATTCTTCTGTGTGGCACTTCTTCTGCATTGGTGTTCCTGTGCTGGAAGATTTTCTGCATTGGAGGACTTCTGTTTTGGAGACTGAGACTCTCCTGCTTCCTCTGGCTGGAGATTGGAACTGTCCAGGATTGAGCTAGATTTCTTCAGAGCAGACAGTGGTAAGCTAGACAATTCCCCTATCACCTTCCTACATTTCCCCTCTTTACTATCTCTATCCTGATGTAATAAAGCTACTAAATCTGCTAACAGCCTCGTGACTTAAGAGTTAGTTATATAAATGGTGACCATAATTTTTTTTAATTCTTATATTTGTCAACTCCAAAATTTTAATTATTACAACACTCGAGAAATCTGGGTTCCAATCCTCTCTGCCATTAGCTAGACATATGAACCTTCATCAAAAGCAGTTTCCTCTGGCCTCAGACACTTCCTACTGGTAAGACCTGGGGAAGTCACTTAACCCCACTGCCAGACTCTACAGTTTCTTTACTCTTTTCAGCTCAACTCTCCCCACCCTCCCCTTCATGAAATTTTGAGCTCTAGTAGCCAGTTTTAATACTGATAGAGGAAGTAGCAGTAGGGATGGGGTGGGGTTGGGGGTAGGGGGAATTACAAATTAACTGAGAAAAATAAATAAGACTAGCCAATAAATGGGTTCTCTCTTCAGCCACTCAAACTGCCTTGAGGGGAGAGGTGGTAGCGACTACTCCAAAATTTTCTAATCTCATTGTTATCAATGAGCCAGAAGGTTCCTCTTCCCTTTAAAGGCCAACTTCATTTAAAAGGAATTTGCCCATTTTAGAAAGGATTAAACTAGGCTCAGTCTTACTAAAAAAGGAGAGGGACTGCAGAGGAGAATGAATGCTCCAGCTGCTTTGGAACTGCCCCTAAGGCACACTTATCCCTGAAAGAAACATCTTTTGCAGGTTAGAACAAATTCCCATTAGTAAAGGATCATATTTCAGGTTGGAATGTAATGATCTAGCAAAATCAACAAAGGGTAGCTAGTCCCTCATCACAAAAGCCCTCAAGTTACAAAAACAAACTTAAAAATCCATGTATATGGCTTTAACTAGCTATCAAATATTCAATGAAGCACCTACTCCAGCAGCTTCAGCTATTCCTGGGGCTACCTTTGAGACTAAATAACTAAAAGCCTGAAATGCCCTCAGTTAAAAACCCAAGTAAGACTGTAGGGCATGGCAAAGAGAATATGGGACCATTTAAGAATCAGAGGGGTATGGGCATGGATCCTGTGATAAAATGGCAAGTCACTAAATCTGAGTTTGTTTCCTCACCTAAAAAATGGGAACAAGAAAACCTCTTCTGCCTTGGAACTAATACGCAGTATTGATTCTAAGACGGAAGGTAAGGGATTTTTTTTTTTTAAAAGAACACATAATCATTCTTCTAAAACTCAACTTTCTTCTAAATTCCCCTATTACTGCAGAGGACCCCACTATCCTTCTAACTTCTTAGGCATGTGCCATTCTAGATTCCTAACACTCCCAGAGTTTTAAAAGGTAAGAATCTTATTAACAAGCTCTCTATGTATACACTATGAATGATGGTACAGACCTGTGACTGCATATGGCAGGGAACTGCCAGTGAGAAAACTACCTTTATCAATTTTAAGTCATCAACTATTCTAAACCTTATAAAATATTCTTATCTTAAGGGTCCATAGATAATGGGTTTGTGGATCAATTTCATGGGGTCCATTAATTAATAAAACAATCAGTCAATAAACATTTATTAAGCATCTACTATATGTCAGAAACAGCACTAAGTTCATGAGTCCATGAACTTGGATGGCAAAAAAGTTACGTCTTTATTGTCACTAAGAGAAATTTAGCATTTCCTTCAATCTAAAAAAACAAAAAACTATGCTTGGAAGTAATCCACAGCCTTTGTCAAATTGTCAAAAAGATCAATGACAAAAAAAAAGGGCTAAGAATTTGTCCTTGGAGAGTTGACTGGGGTGGAGAGAGTTTAAGTGAAATGCCCAAGATTGTATAACTGGCATGGATCAGTGATAGGACTTGAATTGAAGTCCTCCTGAATACCAAGGTGGTGCTCTAACTGCACTGTCTCTAAACAATCTGTGCATGTGTGTGTAAATATACTGTGTATAAACAAAAGTAGAGTAACTCCAAAATATATTCAACCAATATGACAAAACTAATGGAAAACATTTTAAAGTAGAGGTTGAAACAATGTTAATCAACTATGAGATAAGTAAAACTACTAACAAATATGATTTTACATTTAATAACATACAAATTATAAATATATAGAATAATATTCCATAGATGAATAAAGAGTATATATTTTAACTAGAAAATGAAAGATGTTGGTTCAAAAATAAACAAACCTTAGTCAGTCTGTATACTTGGACACATATATTTCATTTGCACAGTCATGGGAAGTGACTTCAAAGGCCTGGCAAGATTTGAGAAAGGAACCCAAATCCTCTGGCTCCCAATCTAGTCTCTTTTAAACCCCAAATCATCTTGTTTATTGTCATTGTGTGTGTATAAAAAAATGTATGTGTGTTTGTATATATATTAAAATGTACAAAAATTCTCTCCCAAGTTTCTCTAGGCAGAACGACAAATTATGGACTTTATCATGCTGATGAATTATGATTTCTTTATATTATTATTTACAGTGTGAATGTCAATGCCACCTATTCATTAAAAACCCTCTACTTTTTTCCCCTCTTGTCTCTGTCTTGTACAAAACCCATCATTTCTGCAGTGTTGGTTCTTTTCTTTGTTGTGGTTCAAGCCTGCAAGCTTGGAGTTCAATTATGAACAAATATGGGGGCACCAACTAAATGTGTATCCTGCCGGAAGGCGTCCAGCTCCTACACTTAGTGAGGCAGCATTATCATTAGCAAGAACTCCATGTGCTCCAGGGCTTAACATGAGTCAGCATCTGCTAAAAGAGCAAATGGTGATACTAGTCCAGGCCAGGAGAATCAGATCAGAAGGAAAGCTTTCTCTTCAAAGACAGCAGGTATTTTTCTGATCTCATCCATCCCTTATGCCCTGGGAGCATAATGATCTGACCCTGCCTGGCATGGAATGTGGAAGGGTCAGTGTAGATACCAGGAAGGGATGAAGACATTAGACATTAGGGGGCCTTCAAGCCTAAAAAAGGATCCCTCAGAAGGGTTTGGATTCCAAGTTGTTAGGGAAGAAAGGAGCCTAAATGCAGTGTCATGACTTAATGCACCCAAGAGTCAAAGGTTATTAAAAGATGCTTCCTTCTTATTATAAAGGGGAGTAGAATGACTTGGCTCTGGCCTGATTCTTTCAGCCCTGACAGGCAGAGGAGAAGAACTGAGTCCTGAATTGACATTTCTTTTTTTAATTTTACACTATTGTCATATTCCAAAATACTGGCTATATCCTTGGTTTCCCCAACTCACTCTCACCACTGAACTTTCCCTTATACAGAAAGAAAAGAAGGATTGAGCAAAGCCAGCAGCTATCCAGGTACAGTGTCGGGGAGAGAGAGAGAGGGAAAGAGGGAGAGAAGGAGAGAGGGAGAGAGAGAGAGATTAGGAGAGAGGGAAAAAGGGAGAGAGAGAGAGAGAGAAGGGAGGTATGGTTCACTGCTCATTCTCCAGGATCAGGATAAATTGCTCTACCAAATCTATTTGGCAGCTTTTAGTGTTGCTTGTGTTTAACTAGTCTCTGTCAAAACATAGAGGTCTTGTATATAAGTAGGTGGCATAGAGGATAGATTGAAGGGCCTGGAGTCAGGAAGACCCGAAGTTCAAATCTGTTCTCAGATGCTATGTGACCTTGGACAAATCACTTAACCTCTGCCTGCCTCCATTTTCCCATCTATAGAAATATAATAATAGCACCTCTCCTCCAGGTGTTGTGAAGATCAAATGCGATAATAACCGTAAAGTGCTTTGTCCAGTGCCTGGCATACAGTAGACACTATATGTGTTAGTCATGATTATTCCTATAGTACTCAATCAAACTTTGAGCTCATTGCTTAGGGAATTTCTTCCCATGGTAGAAATCTCAACAACACAACATAACTCTTATCTGTGAGTTCCCAGAACTACTAAAGGGGGTCCAGCCATTTTGAATGAACAAAGTTCATCACTGACATCACTTTGGTAATGGGGACACATTTTAATCATCCACTTGTTCTTCCTGATCTCTTGCTATTATACAACTTCTTGATAACTCTTTTTTCTCAGGTCTTTGGAGTTTTGCACTGATTATATGTCTGAAACTGTTCATATTGGCCATGCAGCTTTCCATTGTTCTATTACCCTCATTTATAAGAATTTTGGAAAAACTATTTTCTATGTCTCCTCATATAATAATGCTGGTAAAATATTAGTAGTTGAAAGACAGGGCATACATTCACAAAAACCTTGGGCTTGTTAGAGAAGTGCTACAATTTCCTCAAAGCAATCCAGCTAGCTCTTCAATTCCTGAAGCATTTTTTTCAAGGTTTCTCTGAATCTCTTATATTTGTTGTCTTTATACCACAATAGGATTCATTTAAGTGATCAGAGTAATTAAGTTTTAAGTCTTCCAAAATGGTTCATTTTTATCAGTCTGATAGTCTGAAGTTAGGAAGACTCATCTTCCCAAATTCAAATCTGGCCTGAATGACTTACTAAATGAGTGGCCCTGAGCAAGTAATTTAACTCTGCTTGACTCCGTTTCCTCATTTAGAAAAGGAGCTGGAGAAGAAAATGTCAAAAGACTTCAGTATCTTTGCCAAGAAAACTCCAAATAAGGTCACAAAGAGTCAGATATGATTGAAATACAACTCAACTACAATGTTGGTTCTTCTCTCTTCACTCTGTATGCCTCACTGAACATATCTTTTTTTCCCTTTATTTTTTATAGCTCAATCCTGTTCCATCACATTCACGTGCCATCATTTGTTCATCCATTCTCAAACTGATGGGCATCCCCTGAGTTTCCAGTTCTTTGACACCACCCAAAGAGCTGCTATAAATATTTCTGTACATATAAAATCTTTTCCTCTTTTTCTGATCTCTTTGGGATCAAGGGGCATGTACTGTGTAGTAAATATTTCATGGATAATTCCAAATCCTTTGGATTCATTTATAGCTCCATTAACAGCACAGAAAAATGCTTATTTTCCCACAGTTCCTTCATGACAAATAAAAAGGGAAAACAGTGATATATCTTGTATCCATTCTAGACTGTCTCCCAGAACTGGTTTAGGTTTCCTCTCTTGTTTTTTTCCTCCCTTTGTTAATTAGTCTCCATCTTTCTATCTTTATTCTTCTCAACATCACTCAGCCCTGAATGTGTGTTCTCTATCAATCTCCCTCTTTCCTTACAGGGGTCAGCAGGAGGCATAAAAGGCAAGCAATAGTAGATTGGGGATTCCATGTTGAGAAGACAATATCCAGAATATCTGAGTATTATGTTCATTTCCTGGTAACTCACTGTTCTCTGCTACACTCTTGGATAGCAGCTGTGAATTACTTCCTGATTTTAGTAAGGCCAAGTCACAAATTCTTGTAGAAGAGAAAGAGAAATGTGGATTTGTAGCTGGTCAAAAAAATCTTAACAGAGTATTTATTAATATCAACATATGGGGAGGGGCAGCTAAGTGGCTCAGTGGATAGAGTACCAGATCTTGAAATGTTCAAATCTGGCCTCAGACACTTCCTAGCTGTGTGACCCTGGACAAGTCACTTAACTCCCATTGCCTAGCCCTTACCACTCTTTTTGCTGTGGAAACAATACATAGTATTAATTCTAAAACATAAGGGTTTTTTAAAAAAACAAGTAATGGTGGTCTCTAACAACAATAATAACTATGTACATGTATAAATACATATGCACAAATAGATATCTGTCTATATGCATACATGTAGAATGCAACTCCAAATATTATATTTTATAAGATTTATTAATAACCACTTTAAGTAGAAGAAGTAAAAGGACAAAAGTAAAAGCCTGAGTAAAGAAAAACTTTTCCAGCTGCAATCATGGGAAAAGAGAAGGGTAGAGCTACTCAAAACTTCATCTCCAAAATGTAAGGATGCAATGTGAGAACAAAAGTGGGATGCAGGGATTGAGTCCGGAGGAGCGAATTCAAATTATACAGTCCTTTATGGATAGCAAAACCCTCCATCCTTCAAGACTCTGTACCAAGGTTTGTCATAATCAACATTTAATATCAGTAGCTTAGATAAAGCTTATCAAATTGCAGATGATGCAAAGCCAGAGAATAAAATCATTTTATAAAAAGCAGGATTCAAAAATATCTCAATAGACTGAAACAACAGGCCAAAACAAAAACCACTGAGCATTTTATAGACACAATTATAAAAATTTATACTTAAGTAGAGCTCAGCAGCCCAAATATGCAAAAAGGAAAACATCCTGTGGCTTAACAGTCACATGAAAGGATTAGCTCCAGAGGACAGACTGAGCTAGGAGAAATAGGAAAATGTTTTAGAGAGGCAGATTTATTTAGTCTTGATGTAATGGAAAAATGTTCTAAAAAAAGAAATTGGTTGGGGAGGGGGAAGCCAGATGGATCAGTCAATTGGGAGTCAGGCCTAGAGATGGAAGGTCCTGAGTTCAAATCTGGCCTTGGACACTTCTAGCTGTGTGACCCTGGGAAAGTCACTTAACTCCCATTGCCTTGGAACCAAAACACAGAATGCAAGGGTTTAAAAAAACAAAAACAGAATAGGCTTTCTGGTGAGTTAATTATTGAATAAGAGATTGGATATCCACCTGTCAAACAGGTTACTGGGGAATTCATATACATTATGTGTAATGACTTCAAGGCTTTGAGAGACTGTGATTGTCTCTGCAGCCGGTGGAAAATGTGTGGATACCTTTCATATGGTATAGTATTTGGAAGAGTTGAGAATTTACCTTGTGCAAAGGAATGCTCACAATCACATTGCATTGTTCCTTATTTCTGAAGGAATAAAACCAAAATCTCTCAGAATACACTCACAGTCATATGCAGATTGGCTCCAAGGAAAAGCTTCGGAGGCTCCTGTGTTTTGGGCAAGATGGCAATGTTGAATACTTGGTTCTCCAGATGGGCCTGGGGGGCAGCTGTACTGGACACCTGCAACACAAGGATCCAGAAGTAAGACTATAATCTGTATTTAGGGTGGAAACATCTTCACTGAGTTATATATATATATATATATATATATATATATATATATATATATATATATATATATATATATATATATATATATATATATATACTTGTCATGCTTCCTACACTTGAGTCCACTCTATGTGGACTTGTATAATATTAGTTGAAACAAAGAATTACTATCACTCTAATTTTTTTTTTTTGCTATTCCACACCTATACCACAGGGAAAAAAAATGTCTTAAATGGCTCAGAAGGGGACATCTCCGATTTTCTTAAATGAGAAATGTCAACTTAAAAGGTTCTGACTTTCCATTATCAGTCTTCTTCAGGAGGGTCTTTGTTTCCAACTTGACCTATAGTTTCATAAATGTCAGATCATTCAAGTTTTCAAACATAAGTCAGGTCGAGCAGTAGATCCAAGATCTGCTGGGCCAATTGGTGAATACAATGACTGATTTCTCAGTGTTTTCCACATTTCTTTCATTAACTGTTTTAAAAATTATTGTATGGAGCAGCTAGTGAATAGAGCACTAGATCTGGAGTTGGGAGGACCTGGGTTCAAATCTGGATTCAGATACTACCTAGCTGCGTGACCCTGGGAAAGTCACTTACTCCATTTGCCTAGCTCTTACCATTCTCCTGCCTTAGAATTAATACTTGGTAATACCCTTAGCCTGAAGGTAAGGCTTTACCTATCTACCTCACAACTAGAATACTGCAATAGCTATTGGTTGGTCTCTCTGCCTCAAGTTTCTCTCACTCTAGACTTTCCTCCACTCAGCTGTCAAAAATGATCTTCTTGGGGCAGCCAGATGGCTCAGTGGATTGAGAGCCTGGACACTGGAGGTCCTGCATTCAAATTTGTCCTCAGACACTTCCTAGCTATTTGACCCTTGTCAAGTTGATTATCCCCCATTGCTTAACCCTTACCACTGTACTGCCTTGGAACCAACACATAGTATTAATTCTAAGATGGAAGGTTTAAAAAAAGAAAACAAAAAAGAAATATAAATGAAAAATTATTTTTTCCTCAGGATCCCTTTTTACTTAGAGAATTATAGATTAAAATTTCTTGGAAAGAACATTTTGGATTGGCAGATGGAATCTTAGGGGCTTAGAAGAGTGATTGCTTTTGTTATGACATCAACATAAAATGCCCCAGTCCTTTTTTTTATATCTGATACGTTGATGCATCATTTAGCTATTCACACATCTTGTTATTTGGAGTTATACTTCAAGAAATTGAGATAATGAGCCAGAGTACCTGAAAGTTGAAGGAATCACTTTGTGCCTGGGAACCCAAATGCTTGTACCACACAATGCCTTCATTGATATCTTGCTGTGTGAAAGTGTTGGTGGGTGTTGCCATTCTTCCATCAGGTAGGTGATGTCTCCCATCCACTGGACTGCCTGCAGGCATGTTCATCAAAAGAACTACCTCCCCTGAAGGAGCACACAACACAATAACCATGGAGTCAGGGATCATATATATATGTATATATATATATATGTATGTATATATATATATGGCCCCTTTTCTAAAATCTACTATGTGAATGTTCAAGTAGGAGCTTCTATTTTTCCAACAGGCTGATGTTGCTATTCATGCAACAACTATAGATGTGTTCTATCCAAACAACTCCCTCCCCTGAAGAAACACCCTCTTCAGGTTTTTTTTCTGAGTGTATTAGCAAGTATAGAAAAAGATGGGAATCATGGACTGCATTTGCAAAGCCAAAAAATACTACCCTTTCTGGAAACAAAACCAAGATATGAAATAATTTTCTTTAGTCCACTAAAAAGGGGTGTAATGGACTCTTATTCAGAAAGGCCTTGGATGAATCTTATCTCTGATACAACCTCAATGTAACCCATATCAAATCATTTAATCACTCAGTGCTCTAAACGATTACCTAAGACTATATTTAAGTTTTAAAGAAAGTACTATCTCTCTTGGTAGAACAACTTTTCTCCTCTAGGAGTTATCTCTATAAATGAAATGATAGCTCTAATCCTCATCACCAGAGCACCTAAATGACAATATGGTGATGCATTAAAGATTTAGTGTTTGGATTTTGGGGAGGGGGCAGATTTTTTTCCCAACAAAGAATTCTCATAAAGTAGAGCCTAATAGATAATTACGGAAAATTTTATTAGAGAAAAATTCAAGAAAAACCAATCTTAAAGAATCTAGTTTGCATTATTGATTTTTGGGGATCTGCAGATTATACCAATATTTGGGTTTTTACATAATTTCTTAAAGGTCTCCTCACTACTTATTTATTTGAACCTTATTTGAAGTAAAAATGAGATATTTGTGCCTTAAAATAAAACATCTGCTCCTATTAATCATTCAACACCTGAAGCCATTTTCTTCTTTAAAAAAAAATCAATTTTGTTTTCAGATATGTTCAGCTCTGAATTTTATCCACATTGTGCTTTTAATAGCATGACTACCATAGGTACAATGGAAACAACTAAAATTTTATAGGATGGGCATTATGCCATCCAGGTAAAGAGTATTGAGAGATTGAGTACTGAAAATGGAGTTAGAAAGACCTGAATTCAAGTCTCACATCCAACTCAGTCTCCCCATTCATAAAATGAGGTTAGTAATTTTTGCTGAGTAATTAAAAAATAGATCTAAAATGAGATAAAATATATAAGATGCTTGTAAAAAACATTTATTATTAAGAGAAGTTATATATAAATCATCTTCTCAAACAAATATAACTACCAATAAACATGGAAGAAGTCTCTTAATTAAATATATATATGTATGCATGTATAAAGAGATACATATTCTTTTATTTATGATCACATTTTGGCCAAAAAAAATTATTACACAGCTAATAGCCAGAGAAAAATGACATTTTTTTTTACACCAGACATTTTTTGATTCAATGAAGAAAGCAGAATGTTTATCCACTTTCCTCCTTCTCCCAAGCATGTGTCAACACATCATTCTCATGATGTCACTAGTCCTCTTCAAAAACAAAAGATGAAAAACAATAGGAATTCCCTGGAAAGGGTTGGAAATAAACATTTTTTAATCCTCATCTATTTACAACCATTTTTAGGGTACATAATTACGACTTCTTCACAAAAGAACCTGAACTTTGAATTAGTACTTGAAGGATAGATAAGTCATCTAGATGTAGAGAATGGGAGAGAAGGAAGTCACAGAGATATTAAGTTAGAGATAGACTGTTGTTAGTTCTTTAATGTCAGGCTAAAGAGTTTAAATATTCAATAATCAATGGACAGCTATTGAAGATTCCTGAGCAGAAAGAATGACCTGATCAAATTTGACCATGAAAAAGTGTATAGCAGCATATAGGACAAATTAGAGGGGGAGAAATTGGAGTGGAAGACACCAATCTGAAAGTGACTACAATAGTTCAGGTGAGAAGCAATGTGAGCCACTTCAACTAAGATGTTTTGAATAGGAGGGAATGAATCCTGAACAACAGAATTACAGTGTTAAGGTGTGACTTGTAAACTTAAATGACCAATGTTTTGAGAAGCCATATGAAGGAGAAGATAGAGATTAGTCCTTAGAATCAGGAAGGTTCGAGTTCAAGCCTTACTTTGGACACATAATAGTGTGATCCTGTGCAAGTTGCTTAACCCTTCAGTATACAATTCAAATAAAAAGGAAGGAGGAGAATTGACTTAGAAAACACAAATTTACATGATCTGTGCCATGTATTTTTATTTGTTTTGTTAAATATTTCCCAAATATATTTTAATTTTATTTTGGCCCTCTGAAGAATTTGTAATCTCTGCCCTTAGCCATCTCCATAAGCCTAAAAATCTGAGTAGATGCCAGTCTTCACAGGTAGAGAAAATTTCTTCACTAGCAGTGCTCTATCCCAGTGAAATTAGAGGCCCAGTCAAAAAAATCTTCATATGTGTATAGATATATAACACATAAAATGCACAACTGTGTATATACAATGGTGTATTTGTGTGTATGTATGAATGCACAAGCAGGCCCATGTAATATGGTGTGTGTGAATTGGATATACAAATTCAATTCACTAACAGAGTGTAATGAATGGAAAACTCAGCTTAATTATTCTAAGAAGTAGGGATGCATATGCTTAGCATGATGCCTAGAACACAGTAGGTATGATATAAATCCTTGATATTTATTATTAGTATTATTTTTAGATTACTAACACTATAGTAGCATGAATGTCCCAAGAGTCATGGTGCGGCATCCTTATCATCTCAAAGCAAGAAGAAAAAAACGTTACCAAATCTTGGGTGGTCATGAGAAATTGTGTAGACAATTTCTGAGTCACTGGCACCAAGTACTTCGGCCCTTAAGATCCTGTTGGTGATTGGCAGCATTCCTCCTTCAGGGACCCACACCAATGAGTTAGCCACCAGTTGAAGGTCTCCTTCAGTCTATGAGAGAGAAAGGTAAGTGTTAAGTCTGGAGACAACTGAGATGGATCAGCCCTTAAGGCCACATTACAAGAAGATGCCAACATTAAAAAAAACTTTCCAAAGACATGGCAAGAAAGAGAAGATCCATAGGTTCAAACGCATAGGCAGCCTTTCTTTGTAATTTTTCAGGACAAAGTTTCATGCTTTATAAAGTCATTTGAATTCAATTAAATAAGAATTTGTTATAAATTCTTTAGCTTTACAAGGTGAGAGTTGTATTAGATCTCCTTAGGGCACGCCAAGATCTAAAATTCTGATTCTGCAAATTTGATTCTAAGTGATAAAACTATACAATGCTGGATGCTTGAGATGAAGAATTAAAACACAAAAGTTAGTCTACTGAAGGTTTCAGAAAAATAGGATTTCTAATAGAATATTTTACATTTTCCTTAGACTGAGTTAGTGAAGTTTTTGATACTTTGTTTTTCATCTTGTTTTCATATGTTAAAAATCACTTAATCTAATTTTAAGGAAGACTTTGACTTCAGGAGAGATATTTTTCTGTAATATTATCACTACTTTCAGATTCACTGATAGCTAAAATAGAACCAACAATATTCACAAGGGGAGGTTCATATGAAAAAGAGACTATGCATATTTGTACATTGCTCCTTTCCTGTCAGGCAATTATAACTACTCATATTAAACAAATCAGGCAAGTGAGTCACTTAAGTGGGATGGTGGCATTCAACATTCGTGATCTGGGAAGAGAACCAGGGAGAATAAATGCCTAGACTAGTTCTATACTGATTGATATTGTGAGGCAAAATACTGAGGAATCTGGTATTTTCCAAACTACCATACTATTTACAAAAGAATTAAACGATAAATCAGCTCATTGGTAAATTAACCAGTATGATGATGTAAAAGGTTAATTTCCTGAATATTCCAAAATCAATTATTTTTTGTTCTAACTTCCTCACCTAGAATTATCCATCTAATATCAATTACCTAAGCTAAATTGGTTTTAGGATGTTCACGCACAGATGAATAACTGGGCAGAGGATATCTTTATGTGTGTGTCTCCACACATGTAATGTAAATATAGATAGACATACACAATACTATATTCATATACATATATGCACATACATGCACATATATCATTTATGCATCTCCATATCTAAGAATTACTTAAATTCAGGAATTTAGATGAATCACAAATACCTTTTCTGCACCTTAGCCATAAAGTACGCCTCTATTCCCAGGGAAGCTTAGTTAACTTTTCTGGTGCAAAAAAAGAGAATGATCATCTCATTTTACAAATAATGAAACTGAGCCTCAGAGATAGAGCAGATTGAGGAATTAGTAAAAATTTCCCAGATGCCATCATTCCTTCTAGCTATCTTGGAGCTTTCCTACCTTTCTAATTCAAATGCCTTTGAAAAACCTGGGAGCTATATTAATGTTTGATTGCTACAGATTAGAGAATTTGGGGGTATAATTCTAAATTGCTTTTTGCAATATTTGAACCAATTCATAGCTCACCAACAATGTGTTAGAGTGCCTGTCTTTTTACAGTCACTCCACAAGTTGCTGTTTTCGATTTAATGAATATTAAATGAAAGAGGACTTTCAAGCATTCGTGATGAAAAGACCAGAGCTAAACAGAAAATCTGAAATTCAAACACAAGAATCAAGAGAAGCATAAAAAGGTAAACATGAAAGGGGCTCAATAAACAAACTATTTATATTACTATATTGGAAAAATGATTGTTGTTATTCATCCTTCATTTTTAAAGAGGACCAATGATACTATGGGGATCACAGCTCACATGTGAATTGGATTTAAATGAAGGAGAGTTGCATCAAGTCATTAGCCTCACTCTCTCTTCCAGAGTCATCAAAGTTCTGTGGCATGACAAAAATCAAGATAAGATGACTTATAATGGTCCAGGATGCAGTGAATGACCTTGGTATTTTCAATGTCTGACCAAGCTCTAAGCTCTCTGCTTTTAAGGCTATTAGAACAAATTGTTCTCATCTGCCCATTCCACTGGGGGAAGGCTTCACATGCTTGGGGTAGACATCCCCCTAAGTCCCTGATAGGTTTGACCCTATTTACTACCCTCAATCTGGTTTAATCTGTCTGCTAGGTATGACCATTTGTCATGTAACAGCTTCTTGGAGCCACAGGTAAGAGTTAAATGGTAGGTGGAAACTAAAGGTAGATGAGTTCCCTTGAAAAGGCTCAGTGAGCCCTCACACCACAGGTGCTATTGATTAGAGAAATGCAAATTAACATAACCCAGAGGTACCACCTCACATCTATCAGAAATGATAAATACTGTAAGGGATGAGGAACACTTGCACCACCATTTGGGAGAACGGTTTGAAACTAAGCACAAAGAGCCATAAAATTGTGCATACCTTTTGACCCAGCAATATCATTAGTAAGTCTACATCCCAAAAAGATCAAAGAAAAAGGAAAATATATGTTCAAAATGTATTATGTACAAAAATATTAAGAGCAGCTCTTTTGGTGGTGGCAAAGAATTGGAAATCAACGGAATGTTCATCAATTTAGGAAATGGCCGAGCAAATTGTGACATACAACTGTGATGAAATACTGTTGTGCTATAAGAAATACTGTTGTGCTTTCAGAAAAATCTGGGACTTACATGAACTGATGAGAAGCAAAATGAACAAAACCAGGAGAACATTATACATAATAACAGCAATATTATATGATGATCTTTTCAGAAAGACAATGATCCAGGGGGCATCTGGGTAGCTCAGTGGATTGAAAGCCAGGCCTAGAGACGGGAGGTCCTGGGTTCAAATCTGGCCTCAGACACTTCCCAGCTGTGTGATCCTGGGCAAGTCACTTAACCTCTATTGCCTAGACCTTACCACTCTTTCTGCCTTGGAACCAAGACAGAAGATAAAGGTTTTTAAAAAAAAGAAAGACAATGACCCAAAACAATCTTTAAGGGCTCATGATGAAAAATGCTATATGCACTGCCAGAAAAAGAACTGATAGAGCCTAAATGAAGATTGAAGTGTACTATTTTTAAACTCTTTAATTATCTTTGACTTTAAGGGTCTGTGTTTTCTTTTGCAACATGGCTAACATGGAAATGTGTTTTGAATGACTACACATGTATAAACGAATTTGAAACTAAATTTTTTAAATATTTAAAATTTTTGTTTACACATGAGAAAAATAATATAAAATTAAATGTAAAAAACAGTGAAATAAGAACCAGACAGTAACAACAATGTTGCAAAGATGATAAACTGTATAACACTTGGCTGCTCTAATCAATACAATGATGCAAGAAAATTCCAAAGAACTCAAGATGAAAAAGACTATCCACCTCTGGAAAGAGGACTGGTAAATTCTGACTACAAAGTGAGGTATAATTTTCTCTTTATTTTTCTTGTTTTTTTAAAAGGCTAATATAGAAATACATTTTACATGATTTCAAATGTATAATTGATATCATATTGCTTTTCCTCTCATAGGGTATGGAAGGAGGTACAAGAAGAGAGAATTTAGAACTCAAAATTTTAAAAGACTATTAAAAATAAATAATAAATTGAAAACGACAAAAATAAAAAGAATTGCCTGTTTAAGACCTTTGACCCAGCAACAGCATTATTAGTAACATAAACCAAATAATTCCTAAATACCGTTATCTATTGGGGGAATGGATTTTGTTCTTATATATCTGTATTAATTTTTTATGTATCTTAGGTACTAAAGCTTTCTCCCAGTGAAAACTGTTAAAAAGCTTTTCTTGCCAAGTTAACTATTTCCCTTCTAAACTCATTTAACTGATCTAATAGCATTGATTTTATTTTTGCAGAAGTTTTCAATTTTACATAATCAAAATTGTTCATTAATTCTTCTGTGAATACTTCTATAATCTGTTTGATCAAAAACTCTTTCCATATAAATATCTATGATTGTGAAAGATATCTCTTTCTGTGCTCTAATTTCTTCCTATGACATAATCTTTTATATCTAGGTCACCAGTATCAATCTGGAGCTCATTCAGATATGAGATCTTGGTCTAAATCCAATTTCTGCTAGACTGGTTAGCATCACATCTAAATCTTTGTCTAAGTCATGCATAAAAATAAGAACGTCAGTGAAGCAAAAAAACATGCATAGTAGTCAAGAGAATGAGGATTGTAAGGATGTAAAAAAAGCTAGAAAGCTTTAAAATTAACAAAATGATTTTTTATTTGCTTTATGAAAAAAAGGCAACCTGTTAGTAATGGAGGTTCACAATTTCATGCACAATCCTCTTTCATAATTCTTTCCATGTGGAAATGTTTGTGTTAGTTAAGGTTTGTTAAATACAAATAAATAAAACATCCACATAATTTAATAAGAAGTCAGGGTTGGGGGTAGGTAGGCGACTCAGTGGTTTGAAAGGCAGTCCTAGAGACAGAAGATCCTGGGTTCAAATGTGATGTCAGACACTTCCTAGCTATGAGACCCTGGGCAACTCACAACCTTAATTTCCTAAGTTCAGACCACTCTTCTGCCTCAATACACAATATTGATTCTAGGTAAGAGTTTAAGAAAAAAGAGGTCAGGGTTGAACTCTAACAAACCAATCTTAAATGAGTTTAGATTTATTACTGCTTAAATTATTATTGAGTATCCTTAACATGAGTTGTTGTTTTTCTTTAGGGCAAATTTTTTTTTAAATTTAGAATAGTTTTCTTTTTTTATTTTAAATTTATTTAGTCAATTTAGAACATTGTTCTTGGTTACAAGAATTATATTATTTCCCTCCCTTCCCTCCATCCACCCTTCCTGCAGTTGACACGCAATTTCATTGGGTATTATATGTGTTGTTGATCAAAACCTATTTCCATATTGTTGGTGTTTGCATTAGGATGTTCATTTAGAGTCTACATCCCCAAACATATCCGCTCGACCCATGTATTGAAGCAGTTGTTTATTCTTCTGTGTTTCTATTCCCACAGTTTTTCCTCTGAATGTGGATAGTGGTTTTTCTCATATATGTCTCCAAGTTATTCAGATCACTGCATTGCTACTAATGGAAAAGTCCATTAAATTTGATTATACCACAGTGTCTAATCACAGTCTCTGTGTACAATGTTCTCCTGGTTCTGCTCCTCTCACTCTGCATCAATTCCTGGAGGTTGTTCCAGTCCCCATGGAATTCCTCCACTTTATTATTCCTTTGAGCAAAATAGTATTCCATCACCATCAGATACCACAATTTGTCCAGCCATTCCCCAACTGAAGGGCATCCCCTCATTTTCCAATTTTTGGCCACCACAAAGAGCACAGCTCTGAATATTCTTGTACAAGTCTTTTTCCTTATTATCTCTTTGGGGTAGAAACCCAGCAGTGGTATGGCTGGATTAAAGGGCAGGCAGTCTTTTAGCACCCTTTGGGCATGGTTCCAAATTGCCCTCCAGAATGGTTGGATTAATTCACAACTCCACCAACAATGCATTAATGTCCCAACTTAGCCAACTTTTGCCACATCCCCTCCAGCATTCATTACTTTCCTTTGCTGTCATGTTAGCCAATATGCTAGGTGTGAGGTGATACCACAGAGTTGTTCTGATTTGCATTTCTCTGATTATTAGAGATTTAGAGCACTTTTTCATGTGCTTATTAATAATTTTGATTTCTTTAACTGAAAACTGCCTATTCATGTCCCTTGCCCATTTATCAATTGGAGAATGGCTTGATTTTTTAAACAATTGGTTTAGCTCTTTATAAATTTGAGTAATTAGACCTTTGTCAGAGGTTTTTCTTATGAAGATTGTTTCCCAATTGGGTGTTTCCCTTCTAATTTTGGTTGCATTGGTTTTGTTTGTACAAAAACTTTTTAATTTGATGTAATCAAAATTATTGATTTTACATTTTGTTATTTTTTTCTAGCTCTTTCTTGGTTTTAAAGAAATTTAGAATATTTTTCAATGGTTACATAATTTATGATTCTCCCTTCCTTCTCCCCTCCCAGAGCTGACAAGCAATTGCACTGGGTTATACATGTATCATTATTCAAAACCTATTTCTATGTTATTCATATTTGCTACTGAGTAATCTTTTAACATTAAAATCCTAATCACATCCTTATCACACTACATGATTGATTATACGTTTTTCTTCTGTGTTTCTGTTCCCACAGTTCTTTTTCTGGATGTGGAAAGCTTTCTTTCTCATAAGTCCCTTGAGACTGTCCTGGGTTATTACGTCGCTACTTGTAAAGAAGTCTATTACATTTTATTGTGCCATGTTTCACTTTCTGTGTATAATATTCTTCTAATTCTGCTCCTTTCACTCTGCATCAATTCCTGGAGGTATTTCTGGTTCACATGGAATTCCTCTAGTTCATTGTTACTTTGAGCACAATAGTATTCCATCAGCAACAGATACCAAAATTTGTTCACCCATTCCCCAATTTGATGGACACACCCTCATTTTCCCATTTTTTGTCACGCCCCAAACTATAACTATTCTGTATAAACAGGTCCATTTAAAAAAATCTCTTTGGAATACACGTCTAGTAGTAGACTTATATGTAGGTCAAAGGGCAAGCATTCTTTTAATGCCCTTTGTGCATAGTTCCAAATTGCCCTCCAGAATGGTTGGACCAATTCACAACTCCACCAGCAGTGTATTAGTGTCCCAATTTTGCTACCTCACCTCCAACGTTAATCACTTTCCTTTGCTGCCATACTGGCCAGTCCGCTAGGTGTAAGGTGGTACCTGAGAGTTGTTTTAATTTTCATTTCTCTAATCAGGAGACATTTAGAACACTTTTTTAAAAAAACCTTACCTTCCATCTTGGAATCAATACTATGTATTGGTTAAGTTTGGGGTAAGTGATTTGCCCAATCATAGAGCTAGGAAATTTCTGAGGCCAGATTTGAACACCAGGCCCTCCCCCCTATCAACATCTAACACTGAGCCATCTACCAGTTCCAATCAGATTAGATCAAACACTTATTAAGCCCTGTGTTAAGCACAATGCCTAAGTTGAGAATAAAAATACAAGCAAAAAGGGCAATGTTTGCCATCAAGTGGCTTACATTCTTTTTTGTTAGTTTGTTTCCTTCATTTCTAAAATTTTTATTTTATTTTTTAAATTA
Organism: Monodelphis domestica; assembly: GCF_027887165.1. Lineage (NCBI taxonomy): Eukaryota > Metazoa > Chordata > Mammalia > Didelphimorphia > Didelphidae > Monodelphis > Monodelphis domestica. The sequence continues at coordinate 274,328,455 of NC_077232.1, forward strand.
ATTTATTCATTGAGTCAATTTAGAACATTATTCCTTGGTTACAAGAATCATATTATTTCTCTCCCTCCCTTCCACCCATCCTTCCTGTAGCTGATGTGTAATTTTACTGGGTATTACATGTGTCTTTGATCAAAACCTATTTCTGAGTTCTTGGTGTTTGCATTAGGATGTTCATTTAGAGACTACATCCTCAGCCATGTCCCCTTGACCCATGTAATCAAGTAGTTGGGCAAGTAGTTGTTTTTCTTCTGTGTTTCTACTCCCACATTGTTTCCTCTGATTGTGGATAGTATTCTTTCTCATAGATCCCTCCAAGTTGTTCTAGATCACTACACTGCCACTAATGGAGAAGCTCATTAAACTCAATTGTGCCACAGTGTATCAGTCTCTGTGCACAATGTTTTCCTGGTTCTGCTCCTTTCACTCTGCATCAATTCCTGGAGGTGATTCTAGTTCCCATGGAATTCCTCCACTTTATTATTCCTTTGAGCACAATAGTATTCCATCACCAACATATACTACAATTTGTTTAGCCATTCCCCAATTGAAGAGCATCCCCTCATTTTCCAATTTTTTGCCACCACAAAGAGGACAGCTATGAATATTTTTGTATAAGTCTTTTTCCTTTTTATCTCTTTGTGGTACAAATCCAGCAGTGCCATGGCTGGATCAAAGGGCAGGCAGTCTTTTAGTGAGGTGGCTTACATTCTAATAGGTGAAGACAACAGAAAAAAGGGAAGCTTAAAGGGAGATGATGGAGGAGGATCCCCCCTCACCTTACACAAAGTGGAAAAGTAGTCTAGAGTCAGGAGTTGAACTGAATCATTAATGTACATGGGTTCTGTGGGTGCTTCTTCAAATGGAGCTCCTCAGGAGGAATTCATTCATTAAAGAAAGGAGCTTTTAGTTTTAGAAATGGAAGTGTCCTGATCTTGGGAGTGCAGCTCTCAAAAGTTAAGTTTTAACAGAATCACAGGAACATAGATTTATAGTTGGAAGAGACTTTAGAGGCTGCTAAGTCCAACTCTTTCATTTTACATATAAGGAAACTGAGGCAAGGAATAATTCACAAGGTTTACCAAGTCATAAAATAGGTTACTATGGTAGGATTGAATTCAGATTTTACTAGCTCTCATGTCTAGGGTCCTAGTTATTATATTATGCTTTCTTGTAAAGGGAGGAATTGGCAAAGCAGAGTACCCCAAGAAATAATGTTGAGTATCATTTCTTTCCAAGGTTTTTCCTTCCCCCTCTTTTTTTTTAACCCTTACCTTCGGTCTTGGAGTCATTACTGTATACTGGCTCCAAGGCAGAAGAGTGGTAAGGGCTAGGCAATGGGGGTCAAGTGACTTGCCCAGGGTCACACAGCTGGGAAGTGTCAGAGGCCAGATTTGAACCTAGGACCTCTGGTCTCTAGGTCTAGCTCCCAATCCACTGAGCTACCCAGCTGACCCCTCCTTCTCCCTCTTTTTAATGGACTCATGACTAAATTTTTGTTGTTGTGTAGAGTTATTCTCTTCCTCTGAACCTGTATCCTGTAAAAGGGTACATTTGTCCATTCTAAGTTTATACTTGTGAAAGGGAATCCTTTATTCCCTTTGCTTATTTTGAGTTAACATTTTGGTTAACAATAACTCCTACTTAATACTTCACCAGATTGTGAAGACAGGATTAACTCTCTTCTGTCTACTTTTGAATTAAATCAACAAAAGCTTGAACACCCTATTTAGCACTAGGTGGAGATCCTTCACCATTCACCTCAATCAGCCAGGAATCTGTGAACCCTTTTGATGAGTATTCACCTCTCCAGAAAGTGAGAAGTGGTTCCCACAAACACTGCCCCCTGGGCAAAGCTGGGCAATTTGGAAGCTGTGATTGGCCCTTGTGAAAAGGGGAAGGGAAAAGAAACCACTATAAAAGGCCCTGAATTTCTGGGGCTAAGTAAATCAACTCTAAGAAGAAAGTTAGCTTCAAGAAGAAGGAGCTTCAAGAAGGAAGTGGGCTTCAATAAGAACATCGGCCTCAGAAGTGATCTTCATTTTGAATCATCATCTTGACCTACCTCTTGGAGGAAACTTGGGTGAGTGGACAGCTGGCTTTCCCTTCCTGTCTTCTGGAGAGAATTTAATTCCAGTTGAAGGTCAACAAGTCCTGGCTGAGTTGAGCAGCAGAGCAATATAAAATTAGATAGTCAAATGTCTTCGCTACCCTTTTGTATTTCTCTGCTTTTACCCTTTCCACCTCTTTTGTAAATAAAAGTTATTAAAGTCATTTTGACTTTGAGCAATAATACATTGAATTGGCAAGAACAATTATTATTTATAATCTTCATATATTTTAGTCAAACCATTAAAATTTAATTCTTACAATCCCCAGGTTCTCATAACACATGACATTTCTTTATTTCATTAGATTTTTTTTCTTCATTTTGATCATATTTTCATTTTCTCTGCTAGGGGAGATCCTTTCCCTTTTACTGTCTCTTCCAAATTTTTCTTGATTCTATAATTGGTGGTTCTGCTGTTGTTGAGATGATCTCTAAGGGTAGGGACTAGAGATGAAACTGGAGAGAATGTAGTCTTCAGGCTGAAGAAGGGTGGTGGGCAAGTCCTGCTGCCATATATTTCTAAGCCTATTTCCTCTGATGGACCTAGCTGGGACAGATTCTGAACCAGAGAAATGTTGTCTCTGAGTCAGTCTTTTCTGGTGTAGGTTCACATGGATGAAGGAATCTATGGAATCTTTCCCTTAAAGTATGGAGAGGGACACTAGTTGGCCAAAAATGCCCTCCAGACTATTGGCAATGGCCCAGAATGAGTTTAGTGGCAATCTGGGCTAACACTGATTTGTTGTTTGTTGGCTGATGATGGAGATGGCTTTTCCTCATAATAATTATATTATGGGAGATTCTTTTCATTCATTTGTTCTCATGTTTCATCTTTTGGCTTGACTGGCAGTTTATTATTTTCTTGAGGTATTTCTAGAGGGAACTTTATTTGTCTGGATTTTCAGGTCAGATCTTTGTGAGAAAATATGTATACCTTTTTAAAAAATGAAAGAGCAGCTCCTCATTTTCTCACTCTTCAGTTATTTTTCTTGATTATCAGAATTTCATTTTTTAAATTGAGACACCAATCCTCTTAAAATACTTTGCTGTTTAGAACACTGGGCCATGAAATTCCTTCTATTATTTCTCTGAGCCTTTCAAAATCTATTCTCACAAACTCTTAGGTTGGGAAGAGTGCTATACACAAATGTCTATCACAGCTATCCCAAGAAAGAGGATCCTGTGCACACAAGGGACTCCTGAGCACTGTTTCCACTGTCTATTCTGAATTGGCTCTTGCTGAAAATGGCAGAAATTAACTTGGAAAAATTAGCTGAGATCAGGTTACAAAAAACACAAAAGAAGCACTTTGGCTTGTCTCTTATGCCTATAGTCTGGAAAAACTCAACTCTGGGGATGGAACATCTGTCCTATTATATAACCATACTTCATTTAGCAAAGGTTGACAACTAGGGGAACTGAATCACTATAATTAGTTGTTGCTGGATGTTTCCTCACTTGTAAGGTGAATTACATCTAGGACTAGTACACGGATGATGACTACACCATAATACATTTCCACTATAAGCTGACCACCTCCAATCAGCTGGTTCCAAAGCCTCTTCAAAGAATGCAGCAAAAAGTACAAAGAACATTTGAAAGCACTCAACATTTGAAAGTTGTATATCTCTCTGGCTTGATCAAAGTCATGTGAATCATTTTCAAGCCCTAATCAACTGTTGTTTGTCCTTCATTTTAAAGAGGAAAGATGACATCATGGGGTGATGTCTTGACTTGCCTGTAAGTTGAACTTAAATGAGACAGAGTTGCACAAGGCCATTAGTTTCATTTTCCATTTCATAGTCATCAAAATCTAGTGGCAAGACTGAAGTCAGGATTACTGGTGATAGTCCAAGCTGCAATGAATGATCTTGGGGCCTTTGATGTCTGACCAAGCTCCAAGCTCTCCACAGCACCTGCTTCAGCCACCTTCATGGCCAGTGGAACAACCTATTCTCATCTACCTATTACCCCATAGGAAATCTTCACATGCTTGGGGTCCCCCAGTCATTGATATATTTGATGCTGGTGGTTACCCTCAAAACCTCAACCCATTTTAGCCAGTCAAGATAGTTTTATCAGGGTATAGTCACTGCATATACTACACTTCTTGGGGCCACAGTGAGAGTTGGATAAAAGGTGACCACCAAAGGTGGGTATGTAAGCCCTGAAAAGGGTTCAGTAAGCCATCATACCTGAGGTCATCCCAGAATATCTCCTACACCATAATGCACCTTCATCAACTACAAATTTGGGGAAGAAATGACATAGTTTACCTCCTCAAGTGAACATCACAAATGCACTTGGTGATTATTCTTCTAAAAGTTATTTAATATGATGAAAAACTTCAAAATATTAGGATAAAATATCTATCCTTTTAGAAAAAGATGCCAGCACCCTGCCCTCCACTGGTCACCCAGAAGTTAGATGTTAACCTGAAATATGTCCCCCAAAATGGAAATCTCATCCCAAAAGTAATGAAGCAGACCTACTTGAAGGACAAAGTCCTCCTCTCTAAGGGCATTTTCCAAAAGACAGCTAGCATCCAGATCAAAAAAGAGATCTAGAGCCTATATAATCATGGGTAAAAAAAAACAACAAAAGAATTCTATTATCCCTCAAACATAGGGCACAACACTGTCCTGACCACAGTCACCCAAAATAGCAAATATCCTATTCTAAGACCATCAAGACCATGAGATGCCACCTCTCTTCTCTAACCCTACAGTGCCAGTATTTTGAAAGATTTCAGTATATTGAATCAATAAGAGTAACTAATAATGCTTGGTTACCATGAATAAATAAATGATAGAATGAAAAAAAAGCATTTATTAAGCAATTACTAAGTGCTAAGCATTGATCTAGATGCTGGAGATACAAATACAAAAATAAGAAAATGCCCACTCTCAAGGAACAGGGAAACAACAAATATAGGAGAATGGTATCCAGGGAAACAAGCTTCAGTTTAGGAGTCCCAGGAATGGTGGAGTCAGAGGTCACTGTGCACTTTGAGAAGCAGTAGTCATACTGATTTTATTGCCATTCCTAGAGAAAGGGGTGGAAAGTCAGGATGAGAGATGGGCAATGGAATACCTGATACTGTGGCCAAACTCAGCAACAGCAAGCTGATATATGCAGCACAGAGTATTCTGTGGCACTAAAGTATTGTTATGTAAAATGTTTGCTCATACTTTGCCTTCATCAATACTAACCATCAAATCAAGCAAAAATGTTCCCCATGAAAACTAATGGGAGTGGTCCAATTTATCAGAATCATGGAAAAGTACAGCAGATCCAAACAGCTATACAAAGCCAGGGCCAAATAGCCTTCTATTAAACCAGGAATTTTCCAATCAGTTATTACATGGAACTCACATTGTTTTTTAACATCAAAACTACCCAAGAGTAACTGCAAGTCATTAGCTTGAAACAAAAAACAAAAAGTCAGTAAAATTATCAGATTTATTGCTAAAGAGAAATATGTGGAAGAGGTAAGATTTCTAGAATAATATTCATTTCCCAACTGACCCTTATTAACAAGAACTAGCTTCTCTCTGGCCATATTCTAATAATCCCTGTCAGATTCTGAAGAGCTTTATAGGAATATCTCCAGCAATTCCATTTTTACTTAGTAATCCATCCAATTAATCAAACCTATTCAGCAAAGCACTCTTTATTACTCCTTAATCTTGAGGATTTATTTTCTTTTCCCTGTTCCATACTTCAGCTGATTAGGGTTGGTTGCCAGGCAAAAGTCTGTTTTTCATAAATGTGCCAGGAAAAGTCTTCAGTGTGATATTCAACAATGTTTGCATCCAGATCAAGATGAAAAATGACATTTTTGTGAATGTGGTTTTGGAGTTTCAAGGGAAGAGAGATAGGGCTAGCAGGTATATATTATGTGGATCCCTTTGGTTCCAAGATTGGCATCACATCAACAACCAATTCACCACCCTACAAGTCTGTTCTGATCAGAAGAGACCTTTTCCAAATATAGATTATAAATTAGGTTCAACAATAATGTCCATTTTCTGCTCAAAATGATAGTTGACCATATTTACTGAGTATTATCAGCAATGGCTTGGATACATACTCACAGGAAATTAAGCTGAGAGTACCCTGCCATTATACTTATGTCACTAGTGTAGCAAGGGAGAGAATAATTGACAGGTCTGGAGACATAGAATCTTGCCTGAGCTGGTTGAATCAGAGTTCCAAGGAACAGTTTTTTTGCCAACTGCCATTCTGTAGCTGAAAGGTGAAGGAGGAAGGTGTATAGCTAAGACATCCTGGAAATATATCCATCAAGCAACTGGCCTTTGAGGATCTACTGGCTGTGGTGAGAGGAAATCTCGTCTTCTGATGACAGTTACTGGAGAGCAGAACTCTACTTTGCTGAGACCATCTGAGAACACCATACCTGGGATTCCTGAAATCTGATCAACCATTGACTCTGTGAGATTTTGGGTTTGCTGTGGGATTTAGCCTTGATAGTCTTTAGTTAGAGTCAGAGTAAGCCTAATTAGATAATTAAATATAGAGGGATAAGAGTCAGATGCTAACCTTTTCCCTTATTCCATTCCCAAAACCTTTCCCTTACCTATTAATAGATTCAATTTTATTTAAGTGTGCCTTCTCCCTCTCTGTGTAACCTTCCTTTCCCCCTTTCCTAAAAATCATAAAAATAACACTAGGCATGGGACAGCAAATAACCCTGAGCAAATAAAATTGTTTATTGCAGAGAGTCTCATGTACCCTCTTCACAGATAGCTAGTCAAAATAAAAACAATAACCACTAACCCTCCAATGCTGACTTCATGTCTATTTGAAATCACAATTTCAGAGACACTGTCTTCTCTGTTCACCAGAAATGCCTTTCTATAGCATCTTCAGAAACCAGTAGCATAGTACCCAAAGAGGATTGTTCAAAAAAGGAGGTTAAAAGGCCATAAGCTGTGGCAGAGTCAAGGTGGTGGCTTAGAAGCAACAAAAGCTGAAACCTCTCTGAGTAACCTTCCATACTAATCTTTAAAAGGTACATCAATAAACACAGAAATCCAAAACCAACAACAGGAAGTAGGCACAGGACTCTACTGCTACAGAGAGAGTTGATTTCTACCCCTGCCCACCTACTGTGCTGAGAACTGTGATCAGACACAAGCTGACTGTGGGATTCCCAGGCAGAGGCTGCAACTTCGATGGAGCACATCAGATCCACCATATGAGGTCCAAGGTTCTGAAAGTGGCTGGTAGGGAATAATTTGGCAGTGTGGCATCTGGTTGAGCATCCTCAGCCTCCATGGCATCAGGCTATAGCAAAGATTCGATCTTAGAGCAGATTAGTATGGCAGGCCAGTTCAATCAGTGTAATCCAGTATACCAGCAGAGGAGAGAGAAAACTAAAGATTCCCTCCAGAACACAGAAGCTCAAACTTCCTGATCCAGTAAACCAAGACAGGGAGTTTACAGTTCACAGGATAGGGTAAGGAAAATGAGTAAAAAAAAAAGAAGGCAACAATTGAAAGCTTCTATGGGGATTAAGACCAAAGAACAGAACCAATAGAGGTTGAAGGGATCCAAGGAACTTCAAGCAGAACCTCAAAAAATCCAAAAAAATTGGACTCAGACTCTGGAAGAGTTCAAAAAGGAATTAAGAAATCAAATGAGATAGGCTGAAGGAAAATGGGAAAAGGAAACTAACACCTTAAAAAGCAAAATAGGTCACCTTGAAACAGAGGCACATGAATTAAAACAAGAAAATAGTTTCATAAAAGCTAGAATTGACCAATTAGAGAATGAGACAAAAAAAAAGTCAAAGGATAAAAAGAATGACTTGAAAAGAGGAATGGACCAATTGGAAAAGGAAGACTATAAGGTCATGGAAGAAATTCAGTCTTTAAAAATTAGAAATGGATAAATAGAAGCTAATTACTTCACAAGATATCAAGAAACAATAAAACAAAATCAAAAGAATGCAACAATAGAAGAAAATATGAGATACCTCATTGAAAAAACAACTGACCTGGAAAATAGATCCAGGAGAAACAACTAAAGAATTATTGGATTACCTGAAATTCATAACCAAAAACAACAACAACAACAACATAAAAGCCTAGACATCATAGTACAGGAAATTATCCACAAAAATTCTCTTGATATTCTTGAGTAAGAGGATAAATTAGGAATTGAAAGAATCCACAGATCACCTCCTGCATTCAGTCCCCCAATGACAACTCCCAAGAATGTTATAGTCAAGTTTGAGAGCTCCCAGGCCAAGGAGAAAAATACTGCAAGTAGGCAGAAAGAATAAATTCAGATATCATGGAGCGTTAGTCAGGATCACACAAAATCTGGTAGTCTCCACATTGAAGGACCAGAAGGCCTGGAATATGATATTCTAGACCATAAGAGAACTGGGCTTACAATAAAGAATCATCTACCCATCAAAACTGACTAAATTCTTTCAGGGGAATGTTTAGTCATTTAATAAAATAGAAGATTTCCAAGCATTCCTGAAGAAAATACAAGACTTAAATAGAAAATATGATGTGCAAATACAAAACTCAAGAGAAGCATTAAAAAGGTTAAAAAAAAGAGAAAAAATTAAGAGCTTCAATAAGATTAAATGGCTTATACTATTTATGGAAAGATATCTGTAACTCATGAAAATTATTATTATCATATTAGTTAGAAGAAGCATACATAGAGGTTGTGGTAGTAAGCTGTTTAGGATGATATGTCAAGAAAATATAAAACTAGGGGTGAAAAAGAAAATAATACTAAGAGATGGGAAAAGAGAAGTAAAATGAGGGAAAATATATTGCATAAAGAAGTACAGGAGGTGGTGGATGGGGAGGGGGACAGGGAAAAGAACAATACAATGGAAGGAAGGAAGAGGTTGACAGGTAACATTTAAACCTTACTTGTATTGGAAGTGGTTCTGAGAAGGAAGAACAGCCAGATTCACTGCTGTATAGAATTATATCTTACCCTATAGAAAAGCTAAAAGGGAATAAGAAACGGGGTGGTGAGGAGGAGAGTAACACTAGGGGGGAAAGGGTTTGGGGGGTGATCAAAAGATTCTTGTAAGAGGCAAATAAGAGGGAAGTGGTGGGAAGGGGAATACTATAAGGGATTTAGAAGGAGACTGACTAAAAGCAAAACATTGGAGGGGAGAGAAAGAATGAAAGGATTAAAGGAGGAAGTCAAAATGGAGAGGAATACACAGATGACAATAATAACTATGAATACAAATGGGATGAACTCACCCATAAAACAGAAGCAGATAGAATGGATTAAAAACCAGAATACTACCATAGGTAGTTTACAAGAAATACACTTGAGGCAGGTAGATACGCACAGGGAAAAACAGAATCAATTGAGCAGCAACTGAGGCAAAGAATGCAGGAGTAGTAATCATGACCTCAGACAAAGCAAAAGTAAAAGTAGATTTGTTTAAAAGAGATAAGGAAGGTAATTACATCTTCACAAGAGGCAGTATAAATAATGAAGAAATATCAATATTCAACAGATATGCATCAAATGGTATAGCATTTAGTTTTTTAAAGGAGAAACTAAAGGCTCTTAAGGAGGAAACAGACAATAAAATCATGCTAGTGGGGGACCTCAAACTTCCCTTATCAGAACTAGACAAATTGAAGTAAAAAATCAATAAGATGTAAGGGAAGAGAAAGGAATGTTAGGAACATTAGAGTTAATACATATCTGGAGAAAATTGAGTAAGGATATAAAGGAATATACCTTCTTTTCAGCAGCACATGATACATATTAAAAAATTGACCATGTACTGTGAAGATGGGATTAACTCTCCCCTGCCCACGTTTAGATTTAATCACTAGAAGCATATATACCCCACTTTACGTTTGAGTGGGGGAGGTCTATAATCCACATGTGCTAAAAGTGGATAACAAATCAGAAACAACTGGCTGCCCACTGGGAAGTCCTAAGAAAATTATAAGACTGCGATTGGTCCACATAAAGTGGAGAAAGGTACAGAAGTGATGTGAAGAAGCATCTTTAAAAGTAGTTGTAACTTCCTATGAGGGAGACTTCTTCATAATTTGCAGTTTGAGTTCCAGTTGGAGTTTGAATTGGAGGCTGGTGAAGGATTTGCTTTGTGGACCTGAGACTCTGACATTGGTGAGGCAGCTCTTGGACTTTCCCTTAGAACTACCACATGGGTGAGTGAAAAGGCTGACTCCTTTTCCTGGCTTTCTGGAGGGACTAGCCTCCTGAGAGGCCCCCATCTTGGAAGAGGCTTCATGGCTGGAGCCTTTGCTTTATTGATCACCAGGCCCTTAACCGAAGGCTCAGGGCCCTCTGGCTGAGGACTAATTAGCCCTGCCTGTGTTGAGCCAGGGGTTGGAGCGAAATACTTAAGTGTGTTAAGTTAGATATCTAACTCTATCCTTTTTCATATTTCTCTTACTTTCACTCTCTCTCCTTTTGTAAATAAACTACCAAGTCATTCTGAATTGAGTAATTAATTTTGGCGACCCAATTTCTCATAATTTAACCCAAACTTTCATTTTTAAACTGTACACTTCTAGAACATAAAAACATTGCAAATACAGAAAAGCAGAAACAATGCAACTTTTTCAGATCATAATGCAATAAAAATTAAAATTAATAAGGGTTCATGGAGAGGCAGATTTAAAATTAATTGGAAACTAAATAATCAAATTCTTTAAAACTGGAGGGTCACAGAACAAATAAAAAACAATTATTAATTTCATTGAAGAGAATGACAATGAGGAGACAATTTGTCAAAATATAAGGGATACAACAACAAGTAGTACTCAGGGGAAAATTTATATACCTAAGTGCCTATGTCAACAAAATATAGAGGGAGAAGATCAATGATCAATTGAGGAAATCCTAAAAATCAAAAGAGAAATTAATAAAATTGAAAGTGAAAGAACTATTGAACTAATAGATAAGACTAGGAGGTGGTTCTTTGAAAAAAAAACAAATTTAAAAAAAGAAGAGAATCAAATTAACATTATCATGAATGAAAAGGGTAATCTCACATCCAATGAAGAGGAAATTAAGGCAATTATTAAGAGCTATTTTGCACAATTATATGACAATAAATACAACAATCTAGGTGAAATGGATGAATAATTACAAAAATATAAATTGCCTAGACTAACAGAAGAAGAAATATAATACTTAATCCCATCTCAGAAAAAGAAATTGAACAAACTATCAAGGAAGTCCCTCAGGAAAAAATCCACAGGGCCAGATGGATTCACAAGTGAATTCTACCAAACATTAAAAGAACAACTAATTCCAATACTCTACAAACTATTTGACAAAATAAGCAAACAAGGAGTTTTGCCAAATTCCTTTTATGACACAAATATGGTACTGATTCCAAAGCCAGGAAGGCAAAAAACTGGGAAAGAAAATTAAGACAAATCTCCTTAATGAACATAGATGTAAAAATATTAAATAAAATACTAGGAAAAAGACTCCAGCAAGTGATCACAAGGATTATTCACTATGACTAGGTGAGATTTATACCAGGAATGCAAGACTGGTTTAATATTTTAAAAAAACATCCATATAATTGACCATCCCAACAACCAAACTAACAGAAATCACATGATTATTTCAATAGATGCAGAAAAGGTCTCTGACAAAATTACAACACCCATGCCTATTGAAGACACCAGAAAGCATAAGAATAAAAGAGCCTTTCCTCAAAATAATTAGCAGTAAACCATCAGGAAATGTCATAAAAAGTGGAAAAGTTAGAAGCCTTCCTGCTAAGATCAGGAGTGAAACAAGGATGCCCATTATCATCTCTATTATTTAATATTGCACTACAAATGGTAGCAATAGCAATTAGAGAAGAAAAAGAAATTGAAGGGATTAAAGAGGCAATAAAGAAACTAAACTAACTATCACTCTTGGCAGATGATATGATGGTATACTTAGAGAACCTAAGAAAATCAACTAGGAAGCTGGTGGAAATAAACCCACATAAATCATCAGCATTTATATTTAAAAAAAGACTCAGCATCAAGATTTAGGAAGGGAAAGTTCGTTTAAAATCACTCTAGGCAATATAAAATATTTGAGAATCTATCTGCCAAGACAAATACAGGAATTATATGATGTGATAGAGACATGAAGAGAAAGAGGTTTTGCAGGACTTGTAAACCAAGATGCAAGAACCAGGGTTCCAATGGAATGTTCCCAGGAGTTGGCAGTTTGAGCTGACGGGGAAGGGGACGGAGAGTCACTCTCTCTCTCTCTCTCTCTCTCTCTCTCTCTCTCTCTCTCTCTCTCTGGAGGATGGAAAAGCTGGCTGAAAGACTCTTGTGAGGCTGAGTTGGTTTTTGAGGTTCTCTGACTTTGGACAGTTGAAGTGACAAGAAGAAAAAACTTGACTTCTGAGTTGGTGGTCTATTTGAGAATTGAGCTGGCCAGGAGAAACTTTGAACTTTGTTTCTTTCTGGGGTTAAGCTGAGAGACCTTACTGAAATTTTGTGAAGAAGAAAGAAGATTTAAAAGGCTTTTGTCCTCCATCTCCCTAACTGTCTAAGAGTCACAGTTTGTGACTGGACTACTTTCTCAATCCTCCATTTAAATTAGGAACTTCCTCATCCCTCTTACCTCACTTTCCTATCCTGTTATCCCAATAAACCCCTTGACTTGAAAAAGGAAAGCAAAAGAATATCTTTATAATTTACTCAAGTGGGGAGGGAAGGAGCCAAAGGCTTCAAGAAGAACTGGATGGAGAGGGTTGGTTAAGGCAGGGAGTGAGGAAGGAAGGAGGTTAGGAAATAGATTGATCCATCAGCCCTCAGGGATCAATAGGCAAACTCCAGAGTAAAGATCAGAGCAGTCCCCTTGTGTACGAGTATCCCTGTGTGGCATCCCTCAGCATTTCTCATTTCTACCTACATTACAAATAAGCAGCCTCAGGTTCCTGTAGCAGCCCTCTCTAGTCACAGACAATTTCAATAAGAAACAGTTTTCTTCAGTTTATTATTCTATTTCAAGTGGTAACAATTTCTCTCAGTTTACATTTTCTTTTATTTCAAAGAACACTTCTACAAAACACTTTTCACACAAAAATAACTAGATCTAAACAAATGGAAAAAAGCATCAATTGCTCATGGGTAGGACAAGCTAATATAATAAAAATGACAATCCTACCTAAATGAGTTTACTTATTCAGTGTGATATATATCCAACTACCAAAAAACTTTTTCATAGAATTAAAAAAAATATAAAACAAAGATCATCCTGAAGAACAAAAGATCAAGAATATTAAGGGAACTAATGAAAAAACAAAACAAAACTGTGAAGGATGGTGGCCTAGTAGTACCAGATCTTAAACTTAAATAAAGTAGTGATCATCAAAACAATATGGTACTGGCTAAGAGACAGAAGGGTGGATCAACGGAATAGACTTGGGGTAAATGATCTCAACAAGCTAGTGTTCAATAAACCTAATTATCTCAGCTTTTGGGACAAGAACCCACTTATTGGACAAAAACTGCTGGGAAAATTGGAAAACAGTATGGGAAAAATTAGGCTTATATTAATACCTCACAACCTAAATCAAGATAAATTCAAAATGAGTAAATGTCATCAATATAAAGAGAGAAATTTTAAGTAAATTAGTGGAACATAGAATAGCATACCTGTCAGATCTATGGGAAAGAGAAGAATTTAAGAACAAGCAAAAGATAGAGAATATTACAAGATGTAAAATGAATAACTTTAATTACATTAAATTAAAAATGTTTTGTTCAATCAAAACCAATGTAACCCGAATTAGAAGGGAAGCAACAAAATTAGAAAAAAAATTTATAAGAAAATTCTCTAAGGTTTAATTTCTTAAATACACAAGGAACTAAGTCAAACTTACAAGAAATCAGTCAAGGGATATGAATAGGCAGTATTCAGATGAAGAAATCAAAATGATCAATAATCGCATGAAAAACTGTTCTAAAGCCCTCCAGATTAGAGAAATGCAAATTAAAATAATTCTGAGATACGACCTCACAGACAATAATAAATGTTGGAGGGGATGTGGCAAAATTAGGCCCCTGATGCATTGCTGGTGGAGTTTTGAATTAATCCAATCATTCTGGAAGGTAATTTTGAATTATGCTTAAAGGGCTTTAAAAGAATGCATACCTTTTGATCCAGTAATATCACTACTAGGTTTGTACTCCAAGGAAATAAAAAACAATGTTTGTACAAAAATATTTATAGCCTAGTTCTTTGTGGTGGCAAAAAATTGGAAAATGACAGCGTATCCCTCAGTAGAGGAATGGATGAACAAATTGTGGTATATAAAGGTGACGGAATACTATTGTGCTATAATGAATTATGAACTACTTGAGTTCTACAAAAACTGGGAAGACTTCCATGAACTGAAGCGTGATGAAATGAACAGAACCATAACATTGTACACAGAAACTGAAACATTGTGGTGCAATCATATGTAACTGACTTCGCTACTAATAGCAATGCAATAATTTCAGACAATCCTGAGGGATTTATGAGAAAGAATGCTATCCGCATCTAGAGAAAGAAGAAAAACATCACTTGTTATCACTTGTTTATATGGATATTGGATTTGGGGTTTTGATTTTAAAGATTCCTCTATTACAAATGTGAAATGTAAACACTAAGTAAGGGAGTTCGAAAGTCACTTGATAAAATGAATGATAACTCCAGAACTCAACACTAAGTAAGAGTGTTGGCAATTCATTTGCTAAAGTGGGTGATAACTCAATCAGTCAGAAACTTGTGAATTCTTTTAAGAGTTCACACCCTCAGGAATTGTTCAATCAGGAAACTGAAACTTTTTGATGAGAAATTGACCTTTAGAAGGTGAGAAGTCAATCTCACAAACACTGGCCCCTGGGCAGTGCTAGAGAATTTTGGAAACTGTGATTGAAGCTAATGAAAATGGGAAGGGACAAGAAGCCACTATAAAAGGCCCTGAAATTCTGGGGCTAGGGAAGTGGATTTTAAGAAGGAAGTTGGCTTCAAAAAGTTGGACTTCAAGAAGGAAGTCAGCTTAAGGAAGGTTGGCTGAAGGAAGAAAGTTGACCTCAGGAGTCACCTTCAGCTCCAGTATAGTTTTGGCCTGCCTCTTGGAGAGAACTTGGGTGAGTGGATAGCTGTCTTTCCCTTCCTGTCTTCTGGAGAGAGTTTAATTCTGGTTGAAGGACAAGAAGTCCTGGCTGAGCAAGTCTTCTCTACCCTTTTGTATTTCTCTACTTTCACTTTTTTGTAAATAAAAGTGATTAAAGGTCACTTTGACTTTGAGAAACAATACTTTGAATCATATATTTTAGTCAAATACTTAATTTTAACCTTTACACAAAAATGAATAATACATGTATAACCAAGTGAAATTGCTTATCAGCTCCAGGAAAGAGGTGGGAACAAACGTGAATCATGTAACCTTGGAAAAATACTTTAAAATAAATAATGAATTTAAAGAAAAATAAAAAAGTAAACAAACAAACAAACAAACAAATAAAGGCCATAAGCTTAGTTCTTCCATATTATATACTGGACAAACCATTTAATCCCTTGGCACTCCTTCCCCTCTTCCCCTTTTTCTTATAAAAGAGCCAAATAAAGAAAATGTATGAAATTAGTTTTATGCAATTAAGGAGAATTCACACTAAATAAATTTCAAGTATGATATCTTCATCAGATATCATTAATATTTTTTTAATTTTTTTTTAAAAATTTGAACATTATTTTATTTGGTCATTTTCAAACATTATTCCTTGGAAACAAAGATCATTTTCTTCTCCACCCCACCTCACACCACCCCTCCCATAGCCGACATGCAATTCCACTGGGTATCACATCTGTCCTTGATTAGAATACATTTCCATGTTGTTGGTATTTGTCTTAGGGTATTCATTTAGACTCTTTCCTCAATCCTGTCCCCTCAGCCTCTGTAGTCAAACTGTTGCTTTTCTTTGGTGTTTTTTACTCCCGCAATTTTTCCTTTGCTTGTGGATAGTGTGTTTTCTCCTAGATCCCTGCAGAATATTCAGGGACATTGTATTGACACTAATGGAGAAGTCTATTACATTTGATTATATCACCGTGTTTCAGTCTCTGTGTACAATGTTTTCCTGGTTCTGCTCCTTTTGCTCTGTATGACTTCCTGGAGGTTGTTCCAGTCTCCATGGAATTCCTCCACATTATTGTTACTTTTAGCACAATAGTATTCCATCACCAACATATACCACAATTTGTTCAGTCATTCCCCAATTGAAGGACATCCTCTCATTTTCCAATTTTTGGCCATCACAAAGAGCACAGCTATGCATATTCTTGTACATGTCTTTCTCCTTATTATCTCTTTGGGGTACAAAACCAGCAGTGGTATGGCTGGATCAAAGGGCAGATAGTCTTTTATCGCCCTTTGGGCATAGTTCCAAATTACCTTCCAGAATGGTTGGATCAATTCACAACTCCACCAGCAATGAATTAATGTCCCTACTTTGCCACATCCCCTCCAGCATTCATTACTCTCCTTTGCTGTCATGTTAGCCAATCTGCTAGGTGTGAAGTGGTACCTCAGAGTTGTTTTGATTTGCATCTTTCTGATTATAAGAGATTTAGAACACTTTTTCATGTCCTTATTAATACTTTTGATTTCTTTGGGTAAAAACTGCCTGTTCATGTCCCTTGCCCATTAATCAATTGGAGAATGGCTTGATTTTTTGTACAATTGATTTAGCTCTTTATAAATTAGAGTAATTAGACCTTTGTCAGAGGTTTTTGTTATGAAGACTGTTTCCCAATTGGTTGCTTCCCCCTTCTCATTTTGGTTACATTGGTTTTGTTAGTACAGAAAGTTTTTAACTTGATGTAAACAAAATTGTTTACTTTACATTTTGTGACTCCTTCTCTGTCTTGCTTGGTTTTAAAGTCTTTCCCTTCCCACAGGTCTGACATGTATACTATTCTGTGTTCACCTAATTTATGTATAGTTTCCTTCTTTATATTCAAGTCATAAACCCATTCTGAGTTTATCTTGGTGTAGGGTGTGATCTCTCCCACACTGTCTTCCAGTTTTCCCAGCAGTTTTTGCCAAATAGTGGGTTTTTGTCCCAGAAGCTAGGGTATTTGGGTTTGTCATATACTGTCTTGCTGAGGTCACTTGCCCCAAGTCTATTCCACTGATCCAACTTTCTGTCTCTTAGCTAGTACCAGATTATTTTGATGACCACTGCTTTATAATAGAGTTTGAGATCTGGGACTTCAAGGCCACCTTCCTTTGTATTTTTTTCATTATTTCCCTGGATATCCTTGATCCTTTGTTCTTCCAAATGAACTTTGTTATGGTTTTTTCTAAGTCAGTAAAAAATTTTTTTGGAAGTTCAATGGGTATAGCACTAAATAGATGAATAAGTTTGGGTAGGATGGTCATTTTTATTTTATTGGCTTGTCCTACCCATGAGCAGTTAATGTTTTTCCAATTGTTTAGATCTAGTTTTAACTGTGGGGTAAGTGTTTTGTAGTTGTGTTCATATAGTTCCTGTGTTTGTCTCGGCAGATAGATTCCTAAGTACTTTATTTTGTCTAAGGTGATTTTGAATGGGATTTCTCTTTCTGTTCTTGTTACTGAGCTGTGTTGGAAATATATAGAAATGCTGATGACTTTTGTAACCTGCAACTTTGCTAAAGTTGTTGATTATTTCGACTAGCTTTTTGGTTGATTCTCTAGGATTCCTTAAGTAGACCATCATATCATCTGCAAAGAGTGATAACTTGCCTATTTTAATGCCTTCAATTTCTTTTTCTTCTCTAATTGATATACTGCAAATGTTATGTTAAATAATAGAGGTGATAATGGGCATCCTTGTTTCACTCCTGATCTTATTGGGAATGCATCTAGTTTATCCCCATTGCAGATGATGTTAGCTGATGGTTTTAGATATATACTGTTTATTATTTTTAGGAACAACCCTTCTATTCCTATGCTTTCTAGTGTTTTTAATAGGAATGGGTGTTGTATTTTATCAAAGGCTTTTTCTGCATCTATTGAAATAATGATTTGATTTTTATCTGTTTGCTTGTTGATATGGCCAATTATGTGGATGGTTTTCCTAATATTGAACCAACCCTGCATTCCTGGTATAAATTCTACTAGGTCATAGTGAATGACCCTCCTGATCACTTACTGGAGTCATTTTGGTAGTATCCTATTTAAGATTTTTGCATCTATATTCATTAGGGAGATTGGTCTATAGTTTTCTTTCTCTATTTTTGACCTTCCTGGCTTTGGAATCAGTACCATGTTTGTGTCATAAAAGGAATTTGGTAGAACTCCCTCTCTGCTTATTATGTCAGTTTGTATAGTATTGGGATTAGCTGTTCTGTGAAAGTTTGATAGAATTCACTTGTGAATCCATCAGGCCCTGGGGATTTTTTCTTAGGGGTTTCTTTCATGGCCTGTTGGATTTCTTGTTCTGATATGGGATGGTTTAAGAATTCTATTTCTTCTTCTGTTAGTCTAGGCAGTTTATATTTTTGCAAATATTCATCCATATCACCTAGATTGGTATATTTATTGCCATATACTTGGGCAAAGTAGTTTTTAATGATTGCCTCAATTTCCTCTTCAATGGAGGTGAGGTCTCACTTTTCATCTTTGATGCTATTAATTTGCTTTTCTTCTTTCCTTTTTTTAATTAGATTGACCAGTACTTTGTCTATCTTGTTTGTTTTTTCAAAGTAACAGCTTCTAGTCTTGTTTATATTGTTCTTGTTTATATTGTTCTTGTTCAATAGTTCTATCACTTTCGATTTTATTAATTTCTCCCTTAGGTTTTAGGATCTATAGTTTGGATTCCTTCTGGGGGGTTTTAATTTGTTTGCTTTCAAGTTTTTTGATTTGCATTTCCAATTCATTGATCTCTGCCCTCCCTAATTTGTTAATATATGTACTCAGGGATATTAATTTTCCTCTGAGTACTGCTTTGGCTACATCCCATAAGATTTGAAAGGATGTCTCACCATTGTCATTTTCCTCAATGAAATTATTAATTGTTTCTATGATTTCTTCTCTAACTAACCAATTTTGGAGTATCATATTATTTAATTTCCAATTAATTTTTGATTTGGCTTTCCATGTACCCTTACTGATCATTATTTTTATTGCCTTATGATCTGAAAAGGTTGCATTTATTATTTCTGCTTTTCTGCAGTTTTATGCCATGTTTCTGTGACCTAGTGTATGATCATTCTTTGTGAATGTGCCATGTGGTGCTGAGAAGAAGGTGTCTTCTTTTTTGTCCCTATTTATTTTTCTCCATGTCTATTAACTCCAATTTTTCTAAGATTTTATTCACATCTTTCACCTTTTTCTTATTTTTTTATTTGATTTATCTAAATTTGATAGTGGTTGGTTCAAGTCTCCCACTAATATGGTTTTACAGTCTATTTCCTCCTTCAATTCTCCTAGTTTCTCCATTAGAAATTTGGGTGCTATACTATTTGGTGCATACATGTTGATTAGTGATATTTTCTTGTTGTCTATACTCCCTTTTAACAGGGAGTTATTTTTTACCTTCCCTATCCCTTTTAATCTGGTCTATTTTGGTTTTGGCTTTGTCAGATATCAAGATCGCAACTCCTGCCTTCTTTCTATCAGTTGAGGGCCAAAAAGTCTTACTCCATCCTTTAATTCTAACCTTGTGAGTATCAACCCACCTCATATGTGTTTCTTGAAGACAACATATGGTAGGGTTTTGGGTTCTAATCCATTCTGCTATTTGTCTATGTTTTATGAGTGAGTTCATCCCATTCATTTTCAAAGTTATGATTATCATTTGTGGATTCCCTGGCATTTTGATATCATCCCCTAATTCTGACCTTTCTACTTTAGCTATAACCTTTTAAGCCAGTGATATACTTTAGATCAGTCCCCCTAGACCCCTCCCTTGGTATGCATCCCTTTCTAGCCCCTCCCTTTTTATGCTCCCTTCCCCTCCCCCCTCTCCTTCCCTCCCTTTTTATACTCCCTCTCCCCTCCCCCTCTTTAATTTTCCTTTCTTTCTTGCCCTGTTGGATAAGATAGAATTCAGGATCCCACTGGATCTAGATGTTCTTCCCTCTCAGATTTGATTTCACTGAGAGTAAAGTTTAAGTAATTCCACTTCACGCTCTCTTCCTCTCCTTCTCATATGAGAGTTCTTCCCCTCCACTTCCCATGTGTATCTTTGTATGGGAAATATTATTCTATTTAGTTCCCCCCCCCATTTCTTGAAGTAAATCTTAGTATCATCAATGATTCCCCCCTCCCTTTTTCTTTCTTCCCCCCACTTTCACCATATCATCTTTATGCCCCAATCTTTCCCTATGTGTGATTCTTCTAACTACTCTAATGATGCATACAATTTTTGAGAGTTACACATTACATTTTCCCCACATATTAATATATATAATTTGATATAAATGTATCCTTATAGAAGAGAGTTTGAAAGAAAAAGATAACATTTTTCTCCTTTTCCCTTTCATTCATATTTACCTTTTCATGTTTCTCTTGCTCTTTGTGTTTGGATGTCAAACTTTCCACTAAGTTCTGGTCTTTTCTTTCCAAATACTTGGAAATCTTCTATTTTGTTGAATGCCCATACTTTCCCCTGGAAGTATATAGTCAGTTTTGATGGATAGCTGATTCTTGGTTCAAGACCCAGCTCTCTTGACTTTCTGAGTATCGTGTTCTTGCAAAGTCATGAGTGATCCTTATGGGGGCTCCTCTATATCTGAAACTCCTCTTCTTGGCTTCTTGTAAGATTTTCTCCTTACCTTGGAAGCTCTTGAACTTGACAATTACATTCCTGGGGGTTGTCTTTTGGGGATTTAGTATAGAGGGTGTTCTATGAACCCTTTCTATTTCTATTTTGGCCCCCTGCTCGAGAACATTAGGGCAATTCTCTTCTATAATTTCCTGTAGTATGGCATTGAGATTTTTGTTTATCTCAGCTTTTTTCAGGTAGACCAATGATTCTCAAGTTGTCTCTGCTTCCTCTGTTTTCCTGGTCTGTCACCTTGTCAGTGAGATATTTTATGTTTTCTTCTAATTCATAAATTTTTTGACTTTGCTCTATTAATTCTTGCTGTTTTACAAGATCACTGTCTTCCAGTTGCTTAATTATGGTCTTTAAGGACTGGTTTTGCTTTTCAGTTTGGTCTGCCCTTCTGTTTGTGGCCTCCAGCTCTTTCTCCAATTGTGAGGTCTTGTCTGTCAGGCTGCTGACCTCTTTCTGAATTTTTCCCCATTTTTCTTGCCAGAAGGTTTCCATCTTTTGGATAAGCTCCATTTTGAGTTCTTCTAGAGCTTGTGGATGATTTCCATTTTTTGGGGTATGTTTTGATTTTGTTTGAATTTCATCCTCTTTCTTTTCTGTCCCCTGATCCCCCCCCCCTCCATAATAGTTCTCGATAGTCACTTTTTTCCCTTTCTTCTTGTAGGATTGCTCTTGGGTAGTGTGAGCCTTCCCTTTGGTGGTTTTTTTCCCTTTCCTTTTTGGTCAGAGGTCTGGGTGATATGGGTGGGTTTTCTGTAGATTTAAATTACCTCACACTAGTTCTTCCCAGCCTCTGTGGTTTGTTAGCACGCCCGCCCCTGTGCTCTGTGGTCTCTTCTCACTGGTGTGCAGGAATCTCCTGTAAAACTTCTCTGAGGGGTAGATCTCTGGTAGTCCCTGTCAGTTTCCAGGGAGCCTGGCATGCCCCCCCCCCCCCACTACAGGGAGGAGCGGAGCTTTGGCCTTAGGCAGTTTCTACAGTTTCTCGAGACTCCACACTGTTCGCAGTTTGTGGGGGTCCTGCGGTCTGCGCGCTCTCCAGTGCGCAGGGATTTCCAGTGAAACCACCCTGAGAGGTAGTTCCTTAGCAATCTTTAGAACCCAAGGACCCTGTTGTGTTCCCCCCCCCACCCCGAGACGTTCCTCACTCACTCACTGTCCTGGTGAACGCTCTGAGCCCCTACTCTGGTTCCATGGGGGAGGAGGGGGTAGGGCACTTCAATTCATGTTTTTGTGAAAGCTATTCCTCCTTCTTATAGTGTGGCAATGTTCAAACCCCACGTACCTTTGTTTCTGTGGGGTACTGGAGAGTCCCTCCTTTCTTCCAAAGATGATTTTTATGCTCTTTTGAGGTAGTCTATTTTGTTTGGTGCCAGGGAGAGGAAGCGATTCATGTCTAGATTGCAGCCATGTTTACCCGGAAGGGCAGATATCATTAATATTATCATCCAGTACATACTGATAGACTTAAATTCTTAGATCAATTATTTAAGTTTGTATGAGGGAAGTATGATATCACATTGAGAGATGAACTGAAAGAGTGGTCCAAAGACAAATCAGATCACCTCAAAAGAATGATAACCTAAGACTAGTGGGTCTTGTTTTAAAGAAGAAAATTTTTTAAAATGAACTAAAGAAAGTTCAGAACCAGCAGCTGAGGGAGGTTACTTTGGCCATATAGGCCACAGTAAGTCTTATAGCATAAATAAATCTTTAAGAAGTCTAGGTAAACTGAAAAGGTCATAAAACTGTGTATACATACCTTTTGACCCAGCAATACCAATACTAGGTCTATATCCCAAAGATATTAAAGATAAGGGAAAAGGACCAAAATATTTATAGCAGTTTTTTTGTGGTAGCAAAGAACTAGAAACCGAAGGAATGCCCATCAATTAAGGAATGACTGAACAAACTGTACAGAATACTACTGGTTCATAAGAAATGACAAACATGATAATCACAAAAAAAAAATCTGGAAAGATTTATATGAAGTGATGTAAAGTGAATTGACTAGAGCCAGAAGAATGTTGTACACAATAATAACACCAGTGTATGATGATCAGCTGTAAATGACTTAACATATTATCATCAATGCAAGAATCCAGGACAACTCCAAGGGACTCACAATGAAAAAGGCTATCCACAAGTACAGAAGGAACAAATGGAGTTTGAACACAGACTGAAGCATGCCATTCCCCACTTTCTGTTCTGCATGAATTTTTCTCTAGTGTAAGCAATATGTGTCTTGTTTTATATGACAAATGTGGAAATATGTATTGTATCATAACATATATATAACCTATATAATATTACCTGCCTTTTGGGGGAGGATGCCTGAGGGGCAGGAGTAAAAGAGAGAAAGAACATGGCTTACATAATGTCAGGAAATAATTATTTAAATTTTTGTCAACATGTAATCTGAAAAAAATTAATTAAAAAAAGGAAGTCTAGGGAAGGGAGTGCTTTTGAGCCACCTTGTGCCAGGTTGGAAGGGCTGTTGTTAAATTTCAATTTGCCCAGATCATTAAATTTATATCTTGGAAATCAGCAAATGTGAAAATCAGGGCTTGACTTACTGTTTTTCTGATTGTCTAAAGAAGAAGAGAATAGAAAAAAGTTAATAATGTAGATTAAAGTTGTCATGCCTTCTTTTGTTTCTGGAAAACCAATTGTTAAACCATTTACTAGCACACTCCTAGATTTAGAATATACTTTCATCTCTGTTTCTCCTCCTAACTCCTGATGGGCACAGAGTTACTGGGAACTAAAATAAGCAAACCCCTTGCCTTGGAAACTGTAAAAAATTCAGCTAATAAGATAAAGGAAGGAGAGCCATCTTCTACCCAGACAAAAGTGGTGGGCAGGACTTTCTGATGCTTGGCTAGACAAGGATACAGCCAGCTTCCCTTCTGCCTGAGAATACGAGAAATCTTTACATCGAAGGATCAAGGGATTCTTAGCCTGAATGAGGGGACTTAAGTGGGCTATGATAGTTGTCATTACATATCTATAATGTTATCATAAAAAGGGGAGTAATATTAGTAATTGGAATTCATATAGTGCTTTATATTTATTTCATGTTATCCCCAGAACAAGTTTGGGAGGTATGGAATAATAGTATCCCAATTTTACAGATGAGCAAATGGAGGCAGGGAACAAGTATGTGACTTGCCCAGGGTTACACAGTTAATAATTGTCTAAGGGGAAGGTAGATAGTTCAGTGGATTGAGAGCCAAGCCTAAAGGCTGGAGGTCCTGGTCCTGGGTTCAAATCTAGTGTCAGACACTTCCTAGTTATGTGACCCTGGGAAAATCACTTAACCTCCAGTGTCTACCTTCTTCTGCCTTGGAACCAATAAGTAGTATTGATTCTGAGATGGAAGGTAAAGGTTTTTTAATTTTTTAAATAAGAACGAATTGTCTGAGGTCACCTTTGAACTCATCTTTCTGATCCAAGCCCAGCAGTCTATCCACTCTACCAGCTAGCTGCAGGCAGATCAATGGGAGAAAGCTGCAGATGCAAATTTAGATCTATATTAAGGAAGCTTTTCCCCCTAACAGAACTATCCCAAAGTATAATGAGTTGTCTAAAGAGGCAGTGGGTTCCCCCTCCCCAGAAGTCTTCAAGCAAAGGATTAATGACAACATGTCAGTTATGGTTTAGGGAGGATTCTATTCCATGTAATTCTTCTCAGTCAGACCAAAAAGCTAAGACACTGATAGCCACAAATAAGCTGTAAGATCCAGTGCCTCCAGATCTCTGTCTTTGTCACTGAGCTTAAGGATCTGGCTGGGGAAGTCCGGGCTGGGGGGTCAGGGGAGTGTTCCTGTGCCCTTCTGCAGTAGGAAGGGCTCCCAAAAGATAATCCAGGTACCAGGAACATACTCCAGGTTTTGTTCTGTCTGAAGAGTTGAAAAAGTCAGACTTCAGTCTTTTAGTCACAGGAGTTCAACAAGAGACAACTCTTTGACCCTCAAAACTCCTTGATTAACTTACTTTAGGAATTAGCCATACACAGTTTGTGAATCTTCTAAAGGGTTCTGAATATTTCTATATTTCTTCATATATAAAATACTTTTCTATTTCCTCAGATACTTATTCTATAACCTAACTACTCTCAGTCTCAGTTTCCTCATCTATAAAATGGGAACAATAATAATACACAGGCTCACTGTTAGGATAAAATGAAATAATATCTCTGGGTTCTGTTGGGCTAAAAGTATACTGATCATTGGTCTGGACAGATGCCAAGAAGTGGGATAGCCAGGGGAGTTAATATCATTCTCCTTTTAAAAGGGCTCATAGTGGATAGCTAGGTGTCTCACTGATTTGAGGGCCAGTCCCAGAGACGGTAGATCCTGGGTTGAAATCTGTCTAATCCTGGACAAATCACTTAACCTACTCTTTGCCTACTCTTTGCCATTTTTCTGCCTTGAACCATTACATATTATTGATTTGAAGATGGAAGGTAAGGGGTTTTAAAATTAAAAAAATAAAAGGGCTTATAAACCATTGGCTATTGAGCAGTGGAACTCAGCAATGCAGGATGAAAGCGCTTGTTGGGATGTCTCCAAAATTACTTCTCAGAAGCTACTGGGCACAGGCTGTCTTTTCTTTCTCATCTTTACTCTTTACCCATAGCTTTTCTCTTAAAGATAAAAACACCATTTTTTTCTTCCATGGACAGCCAACTCGGCTGAAATACTTGAACTAACCTTAAACATGAAGACGTATCAAGTCCAATTATTCAGGAGTGCCTTGTAATGAGCTCTCTATATAGAGATCAGAACGCTGGGTAAGAAAGGCCAGCAGCCTAAGGTCACACTGAAATATTTCCTAACAAGGAACCAGAAAGGAAAAAAAGAAACTCTCTTCTCTAGGCCTAAACAGTCTCCTTCAGAAATCAACCTTCCTAATTTTTCTCCCAGGGCAATTTCACGACAGTGATAATAAGCTTGAGAGGGAGGCTGGGTACCTGCCAAGTCGACTTCCCCGTGTAACTATCTATATTATGCTGCCACCACCACTCTTGGTGCTGGCAAAACAAGATTTTTTAAAATAATGAGAGACAAGAGATTAAGAAACTGTCTAATAAACTACCCTAAATTCAGCTTTCTGGCTTCATTATCCTCCTCTGCATGACATAAAGGATCTTTAAGGGAGATAATGATTAGTGACTTCTAAAATATCTTCAGCAAATCTTTTTTTTTTTTTTTGGTCAAATTTTGTCTGCTCACCAGGCAGTAAATTTTTTTTCTATCTTGTGGGAATGGGGAAGACCTTTCTGCTGTATCTAGGCCAGTATTACCATGCAAGAGGTAATCTCTTAGATCCCATTCAGTTTCATCAAAAAGAATCTAATTCTCTTCAACAAGGAACCTAGTTTCCCAACTTCTAGCTTATTTAGCTTTTCCAAAGATTTTTGACTGGATCCCAAAATGAGTTGCTATCCCCTGTTCTTACCTGGATAACTGAATGGTTCTTCATTCTGGATGTATATATAAGCTGTGGAGTTCATATTTTATACCATTTCAGATGGGCAGATAAGAGTAAGAGTATGTCTTCTTCTATTTTTGTGACCAGGGCAGAAGATGAAGGATAATGAGGTAATTTGGCCTCAGCATTTTCAACAACCAAAAATAGTTCCTTTTTTGGAAAGTAGAACAGAAGCAATTTTCTAAACTCACCATATTTATATTCCCACATGTAACAATAAATGAAAAATACTTTATTGTAGAGCTAAAATAATTGGGAAAGATACATCCCCTCTTAGCCTACTTCTTTCTTATGAATGGAAAGTCTAGTAAACCTCAGGTCAGTAAAACTGCAAAGAGCAGAAAGCAAAGGAACCCTTAATTTTATTTTAAATATTATCTCTTAAGCAAGTTGCTTGTCATGTCTGTTGTGTACCTGGAAATTTAACACTTGGCCTTCAGGCAGAAGGGTCCTGAGTAGTTAACTGTTAAACACTGCCCTCAAGCTAGACCAAATTCCAGAAGACAGGAAGGAACCAGTTGGGAATTGGTTTCAAACATGCTAGAAAAGAAATTGGAATGATGCAAATAAAGCTACTGAACTGTTCATTACCCCATGATGATATAGCTAGTATGTGGCTGATGCTAGATATAAACTCACTCTGTCCATGGTGCCACCTAGTTGCCCAAACTCATTTAAAAGGATGCCTAAAATGATTTCTTTCTTGAAAGTCAACAAAGGCTGTATATGGAAAAACTGCCAAGTACCCAGTCCAACAGGGGAAGATGTGTCCTCCAAGAAGAAAAAGCTTTCAACAAAGATTTGCCCATTAGACAGCTTTATTACCATCTCCACAGAATTCAAGTTGACATTCAATGGGTTATCAATAGGAATGGGATTTCTCCCTTTTCCCCTTAAGGAATATATGATCCCCAAGGATATCAACTCTGTTCATCACTTGCTGATAACTGTTTCCAAAAACTGAAATACCCTTTCTTCCCTCTTCCACCTGTCCAAATTCTAACCATCCAACCTTTTCCCTATATCCTACTTAGAATTTCTTAGATGATTCAGAAGTATAGAGATCTTCCTCATAGCTGAATCACCACAGCATTTATAGTCTGTACTACACAAGTTAGATTTTGATTATGAGGGGCGGAGTTAGGTGTCTCTGGACATTGAGAACCAGGCCTAGAGATGGGAGGTCCTGGGTTCAAATATTGCTTCAGGCACTTTCTTAGGTGGGTGATTCTGGGCAAGTCCTTTAACCCCCATTACCCAGCCCTTACTGCTCTTTTGCCTTGAAACCAATATACAATTTTGATTCAAATATGGATAGAAAGGGCCTAAAAATAACAATAATTTGATATTTTACTTTGTGGTACTTTCTGCATTTTGAAGCAGCCCTCCTAAAAATTGATGTTAACATCATTATTTATAGGAATCATGCCTTATAATTCTTTGCTGAACATACAACAGGGTCATAATAAAATATCCATTGTGTACACATTGACCAGAACATAAGAGAACACATTATCAATACCAGCATTCTAGCTTAAAGGCACAAGAGCTTTGAAACTGGTGCTTACCTTTGGCATGATCTGTACTTTAAATAGTATATTTTGGAAGGAGTACCCATCA
Source organism: Monodelphis domestica (assembly GCF_027887165.1). Lineage (NCBI taxonomy): Eukaryota > Metazoa > Chordata > Mammalia > Didelphimorphia > Didelphidae > Monodelphis > Monodelphis domestica. The sequence goes on from NC_077232.1 coordinate 274,356,520, forward strand.
CTGGCCTGCAGGAAAATGGCATCAGAAGTACTGTCTGAGCCATCATGTGCATAGTAGAGAAGGCCTCTAGCCAAGTCATCCAACTGGAACTGATGGACAGGGGCACCGGGGTCACGCAGAGGCTGGAGGAGCTGGCCATAATGGGGGGCATTTACCACCTCCACCATCACACCTTGTGGGTTGTCATCATCTCGGATGTCCAGCAGTTGGGTGGTGATGGCAGCACTTTCACCTCTATTAATATGAAGAGCTTCATTCTTTAGTAGATAAGGAGCCTGCAGAGAGAAGAGAAATGGGTCTAAAAGTCAAGAGAAGAACACAGTAGGGTCAAAAGTAATGAAGGTAGATGCTATATTCTTCATAAACTACCAAACCATATTCTTCAGAAAGGTGTCAAGTGAATGAGAAGACTAAACCATGTCCAGATGGCTGAGCTCGCAGAATTGCCAGCAATCTCTCACCTAGACTTTGGAAACCCCCATATTCTTTCGGGTATGTCAAGTTTTTGGTCCAGATATCAAGAAGACCTCCAGAATCTTGTGACTTCTGGAAGTTGAGGGAATTTTTCATCCTCAATTCCAGTACTTCTTTGGAAGTCTACAATAGGTTCCAAATCTACTGAAAAGTCCCCTTTCCCTACCCAGAATCCTTCCAAAAATTTGGACTTTACACTTCCATGTTCTTCTAGATTCTGGCTAGGCTAGGTGACTTCTATGTCCTTAAGGTCCAAAAACCACCTGAACCTGTAGAGTTAATAGTAATGATGAAGAGAAAAAAAAAGTAGCTAATGCCATATACATGTCTGTCTTTTTCGGAGGGGGGTTGGTACTGGACTTGGGATTTCACTATTGCAAGAAACTCCACATAAGGAAAACTCCCTTCATTGTTCGTCAGTATCTACTTTATAAATTATACTCTAAAAGACTGCCCTGAGGGCAGTGAGAGGTGAAGCCAGGCCAACATAACAGTGTATGTTGGAGGCAGAAATCAAACCCAGTTCTTCCTGCCTCTGAAGGCTGCTTTCTATCAACCATGCCTCAGTATTTCTCACATGTTTATATGAGGTAAGAGAAGGAGGAAGACATCATGGCAACTAGAGCAGGTGTAAACCTTAAAATTTCTTAGACTTATAATTGTTGGAAATTTCACTATTGGGAAATTTCATACTTGAAAAATTTCCTATTGATAGTGGAACTCTATTGGAATGTGAACCCCATTGGCATGGGAGGGTCCTTCTCCTCCCTTCTTAAGATTACTTTAGGACAGAAACCTTTTGCTGAACAATGGAAAGGGCTTTGACCTATGCTTAAGCATAGAACAGGAATTTCTTTGAGTCATGATTGATTTTAGAATTGATACAATGGAGATACTTGGAATCAATCTCCACCCTACTCAGTCCTAACAGGATTTAGGAAGGGCGGCAGCATAGATCAAAATTTAATTATTCCAATCTCTACCCTACTCAGGGTAACAGGATTTAGGAAGGGCTGTAGCAAAAGATCAAGATTTAATTATTTGAGAATATGACCTCCAACAGACATGTGCAAAGCCACAGACCTCTGGGCGGTCCTGAGTTAAGCTAGAGCCACAATTGGCACAGGGAAAATGATGGACAGTGATTGGTAGATGTGAGAACTGAGGGGAGGGAACTTGGATGGTTTCCTTAAAGATAGGGGGGTCTGAGGACTGAAGGTTGGTTGGAGAGTTTTGGCTCTGAGTGGTTGGAGAGGTGCTCTGAGAAGCTTGCTCTGAAGGAAGCTGGAGGTGGGGGCCTCTGAGACTGTTTCTCTATTTTGGTCACGTGAGTAATAGGGACTGATCTCCTTTCTTTGCCCCAGCTATCTAAGGGCTTGGGCCTTTTGGCCCAGCCTAAACAAAAGGGGTATTTAAGCCCTATTCCCTTCTCTCCCCTTTCTCTCTCTCTCTCTCTCTCTCTCTCTCTCTCTCTCTCTCTAATTCCTTTCTTCCTCCTGTTTGTAATTAAACTCTATAAAAGGTTGACGGCTGACTTGAGTTTTCATTTAGGAATTACATAGCTGAATTCCTTGGCGACCTTAAATTAATATATATCAGTCTTTTAAAGTGATTTCCTTGTCACACAGGAGAAGGAGATTTTCAGAGACACATGAAAGGCATGCATTTATCTATCTCTTCATGCCTTTGACTATGTACAAAAATACCACTTAAAACACTTCCAGAAAACTCTATGTTCTATTGGACTAAAACTGGTTCGGTTGCTTGGAATAACCTTGTCAAGTGGTATTAAGAGTTCTAACAAATAATGGGAAAAATGGCAAGTTTGGAAGTATAGTGATATTCAGGGTTGGAGAGATTCCATTTGGTCATTCCATATCACTTATTCTATAGAATTATGAGTTGAAACCAATGGAATCATGAGTACTAATGGAAGAAAGAAATCTCAGTAGTGACTGTCATATTTCTAAGCATCCTCTTCATCAGTCAAGAGCTATTCATGGAGAGAATATGTCCACTAAAGCTTTGGTAGTGGCTCATCACCCCCTACCACACTTTCTCATGACCTCCAGAAGCAAATACAAAATACTCTGCTTGGCATTTAAAGTCCTTCATAACCTAGTATCCTCCTACCTTTCCAGTCTTATTACACTTGCCTCCACAACATAGACTCTTTGATCCAGTGACACTAGCCACTTGACAGTTCCAAAAACAAGACCTTCAATTTCTGGACTCTATTTCTAATTATCTTCCTTGCCAACCCAGTTCTCACCCTCTTTTTCACTGATCACTGACCTTTCCAGCTTCCTTTCAGTCCTAACTAAAATTCTACCTTCTAAAGGAAGTCTATCTTAACCTCTTTTAATTCCAGTGCTTTCTTTTTTATTATTTCCTATTTAGCCTTGCTTTATGTATATTTACTTTTATGCTGTCTTCTTCCTTTGACAGTAAGCTCCTTGAAGGGAAGGATTATCTTTTACCTCTTTTTATATCTTCAGTATTTAGTATGGTGCTTAACACATAAAAGGCACTTTATAAATGTTTACTGATTGCCTGACTGAAAAAGCCTATTGAAGGAATATCAAAAACTGATGGCTTACCCTTAAATTTTGCCCTTAAAAAGTATTATTTTAAGCTTAATGAGTGTTTGAAGTCATTTCAGAATTCATGAGTTTTGATTATGAGCATCTCAATGCCTCTTTATAATTTCTATCTCTTACAATTTCTAATATAGGGCTCTCTCCATAACAGTGGATACTTAGGAACATTGACTGTTGGCAGAGAAAGTCTAAGGAAATGGGAAAGGAAAAAATGAAAATGAGGCTTACTGAATTATGATGATATAATGCAATCAGTTATCTCATAAAAATAAGAGCTCATTATTCAGCTCCCTCGGGTATGCTAGATTGCTCAGGTTTCTACATAGCTAAGGATCTAATCCCTTTAAGCTTCTCAAATACTTCAAGGATCCATATTTTAGTCAGAAGCACAGAACTTCTCATTGGAAAGGAACCATAACTGGAAAGGCCATTGAGTCTATATACTAGTGAGGGATCAAGAACCAAAGTTTAACAGGTAACTTAGAGGGAGGGAACAGATAAAGAGAAACACCACTTATCCCAGGCAGAGCTGTCCCAGAGAAGGTGAAGTTAATCAATGTCCAGAGCTGAAGGGTAAGAGGAAATTCCCTTCAATCTCTGGTTTCTGTTCTCTTCTTTGGATGATTGTTATCTGTGATCCCCTTAGTACATTGAAGAGAGATGTCTAGTTCTTCGCTAAGTTATAAGGTCTATTTATTAGACCTTGATAAGTCTGGAATGGTAGGTTAAGGAAGAGGGAAACAGGAAGTCCCTATTCTATTTTCCACCCTAAAGTTTCTTCAGGGGTGGAGGCTCAAATCTAGGGACCTAAGTCACAGAAGACCTTAGGATCTTTGTGGAGTCAGGTTGGTATAATTTTCTGAGATAGAGATACAGCTTTGAAGGAAAATCTTTGGGGTGGATAGTCTCTTGCCTTCCCCAAATGGAAAAGGTCACTCTCCACCAATAATGAGGAAAGATGGTTGACTTGGGTCTCTTCAGATCAAGGAGGGATTGTAGCAGAATAAGAGAAGCAAGATTTCTCCTTTCCCTCTCAGATCAGAAGGACAAGAGGATATTTTTTTTCAACTGTCCACCTGCTTTTCTTAGCTGGAGATTTCAGTCCTTATTCCCCATTGGCAGTGTAAAAAATTAAAAAATTATAATCTTTAATAATAAAATATTATAATTTAGGAGGTTTATTACAGAACATTAGAAATCAAGGAATAAAGAGGATACAAAATCAAAACCACATGCCCATGGTTGGTTAGTCATTTTAAAAATCCCCACTCACCACCATCACTGCTGATTGCTGTATCCTCCCAAAAAAAAGCATGGGAGGAGTTACCACCAGTTAAATACCAATAACGTGATCTCACCAATGTGGAGATGCAGGAGAGATTATAGGGAATTTGGGGACATACTAAGGACTTCTGGAGAATGAAGTCAAAGGTTCAAATCTCCATTTATACAGGAGCCAAAGTTCTATTTCTTTCTTGCATGAGATTTCATTGTAAAATCCAGTCTTTGTAATATATCGTATCTCTCTCTCATTCACATCTATCCCATACTTGTCCACAACTGCCTGTATAATTTCATCATCATGAGGCCATTGAGGTCAATTACAATTTTTTGTGACTTAGTAGATGGTCCTCAAGAGCTGGGGTAACACAAAACACACCACTTCTTGGGGTTGAGTATCTTGAAAACAACAACAAAAAATTGGAATGGGAATTTTCTTAAAATGCATTACCTATTTCCTGCCTTCTTATTTAGAATATAATAAAAGCTATTTTCACATTTTCTCACTGAGTTAAGGTCACACCACCACTATGAATTCCAAATATTGTAAATTTGGTAATACTGGCAATGCTGGGAACTAGTGAGAGGGGTGTTTGATCCCATGCTAAATGACCTTAGTGATTTTTGAGTCTGTCTGTTTTTAAATTGTTTTTCATCTCCTCTCTTGCTGCCTGATTTTATTTCTTGCTTCTGTAAGCGGGTTTGCCTATAGGAGTCATTCTTCCCATTTCTAACTTTTGGCTACTAATCTATAATATGCTTGAAAACCAGATAACAGACTTTGTCAGAATTTTGTGTTAAGTAGGAGTAAAAAGGAAATGACAGGAGAGCCATGGGGTTTGCCTATGTTCACCTTGAATAGGATATTCTGAAAGGAGCATCATTCTTCAGTCAGATAGATATGGAAGAATGCAATTAACTTTATGTTTCCTGTTCAAAAGTCATTTCTATTTGCTTCCTTCTTCTAACATACATTCTAGATAGTTTAACTTTAGCTTAGATATTTCTCTACTCATTATTTAGCAGTTGTTAAAATGTCCATGACACCTACTAACCCATGGGGCAAATCTATGGTAACTGAGTAAAAGTCTTTAATTTGTGAAGTAACAATTATCTGTGGCAACTTACGTCACCAACAAAAAAAGAGAAAAAATCCAAGATTACAAGATTCTGAACCTTTAATTTCCCTTTTATGTTGAATTCAGTTATATCCCCTTGGGAAACAGCCTAGAAGTTAGTTTAAATGAAATTCAGCACTACCTAGAAGCAGTCAATCTCACTGAACACTAGGTATGAAAAGGAAATTTTGAGTGCCCATACAGTTGTGTGTGTGTGTGTGTGTGTGTGTGTGTGTGTGTGTGTGTGTGTGTGTGTGTGTGTGTATGTTGGGGAATTGGGTGGGGAGAAATGGAAAGAATAATGGGGAAAGGGCAATTCTTCCCTCAGGCTCATAGACTGAGAGCTAGAAAGGCTATCAAGTCTAGCACCTAGATGGTACAGTGTAGAAAGTGGAGTCAAGGAAGACCTGGATTCAAATCCAGCTTTGTCTCCTTGAGTTTTCTCATCTATTAGAAGATGTAATAAGGGATTATTTGAATGGTAAATGATAACTAAAGATCAGGGCTGTTAATCTTCTTCCTTTCTCCCTTCCTCCCTCCCCCACTTCTCCACTTTCCTCCCCACTTTCTTCCTTTTCCCTTCCCTTCTTCCCTCCCCCTTCCTGATGATGCTTCTATTGGTTTGTTTAAATCAACTCAGGGTGAGTTTTATGATGTCTCAAATAAAATACTCTTTCTCTTCTCTAAATTAAGTAAGGGGTTTATTGGGAAAGAAAGGAAAGATAAGAAATGACAGGAAAGAGAGTTTGGGATTTCCCTAATACTAGAACAAGTCTTAGGTTGGAGGATGATGGGATATAGTTCAACTTTTAAAAAATGGGCTGACAGGTCTGGAAGTTCATTCACTGTATCACAACAGAGCAAGTCAGAGAGAGCTGGACTTTGTCCTTCTTTCTTCTGTCTCCAAAGCCAAGAGACCCTTGTTTCTGTCTTCAAGGCTAAAGACCAAAAGAGACAACAGATTTCTTTCTGTCTTCAAAGCCAAAGACCTAAGGCTTCCTTTGGTCTCCCAAGCAAAGAGACCTAGTTTCAGTTTGTTCTGATCCTTTCTCAACTGTCTTTTCTGGACATCATTCCAAATAGAATGTTTTCCTTTTGAGTGAAAGCTCAGCAGTCTCAGCTATTGCATCTCTGTTGCAGGCTTTTCCATTTTCTTATTTCTACACCATCACAAAAGGGAGAGGCAGAACAGAGATAATAAAAGCACTGACCTCCCAGAGTTGTTATGAGATAAAATGTGTAAAGCACTTTGCAAACTTCAAAGCTCTGTGTAAATGCTAGCAACTGTTATCATCATTATATTCGGACCTCATTTTACAGATGAGGAAACTAAAGCCCAGGGTAATTGGATGATTTGCCCAAGGTCACACAAATAGTATGCATCATAAGTAGGATTTGAATCTAAGTCCTTTGACTCCAGAATCAGTGATCTTTTCCCTTTAACATACCTCCCTCCAGTTTAGTGTCACTCCATTATGAGTATACTCAGCAAGCATACAGCTATCCTCCATGAGCAGGCCTCCTTCTTAACTATCTAATTTTCCTTCAAGTTCTCTTCTAAAATCTGAATAGGATTCTACTTATATTGAGGTTAAGAAACTTGACAAAATTATGCCCTAGGAAGATGGCAACAGGCCAATAAGCACCAGGTCTGGTGAATTCATGTAACCTACTGTGCACTACACAAAGTATGCTTTCTTCAGGGTTAATTTATGTTCTTAAAATATTGTAAATATGACAATAAGTGGTCTTTCAAGATGAGACTTAAAAAGCCCAAATAGTAAAATCTCTTAAAGACAAGGCAAGGAGCCAAAGAAAACATCAGTGTCCTCAGAAACAGAAATTTATTACTTTCTTCCCAACCAACTTTCTTTGATCCAAATCTCTTTCTTAAAAATCACATTAGTCCTCCTCACCCTACCACCATGTCCCCTACAAAATACACTACCCATTTAAGTGGTATTAATGCTGTCTGACTGACACAGTATCACCACAGGCATGTGATGTGAAGCCACAGATTATCCATCTCCCAAAAGACCAGCTGGAAAAGTCTGTGTGTGGGAATGACCTCGGCAGACTGTAACGTAGGCAAGAGAGGCCTTGGCTTTAATATTAAGACATAAAAGGGGAAATAGCCAAATTGATTTATGTGATGATGTCTCAAAAAAGTCAGAGAGAGAAGAGATCAAAAACTAGAAGCAATAAAAAATCATTAACTCAATAACACTCCATCCCCCAAATCCCATCTTTAGAAAATGTCACCAAGATAAAACATTCTCTCCAATCGGTACTTGAGTTTCTGGTAATACCAACTCTTTATTTTAAATGAACTTCAACTCAGCTCAGAAAATTTTTTTTTGCCAGCATTAATCTTAATCCTTTGGCTCACTTGGTGGAAATTATTTTGTTAAAAACAGAAAAAAAGAAAAAAACATTGTCAATGAGTGAATAAGACCTTTTGGGTTCATGTTTTTATATGAGAGCTATTTCATGTTTTAATTACAGACAAAAGAAATACCTCATCTTGATTCAAAAGGCATTACATAGTTCTAAATATTTATGGAAAGAATTTAAATGAAATTAGCTTGCAACTAATTAATTATAGTTTGATCCCTGAATCATCCCTAACATGGGCTTCTTATATCAGAAGACCTTCTAATAACTGGTCATTTTTAAGGTCACACAGTGTTTGTCTCTTAGTGTTTGCAGTTGTCCTTCCTGAGGCTCTTTCCTCATTCTATGTTCACACATGATGACCCTTCAAGTGCAGGAGGTTCAATTAATCAGACTTCTACCACAAATGCCAGACATATAAATGCAACTTGTCAGAAATGAACTATGAGAACAGAATACCATTACTCTGAGTTTTATGATATTCACTGGCTCTACTTTTATGTCATACTACTTTTGTCTTTTATGCAATGCGCTATATACCATGGTTTATCAAACTATAGCCAGAGGGTAAATCTGGATTGAGTCAAGAACAGTTTTTATATTTCTAAATAACATTTTATTGTATTTAAAAATTGTACAAAAATATCCTTTGGATTGGGGTTCAACAAAAATAAGTGGTTTCAGCCTTGGAGTTTGTTGATTCCTACCCTATACCAAAAAATTATAATTCTAGTCCAAAAAGAAATGGATTCTTTTATTAGTTTCAGTGATTCCACAAATCACAGTGAGAAAACTCCAATAAACAATGCATGTCAGCACCTAGTCTGCAATTAATAGTTTTACAGAATTGATTGATGGCATTAAGAGGTACAAGTACTTTGCAGTTGGTTCCATGGATAGTATATGTCAAAAATGATACTAGAACCCAGATCTTCCCAAATAGAAGGCCAGACTCCTCATTATACAACACTGACATTGTACTAGATTACACACACACACACACACATCTATATACACATGTGTGTATAGATCTAGCTACTTATCCATATATATATGTGTGTGTATATATATACGCACACATTTATATATTGGATATGATTATCATATTCTGAGGGATGACAACAGACCAATGGGTGACCTGACTGTTGTACCTTTTAGGAAATATAAAAGATGTGAAAGAATTGTTCTATCATTATGGATAGATCTTCTATGGAAAGCCAACAGGAGATCATGAACACAAATTACAAAGGATACAGAGATGTGGCAAGTTTTTGAACTATGATCCTAATCGGAATAGACATTCCAAGGAAATGTCTTTCTCCATTAAGTACTAGATAAAAGATGCAATGCTATTCCCTTGGAACAGGTAAAACTAACCAAACACAAATAAACTAGTTTAATGAATATTCTAGTTCCAGTAGATTGATCCAAGTTACACCAAGCAGATTTATACATGCAAAGAAACTCTAGCACCCACTACTCACCCTACCTACTGTGCCTCGACCCAACTAGAAAAGAGAATACACTGGTAGAAGAGGTGATGCTGGTGAATGAAAATAGTCTTGACCTGGTATTTAGGAGACCTGAGTTCTAGTGCCATTTTATTTCCACAATTGTAAGCCCTAATGAGTCCATCTCTGGTTCTCTGGGTCCCCATCTATAAAAGGATGGTCTTGGACTAAACTGAGGGTTTGTAGCTATTCTGAGCCCTGGACCCTTTTGGCAGACCAGTGAATACCACAGATCCCTTTTCACAATAGTTATTTTTTAATGTATACGTCACATAAAAGAAACAAAGCATACTGACATATACTTATCAAAATATCCAAGAAACAAGTTAACAGACCCTGGATTGGATAAGATGAACTTCATGAAACAGTATGAGTTGATTTCCCTTAAGCCTCATGTGGAGTTACCACTGATGATGCCCTGGTAACTCTGCAAAGCTATGTCTAGCACAATTAGTAGAAAGTTAGTATTGATAGCTAGATAGTAGAACGACTGGGACTAGAACTGAGGTTTCATTATTTCATTTAATAGTCATAAGATTCCTTTAAGAGAGTGAGGATAGATATTATGTTTTCCATTTTGCGGATAGTGTAAACCTTAAAATTTCTCAGACTTATGAATGTTGGAAATTTCCCCATTGGGGAATCTTCTACTTAAAAAAAAAATCCCTAGCAAATAGTGAGAATTCTACTTAAGTGTGAAAACTCCTTGCCTTGGAATATCCTTACTCCACCCTACTTAAGACTGCTTTAAGACAGAAAACTCCTTCAGAACAATGAAAGTGCTTTGACCCATGCTTATGGAAAGGACAGGAAGTTCTTTGAGTCATGCCTGTTTTTAAAATTGATACAATGGGATGTTAGGTACCCATATAGGTGGGGCAACTTGTAAACTACTTAAACCTAAAAGGGTGATAACTTATTCAGAGGTTTTTTCTTAATGAAATTTGTCAACACAGCAGCATTTTTTTTCTGACTTACTAAAGAGATTAAAACTATTCAGCTGTGAATTCAAAATAGGCGGTCCTTTAGAAACATCTACAGTGATTGGTAGATGTAAGGACTTAGGGGAGGTGACAGAGGAAATTTTGCCCTTAAAAATAAGAGCTTGGATCTCATTCAGGATCTCGATTTCTGATTCTCATTCTGGAGGATCTCATTCTGAGAGACTCATTTCCTTGAGGACTGATGCTTGAGGGCTCTTTCCTTGGAGATAGATCTCTTTGAGGAGAAGTGCTCTTGGAGGAAATCTCATTCTGAAGGAGAGCTCCTTGAGGAGCTCCTCTGAGGGGCTCTGTCCCTCTGGGGTAGGAGCTCTGGAGACTCTTGAGAGAGGCCCTTTGAAACAATCTCTGGCTGGAAGACTCTTTGAGGAAGGAAGCTGGCCTGGTGTCACTAGTATCCTTGTTTAGTCAGACCTTGTGGTGAGTGTTAAAAAACTGACTGATTTCTCTTTTAAGACTCAGGTCTAGGCCATATTGGCTTGAGGCCCTTCATACTTATTCCTTTCTTACTCTCTCTCTCTCTTTCTTTGATTACTCATTGTATTGTAAATTAAAAATCTCTATAAAACCCAATTGACTTGGGTATTTGAATAATTGGGAATATTTCCCTGGCGACCACCTTATATTTGATTTTAAAACCCAAGACACTGTAGTGAAACATATTTCTGTGGTCAAATTTACTCACTCTCTCTTATATCTATCATAATTTATATCTTCCACTATTTTAATCACTACAGTTTAAGACCTCAACCATTTTAAATCTCACAATAGGAAAGATGAGGCTCAAATAGGTAAGGCTTTGACTAAGGTCATCAAGTAAGTGGCAGAGGGGGGACTTGAATCTAAGTGTTCTGACTGGTGCAAATGCTATTTTTGTTGCTACATCCTCCTTGTTCTGTCTTTTCAGTAGTGACCTGTTGTGGGGATGAAGGGGTTGGAGGGTGTTGGGAGCCATCAGGCCACGATGTCTTGACAAAGTCACACATGACAGCCAAGAGGTCACAGAGTGACTCTTTGGCAAAATGTAATTGCCCACTCAGTCCCTTCTATATGACTTCCCTCACTAATGGAATTGATATGATTCTTGTTCTCTCCTTAACCTTAGAAGGAATAATATGAGAGCAAAATATTTGTACTGTTTCACCAAAATATCAGACTCTCAAATCCAAACCCAAAAGACTTTCATGGGGTACATAATTCCCAGCAAGCCCTGAATTTCCCCTACTCCCCTGCAAAGAAACTTATTCTCCTAAAGCCAACATATAAATAAATCATAAAAGCCCATACAAAATGTATAGGTATACCAAGCTTCATCATGCCTCAGTGACTCGAATTTCACTAACTAGAAACTCCCCTTGGTAGAAACTCCCTGCTAATCCTGAAAAATGATCAGCCTAATGATTAATCTGAATTGTGTTCTCAATGCCTCTCTGATCTCTCAACCTCAATGTTATGATTGTTGAATTGTCTTTAAGAATTTCTGATTATTTCTTTTTATTGAAAATAATAAGTAAAATTCCCTGATTGTTTGTAAGCTCAAGCTCCTCACAGGTTAATGAGAAAATTAAGACACTTGTGACAAAATCATTTATCTTAAGTAGAACCTTTATTCATCCTGTGAGAATCTGTAATCACAATACAAGAATATAGAATGATCTCAGAATGTTAACCAAGTGATTTGTTAAAAGTTAATGTATCACTTTTCCAATTATCGTTACTTGAATATGGTTGTTGAAAGATGTATCTGTGTGCCAAGAAAATGGGTATAAAAATAAAGACCAGACCTGGGCATGGCAGAACAGCCATCAGAAGCAAAGCTTGCTCCTGGCTGATTTATATGCACAGCTGTCTTCTGTTTTTTATTTTTTCATCCTACCATTCATTCACCTGCCAAGAACACCTGGAGCCACAACTGGGACTGGATCAGTTTTGTAGGGTGGGGGTACTTTCTTGGTAAAGATAATGGAGTGGTTCATCATTTTATTCTCCACCTCATTTTAAAGATAAGGAAAGTGAGGCAAACCAGTGTAAATTACTTTCTCAAAGTAACACAGGTGGTCTGAGGCCAGATTTGAACTTAGGTCTTCCGGATTCTGCCAACCAATTGCCCTCATTTAACTGATACCCTTCATTGCACTATAACAACACAATCCCTGGTACCCTTTTCTGTGGAAAAAAAAAAGTGAAGGCAGCAGAAATTTAGTGCAAATCCATATGATCTCATTTCCATGAATTTGCTTGACTCTTGTGGTTTCAGTAACAAATCATCTTAGGATATCTACACTAGAGTTTGTAATTACCTGTGTGGAAAATGCTTGGACACTGATCAGTTGTGGTTCAGAGAAGAATTGCTGGTCACTCACTTTCAGGGAAAAATGGCCTTTCCTAAAATAAATAACCAAGAAAGAAACAAAAACAAGTTATTAAGTCAATCATTAAAATAAAATCATGATAAAATCTTTATGTGCTGTACAAATGTGATAAGGCTATAGGTGGCAATCATTCAATAAGCATTTGTGAGTTTCTGACTTGCTCCAGGCATTGAGTTAAGTATTGGATATAAAAATAAAATTCAAAAATGGTTCCTTTCCTCAGTTCTTTACATTGTGCCTCCTCAAGAGCCAGGATGCCATTTTGCCTTTTCTTACATGTCCAGAGATCAGCACAGAGCCAAACACATAAGAAATACTTAATAAATGTATGCAACAGCTTCCTATGTGGTCTCTATGCCTCAGGTTTCTCCACTCTCCATTCCATCCTCCATAGAGGCCCTTAAGTGATTTTCCTTCAGCATAGATTGAACAATATCATTCTCCCACTCTAGTGGCTCCCTATTCTCTAATTCTCTTTTAAAGCCCTTCTCAACTTGGCTCCAACCTGGCTTTATATTATTCTCCTTGTCACATACTACTGATTACAGCCACCCTGATATTCTCTCTGCTCCTCACACTTGGCATTTCCTACGTCTTCCATACTGATGCTGAAGTTAATGAAGACACCTGATTGGCTTAGGGCAACACAGCTCAGAACTCTAAAACTGAAGAGATACATGAGCCCCAGCCTCTCTAGTAACTAGGATTAAAAGTATAAACCACTATGCCCACCCAGATTTAACAATTGAAATGTGTTTGAGGTGGTAGCTAGGTGGTTTGGTGGATAGTAAGCAAGGTTTAGAGATGGGAGGTCCTGGGTTCAAATCTGTCCTCAGATACTTCCCAGCTATACGCAATATTAATTCCAAGACAGAAGGTAAGGATTTAAAAACATATATTTGACTTCAACATTGTTAACCTCATTTTGCATTCGCAGAATGTACACTGTCTGAGGTAAGAAGATGAGACCACCAGTGCTGAGTGGCAGAGGAATGTTGGATCAGTTTGAAAAATTGAGCAGTTATTCCATATAGTGAATAATTAATAATTGACTACACTGTTACAGTCTCATTTTAATATGCTTGGAAATTAATAATTCCAATCAGAGTATGTTTCATGATGAAATGAAAAATTATATATTCCATCTAGAAGATAAAGACAGAGCAGCTGGGACAGCTGTGTCTATGATAGATTCTGTCTGCATTGGATTTCACAGATATGTAATTGTGCTGGAACTTTCTTGTCACATCAGAGAATTACCCATAATTATGTGATGAAGTGAAAATGTCTATAATGGAAGCACAATTGTTGAACAGTTACAAGGAGATAGCAACAGTCAGATAAAACTGCCTTGTATTTTGGCAACATCTATCATCCCAAGAAACTAAAAGGCTGCTGTTTCCAGGATGTTGAAAGGAAGAAAAGAGAAAGAGAGAGAAATGAGTCAGGGAAGAAAGAGAACAATCATGTGTTCAATCACCTGGGCTTGTCTTTGCTGTGCAAAAAACGTACTCTCTTCTCTTTCAGGTCTTCCCAGTTAAAATGGTCAGTGGCACCCAAAGGGACCTCTGTCCCATTCATCAGGAGCACCAATTGGCCATTGGTAGGGATGCTGACAACATGGAATAGGAGGTCTGTGACCCTGCCTTCTAAATCATGGGCATTCAGCAAGGAGAAATCCAGGGGTCGCACTGAGCCAATTCCCATCACAAGGGAAGCATTCGCCTGAAGGATATTAACATAGGAGCTGCCTAGAAAAAACAAACAAACACAGAACTAGCAATATCAGACATAGGCACATTCATTCTGTTTCTTTGTAATATTACCTATGTTTGCATGTTTATACAGAACTAATGAAAGAAACTGGATGAAAATCTAGTTCAGCGGATATGATGGGAAGGGTCTATGGTGAACGAGGGCTGGGCTTTGAAATCAGGAAGAAGTTGAGTTTGAACAGACACTTGACAGAATTTGGGAAGCTTAACTTCTCTGGATCTCACTTTTCTCATCTGTAAAATGAGAGATTGGAATTGATGACCTTTAAGGTCTAGCCTTCAAATCTATGTTTCTTCTACTGAACTTAAAATCTATGTTTCTGGAGACAGCTAGATGGCTTGGTGGATTTGAGAGCCAGGCCTAGAGATGGGAAGTCCTGGGTTTGAATCTGGCCTTAGATACATCCTAGCTGTGTGATCCTGGGATGGTCATTTAATCCCCATTACCAGCCCTTACAATTCTTCTGCCTTAGATTCTAAGATGGAAGGTAAGAGTTTGTTAAAAATCTTTGCTCCTTTGATATTCGATCATTCTAATCCACTTTACCTGCATATAAATCTCATTAACACAGTTGTTAAACAAGGTCTATGAATTTTTTTTTTTGGCTAAATAGTTTGAATAGAACTGGGATTAATTGTTCTTTAAATGTTTGATAGAATTCACTTTGTGAATCTATCTGGCCCCGGGGATTTTTTTCTTGGGGAGATCATTGATGGCTTGTTCAGTTTCTTTTTCTGAGATTTAAGTATTCTATTTCCCCTTTTGTTCATCTGGACAATTTATATTTTTTGTAAATATTCATCCATTTCACCTAGATTATCAGATTTATTATATTTTAATTGAGCAAAATAGCTCTTAGTGATTATTTAAATTTCCTCTTCATTAGAGGTTAAAATCATGCTTTTCATTTTTGATACTAGTAATTTGATTCTCTTTCCTTTTTTTTTTTAAACCCTTACCAATACTGTGTATTGGTTCCAAGGCAGAAGAGTGGTAAGGGTTAGGCAATGGGGGTCAAGTGACTTGCCCAGGGTCACACAGCGGGGAAGTGTCTGAGGCCAGATTTGAACCTATGACCTCCCATCTCTAGTTCTAACTCTCAATCCACTGAGCTACCCAGCTGCTCCCTTCTTTCCTTTTTTAAATCAAATCAATTAATGCTCTTTCTATCTTATTTGTTTTGTTTTTTAAAATAGAACCGGTTCCTAGTCTTATTTATGAGTTCAATGGTTCTTTTACTTTCAATTTTATTAATTTCTCTTTTGATTTTTAGGATTTCCAATTTAGTCTTTAATTAGGGATTTAAAATTTGTTCTTTTCAAATTTTTTTAATTCCATTCCCAATCCAACTGATCTGCTTTTTCTCTATTTTATTGATATAAGCATTCAGAATATGAATTTTCTCATAAGTAATACTTTGGCTGTATCATAAAAATTTGAATATGTTGTCTTCATTATTATCTTCAATGAAATCAGTGATTATTTCTATGATTTGTTCTTTGACCTGTTTTGAAGAATTAGATTATTTAATTTCCAATTAATTTTTAATTTGCCCTTCTACAAACCTTTATTGATTATAATTTTTATTGCATTCTGATCTGAAAAAAATTGCATTTATTTTTTCTGCATTTTGTTGTGAAGTTTTTATGCCCTAGTACATGGTCAATTGACTCTGAGCCAATTCCAATGACAGTAAGGTTTAAGTATTAACCATCACCATCCTGCCCTCAACTGTGATAGTTCCCCCCACACACCTATTTTTGTGATATAATTGACCCCATTTTATTTCTCTCTTCCCATTTCTCTTAGCACAATCCTTTTTTTATCCATAGACTTTTTTTAATAGCACCCTAAACAACTTACTACCATATCCTCTGTTGTTGGTGTAGGCAGAGTTCTGGGATCTGAAATTTAGCCTATGTCCAGGCTAGGAACTTTGAGCAGTAGGTGGGGGGCTGGGGGTGGGGTGTCAGTCAGCATTCCTCTGTGTGCAGTTTTGCTTCTAATTGCCCATATTCTGTGAAAATCAACACTCTCTGACTACCTTTCAATTTGTGTTCAGTGGGAGAACCACCTCACTCTGTCTGACTGTTGGTTTTTGACTCCTGTCATTTTGAAGTGTTTTTAAAAGATTGGTTTGGAAGGATTGTCACAGTCGTTTCAGCTTTTGCTGCTACTAAGTCACTATCTTGACTCCACTCTCCCTGTGAACATTAAAAAAAAATTTTTTTTATAATTATATTGTGATATGATTAGTTTTCCTTGTAATAGTATGAATGTTATTGGGTACACTTAAAAACAATCTGAGAAAGGGACCAGGGGATTCACCAGTCTTGCTAAAGGGGTCCATTAGCTTAAATAAGCTAAGAAGTGTGTGACTGCAATCAAAAATAGAATTGTCAAAAATCTGTATTTTTGGAAAAGGATACAGGAGTAGACCATTTAAATTAGTCATTGCTTGGATTAGATTTCTAGCATCACATTTATTAAGACACAAAATTAACCAAGTATCAGAAATCCTAAAATTACGTTTCACCACTAGGGATAAAATATCAATACTAGGGATTTTGTAATATAGGAATACAATAGCCCTATCCCAAATAATGATATTTAGAATCCAATGGCTAGAACTTCCTGTTTTACACAAATTACAAAAGGCAGTTTTGGAATGTTGACTTTGGGGGCAAAGTATTATAATTGTACATGGATTCTGCAGTATTGGGAGCAGAGTAGGTGCTCAAGGAATGCTTATTAATTGAGGGAAATGGCAATTAACTTTCATCAGATGATTTCTATGCTCAGTCTGCTAAATTCTAAATTACTACAGGATTAACAAATGGGAGAACAATTCAGTCAAGGATAATAAAAATTAATGACAATAACAAAATAACTCTAGAAGTTTACTAAATTTAAAATTGTCTGTTCAAATGTCAGTTTTAATTCAAATCAACAACTCTTGATATTGTAGGTCATATATGAATGCATTTGGAGAGACTACCTTCTGGTTTCTTTATAACACTCATAATGGAAAGGAGGTCCTTTGTTTCAGAAATGTGCCCTTAACAGATATTCATTCATAGCACACGTGCCTGTGTTCTGGTCTCTTGGCAGATACAATTACATCCCAACTGATCATTCTATATATTGACAAATTGGGTTGCTATAAATGGATTTCTATTTTCTTCCAATAAAAAAAGCCTACAGTATACTGGCTCAGCTATCATCCTTTGCCAAAATCCATGAGAAGCCCTTTGTTTCTAAGCAACTCAAGATGCCTACACAAAAGTGGGAATACTCTAAGTGATATCTTGTTAAACAAATGCTGCCTTTCCTGCTGACAACACAGCCTTCCCACTGAGAAATTCCCAGGACTGTTAGATGAGAATCCCTCAGCAGGCACTCACCATGACACGTTCCATTCTGGAGGTGGCCAGAGAAGCCAGGACCACAGCTGGAAACACAAAGCCCATTCTTGAGAGACATTCCATAGTCACAGAGATGGCAGTGTTCCTCATGGCTACACTCCAAACACCCTGGGGGACAGGCTGTCAGGAACGGGAAACAAAGAAGGCAGCCTTGTTAGTTTTGTCAGGGGTTCTAAGGAGTTCCAAAGTCTCCAGACAACAGTTAAAGCAAAAATAGAACAAAACTCCATAGCCAACAATAAAGAAGACTTTGATTACTACACAGAAAATTATTTTGATCTCAAAAGGGAATCAGTTCAGAAGTCAAACAGGATGGGATTTCACATCCTATAATAGTATACAGTCAGCATACATGCAACAAGAATTTACTACATTTTACCGCATGTAGAAAATTGTACTGAGTACCAGTGGCAGAGGAAAAAATAACATCTAGATAAGATATGTGCCCTGCCCTTGTGCTATTTACCTCATTCTGTTTATCTATCACACAGAAGAACATAATGAATGATATGGTACAGTAAATAAATCTATTAAATACATTAGCATTTTAGAATATATCGACTATATTTTGTGTGTATATATGTGCTTATATATATGCACACATATGATCTTAGGATCAGTTATAAAATAACCGATAAATAATAAATTGTAAATAATATAAATATAAAAAACAATAAAATAATATGAATAATAAAATGAAAAATATTTACATATTCTCTGTTTGCAAATTTACCTACCTGCTAAAATGTATTTGTTACCTCAAAATGGATATATATAGAGCGGCAAAAAAAATCTGACTTGCCCAATGTAGATGTTCCAGACTAAAGTAGAAGACAGTAATGGACACTGTCTTTCTTGTTTTAGCTATAAAAACTATAAGGAATTGTCATTACTGGGCTATTCAATGTCTAGTTTTTCACATTCTGTGCTTTTTAGTAGTAACTTGAGGGATTTTAATGTTCCTCAAGTATAATGCTGAAGCACTGTGTAGATTATTTATGAAGAGAAGGAAGGAAAGAAAGAACAAAGGAAGGAAGAGAGAAGAAGGAAGAGAGGAAGGGAGGAAGAATGTACAATGTGCCAGGTGCTAAGTGCTTTAGAAATTTTATCCCATTTAATCTTCACAACAACCATGCAAAATAGGTATTATTATTATTAACCCACTTTACAACTGAGGAAACTGAGCCAGCAGAAGTTGTGGCTAGCCCAGGGAAACATAGCTAGTAGTATTTGAAGTTAAGATTTAAATTCTAGGTCTAATACTCAGTCTATTGCACCACCTAGTTGTCTCTGCATAAGATGAAAAGAACAAGATGAAAGGGTAGAAGTGTGCTGATGTCTGTCCCACTACAAGGAGTACACACACTAAAATACTGAGTATCATTATTCAAATTTAGTGGGGCTGGAAAGGTCCTGGAATAGAAATCATAAGTCATGGATTCTAGTCCTGATTGTCTGTTATTACCAAGTCACTAAAGATCTCTGAGCCAATTTCCTAGGCTATAAAGCAAGACATAATATCATTTTTTCTTTTCTTGCTTATAGGAATCTTAGACTCAAATAAAAAAAAAACATGTAAAAGCACCTTATAAAAGTGAAGAATGAAACAAGCAGAACCAAGGGAACATTATATATAGCAACAGAAATATTTTTTGAAGAAGGACTGGTGTATGTCTACCTCCAGAGAAAGCATTAATAGAAATAAATAAGACATCATTTTATATATACATCTGTCTTGTTGTCAGTGATGCCTTCTCTTGTGTCGGGAGGCAGAGAATTAACTTAGTATATTTGTATTTTAAATGTTATAAACTAATGTTTTTAAAAAGTCATACAACTATAAAGTATTATCCTACCCCCAAATGTTCATTTAATTCCTTCTCAAATGCCTCATTTATGATGGGACCAATGCAGAATTCTCAGAGGTGATGTCAGAAACAGGCTCCTACCCGGCCTACAAGAATCACCAATAAGCAGAATTTCCACTGCCTGAGGATAAACCTGGATAACCTTTAAAGGGGCTCTTCTTTGAAGAGCCCTCAGGTGACAGGTGTTTTCTAGCCACATCATTTCAATAAATCTATTTGTCTAAAGGGAGTTACAATCTGTGTCTGGGGAGTAAATAGGCAGATGAAATAATGAATCTCTGAAGGTTCCTTAAAGACTGGGGGTGGGGTTGAGTTTGGAACATTTTCCCCCCTAAACAGGAAAAAATGAGTTTGAAAATGCTCACTCTTGACACCGGAGAAAAGGCAATAGAAATAATTTGGTTTCTTTGGTTTTAGCCAGAAGCACTCATATATACAAAAAGATATTTCCATCTATGTTGTAACCATAAAGATTACCAGTTGGTCCAATCTTTGTTCTGATAATTCTAGCTCCTTGTTGATAGGACTTATTTTTAAAATTCACCTCTCAATAGAGACCTTACTTCAGCTTAATGTCTTACCATTCCATTACATGTTAGTTTAGGGTCCTCCTCCCTAAAGACACTTAGGGGCAGGAATTATTTGTAGGAAAGAATTAATAGACTGAATGTTTATAAACTATTGAACTTCCTCAAACAAGCCTCACCTGTGCATCTCTGTGTCTTGCTGTCTGCATAATATCTTTGGCTACATTTCTGGATACACCGAGATTCAAAGAGGAAAAATGGTACTTCACAGTGAGTGCATTCGTGGGGACCCAAACACTGGAGACAATGATCATCACAGCCTAAAAAACACGTGTGAAATGAGCAACAACTTGGAAGAGTTATAAGAACAGTTGAAGATACCACAAGTGTGTAAAAAATAATGGACCTGGGGCAGATAGGTGGCTCAGTAGTCAGGCCTAAAGAAGAAAGGTCTTGGTGTGAATCTGGTCTCAGATGCTTCCTAGGTATGTGATCCTGAGCTTAACCCCAAATGCCTAGCCCTAACCACTCTTCTATTTAGCATAAATTCTAAGAAAAAAAGTAAGGTTGTTTTTGTTTTTTTTTTAAATCATGGATCTTATAATTAATTACTCCCAAAGAAAGATTCAAAGCATGTCAGTAACTATTGACTTACATGCCTACTTTTCCATGTTTACAAAACCTCTGTAAGAATAACCTGATTTGAGAAATGTAGGGACAGTTTCATAAATTATATTCTCATATTGAGAACACAAGGTCCTTCTGTACTAAATTTGATGATTATAAAAAATATTGATTGATTAGTTTGAAATTCTGCCGTGAATGTTGTCCAGCAAGGCATGTCCCATGTGTGCGCTAAAATCAGATAATAACTCTGATGATTCTCTTATTACTAATACAAAATGATGCCCAAAACAGAAAGACCAGTATGCCCCCCCCCCTC
Organism: Monodelphis domestica; assembly: GCF_027887165.1. Lineage (NCBI taxonomy): Eukaryota > Metazoa > Chordata > Mammalia > Didelphimorphia > Didelphidae > Monodelphis > Monodelphis domestica. Next base: position 274,377,810 of record NC_077232.1, read on the forward strand.
AAAGTATGCCACTGACTTGGGGCCCAGGGCAGAAATAAAATGTAAGAGGGATTCTTTAATGATAATGAGATCCTCCCAGGTTCATGAATGGGAATGTGCTGATTGCATTAAGCCCTGGAACAGAGTTTATTCAATAACATAGCATGTCCATATCTCAGTAAAAAATTCTAACTTAACTATCCCAGCGAGAACATAGCAAATGGATAAAGTGAGTGTCTCTTGTTCATACTGTGTAAGACAGAACGTCGAGCCAGTTCATAGTACATATAAGCCTGGACACTCCAAAGAGATAATAAAGCAAGCCCAGAATTGATTAAGTGGAAAGTACTCCTTTATTGCCCCATAACTTCTCCCTGAAACAAAGGCTCATTTTTTTAAGCATCAATATTCCTATTTCATCATTTCACTGGCATGTAAATCTCCAATAATTCCCCCTATGATTAGGGGCACTGCAGATGGAATCTCTCATTACCTCCTTTTATACCCCTTATTCTGAGTGGCAATTTCCGAACAACACAACATATATGAAAGCCATCATGTATTGTTGTCTAAGTGGCATCCACTTAAAGAGGAAGGGAGGGCAAGAAAGATCAGAAGTGGCTGGAAGGCATATGGTAGGTATTGAGGCAAGGAGAGGAGACAGTTAAGGGTCTGTCCTGCTACAAGTTATTGAATACATGGCAGTATTTTCAGTGGAACTTAATGTGAACAATGAGAGTAACATCATAAATTTTTTTTAAAATACTTTAGAACTCTGATCAATGAAATAAGCCACTATTCCAGAAGACTGAAGGTGAATCGTATTACCTAAGAAGTGATAAACTAAAAATGTAGCATGAGACATATCTTTCTGGATACAGCTAATCTAGATATTTGCTTTTCTGGAATATATGCATCTTGTCATCTGGGTTTTCTTTTTCTTTCTTTTTAAAAATAATATTTGATTATGGAGAGTGGGAAATGGGATGGAGAATTAACAAAAGCTTGTAAAAAAACTGTCAGTCAATTAACATATATTAAGGATCTACTACAAGTTAGACCCCAAGCTAAGTGTTGGGATTAAAAGAAAAGAAAAAAAAAATCTCTGTCTTCAAGGAGTTTACCCTCAAAGTTGTAAAGAATTTCCCCTTTTAATTGCTTGTTCACTCTGGAAGGGGAATGGGTAAAGAAGAGGGAAAGAAAATGAATCATGTAAATGTGGAAGAATATTTAAAAAGAAAATTAAAATAAAATTTTAAAAAAAGGATTTCCTCTTTTATGACAATGTGTGAGGTCCATGAAAAGACCATCATGCACACAGAGCCTTATTCTTTAAAAAACAAACAAAAAGTTATCTTCCATCTTAGAATCAATAAAAGAATGGTAAGGACTAGGAAATGGGGGCTAAGTGACTTGCCTAGGGCCGGCCAGCCAGCCAGAAAGTGTCTGAGGTCACATTTGAATCCAGAACCTCCTATCTCTAGGCCTTGCTCTCTATTTACTAAGCCACCCTTCTGCCATGAGACTTACTCTTGCAATGGTCTGAGTCCCTGTAATAGGAAAGAGAACACTGCTCCACGCAGGTGCTGTTCTGGAGCACATAACCATCCATGCACTGCAGGCAGTCTGTACTCAGTGGACCCTGGCACGAATTGCAGCTCCAATCACACTCTGAAAAGAAGAAACAAATCCAAATAGGAAGCACCTTTCTGTACTCATGGAACACAAGTGTTTAATACCCCCTGGAAACTATCTGTGGCTATGAGCTCAGACTCAGCTCTAGTGCTCCAGGCTCCTATACACCACCTTATCCTTATTTGGAGCTCCAAAACAAACATACACTTAATTATAGCGCCCTATTTTCACAGAGACATATAGATTTTTTGTTCTTACTTCTCCAAAATAGTAACTAGGAGGTCAGCAACAAAGAGGGAGAAATGCTGTCACCATGGGAAACCCAGAAGCATTTTACACACATTACTCAAATAATGGATGTTGGCTACTTTATTGAAGAGAACAGATCTTGTAGAATTTATCTCCGTTTGGAGAGAAATGTTCAACATGGTGTGACAAACCAAACATTTGGTGCAGTGAAATCCATCCATTCCAAAAGACTCCATGGGTGCCACTGAATGTATAGCACTGTGCTGGGCACTCAGGGGATGCAAAAAAAAAGCAACCTGAATTTGGAGTCAGAGGCTCAGGACACGAATCTAGGTTCTATTAACATTTCTCTAGGCTTATATCCTTGTCTGGGGAATAAAGAAATTTTATTATGTATATTCTGTCCTAGACATCATGCTAAGGATTGGGTTTACTTACTCTCTCTGTAATTTTATACATTTGCATTGGTTTACTCATAATTTCTATAAAAATGCCTCATAAACTTCTATGTTAATCTCCAGCCTCTCTCTCTGAAGCTTCAGTCCTACATAACCAACTGCCTATTGGGCATTTTAAACTGCACAACATGGAGACAACTCAATTGCAGCATGTCCAGAACAGAATTAATCTTCTTCCTTTCCAACTCTCCCCCTTCCCTTCCTTCAAGAAACCATCTTCTACATGAAACCCCATCTAATCATCTCAACTGCTGGTATCCTCCCTCCAAAAGTTCTTGTCTTTAATTATTGTTCATTCAGGCATGTCCAATTCTTCACGATGCCATGGGTCAGTGTGTTCATGGGGTTTTCTTGACAAAGACACCAGAGTGATTTGCCATTTCCTTCTCTGTTGTCTTTACTTTGCATTTATTTGTTTGTTTGTTTGTTTGTTCATTACTCATTTATTTGCATAGTGTACTTTTAAATATAATTATCTCCCCCATTCTCAAATTCCTTTAGAGTAAAAACTGTTTTCTACAAAGCCTAACATAATGTTTGCCACATAGTACATGCTTAATCGATGTTTGTTGACTTATTGCTTGAACTCCAGATCCTAGACTCCCATAAGATACAGCCTCTACTCCTTGAGTTTATCTTTTACACTGGGTTGTGAGGAGGCAAGTTGCAGCCATAAAATGGCCAGGCGAATAATTACAAGGCAACAGATAAGGCAGTGCTATATAACCTCAGAATACTATTTTCATTAGTGCTTGTTACAAATAGTGGAAATAGTTCATTACCTACCTTTACTTTTGTCCATAGGGCAATATTTCTATGTCCCCAAGAAGCCAGTAAACATGTAAGACTATATTTGAGTTTCAAAGAAGATTTATAAGGTTAATCCCACCCATTTATTTGACTGATCTAGACCTAGGGGCCATGGCAAGAGCGGGAGAAGGAGCTTTAATCAGCAAAATAGGCACTAGAAAAAGTCTGCCAGCTCCATTACAAAATCATTTCCAATGGAAAGGATTTGAGATCATCTTGGCTTTGCAGCACAAGCCAAGTTAGGAGTTAGGTGAAAAGGTAGGAAATGAAAAGCTGCCCTTGATTAAAGGGCAATAGACCTCCAAAAAGCTGACAATGAAAGGAGGGAGGGAGGTAGAAGAATTATCACACTTTTGTGAATTTTTAAAGCTTTACAGATTTTCTCACCTGCCTCATACTCTCCCAGAAGCAGAGGGATAGGGGTGAGGGAGGGGACAGAAATAAGTAAGTGAAGGAAACATTCAAAGAAAAGTTCAGGAAGGCAAAATAGTGATGTAGACACTCCTTATCCCTTTCATTCTTTCTAAAAGGCAGTAAACTCTCAGCAGCGTAAAATCCCAGAATTAGTGGAGAATAACTACAGGAAATGGATAAAAAAGAATATTAATTTGTAGAGGGCAGAAGACCCCCTCAGAACTTATGATACATGTAGGGGCAAGAAACCCACTTATCTAATACAATGGCCTTAAGCTTACTGGGGTGTTAGTAAGGGACTATTTGCTTCACTTACAGACATGTATAATTCAAAATGACCTTTATTAGTAATGATGAATCCTGATGGGGTTGAGGCTAAGTAGTTGAGTAGATTGACAGCCAAACCTAGAGATAGGAGGTGCTGGTTCAATATGACCTCCGATACTTCCTAACTGGGTGACCTTGGACAAGTCACTTAACCCCCATTGTCTAGCCGTTAGCACTCTTTTGCCTCGGAACCAATACATAGTACTGATGGAAGAGAAGGGTTTAGAAAAATGATGAAGCCCGCTTCTTCTCACATGCTTTCAGAAATAACCAAAGTATGGATTTGGGTGGCACAGTGGAAAGAGCACCAAGCCAGGAATCAAGATGACCTGAGTTCAAATCCATTTTCAAACATTCACTAGATATGTGACCCTGAGCAAATCTTTTAAACCTTTTTACCTCAGTTTCCTCATCTATAAAATGACCTGGAGAAGGAAATGGCAAACCATTTCAATATCTCTGCCAGGAAATTCCAAAATGAGGTCACCAGGAATCAGACACAATTGAAATGAATGAACAACATTAACAACTTATTTTTTACAAGGCTAGACTTTCTTTTTTTTTTTTTTACAGAGTTGAGGTGAAGTAGGGGGCAGGGAGGAAGAGGGAAGGAGGATAATGATTGAGATACAAAATAAAGGAAAAGAAGAGTTAATGAAACATAAAAAAATACAAAAAGAAAAGCAGAAGAAAGATAAGCAGAGGGTAGGACAAACCAGTTGACATCATCATGTTAAATATAATTTTTTAAAAGCTATATCTCACAGATATTCATCAGTTCACGTGGAACCTGCTTTTTCGGCTCTTTTCTATATATGTTCATTCTTTTTGCCAAGTTAAAAGTCTTTGGTTACCTTTGCATGTCTTGGTGGACAAGTCAAGGTAGTACTGCTGGGCACAGCTCTCGTACTGACATTCTCCAAAGAGAAGAACCTTCGTTGGGTCTCTGCAAGAGGTACATCTTGATGGAGAATCACAACTCCAGCACTGGGCATTGCATGCTGAACAGATACAGATGGATAAATGACCAAATGATTATAATTAAAAGCATTAAACATATGTCTTCTGGGACAGTGAGGTAAGGTAAAGATATAAAAGATATAAAAAGCCACATGGGAACTTCAATTGTGATTGTATTATTCCTAACATGTTGTCCAATGATGCCTTCTCTAATGGAGAGAGGGGAAAGAAAGGAGAGGAGTTAACTGAGTATTTTCATGTAACAAACAAATTAATTAATATAATAATAATGACATCCCCATTGGAAAAACACACAAGGGACATACCAGAAAGAGCACTGAGATGAGTTAAGAAATCTGGTCTCCACCAAGTATAGTAGATTTATGACCTTAAGGAGGTTTTCTATGGGCCTCATTTCCCTCACCTATAAAATGGGATTAAATAAGAAGAGGTAGGATTCCATGAACTAAAATTCTACAGGAGAACCTAGACCAGGATGGATGGGGAACTCTCAAGAGTGAAATTCTGAAGACACAAAAGGAAACAACTGCAAAAAGGAGAAAAATGGTAAATGTTGGAAGAGAAGATGAGGATGTACTGGGAACTCAACAACCACATAAATTTTTAACCATGTACATGGTACCAAAGTTGAAAGAAAGGTTGGGTAAAGAAAGATCCACTTAAGAGTAAGGTATAGGTCTATAAAAATTGCATACTAAAGCTCAAAATAAATTGAAGCTGATGACAGAAGCTAAGGACAACAAAAAAAAAGAGATTTGATTTGGTTTGGTTTTTAGCTGAACTGGGAGAAAAAGGAGGATCAAAGACAGGATAAGAACAATATTCCAGGAAGATAGGATGATAACTAAAAATAAAGTTAAGATAGGGCAAATCAATTTTTATTCATTTCTCTTTTCTCTACCCATGAGAATAACCTCCATACAAACAACAACAAAAAATGGCTGATAGGAAATTGATGCCCAAGAAAAGTAAGGAGATGGTATGAGAGCACCTAGCTGTCTTTGATGAATTCAAGTCCCCTGGCCCAGATGAACTAGATTCTTAGATACCAAGATGGTGGATATGATTACTTTGACATTACCAATAATATCTGGGAGAAGAAGGAAAAGAGGAGAGGCAATGAAGCAAACATCATCTCAAAGTTCAAAAAAAGGAAAGAGATAGTTGGTGAGATAGTTCTTCTGGAGAAGAAAGAAGAGATTACAAACATCCACTATAACTTCATTCAGAACAGGTTAGACCAGAATAACATTATTTCCCTTTTTAATAGGATTTCTAGATGAAAAAATTTCTATAGGTTCTGAGATTACATTAAAGCACTTGAAAAAATATTTCACATATTCTTGTGAAGAGATTCATACAGACTAGGCAAGAAGACAAAGTGATGAATTTAGAATGATTTGCCTCAAGGAGTAGTCATCAATGGCCAAATAACAACTTAACAAGAGGTTTTCTTTATGGAGCATCCAAACATTTGTCCTTGGTCCTAAACTGGTTAGTACACTAGTATACTTGGAGAAATTAATCAGTGGTATCCTCATCAAATTTGCAGATAACAAAAAGCTTAGAAGGAACACTAACAATATACTGACAATCAGAATCCAATAGTATCTTAATTGGGTCAGAGCTCTTGGCTCAATCTAATAAGGTGAAATTCAATAGAAATAGAAATTCAATGGGAAAACAATAGTAATGTCTTATATTTGAGTTCAAAGAATCAATTTCCATTGTACAAGATGAAACAGACTAAAATCTCAGTATGAACAAGGTATGAAACATGACAGCCAAAAGAAAATAAATCTAATGAGACCTTGAGCTGCATTAAGAGAGGAAAAGTTTTCAGGAATAAGGAGGTAATAGTCCTGTTATACTCAGACCTTAAGTGTCCACACCTGAAGTATTGTGTATAGTTCTTGACACTACACTAAGGAAGGAGATTAATAAGCAGTAGAGTATTCAAAGGAGGGAACCACATAGTGTAAGGCCATGAATCTATGCCATTTAAATAGTATTTGAAGGAACTGGGGATGTTTAGAACTGGAGTAGAGAAGACTGAAGAAAGGAAAGACCCATAATAACTCAATTCAAGTCTTAGAAAAGCAATCAAGTTTGGGTACAAACAGAAGGTCTGAGAAACAGAAGGGAAGTAATAAATTTGGGCTTGATGTCAGGATAAACTTTCCAACAATTAGAACTATCACAAGTGGAATGGGCTCTAGGAAGGCAGCTAGGTAGCACAGTGTATAGAGTGCCAGGGCTGGAGTCAGGAAGACTCATCTTTCTGAGTTTGAATCTGATCTCATATGCTTACTAGCTTGTGACCTTGGATAAGTCACTTAATTGTTTGCCTTAGTTTCCTCATCTCTAAAATGAGCTGGAAAAGAAAATGGTAACTAGAACTTTTGCCAAGAAAACTCCAAATGGAATCATAAAGAGTCAGAGATGATTGAAAAGTGGCAGAAAAATTGAAACAAAAACAAAAACACCTTTCCTCAGGAAAACTTTAAAGAAGGCCAGACTTCCATCAGTAAGGATTCCTTTGGATTATATGTTGGAATAGAATTTTCCTAAGGCATTTTAGAGTGAAAGAACTTTGAAGCAGAACTGGAATAAATGATTAAGTCATGGGAAATAACCTAGATTCTGAAGAATGTGAATAATGAATCCCATAAAGTGGTTACATCATTTAAATTTGCATTGCATATTTATTTTCTGTTAACCAGTTATCATTTTTACATAATAATAACTCTACGTAGTGCAAATTTGAATGTTACAACAACTTCAGGGAGATTTATTGCTCAAATTTATTGGGACATAGCTGTGAATGATAGAAAAATATGGCCTGATCACATGGCCAGAGTGCCGGTTGACTCACTGACCACCTGAATCTTCCACTGGTATCTAATTACTGTCAAATAAGGCCTCCAGTAGTTTGGTTGGACACCACTGTGGCAAGATAAAGAGAGTGCTACATTAACAAAGACTGGAAAGACATGAATGTGTTGATTTCAATATTACTGGAGGTAAATTAAATGAAATAAAATTTGAATATTTCATATGTTTGGAGATGGATATTGAAAATATTGTCTGGATGAATTTGAACAAGAAAGTGAGAGTCCTTGAAATAATTTTATAGGAGGAATTGTTAAAGAACAAAGGATGCTCCAATACAATTCAGCAGCAGGAGTTAGAAAAAGAAACTCCATTTAAAATCACTTCAGACAATATAAAATACTTAGGAATCCTTTTGCCAAGACAAACACAGGAATCATATGAACACAACCACAAAACACTTTTTATTTAATTAAAACTAATTGTAAATAATAGGAAATACTAATTGCTCCTGGGTAAGATGAGTTGCTATAATAAAAATGACAATCCTACCCAATTAATCTACTTATTCAGTATTCATCTCAAACTACCAAAAAAACTTTTTTATACAATTAGAAACAATTATAACAAAGTTCATCTGGAATAACTAAAGATCAAGAATATCAAGGGAAATAATGAAAAAAATGTGAAGGATGGGGACTTGGCAGTACCAGATCTTAAACTGTACTATAAAGCAGTAGTCATCAAAACACTATGATACTGGCTAAGAGACAAAAGGGTGGATCAATGAATTAGACTTGGGGTAAATGATCACAGCAAACTAGTGTTCAATAAACCCAAAGACCCCAGCTTTTGGGACAAGAACTCACTATTTGACAAAGACTGCTAGGAGAATTAGAAAAACAGTACGGAAAAAATTAGTTTGAGATCAACATTTTACACCCTGGTATACCAAGGCAGGTTCAAATTAGGTAAATGACTTAAATATAAAGAGTGAAATCATAAATAAATTAGGTGAACATAGAATAGTATACCTGTCAGATCTGTGGAAAAGGAAGGAATTAAGGACCAAGCAAGAAATAAAGAACATTGCAAAATGTAAAATGAATAACTTTCTTTATATCAAATTTAAAAGGTTTTGTATAAACGAAACCAATGCAACCAAAATTAGAAGGAAAGCAACAAACTGGGAGAACATTTTTATAACAAAACTCTCTGACAAAGGTTTAATTTCCCAAATATATAAGGAACTAAGTCAAATTTACAAAAATTAAGCCATTTCCTAATTGAAAAATGGTCAAGGGACATGAATAGGCAGTTTTCACACAGTGAAATCAAATCTATCAATAAGCACATGAGAAAGTGTTATAAATCCCTCCTGATTAGAGAAATGAAAATTAAAACAGCTCTGAAGTGCCACTTTGCACCTAGCAGATTGGCCAATATGGCAGCAAAAGAAAGTGATAAATGTTAGAGGGGATGTGGCAAAATTGGGGCACTAATACATAGCTGGTAGAGTTGTGAATTGGTTGGAACTATGCACAAAGGGCTTTAAAAGACTGCCTACCCTTTGACGCAGCCTTACTGCTGTTGGGTTTTTACTCCAAAAAGATAATAAGGAAAAAGACTTGTATAAAAACATTTATAGCCGTGCTCTTTATGGTGGCAAAAAAAAAAATTGGAAATTGAGAGGGTGCCCATCTATTGGAGAATAGCTAAACAAATTGTGGTATCTGTTAGAGATGGAATACTATTGTGCTGAAAGGAATTCCATGTGAACTGGACGGACCTCCAAGAATTGATGCAGAGAAAAAGTAGACCCCAGAGAACATTGTATACAGAGACTGATACATTATGGCACAAAACAAGCAGTAATGCAATGATCCAGGACAATCTAAAGGAACTTATGAGAAAGAACACTATTCATATCCAGAGAAATAATTGTGGCAACAGAAATGCAAAAGAAAAACATATGATCGATCACAGAAGAATATGATTAGAGTTTTGATGTTAAAATATCACTGGAAATAGGTTTTGAACACTGATACATGTACAACCCAGTGGAACTGCTTCTCAGCTGTGGGAGAGAAGAAGGTGTGAATTTTAAAACTACTCCACCGTACTCAGACCATGCTTTAGAAGATCTGATTTAGCTATTTCCTGATTTGTAACAATGGAGATACTTAGTCTAACAGAATCAAGTCTTGGAAACTCTACATTTCTCCACCCTACTTAGTTTAACAAGGTCAGGAATGTCTGTACCATACTCAAGGATTAAGTATCTGAGAAAATGGCCTTCAACAGACATGTGCAGAAACAGCAGACAGACCCCTGGGCTGTCTGAAGTCAAGCTAAGCTAACACTGGTACAGATGAGATGCAGGAAACTGACGTAAAACTGTCTATATAGGGCACATCACTTCCTCTCTTTGGTCTCTTTTCCCGCAGAGGCGTCTCTGGCTGGCAGTGTGCTAAGCGTTCCGACATCTTGGCATGGTGGCAGCTATTTGTCTGGGGTTTTGTGGTGAGTTTGCCCTTGAGCTAATTCAGGTTCAGGCATCTTGGCTGAGCCCTCTTAGAGTTCAGGCTGATTCCTTCCTCTTTTACTCTCCAAAGCTTTACCTTCTAGAGCAGTGGTTCTCAACCTCTCAATTTGTAGCAATGAGAATACATAATGCATATCAGGTATTTACATTCTGAATCATAACTGTAGCAAAATTACAGTTTTGAAGTAGCCACCAAAATAATTTTTTGGTTTGGGGTCACTGCAAAATGAGGAACTGTATTGCGGGGTCACAGCATTAGAAAGGTTGAGAACCACTGTTCTAGAGCCTCAAATCTTCCCACTCAGCACAAGCCAGGCGGGAGAAATCCAACACCTTTTCCTTCTCCCTTCTTCTTAAATTTCTTTGCACTATGTTAATTAAATCACCATAAATTTCCAGACTGACTTGGGTAAATTTTTTTTGTTATTTGGGATATCCATGGCAACCAATAATTAATATGGTTTAAGTCACAACACTAAGATTATCTGTTACAAAGGGGAAGGGGGAATCATGAATCATGAAACCATGAAAAATATTCTAAATTTTTAAAAAGGGGAAAAAAGACAAAGGATACTTCATCAAAGACAAAGATAATGAGGAAAGTGGCAGATGTCTTCAAATACTTAGAAGGAGGTCACAGAAGAGAGTCTGGAATTATTCTGTGATGTTCTCTATGATAAATTGTGAAAAAGATGACTTGAAGGAAAACTGACAAGTAAAGGAGTAGTGCTTCATGAGCATTGTGCTCCCCATGCATGGAGATCACAAGATCGTAAATCAAGAAAGGATTTCAAGGGATTTCAAGTATAACTCCTTCATTTTACAGATAAGGAAAATGAGTTCCAAAGTGTTGAAAGTAACACAGAGAATGAATATCAGGAACAAGAATTGAACTCAAGTACTCTGACTGCAATTACTATTTTTTCCAATGCATCTTTATGCCTTTAAGCAAAGGTTGGATAACCATCCATGACCTTCAAATAGGTGGAAACAGGCTAGATGCCTTCTGGGGCCTAGTTCTCTGAAACAGGATTTTATATTCACTCGTTTCTTAATTTTTGCCACTACCATAATCAATTTTAGAAAGCATTATATTATGATTGAATTCCTAAAGAGTTCTGTACTGACACAGCAAAGTATCAGACTTCTTTTCTTTAAAAAAATCACAAATGAAAGAATCTTTGAAAGGAAGACAGACTCTAGGTTCCAATCCTTTTCAATAGGGAGGATAGAAGTATCCCTTATATAATCAGTGATGAGTGGGCAATGGCCTACAATGTCAGAATCCAACTAGCATCAGAGAGTAAATACACATACACAAATTTCCCAACTGAGATTCACACTTTTCTGTCTCCTAAAAAGGATGACATTGAATATTTAGTAATAGACCCACAATAGAAGATTATTTCACCTAAAATACATGACCGTATTTATATGATATGCATATATATGATATATGATAGCACTCAAAATACACTTGACTTATGCAGGGATCACATTGGATATAAACAGAAGCTTCAGTTCCACCATTGGGAAGACATACTCATAACTATCTCTCTGTGAAGGCACCTTTGCTTATGTGTTGAAAAATCAAGTACATTCATTTTGTTTTATAAAACCAAAGAGCTCTCCAGACTATTTGAGATAATCAAATAAGTCATATTTCATCCAGATGGAATTCTGGTAGAGTGAATGGTGCAAACCTAGTTGGCCCAAATAGAACCTTTGCTAAGAATTTAAAGATTAGCAAAATAGAGATGTCTTCGCTTTCTTTGCTTTTCCCAAAGTAAAATTGGCATCATGTTTGTTGTTATTATGTAATATAGAAAAATTGCAAAATAAAAAGAACTTGAAAATTGAAATAAGGTAACTGAAAATGAAAATGAATTTACTGATTGCCATCAACCTTAGCTCTGGTACAGAATTATTTATATAGACTACAGAGAACTAGATTATCCTCCCAGGTTATTGTTCTGATCTTTTATAAAATTGTATTTTATAAAATTTATATGTATGCACATAAAATATAAATTTACATGAGTAAATTGCCATTTATAAATTAACTGTCCACTGGACTTCTCAGCTACTTTATTTTTCCATGGGGGTGGGTAACCTAGCTTCTCAAAAACTATTCCAGTATAGAGCAAGCTTCTGGAGGCTTTTTAATCTGGAGAAGCTCAAGTCCAATTCCATGTGTAGCAGATTCTAGGGGACTGGCCTAACTCACTTTGAAGAGTTTCAACATGGCTGAAAAAGAATGAATTCTTTGGCTTTAGAAATCCTAAGAAATATCTGCCAAGTCACAGAGGGAATGAAAACAGTAGTGGCATAGAGAATACCTGTGAGAAAAAAAAATGAGAAAAATAAAGATTCTTGACATATTGGACTAAGTATAAAGCTAAGGGTGGCACTACAAAGATGACTACACCAAAGGAAAATTATTGATAAAATAAAAAGAAATACAAATCCTAGAGTCATCATCTCCTATCATGAGAAAGAAAGGAGAGAGCTGCTTAGTGGAAAACGTACGTTGGCATGCATTGTTTTCATCAAGATAGTGCCCTGGGAAGCAGGTGCTGGTGCACAAGCCACTATGTGACAGGACAAGGTTGGCATCACATGAGGAGCAGGAGAAGGGTCCAGCACCATGACAGGTTTTGCAGGATAAGTGACACCCTGCAAAAGGAGAAAAGATGTTACTGTTGAGGTCTAACTCCCCAAAGACCAATTCCAGGAGATCAATTCACAGATCAGATCTGACCCAAAGAATTTCATATCATGGCTCCTTCCCCTTTCCCTTCATTAACGGATACAAGAAGGGCCTGAGAGGCTCACATCCCTGGGAGATGGCCCAGGTACATTTGTAGGCATCTTGAGCTTTTGGGTCCAGTGTCTACTCACTTTTACAAGCTCCATTCTCTGCATAGAATCCCATAGGACAACTAGGAACACAGTGGTCCCCTAGCAGCAAGTAACGGGCATTCTGACAGCTGAGACAGATGCTGCCAGTGTTATGTAGGTCAGCTACACATTGTTGGCACAGGGGGTGGCAATCTGAAAAGAAAAATATTAATAAATAAATAATGATGATAATTTTAATAATGTTACATAGAAGTCTCAGAGAGTCCTAAGGACAAAATTTGATTGAAGTGAAACTGGTACAGGGGAAAGATAATAGTTCTTGGAGTCTAAGTACCTGAGTTTGAATTCCAGGCCCATCATTTACTTGTTTGTAAATGAGGAAGTCAGTGTACCTCTCTGCCTCAATTTCCCTACCTGAAAAATGATGGTCAGGATGAAAGGGGAAGGGAAAGTCTTTATATGAATCTCCTATGGGCCAGGGCCTGTGCTAAGCAGTTTGCAAATATCACATTTGACCCTCACAACAACCCTGGAAAGCAGATGTCATGATCCTCATTTTATAGCTGAGGGAACTGAGGTGCTAGGAAGGGTTAGGAAGAAGGAAGATTCTGGACATCTTCTTTCTTTATTAGCCTGGGTATTAGAAGTACTGATCTGCTAATTTTCCTAAGAAAACTCCATCTTTAATTCTATTATCATCTCTTGGTCTTGTAGACAGAGAAAGTAACTTCGAACAATATACTTATTGTTTTAAAATCCCATTGCAAGGAGACATTTCATCAGGCCCTTTTAGGTGACTAGAATGGAATTTTACCTAAACAAACATATATTACTTGATTTCCGCCTTCCTGAACCACAGAAAACATATTATCCCAACAATTGGATCCTTTTTCTTCTGAAAGACTTCAAGTCTTCTCTTTAACATGGGAGAGAAGCTACTGACTTTTCTTGATAGTAGAGAAGTCCAAGAGTGTTCATCTCAGAAACATTAGTGGTAGTCTCTCGGTGACCGAGAATTAAGACAGGCTCATAAACCCATTTTTCAACAGCACAAAAAACTAAAGGCTCCTGACCTTCCTCTGAACTTGGAGAGTTCAAGAAGAGCTTACAGGTAGTCTTTTGTCAGCCTCTAGGAACAATGAAGGATATCCTATGAATCAAATTAATCCTCATAGTAATTCAGTAAATTAGAGGAGGAAACAATAATGAGGCTACTTTCCATCTGGCTGATTGTCAATTTTTTTTTAACAGAAGATTAAGCATCTTGTTCTCTGCCTTGTTTCCTTTTCATCAGGACAGAAGTATAAATGCTAGGTGCCCAGTTCAAAAGTCAATGAAACTGTTTAAATATCAGGTGATGAAATGAAGGAACAGAGTATTTCATTACTGGATGGCTTTAAACTGTAAATGAATTTGAGCCCTGAAAAGACAGAAATCCTTCTGTTTTGAGGACTGTTCTATATATTCCTTAAGGGCATGCCCTTGTAGTTAAGAGGTATATTAAAGGGTAATAGAAACTAATTAGGATTTTTCCATGATATAATTAGAAGAACTGAAAGAACAATGTTTTCAGTGGAGGGAAAGAAACATCCTGAAATGGGAATCTCTTGGTATAGTGGAAATAAAACTTACAGATTTGTTTAGTCTAGGGATTCCTAGAAATGATCCTCCATTTATGGGGACAATGGCTTGCATTAATGAAAAACAAACAATGCAGGGCAGCTAGGTGGCTCAGTAGATTGAGATTTAGGCCTAAAGGCAGGAAATCCTAGGTTTAAATCTGGCCTGAGACATTTCCTAACTGGGCGATCCTGGACAGTTCATTTAACCTCCATTACCTAGCCCATACCACTCTTCTGCCATGGAATGCAATATTGATATTGAAGGTTAAGTGTTTTTTTTTTAAATATAGACTATGCCACAGGAACATTACATAATCTGAAACCACAGATGTCTATTTAGTTGAGACTTGGAGTCGGAGCTGCCTAAAACCAAAGGGATCAGAATTAAGGAAACCAAAATCAAAAGACTCCATCTTCTATGATTTTCTATGCATGCCACCAAGGAAAGTACTGGCATATGGACCACAGTTGGTGGAGTGACTTAGTTTTTTGAAGGGATAATCAATATCAGGCCCCACAAAAACCTAAATTCATCCTACAGAGGCTGCTTCAGGAGAATATTGAAACTAAGGGAAGTCAAAGGGCTCAGTAACTCCTCACACACAGAACATTCCGTATACCTTACTCTGCACCTCTCTTCCTTTTCCAACCACTATTTACTGATTCTTTGACATTAGTAAATATACCAATCACATAGTTCCCCTAAGCATACTCAAAGGAAAAAGGAAAAATGTAGGGGTCCACTTGCCAACTCATTCATTTAAATCTACCCTTCACACAAAAAGACTCAATGTCAAACTACACAATAAGCCCTCCAATTAAAAAGACTTGTTAAACAGATGTGTGGCAAACCATGCTCTAAGGTCTGTTGATGAATGCAGCTTAGTTTGTTTCATTGATAGAGAGGTATCTAGCTAACTAGTACAGCTCTTATTTTTAGCAAGTACAGTTTTTTTGTTTTTTTTTTTACTGAGTAGAGCTCAGGTGAGGAAGTCAAAGAAGTAGAATGAACAAAATCGAGAGCAGACATGATAAGGAATAACTGGGAAGTGAAGGAGAGAGAATGATTTTCTGGAAGACCTGAACAGTCTCAATTGAAGGATTCAGTTTGTCTGATCTAGATGAAGTGCTACATTGGGTTCTAGAAGGCAGGTAGTAAGTTTCACAAACCTGGATAGCTATGGGAATTAAAAGAAGCTTGTTTATTCTTTTTGGGCCTAGGTAGGCTTTGGGTAAAATTTTTGGTCCCCAGATTCTAAGGGAGAGAGGATTCTGGAGACAGAGTGAACTGAGGAGAAGAGACCCAATAGAAATATTCTTTAAAGGTTTCTTCTCTTTGTCTAGTGCTGGTGAACAAATTTGAGTTCACATGCCCAAACTGCAATTTTAAGCTTCCTGTAAGTCCTATACCCCCATTACCCCAGACAGGGAAGGTAAGAATGCTTGCATTCACTTGGTGGCTTGTGGGGCATGCAAAAATTTCTCAAGGCTATGGAAAGGTGGAAAAGAGCAGCCCCCTCTGTGCTGCCCCCATACCTGTGCTGGGCCTTCACCAACATGGTCCTAAGGCATGCTGGGTTAGGCTTTGTTTCACTAAAAATAAAAATAGTAAATACCTAAAACTATAATAATACTTTTTTCATAAGGATATATCCCAAAGTCGAATTCTCCTTTTAGGAATTAGTTTCTTGGCTTATCTCAAACTGAGCAATAATGAGAAGCACAGTCAAAATGAGAGTGAAGGTTAGCTGTTCTTTGTTCCTGGGTGCCAACATGGCAAGGCACCCTCCATTCTCAAGCAGCCTGCTGCAACGGCTATGATCTCATTGAGTTCCAGGTTGCCATTTATAGAGTCCTGTTCTGTGGTATTCCTCTACTGAGGTCTTCCTCCATTGATGTTCAACATTCTTGTTCCCAAAACAAATTCAACTGAGAATTGGGGAAAGGGAAGTAATGAAGAGACTAGCCTATCACTTTTAGATAAGTCTTGGTCTTGTCTGTGCCTTTGTATATGTATGTACACACACATATACATATAGCTGTGGATTTCACTTATATTCCTGTTAGGCTGACTTTCCTATCTTCTTGACTTCCTGGGGGGAGAGAAAGAATGAACTCATTTTTGGACATGTTAAGTTTGAGATGCTTCTGGGCTACCCTGGTTGAAATGTCCAAAAGGCAGATGACACAGATTGGTAGTCCATAGAAGACTGGGACTGAAAAACTTTATCAATAATTCAATAGCTTTGGCCATTTCAACATAACATAACAAATCTAAAAGCATCCTCCATGTCTAACCAAATAGCATTTGCATTATTTAATAACATTTAAGCAATCAGAAGAATCCGGTGGAAATTCAGCATCTATTGATTGTTGGGTTGTCATACCAATTGTTTCAGATCATCAACAAAAGTCTGACCATGAATAGGAGGAAATAAAATGAAGATTTAGAACTACATCTACTCAAGTCAATTTCATTCACTTTATCATTTCCAGAAGAGGACCCTAGCTTCTCAGAGGTTTTGTCAGAGAGTGCTAGCATGTCCTTCCCATGTAGAAAAGGCTCCCAACTGAGACCAGATAAGCATAATGAGGCTGATCAAAAGAAGACTGGCCAACCTGGGATAAAAAACATTTTGTCACATAAATTCATAAAAATATCAACTAAGGAGTGGCAGGATTGTGACGGTCAGTAGGGAAATAACAATAACAATAATAATAATAGCATTAACCTAGGACAGAATGGGCAACTTTTTGGAGATGGAGTGCCAGTCCCCACCCCCAAGGCACCCCCTAAAATACATTCTGTGTTCCCCCCCACACTGAGTCACAGGCTCATACTATTTACCTCCCCCCTTATTCCACCCAGGGAAGGACAGAAGCATTCCCACTGGACAGCTGGGCAGCAGGGCAGGTGATGCAGTTAGACTTGGGGAGAGGGAGGAGGTGCAAGCACTTTGCTCTACTTCCCTCTAGTTATGTTGAAGGACCAGCCCTGGAACCTATTTTTCTCCCTGACCCCCTTGCCCCTAGAGCACCTGCAGTCAGGTTAATGAAGAACCAATTACCATACCCTGGAATGTGCTAGTAACTGATAAGGACACCAGGAGTTTCTGCCTCCTCCCCACCCCCTTCCAGGAACCAATAGCAACCCTAACTGATAAGGACCCCAGTCCCAGAATTCCTGTTCACTCCTCCCACCCAGGAACTCCTGTGCACTCCCCCTACCACTACAGTATAAAAAGCCTGCAAACCCCAGAACCAAAGCTCGAGTCATCTTAGGGTGCCAAGCCCAAGATGCAGTCTGTTTAATAAACTCCCTCCTGTGTTACATTGATGGTCTTTGTTTCATCCTTGGGGTCAATTCGCCAGGCACTTCAATGTGAGCTACGATCCCCTCAAACCCCAGCTCCTCTCCAAAGTGGAAATTGAGGGGACCTTGAAAATTTCAAAGTACACCCTCTTTAGCCATTATTCAAGTGCAATGCTTCACTGAGAAGAGAAAAAGAAGAACAGAAAAAAAAGCAAAAAAAGTCCCAGCTTACAGGAAAACCCCTTATTTATAGGAAAATATAACCCTCAGGTTAAATGACATCATCCTGACACATTCACCCCTGCCCTCAGGAAGTCCTTCAAATTAGCCTTTTTTAGCAAATGGTCATAGGTTAAAGTCAGGTTTTAATCTGGATGCAGGGCTGACTGGGAGATTTTTACCTTGGATGAACCACTATTTTTTCCCTCAGGCAAGGGACCCTTTTGAATACAAATTGAATAGACTAAGGCAGCCAAAGGTTGCCAATGAAAGAAACTGGAGAAGGGGCTTATAAAACAGGGAAGAGGCTATTAGCCTAGCCTTGGTTTCATAAAACGTTTTCCTAAATCACTAGACTATAGTTTTGACCATTTTTAAAGTACAAACTCAAAAGAAACATCCTCAGATTTCCAAAATACATTGTATAGTGTCAACATGGAATCTGAATTTCCCCCAAATGGTATATAGGTTCC
Organism: Monodelphis domestica; assembly: GCF_027887165.1. Lineage (NCBI taxonomy): Eukaryota > Metazoa > Chordata > Mammalia > Didelphimorphia > Didelphidae > Monodelphis > Monodelphis domestica. Next base: position 274,396,529 of record NC_077232.1, read on the forward strand.
CCAAATTCTTCTGTTCTTTGGAATTCTAGCATGGTTGGCTTTCCCAGGGGTCAGTGTCTAGAGTGACCAGAGTTCAATCCTTAACTCTGTGTAGGTATATGGTGTACAGCTCTGTGTAGAGGCCTACCATCACACTGAACCTCTTTCCCTTGCTTAAAGAGTGATTTTTCTGACTAATAGTCAACAATAGTAAAGACATTGGTTGCTTCAGATAGTAAAAACAAGTTGCTCAGGCCAAAAGTAATTAAGAGGCCATTGTATTCTGAATGGGGTGGGGCAATCTTGTCCTGAAAGGGTTCTGTCTAGAAGAGACCAGTTTACTAAATCCACCTGGGGAAAGGGGGAGGAGAGCAATCCAGATGGTCTTTCCTCCAGCTTTCTAGTTAGGAATTCTGTTGAACTCTGTGCTCCAGGGATGGGCACACTGGTTCCTTGGCTTGCATGCCCACAGGGAGGTCTGTGTGTGCCATCTCTGGCACGTGTGCCACAGTTTCGCCATCACAGATATTTGATGTTTGCAAAGTGCTTTATAAACTATTATCTCATTTTTATCCTTATAATAACCCTAGGAGGTAGGTCCTAGTATTGGCCCCATTTTACTGGAAACTAAGATAAAGACTTTTTCAGGGTCACACAACCAGAAAGTATTTGAGGTTGGGTCTAAATTTAGTCTTCCTGACTCTAAGTCCTTTGCATTACCTGCCATACTGCTGAAATTTACAAAGTGTGTGACTTGGCATGATTCCCATTTGTGAAATGCTAGTTGATTCCCTCATCCAAGCCTTACATCATCTCTGGGAAGTAGAGTCAAGAAGACCTTAGTTAAAACCTGACCTCATACTAACTATATGCCTGGAAAAGATCCTTAACCTCTATTGCCTCAGTTTTCTCATAAATAAAATAAAAACAATATTAGCATCTACTTCCTAGATTTGTTATTAAGAAAAGCAAGATGTTTGTAAAGCACTATGCAAATCATAAAGCACCACATATGCTAGTCATTGTCATGGTTATCTGACATTCACAGAATCAAAGTAACTCACTAATGGGTCACCAATTTAGTGCCTGAGGTAGAATGCATCAACATTGAATCTAGAAACCATAAGCTTTAAGCCTACTAAGATCTGATGAACCCCAAGTTTTAGGACTAGCTTGTAAGTTGGAGACTCCAAAGTTTGCACTTGTTCTTTGTTCCTGTGAAAATCCACCCTGAAGGGAATCTCATGCTAATAGTTTTTAGACTGAATAATGGACCCTTATTGTATCAGAGACCCTTTCCCAAGAAGACCCACACCTGGGCAGGTACCATCCTTTAGTATCCATTGTAAGCAGCTCCTTCCCTTCTTAGAACCTAGCAACTAGCTATGATTTTTTTTTCTCAAGCTTGATTGTAATTCTGTCAGTATAGTTTGAACACTCCCATTTTCTTTGTAGCTATAATGATGTCAATCATCTTTCCCTGCCCCTGGATTTCCTAAAAGGTATAATGATTCCCCAAATTCTTTTGTTCCTTGGAGTTGTCAATCTAGCATGGATGGCTCTCTCAAGTGTCAGTGTCCAGAGCATCCAGGGTTCAATCCTCGGACTCTGTGTAGTTGTTAGCTTTCAACTCTGTGTAGAGGCCTACCATCACAGTGAACCCCTTTTCCTTGATTAAAGAGTGATTTTTCTGACTATTTAATAGTTCTGTGTTTTTCAAAGTCAACAAATGGAAACAAGAATCATTTTTTTAGCACTGTTTCTATCACACCAAATAATTCCAATGCTATGAAAACACAGGTCTTTGGAAGTATTAAGGGGTAAGAAAATTACTAAGATGGTACTAAATCAAATCTGAATGTCAGCTGTCAAAAGTTATGGTCTTAAAAGTCAGTCTTTTCAGAGATGAGAGTAAAGAAGCTTGCGTGACACTCACTGAGATTCAGAAACAGGGCAACAAAAAGGCTACTTTATATCATCTCCATGCACACTGATCTAGAGCTCTACTGATGAACAAAGAAAATGTGAGATCTCAAACCTTCATTCTAGGAGACTTCATGAGTACTACATTGGGAAGGGGAGGGGAGGAGAGAAAGAGAAAGGAGTGAGGAAGGGAAGGTTGAAAAGGAGACAGGGAGAAAAGGAGGGAGGGGAAAAATGTGCAATTGCCCAAATACTTATTTCAAACCCTGAGCGAATACCCCCCTCCCTCAATTCTACTTCATTAGGTGAATTCTGGAAATTTTTCTATACTTTGCATTTTAAGGAATGTAATATATATTTGTCCCAATATTTGAAAGAAAAAATAGAAGACAGAATATATATTTTTAACGGATCATAACAATAACTTGAAGGGGAATGATTTGTAGCCATTGGTAAATAAAATTGTCTACTAATACGCACTGTGAATTAGCACTATAAAAAAATGAATGCATCAATAAATGACTGAGGGAACCATGAGTTATGTCTAATTACTTGTAAGATCTTGCTGATATATACCTCTTGCCAAGCCAAAAAATTCTGCTTCCCCAAAAGTTTAAAGAGGCTAAAAAGTAATATGTGGGATTAACAATAGCAATATCCAACAAAACATAATGCTGCAACTGTAAGGAAATGGCACCAACACAATTTCTTCTTTGAATTGTCAAAGCTTGGCTTCAAAAATTAGAATAGATGAATGAAAGTTTGCTTTTTTCACTTTTGAGACCGAGTCAAGAAATCTCCAAGATACACATGTAAAGGTTTGTAACATCCCAGTTACAGCCTTGGGTGCTTGTTTTTAAGGGGTTATTATTTCTTAACTGACAAATGCTGATCTGCTTGGTCAAGTTTAGGCAAATAGTAATCTATTTTATTGATGATTTGATAATAGACTACTATATAGAGCAGTCAAATTGAATGTTCTCAGGCTGTTAAGGCAATTTGCAAAGGTTCTCATCAAATCACCCTTCTACCGAAAGGAAACTCATAGGTAGGGGCCATTTCTTTTTTTGCCTCTGTTTGCCCAGCATCTAGCACAGAATAAATGTTTACTGATGAATTGATAAAAAAAAAAGGTTCCATGCCGGGGAATAAATAAAAGGCAATAAAACTGTGCAATCTGTCTAGAGCAACTGGAATGTTGAAAGTGTTGTTATTAAAAAAACATTAAATGAATAAAGTAAAAAATAACAGATCTAACAGCTCTTTCACAAAGGTGATCTAAGTCTGTATTTCTTTATGGAGTGCATATGACAAAACCAACAGGATGCATAAAGAGGGGCTCTTCATCTTCGGATGGATAGAATAACGGATAAAGAGCAGGGTTTGGAGGTAGGAAGGTCCAAGTAAAAATCCAGCCTCAAATACCTACTAAATGTGTGACCCTGGGACAAGTCACATAAACTCTGTGTTTCCCCTAGTTTTCTCAAATGTAAAATGGGGCTCATACTTCCCAGAATTGGTGTAAGAATCAAAAGAGATCATTTCTGAAAAGTGCTTAGCCCAGTGCATGGCATATAGAAAGCAATTAATAAATGCTTGTTTCCTTATCCTTTCCTGCCTGACTGGTATCTTCAGGTTCCTGCTTGATGAACCCCCATACTCTCAAACAGGTTCTTTCAATGGAAGCTTTGGGCTGGGACACTCCCCTTAAAAATATTTCTGTCCCCATTTATATTAGCATGGTGCCTGACACACAGTTGCTGCTTAATAAATGCTTGTTGCCTGGCTGAGAACCTACATAACATACAATTGGCACTGGGTGTGAAGCCTCAGTATATTCATTGCCAACCCATCTGGAACTACATGCCAGGGTGCTGCAAAGACCTTATGGATGACAGCACTAGACCATTGGACCATCAGAGCCATTTCTGACCATTAATCCTGTTCTTTTCCATCTCACTATAAATCTGGAGCTCAGCTCAGGGTTCACCATGGGCACACACAATCGGAAGGGATTTCCATTACCATCAGTCACAGTTGGAAAGCATTATTAAATGCCTACATGGGCCATCACTACTGCCAAATTCCATGTTTCTTGGTAATTTACTGCATCCTGTAGGTATTATGCCCCCAACACACTGAGAAATCCACATGCAAGCTGCCAAAATGCTGACTTTGAAATCTTGTCATCTTGAGAGCATATTCAGCAGTTTCTTTTTTGCATGAAAACTATTAGAAGCCAACTCAGCTTTGAGTCATAATTTAAGCACATAAGATTTTAGACCAGGGAGGAGTTTTTGAGATCATGTCCCACTTCTTTATTATAGATAAGGAAATAGAAGATCTAGAGATATCCAATGACTCCCAAGGTCTGATGGGGAGGAATACAGTCAAGACTAACTCCAATCAAGGCACCAATCTGCCTGGGGTCAAGGACAGCTCAACTGCCTTCCAGTTATAAGGCCATAGACATAGTGATTAAACTTCTGAAGCTTAGTTTCTTTATCTTCAAAATGGGAATAGTAATGCTTGCACTGCCTACCTTGGGATTATTGCAAAATTAATTGTTTGAAATCATTAAGTTAGGTATAAATGTTTATTTTTATTGTTCAGATCTATAGACCACATTAGTCCCAGCTGGTATGGAAACTCTTTTACCAACATTAGTTGGTAACCAACCTCTCTGTAAATGATTGGATCTCAAATCATATATTTGGAACTGGAAGGGTTCTTAAGTAGAGGTGGGTTGGAGCCAGTTTGAACTGACTGGTGAAAACCAATTATTCAATTTTCCATGGGAACATTTACACCATAGAAATCACCAAGTAGCCTTGTAAGAGCCAGGCCTGATTTATTGTTTTATGGACTGTCTAGACTTAGTAAATTATTAATAATGTAGATTAATTTAATTGTATAAAAATCACATGCAAGAGAAAAGTACAAATTCTTTTCTTTAAAAAAAAAGCCCCATTTTAAATAAAGGTCACATCCTCAATGAAAAAAAAATCAGAAAGAAGGGAATGCTTTAAGACACTCAAGCAGTCTTCAGTAGATAGAAGAGCCTCTGAAATAAAATATAAACCAGAGGAGCAGAGCTAAGACCATCAATGAAGGTACTGGAGAGAGGATGAGAATGTAAATCATCCCTCCAATGACAGAAGGGAGGGTGACAAGTAGAGAAGCCAAAATAAGCAAACAGATTAGGGTGCAAAGAGGAGAGCACAATAAAGAGAATGAAGGGGAAGAAAAACAGAATAGATGATAAGGAGAAATACATATGGAAAAAGAAAAAACAACCTGAGGGAGAAGAGAGAAATTGAAAGGGCAATGGGTAATTTAAATGGGCAGTGAAAGAAAGGAAAATTAATAATGAGAACAGAATTAAGAGGAAGAAATAACATCAGAGTGGCATAATTATTACAGCAAGATGCCATGAATATGTCACTTAGGCAATCAAGACCTGGATTCTACTTCTATCTCTAACCTTCAATTCTCTCTCTCTCTCTCTCTCTCTCTCTCTCTCTCTCTCTCTCTCTCTCTCTCTCTCTCTCTCTCTCTCTCTCTCTCACACACACACACACACACACATGTGTGCGCATGCCTGCCCATGTATATGGATGTTTGTAGTATAACAAACATGTTTAGTGGGAGTTATGCAAGTGAAATTCCTATATAGAAAGGAGAAGCACGTTTCAGAAATCACCCTGTGCCCTTTATACTGTGGGAGAGCACTAAAAGGCTCGAGTGTTCATAAATATATGTTCCTTAAGAAATGGTCCCTTACTGACACACTGTGGTACAATCGAATGTAATGGACTTCTCCATTAATGGCAATGCAGTGATCCTGAACAACTTGAAGGGATCTATGAGAAAGAACACTATCCATATTCAGAGGAAAAACTGTGTAAGTAGAAACACAGAAGAAGAGTAACTGCTTGATCACATGGGTTGATAGGGATATGATTGGGGATATAGACTCTAAATGAACACCCTAGTGTAAACATCAACAGCATGGAAATAGGTTCTGATCAAGGACACATGTAATACCCAGTGGAATTGCACGTGGGCTATGGGAAGGGTTGGGGTAGGGGAGGGAGGGATAGAATATGATTTTTGTAACCAAAGAATAATGTTTGAAATTGACCAAATAAAATTAAAAAAATTTTTTTTAAAAAGAGAGATGGTTTGCTGGGTAGGGGAGAAAAGAGGGATCTGACTATAAATAAAGTTGTCTCCAAAAGCCTTTCCCAGTATATCACACCCTCCTTTGGTGTGAGAGACTGATTGCGCTACCTACTGCTCCAAAGAGTCACTGGACTTCAGCTTGGGCTTAGCTCCCCCTTGAAGTGGATTGTCTATTCCCCTGAGGGTCCCCCACTCAGTCTGACACTGCCAGTCTGAGATTCCCTTCAGGGTAGATTCCCATGGGAACAGGTAACAAGGACAAGCTTTAGGGTCTCCAATCTATAAGCTAGTCCTGAAATTTGGGGTTCATTAGATCCCACTAGGCCACAAGTTTGGGATTCCTGGATTCCATGGTGACAACAGGTCAGGGACAGAAGTAATGACTAAGGAAGGCAAACACTGCAGGAGCTCCATGTCTTGATTCACCCCTTTTCAGAATTATTAACATAGATACACAGGAGATGTGAAAGCCACCACATATCTTGTTTCTTTTTTTTCCTAGTAGGAATGGCTGGGGGTAAGGAGGGACAAAAGAAGAGTAGTTAACGGACCACTCACAGGTCCAACTTCACTGTTGGCAGCCTAGTTCCCCTTCATCACTTTAGTGCTGCTTTTAGTATGAATACCCAATTGGCATCAACCTTCCTGTCGTTCAAATCTCCAGAGCTCAAATAATTCACCAGCCTCAGCCTTCCCAGTAGTAAGAATTATAGGCATATACCACCATGCTAAGTCACACCTTTTGACTCAGCATTAATAAATATCACTGAGTTTTTATAGTCATTCAATACACATTTCTTTCTGATGAGTGTCCACTCTATACGCACTGGGCAAGGAATGATGGCCTCAGACACTTCCTAACTACATGAACCTAGGAAAGTCACTTAACCCCAATTTGCCTACCCTTTACTGCTCTTCTGCCTTGTAACCAATACTTAGTATCGATTCAAAGACAGAAGGTAAGGGTTTTTAAAAAATGGAAAGGAATGATTTCCAGGATTTGGTCCATGAACTAAAGAATTCAAAACAAAATAATTCAGAGATCACAGAGTTTAGAGGGGATCTTTGCAATCATCTGATCCAACCCTTGACAAAATTCAGACTCAACAATGCTATGTGACTTGTATAAGGTCATACACAATTGTAAATGGCTAAGCTGATAGGTCCATGTACTCTGGTTATAAAATCAGCATTTCTTCCCCACACACAAAGTAAGGGAATAGAGATAATAAATTTTAGAGCACATAGGATTTTAAAGTTGGAGTCAAAATTTGCCTCAAGGCAAATTCTATTAACAGCAACTATATCTTCCTTCTGGAGCTAGGCAGAATAAACCTATCTCATATATTTTAGCCCTTCAAATACTTGAAAGAGCTTCCATACCCCCTCATCAGTGCTCACTTTCCCAAGTTAATCATCTTCAATTCCTTCCATGAAAAGAACCTCAGAACACATTCCAGACTCCCTCCACAATATCTTTGACAAGTGATCATCAGCCTCTTGGAAACTTCCAGAGAAAGGGACTCACAACTCCCCAAAACAGCTCATTCTATTTTTAGGCAACTCTAATTCGGAAAAACATTTCCTTAAACACAGCCTGAATTTGCCTCTTTGCATTTTCAGTTGTGATAGAGACATAAAGAGAGAGAGGTTTTGCAGGACTTGTGGACAAAGATGCAAGGAAGACCCAGCTGTTAATCAAGAGAAATTCCAATGGAATGTTCCCAGGAGAGGCAGTTGGGGGTTTGCTGGCCACACTCTGAGAAGAGAAACTTGGCTTTTGGACTTGGTCTCTGACTGGAAGTCACTCTCTCTCCCTGGAGGTTTGAAGCTGGCTGAAAGACCTTTGTGAGGCTGACTTGGTTTTGGGGGTTACTCTGGCTCTGAGCAGTGGAAGCTGACCAGGGGTGAAGCTTTGAGTTGGTGGTCTATTTGAGAGTTGAGCTGGCCAGGAGAAAACTTAGACTTTGAACATTGTTTTTCTTTGGGGTTAAAGCTGAGAAAGGAGACCAGCCAGGCTGAATTTGTGAAGAAAGATTTTGAAAGGGCTGCTGTCCTCCATCTTCCTAACTGTCTAAGAGTCACAAGATACTCCCCCAAACCCTCAATTTTATCTCATTTAGATTAGGGAAATCCTCATCCCTCTTACCTCAGTTTCCCATCCTGTTATCCCAATAAACCCCTTGACTTGAAAAAGGAAAAGAAAAGAGACTCTTTATAGTTTACTCAAGTGGAGAGGAAAGGAGCCAAAGGCTTCAAGAAGAACTGGGTGGAGAGGGTTGGAAAAGGGAAGGAGTGAGGGAGGAAGGAGGTTAGGAAGTAGATTGATCCACCAACCATCAGGAGGGATCAATAGGCAAACCCCAGAGTAAACCCTAGGGCATTCCCTTGTAGGCGGCTCCTCTGTGTACCAGCATCCCTGGGTGGCAGCATCCCTGGGTGTGGCATCCTTCAGCATTTCTCATTACTAGATCCATTACCAATAAGCAGGTTTAGGTTCTTGTAGCAGCTCTCTCTAGTCACAGCCAGAGAGTAGAGCAGTCATTGTAAGAGAGGAAACAGTTCCCCTCAGTTTATCCTCTCTATTTCAATAAGTAATAGTTTCCAGTCAGTTTATTATTCTATTTCACAGTCAATAATTGCTCTTATACAGAGACAGTTGTATTGCACAATGGATAGAGCATTAGGCCTGGAGTCTGGAAGATGTGATTCAAATTAGCTACCTACAAGTTTTCTAACCCTGGGCAAGTCGTTTCACTTCTAAGTTTCCTCAACTTGAGATGATAATAACACCGCAAAGAGTAGTTGTAAGTTCAAATGGGAGAGTGTTGGTAAAGTGCCTGGCACATAGTAGGCATTTAATGGATGCTTGTTTTCTTCTTTCCAATTTATTTCCTTTTAAAATTAGGTCCTAAATACATGTCTCTTCAGAGGTATGAAGGATCACTATGGTTGGACACAACAGTCACAGAATAGGTAGTATTTTAGCTGGGTCTCATAGGATAGAAGGAGTGGGATTTCAATAGCACTGCCCTACCCATAATGCTTACCTCTGCCATTCTACATATCTCTCATTTTCTCATACTGGAATCAGAGAATTTTATGGCTGGTAAAGTCCAAAGAGACAAATTAATCACATTTTTACATTTTACAAATGATAAAACTGAACCCAAGAGGTGAAATTATATTTGCCCATGATTTTTACAGTGGATTGGTAGCAATCGAGATTTAGAATACAGATCTCTTGCCTCCCAGTCCAGTGTTGACTGATTCCATGACACCAAGAGGTCCAGTCCTACCTGTAAGACAATTCTAAAAAGAAGATAAGCACATATTTATTTGGCTGGCCTTGTCTAGAAGCAGAGAAATACAATTTGGGGTCTCTCCAGACTCTATATAAAATTTAATAAATTCAATAAATATTTATTGGATCCTTACTATGAGTAAAGCATTATGGGAGGCATTGAAGGGAATACAGAGATAAATGAGATGACCCTCATCTCCAAGGAGCTGGTATTACAATCTTATTTCAAGGGGAAGACAGGGATACAAATAACAACAAAATATGGCAGAATAGTATTCATTACTTGGTGGTGGTGTAAAAACATGATTATTTTTACTTTAGTCCCTCATCACTTCTCCTGGGGTCTATTTCAAAAGCTACCTAATGGGCCTTCCTGCTTCAATTCCCTTCTCCTCCTCCACAGAGACACCAAGTGGATATTATGAAACCCAGAGGCAATCGTGCTACCTGCCATACTCAAAAAACTCCAATGACTGGTTTATGTGTTTACGATAAAATCCATAGACTTAAAAATTTGGCATTTAAAGTCATTCACTGACTAGTTCCTACCTACTTCTCCTGCCTTATTCCTACACAGTATATATCCATCAAACTAGTCTCCTAGCTCTTCCTGTAAAAAATCTTTTGTACAAGAGTCCTCCATTCCTGGAATGCCCTTTCTGCCTTGCCTCCACTTTCTTTCACTCTCTCACTTCTATCAAAGCACAGCTCAGCCACTACCTCCTACCTAAGACCTTCTCTGCTCCTCTGAATTATCAGCCTACTCCCGATTCTACACACTTTGAATACATTTCCTACTTACTAGATATGCTGTAACTCGCCCCAAAGAATGCAAACTTCTTTCAGGTCAGGGACTATTGGGTTATTATCACTGAATTCTCAAAACTAACAACAGTGCCTTGCACAAAAGTGTGCTTGATAAATTTTTGTTAAACCATCAGTATAGTCTTTCAATATCTCTTACAAATAAAAAGTAGAAAAAGTAAAGTCAAAGCCCAAGGGAGGAAAAGGGAACCCTTTTACAATCCCAACCTTGACCTAATTATTTCTAATAAATCTCTCTATACCTGATAGCTTTTCAGGTCCTTCCTCTTTAAAATCATGGATGACAGTAAATTGGGAGAAATCATAGTGACGCTCTAAAAGGTGTTTATGAATAACATCCCATTATCCATAAAAGGTGTTTATGTTAACAGTTGTTAACACGTTTTCTAAATGGGCAACACATGGCTCTGCTCAGGTTCAGAGAGCAAAGAATTCACATATCTCATAGAAAAAAGGGGCGAGGGGATAACTGCTAATAGTATTTCAGCATGCAAAATGAGCCCAATCTGTTCTCCCTCCCTCTCCATCTCCTTCTCTCTCATCTTCCCTCTTTCCCCAATCTTATAATAGTAGCTAGCTGGTATTACATTATATAGCACCCTGGGCTTGTTGTCAGCAAGATTTAAGGTCAAATTCAGTCTGAGACACTTCCTACCTGTGTATGACCTTTAGAGGAGTCCTTCAACCTCTGGTTGCTTCAGTTTCCTCATCTGTAAAATGAGGATAATAATAGCACTGGTCTCAAAAGGGTGTTGTGAGGTTCAAATTAGATGGCATTTGTAAAGCTCTGAGTCCAGTACCTGGGACACCATTCTTTCTTCTGGACACCATTCTTTCTTCTGGAGCTCACTGCATTCTCACAGACTGACAAAAAAATGGGCAACCACACTACCTTCTGATTCAAGAGGAATCCTTAACCCTCTTTCTGCATGGGAGTTCAAAGGAACAGATATGTCATTTGTAGGCACAGAGCTGATATCGTTCCATCTACTAAAAAATTCAAGGGTTCTTTCTCATGCATGAGGTATAGCCCAAATACCTTTAGCCTAAACATTAAAGGCTCTCCATAATTGGGAACAAACATACCTCCCCACAATATTTTTCATGGTCCTCCACTCCATTTATTCCATAATTAGACCCACCTGAGGCTACTTCCTTTTTTCCACTTACAATGTTTCCTACAGTGGGCTCCCACCATTTCTGACTAATCAACTCAAATGACATATCCTGATATCCTTAGTCAGAAATGACCTTTCCCTCTCCATGATGCACTCGGTTGGAACTTCTCAACAACTCTAATGGATTATTTGAACTGCAGTGATTTATACAAGTAGTATATGCCATTACTAGTTGCATAAGGGCAGGAGCCCATGTTTTACTTGTAAATTTCATAACTTATTCAGGACCAACTTCAGAGTTATACACTGATAGACATTTACCAAAAGGAATTTCCCCCCAAATCTAGTTGTTCAACAAGGGACATCTTTTTTCCCTTACTCTATGTTTCCTTTACTAATTCTTACTATTTTCTATGAAGATGGGAAATAATATTGCAAGGTATAAGTAGCTTTAAAACAGTTTGGTGGTTGTGAAGATTTGGGGCAGCTAGGTGGTAGAATGTTGGGTAGAACACTTGGCCTTAAGTCAGAAAGACATAAGTTCAAATTTGGTCTCAGACACTTACTAGTCATGTGAGTCCCTTAACTCTATTTGCCTCAATTTCTTCATTTATAAAATGAGATAGAAAAGGAAATGGCCAAACCATTCCAGCCAAGAAAACTCCAAATGGGGTCTCAAAGTGGGACATGACTGAAATGACAGAACAACCACAATGATCAAAGAGATAATTTACTAAAAGCCATCATATTAGTAGAAAATGAAAGCTGCATTTTTCCTCTCTTTGGAATCCATCTTTGTTGGAATTTTTCAATCTGGCCTAAATTTGACAAGATACAACTCTTCTTTGATCCATGCTGGGATATATCAAAGTGTATAGAGTTGGGGAGCTGGGGAGTGCATTGTAGCAAGAGGTTAGTTACCCATATAGGCATAGAAAAAAAGCAAAATGAAATCATTGGATCTGCTCCCAAGGATGTCAATGCTATCTGTGTGATGAATGAAATGTAACATTCCTTTTTAAATAATTAAAGGCAATGAAGAGGTCTCTGAAAATGCCCTTTCAGATAGTATCCAAGGAGTTTCATTCCTGAGAATAAAATCTTTCTCAGCTTATATTTAGGACTCAATAACAGACATTCTATTCTTCCAGGACACAACAAGCTTCACATAGTATGAGTTCAATAAGGACAGTAGAAACATATTTTATTGATGGTCCTCCAGAAACTGAATTATTCTCTGGTTTCTCTTTCATCCCAGCCCCCAGATGCAGCTGGTGGAATGTTGGGAGCCATCAAACCCCCACTGGCTGACAAAGTCACAGTTTGGGAAATGAAAATGAGGCCTCCATTGATCCCCCTCTATGACTTCTCTCTCTTTAACTTTCCTCACTAATGGATGATTATTGTTTTCTAAGAATGTTCTCTAAGAGCAAAGACTTATAGAATATATATATAATGCCCCCAGATTATTACCCCAAAAGATTACATTCACAGAATTAAAACCTAAAGATCACTACCATTACCCCCTTCCTTTCCCTCCCCACAGAGTTACATTCACTCCCATTACAAGCCAGGCAATCCAAGAACATTAATCGCCTTCAAGCCTAGGTTTACAGGACATACTCCACTGCAGACAGAAACCAGGCAACATTGCTAGGTGCTTTAAAGTAACACAAGAAAAACAGAACTTGTAAATTGAGGAAAACCCCAATTCTGGTCTGTTATTAAATTAGCCTCTAACCCTGTACTTAGCTATGAAATGTTTTGTCATCCATCTCCTAAGTAATTGTGATTGATTGTGAAAGCTGACCAAAAGTAACAATGATTCCTGTTAGGTCAATAGGGACTAACCTGCAAATCACCCTACTCAAGTCATTAATCTCCATCTCTGTTGCAAAAACGATGTTTTGTTGACTATCTCCTTAGACTTTGCACCTGTTGTTAAGTTCTATGGAAACATGATTATTGAAAATTGATTGTGTGCCAGAAAAGCATGCACTCACTGAACCTATAAAATAAACCAACCTCCAGGTCATGACAGAACACTATGTGATTCCCACACAAGTGGGATTGAGCATACAGTGTCTGTCACTCCATTATTTGACTGGACCATCACACTTAGGCAGAGGACCCTCACCCTCTGAGAGACTGCTGGCTTGGCTCTCAAAGGTGGAACACTTGGTCTGATATCAGGAAGACATGAGTTCAAATTCATTCTCAGACACTTACTAGCTATATAATCCTGGGCAACTCACTTGACTTGTTTGCCTCAGGTTCCTCAAACTGAAAAATGAGAACAATAATTCACAAGGTGGGTGTGAAGACTAAATGAAATATTAGTAAAAAGCACTTAGCACAGTGTCTGGCACAGAGTAGATGCTATAGGAATATTTATTCCTTTATCTAACAGAACGTGGTACTTCTTAGGACACTTATAAATACAGATTTTAAAAAATCCACCTGCCTCGCCAAGTGCCTAACTAAGCCAGCATCCTCTGCTTAAAATGGAGATTCAGAATTCTAGACACTAGGGGGAGTGGAGAACTGGGTAAGTATACTGACCTTTCAAAATTCCTCTACAAGGGGCAGGTTGGTGACTCAGCAGTTTGAGAGCCAAGCCTAGAGATGGAAGGTCCTGGGTTAAAAATATGGTCTCAGACACTTCTCAGCTGAGTAATCATGAACAAGTCATTTAATCCTCATAGCCTACCCCGTTATACTTTTCTGTCTTGGAAGCAATACACAATATGATTCAAAGACGGAAGGAAAGGGTTTTTTAAAAATTCCTTTACATAAGAAGAAAGCAGAGTACCAGTGATAGTGGAAAGGATGGTTAAAGGGGAAATATACTAGAGTGTCAATGAGGTGCATTGAAAGGTCAATGAAAAGAATTACAAGTCAAATCCCACCATAACCAAAAAGATTACAGTAATCTCTGTACAAGAAAAATATTTCTGAGCATTAGGCATAGGTCAACTTACTCTAAACCATTCCTGAATACAACAAATCACCAGAAACACCAGTTAATTCAGTTCTCTTGGAAATTGATTGGATTTTACTCACATAGGGCTGGGGTTTCATTCAAGCCATCACCACAATTCTCTATACTACTGACCTCCTGCAACTTTAAAGCCATAAAGGCTCCTCCAATCAACAAAATGATGTGAAAAGAAGCAAATCAACTTCTGGGTAAGCATGACAGCAGTCTAGACCTGGGACGCTTCCTCTCCTCAGATCCACCAATAGACTACCTCTCAAAAGACCCCAAAAAACCCATTTTCATAACAATGGAGAGACTCTACAGTAGACCTCAGAATTGAAGGTGCTGGGATTTGGGCATGTCCACACTATAAAAGGGGGTGAAAAAGCTCCCACCCAAACATGATCTGATCTACCCTCCCCCATTCCATCTATGGAGCCAGAGTCAGAGCCAGTGAGCGCCAGAATCAGTGAGTGAGCGGGGAAACCTCTGGAGTGAGCAAGTGGCACCTCTAGGTCCTTGGAAGCTGACTAAAAACACCGAGGACCTACCCCTGAAAGCAGCTACACCGGAAACCCCTGCCGGCTGGGGAGCTCAGACAGTGAGCATTCTCTGCAAGGAGGCACAGAGAAGGGCAGTGAATAGCAGAAGATGCACCTGAAACCCCAGTGGGCTAGGGAGCTCAGACCATGGGGTCTCTCAGCAAGGAGGTGCAGAGAAGAGCAGGGAGCAGCAGATGCTACTGAGATTAAAGAGCTTGGCTCAGGCAAAATCCTTGTTCCTTGAGACCATAAACAGAGAGCCTGCAGATTTCACTCAGATTTCTGACTAAAAAAGGAAGAAAAACCCCCATAGTGGTGGCAAATTGTGCCCAGGAGCCTCAAACTCTATCCAACAGCAAAGAAAAAAAAAAAGAAGGCATTGACCCTCAAAAATTTTTACAGAGGAAAAATCCAGGCTTTAGAGGAAATGCAGGAGGAAATTCAAACAATGCCAAAACCTTTTAAAAAATGGAAATTATCCACAACCACTTGAAGAATTTAAATTGGAGCTTATCCAAAAGATGGAAGCCTTTTGGCAAGATAAGTGGGAAATAGTGCAAAGAGAAAATCAAATTTTGAGGGACAAAAACT
The DNA here is from genome assembly GCF_027887165.1 of Monodelphis domestica. NCBI lineage: Eukaryota > Metazoa > Chordata > Mammalia > Didelphimorphia > Didelphidae > Monodelphis > Monodelphis domestica. The sequence continues at coordinate 274,411,976 of NC_077232.1, forward strand.
CCCAATTGGAGAAACAGCTGGAAGCTACGAAAAACAGGAGAGGCCAATCCAAAAAGGAAATTCAAAAGATTAAAGCAGAAAACCAAAAGATTATAACAGAAAACCAGGCCTTAAGGACCAGATTTGGGCAACTGGAAACCAATGATCTTGCAAAACATTAGGAATTAATGAAGCAAATTCAAAAGACTGACAAAATAAAATAAAACATAAAATATCTCACTGACAAGGTAACAGATCAAGAAAACAGATCATAACGAGACAATTTGAGAATAATTAGACTACCTGAAAAGCAAGAAGTGAACAAAAATCTTGACATCATACTACAAGAAATCATACAAGAAAACTGCTCTGATGTTCTTGAACAAGGGGGAAAAATAGACATTGAAAGAGTTCACAGAATACCTTCTACACTAAATCCCCAAAAGACAACTCCCAGGAATATAATTGCCAAATTCCAGACCATTCAAGCAAAGGAGAAAATGCTACAAAAAGAGACAATTTAGATACCAAGAAGCAACAATCAGGATCACACAAGACCTGGCATTTGACACGAAATGACCACAAGGCCTGGAACATGATTTTCAGAAAGGCAAAAGAATTGGGTCTTCAACCAAGGATCACCTATCCATCAAAACTGACTATATACTTCTAGGGGAAAGTAAGGACATTCAACAAAGTAAAAGATTTCCCAAGTATTTTTTGTTTTGTTTGTTTGTTTGTTTGTTTTTGGCAGTATTTCCATTTTTATTATATTGACATGACAGTCATAAATACTGAATTTTCCTCTAATTATTTGTTATTCTTCATTTTTTAAAAATTATTTTTATTTTTATTTTTTATTTTTATTTGGTCATTTCCAAACATCATTCATTGGAATGGAAAAGATCGTTTTCTTTTCTTCCCTTCCCCCCCTCCCACCACCTCACCCATAGCCCACACGCGATTCCACTGGGTATCACATGTGTTCTTGATTCGAACCCATTGCCATGTTGTTGGTATTTGCACTAGAGTGTTCATTTAGAGTTTCTCCTCAGTCATATCCCCTCCAACCCTGTAGTCAAGCAGTTGCTTTTCATCGGTGTTTTTACTCCCACAGTATCCTCTGCTTGTGGATAGTGTTTTTTAGATCCCTGCAGATTGTTCAGGGACATTGCATTGCCACTAATGGAGAAGGTCATTACCTTCGATTGTACCACAATGTATCAGTCTCTGTGTACAATGTTTTCCTGGTTCTGCTCCTTTCGCTCTGCATCACTTCCTAGAGGTTGTTCCAGTCTCCATGGAATTCCTCCACTTTATTATTCCTTTTAGCACAATAGTATTCCATCACCAACATATACCATAATTTGTTCAGCCATTCCCCAATTGATGGGCATCCCCTCATTTTCCAATTTTTGGCCACCACAAAGAGTGCAGCTATGAATATTCTTGTACAAGACTTTTTCCTTATTATCTCTTTGGGGTCCAAGCCTAGTAGTGCTATGGCTGGATCAAAGGGCAGACAGTCTTTTATCGCCCTTTGGGCATAGTTCCAAATTGCCCTCCAGAATGGTTGGATCAGTTCACAACTCCACCAGCAATGAATTAGTGTCCCTACTTTGCCACATCCCCTCCAGCATTCATTACATTCCATAGCTGTTATGTTAGCCAATCTGCTAGGTGTGAGGTGATACCTCAGAGTTGTTTTGATTTGCATCTCTCTGATTATGAGATGTAGAACACTTTTTCATGTTGTGAATTTTAAAAGTCTCCATCTTGGTATAGCACCAAAAAAAAAAAATTGTGCACACCCACACTACACGGGCATGTGCTAGTCAATGACAAATCAGAAATAACCAACTGCCAACCTGGGCTGTCCTAAGCCAAGCTAGAGCCAACCATTGGCACTTGTGAGCCACAGAAAGTGATGTAGGGAACAGCCTCTGGAATTCGCTCCACTTCCTGTGGAGAGAGCGAGACATCAGTTGGTATTAGAAGCTTGGACAGGGAGGATGCCCGCAGACAGCTTTCCTTCAGATTGGTCACATGAGTTAAGGATTGATTCTTTCCACCTTGGCCCTTTGGGCCTAAAACTCCCTCTGCCTTGGTCAGAGGTTGAATAGCCCCTTTCCCTTTTCTCCTCTCTCCTTCTCTCCCTCTTCTTTTCCCTACTCCCATTGTGATTAAACCTCCATAAACTCCATTCTGACTTGAGTGTTTCATTTTAGGAATTTCATAAGTAAATTCCTTGGCGGCCATTGTTCAATATTACAACGATCTTAAAAAGGTGAAATTTTCACCATTACAGTGTGCTTATTAAAAGTTTTGATTTCTTTGGCTGAGAACTGCTTGCTCATGTCCCTTGTCCATTTATCAATTGGGTGATCTCTCACCTAATCTCTCCCACACTGTCTTCCATCCTACCCAAACTTATTTATCTATTGAGTGCCATACCCATGGAACTCCCAAAAAATTTCTTTACTGATTTAGAAAAAACCATAACAAAGTTCATTTGGAATAACAAAAGATCAAGGATATCCAGGGAAATAATGAAAAAAAAAAACACAAATGAGGGGGACCTTGCAGTCCCAGACCTCAAACTATATTACAAAGCAGCAGTCTTCAAAACAATTTGGTACTGGCTAAAAGACAGAAAGGAGGATCAGTGGAATAGACTGGGGGCAAGTGACCTCAGCAAGACAGTATACGATAAACCCAAAGATCCCAGGTTCTGGGACAAAAATCCACTATTCGATAAAAACTGCTGGGAAAATTGGAAGACAGTGTGGGAGAGATTAGGTTTGGATCAACACCTCACACCCAACACCAAGATAAATTCAAAATGGGTGAATGACTTAAACATAAAGAAGGAAACCATTAGTAAATTGGGTAAACACAGAATAGTATACATGTCAAACCTTTGGGAGGGGAAAGACTTTAAAACTAAGCAAGACATAGAAAGAATCACAAAATGTAAAATAAATAATTTCGACTACATCAAATTAAAAAGCTTTTGTACAAACAAAACCAATGTAACTAAAATCAGAAGGAAAACAACAAATTGGGAAAAAATCTTCATAGAAACCTCTGACAAAGGTTTAATTACTCAAATTTATAAAAAGCTAAATCAATTGTACAAAAAAATCAAGCCATTCTCCAATTGATAAATGGGCAAGGGACATGGATAGGCAGTTTTCAGATGAAGAAATCAAAACTATTAATAAGCACATGAAGAAGTGTTCTAAATCTCTTATAATCAGAGAGATGCAAATCAAAACAACTCTGAGGTATCACCTCACACCTCGCAGATTGGCTAACATGACAGCTATGGAAAGTAATGAATGCTAAAGGGGATGTGGCAAAGTAGGGACATTAATTCAGTGCTGGTGAAGTTGTGAACTGATCCAACCATTCTGGAGGGCAATTTGGAACTATGCACAAAGGGCGATAAAAGAATGTCTACCCTTTGATCCAGTCATAGCACTGCTGGGTCTGTACCCCAAAGAGATAATGGACAAAAAGACTTGTACAACAATATTCATAGCTGCGTTCTTTGTGGTGGCCAAAAATTGGATAACGAGGGGATGCCAATCAATTGGGGAATGGCTGAACAAATTGTGGTATATGTTGGTGATGGAATATTATTGTGCAAAAAGGAATAATAAAGTGGAGGAATTCCATGGAGACTGGAACGACCTCCAGGAAGTGATGCAGAGCGAGAGGAGCAGAACCAGGAGAACATTGTACACAGAGACTGATACACTGTGGTATAATCGAACGTAATGGACTTCTCCATTAGTGGCAGTGTAATGTCCCTGAACAATCTGCAGGGATCTAGGAGAAAAAACACTAGCCATAAGCAAAGGACAAACTGTGGGAGTAGAAACACCGATGAAAAGCAACTGCCTGACTACAGCGGTTGAGGGGACATGACAGAGGAGAGACTCTAAACGAACACTCTAATGCAAATATTAACAACATGGCAATGGGTTCGAATCAAGAACACATGTGATACCCAGTGGAATCACGCGTCGGCTACGGGGGGTGGGAGGGAGGAAAAGAAAATGATTTTTGTCTTTTATGAATAATGCATGAAAATGATCTAATACTATAAAATTAAAAAAAATTACCTTATGTATTTTGGGGTATGCATCTTTATAAAAATATACCTATATCCAATGCATAATGGATACAAATGTAAAATCTACGCTAAAGATATGAGGGAAGACCAAACATAACTGTAGTTCAGATACAGTATCTCACTCATGAAACAAGTGATCTGGTGTATCTCAACTGGTTTCCCACCTCCAAACACCTACTGTCTCAATCCATTCTGCATACTTCCCTCCAACAGATTAATTTTTCTGAAATATAACATTCACTTAAGCCAATCCTATTATAAAAAAAATTATTGTTTGCCCACTGTCTATTAGATAAAGTCCCAAATCTTTAGCCTGGCTCTCAAGGTCCGTACATAATCTAGCCCTGGCCTGTCATTCCATATTAGCCAATGTTGTCTACTTAAATGTGGCATGCACATTCCCACACAATGTCACGACTCAAACTGTTCTACCTACATGGTATGCCCTCCCTCATCTTCCCTGCACACATTTTACTCATTCTTTTAATGTATATTATATATACATTACATATAATATTAAGTAACAATAACTAACACTTAAATACTCTAAGGTTTAAAAAGCACTTTATGAATATCATTTCCTTTGATCCTCACAACCACTTCACTGCTGAGAATAGGTGCTATTATCATCTCCACGTTACAGAAGAGGAGACTGAGGCAGACAGACATTGGTACCTTGCACAGGGATCAGAACCATACTTGAACTGAGGTCTTCCTGGCTCCAGGCCCAACTATCTACTCTCTGTGCTACCTAGGCTCCTAGCACCTTAGGAGACATAAAGATCAGTAAGACACATTCCTTACACTGAATGAGCGTCCAAAATAAGTAATTATACACAAATAGAACCCTAATCACTTAAGAATTCTGATCAACACAATATCAACCTTTATGATAGAGGACTGATGATGAAGAATGCGATCCACCTCGTGGTAAAGGTGTGAGAGACTTAATGGAAAATTAAAAACAGGTTTTTTGAATGTGGTCAATGTGGAAATTAGTTTTCCTGGATCTTGTTTATATATTACAAAGATTCGGCATTTCTTTTTATTTCCTCCTGTGGGTAAGTAGAAGAGAAGAAGAAGGGAGGGAAAAAGTATGAAAATTGAAAAAATACTCATTAATTTTTTAAATATGTTAATCCTATCCATCATCCTAAAAAACAAAAAAATTTAAAATTCCATAGTTTATAGACTAAGACAGAAGAGCAGTAAGGGATAGGCAATTGGGATTAAGCTATTTGCCTGGGGTCACACAGCTCGGAAGTATTTGAGGTCACATTCAAACCCAGGTCTTCCAGTCTCTAGACTTGGCACTCTATTGACTGTGCTACTTAGCTGCTCCCCATACTATCCATCCTTAATAGCTCTTGGTGCCTGTATTGCTAAGTAACTTTCCATCATGGGGTTAATATGATAAGTTCCTTGAAGGAAGGAACTGACTTTTTTGCTTCTTTGTGTGCTGAAATAGAAAGATAATCTATTTGACTATTTCTTGTTGCTGCAATGACTGATGTACTCTGCCTTACTAGAGAGGGCACGGATAGATGGCACAGTGGATAGAGTGCAAGACCTGGAGTTGGGAGGATCGGGGTTCATACATTTACTAAGACAGAAAGTGTTTACAATAAGTAAATGAATGAATGAATAAAATAAAATAAAGAAGAGGAAGGAAATTCATAAGTTTTTGTAATGGCTGGTTTTACTTTGAGCCCTAACATCAAGCATAGGGGCACACAACAAGAGTTTATGCTTCTGACAATGAAGGAGGCTGATATGAGTGCAGCAATCAAACAATTATTAATCAGCCAACAAGCATCTATTAAACACCCACCATGATCCAGACATTGTTTAAAGTGCAGGTGACAAGAATAATGATGACACCAACAATGACAGTAATAATAATAGCTAGTATTTATTCAGTACCTTAAGTTTTGCAAAGCATTTCATGTTATTTCATTTAATCCTGACAACAATGCTGAGAGATAGGTATTAATATTATCCGTTTTCCAAAAGAGGAGATGGAAGTAGAGGTTAAGTGACAAGCCCAGGGGTCACAAAACTAAAAAAAAGTCTCAGTTGGGATTAAAATCAGTGCCCAGTACTCTAGGCACCTAGCTCTCATGAAAGCAAAGCAGAAAATAATCTTTATTCTCAAGAAGTTTAGAGTCTAGCAGGGGAGACAAAATCCAAATAATTACGTACAAATGAGATACATACAAGAGAAACCAAAGATAATTGACAGAGGGAAGGAATTAGTATTAAGGGGCACTAAAGTAATTCATGGACTGTTTTTTAAAATAGATTCTTCTGAAGAAAGGCACCATCTTAGATAAGTAACCTTTCCTTATCTCCCCACAGGCAATAAATACCCACTACCCTTCCTTTTAAATTATCTTGGATTTATTTGCATTTCTTCCTTTTTATATTTTTTCTGTTCATAACATATAACATATATAACAGAAGTACTTCTTTGTCTTCCCACCAGAACCCAAGTTCCCGGTTGAGTAGAGATTGTGTTGATCTTTATGTTTTCAACTCTAGAAGTAAAAGTGGATGCTTGATATTTTCTTGCTAATAAATATAATGATGATGATTACAGTTATTAAAATGAACTTAGCTTAAATTTCACTTAACAGTGTCAGAATGTTGATGGCTTCTGAGTGAGAAAGACCAGAACAACACTGGGACACTAAAGAGAATCAATGAATTCTGATAGTTCTCACAAGACTGTGACTTACCCACACAATAGCCCACAAGGTTCAGATACTGTTCCTCTTCACAGCTGGTCCTGCAGGTTCCACTCACAAGAAGGGAATGGGGATGGCAACTGATGCAATCGGAGTCAGTAGGACCATAGCACTGTCTGCATGAGGGATGGCACACTTGAAGAAAAGAAAATTCCAGGATCAGGGTCAGAAATAATAAAAAGGAAATCCCACTACCAGACACTTCAAAAACATTCCTAAGAATATTTAACAACAATAATGATAGTGTGTTCTCTGACCACTTAAAGACTTCTGAGGACAGTTGGATAAGAGAAGATCTGGAGGATCTGACCATCCACTAAACAGTTTCTCTCTCATTCCTCATGCCCATGAGGCTGTTCCTTTCAGACAGACTATTAAAGTACCACCCCAACAAGATGTACATAAGCTGTCCTGCATTCAATCAACCTATCAGAAAGCAATTATTAGCAACCATACCTGGACTTAGAATTACAAATACAATACAGGAAACAATCGCCATGCCCACGGACATTACATTTCAACAAAGACAATAAAGACATTGCTTAATTAAATATAAAAATAAATAAATTTATCATAGTTAATTATAAGGCAACTTAGTCAGGAGAGACAGCAATTGAAAGGAAAATTAAAAGGTTTCACATTAAATATGGGCTTTCCAAAACTGACATCTTTAAAACACTTAGGGGTCTAACCACAAACTGCACGAATTTTTGCAAGGAAACATGGAATGTTTCATTAACCCCCTAACTCAAATTTAGTATTTCCACCAATTATTTAAAAATACTATTTTGAAAAAAAAATACTATTTTGAAGAGTCCAAGGGTTTCACTGGCACCAAATAATTGGCAACAAAAAAATTGGTTAAGAACCCCTTACACAGAAGATGGAACTTGAGCTGCATTTCAGTACTTTCTAGCTTATAGATAGGGAAATTCAGCTAGATTTATATAGTTTCAATGTTGTTCTCATAGTCACAGAACAAATGACTGGACAGACCATTCTCATACTTTCTTGAGCCTTTCCCTCCCGTCTGGTGGCTCGGTTCGGCCCGGCCAGCCGCTTCTCCCTGTCTGCCTGCAGCCATCCGTTCCAGACCAGTTAGCTGTTTCACGCAGATTGCAGCTCACCTGCCAACCCCGGCTGCCCACTCCTGCTCTGGCTGCTGCTCCTGGTCTTTCACTCACTCACCCGGTCCCTGTTTAACCCAGATCACAATCACCTGCCTGCCCAACAAACTCTAACCTTTGAGCAGATCTGCTCAACACTAAGGACTCATTTCTACTAGCTGGTAAAAAACAAGAGTATTGGCATCCACATGGGTGGTATCATAGTAGGGGAGAGAGAAAAAGCGAGAGAAGAGACTTACAAGCAGGAACTTAAAAGCAAGGCTATTTTACAAGGATATCTTTGAATTGCATTGATCCTTTTGTTGACTTCACCAGCGTGTCAGGAAAAAAATTCAGCTCTGTACAACCTTTTAGCTAACTTTGGGGAGGCAGCTGGGTGTCTCAGAGGACTGAGCCAGGCCTAGAGATGGGAGGTCTTTGGTTGGAATATGGCCTGAGACACTTCATGGCAGTGTGGCTCTGAGAAGGTCATTTAACCCCCATTGCTTAACTGATTTCCTGCCTTCTGACAATAGACATCTAAATGGATACAAAAACCAAGGAACTTTAAGGAGAATGTAGGTTGTACTTTTAGGGCATTTCAGACTACAATGGTTTGTACACATCTCTGTATTCTATTGCATTTTGCTGTTTGTTTTATTTATGGTTTAACTTTGTGATTTTAAGTTCATTCTGCATTCAATATTCTGTTAAACAGAATCATTTTAATGTATTGAGTTTTATATACTGTTATGTTTTGTGGCTGTTCCTCTATAACCATACTGAACAAATATCATTGTAATTAAACCCATATATGAAAACAGTTTTTCTATTTTTGCCTTTGTAAATTGTCACATAGAGGCTAGATGGACTTCAGAAATGTTTACAATTACAACCTTTGGAAATTTTAAAATGTGCTAAATATCTCAACAGATTTTAAGGGTTTTTTTTCTAGACATGATTTTTAGAATTTTTTTTAACAATCTCTGGTTATTTTTGCCTGCCCCTAACACAAGGTGAAAGGTCTATTCTAGTAGCTGAAGTGAAATACATTTTATGACCCCCAACCTTCCTGCATTTCTAAATATGTGAATGGAAGTTGGGCAGTTAATCTCAGAGCATTTGTATCCCTAAAAAGTCTCCAAAAAAGGAGCACCCCTTATTTATACTCTTCACCTCACTACTTTACTTCCACCAGAATGATATCTACATTTCTTGATGATGTTCTAAACCCAAAATGAGTTTTACTTTGTTTAAAAATGTTTATTACCAAGATTGAATGATTTGCTCTGATTGTAAAAATTGTGACAAATATCCATCAATTTTAAAATGTCATACAGCAACTTATGTGAAATATGATAGTGTGTTTGTTTGCTATTGTAATTAATTGGGCTATTGAGAATTTTAGGGATATTGATACCACATATTTGTACTACTGTTCTTTAACAATAAAAATGTTACCTTGTTCAATTCATTTGCTTATATTCACAGTGGATCATGGCCAGATATGAATAGGAAATGGATCTCATTTTTGGTGAGAAAGCCTTGCATTCTAAATTTTTTTAGCTGACACAGTGTTTCAATGATCATAAGTTACATTTTTATTTTTAAAGCTCTTTTATTATATTTTTCTTGCATGTGCGATATGCTTTTTCAGGTTTTTTTTTATTTTTTCTCTCCTTTTTATATTTGAAGCACATGTCACCAGTATTAAGATTTTCTTTAACTTTTTGATTTTGTAGTACTATAAGTTTAAAATACATTTGCTAATGCATGCCCCAAAAGCTTGAGACTATAAAAATGTTGTCACTAATTCTTTAAAATAAATTATGGGACTTTACTTAATAATTCTGTCTGATTCCAGGACAAGATATACACAAAACAGCCATTGCACAGGGCCAAAGAAAACCCAATCCAGGATGGATTTATGCACTTCTAGGCCAATGCAAAGGTTTTGAACCTAGTGTTAAGACTTGAGGTTACTGTGTTTCACACTGTTAGATATAGGCTTTCCTTGTGTCCACACTCACTCTGAAAATACTCACAGACGAGTATCCCTAAATCATGGCTCCTATAACCTGGTCCCTTTTCTGTCTTTCATAGTGTGGTACCTTTCTGTAGTTCTGGCTATTGACTGGGTAAATGCATCAATGCTTAAATAATTTTAATTGGGCCATAATTCAAGGACCTGTTATAGCTTTATTATTCCTTTACTTAGAATTTTTATACATAAGACTTTCATAATCTATATTTTCATCCAGTATTTTTTTTTAATTTGGATTTTTCTGATTTTTTTTAATATCTCATGCCAATTGATTCATATACCTCATAACTCAGCCATGCATCCCTAAGTGATCCTGTGTTTTTCAATCACCCACAACACTGGGAAATGTAAAAAAAATATATTATTATTTAAATTGCAAAATTTACATTCCTTTTGAGAATAATTTTAGGTAAAGAAAGATGCTACTTCCCTGAATCCAGAAACTGAACTCTTGGAGAAGACAGCATGAAGAAACCTTCAGACCACAAGCTGCACAAAAATGAACTTTGGATATGGATGATTGAGCATTTATTTGTATGTATACTTTCATGCCAAAGGGGACTGCCCCCTAACTAGCTTTTTGTCAATGCATCTAGAAATTATTGGGGTTTTTTTCCTCTCTTATCCTCAAATTATTGTAATCTTTAAATTGATTATGTTTTTATGATCCTTTGGGGAAGTACTTCTTCCCAAATGATCACGCACAGAGAATTGTAAAAATGGAGACTTGAACTAGGGACTCCATTTCCCAGGAGTCCATGGTCATTTCCCAAAATGTCTTAAAACCTCACCTGGGCCAAGAGCGAGATGGGGTATTTAACCTGGCTGTAAGGTTACTGGGTCTCGTTCCTACATCCACTTCGGAGCACACACGGCTCTCCACCCAGCAGGCAAGATGTGAGTGGTCGGGAATAGGATCTTTGGGCCTAGACACGTGCCTTTCTAACTTGTATATTCTTTATATTTTAATCTTCAATAAACCTCTAAAATTATAATACTGCTTGCAGAAAGGAACAAATTTCTACCTTGCATCAGTTTCTCCCCAAATGTTAACTCTTACAACAGCAAGAAAAATTACACTTGGAGGGAACAGGGACAAATTGTATAGGATAAAATGACAAGACATAAATAGGTATATAGATATAAGTATGCATAAATGCATATACATGTGTTTATATAAATATATACAACTAGAGCTAAAAAAGATGTTAATACTAAAAGAAATGGGAAAAGAAACAAAAGGGGATAAATTTATATGTCACAAAGAAGCTCATGGCGGGAGGGGAGAGAGCATCAATATACTAGAAGGGTAAAGAGCTTGGAGAGAGGAAATACTCAACTCTTACATGCATTGAAATTGACCCAAAGAGGGAAGAAAAATCTAATCCATTAGGGCAGAGAATAGATTTGCATCCTATAGGGGGGTAGAAGGATGATAAATGGACTGGTGGGGAGGGAAGCAATAAAAGGGAGGGAGAGGGTGGGGATAAATTTAGAAAGACAGCTGGGAAAATAAGCAGGAGAATAAGAAGTGAGGGGGGTAGAAAGGGATGTAAAATAAGGGTGGGAACTAGGAGGACTGACTATAAACAAACATTGGTATAGAAGGAAATAGTGAAAGAAGAAAAGGCAGGACCAGGAGTAGAAATCAAAATGCTGGGAAATACACAGCTAATATTCATAACTCTGAATGTGAAATGAATGAACTCACCCATAAAACGGAAGTGAATACCATACTGTATTCGAATCCCAAACCTTACCATATGCTGTTTACAAGAAGCACACATGAGGAAGGTAGATAAGCATAGGGTTAAATTAAGAGGATGGGGCCAAATCTCTTGGGCATCAACTGATAAAAAGAAGGCAGGAGTCACAATCATGATATCTGACAAAACCAAAGTAAGAATAAATCTAGTTAAAAGAGATAGGGAAGACAATTACATCCTGATAAAAGGCAGTATAGACAATGAGGAAATATCAGTACTCAACATGTATGTACCAAATGGCATAGAATCCAAGTTTCTAAAGGAGAAACTAGTGGAACTCAAGGATGAAATAGATAGAAAAACTATACTAGTGGGAGACCTTATCCTTTCTCTTTCTGAACTAGATAAATCAAACCAAAAAAAAAACAAATAAGAGGTAAGTGAATGAAATATTAGAAAAATTAGAGTTAGTATATATGTGGAGAAAAATAAATAGGGACAAAAAGGAATACACCTTCTTTTTGGTAGCACATTGTACATTCACAAAAATTGACCATGTATTATGGCATAAAAACATTGCAAACAAGATGAAAAAATCAGAAATTATAAATGCAATCTTCTTAGATCACAATGCACTGAAAATAATAATTACTAAGGGTACATGGAGAAGTAAATAAAAAAATTAATTGGAAATTAAACAATACAATTCTCCAAAACCAGTTAATGAAAGAACATATCATAGAAACAATTAATAACTTCATTGAAGAAAATAACAATGATGAGACATCCTTTCAAAACCTATGGGATACAGCCAAATCAGTACTCATGGGCAAATTTATATCCTCGAGTTCATATTAACAAATTAGGAAGGGCAGAGGCCAATGAAATGGTCATTCAAATTAAAAAACTAGAAGGTGAACAAATTAAAAATCATCAGATGAAGAATAAATTAGATGTCCTAAAAATCAAAGGAGAAATTAATAAAATTGAAAGCCAAAGAACTATTCATTTAATAAATAAGACTAGAAGCTCGTACTTTGAAAAAGCAAATAAAATAGACAAAGTACTGGTCAGTCTAATTTAAAAAAGAGAAGAAAAACCAAATTGATAGTATCCAAGATGAAAAGGAAAACCTCATCACTAATGAAGAGGAAAGTAATGTAATCATTAAAAACTATTATGCCCAATTATATGGCAACAAATATGGCAATCTAGGTGATATGGATGAATACTTACAAAAATATAAATTGCCTAGACTAACAGAGGAAGAAATAGATTACCTAAACAACCCCATATCAGAAAAAGAAATTGAACAAGCCATCAAAGAGCGCCCTAAGAAAAATTCCCCAGGTCGAGATGGATTCACAAATGAATTCTATCAAACGCTCAAAGAACAACTAATCCCAATATCATACAAACTATTTGACAGAATAAGCAATGAAGGAGTTCTACCAAATTAATTTTACAACACAAATATGGTACTGATCCCAAAGCCAGGCAGGTCAAAAACAGAGAAAGAAAACTATAGGCCAATCTCCCTAATGAATATAGATGCAAAAATCTTAAATAGGATATTAGCAAAAAGACTCCAGAAAGTCCTCACAAGGGTTATTCACTATGATCAGCTAGGATTCAACCCAGGAATGTAAGAATGGTTCAATATAAGTAAAACCATCTACATAATTGACAATATAAATAAGCAAACTGACAAAAATCTTATGATTATCTCAATAGGTGCAGAAAAGCCTTTGATAAAATACAAAACCCCTTCCTATTGAAAACACTAGAAAGTATAAGAATAGAAGGGCCTTTCCTAGTAATATTAAACAGTATATATCTAAAACCATCAGCAAACATCATCTGCAATCAGGATAAACTAGAAGCCTTCCCAATAAGATCAGGAGTGAAACCAGGATGCCCATTATCACCTCTACTATTTAATATTGTAATAGAAATACTAGCAGTAGCAATTAGAGAAGAAAAAGAAATTGAAGGTATTAAAATTGGCAATGAGGAGATCAAGCTATCACTCTTTGTAGATGATATAATGGTCTACTTAAAGAATCCTAGAGAATCAACCAAAAAGCTAGTGGAAATAATCAACAACATTAGCAAAGTTGCAGGATACAAAATAAACCCACATAAGTCGTTAGCATTTCTATACATCTCCAACCCATTTCAGCTGCAAGAATTAGAAAGAGAAATTCCATTTAACATCACCCTAGACAATATAAAATACTTAGGAATCTATCTGCCGAGACAAACACAGGAACTATATGAACACAACTACAAAACACTCTCCACACAATAAAAAACTAGTTCTAAACAATTGGAGAAACATTGATTGCTCTTGGGTAGGATGAGCTAACATAATAAAAATGACAATCCTGCCCAAATTAATTTACTTATTTAGTGCCATTGAACTACCAAAAAACTTTTTTACTGACTTATAAAAAAACATAACAATGTTCATTTGGAAGAACAAAAGATCAAGGATATGCAGGGAAATCATGGAAAAAAAAACCACAAAGGAAGGAGGTCTTGCAGTCCCAGATCTCAAACTATACTATAAAGCAGTGGTCACCAAAACAATATGGTACTGGCCAAGAGACAGAAGGGAGGATCAGTGGAATAGACTTGGGGTAAGTGACCTCAGCAATATAGTCTATGACAAGCCCAAAGATCCCAGCTATTGGGACAAAGTCCACTATTTGATGAAAACTGCTGGGAAAATTGGAAGACAGTGTGGGAGAGATTAGGCTTGGATCAACACCTCATACCCAACACCAAGATGAACTCAGAATGGGTGAATGACCTGAATATAAAGAAGGAAACTATAAAGAAATTAAGTGAACAAAGAATAGTATACTTGTCCAATCTTTGGGAAAGGAAAGACTTTAAAACAAAGCAAGAGGTAGAAAAAAAATCACAAAATATAAAATCAATAATTTTGATTACATCAAATTTAAAAGTTTTTGTACAAACAAAACGAATGCATCCAAAATTAGAAGGGAAGCAACAAATTGGGAAACAATCCTCATAAAAAAACTCTGAGAAAGGTCTAATTACTCAAATTTATAAAGAGCTAAACCAGCTGTACCCAAAAGAGATAATAAGGAAAAAGCATGAACAAAAAGTCATAGCTGCTCTCTTTGAGGTGGCAAAAAATTGGAAAAAGAGGGGATGCCCTTCAATTGGGGAATGGCTGAACAACTTGTGGTATATGTTTGTTGGTGATGGAATACTATTGTGCTCAAAGGAATAATAAAGTGGAGGAATTCCATGGGAACTGGAACAACCTCCAGGAATTGATACAGAGTAAGAGGAGCAGAACCAGGAAAACAATGTACACAGAGAATGATACCCTGTGGTATAATTGAATGTAATGGAATTCTCCATTTGTGGCAATGCAGTGACTCTTAACAACTTGGAGGAATTTACAAGAAAAACCACTATCCACATTCAATGGAAAAACTATGGGAGTAAAACACTGAAGGAAAACAACTGCTTGAATACATGGATTGAAGGAATATGGCTGGAGATGTAGACTCTAAATGAACATCCTAGTGCAAACATCAACAACATGGAAATAGGTTCTGATTAAGGACACAAGTAATACCCAATGAAATTGGGCACTGTCTGCGGGAAGGGGGGATGGAGGGAAGGGAGGTAAATAATGTGATTATTGTAACCAAGGAATAAGGTTCTAATTTGACTAAATAAACTAATTTAAATGGGAAAATAAATAAATAATATTAAAAAAAGAAATATAGCAAATGGCTGACATTGAAAGTAAAGGGAAATGAAAATATCACAGAATCACAGAATTTGTGAGCTAGAGTAAACTTGAGCAATACTCTAGTCCAAAACACATGCAAAATGAATTAATCCTTATTCAAAGAACAACCTGGTCAAAAAAATTGTAATCCAGGCTCTCCTTCAAGACCTCTGAGGAAAGAAACCCATCACCTTTTAAGGCAGTCCACTTATTAGTCTACTTTTAGAAAGTCTGAATTGTTATGAAGTTCTCCCTGATATCTAACTTAAATTTGCTTCTTCATAGCTTCCATCCATTATGCCTGGTTCTGTCTCCTGAGTTCATACAGAGCAATTCTAATTATTCCTCCCAGAGTAGCATTTCAAATACTTGGCTATGATTTTCCCAAATTTCTTCTTCTCCATGCTAAGTAAGTCCACTTCTTTTAACTGATCTTGATCTGTCTTGGTCTTAAAACTTATCATCATCCTATTTACTCTTCTCTGGTCATGTTCCAGTTTAACAATGTCATTAAAAGTAAGATGCCCAGAGCTAAATGCAACATTCCAGAAAAGATCTGATGAGAACAGAGTATAATGGGATTATCACCTCTGTATTCCTGGAAGCTCTGCCCCTGTTAACCCAGGCTAAGATCCATTTAGGTTTTTAAGCCATCAACTCATATTGAGGTTGTTGTCTACAAAAACATCTAGAAACTTTTTAGTTTGGCTGTCAATTCATGGCTCTTGTATCTCAGGCTGGAAAATTGATTATGTTGTACCCAAATGCAAGATTTTTTTTTTATAAATAATAAAGTTCCTCTTAATTACACTGACTTGTTCTAACCTCTCAAGACTCTTTTAGATGCTGTCTGTCCTCCAATTGGTTGTCTATCCCTCAAAGTTTGATATAATCAGAAAAATCAGACACATGATCAATCCATTGTCTAAGCCATTGAAAAGAATGTTAAATAGGATCAGGCACAGATGTCTTAAAACACACACACACACACACACACACACAGACACACACACACACACACCTCTTACTATGTATTGGTTCCAAGGCAGAAGTCTATGCAAGGGATATTAAGTGACTTGGCACAGACCACATAGCTAGGAAATGTCAGAGGCCAGATTTGAACCCAGGTCCCCAGTTTATTTAATTTGAGGGTAGAAACCCCAGGTTTTGACCTTGTCATAGGAGAGGTTTCCCCCTGAGGGAAGGTCCTACTTCACCAGATAATAGACATCCACTTCAGCTTTGGCACAGTAGGTAGTGCTGTCAGTCTCTCAAGCTTAAGGTCCAGAGTTCAATCCCCAAAAGGAGGATGTGATATACTGGGAGAGGCTTCTAGAGACAAAAGAGCTACTTGACTTCGGATCGGGTTTGCCTCCCCTCCTGAAGTGGATGTCTATTGTCTGGTGAAGTGGGACCTTCGCTCAGGGGGAAACCTCTCAAGTGACAAGGTCAAAACCTGGGGTTTCTAGCCTCAAACTAAATAAACTGGGGACTTCTAGATTTCCATGTTGACACTAGGCCTGGCTCTCAGTCCACTGAGTTATGCAAGTGGCCCCACCAAGCACACAGATCTCTTAAAATTTCCACTGTAGATCTCCTAACAGGATTTCATGAAACGATTAATAATGCCTCAGAGCCTGGCTATCCAATCAGCTAGATCCACTAAATTAATATCTCCTCATTCATCTTATGTAACATAACCCTCTTTGTCTCTTTTGTTCCATCAGTTCCAATAGGAAGATCATTTCCTTGGCAGACAAAACAGAGATAAAATTAGAACTGAGCAAATCTTTTTGTCTGTTTTAGTTTTCATCATTCCATCTATCCCAGTACAGGTCTTAACCCTGATTTCATTGCCCTTTTATCTCCCAAAGTGACTTTTTTTGGCATCTTTATCTTCCCTTGCCTGCCTCATGTAAACCTTAAGGAGAAAGGGACTCTTGGATTCACTGCTCACATGTGAAGAAAGCATCTTCTGCTGAGACTGATTGACTCTATCCTATCATATGAATTGTGACTCTATCTTATCATATGAATTGGAGATAATAATCCATAGACAAATGGATGCTATTTTTTCAAGAATATATTGAATTACTGATTTTTTTCTTATTTTTCTTATTTCTTTTCTTTTATTTTTTGATCAGAATATTTGATTTTTTTCTCATTTTTTGTACTGAAGGTACACATAATTAATATTAATATTATTTTTTTCCTGCAGTAATACAAGTTAATATATATATACTCTTGCTATAATATCAATATATGCCTAAAAGCTTTAAACTATGGGAACCTGCCATTTATTGATAAAATATTATAGGACTGTGATTAATGTTTGTGTCTGATTCCAGGAAAAGGGATAAAAACAAGGAGCACAGACTAAACCTGAATAGTGCTAATAGAGCACACAAGAAATATTAAAGTGAGACTCGAGGTTGTGACGCTTAACTTATGTTTAAGTCGTAAGACTTCCTTGTATCTACACTCTTTTCGAAATACTCAAACAAGTACAAAGCTTGACTATCATGCTGGCTCCTTATATCCCTGAAGGAAAAAAAATCAGATGAGGGAATGACATTTCCCCATCAAAATAGAATTCTAATTCTTTTCTTCTTATATTATGGCAACTTCCTGTAGTCTTGGCTACAAATGGCTAAGTGAAATATTACTGCATTCTGTCCTACATACTTGTGGGATAGAAATTACTTTAAACTGGACCTATACAAGGCCTATTTTGAATTTTTCTTATGTTTTTGATTATTTTTCTATTCTTTTGATAATTGACACATACACCCCCATAACTGAACATTGCATTCTGAGCTAAACTTGATATTTTTTTAATACTTACTTCAGGGGGGATTGTATTTTAATTTAAAATCTAAGAATTTTTTATTTTTGAATTTTTTTGTTTAAGATTGTATTTTAATTTAAATTCTAAGAATTTTTGAATTTTTTGTTTGAGATTGTATTTTTATAAAAATCCAAGAATTTTGAATTTTGTTTAAGATTTTACTGTTATAAAAAATCAAAGATTTTGATTCTGTTCGAGAAATGATCTTCAAGAAAGAAGCTTGAAACTTTTATATCCAGAGAATGAACTGTTGCAGAAAGATGCCGAAACCCTATACTTCATCAAGAAGATCAAGAATGAACTTTGGATATGATTTGATTGGACTGAACTTTTGATTGAACATTTATTGTAATTGTACACATTTATGCCAAAAGGGACTGCCCCTAATTTGGCTTTCTGTCAATGCGCCTAGCAAAACATTGGTTTTGCTTTCTTTTCTTTTCTATTTTCTCTCTCACTATTCTCATTTCTCTTAGAAAATTGAATATTGTGTATATCTATACTTAGAAGTGCATTTAGAACTACAAATTGATTATGTTAAATGATCAATGGGGAGACTAGTCTCCCAATGATCATCAGGGGGATTGGAAAACTTAAAATTTCTTAAGACTTATAAATGTTGGAAATTTCACCATTGGGAAATTTCATACTTGAAAAATTTCCTACTGATAGTCTATTGGAATGTGAACCCCCCCTTGGCATGGGAGGGTCCTTCTCCTCCCTACTTAAGATTACTTTAGGACAGAAACCTTTTGCTGAACAATGGAAAGGGCTTTGACCTATGCTTAAGCATAGAACAGGAAGTTCTTTGAGTCATGATTGATTTTAGAATTGATACAATAGAGATACTTGGAATGACAGAACCAGGTCTTGGAACTTCCAATCTCCACCCTACTCAGGGTAACAGGATTTAGGAAGGGCTGCAGCAAAGGATCAAGATTTAATTATTTGAGAATATGACCTTCAATAGACATGTGCAAAGCCACAGACCTCTGGGCGGTCCTGGGTTAAGCTAGAGCCACCATTGGCACAGGGAAGACATGGACAGTGATTGGTAGATGTGAGAACTGAGGGGAGGGAACTTGGATGGTTTCCTAAAAGATAGCGGGGTCTGAGGACTAGGGAGGTGGGAGAGGTTTTGCTCTGAGAGGTTGTGCTCTGAGAGGCTTGCTCTGAAGGAAGCTGGAGGTGGAGGCCCCTGAGACTGTTTCTCCATTTTGGTCACATGAGTGATAGGGACTGATCTCTTTTCTTTGCCTCAGCTATCTAAGGGCTTGGGCCTTTTGGCCCAGCCTAAACAGAGGGGGTATTTAAACCCTATTCCCTTCTCTCTTATCTCCCCCCTCTCTCTCTGTCTCTCTCTCTCTCTCTCTGTCTCTCTCTCTCTCTCTCTCTCTCTCTCATACCTTTCTTCCTCCTGTTTGTAATTAAAAACTCCATAAAAGGTTGACTGCTGACTTGAGTGTTCATTAAGGAATTACATAGCTGAATTCCTTGGCGACCTTAAATTAATATATATCAGTCTTTTAAAGTGATTTCCTTGTCACACTCAGTTCATTCTGTGCTTAAGCCTTTTTGATACTATTTTTTATACAACTATGACATGCTCCTATAGTCATTTTTCTGTAATCTGGTCATGCTTTCATCTTCTGTATCTTTTAAAAGTCCAAATCGTGCATTTTCTGTGCAACAACATAGGTCCTTTCCGGACAAATACTATTTTTCATGTCTTGCTAGAATTGTTTCCCTTTACGTCCAGAATTTCACTCTTAAGAATTTCGCATACCTCTAGATCTGACTTCCCCTGAAATGTTTTAGTTCACAAATCTTCCCCAACTTTCCTCCTCATGCCCAGATTCTCTCTTAACACAAACTTCCCTCCTGATTTCTTCCCTGATGATCTGAATCAGACCCAGAAAGGAATTACTTCTTATTTATTCCCCAACTTTTAAAGAATGAAATGATCATTAAGCTAAGTGAAAAAGTTATTAGTAACTATGCTTTTGGCAAAGAAAGAGAGGTCCAACAGATGTCTAAATAAAGAAAGTCCTCCATCATGCCCCTATGCCTCTGTGGCAGGTTTAAAATCAGTTTCCCAAACTCTGTGACAATTTCTTCTCCATCCAGGTAGTCTGTACTATAGTATACTCTAATGAAAAAATCCCTTCTGTTTCTTTCTCCTTTGACTGACCCAAACATTCTCCATCATGCTTCCTGGATTTCGCAATGTGAGTATATTTTCTTAATGAGTCATTTCAGTCATGTCCAAGTGTTTCCATTTGATTTTTTTTGGGGGGAGGGGGCAAAGATACTGGAGTAGTTTGCCATTTCCTTCTCCAAGACATTTTACAGATGAGGAAACTGAGGCAAAGACGTTTATGTGATGTGCTTAGATTCACCCAACTAGTAAATGCCTTGGGCCAGATGTGAACTCAGATTTTCCTGATTCCAGGCCCAGCACTTTACCCATTTGGCTGACACTCCCTAACCCTACTCTATCCCATCTGTCTTGTTTCTTTTGAATAAAGTATCACCATCCAGCAACATGGCTGAGTCATGAATTCCTTCTAAACAAGTCTCATTGAAACCTTTTAAGCCCAAATTTGTCCCTTTGCCTTAGAATCTATAGTTCATTTTATCTGATGTCTAGACTTTGGGTATTTGTGCATACATGATCAAAAGTGAACATATATATGTAAAACATGTTTCAAACTTTAAAGTGTTATGCAAATGAGTTTTTTTTTTGTAGTTCTTAAATGTTATCTCCTGTGGAGTTCTGGGAATCTCAACTGCTATCTTTTCCCTTCATTCTATCTATTCCCAGATAGCCCAAGAGTCTTTTCCCTTTCTTTTTAGTGTCAAGCCCCAAGGATAATAGATCATATACTTGCAAGACCTACCCCCATTCTCTGACTATGAATTTGCCAACCCTATGTTATAAGCCAGGATGGTAACAAAGTGACTTGGCAGTAGACTCTGGGCCTATACCAAGAAAACTGAGAGAGGAGAAACTCAGAAGCAGGAAGGCAGAGGTTTTCAGAAGATGGAGTCATCAGAAGTATTCCATAAACAACATGGTCTTTTGTTAACCCAAACTAAGATTTATCTTATATATGTGTTGGAGAGTCCCCCTTTAGTCAACGGAAAATGTATGTGTGTAAGAATAATATTACTGGGACAGCTGGGGAGTTCAGTCTATTGAGTCAGGCTTAGACATGGGAGGTCCTGGGTTCAAAATTGGCCTCAAACACTTCCTAGCTATGTGACCCTGGGCAAGTCACCTAACCCCACTGCCTAGCCCTTACTACTTTTCTGCCTTGGAACCAATACAGAGTATTGATTCTAAGATGGAAGATATGGCTTAAAAAAAAAAAACTACTACTGATTTGTCTCTTATTCACTTTACTATTCTGACCTGATTTCATGCTTTCTCAGTTGATTTGATTAGTTTCTAGCGAAGTCTGTTTTGTAGAGCAGGAACTAGATGAGTTCTTAAGCTATGTTTGCAATTAGAGTTATCCAGAATTGTTAGCTCCCTTACACTTAGGGAGCACAAATGCCTCTGTCTTACAGAAATTAAATGGAACAAAGGATGCTTAATTTTTTCCCAAGATTCACAAACTACCTCACATGAAGTAGTATGGAGCAGAGCTGATTCATGCCCAATCCTCTGATCTACCCTATTGCTCTACCATACTGGTGCCTAAATCTGAAATTCAGTTCCTGAAGCAAAAATCATGTGAAGTCATGTATCTCTCTCTTCACATGACATATACCAAGCTGACAAGGTATCTTGTCTTTTTTTTTTTTTTAAGAACAGTCACATTAGGGTGTGAACAATAAAGAAAGGAGGGAGCAATGTCTAAAAAGAGAATGCAGCTGCAATAGTACCTCATGCTGCCAAAACAGGCAGCAGGAGCTGAGTTTATGGAAGAAAATGAAAAGGTTGTTTTGCCAAGAGCAGGGAAGATCTTAGCAAGTCTGATACTGAGAGGAGAAGGTGGAAGGGAGGCAAGAAATGAGATCAGGGTTAGAAGAGATCCTCTTTTCTGGCAGGTAGCTCGTGGAAAGCAGAAGCAGAGGTTTCAGAGAAATTCCAGTGCTTCTCCTGCAGGCAGAGCCATGATAATAAGGTAAGCAAGGTAAGAGAAGAAAAATGGATTAAAAGGCTAGTACAGCCCCCAAGAGCATTCACTCTGCATGGAATTTGGAACCAAATCATCTAATAGATAGCTGCCTTTTCAGAATGAACCCAACAATCAATTTCTTCCCCTTTACCAGCATCCTCCCAGTGACCTGAGAAGACTATTAATCCATGGTACCATCTGCCAGGATCTGTGTGGGTGAGGAGAAGACGTAAGTGCAAAGAGTTTGAATTAGACGCATTCAACTTTGATTTCAAAAAAATTTAAATACAACACAGGAAAACCAACAGCACAGGCACAAAAATTTAGAATCCAGAGAAGCTATATTTCCCATGACAAGTTTACATAAAGATGAAACAATCCACCTGGAGAATAAGTAGATCTTTTTAAATACTTTGGGTAAAAATGTTTTACAAAAAAAGTTCTGGAGGGAAATAATATTTAGCTGATATTAAATAGAGCATTTCACAAGCCATTATGGTTTGAGACATGAAATATATTGATGGAACCTATGAATATTGGTCCAAGTATCCTGGGAGCATGGCATCTCATAGAGATAATGAGAGCCATATAACTTTGGAGTAAAAAAGAACAATGTAATTTCCCTATGAAAACTTTATTGTATGCAATATTTTCATATTGAACAACAGTGGGAAAATATTGTTAGCACTGAATTTTCTCACAGTATCCATATGCATATCACAAGGAACACTAGGATTCTGAGGAACACAGATTTGTAAATAAAATTTAAAAAAATATGTAAACTGATAAGACCAAAAAAATCAAATCTCATCTTCCATTTTGTGCCACATGAATTGCTGAATCTCAGAGGTGGAAGAGAATATCCCCTCCATCCAGGGGTATAGTAGTAGATATTTAACCACTAGCTGTGTGAGGAGTGGTTGGAATTGTTTATATGACAAAATTTAATGTACATTATGGCATATCACTTTCTTACATCTAGGCAATCAACAAAACAAAGAAATGAGCTGTGATATTTGCTCATTTCAAAGGATACTTTAGATTACATTGTGAATACTCAGAATGAAATTTTAATAATCAGTTCTTGTGAGCTGGTATGAGCTGCCTCCAGCATACCCCTTATTCTTAGGGATATCTGACCAAGAATTTCTCCTTCTCTAGAACATATCCAATATGTCATCATTCAACCTTTACTTGAAAACTCTCCAATATGGCAGAATAAACTATCTCCAAAGGTAACTCTCCTTTGGATAGCCATCATGGTTAGAAAGTTTTATATAACATAAAACCTTCTGCAAATTCTACCTAGGATGTCTGGTTCTGTACTCTGGAGACAAGAAGGGCATGTTGCCTCTCTATAAAAATTCTTCTGTGTCATGAAAACAAGTGATCCTGTCACTCCCAAGGCTTCTTTTATCCAAAAGAAACATTCCTTATTTCTTCAATTAATCTTCATGGGCCATGAATTCAAAACCCTTCACCATCTTTGTCACCATCTTTTGGAAACTCTCCAGTTTATAAATCCCAGGAATTGAATGCAATGGTTCAAACCAAGTCTAACCACAAAAGAGTACAATCAGACTATACCCTCCATAGTTCCTGGCACTGAGACTCTTTTTTTTTTTAACCCTTACTTTAACCCTTCCTGTGTATTGGTTCCAAGGCAAAAGAGCGGTAAGGGCTAGGCAAGGGGGGTTAAGTGACTTGCCCAGGGTCACACAGCTGGGAAGTGTCTGAGACCAGATTTGACCCTAGGACCTCCTGTCTCTAGGCCTGGCTCTCAATCTACTGAACTACCCAGCTGCCCCCACCCTGGGACTCTTAATGTCTCCTAAGGTCACATTTGCTTTTCTGGTTATCATATTCCACTGTTGCGTCATAGCGAGGTCCTAGTCAATTAAAAACCCCTTGGCTCTTTTAAAATTGATGACTAATTAATCATGCTGCCCAACCTTTTATTTTAAATCAAGAATAAGGCTTCACATTTACACTTACATTTCACCTTACAGTCCAATGTCCCTCTCAAGGTCTCCAGTGTACATGTATGCCATATTCCAAAGGGTTGGTTTTGTATCCCCTGAAGATGTGATGTACCTTTATCCTAGCCATCAATTTAAACTCCCTGGGAACTGGATTAGCCTAAAATCACTCCCCAGGAAGAAGTGCCCTCCATCCATACTGTGTAGCCTGTTCCTATTACTTGCTCTTCTTGCCTCAGCAACCATAAGATATACCCATTTTTGTACTCAGGAAGTCATGACTCATAATCTTACATTCTCCTTGTGATGTTCTTCTTATCTATTTGGAACAGGATATAAAAAACCTAGGATGCTGAGGCTCATTAGAACAGTATTGTAAGGAAACTTTCTCCCAACCAGCTAGCTGGCTAATAAAAGACACTGATTTTTTTTTTTTGACCTCCTGACCAGAGAGTGGTTTTGATTCCACAACCATATCAAAGAACACAGGGTTAAGCAAGGGATCCTGGGGTGCCTCTGTGAGGACCTAATCATAGATTGCTGGATAAGTCTATAACAGTTATAATATCATCTAATTCACAGTTTTCTGTCTTTTCCATATGACTAGTAACTTCCTTAAGAGCAGAACCAATTTTTGTCTTTCTATCCCTAAAACAAAGTCCAATGCTTGACACATGGCAGGAATTTAAAAAATGTGTTAATATTTGTAACAAATTTTATGGGGGGGAGGAAGAGAGTTATAACCCTAAACATAAGAAAGGTTTATTTTGTTTAAAAGTATCTTAACTGGGGACAGCTGGGTTGCTAAATGGATTTAGAGCTACTCCTAGAGACAGGACGTCCTGGTTGTAAATTGGGCCTCAGACACTTCATAGCTGGGTAACCCCTGAATATATATTCTAAAACGAAAGGTGAGTTTCTTTGTTTTCTTATATTTATTTATTTATTCATTTATTTATTTGTTTGTTTATGTTTCCTTTACCTACCACAAAGCAGGACATTTTATTTTTTTTCACATTTGAATAAGTTTATTTAGTCAATTTAGAACATTATTCCTTGGTTACAATAATCACATTATTTCCATCCTTCCCCTCCACGCACACTTCCCACAACCAACATGCAATTTCATTGGGTATGACGTGTCCATGATCAGAACCCATTTCCATGTTATTGTTTACACTAGAATATTCACTTAGTCTACATCTCCAACAATATGCCTTCAACACATATATTCAAGCAGTTCTTTTTCTTTGATGTTTGTACTCCCACAGTGTTTCCTCTGGATGTGGATAGAGGCTTTTCTCATAGGTTCCTCAGATTTCCTCAGGGTCATTGCATTGCCACTAATGTAGAAGTCCATTACATTAAATTATACAACAGTGTATCAGTCTCTGTGTACATTGTATTCCGGGTTTTGCTCCTCTCACACTGCATCAATTCCTGGAGGTTGTTCCAGTTCCCACGGAATTCCTCCACTTTATTATTCCTTTGAGCACAATAATATTCCATCACCAACATATACCACAATTTGTTCAGCCATTCCCCAATTGATGGGCATCCCCTCATTTTCCAATTTTTGGCCACCACAAAGAGCTCAGCCAGGAATATTCTTGTACAAGTCTTTTTTTCTTATTATCTCTTTGGGGTACAAACCCAGCAGTGCTATGGCTGGATCAAAGGGCAGACAGTCTTTTATCGCCCTTTGGGCATAATTCCAAATTGTCCTCCAGATGGTTGGATCAATTCACAACTCCACCAGCGATACATTAATGTCCCAACGTTGCCACATCCCCTCCAACATTCATTACTTTCCCTTGCTGTCATGTTAGCCAGTCTGCTAGGTGTGAGGTGATACCTCAGAGTTGTTTTGATTTGCATTCCTCTGATTATAAGAGGTTTAGAGCACTTTTCCATGTGCTTATTAATATTTTTTATTTCTTTAACTGAAAATTGCCTATTCAAGTCGCTTTCCCATTTTTCAATTGGAGAATGACTTCATATTTAGTGCAACCGATTTAGCTCTTTATAAATTTGAGTAATTAGACCTTTGTCAGACGTTTTTGTAAGGAAGATTGTCTCCCAATTTATTGCTTCCCTTCAAATTTTGAATGCATTCGTTTTGTTTGTACAAAACCTTTTTAATTTAATGTACTCAAAATCATTAATTTTACATATGATTTTTTTTCTAGCTCTTGCTTTGTTTTAAAGTCTTTCCTTTCCCAAAGATTGGACACGTATACTATTCTGTGTTCGCCTAATTTGCTTATAGTTTCCTTCTTTATATTCAGGTCATTCACCCATTCTGAGTTTATCTTGGTGTAGGGTGTGAGATGTTGATCCAAACCTAATCTCTCCCATACTGTCTTCCAATTTTCCCAGCAGTTTTCATCAAAAAGTGGGTTTTGTTCCCAAAAACTGGGATTGTTGGGTTTATCATAGACTGTCATGCTGAAGTCATTTACCCCAAGCCTATTCCATTGATCCTCCTTTCTGTATCTTAGCCAGTACCATAGTTTTGGTGACCAACAGCTTTATAGTATAGTTTGAGATCTGGAACTGCAAGTCCTCCTTCCTTTGCATTTTTTCTCATAATTTCCCTGGAAATCCTTGATCTTTCATTCCTCCAAATGAACTTTATTGGGTATGGCACTAAATAAGTAAATTAATTTGGGTAGGATTGTCATTTTTATTATTTTAGCTCATCCGACCCATGATCAATCAATGTTTTTCCAATTGTTTAGATCTAGTTTTAATAGTTTGGAGAGTATTTTGTAGTTGTGTTCATATAGTTCCTGTGTTTGTCTCGGGAGATAGATTCCTAAGTATTTTATGTTGTCTAGGATGATTTTAAATGGAATTTCTCTAATTCTTGCTGCTGAGATGGATTGGAGATATATAGAAATGCTGATGACTTATGCGGATTTATTTTGTATCCTGCAACTTGCTAATGTTGTTGATTATTTCCACTAGCTTTTTGGTTGATTCTCTAGGATTCTTTAAGTGAACTTATGTGGGTTTATTTTGTATCCTGCAACTTTGCTAAAATTATTGATTATTTTCACTAGCTTTTTGGTTGATTATCTAGGATTTGTTAAGTAGACTATCATGTCATCAGCAAAGAGTGATAACTTGGACTCCTCCTTGCCAATTTTAATACACTCAATTTCTTTTTCTTCTCTAATTGCTACTGCTAGTGTTTCTAGTACAATGTTGAATAAAAAAGGTGATAAGGGGCATCCTTGTTTCACTCCTGATCTTATTGGGAATGGATCTAGTTTATCCCCATTACGGATGATATTTGCTGATGGGTTTATATA
The DNA here is from genome assembly GCF_027887165.1 of Monodelphis domestica. NCBI lineage: Eukaryota > Metazoa > Chordata > Mammalia > Didelphimorphia > Didelphidae > Monodelphis > Monodelphis domestica. The sequence continues at coordinate 274,439,748 of NC_077232.1, forward strand.
TATACTGTTTATTATTTTTAGGAAGGATCCTTCTATTCCTATACTTTCTAGTGTTTTCAATAGGTATGGGTCTTATATTTTGTCAAATGCTTTTTCTGCATCTATTGAGACAATCATGTAATTTTTGTTGGTTTCCTTGTTGATATGGTCAATTATGTGGATGGTTTTCCTGATATTGAACCATCCTTGCATTCCTGGTATAAATCCCACCTGATCAAAGTGAATAACCCTTGTGATGACTTGCTGGGGTCTTCTTGCTAATATCCTGTTCATGATTTTTGCATGTATGATCATTAAGCATATGGGTCTGTAGGTTACATTCTCTGTTTTTGGACTGCCTGGCTTTGGGATCAGTACCATATTTGTGTCACAGAATGAATTTGGTAGAACTCCCTCTTTGCTTATTATGTCAAATCATTTATATAGTATTGGGATTAGCTGTACTTTGAATGTTTGATAGAATTCACTTGTGATTCCATCAGAGGATTTTTTCTTAGGGAGTTCTTTGATGGCCTTTTCAATTTCTTTTTCTGATATGAGATTGTTTAAGAATTCTATTTCTTCTTCTGTTAATCTAGGCAATTTATATTTTTGTAAATATTCATCCACATCACCTAGATTGGTATATTTATTGCCATATAGGTGGGCAAAGTAGTTTTTAATGATTGTTTTAATTTCCTCTTCATTAGAGATGAATTCTCCCTTTCCATCCCTAATACTGTTAATTTGGTTTTCTTCTTTCCTTTTTTTAATTAGATTGACCAGTACTTTGTCTATTTTGTTTGTTTTTTTTTTCAAAATACCAGCTTCTAGTCTTATTTATTAGTTCAATAGTTCTATCACTTTCAATTTTATTAATTTCTCCCTTCATTTTTAGAATCTCTAATTTGGTTTTCTTCTGCGGGTTTTTAATTTGTTCACTTTCAAGTTTTTTAATTTGCATGTCCAATTCATTAATCTCTGCCCTCCCTAATTTGTTAATATATGAACTCAAGATATAAAATTTCCCCTGAGTACTGCTTTGGCTGCATCCCATAGAGTTTGAAAGGATGTCTCCTTATTGTAATTTTCTTCAATAAAATTATTAATTGTATCTATGATTTGTTCTCTGACTAGTTGATTTTGGAGAATCCTATTATTTAATATCCAATTAGTTTTTGATTTAGCTCTCCTTGAACCCTTCCTGATTGTTATTTTTATTGCCTTATGATCTGAACAGGTTGCATTTATTATTTCTGCTTTTCTACAGTTGTATGCCATATCTTTATGACCTAGTAAATGGTCAATCTTTGTGAATGTGCCATGTGGTGCTGAGAAGAAGGTGTATTCCTTTTTGTCCCTATTTATTTTTCTCCATATATTTACTAATTTGAATTTTTCTAAGATTTCATTCACATCTTTTACCTCTTTCTTATTTATTTTTTATTAGATTTAGCTAAATTTGATAGTGGTAGGTTCAGGTCTCCCACTAGTATGGTTTTACTATATATTTCCTCTTTCAATTCTCCATTAGAATTTCTCCATTAGAAATTTGGATGCTATCCCATTTGGTGCATACATGTTGATTAGGGATATTTCCTCATTATCTATACACCATTTTATCAGGGAGTTCATAGAACTCCCATAGTTTTCTTTCTATACTCTTGATCTGATTGGCTTTGGGATCAGCACCATGTTTGTGTCGTAAAATGGATTTGGTAGAACTCCTTCTTGGCTTATTCTGTCAAATAGTTTTTATAATATTAGGATTAGTTCCTTGATGGCTAGTTCAATTTTTTTCTGATATGGAGTTATTTAGGTAATCTATTTCTTCCTCTGTTAGTCTAGGCAATTTATATTTTTATAAGTATTCATCCATATCACCTAGATTGCCATATTTGTTGCCATATAATTGGGTATAGTAGTTTTTAATGATTGCCTTAATTTCCTCTTCATTAGAGGTGAGGCCTCCCTTTTCATTTTGGATACTGTCAATTTGGTTTTTTCTTTCCTTTTTTGAATTAGACTGACTAGTACTTTGTCTATTTTATTTGTTTTTTCAAAGTACCAGCTTCTTGTCTTATTTATTAAATCAATAGTTTTTTTGACTTTCAATTTTATTAATTTCTCCTTTCATTTTTAGGAACTCTAATTTAATCTTCATCTGAGGGTTCTTAATTTGCATGCGCAATTCATTGACCTCTGCCCTTATTTTGTTAATATATGAACTCAAGGATAGAAATTTGCCCCTGAGTACTGCTTTGTCTGCATCCGATAGGTTTTCAAAGGATGTCTCATCATTGTCATTTTCTTCAATGAAGTTATTAATTGTTTCTACAATTTGTTCTTTCACCGGTTTTGGAGAATCATATTGTTTAATTTCCAATTAATTTTTGATTTACCTTTCCATGTACCCTTATTAATTATTATTTTCATTGCATTATGATCTGAGAAGGCTGCATTCATTATTTCTGCTCGTTTGCACTTGTTTGCAAAGTTTTTATGCCCTAATACATGGTAAATTTTTGTGAATGTACCATGTGCTGCTGAAAAGAAGGTATATTCCTTTTTGTCTCTATTTATTTTTCTCCACATGTCTACTAACTCTAATTTTTCTAAGCTTTCATTCACTTCTCTTACCTCTTTATTATTTAATTTTTGGTTTAATTTATCTAGTTCAGATAGAGGAAGGTTCAGGTCTCCCACTAGTATAGTTTTTCTGTCTATTTCATCCTTGAGCTCCTCTAGTTTCTCCTTTAGAAATTTGGATGTTATGGCATTTGGTGCATACATGTTCAGTACAGATATTTCCTCATTGTCTATACTGCTTTTTATCAGGAGGTAATTATCTTCCCTATCTCTTTTAACTAGATTTATTCTTACTTTGGCTTTGTCAGATATCATGATTGTGACTCATAGATTTGGCTCCATCCTCTTACTTTCACCCTATGAGTATTGATCTTTCTCATGTGTGTTTCTTGTAAACAACATATGGTAGGGTTTTGGATTCCAATCCACTATGCTATTTGCTTGCTTTTTATGGGTGAGTTCATTCCATTCACATTCAGAGTTATGAATACTAGCTGTGTATTTCCCAGCATTTTGATTTCTACTCCTGGTCCTGTCTTTTCTTCTTTCACTATTTCCTTCTACACCAATGTTTGTTTATAGTCAGTCCCCCTAGTTCCGACCCTAATTTTACTTCCCTTTCTACCCCTCCCTTATTTTCCCGGTAGTCTTTCTAAAATTTTCCCACACCCTCTCCCTCCCTTGTACTGCTTTCCTCCCCACCAGTCCATTTGTTACCGTTCCACTCCCCTATACGGCGCAAATCTGTTCTCTGCCCCAATGAATTGGATTTTCTTCCCTCTTTGGTTCAGTTTCAAAGCAAGTAAGAGTTGAGTATTTCCTATCTCCAACCTCTTTACCCTTCCAGTGTATTGATGTTCTCCCCTCACAACATGAGCTTCTTTATGACATATAAATTTACCCCCATTTGTTTCTTTTCCAATTTCTTTTGGTATTAACCTCTTTTTTTAGCTCTAGTTGTGTGTGTGTGTATATATATATATATATATATATATATATACACATATACATATACATATATATATGCATATATATGCATATATATATATTTTTTTTTAACATCTTGTTCTTTCATCCTATACAGTTTGTCACTGTTTCCTCTAAGTGTAATTCTTTTAGCTGCCCAGGTGATAGCAACAGTTTTTAAGAGTTACCAATGACCTCTTATCTTATAGGAATACATATTTTAACTTATTGAATCTCTTAATTTGTTTGTTGTTTTGTTTTGTGTTTCTTTTTCTCCTCTTTTTTTAATTACCTTTTGATGATTCTCTTGTATTCTGTGCTTGGACAGCAAATTTTCTGTTAAGGTCTGGTCTTTTCTTTACTAATTCTTGGAATTCTTCTATTTTGTTGAATGACCATACTTTTCCCTGTAAGAATATAGTCAGTTTTGATGGGTAGTTGATTCTTGGTTGTAGACCTAGTTTCCTTGCTTTCTGAAATATCATATTCCATGCCATTCGATCCTTCAGTGTGGATGCAGCCAGATCCTGCATTATCCTCACTGTGGTTCCATGGTATCTGAATGACTTCTTCTTGGCAGCTTTTAATATCTTTTTATTGGTCTGATTGTTCTTGAATTTGGCTATAACATTCCTGGGTGTTGTCAATAGGGGATTAAATAAAGGAGGTGATCTGTGGATTCTTTCAATCTCCACTTTTCCCTCATGTTTTAGGATATCGGAACAGTTTTGCTGAATAATTTCCTGTAGTATTAAGTCCAGGCTTTTTCTTTTGTCATGGACTTCTGGACCAGTGATTCTTAAATTGTCTCTTCTCAAATGATTCTCTAACTCTGTTTTGTGAAAGAGATGCTTCATATTTTCCTCAGTGTTTTCAATCTTTTGGTTTTGTTTTATAGTGTCCTGCTGCCTTGTGACGCCACTTAATTCCAGTTGTTGTATTCTGGTTATTAAAGACTGGATTTCATCTCTGGCTTTTTGGTCATCCTTTTCCTTCTGGTCTGATTGTCTCTGAAGGTCATCTTTCATTCTCTTTACCTCGTCTTTCATCTCCTTTGTCTCATCTTTCATCTCCTTTGCCTCATTTTCCAGCAGGTTGATTTTGGCTTTCAAGACACTATTTTCTTGTTTTAGTTCAAGTGCCTCTGTTTCCAGATTACTAATCTTAGTTTTTAAGTTTTTTTTTCCCAATTGTCTTCAGCCTCTCTTAATTGTGTTTTGATTTCTTCCACAGCCTGTATCCAATTCGCTGGGATTTCTGATTTATTGTTTGCTGATCTTTCTCCCCTCCATTCTGTTTGCTGAATAGAAGTTGTCTATTGTAATTTCTTTCTTCTTTTTCTGTTGTTTGCTCATATTCACCCCTCCTTCACTGCCTATATTTGTCTGTGCTCTTGTTCCTCATGTTTTTTTTTATTTGTTTGTTTGTTTTGGGGGCTTTTTTCATCCTCCTGTCTTGGAGCTTCAACAGAAGGTCTCTCTGTGTAGTTGCTGGGGGAGGGTTGTTGGGGGGTTGAGCTTCCCTGTCCTCTGGAGGCTTTTGATTGGATTAAAGTCCAGCAGTCAATGAGGATGGATGTGGAGCCTGGGCTTCCCTGAATTCTGGAGACTTTTGATGGGATTAAGTTCAGCTTACTTGGGTTAGGTGTGCTCTGAGTCCAAAAGCTCCTGGAAATCTGGAGCAAATATGGAGAATCTCCATAGCTCTGGCCAGACTGCCAGGTCTATGCTCCCTCTCTAACTCTTTCCCAACCATCTCTGTTGGACACTCTGAACTTGGCACAGCCCTGCCGACAAGGTTCACCCCCCCCAGACCAGCACCTTTGCCTGCCCAGAAGTTCCCACTGTCACTGGAGTCTCAGCTCTCTAGTTGGGAGGGGGGATGGGTCCTGGGACCTTCCTTCTGCCTTCCACTTAATCCCGTTTATTCTCGGATTCCAGCTTTTCAGGGGGTCGTACCTTTTGAATTAATTCCAGCAGAAGAGTTCCTTGGCTCTGTCTTGTTGTTAAGTTTGATTTTCAGTCCCCTAGGAGCATTCATTTTGTGATCGGTAAGGAAGGGTATTCAGAGGTCTGAACTTCTGCTCCTTCTAGGCCACCATCTTGACTTGTTTGTTTTTTTAATTAAAAAAAATTTTTTTTCATCCCTTACCTTCCATCTTGGAATCCATACTGTGTATTGGTTCCAAGGCAGAGGAGTGGTAAGAGCTAGGAAATGGGGGTTAAGTGACTTGCCCAGGGTCACACAGGTAGGAAGTGTTTGAGGCCAGACTTGAGCCCAGGATTCCCATGTCTAGGCCTAGCTCTCAATCCACTGAGATCCGCAGCTGCCCCCCAGAAGGTAAGATTTTTTAAAAATGAAAGAAAAACTGAAGCAAAATTAAGAATGGTGGAAGTCTGTCTTCTCTCTGTCATCTTCCATCAATGTGGTTTATATTCCTAACAGTCTTGCCCTTTCTTCAGTCATCTTTATTCCCTTAATATAGATTTTTAACACTTTTTTTTGATAATTCTAAGTTTTCTTTCCTAAGCTTACCTTAGTAGCACTCTTAACAATATTCTTATAAGTCAGCACCATGGGAAACCAAAGAGCTTACAATACAAAGGGGCTTGAGGAGAGGAAGACATAGATACAAAAGACATAGATACAAAAATATGAGAGAGAGAAAGAGAGGGGGGGGAGGGGGAGAAAGGGAGAGATGGAAGGTGAGGGAGAGAGGGAGAGTGAGGGAGAGAGGTGGGGAGACACAGACAGAGAATGAGAGAAAGGGAGGGAGGAACAGTGGTTGCTGATTTCCAAGGTGCAAATGTTCACTCCCTGAAAATTTAACAATTGGATCTTGATAGTCAGTTGGAGCTGGCTCCAACACATCCTTCCCCTAAGGTCTTCTGTTTCTTGCCCAGGATTTCACAATATAGAATGCTTTCTGGTTTCCTTCTGGCAATAACATTCAAGCCCACTTGAATCATTAAAATGGGGTAGGAGTCATCTGTTTTGACAAGTCTCTGTAGGTTCTCTGGTTAAGAGAAGAAATAATTTGCCTTACTTAGCATCTGTAGAATCCAATAATCACTGTTAGGAACCCCTTCTGCCTCTGACCTTGCTGCATGATTGCTTACTTGAGAGCACCTATAAATATACCTTATTACTTAAAGACCAAGGATCTGCTTCCCCTCGGGCAATATAGTTCCATCTTCTTCAGAAAGAATCTCATTTTTGTTTCTTAGCTATAAGTATTCAGTCTTTTTCTTCTTCTTCCCTTTAATTTCTGGGTGATTTCCTTCTACCCTTTAATCTCCTAACAACCAGTAGGGTTCTTCTTGAACTCTTCAGATTCTTTTCCTACTTATTTTTCACATAGTATGTCCCCCCACCCCCAATTTTTAATCATTTTAATATTTTATTCTTCCTTTCCGGTCCCAAATCTCACAAGCACCACATTAACAATCTCAAAACCACACTCAATTTCTTTTCTATTTTTTTTTCCAACTGAAAAGCAGACAATCAAATTCACAGTTTTACCTAAACCAAGGATTCTTAACACAAGTGTGACAGAGGCTGGCACTAGAGAAAAAGTGCCAGACTGAAGAGTATGTGAAATTGATCACCTCAACGGGGCAGGGGTCCCAGGAGTAGATTTCCAGAGGAGAGAAGACTCTGGTAAGAGAGCAGTGAGGGTCTCTCCATCATGAGACATCAAAGAGAGAAGACGGATAAAGACTTTCTCCTGAGGAGTTACCCACTTTTCCTGCTGGTGACTGGAAATCCTTCCCCCAACACTTCCCAATTGAAGGGCCTTTCTGAAGAGAAACCTGAGCAGACTTTACCTCAGCTCCTGTTGCCCAGGGATGAGACAACCTGACTTTCTCTCAGGGGACTCAGGTTGCCAAAGCCTGAGTTCCCCCCAAACTCGAGGAAGGAGGAAAAGGGTTTAGAGACAGGGACCCCCTTTTCCCACTTTTCTTTTCCCATTCTTCCCTGCCCATTATTCCTTTTGTATTACCTGATTGAGTTAACATTAAAAGCTATCTGTTCTCCAATACCTCGGGGTCCAAGACTCCCAATGGGGTACATCCCTTCCATTTAAAAAAAAAATTTTTTTAAACACAAGGCACATGAATTTAGTTCTTTTTCCAGATATCTAAATAACTGGTTCAATAACTGCCTTCCTTTATAATGCCATTTTTCATATAAATTTAAAAATATTATTCTGAAAAGGAATGCATGAGACAAAAAAAGGTAAAGAACCCTTTTCCTAAACCATTAATTTCTCCAAACTTCCCTGTTTTCACTTAGGGCACCTCCATTTTCCCATCCTTGGAACAGTTCTTAATTCTTCCTTCTTCTTCATTTCCTATATCCAGTAAAGTTGCCAAGTTTTGATGATCCTACTTTACATTTTAATAGTTTTAATTATTTCTTATAAACAGTATTGAACAGCAATATAAGCAATTAAATTTGCACCACATTATTAAAGATTCCTTTTCTATAGTTATACAGGTAGAACTATGTTTGTGGCCCTTCTCATCTCTCACTAGGCTTCTTTAATAGTCTCCTAATTGTCCTCCCTCCCTTAAACCTTCAAACTTCTTAGCTTTGCATTTAGGACCCTACAAAACTGACTCCTCCTACCTTACCAGTTATATTCAACATTTTGTTGTTTAGTCATTTCTGACTATTTACGAACCTATTTGAGGTTTTTGGGGTAGAAATGCTGGAGTTTCTTGCTATTTCCTTCTCTAGTTCATTTTGCAGATGAAGAAACAGAGACAGAGTTAAATGATTTGCTCAGGGTCACCTAGCTAGTGTCTGAGATGAGATTTGGACTCAGTAAAAGAACTCTTCTAGATGCCCAGCCAAATACTCTATCCACTGTGCCACCAAGCTGACCATATTTGTCATTACTCTACTTCAGATACTCTGTTTTCCAACAAAATTAGACTTAGCTTTCCCCTGGAGTGGCATTAAAATTCCTACCGCCCTGTATTTGCACAATTCCCAAGGTCTAGAATATGTTCTCTTCCTAAGTCCACTTTCCAGACTGTTTCCTTCAAGGCTTTCTTCAGAAGGAGCCTTTGCCGATTCCTCCAACTAGTTTTGTTCCCTCTCATCTCAAAAATGCCTGCTATTATACTTGTCTTGAACATATTTTATTCCATTCTGCCCTCCCCCCTACCCATGCCCAACTTCACCTCCTAGCAAATATAAACATCATGAAAGCAGGGAATATTTCTCTTTTGCCTTTATAGCCCAAGCAGCCAGTATAGAACCTTAATATATGAAAAATTTATAATTGAATTGTTGAATTGAATGTTTACACAAATACAAGTTATTACTTTTGTCAAATATTTACTAAGCTCTTTGCAAAATAAAGAGGACAATGACAGCATATTCCCAAAGTGAATAAATTGTTCCTACCCTTTCACTCATCCATCTCATTAACAGGCAAGAAGTTAAAGATAAAAAATTACTGACCAAAATATTCCCAGTAGAACTTCTTGGAATTAGGAAAGAATTGGGACCACAAGGTGGAACAAATGGTAGTAAGTGAATGTAATGGAATAATATTATGCCATACAAATGAAATAACATGAAAAATGCAAAGCAATACTTACCAGAGCAGATACCCTCCAGGTTGAAAAATCCATCTGGGCATTTAGGGAAGCAATGGCCATCCAAGAGGACTTGGGAAGGTATACAGGATGTGCAATTGTCTAGGCTCTTCCCTTGACAACCCAAACAGGAATCATGGCAAGCTAGAGAAAGACAAAGCAAAGGGTAGTGTTTAAAAAGGAAAGAGAAATGGCAGGTACACCCTGGTTTTACTCTTCTGGAGTGGGATAACTCAAATCAGCCTCTTTCAAACCAAGATAGCTATCTCTCCCCTACTCAGCAAGACTCAGGAAGTCATTAATTTTGCCACCACAGTTCTCATATCCATCCCCTTCTTTCTAATCACATAGCCAAAAGCCATGGCCAGACATACTTCATGTTCATTCAGACCACTAGAACAATCTCCCAGTAAGTCTTCCTGCATCAAATCTTTCCTTTCTCAAGTCCATCTTTACAGAGAAGTTAAAATATACAGCAACATATTTGTAAACCATGATTTGCATAAAGAGTAAAAATTAAAAGTAGGGTCATAAGAATTAAAATGTTATGAAAGGTCACAGAGAAGAATAGTTCTCCAAAATATGCTCTAGCAAAGATTTAAAGGCACACTGAGTCAAATAAAGAGCAATAAATGCAAAATAACCCAATATTAGGAACCTCTATTCAGTCCTATACTTCACAAATTGGCGATAAGAAGCCTAAGGAAATCAAAAGAGTAATCCCACCTAGGAAGTCAATGTGAACTCATGTGAGCAGGCTGGAAACCAGACAATAAACTGCCCAGGAATTATGCTTGAACCCTCATTCCAACAGTAGAGAAGGTAACAGAGCCTGGTTGTGGCACAAAATCCCCTATCAGGAATTGAGGCTAAAGAAAATGAGCAAAATGCCATGAAGAAATCTTATGTATTAAGAGACACCCAAGGTGTAAACTCAAATTACACAAAAGAAAATGAACAGAATTAAGAGAACAAAATTATATCATGACATTGCAAATGCAAAGAACTTAAAACTTTTTTAAGAACTCAGATCAAAACAATTATCAACCAGAGCACCAGAAAATGAATGATGATAATGATGTGTGTATTCCATATCCTTGCCTATATATTCTTATAGGTTACAAGGGATGGATGACTTTTGGCAGGAGTGGGTAGTTATGGGAGAATAGAAAATAGTGATGAGGATGATGAAAAATGAGAAGACAAAAAATCAATTAAATAACAAGATGAGGTCAGAAGGGAGACATGAACAAGCAAGATACTGCTAGAACTAATAAACTAAATCTGTTATACACTTTAAAAAAACAAGCTGCATATAACAGATTGTCTTATTAAATAATACATATGGTTTAATAAATAATCTTTCTTCCTCTCTTCTTTGTCTATAGTTATGTTTATCATGTGGTTTATTAAGTTCATAATATTTAAAAGCTATTTTCTTTTAAAATTACAAATTTATATGAGAGAATATTATATTGCTGTAAGAAAAAATGAAGAGGATGATTTCAGAAAGAGCTGGGAAGATCTACATGAACTGATGTAGAGTGAAATAAACAGAAGCAGAACATTGTACATAGAAACAGCAATATTATGGAATGATCAACTATGATAGACTTAGCTACTCTCAACAATGCGGGACTTATGACAAAGAATGCCAGCCATTTCCAGAGAAGGAATGGTTTGAGTTGGAATGCAGATGAAAGCATACATTTTTCATTTTATTTGGGTTTTTATTTTGGGGTTGTGCAAGGTTTTTTTTCTTTTTTATATAGCTCTTACAAAAATGAACAATATAGAGATATGTTTTGCATGATAATACATGTCAAACTGCTTGCCAGCACCAGGAATGGGGAGGGAAGGGAGAATATTTGGATCACATAACTTCATAAAATTCATGTGGAAATTTGTTATTACATATAACTGGTAAAATAAAATATCTTTATAACCAAAAATTTACAAATTGAAATTAAAGGGCTTCTTTCAGTCGTATTTTTTACTCATCATTCTCAAACTCATCTCTGAGGCAGACTATTTGAGAAAAAACAAGCATGAAAAAAAACTGAAAAAATTCTGTCCCTCCAGAATAGTCTAAGTACTCAATCAAGTAAAAATTATAAGTTTACTAAAAGGTTAGAAAGGACTTTTCATTTTTTTGTCCTTGAATTTCTGGTGTAATTCTAGACCAATTGATAATATTACTTATCCCAAGATTCCCATGAAAATAAGGCACCTCTTTTCAATGCAGTCATTTTCCTGACATTGCAGTCTCTAGTAAGAACTGTAACACCAATGATGCTTAAGAATTAAAAATGAGCATCACAGAGGGTAGTGGTAGGTGAGAGCAGGCTAAAACACATAACCCAAAGTAGAATAAGAATAAAATAAAGGAAGACCTTTGGCATGGTGCATGAATCCCTTGTTGGATAAGTATAAACTGATGAATAGAAGACTAAAACTGATAAGATTACAAATTCATTCTAACCTGCTCAAAAATTGTTGGCATGGTGAAATGATCTTATTCTGCCTCTTCAATATCTCCTTCCCTAAAAAAATGTCCTATTTGAAACACAGAAACAATATACCAAATAACCCCTCAAAAATTTATAGCACCTCAAAACAAATTCTGGAGCAGCATAACCTATAAAAAGACAAAGGGAAATATTTTTTCAACCCAAAACAACTTAGACAGCTGGCACAAAAGATCTGGTGCACCAGGGTGGCAGAGGAGAGCAACATGCCAAGGCAGATACCACCACAGGAACAGGTATTGGGGAAATTGGATCAGCAGCCAAGGCTTCAGAGTTCTCAGCCACAGACAGTAAGAGGGGCTGGAAAACTAAGCAGAAGGTTACTGGGGTCCTCTTGCTGGCTCTGGGAGCAAGACTCTTGTTGCACTGCCCATAAGCAGGTCCAGTTTGCAGTGTCAGGGGGAGAAGAAGCACCAACATACACTCTTCCAACCACAGAGGACCCTGGTCACAGTTGCAAGAGGAAAAAGAGAGTTTGTGGTTAATCATAGACCAGAGTACAAACCAGGAGACTATTAACTACAACTCTCCTTTCATCATACCACCTTGAAAGAACTGACAGCTTATAATCCCCAGAGCTAGCTCTGAAGGAAACAGCAAAAGGAACCTGAAGTTTGAAACAGTGCTTCCTTCACCACAGTTATAGAATATAACATGAACAAAATTTTAAGTTAAAAGAATTGGAGAAGGCAGGAAAATGAGTAAACAACAACAAAAGAAACTCAACTTAGAAAATTATTTTAGTGATAGGAAGAAAAAAACACAAACTCAAAAAAGCCAACAAAGTCAACACTGCTGTAGACAAAGCCTCCAAGAAAAAATATAAATTGCTCTCACACCCCAAAAGAATGAATGGAGAAAAAAGTATTTTAAAAATCATATAAGAAAGGTAGAAGAAAAATTGGGGAAAGAAATCAGAGTGATACAGGAAAATCAAGCCAAAAGATTAAACAGATTGTTAAAGGAGGCATTAAAAATACTGAAGAAATCAATATCTTAAAAAACAGAGTAAGGCCATTGGTAAAATAGGCACAAAAATCCACTTAAGACACAACTCCTTAAAAAAAGAAGAATTGGCCAAATGGAAAAGGCAATACAAAAATTCACTCATGCCTTAAAAAGAAGAACTGGCCAAGTAAAAGCTAATGAGACATCAAGAAATAAAGTAAAAATAAAATAATAAAAAAAGAAGAAAATGTGAAATACCTCATTGGAAAAACAAGTGACCTGGAAAATAAATCCAAGAAAGACAATCTAAGAATTGTTGGACTACCTGAAAGCTATGATTTAAAAAAAAAGAGCTTAGATATCAACTTTTAATAAATTATCAAGGAAAACTGACTCTTTTCTATTATAATACATTCTAGAACCAGAAGGTAAAATAGAAATAGAAAGAATCTACAATTGCCTCTTGAAAGAGACACTTTTAGTATCTCTGGCATATCTGGCATATCCAGGATATCTCTGGCAAATATTACAGCCAAATTCCAGAATTCCAAGGTCAAGGAGAAAATATTGTAAGCAGCCAAAAATAAACAATTCAAATATTATGAAGCCACAGTCAGAATAACACAAGCAGCTTCTAAAATAAACCAGGAATATGATATATAGAGGGCAAAAGAACTAGTACTTCAACCAAGAATCAATAATCCAATAAAATTCAATGTAATTGCATTCTTGATTACACCAAAACTGAATGGAAAATTTGACCATCAAACACAAGACTCAGAGGTATAAAAAAGAAAGAGAAATAAATTCAAACTGTTTGCATCTGCACATGGGAAAGTGATTCTTATAACTCTGTTAGAAGGAATATACATAGACAGAGGACAAGGGTGTGAGTTGAATATTACTGGATGATATTTAAAAAATTAAGGCATGAGAAAAAAGAATGCATTGGGAGGAGGAGAAAGGGAAAAATAGAATGTTGTAAATGATTGCACATAAAATAGGTATGAAAGAACTTTTATAGTGGGGAAGATGGGGGAGATGGGGAGGGGAGCACATGAACCTAATTCTCATCAGAAGTGGCTCAACAAGGGAAAAACATATATAATCAGTGAGTCTAGAAATCAATTTTATCTTGTAGGAATACAGAAAGGAAAGAGGATAAGAGAAGATAAGAGGATAAGAGGGGGGGATGATAGGAAAGAGGGCAAATTGGGGTATGTGGTGGTGAGAATATAAATGGGGAAATAGAATGGAATGTAATAAACAGTAATCAAAATAGAACAAAAAGTTTTTCATAAGCCAAAGGCTATAAAATAGTATGTACTTTTTGATACAGAAATACCTTTAATGTTTGTATTCCAAAGAAATAATTTTAAAAAAAAGGGAAGGGCCTATATGTACAAAAATATTTAAAGTAGTTCTTTTTTGCAGGGGCAAGAATTAGAAGGTATGGAGATACCCAACAATTGGAGAATGGTTGAGTAAGTGATACTACATGAACTACAAAATTGTAATGGAATACTATCATGCTATAAGAAATGATGAGCAAGGGAAGCTCAGATAAACCAGGGGAGACTTACACAAACTGAAGCGGAGTGAAATGAGTAGAACCAGAATACTACTGTACAAAGTGATGGCAATACTTTACAGTGAATAACTGTGAATAACTTAGCTATGTCTTAGCAATACAATGATCCAAAACAATTCCAAAGACTCATGATAAAAAATGACACATGCTTGCAAAGAACTGATAAAAGTATAAATCTAGATCAAACCAAATATTTTTCATTTTATTTTCATTCATTGATTCTTTTCAATTTTCCCTCTACAAAAGGATTAATATGGAAAAATGTTTTACATGATTGCACATATAAAATCTATATGTTACTGCATGCCATATCAACAGGGAAGGGAGAAAAAGGGAGACTTTGAGACTAAAATGTTGGAAACTGGGGGCAACAGCAGCTCAGAAGCTTTGAGAGCCAAATGAGACAGGAGGTCCAAGATTCAAATCTGATCTCAAACATTTCCTTAGCTATGTGACCCTAGGTAAGTCACTTAACTTCCATTGCCACCAAACCACCCTTGGCTACCTTACCATTCTTGGAACCAATACACAGTATTGATTCTAAGATGGAAGGTATGAGTTGTTTTTTTTAATATTGGAAACTGTTTTTTATATGTAATTGGGGGGAAAATAAAAATTTTAAATCACTTTGTGCCTGGAACTATGATAAGGATTTTACAAAAAATACTCTCTCATTTGAGGGGGTCTTTACTTTTGATTTGTGAAACCAGTGGTCACCTTGGTCTTGTGATCCTTGACTTCCATTTCTGCCCTATTATTGCCTCTGATCCTTTTTTCTTTCAGTTTTATAACTGCTGTGCTGATCTTGGCTACCACATTAACCTCTTATATAGCATCTGGTGGTTTCATTTATAAGATTCTATCTTTAGTCTCCATATATGTTTCATTGTTGCACAGAGGTGACTCCCCAAGATAAAGTAGAGCCTCCTAGAAGTCTGTTACCACTCAAATGGGTTTAGCCTATTCATACATATAGGAAATATTTTGGCTTCTACTGGAGAAAGCATAAATGAAAGAATGATGATGAAAAATATAAAGTTCAATAAAATTCATCAATAGAAGAACCAAAGAGAAACCCACCACAATGGCAAGAATGTATTCCAAGAATGATAAGAAAAAAAGAGAGCATGAGAAATCAGGTCAGAAAACAGAGAACAAAGAGAAGGTATGGAGGTCATAAAACATAATAGAATGGATGAAAAAGAAGAATAGCTGAGAGATGAAAACAGTCTCAAAAGACAAAAAAAGATTAGAAATATTGGGATTTAAAAGACATCCATGCTGCGAAAACAACAACAAAATACCAGCAATAAGAGAAAAAAGACCAAAAAATGGAGTTACCTAAAGTTATTAGTACTTCTTATCCAAAGACTTGTAGAGTTAAAAAAGTAATTATATATCTTGAAATACATGTTTCTTAATTATGCAAATTTTATGTCTTTTATTTAACACAAAAGCAAGTCATATTAGTCTACTCAGTACATGCCTACAGATATTCCATCACATGACTGGTAGGTTTCCTCTGCCTCCTTTGATTTTTCTAATTAAAACTCTTTGCCTAGAGGCCCTCATGCCATCCTAGCAACCCTGAAGTGGATCAAAATACCAAGAATTTATTTTGGTCCTTCCCTTTTACCTAAAGCAAATTAATTTATTTACAAAAATATCTGTTCAATTAGATATTTAAAAGAAAGGAAATGGTGCCAAACCTGTAGCTACTTAACCCTACTCCACCCCACCAAACAAGATTCAGCTTGTGAAGGGAAGAGTGACTTGGAGGGAGTAAAAGGTGGTGCATAATTCTTTACAGCTGAAAGTGGAGTAGTGTTTACCTGAACCGAGTTCCATGACCACTCAAATGTTCCCATAAAAGCTAGTTTATGCAGGTTTTGGGGAGCACGTCTTTTGTTTTCTCTTTTAAACACAATATCTTTCTAAAACCAGGAATGAAGAGGGAGGCACAGAAAATTCTTTTTTCTTTCTTAATGTGTTTTTTGAAAGTATTGAATTTGAAGTTCCTCCTTTGACAACTTGAATTCATCCGTCTCTCTTCTTTGCATAGCATAAGCCTGCATCAGTAAATGACCACTGAGTTGCATCAATTATATTAAATTAAAAACATCATCAAGCAAGAATGAAAATGCAGAGCTGAGAGACACAGATAGGCAGGGTATTGCATCAAACACTACTAGACCTCAAGTCAGGAAGAACTGAGTTCAAATTAGGCCTGTCATTTCACCCCTGTCTGAACTGCACCCAATCCTTAGGGTTATAACAAGAAGAAAATGAGTTAATATTTGTAAATTGTTTAGCAAACTTTATGGTGCCACATGAATGTTACCTGCTAACATTATTATTATTATTATTAAAACCCTTACCTTCCATCTTGGAGTCAATACTGTGCATTGGCTCCAAGGCAGAAGAGTGGTAAGGGCTAGGCAATGGGGGTCAAGTGACTTGCCCAGGGTCACACAGCTAGGAAGTGGCTGAGGCCAGATTTGAACCTAGGACCTCCCGTCTCTAGGCCTGGCTCTCAATACACTGAGCTACCCAGCTGCCCCAACATTATTATTATCAAGCAAAAAATAATAAGTAAATTAATTAGTCCAAAAAAGCTTTAGTAGGCATTAAAGCTTAAAACTACACTTTGAGGACTGACTTTTGTAACCCCAAATATACAGTGACTTTGCCTAATCCCATCACTTTGGCTATCTTCACAGTCAGTATTAAACCCTGCAGTCAAACTTATTTTTTAAACCCTTACCTTCCATCTTGGCATCAATAATCTAATAGGAAGAAAAAAAACAAGCATTTTATCCTACCCAGATGTCTTCTCGAGTCAGAGAGAAAGAAGGGACTGGAGTCATTTTATTAAATTTTAATGATTACAAAGAATGGAGGAGGAGGAGGTACAAACTAGAAAAGAAAGGGAAGTAGAAGTGAAACTTACTATTTTATATTCTATGGACTGCAAATAGAAAACTATACAAAAAAGGAGGAAAGGGTAGGGGGAGTGTTCATTGCTTGGATGTCACCTTCATCTGAACTGGTCAAAGAGAAGTTAAGCAGACTGTACCAAGCACAGTACTGGTGCTTAGCACATTTCTCTCTCACCATTTTCTTCTTTTTTGGAAAGTGAAGTTTGAGAATAGGATAGAGGAAGATGCACAACTAATGACCTCAAGTTTAGTGTAAAGAGGATAGATAAACTCATCAATACAATATGAGAGAGAAGAATCCAAAAATATGTTTACAATAAACGTATTTGAAAAGTAAAGATTCACATAGATAAAATAAGGGATTTGAGCAAAATCTTATGCTACCACTGAACTCATAAAATCAAAGACAGCAATCATGATCTCAGATATGGGAAACTATATTGTGCTTAAAGGCATATAGACAAGGCATTAATATTTAACATGATCACCAAATGAGATGGCATCTAAACTTAAATTAGAGGGAAAATAGTAAAATGGTAATAGTTGGCAATCTCAATGTATTCCTCTCATATCTTGGCACATCTAATGAAAAAAAGTAGAAGGTAAGGACATGAATAGAATTTTAGAAAAGCTTATTATGATATATCTCTGGCAATTACTGAATAGGAAATAAAGGACTATATATATTCTTGGCATTGCTTAGCATTTTTTGCAAAATTTGACCACATAGTAGGGCACAAAAACTTTGTAAACAAATTCAGGAAAGTTAAAATACTAAACACACCCCTTAAAGACCACAAATGGAATAAAAATTATATTAAGGATCATTGAAGAAATTTTTAAATTAATTGGTGACATTAAAATAATCCTGAAGAATTGGTGGGAGGTGGAGAACAAATCACAAAAGCAATAGACATAATCATAACAATGAGACAACATGCTAAAATTTGGGGGAATGTGGCCAAATTCAGTCTGTAGCAGAAAATTTCTCTTTAAACCATTTCATCAATTAGTGAAAGAACACATGAATGAACTCAGCATGCAAGTAAAAAAGATTCTAGAAAAAAAAACAAATTTTAAAAGTCCAAATTAAACAGCAAAATAGAAAATACTCAGCATCAAACTCAAGGTTGAGGAAATATGACTGTCTACTTTTATGTTTTCCTTTTCTCTCCTCTTACTCCTTAAACCTTTGCAATATGACTTCAAACCTTATTATTTAACTGATATTACTCTCTCTAAATTTTCCCATGATCACCTAATTGCCAAAACTGATGACTTTTAAAAATAATTGTTTCAACTCTGAGGTACCACCTCACACCTAGCAGATTGGCTAATATGACAGCAAAGGAAAGTAATAAATGTTGGAGGGGATGTGGCAAAACTGGGACACTAATACATTGCTGGTGGAGTTGTGAATTGATCCAACCAATTCTGGAAGGCAATTTGGAACTATGTCCAAAGGGCTGTAAATGACTGCCTACCCTTCGATCCCAAAGAGATAATTAGGATAAAGACATGTACAAGAATATTCATAGCTACACTCTTTGTGGTGGCCAAAAAATAGAAAATGAGGGGATGCCCTTCAATTGGGGAATGGATGAACAAACTGTGGCATATGTTGGTGATTGAATACTATTATGCTCAAAGAAATAATGAACTGAAGGATGAAGTGACATGACCTCCAGGAATTAATGCAGAATGAAAGGAGCAGAACAGGAGAATCTTATACACAGAGACTGATACATTGTGGCACAATCAAATGTAATGAATTTCTCTAATAGCAGCAATGCAATGATCCAGGACAATTCTGAGGGACTTATGAGAAAAAAAACTATCCACATCCAGAGGAAGAACTGTGGAGGAATAAATAGAAGACATTTCCTTGATCATATGGGTCGATGGGGATATGTTTAGGGATATAGACACTAAATGATCACTCTATTGCAAATATTAATAATATGAAAATAGGCCTTGATCAATGATACTTGTAAAACCCAGCTGAATTGTGTGTTGGCTATGGGAGGGGGTAGGGAAGAGAGGAGGAAAAGCACATGAATCATGCAACCACTGAAAAATAGTCTAAATTAATTAAATAAAATTATTGGTTTCATTTGACACTGTTGGACACCATCTCCACAGAAATCCTCTCTCCTCTCTGGGTTTTGTGCTACTATACTATCCTGATTTTCTTCCGATATGTCTGACTATTTTCCTTTGCTGATTCATAATTTACATCATATCTCCTAACTCTGAGTATCCTAAGACTCCCTCCTGGGCCTTCTCTTCCCTTTCTACAGTTTCTCTCTTAGTAACATCATCATCTCACAAAGAATCCAGCCCCAATCTTTCCTAAGCTCCAGTTTTGAATCACCAACTTATTTTTGAATAATGGATGTCCTGGAGACAGCTAAAATTCAACATGAACAAAACTGAATACATTATTTTAAAAAATCCTTTCTTCCAATGAAATTCCCTATTTCTATCAGGGGCAACATCATTCTTCCATTTTCCCGGGGTCATAACTCCATAGTATCTTTAATCCACATGTTTTCCAGATATTACCATTTCTAACTTCACATCTTTTGCTTCTATTCCGTTCTCTCTTCTTACACAGTCCCTACCTTATTTCAGACCTTCCTTATCTCCTTCTTAGATTACTGAAATGGCTTCCTAACTTGTCTCCCAGCATAAATGTCTCCCTGTCCATAATCTATCTTCAGCAAAAATGCTAAGCCATATGATTTATTACAGTTGCCAACTTTATTATTTTTTTCATGATTTTCCTCTTTCAAATCTTCCTTCTACTTTTCTTATTTGATTTTTAAAATCCTTTCAGAGCTCCTCCAGTAATTCCTTTTGGGCTTGAGATCAATTCATCTTTTTCTTGGAGTCTTTGTATGCAACAGTATTTACTTTATTGTCTTTTATTGAATTTATGTATTGGTCTTCCCTGTCACCAAAATAACTTTCTTTCTTGAATGCCATTTTTTGTGGTTTACACATTTTCGAGTATTTTTCTTTCCTTTTAACAAAAAAAAAATTGTTAAAGTCTGGCTATGTTCCTATACTTTTATTTTCTGAAGAACTTTATATAGTATTTATATAAACTAGACACTTTTCAGCTGACTGAAGCCACTTTTCTTTGTGACTTTGAAAAAAGAGGGTAGGGGCAAAAAGTCCCAAGTAACTTTCATGGCCTATGGTGGAAGAGGGGGGAAAGATTGTCATTTCTTTTTTCTTTTGCTCTCTGTTAATTTGCTCCCCCGTTCATTTAACTACCCAGTTTACTAGGAGAATAATAATTTGTATAATGCTTTCCAGGACATTTCAACCTAACAACTTAATAACATAAAAAGAACAACTCTTATAGTCACCCTCTTATAGATGAGGAAACTTAAGACTCAGGTATTAAAATGGTTTTATTCTTATTTTTTTTAAACCCTCACCTTCTGTCTTGGAATCAATACTCTGTATTGGTTCCAAGGCAGAAGAGCAGTAAGGGCTAGGCAATGGGAGTCAAATGACTTGCCCAGGGTCACATACTGGGAAGTGTTTGAGGGCAGATTTGAACCTAGGACTTCTTGTCTCTAGGCCTGGTTCTTAATATACTAAGCCACCCCGCTGCCCCCTTAAAATGGTTTTAAATTCAATAAAGTATCATGAAAGCTAGGACTCCAATCTGAGAGCTCCAAGTTCTCTGCTCTTTCCACTAATGTGAATTGTCTACAAAAGAAGCCTTAAGCAGAACCTGGGAGCACAGCATTTTAGCAGAATCCCAGCAAGCCTTGGACTATTTGTAAACCTCGAGGCCCTGTTCCCTCATGTTCTGGGATTGCTTACCTTCACAGAGTCCGGTGTTCTCCAAGTAAAAATGGGCTTTGCACTGGGACACACATACACCAGATAGGATTTCTCCAGACAACACTCCAGGCTGCACCCCTTCTGTTGCATTCCTACACTGGGTACAACTGAAAGGTTCTGGACCAACACAATTCAGGCATGAAGGATGACAAGCTGTAACCAAGAATAATAATTTTGTGTAAAAATTAATACGAAGGCTTTTGCTTGAATGTTTAGTAATGCAAAGAACCCTTCATTGAACCAAAGCAACCTAAAATGCCTATGGGAGGAATCCACTTAACTCTTCCAAGTTTTTTTATTAGCAATCTCTTGTGATACAAATGGTTAGTAAGGCTAATGAGTTTCTCTCCAGTGAGCATAAAAAAACCCTTTAGCCAAAGCCTATTTTTAAATCTTTTACCAGGTAAAAATTCTGCTGACTTAAGAATGTCAGTTTTTAAACCCATGATTTTCATCATAAGAGACAAAATTGATTCTAAGATAAAAGAGTGGTAAAGAGCTGGGCAATGGAAATTAAGTGACTTGTCCAAAGTCATGCAGCTAGAAAGTGGCTGAGGCCACATTTGAACCTAGAACCTCCCATCAGACATCTAGGTGCCTTTGTCATTAAATATGCATTCCTTTGAGGAAAAGAAAATAGAAACTAATTAATTGAGATGTTGTGTTGGACAAATGAAGGGGAAAAAACAGTTTAGAGTACATTGAAGTGGCTCAGGACATTGAGACTCAAAAGACTAGAGCTCTTGAGTTCAAATCAGACTTCCACTACTTCCAAGCTGCTTTTGACCCTCAGCACCTCATCAAGTACCCCCATTGCCTAGCCCTAACAACTTTTCTGTCTCAAACCAGTACATGCTATTGATTCTAAGATAGAAAGTGTTTGAAAAAAATAATAGATGGGATATTTCTTAAGGCTGGTAAAGAAAACGTCAACTTCTCTGAACAAAGACAAATCATAACATGATATGTGGATCTGCAAATGGTCACATCTGATTTCCAATATTGTCTACAGTCAAAACAAAAATCCAGCTGCTTCAGCATAGGTTATAGATGAAAAATGCACATTATACTTATTTGTGCTGATAACCAGAGGAAAAAGGAATTTATTTAAATAACAGTTACACAGAAAAATCATAATAAAAGCTTCAGTAATAATTCCTAACAAAGGGTCGCAGTTTACAAAATATTCATAATAAATTCTCTTTTTCAACAACCTTCTGAAATTGGTGCCATTCTAATCTCCATTTTACAAATGAGCAAACTGAGGCTGAGAGAGGTTTACGTGATTTTCCCAGGGAGACACAACTTGAAAATGTCTATAGCAAAGTCAACTTTCCCCGCCTGCAAACCAGGGACTATGGCACTAGTAATGGAAAATCCCCAAGAAGAAAAATAATACAACATTTTGCAGGATTTATAGTTTCAACTGAGAATTCTTCCAGTACCTTTGCAAATACCGTGGTCAGAATAAAAACTCTGTCCACAGTCAGAGAGACACTGGTTTTGGTGCAACACCTGAGAATGCGGACAGGCAATACAGTGGGATGCTGAGGGGCCATCACAGCTGGCACATGAACTATGGCAACCTGAGGAAGGTAAGAGAAGAGAAATAAATACAAGGGTATTTGTATTTCAATTTGTATTTCAGCTGAATCTCTGAATCATAAATAGAAGTGTACATTGTAGGCCATGCATTGTGCTAGGTCCTGAAAATACAAAGACAAAAATTAATCAGTTTCTTTAAGAATCTTAATGGCCTTGGGGGAGACACCATGTATGCACAGAAGTATATATGAAATAAACATAAAGCCATGGTCAGGGAGGTACTAGCATTTGGAGGGGGGGAGATCAGGAGTAGCCTCAACACACTGGAAGTGAAACCCTGGGTGGAGCTTTGAAGAAAACAATTTTAAGAGGATTAAGTGCACAAAGATCTTTATATTCTTTTTACTTTTTTTCAATGAACAAAAATTTATTTTCTCTCCCTCCCATCTTTTTTCACCTCACCTCCAAGGAAAAAAACAAAAACAAAATCCTTATAATGATTATGTATAATTAAACAAAACAAATTTCCACATTAAGCCATATCTCATTTGAGTACAAGGAGACTTGGAGAAGATGCCTGGCATTCATGAATCCTGGAAGGGCACAGTACCAACACTGAGTAATGTGATGACATTTTCTTTTAAGAATTACATTTCCTAAAAAAAAAAAAAATCTGGATTTGGGTGCCATTTTCCAGCTGTCTTGAGCCTTTTGAAACTGATTTTAAGCCTCAGTTTTCTTATCTTTGAAATGGGCATAATTATTGCACTTTTCATCCACCTTACAAGGTTATTGAAAGGAGTAAGCAAGAAAACTATATGAAAGATACTTGTAAAGTCAATAAAGATGATGGCTCAAAGAATTGGGAAAGTCTAAAGTCTAGTGCCCTAAAACTATAATCCCAAATCTAGTTCTGCATGGCTAGGGATATTGAATAGATTTATTTTTCAGATTAGATGGTCCATGATTTAGTTGGGAGAGGTGAAAGGAAACAAAACCACAGATTAGCACTAAGTCTAATAAAGTCTTAATATGTGTTGATTGAAAAAAAAAAAGAATTACATTTCCTAAACACACAGATGGGTCTCAATTTAGAAATGGATTATGTCCTAAAAGTCATCTTTGTGAGTCAGATGTTTGGAGCTAGGAAAATATTTTCTAACTGGAATAAAGTTACATCTGGTAGTGACTTTCCTAGGTCTACCCACATCAGTCTTCTTAACCTATCACCTTCCAAAATATGGGGTGGTGGAGTGGACAGAATACCAGGACTGGAGTCAGGAAGACTCATTTTTCTAAATTCAAATCTGGTCTCAGATATTGTGTCACAGACACCTATATCACTCCTCATCTGTCAAATGAGCTGAGTAGGAAATGACAAGCCACTGTAGTATCTTTGCCAAGAAAACCCCAAATGGAGTCACAAAAAGTCAAATAAACTGAAATGACTGAATACATTCCGACTGAATCATTCCCCTCTAGTACTGTTGGTCAATGGGATCAAAAATTCTGCTAGTCTTGAGTCACTTCTGATAGCTCCCAGGACCTAATAAGGGGCTCTAGCAATATAGGGGCTAGATGTGTAAGAAGCTAGAGTTCCAGTTGAAGATGGGATGAAAGCTGAAAAGAGAGAGACCAATTAGTGTCAATGCAATGATCCAGGACAATTCTGAAGAAAGAACGCTATTCACATATCCCATCTATGAGAGTATAAACACAAAAGAAAAACAACTGCTTGATTACATGGGTCGATGGGGATATGGGTGGGATGAAGACTCTAAATGAATCCTAGTGCAAACATCAAGAATATGGAAATAGGTTCTGATCAAGGACACATATAATACCCAGTGATATTGTGCGTCGGCTACAGGAAGGGATGTGAGAGAGGAGGGAAAGAATATGATTCTTGTAATCAAGGAATAATGTTCTAAATTGACTAATTAAATAAAATTTTCAAAAAAAAATAGGAAGACCAGAAATGAAATGTGGTAAAGTAAGGCTCGTGGCAGGGTTGGTTCTCTCCACCTCTTCCAGGTTCCCCTTATTGCTACGTCAATAAACATTTATTAAACCCCTATCATGTGCATTTTGTATCTCATCTTGGAAGTAATAGGGATCCAAAGGAATTTACAGAGTGGGAGAATAGTGACCTGCTCACATCTGCACTTTAGGAAAATCACTTTGGTGGCTGAATGGAGGACTTATTGGAGTGGGGAAAGACTTAAGGTGGGGAGAACCATTGGCAAACTATTATAATAATCTCAGCATGAGGTGTTGAGAGCACACACTAGCTAGAATGGTGGCAGTATCAAGAGACATTGCAAAGGTGGCAGCAACAGCCTTGGCAACATTTGAGACATGGTAGGGTGGTTAGATAGAGTGAGGAGTTGAGGGTAATTCCTAGTTGCAAACCTTAGGGATTGGGGGGATAGTGTTGCTCTCTATAAGGATAATGGAGAGATGATGGAGAGTTTAGGGGAAAAGAGACTGAGTTCCATTTTGGACATTCTGAATTCAAGATGTATATTGGATTTGCAGCTCAAGATATCTGAAAGCCATTTCAAGATGAGAAATTGCAAGTTGGCAAGGATACTGGAGCAGGATAAATAGATTTAAGAATCATCGGCATGGAGATGGTAATTAAATCCATGAGTGCTGATTAGGATACCAAATTAAGCAGAACGGGGTGAGGGTGGAGGGTGGAGAATAGGACAGAATCCTGAAAGATAGCTTCAGTTAGAGGACATGAGCTGGGGTAGGATTCAGCAAAGAAGACTGAGAAGGAGGGGTCAGATAGTGGGAAGAGAACCAGGAGAAAGTGGTATCCCAAAAACCTAGAGAGAAGAAAGTATCAAAGGAGAAGAGAGATCAGCAGCATCAAAGGATATAGAGAAGAGAATGAAGATGGAGAAAATGCATTTGGCAATTAAGAGATCAGAGGTAACTCTGGAGAGAGAAGTTTCAGTAGAATGATGAGGTCGGAAACGAGATTGTGTTAAAGGTTAAGAAGGGAACAATTAAGAGGCTCAGTGGATTGAGAGCCAGGCCAAGTGATGGGAAGACCATAGTTCAAGGGCCTCAGACACTTCTAAAGTAAGTTGTGAAAGGGTCAGAAAAGTAAGAAGAAAGGAAGGGAAATAAATCAGTAATGGGGAAGGGCTGTAATTAATTCTTGAGGGTCAAGGGAGCTCTGAATTTGCAAGAAAAGTACCTATAGGAGGTAGTTCAGTGGCTCAATGGAATAAAAGCCTGGCCTAGAGATACATCCTGGGTTAAAGTCTGGCCTTTGACACTTCCTAGCTATGTGACCTGGGCAAGTCACTTATCCCCATTGCCTAGCCCTTCTACCTTGGAACCAATACACAGTATTAATTCTAAAATGGAAAATAAGAGGTTTTCTTTTTAGAGTGAGAAAATAATAGAAGCTCCACAAACTGGGAACATTCAGAGTATTTGTAAAGTTTTTAAGCCATGCTTGAACTCAGCCTTTTAGTTTTGAAACTTTAATAAACTTAGCAACTGTTTCTACCTGCAATCCATTTCTAAATGGCATTTCAAATATATATGAACTTTCTTCTCAGTTCATAATGATTTAGCTGACAGTTTTAGCAATCACAAGTCACAATTTATTATCAAAAACAGGTATTTTTCATTACTAATAGGACTAGAAATAAAGACATTGTGATAGATTTTTACAAAAATTTTTAGATATTTGTTTTAGATGATTATTTATTGTCTTTACGGCAGAAGCAAAGCTTTTAAGTTTAAATGTGTATAAGGACATTAGGGAAAACATATGTCTTTAGCCTTTAGGGGAACAATTTATTTCTTGAAATGATATATCTGCATAGAAGTAATTGTTTTAAATCACTTGAACTCCCCTCATACACACATTTAAAGATATTCAGATTTTAGAAACAAAATTCCAAATTAAAGGGGGAAAAATCTTCTTTTATACAGAATGTTCCTTTTATGTCCAGGGATCTTGAAACAGTAAGACCATTTGGGGAAGGTCTTGGCAAAGGGCACCTCAAACAACCCTCATTAATGCTTTTGCACAATGATGTTAATGAGAATGACAAAAATGATCAATAAGCCTTACCTGAACATCTGCCAGTGGTGTCAGGATAGTACCTGGGAGGGCATGCTGCAAGGCATCTGCCATCATGCCACATGGTATTCTTAGCACACGTCAGACAGCGAGGACTTTCTGGAACACAGGTCTCACAGGATGGGTCACAAACTAAGGAGGGAGAAAAATTCATAAGGAAAACTCAACATAGGAAACAGATTCTTTACAAGTTTAATAGTCTCTCAGTTTAGAAATCTCCTTCTCTTGGGCTGCCTGGCCAGATTCCCTGTACATGATCCCAGCCTTTCAAAGTACTTTGGTAATCCAACTGTTAGGACTGAAGGAAAGAGTGATTCAATAGTAATAATAATGATGATTATGATAATAATAAGAGTATTTCTAATCCAATAAGAATTTTAAGCACCTGTGTATCATTAATAAAAAGAAAGATAGTATCAAGGGACTTAAAATTGAATGACAGGAGACCACACACAAAAGGAATTTAAGGGGTGAAATTAAATTGGACACCAGGAAGTAACTGGCACGTGGAGGCATCTTATTCCATGGAACTAGAGCAACAAATATAAAGTGGTGTGAGTTAAGAGTCCAGTTCCTGTCCTATATAAAGGAAAATTTAGGGAGGAATTCGGCAATTCAACCTCCAATCTTCCAATCTGAGGGGAGAGGAGGCTGAGGGAAGTGGTATCTATAAAGGCGTGAATTAGAAGTGGTTAAGTGTTAAGTGATGAGCTTATCCTTGGGAAGGGCACGTTATTCCTTGGAATTGAAACCAGACAGAATATTTATATAGTACTTCAAGGTTGGTTGGTAAAGTGTATTAGGACCATTATCTTGTACACAGTAGCAGCAATTTTATGGAATGATCAACTGTGAAAGTCTTAGCAACTCTCAGCAACACAATAATACAGGACAATTCTGAGGAACAAAGAACACTATGCACGTCCAGAGAAAGAACTGTTAAGAGTCAGAATACAGATATAAGCATACGATTTTCACTTTAGCTTATTTGGGTTTTTGGTTTTATATGAATATCCTCTTATAAAAAAATGAACAATATGGAAATTTTTTGCATGATAATACATGTATCACTCAAATCAAATTGCTTGCCAGCTCCAGGAAGGGGGAGGGATGGGAGAGAGAGAAGCAATTTATTTATTTATTTGTTTGTTTTTAAGTCCTTACCTTCTGTCTTGGAATCAATACTGGGTTTTGGTTCCAAGGAAGGAGAATGGTAAGGGCTAGGCAATGGGGGTTAAGTGAGTTACCCAGGGTCACACAGCTAGAAAGTATCTAAACCAACATGTGAACGGTGGAAAGGAAACAAGACTTTCAATTGTTGAAAGGAAACAAGACTGACAGTTTATGGGGGAAGGGGCCAACTGGGAGAGGCAGTTGGGTTTTGTAACTAGCACTTCCTTCCTGCCGGATTGCGACTGGGAGGGAGAGAGGAGCTTGCTCAGCCCAGTCTGGAGTGGCATGCTCTTCTTGGTTCAGCTGGAAGACACAGGCTTCTGAAGGTCAGATCTGTTCTTGTTTGCTTTTTGTCTACTGCTAAGATTCTAAAAAGACAAAACTGGCCTGATATAGAGTAGACGGAAGTGGGAAAACCCTCTGCCAACCTCTAGGGCCTGGCTCTGAACCTAAGGAAAAACTCCAATTCCAACTGGTTATTAAACTTTATATTATTTGAATTCGCATTCAGATAAGTGGACTATCTTTTCTGGTCAATAGAGGGAGCTGAACTTCAGTTCAGTAATTCTACAAGAAATAGTCCTTATCAGACCCCTGCTGTTTCCTCTGGGCAGGGGACATCTCCCTCCCTTGCTTCACCAAGCAATATTCCCTCTCTTCCCTTAACTCCTCCATACCCCCATACAAACATCCCATTATCCCCTTTTTTCCAATCCTATTTCCTTTCCCAATAAATATTTAAAGAACCCAGGACCTCTCATCTCCAGGCCAGCTCTCAATCCACTGAGCCACCTCACTGCCCCTGGAGAGAGGCAATTTAGACCAAACGACTTTGAAAAACTTATGTGCAAATTTATTATAGTAATTGATTTAATAAAATATCTTCATAAATATTATCTCATTTCATTCTTGTAACAACCAAAGAAGATAGATGCCATTGTTTGCATCCCTCCCCGCACCATTTTTTTTTAGTTTGTGACAAGGAAATCACTTTAAAAGACTGATATATATTAAGGTCGCCAAGGAATTCAGCTATGTAATTCCTAAATGAAAACTCAAGTCAGCTGTCAGCCTTTTATGGAGTTTAATTACAAACAGGAGGAAGAAAGGAATTAGAGAGAGAGAGAGAGAGAAAGAGAGAGAGAGAAAGGGAAGAGAAGGGAATAGGGCTTAAATACCCCCTCTGTTTAGGCTGGGCCAAAAGGCCCAAGCCCTTAGATAGCTGGGGCAAAGAAAAGAGATCAGTCCCTATTACTCACGTGACCAAAATGGAGAAACAGTCTCAAAGGCCCCCACCTTCAGCTTCCTTCAGAGCAAGCTTCTCAGAGCACACTCCAACCACTCAGACCAACTCCTCAACCACCCCCTGAGTCTTCAGACCCCTCTATCTTTAAGGAAACCATCCAAGTTCCCTCCCCTCAGTTCTCACATCTACCAATCACTGTCCATCAATTTCCCTGTGCCAATGGAAGCTCTAGCTTAACCCAGGACGGCCTAGAGGTCTCTGGCTTTGCACATGTCTGTTGAAGGTCATATTCTCAAATAATTAAATCTTTGATCCTTTGCTACAGCCCTTCCTAAATCATGTTAACCTGAGTAGGGTAGAGATTGGAATAATTAAATTTTGATCTATGCTGCAGCCCTTCCTCAATCCTGTTAGGACTGAGTAGGGTGGAGATTGATTCCAAGTATCTCCATTGTATCAATTCTAAAATCAATCATGACTCAAAGAAATTCCTGTTCTATGCTTAAGCATAGGTCAAAGTCCTTTCCATTGTTCAGCAAAAGGTTTCTGTCCTAAAGTAATCTTAAGAAGGGAGGAGGAGGAACCTCCCATGCCAATGGGGTTCACATTCCAATACACTATCAGTAAGAAATTTTCCAAGTATGAAATTTCCCAATGGTGAAATTTCCAACATTTATAAGTCTAAGGAATTTTAAGGTTTACAAGTTTTAAGAACAAGTTTTTAGTCAGGTCAAGGGAAAAATTGATCACAAACACTAACAGAGCCAACCTCACTTGGAATGACAGACAAATGTCTTGGGAAAGACACAGTAATCTAATTACTAAGAATTTCCCTCCCCATTTTAAAGATGAGGAAAACGAGGCAGGTAGAGGCTAAGTGACTTGCACAGGGTTACATAGCCAGTAAGTATCTAAGGCCATATTTAAATGCAGGTTTTCTGACTAAAGGTTCAGGACTCTCCTTAAAAAATACTATCAGGGATAAAGCCAAATGAACATGGTGCTTTGGCTCTGGTGGAAATAAAGCAAGTTTCTTCCATCCAGGTTTAGTCCATTTTACTTCAACTATGTTCACACTGTTTAGTTTTACAATATGTTCTGAGTCTTATAAAACCCTTCCATTCACTCTCAAAAAACCATCCTTTCTCCAAATGGATTACACTCCAAAAATAATTACTGAATACTTATGCTCACACATAAAAATGGCAACATGGTCCTAGTAGAGAAAGGCCTAGATTTAGGGTTCATGGACCTTAGTTAAGTCTTGCCTACACTAACCAGCTATGAAATCTCAGGCAAGTGATTTAATCTCTCTAAAACTCAGTTTACTCATCTGTAAGATGGGGATAATGACAACTGTCTTACAGTAGGAGCAAAGTGGTCTGTATTTATTGTGTAAGCAGGCAGGTGACAAAGACCTAGAATCTATAAAATCTAGAGAACAGTACAAAAAGCCAACATAATTTCATTGCTCTCTATCAATGAAGGTCTTCAAGAAGAGGCAAGATGGCCATTTTGGCTTGCTCCAAGACTCAGTTAAAATCCAACTTTCTGCAGGAATTTGTCCCAGTTTCCTTAACTACTAAAACCTTCCTATCTTAGATTGCCTTCAAACTATTGGCTATCTGTTTAGTTATTTCTATACTTGCCTCCCCTACTAGAATGGAAGTCCCTTGAAGGCAGGGCTTCTTTTTGCTTTTCTTCCTCTCCTCTGTGCTTGCCAAAGTACCTGGTTATAGTAAGTACTTAAAAATGTTTAACTAGAAAAAAAAACAGATCATGTCAGACTCACCTCATTTCCTTTCTTGACAAAATTACAAAACTGTAATTTACCTAGATCTTGGCAAAGCATGGGCTATGATAATGGTATCAAACTCAAATAAGAATGCATGAAGGTTGTAGATTGACTTAGTTTTAAGATGTAATGTTATCTGTAACTTATTATATTTTAATTTGTTTTGTTAAATATTACTAAATTACACTTTAATCTGGTTCAGGATCACTCAGGAATGTTGTGGGACAACTCTATGCTACATAAAATAACTCCTACTCTTCTCCCAGAGAAAACAGAAAGTTATGGACTAGAGAAGAATACAATTATTCCCAGAATTCAGCAGTGAGATTTGGTTAGGTGACTGGATTCAAAGGACAGTTTCCACTGCTTCCATGTCACACTGATAGAAGGTCCTTAATGGATCTGTATTTAGCCCAGTACTTTTGAACACTTTTTTAGTGACTTGGATAAAGGCACCCATGGAATGGTCATACCATTTGCAAAGGACACCAAGCTAGGAGGGAGAGCTAACATACTAAAAAGATTTGATTTTCAAAAAGATCTGAATCATCAAGGCCTTGGGCTGAATGCAATAAAAGGAAATTCAATGGAAATATAGTGTTAAGATAAAGTATAGTTCAGGGTAAACATGGCAGCAGGTTAGACCCAAGATTCTTCCTCTCCTCAGCACCCACCAATAAATACTACCTAAAAAGACAAAAAAAAAAACAATTCATGAGAATGAAGGCACTCTTCATTCTCTAGGGCACAGAATTGAAAGTACATGGGATGTGGACATTTCCACATTAGAAGGGGGTGAAAAAGCTCCCACCGAAATGTAAGCTGATCTATGTCTCCCACCCCACCTACGGAGCCAAAGTCAGAGCCAGTGTACACAAAAATCAGGGAGAAAGCGAGGGGCACCTCTAGAGTGAGTAAAAGGCACTTCTAGGTCCTTGGGAGATGACTAAGACCACCAAAGACCTACCCCTAAGAGCAGCTACACCTGAAACAGCAGCAGGCTGAAGAACACAGAACATGGGTGCTCTCAGGAAAATAGCACAGAGAAGGGCATCAAACAGCAGAAGCTGAGGAGACTCGAGAGTTTCCCTCAGGCAAAATCCATGCTCCTTAACTCCATATACAGAAAAAGGGAAAGAAAAACCTCCACAGTGATGGCAAATTGTGCCCAGGAGCTACAAATTGCCTCCACCCAAAAAAACAAGAAGAGGGGGTTGACCATGGACAATTTATACGGAGGAAAGACCCAGGCTACAGAAGAAATGAGGAGGAAATTCAAATAAAGCCAAAACTTGCCCCCCAAATGGAAATTGTCCATAAGCTCTTGAAGACTTTAAATTGGAGCTTATCAAAAAGAAGGGAAGCCTTCTGGGAAGAAAAGTGGGAAATAGTTCAAAGAGAAAATAGCACTTTAAAGGACAAGAAATCCCAATTGGAGAAACAGCTAGAAGCCATGAAAACCAGGATAAACCAAACTGAAAAGGAAAACCAGTCGTTAAAGACCAGAATTAGGAAACTGGAAGACAATGATCTTGCAAAACAGCAAGAATTAATAAAACAAAGTCAAAAGACTGACAAAATTATTTCACTGAGAAGAAGACAGATCAGGAAAACAGAACAAGGAAAGACAATTTGAGAATCATTGGTCTACCTGAAAAGTGAGAATTAAACAGAAATCTTGACATCATAATACAAGAAATCTCCCAAGAAAACTGGCGTAATGTTCTTGAACAAGGGGGAAAAATTGACATTGAAAGAGTTCATATAACATCCTCTACACTAAATCCCCCAAAGACAACTCCCAGGAATGTAATTACTAAATTCCAGAGCTTCCAAGCTAAGGAGAAAATTCTACAAGAAGCCAAAAAGAGACAATTCATATACCAAGGGGCACCAATCAGGATTACATAAGACCTGACACCTTCCACAATAAAGGATCACAAGGCTTAGAATGAGATATTCAGAAAGGTAAGAGAATTGGGGCTTCAACCAAGAATAACCTATCTATCAAAACTGAATATATATTTCCAGGGGAAATTATGGGCACTCAAAAAAATTGAAGATTTCCAAGCATTTGTAAAGAAAAGACCAGAACTAAGTGGAAAGTTTGATATCCAAACACAAAGATCAAGACAAACATGAAAAGGTAAATATGAAACAGATAGAAATAGAGAAAAATGGTTTTTTATTCAAACTCTCTTTTTTAAGGGCTATAATAAGATCAAATTATATATATATATACGTATATATATATATGTATATAATATATATATGGGGAAATGTTATTTGTAACTCTCCAAAATTGTATTCATTATTATAGTAATTAGAAGAATCATTCATAGGAAAAAAATGGGGCATTAAGGGCTATAAGATGACATGAAAAGAAAAATAAAAAGGGTGGGAGGGAATTGATGATGGTACCAAGAGATACTTAAAGAAATAAAATAAATAGATTAATCTTTTTAACACAAAGATATATATGGGAAGGGGTGAGGAAGAATACTCTTCTGAGAAGGAGAGGAAAGAGAATGCTAATAGGTAATACATAAACTTTACTCTCAGTGAAATCAATTCGGAGAGGGAAGAGCATCTAAATCAATTGGGGGTATTGAATTCTATTTTACCCTACAGGGTAAGGGAGAAGGGGTAACTAAGGGGGTAGGGGAAAAAGTAAACGACAGACCAATCTCCTTAATGAACACAGATGCAAAAATCTTAAATAGGATACTAGCAAAAAGACTCCAGCAAGTCATCACAAGAGTTATTCACTTTGATCCGGTGGGGTTTATACCAGGAATGCAAGGATGGTTCAATATTGAGAAAACCATCCAAATAATTGACCATATCAACAAGAAAACCAACAAAAACTACACGATTATCTAAATAGATGCAGATAAGCCTTTGACAAAATACAACACTCATTCCTACTGAAAACACTAGAAAGCATAGGAATAGAAGGGTCTTTCCTAAAAATAATAAATAGTATTTATCTAAAACCATCAGCCAACATCATCTGCAATGGGGATAAATTAGATGCATACCCAATAAGATCAGGAGAGAAACAAGGATGCCCATTATAACTGCTATTATTCAATGTTGTGCTAGAAACACTATCACTAGCAATTGGAGAAGAAAAAAAGAAATTGAAGGTATTAAAATTGGCAATGAAGAGACCAAGCTATCACTCTTTGCAGGTGATATGATGGTCTCGGATATAAAGAATCCTAGAGAATCAACTAAAAAGCTAGTCGAAATAATCAACAACTTTAGGAAACTTGCAGAATACAAAATAAACCGACATAAGTCATCACCATTTCTATATATCTCCAACACATCTAAGCAGCAAGAATTAGAAAGAGAAATTCCATTTAAAATCACCCTAGACAATATAAAATATTTAGGAATTTATCTGCTGAGACAAACACAAAATCTATGTGAACACAACTACAAAACACTTTCCGGGGAGGGGGAGGGGGGGCGGGGGCCAGTCAAGATGGCAGCTTAGCAAGCATCAAAAGTTCAGATCTCGTGGAAGACCCTTCCTTACCGATACAGACTGAATGTTCCTAGGGAACCAAAATTCAATCTGAACAACAAGAGAGAAGCGGGGAACCCTCCTTCTAGACTCAAAGCAAAAGGTATGCCCCCCCCAAAAGCCGGAATCCGAGAATACTCAGGGCTAAGGGGAAGGTAGAGCGAAGGTCCCAGGACCCCTCCCCCACAACCCAGAAGGCTGAGCCCACAGCAGCAGCGGGAACCTCTGAGAGGCCAAAGGTGCTGGATTGTAGGGTTTACCTTGTGAGCAGTGAGGCGCTGGGCTCAGAGCATCCAGCTTGGACAGAGGGGAGGAAGCCAGGGAGAAACGGACGGTGGCTGGGTCCCTCCATCGGGCTCCAGTCTCACCCTTGCCTCGGACACATCCAGACCAATCCAGTTGAACTAATCCCATCAGAACTCCTCAGAGTTTAGGGAGGTGGAAAAAGACACTTGCGGACAGGGGAGAAGCAGCTGGAGAGAACTGGAGAGAGCCTGGGCGGCCCAGCCTTCCAGGAGTCTTCAGAGCCTCAGTGCTTCATACCACATACAGCCACATCCAATTGAACTCAATCCAATCAAGAGCCTCCAGAGGACAGGGAAGCTAACAGTCCTCCCCTAGAGACTGTACCAAGAGATCTGACAAAGCTCCAAGAGGGGAGACTGACAGCCCCAAAACCAAAACAAAATGAGAGGAGCAAGAGCACAGCCAAATACAGGGAGCAAAGAAGGGATAATCTCAAGCAAACAACAGAAAAAGAAGAAAGAAATTACAATAGACAGCTTCTGCACAGGTAATGAGCAAAGAACAAATGAAACAGAGGGGGAGGACCCAGCAAAGGAAAAATCAGAAATCCCAGTGAATTGGATACAGGCATTGGAAGAACTCAAAATGCAATTCAAAACACAATTAAGAGAGGCTGAAGAAAATTGGGAAAAGAACGTAAAAACTAAGATAAGTCATCTGGAAACAGAAAATAGTGTCTTGAAAGCCCAAATAAACCAGCTGGAAAATGAGGCAAAGGAGATGAAAGATGAGGCAAAGCAGATGAAAGATGAGGTGAAGAAGATGAAAGAGGACTTCCAAAGAAAATCCGACCAAAAGGAAAAGGACGACCAAAAAACTAAGGATAAAATCAAGTCTTTAAGAACCAGAATACAACAACTTGAATCGAGCGACCTCACAAGGCAGCAAAACACTATAAAACAAAACCAAAAGAATAAAAAATTGAGGAAAATGTAAAGCATCTCATTCACAAAACAGAAGATTTAGAAAATCGTTCAAAGAGGGACAATTTAAGAATCATTGGCCTACCAGAAGACAATGACAAAACAAAAAGCCTGAACATTATATTACAGGAAATTATTAAAGAAAATTGCCCTGATATCCTAGAACAAGAGGGAAAAGTGAATATTGATAGAATCCACAGATCACCTCCTGTACTTAATCCCAAATTGACAACACCCAGGAATGTTATAGCCAAATTCAAGAACTATCAGACCAAAGAAAAGATATTACAAGCTGCCAAGAAGAAGTCATTCAGATACCAAGGAACCACAGTTGGGATAACTCAGGATCTGGCTACATCCACCCTGAAAAAAAGAAAGGCATGGAATATGATGTTCCAGAAAGCAAGGGAACTAGGTGTACAACCAAAAATCAACTACCCAGCAAAAGTGACTATATTCTTACAGGGGAAAGTATGGTCATTCAACAAAATAGAAGAATTTCAAGAATTCATAAAGAAAAGACCAGACCTGAACAGTAAATTTGATGTCCAAGCACAGAACTCAAGAGAATCATCAAAAGGTAATTAAAAAAGAGGGGAAAAAAGAAAAACAAAGAAAAAAATTTTTAAAGACAATCAATAACTTAAAATGATATGTATCCCTATGAGAAAAGAGGTCATTGGTAACTCTTAAAAACTGTTGTTATTATCTGGGAAGCAAAAAGAAGTATACTTAGAGGGAACAGCAACAAACAGTATAGGATGAAAGAACAAGACATAAATAGATATATACATGCAAAAATATGTACACACGAATATGCATATATATATGTATATATATATATATATATAAAACTAGAGCTTAAAAATAGGTTCATATTAAAAGAAATGGGAAAAGAAACAAATGGGGGTAAATTTATATGTCATAAAGAAGCTCATGGTGGGAGGGGGGAGAACATCAATACACTGGAAGGGTAAAGAGGTCAGAGATAGGAAATACTCAACATTTACATGCTTTGAAAGTGACTCAAAGAGGGAAAAACAATCCAATCCATTGGGGGCAGAGAATAGATTTGCACTCTATAGGGGAGTAGAAGGGGAACAAACGATCTGGTGGGGAGGGAAGCAGTACAAGAGAGGGAGGGAGCTAGGGGTTAATTTTAGAAAGACTACAGGGAAAATAAGGGGGGGATAAATAGGGAGTGGGATAGAAAGGGAAGTAAAATAAGGGTGGGAACAAGGTGAACTGTTCAAAAGCAAACATTGGTGTAGAAGGAAATAGTTAAAGAAGAAAAGGCAGGTAAAGGAGTAGAAATCAAAATACTGGAAAATACACAGCTAGCAATCATAACTCTGAATGTGAATAGAATGAACTCACCCATAAAACTCAAGCGAATAGCAGATTGGATTAGAGTCCAAAACCCTACCATATGCTGTCTACAAGAAACATATATGAGAAAGGTATATACACATAGGGTGAAAGTACGAGGGTGGAGCCAAATCTATTGGGCATCAACTGACAAAAAGAAGGCAGGAGTCACAATCATGATATCCGACAAAGCCAAAGTAAAAATAAATCTAGTTAAAAGAGATAGGGAAGGTACTTACATCCTGATAAAAGGCAGTATAGACAGTGAGGAAATATCTGTATTCAACATGTATGCAACAAATGGTATAGCATCTAAATTTCTATAGGAGAAACTAGAGGAACTCTAGGACGAAATAGATAGAAAAAGTATACTAGTGGGAGACCTGAACCTTCCTCTATCCGAACTAGATAAATCAAACCTAAAAACAAATAAGAAAGAGGTAAGAGAAGTGAATGAAATCTTAGAAAAATTAGAGTTAGTAGACATGTGGAGAAAAATAAATAGGGACAAAAAGGAATATACCTTCTTTTCTGCAGCACATGGTACATTTACAAAAATTGACCATGTATTAGGGCATAAAAACATTGGAAACAAGTGCAAAAGAGCAGAAATAATAAATGCAACTTTCTCAGATCACAATGCAATGAAAATAATAATTAGTAAGGGAACATGGAGAGGTAAATTGAAAATTAATCAGAAATTAAACAATACGATTCTCCAAAACCAGTTAGTTTTTAACAAATCATAGAAACAATTAATAACTTCATTGAAGAAAATAACAAAGATGAGACATCCTTTCAAAACCTATGGGATACAGCCAAATCAGTACTCATGGGCAAATTTATATCCTTGAGTTCATATATTAACAAATTAAGAAGGGCAGAGGTCAATGAATTGGGCATGCAAATTAAAAAACTAGAAAGTGAACAAATTAAAAATCCTCAGATGAAGACTAAATTAGAAATCCTCAAACTCAAAGGAGAAATTAATAAAATTGAAAGTCAAAGAACTATTGATTTAATGAATAAGACTAGAAGCTGGTACTTTGAAAAAAATAAATAAAATAGACAAAGTATTAGTCAGTCTAATTAAAAAAAGAAAGAAACCAAATTGACAGTATACGAGAAGAAAAAGGAGACCTCATCTCTTATGAAGAGGAAATTAAAGCAATCATTAAAAACTACTATGCCCAATTACATGGCAACAAATATGGAAATCTAGGTGATATGGATGAATACCTATAAAAATATAAATTGGTTAGACTAAAAGAGGAAGAAATAAATTACCTTAATAAACCCATTTCAGAAAAAGAAATTGAACAAGCCATCAAAGAAATCCCTAAGAAAAAATCCCCAGGTCCAGATGGATTCACAAATGAATTCTATCAAACATTCAAAGAACAACTAATCCCAATATTAAACAAACTATTTGACAAAATAGGCCAAGAAGGAGTTCTACCAAATTCATTCTACGACACAAACATGGTACTGATCCCAAAGCCAGGCAGGTCAAAAACAGAGAAAGAATTCTATAGACCAATCTCCCTAATGAATATAAATGCAAAAATCCTAAATAGGATACTAGCAAAAAGACTCGAGCAAGTCATCACAAGGGTCATACACTCTGACCAGGCAGGATTCATACCAGGAATGCAAGGATGGTTCAATATTAGGAAAACCATCCACATAATTGACCATATTAACAAGCAAACTGACAAAAATCACATGATTATCTCAATAGATGCAGAAAAAGCCTTTGATAAAATACAACACCCATTCCTACTAAAAACACTAGAAAGCATAGGAATAGAAGGGTCTTTCCTAAAAATAATAAATAGTATTTATCTAAAACCATCAGCCAACATCATCTGCAATGGGGATAAATTAGATGCATACCCAATAAGATCAGGAGAGAAACAAGGATGCCCATTATAACTGCTATTATTCAATGTTGTGCTAGAAACACTATCACTAGCAATTGGAGAAGAAAAAAAGAAATTGAAGGTATTAAAATTGGCAATGAAGAGACCAAGCTATCACTCTTTGCAGGTGATATGATGGTCTCGGATATAAAGAATCCTAGAGAATCAACTAAAAAGCTAGTCGAAATAATCAACAACTTTAGGAAACTTGCAGAATACAAAATAAACCGACATAAGTCATCACCATTTCTATATATCTCCAACACATCTAAGCAGCAAGAATTAGAAAGAGAAATTCCATTTAAAATCACCCTAGACAATATAAAATATTTAGGAATTTATCTGCTGAGACAAACACAAAATCTATGTGAACACAACTACAAAACACTTTCCGGGGAGGGGGAGGGGGGGCGGGGGCCAGTCAAGATGGCAGCTTAGCAAGCATCAAAAGTTCAGATCTCGTGGAAGACCCTTCCTTACCGATACAGACTGAATGTTCCTAGGGAACCAAAATTCAATCTGAACAACAAGAGAGAAGCGGGGAACCCTCCACTCTTTGCAGATGATATGATGGTTTACTTAAAGAATCCTAGAGAATCAACCAAAAAGTTACTCGAAATAATTAACAACTTTAGCAAAGTTTCAGGATACAAAATAAACCCGCATAAGTCATCAGCCTTTCTATATATCTCTAACCCATTTCAGCAGCAAGAATTAGAGAGTGAAATACCATTCAAAATCACTCTAGACAAAATAAAATACATAGGAATTTATCTGCCGAGACAAACACAGGAACTATATGAACACAACTACAAAACACTTTCCACACAGCTAAAACTAGATCTAAACAATTGGAAAAACATAGACTGCTCATGGGTGAGACAAGCTAACATAAAAAAATGACAATCCTAACCAAATTAATTTACTTATTTAGTGCCATACCCATTGAACTACCAAAAAACTTCTTTACTGAATTAGGAAAAAACATAACTAATTTCATTTGGAAGAACAAAAGATCAAGGATACCCAGGGAAATCATGGAAAAAAATGCAAGGGAAGGAGGACTTGCAGTCCCAGATCTCAAGTTATACTATAAAGGAGTGGTTATCAAAACAATTTGGTACTGGCTAAGAGACAGAAAGGAGGATGAGTGGAATAGACTTGGCGTAAATGATCTCAGCAAGACAGTTTATGACAAACCCAAAGACCCCAGCTTTTGGGACAAAAATCCATTATTTGATAAAAACTGCTGGGAAAATTGGAAGACAGTGTAGGATAGATTAGGTTTGGATCAACACCTCACAGCCAACACCAAGTTGAATTCAGAATAGGTGAATGACTTGAACATAAAGAAGGAAACTATAAGTAAATTAGATGAACACAGAATAGTATACATGTCAGACCTTTGGGACAGGAAAGTTTTAAAACCAAGCAAGACTTAGAAAGAGTCACAAAATGTAAAATAAATAATTTTGACTACATCAAATTAAAAAGTTTTTGTACAAACAATACCAATGTAACTAAAATCAGAAGGGTAGCAACAAATTGGGAAACAATCTTCATAAAAACCTCTGACAAAAGTTTAATTACTCAAATTTACAAAGATCGAAATCAATTGTACAAAAAATCAAGCCATTCTCCAATTGATAAATGGGCAAGGGACATGAACAGGCAGTTCTCAGCCAAAGAAATCAAAACTATTAATAAGCACATGAAAAAGTGTTCTAAATCTCTTATAATCAGAGAGATGCAAATCAAAACAACTCTGAGGTATCACCTCACACCTAGCAGATAGGCTAACATG
Source organism: Monodelphis domestica (assembly GCF_027887165.1). Classification (NCBI taxonomy): domain Eukaryota; kingdom Metazoa; phylum Chordata; class Mammalia; order Didelphimorphia; family Didelphidae; genus Monodelphis; species Monodelphis domestica. Next base: position 274,480,492 of record NC_077232.1, read on the forward strand.
ACTGCAAAGGAAAGTAATGAATGTTGGAGGGGATGTGGCAAAGTAGGGACACTAATTCATTGCTGGTGGAGTTGTGAGCTGATCCAACCATTATGGAGGGCAATTTGGAACTATGCCCAAAGGGCGATAAAAGACTGTCTGCCCTTTGACCCAGACATAGCACTACTGGGCTTGTACCCCAAAGAGATAATAAGGAAAAAGACTTGTACAAGAATATTCATAGCTGTACTCTTTGTGGTGGCCAAAAATTGGAAAATGAGGGGATGCCCTTCAATTGGGGAATGGCTGAACAAATTGTGGTATGTGTTGGTGATGGAATACTATTGTGCTAAAAGGAATAATAAAGTGGAGGAATTCCATGGAGACTGGAACAACCTCCAGGAAGTGATGCAGAGCGAAAGGAGCAGAACCAGGAAAACATTGTACACAGATATTCATACATTGTGGTACAATCGAAGGTAATGGACTTTTCCATTAGTGGCAATGCAGTGTCCCTGAACAATCTGCAGGGATCTAAAAAACACTATCCACAAGCAGAGGATAAACTGTGGGAGTAAAAATACCAATGAAAAGCAACTGCTTGACTACAGGGGTGGAGGGGATATGACCGAGGAGAGACTCTAAATGAACACTCTACTGCAAATACCAACAACATGGAAATGGGTTTGAATCAAGAACACATGTGATACCCAGTGGAATTGTGCGTCGGCTGTGGGAGAGGTGGTGGGAGGATGGGAGGGAAGAAAAGAAAATGATCTTTGTTTCCAATGAATAATGTTTGGAAATGATCAAATAAAAATAAAAAAAAAAACACTTTCCACACAATTAAAACTAGATTTAAACAATTGGAAAAATATTACTGCTCATGGGTAGGATGAGCTAACATAATAAAAATGACCATCCTATTCAAACTTACTTACTTATTTAGTGTCATACCCATTGAACTACCAAAAAACTTTTTTAATGAATTGGAAAAATAACAAAGTTCACTTGGAAGATCAAGGCTATCCAGGGAAATAATGAAAAAAAAATGCAAAGGAAGTTGGCCTTGCAGTACCAGATCTCAAACTATACTATAAAGCAGTGGTTATCAAAACAATTTGGAACTGGCTAAGAGACAGAAAGGAGGATCAGTGGAATAGACATGGGGTTAGTGACCTCAATAAGACAGTCTATGAAAAGTCCAAAGATCCCAGCTTTTGGGGCAAAAGTCCACTATTTGATAAAAACTTCTGGGAAAATTGGAAGACAGTATGGGAGAGATTAGTTTTGGATCAACACCTCACACCCTACACAAAGATAAACTCAGAATGGGTGAATAACTTGAACATAAAGAAGGAAACTGGACTTCCGGTTAAGATGGCGGCTTAGAGAAAGCTAAAGTTCAGATCTCCGGAAAACACTTCCCGACCGATCTCAAACTATAAGCTCCTAAGGCGCCGAAATTCAAAACGATCAACAGCACAGACCCTGGGAACCCTCCTCCTGGACCTGGACCCGGATCAAAAGGTACGGCTCCCCTCAAAACCCAGAACCCGAGATCACTCGGACCTCAGGGGTAGGAGCGCAGAGTCCAAGGCTCCCGGAAGCCGCAGCCCGGCCTGGCTCAGAGAGCAGGGTCCTCGGAACAACAACCCTCAGGGCCTTCTATCCCAGTCCGAGTGAAAGTCACTGCCTGGAGCAAGACAGCCTCACGGGCTGGATCCTGCTATCCAAGTCTCAGTGAAAGTCCCTGCCCTCGGAGCTTGGGTTAGCTGCAGCCCATCCCCCCTCAGGCCAACGAAACAGCCTCACGGCCAGCGATTCTGAAGGCAACTTTCGGAAAGCAACGTGGTCCGACCCTTCCATTCCAGTTCCAGTGAGGCATATTCAGTTTAACCCAGGGAAAGCTCATAGAACCATCTGCCCAGGACTAAAGCCTCTGAACACCAGACAGAGACAAGAAAAGCTAATCCTCCACATTCAGAGATGGCAAACTCCATAGAACCACAGAAGCCCCAAAATACCAAGAAAAATGAGAAGAAAGGGGCGACTTTAGACACATTCTATGGAGCCAAAATACAAAATACAGAGCAGATAGAAGATAATATAAAAGAAAATCCTCCAAAACCTTCCAAAGGAAATGGAAACTCTCCACAAACCTATGAAGAATTTGAATCAGAAATGACCAAAAAGATGGAAGCCTTCTGGGAGGAAAAGTTGGAAATAATGCAAAAGAAATTCACGCATCTACAAAACCAGTATGATGAAACTGAAAAGGAAAACCAGGCTTTAAAGGCCAAAATCAGGCAGCTGGAAGACAACGATCGTGTAAAAGAGCAAGAATTAATAAAGCAAAGCCAAAATACGAAGAAATTAGAAGAGAACATAAAATATCTCACCGACAAGGTGATAGATCTAAAAATAGAGGGAGAAGGGATAATATAAGAATAATTGGACTCCCAGAAAAGCCAGAAATAAACACCAAACTGGACATGGTGATACAAGATATAATCAAAGAAAATTGCCCAGAGATTCTAGAACAAGGGGGCAATACAGCCACTGACAGAGCTCACAGAACACCTTCTACACTAAACCCCCAAAAGACAACTCCCAGGAATGTAATTGCCAAATTCCAAAGCTCTCAAACAAAAGAAAAAATCCTACAGGAAGCCAGAAAAAGACAATTTAGATATAAAGGAATGCCAATCAGGGTCACACAAGACCTTGCAAGTTCTACTCTGAATGATCATAAGGCATGGAACATGATCTTCAGAAAAACAAGAGAGCTGGGTCTCCAACCAAGAATCAGCTACCCAGCAAAACTGACTATATACTTCCAAGGGAAAGTATGGGCATTCAACAAAATAGAAGACTTCCAACTTTTTGCAAAGAAAAGACCAGAGCTCTGTGGAAAGTTTGATACCGAAAATCAAAGAGCAAGGAATACCTGAAAAGGTAAATATTAAGGAAAGGGGAAAATGTTATCTTCTTCTTTTACTCAAACTCTCTTCTGTAAGGACTACATTTATATCAACCTATGTATACTAATATGTGGGGAAAATGTAATGTATAAATAGGGGGTAAAGAAAGACCAAATAGAATAATCATTCTCACACAAAGATTCACATGGGAAGGGGAGGGGAAGAAAACTCCTATAAGAAGGAGAGGAAGAGAGGGGGGGGGGGGTTTACTTAAACCTCAATCTCAGGGAAATCAACTCTGAGAGGGAAAAACATCCAGATCCATTGGGATCTTGAATTCTATCTTACCCAACAAGGGTAAGGAGAAGGGAAAACCAAGGGGGGGAGGGGGAGAGGGAGAACAAAAAGGGAGGGAAAGAGAGGGGGGAGGGGGAGGGAAGAAAAAGGGAGGGACTAAAAAGGGAAACATCAAGGGAGGGGACAAGGGGGACTGTTTCAAAGTAAATCACTGGACTAAAAGGTAGAGCCGAAGAAGAAAAGGTTAGAATTAGGGAAGGCAATCAAAATGCCAGGGAGTCCACAAATGACAATCATAACTTTGAACGTGAATGGGATGAACTCACCCATAAAATGTAGACGAATAGCAGAATGGATTAGAATCCAAAACCCTACCATATGTTGTCTTCAAGAAACACACATGAGGCGGGTTGACAGCCACAAGGTCAGAATTAAAGGATGGAGTAAGACCTTATGGGCCTCAACTGACAGAAAGAAGGCAGGAGTGGTAATCATGATATCTGATAAAGCCAATGCAAAAATAGACCTGATCAAAAGGGATAGGGAAGGTAATTATATTTTGTTAAAAGGGACTATAGACAATGAGGAAATATCATTAATCAATATGTATGCACCAAATAATATAGCACCCAAATTTCTAATGGAGAAACTAGGAGAATTGAAGGAAGAAATAGACAATAAAACCATACTAGTGGGAGACTTAAACCAACCATTATCAAATTTAGATAAATCAAATCAAAAAATAAATAAGAAAGAGGTAAAAGAAGTGAATGAAATCTTAGAAAAATTAGAATTAATAGACATATGGAGAAAAATAAATAGGGATAAAAAGGAATACACCTTCTTCTCAGCACCACATGGCACATTCACAAAAATTGACCATACATTAGGTCACAGAAACATAGCACACAAATGCAGAAAAGCAGAAATAATGAATGCAGCCTTCTCAGATCACAAGGCAATAAAAATAATGATTAGTAATGGTACATGGAAAACCAAATCTAAAACCAATTGGAAATTAAACAATATGATACTCCAAAACCGTTTAGTTAAAGAAGAAATCATAGAAACAATTAATAATTTCATTGAGGAAAATGACAATGGAGAGACATCCTTTCAAACCTTTTGGGATGCAGCCAAAGCGTTAATCAGAGGTAAATTCATATCCCTGAATGCTTATATTAACAAACAAGGGAGAGCAGAGATCAATCAATTGGAAATGCAAATGAAAAAACTGGAAAGCGATCAAATTAAAAACCCCCAGCAGAAAACCAAATTAGAAATCCTAAAAATTAAGGGAGAAATTAATAAAATCAAAAGTGATAGAACTATTGATTTAATAAATGAGACAAGAAGCTGGTACTTTGAAAAAACAAACAAAATAGACAAGGTACTGGTCAATCTAATTAAAAAAAGGAAGGAAGAAAAGCAAATTCACAGCATTAAAGATGAAAAGGGGGACAGCACCTCTGATGAAGGGGAAATTAAGGCAATCATTAGAAATTACTTTGCCCAATTATATGGCAATAAATACACCAATTTAGGAGAAATGGATGAATATATACAAAAATACAAACTGCCTAGACTAAAAGAAGAGGAAATAGAATTCCTAAATAATCCCATATCAGAAATTGAAATCCAACAAGCCATCAAAGAACTTCCTAAGAAAAAATCCCCAGGGCCTGATGGATTCACCTGTGAATTCTATCAAACATTCAGAGAACAGTTAATCCCAATACTATACAAACTATTTGACATAATAAGCAAAGAGGGAGTTCTACCAAACTCCTTTTACGACACAAACATGGTACTGATTCCAAAACCAGGCAGGTCAAAAACAGAGAAAGAAAACTATAGGCCAATTTCCCTAATGAATATAGATGCAAAAATCTTAAATAGGATACTAGCAAAAAGACTCCAGCAAGTGATCAGAAGGATCATTCACCATGATCAAGTAGGATTTTATACCAGGGATGCAGGGCTGGTTCAACATTAGGAAAACCATCCACATAATTGACCACATCAACAAGCAAACTAGCAAAAACCACATGATTATTTCAATAGATGCAGAAAAAGCCTTTGATAAAATACAACACCCATTCCTACTAAAAACACTAGAAAGCATAGGAATAGAAGGGTCATTCCTAAAAATAATAAACAGTATATATCTAAAACCATCAGCTAATATCATCTGCAATGGGGATAAACTAGATGCATTCTCAATAAGATCAGGAGTGAAACAAGGATGCCCATTATCACCTCTACTATTTGACATTGTACTAGAAACACTAGCAGTAGCAATTAGAGAAGATAAAGGAATTGAAGGCATCAAAATAGGCAAGGAGGAGACCAAGTTATCACTCTTTGCGGATGACATGATGGTCTACTTAAAGAATCCTAGAGATTCAACCAAAAAGCTAATTGAAATAATCAACAACTTTAGCAAAGTTGCAGGATACAAAATAAACCCACATAAATCATCAGCTTTTCTATATATCTCCAACACAGCTCAGCAGCAAGAACTAGAAAGAGAAATCCCATTCAAAATCACCTTAGACAAAATAAAATACCTAGGAATCTACCTCCCAAGACAAACACAGGAACTATATGAACACAACTACAAAACACTCGCCACACAACTAAAACTAGACTTGAACAAATGGAAAAACATTAACTGCTCATGGATAGGACGGGCCAATATAATAAAAATGACCATCCTACCCAAACTTATTTATCTATTTAGTGCCATACCCATTGATCTACCAAAATACTTCTTCACTGATTTAGAAAAAACCGTAACAAAGTTCATTTGGAAGAACAAAAGATCAAGGCTATCGAGGGAAATAATGAAAAAAAACACATATGATGGGGGCCTTGCAGTCCCTGACCTAAAACTATATTACAAAGCAGCAGTCATCAAAACAATTTGGTACTGGCTAAGAAACAGAAAGGAAGATCAGTGGAATAGACTGGGGGAAAGCGACCTCAGCAAGACAGTATACGATAAACCCAAAGATCCCAGCTTTGGGGACAAAAATCCACTATTCGATAAAAACTGCTGGGAAAATTGGAAGTCAGTGTGGGAGAGACTAGGAATAGATCAACACCTCACACCCTACACCAAGATAAATTCAAAATGGGTGAGTGACTTAAACATAAAGAAGGAAACCATAAGTAAATTGGATAAACATAAAATAGTATACATGTCAGACCTTTGGGAGGGGAAAGGCTTTAAAACCAAGGAAGATATAGAAAGAATCACAAAATGTAAAATAAATAATTTTGACTACATCAAACTTAAAAGCTTTTGTACAAACAGAACCAATATAACTAAAATCAGAAGGGAAACAACAAATTGGGAAAAAATCTTCATAGAAACCTCTGACAAAGGTTTAATTACTCATATTTATAATGAGCTAAATCAATTGTACAAAAAATCAAGCCATTCTCCAATTGATAAATGGGCAAGGGAAATGGATAGGCAGTTCTCAGATAAAGAAATCAAAACTATTAACAAGCACATGAAGAAGTGTTCTACATCTCTTATAATCAGAGAGATGCAAATCAAAACAACTCTGAGGTATCACCTCACACCTAGCAGATTGGCTAACATGACAGCAAAGGAAAGTAATGAATGCTGGAGGGGATGTGGCAAAATAGGGACATTAATTCATTGCTGGTGGAGCTGTGAACTGATCCAACCATTCTGGAGGGCAATTTGGAACTATGCCCAAAGGGCGACAAAAGAATATCTACCCTTTGACCCAGCCATAGCACTGCTGGGTCTGTACCCCAAAGAGATAATGGACACAAAGACTTGTACAAAAATATTCATAGCTGCGCTCTTTGTGGTGGCCCAAAACTGGAAAACGAGGGGATGCCCATCAATTGGGGAATGGCTGAACAAACTGTGGTATATGTTGGTGATGGAATACTATTGTGCTAAAAGGAATAATAAAGTGGAGAAGTTCCATGGAGACTGGAACAACCTCCAGGAAGTGATGCAGAGCGAAAGGAGCAGAACCAGGAGAACATTGTACACAGAGACTAATACACTGTGGTATAATCGAACGTAATGGACTTCTCCATTAGTGGCGGTGTAATGTCCCTGAACAACTTGCAGGGATCCAGGAGAAAAAAACACCATTCATAAGCAAAGGATAAACTATGGGAGTGGAAACACCGAGAAAAAGCAACTGCCTGAATACAGAGGTTGAGGGGACATGACAGAGGATAGACTCTAAATGAACACGCTAATGCAAATACTATCAACAAAGCAATGGGTTCAAATCAAGAAAACATCTAATGCCCAGTGGATTTACGCGTCGGCTATGGGGGGTGGGGGGGAGGAAAAGAAAATGATCTATGTCTTTAACGAATAATGCTTGGAAATGATCAAATAAAATATATTAAAAATAAAAAAAATAAAGAAGGAAACTATAAGCAGATTAGGCAAACACAGAATAGTAAACATGTCAGACCTTTGGGAGGGGAAAGACTTTAAAACCAAGCAAGACATAGAAAGAGTCACAAAATGTAAAATCAATAATTTTAATTATATCAAATTAAAAATATTTTGTACAAAGAAAACCAATGTAACCAAAATTATACGGGAATTAACAAATTGTGAAACAATCATCATAACAAAAACCTCTGACAAAAGTCTAATTACTCAAATTTAAAAGAACTAAATCAGTTGTACAAAAAAATCAAGCCATTCTCCAATTGATAAATGTGCAAGGGACATGAATAGGCAGTTTTCAGACAAAGAAATCAAAACTATCAATAAGCACATAGAAAAGTGTTCTAAATGTCTTATAATCAGAGAGATGCAAACCAAAACAACCCTGGGGTACCATCTCCCACCTAGCAGATTGCCTAACATGACAGCAAAGGAAAGTAATAAATGCTGGAGGGGATGTGGCAAAGTGGGGACATTAATTCATTGCTGGTGGGGTTGTGAATTGATCCAACCATTCTGGAGAGCAATTTGGAACTTTGCCCAAAAGGCACTAAAAGACTCTCTTCCCTTTGATCCAGCCATAGCACCGCTGGGTTTGTACCCCAAAGAGATAATAAGGAAAAAATACATGTACAAGAATATTCATAGCTGCACTCTTTGTGCTTGCAAAAAATGGAAAATGAGGAGATGCCCTTAAATTGGGGAAAGGCTGAACAAATTGTGATATATTTTGGTGATGGAATACAATTTTGCAGAAAGGAACAATGAACTGGAGGAATTCCATGGGAACTGGAATGACCTCCAGGAAGTGATGCAGAGAGAAAGGAGCAGAACCAGAAGAACGTTGTACACAGAGACTGACACACTGTGGTACAATCCAATGTAATGGACTTCTCCATTAGTGGTAATGCAGTGATCCTTACCACCTGGAGGGATCTATGAAAAAGAACACTATCCACATTCAGAGGAAAAACTGTGGGAGTAGAAACACAGAAGAAAAACAACTACTTGATTACATGGGTAGAGGGGGATATCCTAATGCAAACACCAACAACATAGAAATAGGTTCTGATCAAGGACACGTGTAATGCCCAGTAGAATTGTGCATCGGCTACAGGAGGGGTGGGGGGACGGGAAGGAGGAATAGAATTTGATTTTTGTAACCAGGGAATAATTTTTGAAATTGACCAAATAAAATAAAATTATTTTTAAAAGATAACATACAAAATGTCCAAAAAGCGTTGTTGGATAGCAATTGTTTTCAAGTTGATTTGGGGGGGTTTAGTGGATGACAAAGTTGATGAAATTAACAATGTCCTGAAGAATGAGGGAATGGCAGTCCCAGCAACTAAGCCTAACCCAAATATTAACTGGAACATTACATTCAATTCTGGTCATTAGAGTTTAAGAAAGACTCTGAAGACTGCCCAGAGTAGAACAACCAGGATGAGAAAGACCTTGAGTTCATGTAATTAATAGAAAGGATGACAGAACTAGGCATGTTTAGCTTGAGAAAAGAAATATCAGAGGAGATGATTTGACATTTAACTCTAAGGATATGACAGGCTATAGTGAAGGAGGATTGGACTTCTGTTTGATCCCAGCAAGGAGAACCAGGAACTGTATATATAAGAAGGAAAATTTAAAACAGATGTGAGAAAAAACTGCATATAAATTCATGCTGTCTCCTAAGATTGCCCATTCCTATAAAATGATCCATTAGATGAAGCAGAAGATAGAACCAAACACTTTAGAGTCAGGAAGACCTGAGTTTGACACTTCCTCATACACTTATTTGGCTGAATGATCCAAGGATAAGTCATTTAACCCTTCTGGGTCTCAATTTCCTTATTTGTAAAAATGGTGATAAGAGCACCCAACTCACAGGGCTGTTGTAAAAGTCAAATGAGTATGTAAACATTAGCTTTGTAAATGCTATTTTTATTGTTATCATCTTCATCATTTCCAGCTTTTTATCCATAATGCTATGCTATCTCTCAGGATTATTTGAGGTTCCATGATGTCAGTCTAGCTCTCAAAAATGCCCATCTTCTCCCCTTATTCCACTAATTTTAATCTATTAATTGATATATCTGAGTTGTTACTGATTCATACTTTGAGATATCCTTCAAAGGTACTTTAGATAAAATGGAAAGAAAGCAATGGAAAAGAGAAAAATCAGGCACTAGGTACACTGGCTAGAAAGCACATTTCCTACCATCACAGATTCCACTCTTTTTGTAAAGCTCCTGTATGCAGCCACCCTCGCAAAAACCTTCTCTGAGCATTTGGAACTGATTTTTGCACGACAAGCAATTCTTCTCTGTTGGCCCCCAGCAAGTGGCACAGGACTTATGGCAACCTGAAGACAGAACACATAATCAGTGAACAGCATACAATTAAAAAGAGGAGAATTCTTAAAGTTTTTGTTAAAACTAGGATACTGACAGCTCTGTTCTCCAAATATGGAGAAGGGGCAAAGTATTGAAAGAATGAACTGCATCTAGTGTCCAAAGTCCAGACTTTGGACTATTTTTGGGCCAAATGACCTGGAAAAAGTCAGAGATGAGAAGAGACTTAGAGGTCTCAACCAAATCCTTCATTTGAAAGATGAAGGAATTCAGGTCCAGAGAAATAAGATTAGCCCAAAAGTCACACAGTGGCAGAGGAAGGTTTAGAACTCAGGATTCTTGACTTCCCAAATGTTTTCTCTTATTGCTCTGGCTCCCAGGTATGAGGAAAACACTTATAAAACTGTAAAGCATGATGTGATGTAGGTAGGTGATACACTGGATGGAGCACTGGGCATGAAGTTAAGAACTCATCTTTCTGCATTTGAATTCAAATCTGCCTCATACACTTATTACCTAGGTGATCCTGGGCAAGTCACTGAACATTTTAATACCTAATAACAATAAATAGCTTTGTTTTAACTTTTAAAAATTACATACAAATACATTGATATGGGTATGAAGAAATAGCTGTATATATTACTAGGTGTGTGAATAAAGAAAAACTGAAAAACTTCAGGTGGGATTCAATCAGTTTGGGGAAAAAAGTGAACTGTTAAATAAAAATAAAGATTCATGTAAGATCACTGGGAGATTTTGGTGAGGCAAAAGAAGATCTCTAATTAATAAGTGGAAAAAATATGACTGTAAAGAAATAGTTTCAAGGACTGAAGAAATGGAGAACTGTTGAATGCTTCATGGTACTTCAAATTACTTGAAATTAATTTGCATTGTATTTGTAATATAATAGGTGACTAAAAAATAAAACTAAGAAAGAAAAATCATGAAATATTTATAGACATTGAGGAGTTGTGAAATTTTGAATGAAAGCTGATTCAATGAGAGAAGGCTCTTTTTTAAGTCACTGACATATTTAAAATATGGAAGAAGGAGATAGCTAGATGACTCAGTGAATTGAGAGCCAGGCCTAGAGATGGGAGGTCCTAGACCAAATCTAGCCTCTGGCACCTCTAGGCTGGGTGTCCCTGGGAAAGTCTACCTAACCCTTATCATTCTTCTGCCTTGGGACCAATACATAGTATTGATTCTAAGACATGAATTAAGTGAGGTGTGTGTGGGGGGGTGATTTAAAGGAAAAGGAACCAAATTTGGGAAGGGGTGTGGTATTCACAAGTTATTCTGTCTGGACTATGATAGTAAAAAGTAATTTGCTGATAGAAGGCTTCAGTTGTGTAATCACTGATTGGTCAGAGAGAGAAGAGATTCCATTGGCCAAGAGCTTTGAGGATACCTTTTCCAATCAATCCATCTAAAAGTCTGGAGAAATGAGAGTTCTCATAATGATCTATTGTTCTCACCTGCTATTGCTGATTTGAGAAGGAACAGCTAACTGAGCTTAAAGACTGCTCTAGTGTTTTGATAAGCTGAATTAAACACAAGGTATACAGTTGGGGGTTCCATTTTGATTGAACAATGAAGCCCCTAGGGGAGGAAACAGCAGGCTGGTTGGTCTATAGCCCAATGGGAGTCAGTTTGCTAAGCTTTACAATGTTCTGACTTAAAGAAAAAAGTTATTCACATTAATAGGGGATGTTTTCTAAATTCCCTCATGGGGTAACTATAAATGGGAGTTTCTAAATGCATAGTTTGCGTAGAAAGAAGAGGATTTCCCCAAAAGGGAACCATTTTCTAAGGTGCAGCTGTTTCTAAATAGACCAATACTCCTGACTTCCTCTAAATAGCTCACATTTTTTCCAGACAGGATCCTATGTGCACATGCCCACTTTTCATTACAAATAGGGAAGACACTGGAGTGAGAGTGATTGAGATTTATATTGTTTATACTGTAATACATTTATTATGTATTCATCTCAATTATTATTTTGTATTTTTTGTTAAATAAGAGGCTACTGATGACCTCAAAGTGTCACATTCATTCAGTGAGGCTGGTTGAATAGGAATCATGCTTATGTGGATTGTCAATGGCTGATTGTGACAATATCAGCTGGATTTCCACACAAGTTTTCCAAAGTCACATGATCCATATTATCTCCCTTCCTTTCTCCTCCCCCCTCCCAGAGGTGATAAGCAATTCAATCTGGGCCATACCTGTATTATCACACAAAATAATTTTCCTTATTATTCATTTCTGTAAGCAAACAATGATCCCACTGAACCAAAACACCCAAACAAATACCCAAATACACAAGAGATAAATCATGTTTTGATCTACATTCTGACTTCAACAGTTCTTTCTCTGGAGATGGATGCCATTCTTTGGGTTAAGTCCTTCAGAATTATTCTAGATCATTGTATTGCTGAGAATAGCTAAGTAGCTAAATCACATTTGATCACTGTACAATAATGCTGTTATTATGTACAATGTTCTCATGGTTCTGCTTATTTTACTCTGCATCAGCTTATGTTGAGGATCTGCATTTTTTACCAGACTCAGTCCATGCCCTCAAACAGATTTTGAGCGAAAAGGCCCTGCCCCAGTTGGATTCCAGTCCCTTTTATTTCAGGTCTTGTGCAACCATGCAAACTGGAGCTTTGTCCTATCATAGGTCCCTCAGTTTTTAAAATCTTTGACTGGATTAAGTCAGCTTCTACAACATTTTGCAGGAAAAAAGGGTGAGGTGGATATCCCAACTATACTTTTTCTTTCCTTGAGGCTCCCTGAGCTTAGGATTTCTCCAAGGCAGAGTAGAGCACAAGTCTCACTCTTCCTATTCTTTCTCCTTCTCATTCAGTAGGAAGAGTAAAGGTCCTTTGGATGTTGTAACAGGGCACTAGGAAAAAGCCAAGGGAGGAATGTGCAGGAGGAGAGAAATCCCCGAAATACCTCAAGGAAATGGATTTGTTTGTTCATCTGCCAGAACAGGGAGGCTACTAAGGGAGAGGTTCTGAGTGATCACATTACAAATAGTAGTATCCACTATTTTAACCTTGTTGGGCTTCTTGCTTTCTTGTCCTAAATATTCAGGTCTATTTCTGGCACATTACTACTCTTTGGGCTGACGTATGTTTATTTGGGTTTTTTTAAGAACTAATGGGGACCAGAAAAAACATTGGTTCCACAAACTAGTCAATTCCGTTACCCAGATGCCAGCAACATGTACTCTTGATTCTGTTTCCTGACACACACCTTCAGTTCCCCAATCTCTGTCTCAAATGATTCAATTCCATCTGCCTATAAACATGTTAAGGTCTCCCTTATCATTTGAAAAATAAATTCTAAAATATCCTTCCCTTATACCCAGCAACATAGCTAGTAAAGCTACTGTCTCATTCAAAGGGCATTGATTTTTCTCTGTGTTCAATTTCTTTCAGGCCATTTGTCAAGGCTGACCCAATACTTTTTGAAGCTCTTCTCACCAACGAGGCACTAGTGGTGTCAGGGGGCTGCTTCAGTCCAGGCAGGAAGAAATATGTGTTTGGAGGCTGAGACTGGGCCTGGGCCTGGTGGTTCATCTCAGACACATAGAGGTGAAAAGCATGACTGACAATGAGCCACTTTCAGTGGCCTGTGAGCAGTTCCTGGTGGGGAAAAATGTCCATGACATCAAGAATGTGGTCCTCCAGACCCTCGAGGGCCACCTGTGATCCATCCGAGGTGGGGGCAGCTCCAACTGGGCTCCAGCCTGCTTTCCTTTCCCTATCCAGCCCTGCCCTTTTTAGCTCCAAATCCCAATATTCCAGAGTTGACATGGACCTCAGAGGCCATCTGGTCCAACCTGTACCCCAGGAGGAATTCCCCTCTGCTGAATCCCTAACAAATTGCAATCTGGCCTCCTCTTTGAAGATTTGCACAGAGAGGGGACCCACAAACTCCTGAGAAAGCCCATTTTTCACTTTTAGACAACATTAGAAAGCCAGCTCAGTGTCTCAGTGGCAAGAGGGACTCTGCCAATAAAACCCCATGAAGAAAAAAAAAAAAAGAAAAGCCAAGAGGCTTTAATAAGATTGAATTTTCTTGAACTTCCAGTCAAGATGGCAGCTTAGAGAAAGCTAAAGTTCCGAGCTCCAGAAACCCTTCCTTACCAATCTCAAACTGAATGCTCCTAGGGCATCGAAATTCAAAACAAACAGCAGAACAGACCCCGGAAACACTCCTCCTGGACCTGGATCAAAAGGTAGGGCCCCCCAAGACTCGGAGCCTGAGATCACTCGGATCTAAAAGGAAGGCAAAGGGAAGGTCCCAGGACCCATCCCCCCCAACCCAGAGTGCTGAGTCCGAGGCAGCAGCAGGAACCTCAGGGCAGGTAGGGGGGCCTCGGGAGCAGACTATTCTGAGGGCCACCCCCTGAAAATGACCTGAGCCAGTCGCAGGAGCACCCAGACAGCAGGGAGGCAGAGGGGGGCGGGGGGGGAGCCTGTAGCCCCCTGACCAGAACCTTCCATCTGAGTCTTACTGAAGGTCGCTGCCTGAGAACATACTGAGTCTGAGGTTAATCCTATCACCAGCCCTCAGAGCTCCAGGAAGCCGCGGCCCCTCCTCCCTCAGAGTGCTGGCTAAGGCACAGAAAGGAGGGCCAAGCCATAGAATGGACAATCTGCCTAGGGCTAAAACCTCTGAATGCCAGACAGAGATAAGAAAAGCTAATCCTCCCCACTCAGATAGAGATGGCAAACTCCACAGAAGCACAAAAAAACCAAAATTCCAAAAAAAAAACCAAGAAGGGGGCAACTTTGGACACATTTTATGGAGCAAAAATACAAAACACAGAGGAGATAGAAGAAGAAACACAAGCAAATGCTCCGAAACCTTCCAAAGGAAATGGAAACTCTCCACAAACCCATGAAGAATATGAATCAGAAATGATCAAAAAGATGGAAGCCTTCTGGGAGGAAAAATGGGAAATAATGCAAAAGAAATTCATGCATCTACAAAACCAGTTTGACCAAACTGAAAAGGAAAACCAGGCTTTAAAGCAAGAACTAAAAAAGCAAAGCCAAGAGACCAAGAAATTAGAAGACAACATAAAATATCTCACTGGCGTGACAGATTTGGAAAATAGAGTGAGAAGAGATAATTTAAGAATGATTGGACTTCCAGAAAAGCCAGAAATAAATAGCAAACTCGACATTGTGATAAAAGATATAATCAAAGAAAATTGCCCAGAGATTCTAGAACAAGGGGGAAATACAGCCACTGACAGAGCTCACAGAACACCCTCTACACTAAACCCCCAAAAGACAACTCCCAGGAATGTAATTGTCAAATTCCAAAGCTCTCAAACAAAAGAAAAAATCCTACAGGAAGCCAGAAAAGACAATTTAGATATAAAGGAATGCCAATCAGGGTCACACAAGACCTTGCAATTTCTACTCTGAATGATCGTAAGGCATGGAACATGATCTTCAGAAAGGCAAGAGAGCTGGGTCTTCAACCAAGAATCAGCTATCCAGCAAAACTGACTATATACTACCAAGGGAAAGAATGGGCATTCAACAAAATAGAAGACTTCCAAGTTTTTGCAATGAAAAGACCAGAGCTCTGTGGAAAGTTCGATATCGAAAATCAAAGAGCTTGGAATACCTGAAAAGTTAATATGAAGGAAAGGGAAAAGGAGAAAAATGTTATCTTCTTCTTTTATTCAAACTCTCTTCTATAAGGACTACATTTATATCAATCTATGTATACTAACATGTGGGGAAAATGTAATGTGTAAATAGGGGGAAAAGAAAGACCAAATAGAATAATCTTTCTCACACAAAGATTCACATGGGAAGGGTAGGGGAAGAAAACTCCTATAAGTAGGAGAGGAAGAGAGGGTTTTTTTTACTTAAACCTTAATCTCAGGGAAATCAACTCTGAGAGGGAAAAACATCCAGATCCATTGGGATCTTGAATTCTATCTTACCCAACAAGGGTAGGGAGAAGGGAAAACCAAGGGGGGGGTGGGGGAGAGGGAGAACAAAAAGGGAGGGAAAGAGAGGGGGGAGGGGGAGGTAACAAAAAGGGAGGGACTAAAAAAGGGAAACATCAAGGGAGGGGACAAGGGGGACTGATTCAAAGTAAATCACTGGACTAAAAGGTAGAGCTGAAGAAGAAAAGGTTAGAATTAGGGAAGGATATCAAAATGCCAGGGAGTCCACAAATGACAATCATAACTTTGAACGTGAATGGGATGAACTCACCCATAAAACGTAGACGAATAGCAGAATGGATTAGAATCCAAAACCCTACCATATGTTGTCTTCAAGAAACACACATGAGGCGGGTTGACACCCACAAGGTCAGAATTAAAGGATGGAGTAAGACCTTCTGGGCCTCAACTGATAGAAAGAAGGCAGGAGTGGTAATCATGATATCTGATAAAGCCAAAGCAAAAATAGACCTGATCAAAAGGAATAGGGAAGGTAATTATATATTTTTAAAAGGGACTTTAGACAATGAGGAAATATCATTAATCAACATGTATGCACCAAATAATATAGCACCCAAATTTCTAATGGAGAAACTAGGAGAATTGAAGGAAGAAATAGACAGTAAAACCATACTAGTGGGAGACTTAAACCAACCATTATCAAATTTAGATGAATCAAATCAAAAAATAAATGAGAGGTAAAAGAAGTGAATGAAATCTTAGAAAAATCAGAATTAATAGACATATGAAGACAAATAAATAGGGATAAAAAGGAATATACCTTCTTCTCAGCACCACATGGCACATTCACAAAGATTGACCATACATTAGATCACAGAAATATGGCACACAAATGCAGAAAAGCAGAAATAATGAATGCAGCCTTCTCAGATCACAAGGCAATAAAAATAATGTTCAGTAATGGTACATGGAAAACCAAATCAAAAACGATTTGGAAATTAAACAATATGATACTCCAAAACCGTTTAGTTAGAGAAGAAATCATAGAAACAATTAACAATTTCATCAAGGAAAATGACAATGGAGAGACATCCTTTCAAACCTTTTGGGATGCAGCCAAAGGGGTGATCAGAGGTAAATTCATATCCCTGAGTGCATATATCAACAAAGTAGGGAGAGCAGAGATCAATCAATTGGAAATGCAAATAAAAAAACTCAAAAACGATCAAATTAAAACCCCCCAGTAGAAAACCAAACTAGAAATCCTAAAAATTAAGGGAGAAATTAATAAAATTCAAAGTGATAGAACTATTGATTTAATAAATGAGACAAGAAGCTGGTACTTTGAAAAACAAACAAAATAGACAAAGTATTGGTCAATCTAATTAAAAAAAGGAAGGAAGAAAAGCAAATTAACAGCATCAAAGATGAAAAGGGGACATCACCTCCGATGAAGGGGAAATTAAGGCAATCATTAAAAATTACTTTGCCCAATTATATGGCAATAAATACACCAATTTAGGTGATATGGATGAATATATACAAAAATACAAACTGCCTAGACTAACAGAAGAGGAAATAGAATTCTTAAATAATCCCATATCAGAAAATGAAATCCAACAAGCCATCAAAGAACTTCCTAAGAAAAAATCCCCAGGGCCTGATGGATTCACCTGTGAATTCTATCAAACATTCAGAGAACAGTTAATCCCAATACTATACAAACTATTTGACATAATAAGCAAAGAGGGAGTTCTACCAAACTCCTTTTATGACACAAACATGGTACTGATTCCAAAACCAGGCAGGTCAAAAACAGAGAAAGAAAACTATAGACCAATCTCCCTAATGAATATAGATGCAAAAATCTTAAATAGGATACTAGCAAAAGGACTCCAGCAAGTGATCAGAAGGGTCATCCACCATGATCAAGTAGGATTTTATACCAGGGATGCAGGGCTGGTTCAATATTAGGAAAACCATCCACATAATTGACCACATCAACAAGCAAACCAACAAGAACCACATGATTATCTCAATAGATGCAGAAAAAGCCTTTGATAAAATACAATACCCATTCCTATTAAAAACACTAGAAAGCATAGGAATAGAAGGGTCGTTCCTAAAAATAATAAATAATATATATCTAAAACCATCAGATAATATCATCTGCAATGGGGATAAACTAGATGCATTCCCAATAAGATCAGGAGTGAAACAAGGATGACCATTATCACCTCTACTATTTGACATTGTACTAGAAACACTAGCAGTAGCAATTAGAGAAGATAAAGGAATTGAAGGCATCAAAATAGGCAAAGAGGAGACCAAGTTATCACTCTTTGCAGATGACATGATGGTCTACTTAAAGAATCCTAGAGATTCAACCGAAAAGCTAATTGAAATAATCAACAACTTTAGCAAAGTTGCAGGATACAAAATAAACCCACATAAGTCATCAGAATTTCTATATAATTCCAATACAGCTCAGCAGCAAGAACTAGAAAGAGAAATCCCTTTCAAAATCACCTTAGACAAAATAAAATACCTAGGAATCTATCTCCCAAGACAAACACAGGAACTATATGAACACAACTACAAAACACTCTCCACACAACTAAAACTAGTCTTGAGCAATTGGGAAAACATTAACTGCTCATGGATAGGATGAGCCAATATAATAAAAATGACCATCCTACCCAAACTTATTTATCTATTTAGTGCCATAACCATTGAACTCCCAAAATATTTCTTTACTAATTTAGAAAAAACCATAACAAAATTCATCTGGAATAACAAAAGATCAAGGATATCCAGGGAAATAATGAAAAAAAAAACACATATGATGGGGACCTTGCAGTCCCAGACCTTAAACTATATTACAAAGCAGCAGTTATCAAAACAATTTGGTAGGAAGATCAGTGGAATAGACTGGGGAAAAGCGACCTCAGCAAGATAGTATACGATAAACCCAAAGATCCCAGCTTTTGGGACAAAAATCCACGATTCGATAAAAACTGCTGGGAAAACTGAAAGACAGTGTGGGAGAGATTAGGTTTGGATCAACACCTCACACCCAACACCAAGATAAATTCAAAATGGGTGAATGACTTAAACATAAAGAAGGAAACCATAAGTAAATTGGGTAAACACAGAATAGTATACATGTCAGACCTTTGGGAGGGCAAAGACTTTAAAACCAAGCAAGACGTAGAAAGAATCACAAAATGTAAAATAAATAATTTTGACTACATCAAATTAAAAAGCTTTAGTACAAACAAAATCAATGTAACTAAAATCAGAAGGAAAACAACAAATTGGGAAAAAATCTTCATAGAAACCTCTGACAAAGGTTTAATTACTCATATTTATAATGAGCTAAATCAATTGTACAAAAAATCAAGCCATTCTCCAATTGATAAATGGGCAAGGGACATGGATAGGCACTTCTCAGATAAAGAAATCAAAACTATTAATAAACACATGAAGAAGTGTTCTAAATCTCTTATAATCAGAGAGATGCAAATCAAAACAACTCTGAGGTATCCCCTCACACCAAGCAGATTGGCTAACATGATAGCAAAGGAAAGTAATGAATGCTGGAGGGGATGTGGAAAAATAGGGACATTAATTCATTGCTGGTGGAGTTGTGAACTGATCCAACCATTCTGGAGGGCAATTTGGAACTATGCCCAAAGGGCTACAAAAGAATATCTACCCTTTGATCTAGCCATAGCACTGCTGGGTCTGTACCCCAAAGAGATAATGGACAAAAAGACTTGTACAAAAATATTCATAGCTGTGCTCTTTGTGGTGGCCAAAACCTGGAAAATGAGGGGCTGCCCTTCAATTGGGGAATGGCTGAGCAAATTGTAGTATATGTTGGTGATGGAATACTATTGTGCTCAATGGAATAATAAAGTGGAGGAATTCCATGGAGACTGGAATGACCTCCAGGAAGTGATGCAGAGCGAGAGGAGCAGAACCAGGAGAATATTGTACACAGAAACTAATACACTGTGGTATAATCAAACGTAATGGACTTCTCCATTAGTGGCAGTGTAATATCCCTGAACAATCTGCAGGGAACCAGCAGAAAAAAAACACTATTCATAAGCAGAGGATAAACTGTGGGAGTAGAAACACTGAGGAAAAGCAACTGCCTGACTACAGTGGTTGAGGGGACATGATAGAGGAGTGACTCTAAAGGAAACCCTAATGCAAATATTAACAACATAGCAATGGGTTCAAATCAAGAACACATGTAATACCCAGTGGAATCACGCGTTGGCTATGGGGGGTGCAGGGGAGGAAAAGAAAATGATCTTTGTCTTTAATGAATAATACTTGGAAATGATCAAATAAAATATTATAAAATTAAAAAAAAAAAGAATAGAAATTTAAAAAAAGATTGAATTTTCTTGCCTATCTATGTCAGTGGAAATTTCTCCATTTCTATTCCTACTCCTTCATTGGATAGTTTGCTCAATTAATTAACATGCATCTATTATATGCTAGGTCATAAGGAATTTATAAATAACAGTGAAAGTCTGTCCTTAAGGAGCTGGCCTTACTAGAACCCAGGATTGTATCTTTAATCATTTTCATTTCCATCCCTAACTACATTCTCTCCCTTTCGCCATTCTCATCTATTCAATTATCAATCTGTGAGGTCTACAAATATGAAGTAGAGACCTCATTATTCTTCTCTCCATTTCCCTATAGTGACTACACAATAAATGCCATTCCTAGCTACAAATCACCTTCAAAAATACCCCTTGATTTCATCATCACCATGGACAGCTAGGTGGCACAATGCAGAGTATCAGACTTAGAATACCAAAAACCTGAGATAAAATCAAGCCTCACACACTTATTAATTGTGTGAATCCCTTAAACTCTGCCTCAGTTTCCTCATCTGTAAAATGGGGATAACTACATCTATTTCATAGGGTGGTTGTCAGGATCAAATGAGATATTCATAAAGTACTCAGCAGAAAGCCTATCACATATAGAAGCTATATATAAATGCTATTTATCATTAATATGGTTATTTCTTCCCATAACATACCTGATGAGCAAACCCTTACAGGCTACATCAATATAAATATTACTATCCCAAGGAAGATATTATCATTATTTCCTTTAACAGCAAAGGAAATTGAGGCCAACAGATTTGATCCCAGGTCTTCCTTACTCAAGGTCTAGTATTTTAATAACTGGTCTCCTGGCCCCAATTTATCCTGTCTAAATCTTGTTTCTATGTAACTAACAATAAAACATGACATTGAATAGAAGTGGAAGGGAAGGAAAATTTATCCTTTTTTTCTAAAATATCAATTCTTTCTGAAGGAATCCCTAGATAAGAGGGGATATAGTAGAAAAATTATTGGCTCTGAAGTCAAAGGACTTTGGTTCAAGTCCCACCTCACTTCTTTTATGTATGGCCTGAACAAATCACTGAACCTCTATGGGCATTATTTTCCTCCCCTTAAATGAGTTTAAATGAAACCAATTCGTAGGTCTCTTCCAGCTCTAGAGCTAGAATTCTAAGCTTTGTCTTATAGAATAACTCTAGTTGTATCTGACTCTTCTTGGCCCCGTGGAGCATAGCTATCCATCGGGTTTTCTTGGCAAGGACACTGGAGTGGTTTGCCATTTCCTTCTCCAGTGGATCCTTGTGTCAAGCAAACAGAGATGAAATGACTTGCCCAGGGTCACATGGCTATGAAGTGTCTGAGACTGGACTCTAAGCCCAGAGCTCTTAACCACTGAACCACAGTTTTATATAGAGCCAGAGTTTAATACTATAGCCTTAAAAAGAAAGACTTGTTTTAAATCTGATGATACATACAGGTATACAGATATATATATACATATGTGTATATGTGTGTGTTCTCCTATATATATGTCTCATATATTATATTTATATATAAACTAAAAACTTCCTTGGAAAGAAAGATAACTGTCTTTATAATTCTAAAAGTGGAGACATCAGACCCAGAACTTCTCTAAAAAGAGGATAAAAATGAAATATTTTTCCAGTGAAATTTCTAAAGCTTCTCCGATAGGCAACATCTGACTTCCATGACAAAACCTTATGAACCAGGGAACAACCACTGATGTCCTTTATCTTATTCTTTTCAAAGTTCTTCCATTCAGATAAAGGGGGAAAGGTTCTGGGGTGTGGTTTCCTGGGCCATGTCTCTTAGGACAGATTTCCCTTTCATTATGGTACTATTAGCACACTAAATTATGGTTTAATTCAGATTTCCAAATGGTGAAAACAGTTTTACTAAAAATGCAACAATCCAAAATGCATAAAACTTTTCATGGCTTGCCCCCCACAACCTTTCCAGATTCTTGCCCTATACTTGCCCTTTCCATATACTCTATAAACCATTGCCACTGGCCTCTTGCCTATTATTCTACAAAACATTCCATCTCTGAATTACTGGCATTATCACTGTTTGTCTATAAGGCCTGGAACTTTTTTTCTTCTCCTGGCCTCTCTGGCCTTCTTCAACTCTCAGCTAAAGTCCCACCTTCCTAAAGAAGTTTTTGCCCAGTCTCCAATTTAGTGCTTCTCTCTGAAGCTAGCCCCAATTTATCCAATAAATATCTTGATTCCACCTAGTCATTTTCATATTATCTTCCCTATTAGACTGAAAGCTCCTTGGGATCAGGATCGAATTTTGTTCTTTTGGTTTAATGCCTTCATATACCTAGCTCTTGGCATTCACTGTCCCTGACACATAGTAGGCATTTCCTGATGTGCACATAATAGACTCTTTCATCTTTGGTCTTAGCCCATTTTATTGTACCAGCTAACTATTCTTTTCTCCTCACAAATTAAAATGAAATGCTTGTCAATTTTTTAAAAAATCCTACATGAAATTATGAAGAAGAAAACAAGCAGAACCAAGAAAACATTATATACAGCAACAGAAATATTATTTGATGAATGACTTGCAGATGTGCGCCTTCAGAGAATGACCTGAGGAAGAGAAACAAGGAAGATACAGGTTTTTATATAAAAGATATATACATATATCTTGTACATAAATAATGCCTTCTCTAGTATGGGAGAGGAGAAGGAGGGAGGTATTTGGAAATTTTAAGGTAACTAACAATTTAATTGATTTTTAAAAAATCAGGCCAGCTAACTTTTCAAAAAATAGCTGTTATAGAATGAAACTTAATAAGGATCTGTAAGAGAGAAGATCTTTGGCAGGAATCAGTTGCCAAGAGAAAGAACAGGGGAAGGGCAAAGCTAAAAAAACTCAAGATTCCAGAGAGAGAACAGAATCTGAGAGAACTAAAAACAAAACAAAACAAACAAACAAACAAAAAAACCAACCTGTATGCTCACCCTACTCTTCCAGCTGAGAGCCTGAGAAGAGGCCTCTGAGGCTGGGGGTCCCTCTGGATATCAACTGCTTCCCAGTGAACCCCTGAAATCTCTTACTCAGCTTGAGACATTGTCGACTGGGACTTTGAAGAAAGCCATCTACTGAAAAATCTTCCCTCCAAAGATTATTTTCCACCTCTCTCCCCAACTTGTCCTGAACTCCATTACTCTAACTAGATTAGCTCAGAAGTAGGGACCAAACCAGCAGCTGATCAGAAAAGGGGTCAAGACTGAAAGTCTGAATATTAAGGCAATTCTTCCAAAGCTCTTTTCCCAACTCCTACTATCAAAAATCTACTGATTTACCAATTGATTGTCAAATATTGTCACTTCTATCTCTACCAAATCTCTTGAATCAGGACCTCATCCTCACAGAGTCACCATCTTAGGTCAAACTGTTGCAAAAGCCTACTAGTTGGTATCTTTGTTCAGTCTCCCCCCACTCCACTCCATCCTACATACTTCTGTCAAAATGAATTTCCTAAATGCATTCCCGATCATGCCACTCTTCAATCAACAGACCCCAGTGGCTCTCTTTTGTTTCCAGGATAAAAGATGAATTCTCCTATTGAGCTTTTAAAGTCCTTTACAATGAGCTACCACCCTATCTTCCCAGCCACATTCACTGATGCACATTTATTCAGGATATTTTTAACTATTTGTTGTCTCTGTCTTTAGAATTGAATTAAGTATAAGAAGGGGCTGTTTCATTCACTGTATTTATATCCCCAATAACTAACCCAGTGCCAGGCACACAGTTGCTTGCTTGATTTCCCAGTGAAAACCATGATTCTATTTGTCTACAGTAATTGAAGATCTAGAGTAGAAAACAGGAAAGAAAATCAATTTTTTGATGAAAGTTTTCTCCAACTCAACAACTCTCTGCAAAACTCCAGGTGCAGAGAGAGATACAGAGACAGAGAGATAGACAAAGACACAGAGGGAGAATCTGAACATGCTCTGGACAATTTAGGTAAAATAATGGAGGTTCCCACAAGCTAGGCTAAATGCCAAAGGCCTGTCTATGATCCTTTTGTCAGATATAGCTAAAGTATTTTGGTATTCATATTTGCTAGGAAGAATTGGATATGCCTAAAATAAAAACTCCTTTTTTGTAAGGAGGTTTGTAAACCAACATATGAATGAATGAATGAATGAATTTATTACTATTACTATACTAAATGCTTTGGGTTTAATTCTTTCAGTTTGGGGGCATACAGAGTAAGGATCTATAAATAGCCCAGACAAATACCTAGCCCTACCAACCTCCTACTAAAGCAAAGATACTGAGAGGAAGCTCCTACCACATGCTTTACACTCCTTTTCCTCTTTACTCTCAACCCAGAAGGCAAATACAGCAGAAAATAAGATGAGGCAAATCTGGTGAAGGATCATTCAAATGGTCTGCCCTGATGTGGAACTCAAGAAGTTACCTTGTTAGCACACAGCAACATGGGCATTTTGATATAGAGATGTGGTTATCCTCACAACCAGGTGTTTCCAGCGGATATTGTTTATTTTTAAAAAATTTTAATAAGCCCCCTTGTATCAAGCTGATAGTATGTAGCCATCTTAAAAGCTAAGAATGATAAAATACAAGGAGAAAGAGTCAATGAGATTCTAGATTTAAATGGAGGCTACCTATTATTAATTCAAGAAGTACATGGCCCAAGGAAAGTCACACATCTCTAGTCTTTCTCGTCCAAGCCATGTTTGATAACATCAATCAATCAAGAACTGATTACTCAATGTCTACTATGTGCTTAGCATTACATTTTGATACTAGACACTTGGGGTAATCCAGAACAATTCTAAGAGACTGTTTCAGTTCCTACTCAGTTTTTAATCTAGTTGAACAAAAAAGACTTTAGATCAAAACACATTTCAAAACACAGCAGCAGAGAAGCAAAGTGGTACAGTGGTTTGAGAGCCAGGTCTAAAGAGTCCTGGGTTCATATTTAACATCAGGAACTTCATAGCTAGGTGACCCTAGGCAAGTCACTTTGTCTAGCCCTTACTGCACTTCTGCCTTGGAATCAATAATTAGTATCAATGCTAAAGGCAGCAGGTAAGGGATTTTAAACATTAAATATGTGGGATAAAGATACAGTTAGTAGTAGTAGTAGTCTCTCGGTAACTGAGGATGATGATTGTCTTTGTGCGTTTTCATCTATGGTGTATAAATGAGTGTGCACAAAAACACTTGTGAGTGAAGGAGATTTAAGTGGAAAAGTCGATGCACAGAGACAGTCCCACTCTCTCGGCGTTGGAAGCCTGGGTCCAGTGGCACGAAAAGTCGTTGCACCTGGAGACTTCCTCAGCTGCATTGGATGGCCGTGTTGTCCTTTGTGCTCCAACACGCCCTAAGCACTCCACAGTGCTTTGCTGCGTCGCATCTCAGCCTTTGAACCTTCTTATTGGTTTCTTCTGTCTATTCGGCTGAAGCAGTCTTCACATGCTGGGTGAGCAAAGCCCTGGTTCACCAGGGGTCGACGACCCGATGGCTACCCTCACAAGGTTTAGCCGGCCTGTCGAAGCCGTTGCCCGGAGTGTGGCCGCTGCTGTATGCTAGCAGCTACTGGGAGCCACAAGTGAAAGCTGGGTGTCAGGTGAGGGTCAGAGGCTGGAGAGCAGAGGCTGGAGGGCACGACAAGCCCTTCATACCAGAGATACTACCCCTAAATATATAAACATATGGAACATACAAAGTAGTTAAATACAAGATGAGGAGGGGCTAGTCAGTTAAGATTTCATATAAGAAATGGGATTTGAACTAAATACTGATGGGTAGGTAGACAGACGGAAAAGGGAGGGTATTTCAAATAAAGGGAAAAGAAGAAGTGAGGGCATAGAATAACAGCAGTCATGATCTATTTAGGAGGTTGTGAGAAGATTAGACTATGCATATACTGACTGGAGAAACTGTGCTCTGGGCTTCTTGACATTTCTAAATACAGCAGGTTTAGCCTTGGACTAAACACCATACTATTCAATGTGGTGCCCCTTTACAGTCTGCTAGACAGAGCTCTCCAACATCCATGGCTTCATTTCCTGGGATAGTTAGGCTTCTCCCACCAATCATTTGTTCTAGGGAATGGAGAACTCTAACATTTCCTTTGCTAAAAGCCCAGTCCCTAAACCTCAATGACATTAGTATACTGCAGGTTGGTCAAGAAATAAATGACTCTAAAATCTCCCTCATAAAATGTGATCCATTTCAAAGGATTTTGAATAAGTTTTGTGTATGTGTGTGATATTTTATACATGTAATATACATATATAAGCTGTATGTATGTGTATGTATGCATATAATAATATATATAACTACATATAATTAAAAGGAACTATAATATATTCAGTTCATTACTAAGGAGCAAGTAACTTTGGTAGTGCTCCTCCTGTTCCTGCTTGCTATGAAATCTACTATCTAGGGGATAGGGGGAAGAAAGGAACCCAGAGATTCCTAGATGGAAAAAGTTTTAATAGAATAATTTGGCAAGCGATCTCATTCCCTATTGATAAAAAGAGAATTATATGAATGGAAAAAATATTTGTTTAGAAAAAATAGAAAGGAAAGTTCAATTCCACATCCCTTCAATGTTTAATCCCTCCACTAAAGAACTTTTAGCAATCAGGGCTTCATATTTTGAGCTCAAAACAATTTAGTTCACTCCTACAAATACATATTAAGAACCTACTCTGTGCCAGTTCTGTGCCTTGAATTCCTTTCATTTCTCTTCATGGGCTGCAAAATGTGACATAATTTCTCAATATCCTTTAATTTTACTAAGGATGGTAATATTAAAAACAAGCTAGAGGTAGCAAGGTGACTCAGTGGATAGAGAGCCAGGACTGAAAACAAGAGGGCCTGGGTTCAAATATGGCCTCATACAATCCCTAGTTATATGAATCTAGGCAAGTCACTTAGCCCCAAATGCCTACTCTTTGTCTCTCTTCTCCCTTAGAATCAATACTCGGTATGAATTCTAAGATAGGAAGTAAGGATTTTTAAGAACCATATTAATTAAAATAATGGTAAAAAAAAATTAAATGACTTAAAGCCAGACAGACCTGGCCTTTTGCCTCATAGAAAATGAAAATGGCTTCTTTCATCTCTTTCTTTGTTCATTCATTCCTACTCTGCAAGAAGGAACACTGTAACCTGCAAGAAGGAACCACACAGTGCTGTCTTCTATTCTTCAGTCTATACAAAACACTGTTCCCATGAACAATTATGCAAATGCTAGTAATCCATTTACTTGGCATTATGTTTATTTTTGTTTTCTTTTGATGGCTCAATAGGGGAAAAATTATACTAAAAATAAACAAATGGAACAAAGACTTTTTCTTGGTGGGGTGACCTCTGATTTTATTTATGTGGGTAACTTTTGACATGAAACTCAATCCATGTAGATTAGTGACTCACCTACAAATTTTTGTCTCAGAGAGATGCCTAGTTCATCCTTTATTTCCTTTCTTCTTCTTCTTCTTTTTTTTTAAACTAAACATCAGTTCCAAGACAGAAGGGTTAGACAACTAGAGTAACTTTACTTGCCCAGGGTCATATAGATAGGAAGTGTCTAAGGCCAAATTTGAATCCAGACCCTCTCAACACCAGGCTGGCACTCTATCATCCACTAAGGTACTTAGCTGCCTCTGGTCCTTCATTTTCAGAGGGTCAATAACATCATAGGGTGATGTCTTAACTCATGCATAAACTGAATTTAAATGAGGCACTGTTGCACAAAAGTAACTTAGTCACACAATTTGGAAGCTATAAGGCTTATCATCCAACCAAAGGTCTAGAGTTGATGGGACCTCTAACGCCACTCCTAGATTTTTACAGATAAAGAAACAGGCAGGTAAATAAGGCCCATGGTCAGACTTGTAGTAAGTATTGGAGGTGGGATTTGAATTCATGGCCTCTGGTCTCAGAATCAGTGAACTCTCCACTGTGTCATATTCCCAAGTGTTCCTGACAGCAAGGCTAGCTCTTTCTGCACCATGCTATTCTGAGTCTCCTCTAAAGGAAATCCATTCAAGAATATTGCCACATATCTTAATAAGATGGACTTTTCTAAAGTTTAAAATATACTGGACTAATTCCCCATATCCCATTGTGGAAAAGCACATGGTCTTCAAATACTTTTGAGTTAAGCTTTTTTGATCTAATGAAAAAGGGGAGAATCTATGAAAAATGAATTTGGGTTTATTCTGAGTTTTTAATTCTCTCTTCTCCCTTTCCCCTCCTGGTCTTATTTTATGAGAAAAAAATGCAGCCAAGCTGAACTAAAGCAAATTGGTTTAATTCCCTTGAGGAAACAAGAACAAATTTTCCCAGCAACTTTCTACTTCAGGCATGCACACGTGAGCTCTTGGATGGAATGTATAAGCAATTAACTACCTCCATCTGGAATCAAACAAAACACTAAACTTATGAGAGCATAACATCATCAGGCAAAAGCCTGGGCATGAATTGAAAGAACATGGCAAAGCAAAATGAACAAGAGTAGAAAGCAAAGTCTGGAAAAATTAATGACCCTTTGAAGGCAAAATTGTTCCTAGGGGTACTCAGAGGGTATCTTTTTGAAAGGAAGAAAAGGGGCAGAAAAGAGCAATTTGAGTAACTATCAAATTGGAATTTAGACAGTTTACAAGAATTACCCAAACTTTAGACACTTATCAAGAAAAACACGTGTCTACTTAAAAGAAACTGGTACATGGCTCATTTTGTGAAAATGTTCATGGAACATCTTTTCAGCACAAAACTACAGATTCAAGACAAAGTTACATATTTCATATGTACTAATGGGCAGGTATTGAACACAACCCAGCTTTGCCACACATCTCACTAACATGAATATTACTTTAGGTATCACTTGTCTACATAGCTTCCAGAAAATAGAAATAGCTGTGGTCTCTGAGATTGCAAATATCTACTAAATAGATTCAAATGAACTAGCCAGCCATTCTTTAACATAAACTTTTTATATAGACAGAAATGATATTAGCCTTGTAACACCTGCTAATGCCACTCTCTTCCCCCAAGCCACCCACAATATTCTCCTACTGTTCCCCCATACCATTAGATTAAGAGAAGATAGCAACTATATACAATGTCCCTCTTAATCACATTTAACCTCCTCCCACCAAAAAGAATTGTAAAATGCCAGAAAAAAAGTACAGAATATAAAAGAGAAGAAAAAGAACCAATTTGCAGAAGAAACAACAAGAAAATAACCTGGACTTGAATCAGGCTAACAGTGATGAACTGGTTACTGTGGTAAAAAAGACTATTCCATCCAAGAATCTATAGTCTCATGTTTCCCATGCATGCTCCCTAGATTTAGGGAAAACACATTTCAAAGAATTTGGAGCAAAAATAGTTAAATTAGTAAAGTACTTCAGGCAAAGTTAGCCCAGGAAGGCTGAGATGTTTAAGAATAAAATCTGGGAGCCCAAAGGGAAACAATAAGGAGGGAAAAAATGTATTTGTGTGAAGAACCTGTGGAGATGCACAGAGAACTCCATAACCAACTCTGGTTAAAAAATAAATATACAGAAGATTCAAGCAAGTTCAGGCATAAATATAATAAAAACATCATATAATGGATATATAATATATATTTAAAATGAAAAATGATAAATATCAAATGGAATTAAGGCTGGCAAGGGAAGATAAAGGGTTTGAGGTGGGGAAGTTGTTTTTATGATATCAAGAGGGAGAGCTCAAAGAAAAGCCAGGATTTTTGCTTGGGGTAACTGTGACTATTATAACTGACTACAGAGAGAAGCAGAGGGTACATCTAAGGGGCTCTTCTGCCTTGGAACCAATATTTAGTATCAATTCTAAGATGAAAGGTAAGGGTTTTTAAAAAACAAAATATATAAATTTCTTACAAAGAAACACAGCTGCTAGACTCTTAGGTTGTATGTTTTCTCTGCCACAGAGAACACCCTTTACATGGAAAAGGATCAATCAAAAGTATAACAGTCAATTGAAACCAAAGCTAAATAAGAGAAGGCAGGGGAGGGAGTAAGCATTTATACAGTGCCTACTATGTACCAGGAAATATGCTAAGTGTTTAATAAATATTACCTTATTTGATCCTCATAACAATCCTAGGAGGTAGCTGCTAATTAAAATTGCTATTCTAATTTTACCTAACAAGAAACTGAGCAAGATGGAAGTTGTGTTTAAGTGTCTGAGATTGGATCTGAACTCACATCTTCCTGGCTCCAGACACAGCACTCTATCCACTGTGCCACTAAGCTGTCCAAATAAGTAAGACAAGAATAAGAAAGTACAGAGCTGCCCTCAAAGAATTAGAAGCATCTGGCTGAGAAGAACTCCCAAGTGTCTTTGCAGAGCCACTTGTAAACACTATTTGACAGATCATGGAAAATAGTAGAGGTACTACAAGATTGGAGAAAGGGAAATGTTGGTCCAATTTTCAAAAATGAGATAGGGGCAGCTAGGTGACTCAGTGGATAGAGAGCCAGACCTGAGTATGGGAGGATGTGGGTTCAAATGTGACTCAAAAATGTCTTAGTTGTGTGACCCTGGGCAAGTCACTTAACCTGAAGTGAGTAGCCCTTACTGTTCTTCCTTGGAAACAATACTTATGGACTCCAGTCCATTTAATTTAATTCTGATTCCTGAGAAAATTTGAGAGAGTTAGTAGATATATATTTGCCCACCCCTGGGCTGGAGCATCAGGCTAAATCAAATGAATGAAATGTATTAGAGATGAATGCAAAGTCTTGTACCTTGGCACAAAACATCAACTTCACAAGTATAAAATGGGAAAGCCATGATGGAAATTGTTCTGAAAAAAGATCTGGGCTATTTAGCTGACTACAAGATCAATATAAGTCATCAGCGTGGTATCCAAAAAAGCTTATGTAAGCTTAGATTGCATTAGGAGGGGCACAGTTACAGAAAAAGGGAGGTAACTGTTGCTGAGACCTCTCCTAAAACGCTGTATTCATTTCTCGGCACCATGGTTTAAGGACATTAATAAGCTGGAGAATGTCCAGAGGAGAGCTGATCAGGGTGGTGAAAGACCTTGAATCTATGCCATATGAAGTCACTGGGAACGTTTAGCCTGCAGAAGAGATTCAGAAGGGTCACGATATAACCATCTTCAAATATGTGATAGGCTGTCACATGGAGAAGGGATTAGACTTGTTCTGTTTGACTCCAGAGGGCACAACCAGGAATGAAGAAGCAAAAGAGATCAGCCAAGGAAAATGCCTACAAGAGACTCAGCTAAAATCACACCTTCTGCAAGAAGCCTTTCCCAGAGTCTACCCGAATTGACTCTTGTCTATATCTTATTTAAACATAGTTGTTTTACACATTGTTTCCCCCATTAAATTGTGAGCTTCTCAAAACAAGGGACTATTCTTTTTTTTGCCCTTTGTATTCTTAGTACTTAGCACAGTGACTGGTACATAATAGAGTCTTTACAAAAAAAATGATAATTGGGGCAGGGAGGTGACTCAGTGTCCTCAGATGCCTAACCCTGGGCAAGTCACTTAACTCCCATTGCCTTCACCTCTCTTCTGCCTTGATAAACTGTGATTGATTCTAAGACAGAAAGTAAGGGCTCAAAAAAAATGTTTTAATGATAAATGACTGGCCACTGAAGTCTTCCAGGAGCTCTATGGCCTGATTCTCATTAACTGTCAAGGCCACTTAAGCTGATTCCCCATAAAGGGGAAGGTTGGTTGATATTTAAAAGGCAATGCAGTGAAGTAGGAAGGAAGATAACTGCAAATAGAATCCCTAGGTTTAGAAAGTCTTTTCTGGAGCCCCAATTCATCATTTAGTATTTCTCTAACCTTGGGCAAATCACATATTGATTGAGACTCCAGTTTCCTGATCTAAGGAACAGAGATGCCACTCCTAGGATTTGAAGAAATCTCAGAAATAAGCTCATGGAAATTCCTCATTTGGCAAAAAAGCAGAACGGGAGGCCTTGGAAATTTCTGCAACTTGCCAAATATCCCACACCTAGGCACCAACCCAACACCAAGGATTCAGTGTCATGACACACACAGAGAGTACTTTCTTCCCTGCCCAGTGGGAACCCAGGGTCCTGTCGCATGGCACAGTGAGATAGCATGAAGGTCAGGGAGAGAGAAAAAAGCAAATGCCATGTGGACAAGGCTGCTGACTACAAATCACGTCCTTCACACATTGAGCTAAGGAAGACACATGTCATTTTGCATGTGGTTATTGTCAGCATGATTCCCTTTGTTTGCTTCTCTGGACACTTCTTTTAGACTCTGTATTTCTTGCCTTGCCATGTATTTTAATTAATGAATTCATTTGTTTGTTTGTTTTAAACCCTTACCTTCCATCTTAGAATCAATACTGTGCACTGTGCAATACTTCTAAGGCAGAAGAGAACTAAGGGCTAGGCATTGGGGGTTACCAGGGTCACGCAGCTTGGTAGGGTTTAAGGTCAGTTTTGAATCCAGGACCTCTCATTTCTAGCCCTGGCTCTCAATCCACTGACCCACTCACCTGCCACCTTTGCCATATATTTTAGTAAAAATGATTTTTGCTCCCAACTTTCTTTTGTTATTTAGACATCATGTACTTACATTACTCAGGAATGTGACTAACAAGCAAATAACAGGTTTCAACCAAAAGTATGCTTAATTAAATAGTGTTCAAATGCCTTGAGGCATGTACAGAATGACTTACACAAAGATTACAGGCACATTTCATTGCATTAATATCCTTTAATCTACAAAACAATGAAAAAAACCTTATAGTAAATACACCTCTCCCCCAAATACTTCTATGCTTTCATATTTAGGAATTCCATTTGCATCTTTTCTTATTAATCTCAAAAGAAACTGGAGGAAGGAATTGGAACAAACCTTAGCAAGACTGATGTTCGCTATCATCTACAAATCATCTGCCCCACCAGTTATTACCTAAACACTGGTGATGATCCTGATAGAATCCTCTCCCACAGGCAGCCACACATTGCCTTTCTTTCATCAGCAGGGATGGCTGGCACGAGGAACATTCAAAGCCATTGGTACACGTAGCACACTCCTGCTGGCAGGCTATCCAATCCGTATTCAGGAAAAAGGAAGAAACATCCAATTAGGTCAAAGACATCATTCCAGTAACTAAACATTCGTACCCAAGCACAATGCTTTATATCCCACTCATCCTGTCATCCACTAAGACACCAGGATCTTTCCCACACAAGTGCGCTCTGCTCAGCCACCATCTGTATCCCCAGCACTCTCCAATCCATATTTTCTTCTTATTCCAGAAACAATAATTAATAATTCTATTTACCATTCTATGGATCTACTCACCATCTCTGTCATTACTTACACCAAACTCTCCTTTTCTGGCTACCATTATTTGTTTTGTGTTATACTTTCCTTCTAGAATATAAGCTTCTTGAAAGCAAGAAGTAGGCCCTCTTTTTGCATTTCTGACATAGTGCCTAAAAATGCTTGTTGATTCATTGATTGATTGGGCCGAACTCCCTGATTATCTGTGGTCATGGAGGGACAAGAAAAACAGGGCTAACAAATGTTAGAAATATAAAAAAATACGTATCTTAGCAAACATTTTCAGATTTTTCTTTTGCTAAACGTTATACAATAGATGGCAACAAAATGGACTCAAGTTTTTCCCTAAGTTCTTTTTTCCTTCAGTTACTGGCTTAAGTTTTTCCCCAAGTTCTTTTCCCTTCAGTTACTGGCAGGAACACTAACCACCATAAGAAAGAGAGAAGGGAGAGGGGGACTAAAAGTGATACCTGAAAAATAAAAAGAGGAAGAAAGAAAAGGAACAGAAGTTTCTTAATTTTTTATAAAATACCCTTACCTTCTGTATTGAAATGTATTGGTTCCAAGGCTTATGGTATGGGTTAGGCAATGGAAGTTAAATGGCTTGCCCAGGGTCACACAGCATTTGAGGCCAGATTTGACCCCAGGACCAACCATCTCTAGGTCTGGCTCTCTATCCATTGAGCTACCTAGCTGCTTCTATAAAATTTCTTTAAAAAAAAAAATTACGTAGCAGGATGTTAAATGCTTTACAAATAGTTATATGACATGCCTAGAATCAATGAACTAGTAAGTGTCTGAAGTCAAATTTAAACTTAGGTCTTCCTAACTCCAGGCCCAACACTCTGGCTGCCCTTGAAGGAAAAGTAAAGGATCTGGACAACATAAAAACTGAATAAACCATGGCATAGGAACAAAGGCAAAGAGTTAATCACCAATTTGAGAATTTCTTTCATTTGCCTCTCTTCCTATGTGATTCTCCTCTATATCTTCCCATAGATCTTTTAATGAAAATGTATGAATTACTTAAAGGATTTCTTTTTACATCTTTTTGGTAATCTCTACAACATTCAGACTGTCATCCTTTGCTCTTGCTACTAGGACAGCCTGCCTTCTTTTACTTCCATTAATTTCCTCAATTACCTTCCTTACTGTGTTTTGGATATGGATAATTGAGATACATTGCCAGCTACTCACACTCACCACACATCTTTCCACTGCCTTTTTGGTCACTTTCAGCTTTAGTTCTTCAGAGACTGCTGTGTTCCAAAATTCATAAACATATACCATCATCAAGAGATCATTCATATTAAAAAGGCATGCCTTTGTGCCAAGGAGGCCTTTACTTGCATGTGAATTTGATTTAAGTGAGGCAGAGTTGCACAAAATTATCAGCCTCCCTCTTTCTTCCAGAGTTATTAAAGTCCAGCAGCAAGATAAAACAACTAGTGTGAATTTTAGATTTTCTCCACCCTTATTTGTCTTTATTTGTCCTAGCAACCAGGAATGTATATACCCCTACTTAAGAATTAAGTATTGAGGAGGATGGCCTATGACAGATGCTAGCAAGTGACAAAATAAGAAACAACTGACAAACCCCCTGGGCTGTCCTAAGTCAAGCTTAAGCTACCATTGATACTACATTAGATGCAGGAAATGATATAAAGAATGATCTATATATTTCGTGTCTCTTCCTATCTCTAGCTCTCTCTTGTGGAGATGTGACTCTCTCTCTGGCTCATGTGGCTCATGGCAACCTGCTAGGCATCTTGGCGGTTTTCCAGTTTGAGGCTTGCCAGTGAGGTGACTGGAGAAGCTCTGTAGTGTGGGTTAGGTGAGGCATCTTCCCTGAGCGACCCAGGTGAGTGGTTTCCTCCCCTTTCCTTTACCTCCTAAAACACTATCCTCTTAGGAGGCCTCATCTCAGAGTAGACCTCACGGCTAGAAGCCGAGCTAGTTTTAATCTTCTGAGGAGGCCTCATGGCTGAATTCTCAGAACTTCCCTTGGCTTAGGCTAGGCCAGAGAAAACTTTTATCTCCCTCTTCTTCTAAATTCCTTCCCTCTATTGTAATTAAACCACCATAAAAAGCCCAAACTGATGAGCATTTTATTGGGATTGAATTAATCCCTGGCGACCACTAGTATAATATATTCAGTCAATAACCCCTAATATTACCCCTTACACTAGCAATGGTCCAGGATGCAGTGGATGATGTTGCTGTTTGACCATAGTGCCTACTTCAATCACTTTCATGACTGTTAGAATGAACTGTTCTAATCTGACCATTCCACTGAGGTAAGTCTTCACATGCTTGGAGTAGACATCACTCTTAGATAGGGTAAAAAGACATTGGCCCTGTAGAGCACTATAATGTCTTTCTACCCTCTCCTTGAAAAAAATCCCTACTTTATAGACATGAAAGTTGCAAATCTTGAGTTTCGTTTATATCTTAAAACTTGTACCATATTTTCCAAAGGACTTTTTGCCAGCCTTCCTTTTACTCATATTTGCAATGAATTTTCTCAGCAAATATTATAGTATAGTATATGGTGACCCCTAGAGAAACTTGTAGAATTCATCATAGCTTTTCTCTCCTTCTTCAACTTTTGTTGATACAAAGAGCTGCAATTATTTTTCCATAGATCTTCTTGTTTTAGCTTTATTAATAATGTTTCATTGCACTATTAGCACTTTAAAACAAGATGACTGCATGTTGTATGAATTATTCCTTACCACCTTTGGGTCCATGAAACAATCTATTCTGCTATATCTTTTATTGTTTTGAAAATCTATGAGCCAATGTTTTATTCAGCTACAAATACTTTTATTCCTTTGGAGGGGGGTTGGATTATTTTTCTGGAGAAATAAACATTAATGTGATCTTCTTCCAGTAATACATTTTATTACATGACTACAAGTAGATCAGCTCCTACCACATAGGTTTTCTATATAAGGCAAGTGAAGACAAGTACTAGACCTCTTTCCATTTAAAGGGGTAGAACACTTTGACAAGTTACTTAAAATCTCAAATCTAATTTTATCAACTGTAACTGGGCTAGACAATCTCTCAGGTTCCTTCTAACTCTAAAAATTATGTTAGAAAACCTCTATCTTGGAGTAATGGTTTATCCACTGAGCCCCCCAACCACCTAACAAATTAACTCTTTCTGGCCACTAAAAGTGCAGCTAGGTACATTAAAAGGGTCACTCAGTGGATTGAGAGCCACACCTGCAGATGGGTATTCCTAGTTTCAAATCTGGCCTCAGATATTTTCTAGCTATGTGACCCTGGGCAAGTCATTTAACCTAAACTGTTGAGACCTTACCATTATTTTACAATATTGAGAATAGAGTCTAAGACAGAAGGTAAGGGTTTTTTTTTTTTAAATAGTTAATTTATCTATAATTCTTTAAAATTAGGTTCTTAAAAAAAAAAAAAAACCTTTACCTTCTGTCTTCAAATCAAAATTGTATATTGGTTCCAAGGCAACAGAAGGGTAAGGCAATGGGGATAAGTGACTTGCTCAGGGTCACAGAGCTAGGAAGTGGCTGAGGCCAGATTTTTTAGCTTATTCTCATAAGAAGCAAAATAAACAAACGGCTAATGAAGAACTACACAGCTGCAATCTTCCTGTTGTAGGAATCTCTGGTTTTATTGGTACTGGGAAGTCATGAATGAGGAAATTCACTCTGCCAATGTAGTTCAGCACTTCTTCTACATAGTATAGCCTTAGAGAGTGGCTGAGAGCAGTGAGAGCTTAAGTGATGGGCCTGTATTCACAAAGCATGTACGTGGCAGGCATGGGACTTGAACTTAGGTCTTCTTAGCTCTCAGATTAGCTCTCTATCCAAGAGGCAATGCTGCCTCTCATCATCAAAAATGACAACCAATTAGATAATCTTGAAGGTGCCCTCTGACTCTAATATTCTTGGTCTTTGTCTAGACGTTTGAAGGGATGATTAGGAATAATCACTTTCTTATATCCACCAGTAGTGGCTGCTAGAGGATGTAAAGCTGTCATCTTCACCAGTCCTAATGGGTGAGCATGTCTCATGCCCACCACATCAAGGTTAGCTCCAGGCAGGCTTCACTCCATACCGTGGCCACCTTACCATCTGCTCTACCCCACAAGGTATAGCTTTCCTCCCTGCTTGCTTCTAAATTATGGAACTATCCTCAAATCAATTCAGCCACTGCTATTAGAAAGGGGGCATCATCATTGTACTCGTGACTCCAAAACAAAATACCCCTCCTCACATACCATGTGTATTATTTCCTCCATGTAAGCTCTCTAAAGATAGGAAAGACTTCTTCCTTTTGTTTTCCTTTCTGTATTGCTTGATTTAAGATAATCTATTAATAAATGCTCATAAAATTCATTTTTTTCATTCATTATCTATTCATTCATCCCTTATAATAACCTCCCAAGTGAGCTAATGCCCATATGTATGAAGTATTAACCCTGGTGCTAGCAATTCAACTGTACCTAAACAAAGACCACCACTCTGGTAGAATCCTGGGTCACAGCTATACACACAACGACCATTCTGCAACTTCTTCCCAGGATCTTGGCAGAGGTCACAGTGGTCTGGAGACTCAGAACAAGTGAGGCAGTCTGGGTGGCAAGGGACTGAAATCAAGGACAAACAAAAGAAAACAGTAAGTAAAGGTCCTATGTTTTGCCTTCAGACTGGCCCTCCCAGGAGAAGACAGCCATCACATCACCAGAATGTAAATATGAAAGAGAGCAAACACAACAAAAATTCATTGCTATGAAAGAATTGCAAAGTGCTTTTTCCTAATAAGCCTATGAGTACTAACATCATCTGGATGCAGAAGATAATACTAAATACATATTCACAAATAGCTTTTTGTTTTGACTGATGAGGATAGAGAACCAGAATGACCAACTTCCAAAATAAATATGATTTTAAAAGCATTTGGAAAATAATTTATTTTTCATTAAATAGATTTAAATTTGAACTTAAAGGTAACATGAGTGTTTAATATTTAAATCAACTTTCCACATTTTGTGACTCATTGACCTTATATCACAATCTCTTTGAGTTTGGAAATTAGCAAGTACTTGGTTGTTAAAATAGTTTTAATAATGATGATGAAAGTGATATGACAAAGGACAGAATGAAGGAAGAAGAGGAGAGAAAACAGAAGAGTTGGCATTGGGTAGCAGTTCATATTTAATGTTATACATCATTTGAGCCTCACAACCCTGTAATGGGAATCCTATATATACAGACTAAGAGATGTTAAATGACTCACTCAGAGTTACACAGTTAATAAACACCTTTGGCAAAAATGGAACCCACCCTTCTGGATTCCAAACCCAGCACCCTCTGCTCCAGAGACTGCCTCTCTAAAATAATTATATGCTAAACACACCAATGTATTTTTATTGGGAAGCCCACTTGAGGCATTTTTGTGAAGGCAACCTAATTAAATCATAAAATTGCTTTCCATTCTCTAAGCTATATTAAGTGTCACAAGTTAACCACCACAAAACAGATGCCAATATAAAAAAAATTAGAACCTACAGATGAAAACTATTAACTGTGAAAGGCAAATCAAAAATACCACCTATTTACACATGAGCAAAATGCTGTGCAGACAAAACAATCTTAAAAATTGCTAGCAATCAGTGGCTTTATAATGACAAATTATCCCAGCTATAACATGAACAACCCTGCCAAAAGATTTATTGGACTTTGATTTAGTTTTATGTTGTTCTTGTTGTTATTGTATAGCAATACCTGCTATTTCACTGGCATGTGGAAATCCTAGTGTGTTAATTCTCATTAACTGATTAATCAACTCAGCTCCTATTCAATTGAAAGCAGGGGTGGAAAAAAATAGATATTTTTGAGAGGAAAAAATTCTTACAGTTTAAAAGATTAACTTCTAAGGTCCCCCGCCCCAAATAAATCACCTTTTTGTAATAGTTCGCCTTAAAAGAATGAGCAACTAAAAGGCTTTTGGCAGTCATTTTTGCAACCTCAAAAGAAAAAAAATCCCTATGTTATGCCAGCTTAAATGAATTACATAAAGACTAATGGCAAATTGAGAAGAAATAAATTGGTTCTCCTAACACTAAGGAAACAAGGGCAAGAAAATAGCCCAGAGGACTATCTTTGGATTTTGTGACCATAGCCATCACTCTGCAGAAATACTAGCTAAATTTTACCCACCTGGTTTGCAAGCTGGGCAGCACTGTCCCATCATTTCTACTGCCAAGGTACCCACTGGACAAAGGAGGCAGGAGGGTTGATAACAGATTACTTGGGCATCCTGACATTCACACATTTTGCAAGGACCTTCATTCCATCTTTCTCCCTCCTACATGAGAATAAAGGAATGAACAATGTAATGAGAAGGCTTTCAGTTCCTGCTTCATTTGCCAAAGTGGGGTGGAGGATGAGACAGTCTGAGTATTCACAAATTATTGAATACCTGGGCAAGAAGGTGGCTCTGTGAATAGAGAGCCAGGCCAGGAGATTGGAGGTCCTAGACCCAAATCTGTCCCCAGACACTTCCTAGCTGTATTAACTTAGCTCTTTCCATTCTTCTGCCTTGAAACCAATACATAGTATTGATTCTAAGACAAAAGTTAAGGGTTATTTTTGTATATTTTATATATTTATATTTATTTTGTATATTTTAAGTATATGAATATCACCCCCTAAAGGTACTTAACTTGGGATATCTGTTACAGAGCTAGGTGGGGAAGTAGGAGAGAGAGGGGGGAGAGAGGGAAGGGGGGAGGGGGAGAGGGAGAGAGAGAGAGAGAGAGAGAGAGAGAGAGAGAGAGAGAGAGAGAGAGAGAGAGAGAGAGAGAGAGAGAGAGAGAGAGAGAGAGAGAGAGAGAGAGACAAAGAGACAGAGGGACAGAGAGACTGACAGAGAGAGAGAAAGGGAGGGAGGGAGGGAGAGGGAGAGGGAGAGAGATGGACAAATGGACAGACAGAGAAATAGGAAGGTGAGAAGGAAGGAGGAAAGAAAGGAACAAACAGAAACAAACAACTACATTTCAATATAATTTGCTTCCTTTTATGTATTTTATTTTATGCATCTAAATACAATATTCAGAGAAAGAGTTTGTTTGGCCAGATTGCCATAGGCATCCTTGGCATAAAATCAGCTGAGAATCCCTAGTCTCAAGTCATCATGGATGTTTCTTCATAAGGAAAAAGCACATGAACATGACTCTTATTCTGCCTAATGGGAGAGTATATTAAGCAGATTTTTCCAGTAATAATCAAGGGGAATTTGATGGGGAAATTTCTGTAGCTTTATTGGGACATTAAAGCCTCTGTGTACTTAAAACAAATGCCTCTCTAGGTTTGGTTTCTAATGTATGACACATGTGCCATGTGCTGTGCCAAGTGCTTCACAATTCTGAAATATTCTGTGTGTTCAAGCAGATAATGCTAATAAAAATGTGTGTTCTGCCCTAGGATCCAGAACATTTTTTAAAGATGATTTCACTTATCCTCATCATAGTCTTATGACAATGGATAAGTGGCAAAGGCCATGAATAGGATGTATGAGAGCAAACAGCAAGGAAGAAGAGGAAAGAATGAGGAATTATTTTTTAATTAAATGACATTAAATTCTCTACTGAACCAACTAATCTGACTTATCATAGTTTGCTCTGCTAGATGAAAAATAAAAACTGCCCTGCAAAAATAAACCTTTTTAAAAATCAATTTCCAGGTGAAATGGGAGGACATAGCAAGAGACTCCAGACTTCCCTCCAGCTTCTATTTCCCAACTATTCCACAACTGAGTTCTGCAAGGACATATACGTGCATGCGCACATATGCACACACTCATATCTCCTTTGGCAATTTAAAACTTGACAAGATAAAAAGATATTTAAATAAGCAAAGGTAAAAATAAGAAATTTCCGTTTTAATAGCACACAAGGAATTGTGAACAAAAGAAGACATCTAGACCTTGGATAAAGGGAATGGGTGATAACTGATGGATCCAAATCTAAATTATCCTGACTTCTCCCTAGTCCCTTGACATACTTTCAGAAAAACTGATTATACACTCAAATTCTGGGTTTCCCTAGAATGTTCATTCTATTAAATAAAATTTCTATGTATATGTTGAAATTCAAATTGTTGCAAAATCTGTGTAGTGTCACTCAAATTTGAGAAAGGCATTGACATAAAGAGAAAAAGCATTATTAAAAAGTTTACCACTCTAATCATCATAACCAATAAACAAAAGCCAAGAATTTAAGTTATTTTTACTCAAAGATAATGTTACTTATGACAAACACATAAACCATGGAAAACATATCATATTTCAAGGAAAATATAATAGTTTAAATAGTTTAAAACAAAATTGCAATTCCTGCTACAAAATTAATTTTTTCCTATTTTGAAGGCATGGTAAGGTCAAAGAATATAAAACCACATGGCAAAAAAGTGATACTAGTCAGATTCATGTTTGTTTATAGTGTTTCTACAGACAATATTAGTATTCTTATGTTACTTAAGTGAGGGCTGAGAGTCCTATAGATATTCCAAAATTCAGTGTTTAAAGAATTATGGACCTACAAAACTTTTTAAAAAATAGAGTTCACACT
The DNA here is from genome assembly GCF_027887165.1 of Monodelphis domestica. Taxonomy (NCBI): domain Eukaryota; kingdom Metazoa; phylum Chordata; class Mammalia; order Didelphimorphia; family Didelphidae; genus Monodelphis; species Monodelphis domestica. The sequence goes on from NC_077232.1 coordinate 274,522,819, forward strand.
TACCCCCATAATAGCACTGTTAGATAGATAGGATTGTTGTCAGAACAGAATTAGGTGATTTAATCCAAATTTGAAAGTAAAGTTGTTTAAAAAAAAAAAGTTGATCTAGAAATTAGACACTTTCATCCCAACATTGACATCACCTTGTCAGTTCAGAAGCAATAGAAAGTGGGCTAGAGTCCAAATCTGAAGAACAGGTTTCAGCTTCAACTTTGTTGAATATGAGCTATGTGATGAGGTGAGCTACTCTGGATGCCAGGGTGGTGCAGACAAAAGAATAGGAGATTAGGAAAAGAACTAAGTTCAAACTCAAGCTTGGTTCTTATGGAGCCCTAAATTTCTCTGTGTGTCTCAATTTCGTAATCTATAAAATGGGGGTGCTGAGTAAAATGATCTCCACGGTCCCTTCCAGACTATGTATTTTATATGGCTGCAAAGAAAACACTTCATAAGCATTTGAATAGTATAAAAAGGTGCTCTATCATTACTACTTTTTATTATCATTCTTAATGAGCCAATAAAGCATTTTTCATCCTTTCAAAATATTAATTAATCTCAAATTATGAAATGTACTGTGAAAACCTACCTTATGTAAAAATAATGATGAACTACATAAAATAAAATATTTAGATGGAATAACTGTTCAAAACTGTTTAACTTGCCAATCAGGTTCAAACTGTCCGGATACTTTCGGATACTTTTGATAGAGGTAATCAAAGTATCCTCAGTGATAAAGTGAAGCTCAAATGTGAACTTCCCTTCAGGGCCAGGCACAAGGATGCTAAACAGACTCATTATAACAATAAAGTATTTATTGAAATATATAAGGATAAATACAGGATTTCTAATTCTAAGGGATTCTAAATCCACCCAAATAAACTCCTTGGTTCTGCAAGGAATCACTTCTCCTGTGTTTCACAGGCGACACTATTCCTCCCTGATCTGACTAACCCAAATTTATACTATCTAAATAAAAACTACCACTATTATCCTTATAAATCTTAAATTAACTTCATCTTCAAATTATAAAATAGCAAAGGCAAGCTGATTGAGTTTCAACAAGAATCCATTTAGTACTCTGAGTCTTCAGAGTCCAAATCAAAGACCAGATTTTTCTTTGGTCTTCTCAGAATTAAAACAATCTAATAAAACCACAATAGATATTCAATAGTGTTTCCCAAATTGGGAAAGGAAAACACTGAGTTCCTTCATGACCTCCTCCAGCCCTGAGAGAGAGAGTCTCTGCTTGTGTCTCTGGCCAACTGCCAGAGAAGAACTCCCAATTGCCAAAGAGAGTAACTGATACAGAAAAACTGTAAGCAGTTGAAATTAACATGTGCTCTCAGCTCTGCTTCAAACTCCCATTCTTTCCTCAAGCTAGTCACTTTACTTCTTATCCCTAAACTAATAAAACAACACTTATTTTCTAATATCATCCTTACAATTTCTGGGGAAAAGGTAACATAAGAGAATCAATAAATATTTGGAGAGGCAAAAATATCTTTTTATTTTAGTTCTGTGTAATGAATTAACATGGTGAATAAATGTGGAAAAATAAAATTTAAATGTAGTTTTTTCTGACTGTCATATAACAATCACTGTCATCTTTTAAATTAAATTTTTTTACCATAAATATTAGGAATAAAAATCAGGTCTGCTTCATTCTTATACTCACATCTTTTATATGTTCTTCATAAAGACAATGCTGATGTCTTGAAACACACTCAGGACAGCATTTTCCCTCCAAGTGAATTAACTCTTCATCCTATAGAGAAATTAACATCAAATTAAAAGTTCACTGCCAAAAAAGGAAGAAGCAAATTGGTTACTTGATTGGATAAATTACTCAACAGCTGAATTTTTTTCCATGATTCATTTGACTGAATTCTCGATCCTCCTACATCAGTGTTCCAATTGGCATTGTATAACCACAGTTTACACTGTGAGGTATTACTGGAACTGAAAATGGGGTCTGAGCTCATGAATTCATGTTTCTTCTCAGTCTCCATTTTGACCTCATACATTTTCATTTATTTGAAAATCTTTATTAAGTGCCTATGATGTAGAAGACACAGAGTTGGGCACTAAGCATATAGACACAAAAGTTAAATGGCCCCTACCTTTAAAGATTTTACAAGAAGTACCAACACAATTAAATACAGAGGATAGTCAAAGTGATTTCTACAAGTATTTACAAGTAACAACTCTGGGGATCAGGAAAGGTATAGTGGAGAAGGTGGTAGCTGGTTGAGACTTGAAAGGAATTTAGAAATATAGGAGGGAGAGCATTCCAAGCATAGTGGACAGTCTGTGGAGAAATATAGAGGTGGGAGAAGGAATTTGGTGTACTGGGAAGAGCTTGAAGGACAATTTAGATAGAAAAAAAGAATATGTGATTCCATCTTCCAGATCACCTGGATATTATTCATTCCTTTGCTGCACCAATCCCAGATGATGAAATGGCTCATCTCTTCACAAACATGTAAGCCCTCTACTTATATTCTTTTTTTTTAAACCTTACCTTCGATCTTAGAATCAATACTATGTATTGGTTCCATGGAAGAAGAATGGTAAGAGCAGGTTATGGGGTTAATTGACTTGTTCAGGGTAGTCACATAGATAAGAAGCGTCTGAGACTGGATTTGAACCCAGGATTCCCATATCAAGATCTAGTTCCATATTCCCATATCCAGGCTCATATCCAATGAACCATGTAGCTGCCCCTTAATTTATTTTTTTTTCCTCTGCAAAATACGAGGTTTATTAGAATTTCCATTTTCCTGGTGATTTTTTCAGCTGGTCTCAGTGATCTCTGCCTACCTACTCATACCTCTTCTTGGAACCTACCTGCTTTTCCTGGGCTGGACACCCTGTCCCTCTCCCCTAATGCCCCTCCCTCATGGTCTCTCCACAATGTCCCCTATTGGTAGATTTGAAATCTGGACTCTTTAAGATATCCTGAATTAGATCTCTCCAGGGCAATAAGGTTCCTTTCTCTCCATTACAAATGTAAGCTATTTGTACCATCCCAAGGGGTATTTGAGCACCCAGACCATGTGAATTTGTGAAATTTAGCCTCCTTTGGGGCAATCCAATGCAAATCCCTGGGGCAGAGGCTGGATTCCATTTCTCCTCCCACAGATCTGCCCAGTCATAACTTGGTTTTCTGATACCTAGGGCAAATTGGAGCAAAGTGGAGAGGAGTGGTACAGACTGGTTCCAAGATGAACAATCTGACCTCCTGTGCAGGGCTTCTAGGAAGGAAGTAGCTTATTTCCTTTCCAGACTTTTACTGGCCCATGACCCCACTCTCCTGGGGTCTGACTTCTTTCCCAACAAGGGTATAGGTGAGTGAATTACTTCAAGGCAGAGGCATGAAGATTTTCTGACCACTGTGAGGATGAGGTACCATTCCCCTTTCCCGTCCTCCCATCAATTTATTGGTACAAAGCCATGGCTGCTCTAGGTATTGATCTCTGGAGTCTTAGGAGCCTAGAGAGAATGGCACTGCCCTACCCTAACATCCAAGTCTTCAATGTGAAATGTTTGTAGAAATTTGCTGGGTTGGGTGCATGTGTCTGTGTGCGAGTTCCTCCATTCTTAACAATAATCTGCTATAATTTCCTTTCCTATTGGCCCTGGGACTCTGTCCCTCAAACTTGCTCTATTCCAGCATTTTTGTCCCTGATTTGAAGAAAATTAAGAGTAAGGAATACCCACCTGAGCTGTGGACACAAAGCCAGGGAAAAAAAAGCTAACACATTGATTAAGGAATCTGGAAAAATCCTGGCAAGCTAGAAATATTGGGTGAAATCTACAAAGATGAAATTTAGTGGCAAATGCAAAATCCTCCACTTGGTTAAAAAGAAATTTCAATTTACAAATATAGAAAAGGGAGTGGGTATGGCTAAACTATTTTGCAAAACAAAAATACTTAGGAGTTTTATTAAACTGTAAGCTCAAGGAATTAGCATGCCATTATAAATGACATGTAAAGAAACTTATCATGATGGTCCCATTGGTCAGAACACATTTGGGGCAGCCTGTGTTGTTCTGTACCTCATCTTTTTTAGGAAGAATGTCAATAAGCTGGAGAGTTGCAAGTGGATGGCATATAGGACAATGAAGGGACTGGTTGAAGGTCATGTAAAAGGATGATTTTTTTTTTTAAGGTGCAAAGGATATTGAGCCTGGAACAGAAAAGACTTAGAAGGCAAGATCATTGCCTTTAAGTATATGAAGAGCAGTCTTGGGGAAGAGGGTTTAGACTCATTCCATTTGGCCCTCGGAGCAGAACCTAGAGCCCTGGATATTACAGAGACACAGATTTCAGCTCAATCTAAAAATTTTAATAGTCACAGCTGTTCAAATGATGGGTTGAGCTGACTTGGTAGGTAGTGAATTTCTTGTCACAAAGTTCAAACAAAGGTTGGATGACTCCTTGTTAGGGATGTCACAAAGGAGGTTCCAATATTGAACAAGGCTAGGCCAGGCACTCTCTCAAGTTCATTCCAGCTCAAAGTTTCTATATCACCAGTACTTTGCTAACTCAGTAAAATTCCTCATGAAGAAGGTCACCCAGAAGTCTCCTGGGCTGGGAGGTGAAGGCAGAACATGGGAGTCTTCTGAGGCCCTGTCAGGCCAACTAAATGGAGCATCCATTGGGCTGTTTACCCTAATGTTTCCCTCCTGAGTTTGTGGATTTTCTTCCTTTTGTGGTCACATCTTTGGAGTCTTGTTTATGATCCTTGAAGGGGAACATGATTTCCTGCTAGTTCCCTATGCTGAGACCCAGGCTTCTGCCCTGGCTTGGGAGTTCTCCCAAACAAACTTCTCAAGTTGCCAATACTCTCTCCTTGTGCACATCCTCAATTCTTGCCAAGGGCCAGCTCCCTGGGGTTGGGGCATCTGGCATCACAGATGTAGTCTTTGTGTTAGTACAGTATTTTATACTTTTCAAGGAACTTTATTAGGTGACATCTATTAGCCTATTTGAAACTCACAAGGGCCCTGTTAAATTGGCTGGGCAAATAGCATTTCCCTCTTTTGACAGAGGAGATAGAGGTCCAGAAAGAGGATGTGACTTGGCAAGGTCACACAAGTTAATGGTGGACTATAATTGAGTGCTCTTTCTGCCACTGTGCCCCAAATCTTGATGACTGCTGGTCAAGGCCTGGCTCAGAGGGGGGCCTTGACTACCTTCCACCACTTCTGACCAATAGCGATGCAGAGAATGAAGCCGCACCACTGTACCCCATTCCTCACAACTTTTCCTTGCCTGGGTCCTCTTGTCACTACTCCCTCCTGATATCACTCATGGCCCAAACCTGGTGAGGGCTTTGAATCCAGCTCAGCCTCTCCTCCATTCATCTCATCTTGGTTCCTGTGGCTCATCTTCTTCTCTCTTCCTCTTAGAAGCCTGGATCGGTATGGGATCCTGGGCCTCTGCTCTGAACTCCTGAAAACCCTTAATCCTGTGTGGTCCCCTCTGGGATCCTCCTAAGCCCTAAAGATACTGGGGTATAGCTGAGGAAGGGAACAGAGGAAGAGGCCCTGGGGACAGAGGAAAGGCAGGCCTCACTGGAGTGGGGGACAGAGCTCGAGTTGGCCCCCTTCCTCCCCCACACCCCCACCATAATCTATGTGTCTCCTATCCTGGCCAAGGTTGAGGCCTCCATACTGGTGCCCTAGAATTAGGGCTTCCATCACCCTGAACAGCATTGCAGAATTTCAGTGTCCGTCACATTTTAAAACTGATCAGCCTTTGTATAATGTTTTTTAAACCATTTCTAAATAAAATGAAAATATACAGATTGTCACTTTTCTGGAAAGGAGGACAAGAAACTTGACCCTGGAGGGCCCAAGTGGTACAGTATCCTTGGGAAAAGAATGCTGATTGGGGAGGAACCCAGGGGTTGGGGGGATTAGAGTAATGCTTCTGGAGCCCCGTGTACAATTGAGATCCAGATAAATTTAACATCCCACGGGGGTTGGGAGGGTAAGAAAGGAGGTGCTTCGCACGAAGAAAACAATAACCCAAGAAGCTGGGAAGGTATGTCTGTGTATGTGAGGGGGGAGGGGGGAGTGGAGGCCCTCTGCATCTTTATTGGTGGGGGTGGGAGTATCTAAAGAGAGGAGAGGCTGGCCAATCCAGAACTAAATGTCCAGAAACTAAAGGTCTCTAGGAATAAATGAGTAAAAGTGCAGGCAATGAGATAACAGGGATGTCAGGTTGGGGAGGCAAGGGAAGAGAACTGAGGGAAGTGGTGACAAAGCTGCCTCTTAATTTAATTCTTAATACCACCTCCTACAATGTTTTCAGGCAGCATGTCCCTTCAATGGCTTATGTTATTAATTCTGAATTATTCCTTATCTACTGCCTTGTTTTCTGCTGCATACAAATGTATCTCTCTATTCTCTACTGTTATGATTAAAATTTGGGGGTTTAAGCTGTGGCAGGCAAAAATTAGTTTCTCTGTCAAGGAGTATTATATTTTATGAGGTTTATTTAAAATTAAGAGTTTAAGAAAATACAAGTAAGAAAGCAATTGCCTAGATGGGCCGAGAGGCCCATTCAACCTCACCTACATCATGAGAGACCCCTTTGCTTGCAAGTGGAAACAAGAAAAAGCCAGACCTGTAGGCGGAGACTCTTTAAATAATTTTTTCTCGACCCAGGTGAGAATTCAGGTGAGGTTACAAGCATTCTAGAACCAGAGCAAGGAATCCTGGGGATTGAAGTCTTAGGTTCAAATCTCCATTTTTACACTACCTTACTTAAAAAAACAAAACCCTTCACCTGATCCAAAGATTCCCACATTATATCCCTCCTCTTTTTTTATATAGTTAAGATCCTAGAAAAAGCTTTTTCAAGCTCATGTCTCACAATGTAAATCTCAATAAACTCAATGCAACAAATACCAGTGGCTCCCTATTTTTCCCTAAGACCAAATCAAAAACATGCTATTTATCACTTCTGACTCTCCACAACCTAAGCTTTCCTATCCAGTCTCATTCACACACTCCTCAGTCTAGCAACAATGGCCTAGTGCTATTCTTCATATGTGATAATTTGTCTCCCAACTCATCCTGCCTATAGGGCCTGGACTACTGACCACATACTATATCCTACATCAGTAAAAAGGCAATGGGTAGCACCAGGAATAAGTACTGTTGCAAATAAGATCTGTACTACTTGTTCTGCTTGCCAAAAAATTCAATCAAGGTGCATTCAGAAAGAAAGGTTTGAGGGGACTTCTGGTCAAGATGGCAGCTTAGAAGCAGCAAAAGTCCAGACCTCTGAAAACCCTTCCTTACCAATCACAAACTGAATGCTCCTAGGGGACTGAAATTCAAACATAACAACAGTACAGAGGAAGGGAACCCTTCTTCTGGACTCAAATCAAAAGGTACCCCCCCAAAAGCCGGAATCTGAGAATACCCGGGTCTAAGGGGAAGACAGAAGTAAGGTCCCAGGACCCCTCCCCCCCAACCCAGAGCGCTGAGCCCCCAGCAGCAGCAGGAACATCAGGGCAAAGGTGCTGTTCTGAAGGGTGCACCTTGAAAGCAACCTGGGCCAGGCTCAGGGAGTCCAACACAGATGGCAGAAAAGCAGGGTGAGAGAGACGGGGGAGCCTGTAGCCCCATGGTTGGGTCCTTCCATCAGAGTCTCATCGGAGTTTTTGCCTCGGGGCACATCCAGACCAACCCAGTTGAACCTAATCCCATCAGGAGCCCTCAGAGTTCAGTGAGGCCCAGACCCTCCCCCACTAGAGTGCAGGGCCTCCTGAAAGGACAGGAACCTCGGGGCAGACAAAGGCAGAGGGGTACCTTGCAGATAGTGCTGTGCCAGGCTCAGAGCGTGGAAATAAGGCACCGGAGAAGCAACTGGAGGGAACTGAGAGCAGTAACACCCAAAACGCTGGCAGGAAGGGGAGGGCAGACCCTGGGCTTGCCCGGGAAGACAGTACAGCTGCAGAGAACAGACAATTTGCCTGGGGCTAAAGACTCGGATCATCAGAACCATACACTGAAAGCCAGCCCTCCTACTCAGGTTTCTGACTGGAAAGTGGAGGAAAAACCAGAGAGATGGCAAATAGTGCAGAGGTGCAACAGCCTCCAAACACCAAGAAAATCAAGAAGAAGGGGGTGATTTTGGACACATTTTATGGAGCAAAAAAACAAAATACAGCCAAGATAGAAGAGGAAACACAAATACCCCAAAACCTTCCAAAAGAAATGCAAATTCTCCATAAGCTCTTAAAGAATTTAAATTGGAAATTATCAAAAACATGGAAGGCTTCTTTCAGGAAAAATGGGAAGCAATGCAAAAGGAACTCAGCAATCTGAGGGACCAAAATATGCAAATGCAGAAACAGCTCAAAGCCTCAAAAAACAGGTCAGACCAAACTGAAAAGGAAAACCAGTATTTAAAGGTCAGAATCAGGCAACTGGAAGATAATGGTCTTGCAAAAGAGCAAGAATTAATAAAGCAAAGTCAAAAGACTAAAGAATTAGAAGATAACATAAAATATCTCACTGACAAGGTGACAGACCTGGAAAACAGAGGAAGGAGAGACAATCTGAGAATCATTGGTCTACCAAAAAAGCCATAAATAAACAGTAAACTCGACATCATAATACAAGATATAATCAAAGAAAATTGACCAGAGATTCTAGAACAAGGGGGCATTGAAAGAGTTCACAGAACACCTTCTACACTAAATCCCCAAAAGACAACTCCCAGGAATGAAATTGCCAAATTCCAAAGCTTCCAAGCAAAAGAAAAAATCTTACAAGAAGCCAGAAAAAGACAATTTAGATATAAAGGAACACCAATCAGGGTCACACAGGACCTAGCAATTTCCACTCTGAACGACCATAAGGAATGGAACATGATATTCAGAATAGCAAGAGAGCTGGGTCTTCAACAAAGAATCAGCTATCCATCAAAACTGACTATATACTTCCAGGGGAAAGTATGGACATTCCACAAAATACAAGATTTCCAAGTATTTGAAAAGAAAAGACCAGAGTTCTCTGGAAAGGTTGACATCCAAACACAAAGAGCAAGAGAAATTTGAAAAGGTAAATACGAAGAAAAGGGAAAAGGAGAAAAGTGTTTATCTTTTTCTTTTAGTCAAACTCTCTTCTATAAGGACTACATTTATATCAAATTATATATATTAATATGTGGGGAAAGTGTAATGTGTAACTCTCAAAAATTGTATTCATCATTAGAGTAGTAAAAAGAATCACACATAGGGAAAGTTTGGGACATCAAGATGATATGGAGAAAGGGGGAGATATAAAGAAAAAGGGAGGGGGGGAATTGTTGATGATACTAAGATATACTCCAAGAAATAGAAAAAACAAACAAACAACTAAATAGAATAATCTTTGTCACACAAAGATACACATGGGAAGGGGAGGGGAAGAATTCTCCTATAAGAAGGAAAGGAAGAGAGTTTTTACTTAAACCTTACTCTCAGTGAAATCAACTCTTAGAGGGAAGAGCATCTATATCCACTGGGATCTTGAATTCTATCTTATCCAACAGGGTAGGGGAGAAGGGGGGGAGGGAGGGAGGAAGGGAGGGAAACAATCTTTATAACAAAAACCTCTGACAAAGGTCTAATTACTAAAATTTATAAAGAGCTAAAGCAATTGTACAAAAAAATCAAGCCATTCTCCAATTGATAAATGGGCAAGGGACATGAATAGGCAGTTTTCAGACAAAGAAATCAATACCATTAATAATCACATGAAAAAGTCTTCTAAATCTCTTATAATCAGAGAGATGCAAATCAAAACAACTCTGAGGGAGTGAGACAAATACCTATACAGTCAAGTCATGAACTAATGTTTCAGAAATTAATAGACTGACTCTTTTGAGTAAAGCGAATTTTGCTTTTTCTCACTATAAAATGAGAGGGCAAGAAGCAACTACATGATAAAGTGGATGAAGGACTGGAAATCAAATTTAAAACCTGAGTTGGAATTCAGGCTTCTACTGTGTGAAATTAGAATCATAGTTGGAAGTGGTCATCTCATTTCTGGACAAGAATTCTTTCTTGAACATTTCCAAAAAGTTATCGTCTAAGATGCAAACTGTCATGGAATTTCAAACTATCTACTCTATTGAGAAAAGTAGCTGTCCATAGCTATCAAAACAGTATAGTCCAATCCCAAGAACTCTGAGGTTCCTGACAATAGATCTTTTAGATTCAGTTCTGAACTTTTAAAAATCCAAAGAGGTATAATCTTAGGATGTGGAGGTCAGTGCCAGAACACATGGGCTCCAAGATAAGACACAACATAAGCAGTCAACCTACCCAGAAGCTCTATCTGGGTCATAGTTCAGTTCCAGGAGAAAATTCCATTTCAGGAACGAAACCTGGAGAGATTAATAAATTAAAGATGAAAATAACATCCAGTATCAAACCCAGAGATCCTCAAGTCGAAGGAATGAGCAACTCCATAACAACTCTAACTAGAGACTTTAAGGAAAAAATAAATTTTCCACAAGAATTTCATCAATTCTTAGAACAAATGAAAGAAGAGATAAAAAGTGAAATACGAGTCCTAGAGGAAAGAATTGGAAGTAGAATAAATAGCTTAGAAGAGAATGTGGAAAACCTTGCCCAAAAAGTAGAGTTCTTGGAAGCAAGAATAGATCAAAAAGAAATCAATGACTCCTCAAGACAGCAAGAAATATTGGAACAAAATCAAAAGATTGAAAAACTGGAAAAAGAAAATGTAAGACATGTGGTATCAAAAACAACTGATTTAGAAAACTGGTCAAGAAGAGAAAATATTAAAATTATTGGGCTCCCTGAAAACACTCATCTAGTAAAAAGCTTAGATACTATTTTTCAAGAAATCATAACTTAAAATGGCCCAGATTTATCAGGACCAGAAGGAAGAGTAAAAATTGAAAGAATCCATAGATCACCTCCTATTAGAAATCTTCAAATGAAAGCTCCCAGGAATGTCATAGTTAAGATTCAGAATTCCTATATCAAGGAGAAAATATTGCAAGAATCAAGAATGAAACAGTTCAAATACCAAGGAGTTACAATTAGGATCACACAAGACTTTGCAACTTCAACATTAAATGAGAGGAGATCTTGGAATATAATATTTAGAGAAGCAAAAGACATGGGTTTACAACCTAGAATAATTTATCCTTCAAAACTCAGCATAATCCTGTATGGGAAAAAATGGATATTTGATTCAGTAGAAGATTTTCAGGCATTCTTGATGGAAAGACCAGAACTGAGTGTGAAGTTTGAAATAGAAACACAGGAATCCAGAGAAACCTAGAAAGAATCCTGGTAGTGTGAAATGATACTGAGTGAAATGAGCACAATCAAGAATTAATATCAACACTGTAAAGAGAAATAATGCTGAAAGTAATGAAAAAACTGGACAACCAAATTTTGAGACAGAAGAGATGGACTCAGGATGGATAAAGAAACCTATATTTTTTTGACAGACTACCAGGATTAATCCCACTACGGGGATTAATTTTGTTGGTGTTACAAATCCTCTCAACACTGTTTTGGAGGAGAAATGAGAGGTTGGGTTTAGCAATAATGATGTCTTAATGGCCATTGCAATATTGTAAATTCACACAAAGGAAGAGAAGTTCAAATAGCATGGCAAATGTTTTGAAATGAAAGTAAAGAATTTTATACTTAAAGCAAATGGTATGAAGCTATCATTCCTAGTTTCATATAAAGTCTACTTTTTTGTGTTTACATGTTTTGTTTTATGTTTGGAAGGGCTTTTTATGTTTATTAGTAATAAAAATTAAAAGTCCCCAACAAGTTGTAATTCACATTGTCTTTGAAGATGTTTTATGACTGAGAACCTGCCTTCCAAGCTATCATATTTTGTTATAATAGAAATTTGGAAATTTTCATTACAATAACTTGTCTGATCTCCAAAACATGGGGCTCACTGGCTCTGGTTCTGAACTTTTCTGTCCCTTCCAACCCACCTCTTTTAAGAAAAAGAAGCTTGATTCTTCCCCATGACATCCTATATGAAGTGATCTTTCTTTACTGCTACTGTCAATCCTACTTCAATATGTTTTGAAGTTTCCCATTACCTTGAAGGACAAAGTTCAACCTCTTTACCTTGACTTTCATCTCCCTACATTTTGACACTAACTCAGTCACTCCAGCCACATCTCTCATCCACTGAAGACCACCAGTATTCTTACATTTATTCCTTTCTCTTGAGAAATTTGCTGCCCCCCTTCTTTCATTCATAAAAAAAAAGTTCCATGAGTGAGTTGAGGATCCTTAAGAAGTATATCTTACCTTGTCTAAAAGCTTTTTTTGATGCATATAATAAATATCTGTCAATATAAAAAAAAAACAACTCTGAGGTATCACCTCACACCCAGCAGACTGGCTAACATGACAGTGAAGGAAAATAACGAATTTTGGAGGGGATGTGGCATAGTCGGGACATTAATTCATTGTAAGACTGTTTATACATCTCTCCTAGGAGGATATTGTCAACTTGCTTCATATTTAAGTACATTACAATAATGACTTAAGAGAATTGCATGATATGGGAGTATTGATTCAGTCTGGTCCATTGGATTATTCTCTTCATAATGTTCAAACAAGTGATATGGTGTATGTGAAAAATTTTGCAAACATCAGCAACAAAAAGAGAATTGGGTGGGTCCTTATAAAATTGTGTTAGTTTCACCTTATTCGGTGAAAGAATTAGGAAGAGATTCATGGTACCATTGTTTACACATTAAATTAACTCATGGAATTCATAATGAAAATGTAGAAATTGTTGAAGAAGAAAATGAAGAGTTCATGGAAAGCTGAGATTCATCAGTCAAATAGAGTGCAGTCAAAAAGATCAGTAAGGAGAGGATGATTCCAGTGGTAGAGGACATTCGGATGGAAGAGGACATTGCAGTTGAAGAGAATTCAGAAAATTGATGGATATTGTACAAAGACTAAAAGACATAAGTATTAAGCAGATAAAGACTTTGAAGGGAATTTTAATGGAGAGGATCAAACGATTGATAGACTAAGGAATTTGGGTAATGTGATATAACATAATATGCATTCAAAGATACATTTTACTACCATGAATTGTGGAGATGAAGAATTCTACAAACAAGATGAGAAGAAGAAAAAACTGTAGTTTTGGTAAATATATTGCATGCAACAGTAACACAACAGTAACACTGACATAATACTAACAAAACAACATAACATTGCATGAATAGCAACATAACAAATATATATATATATATACACAAAAACATAAACATGGTTAAGATACATTGATTCACTAATGTATAACTAAGTACTAACAATGTTATAATTAGTTTAAAAGTAGACAGTTACTAACAAAGAATAGTTAACTACTTAGTATAAAATTTAATATTGGATTTAGGAAATTTAGAAGAGAATAGTATGGAATTAGTATAGGAATATAGGTAGATAGGAGACTTATTTTACATAGGGATAGGAATTGATAGATTTGAGGTTAAGATTGATAAGATAAAGTAAGATACTGAATTACATTATAAAATACATTACAACATACATATGTTACAAGGGAATCACTTTAAAAGACTGATATATATTAATTTAAGGTCGCCAAGGAATCAGCTATGTAATTCCTAAATGAAAACTTAAGTCAGCCGTCAATCTTTTATGGAGTTTAATTACAATAGGAGGAAGTAATTAGAGATAGAGAGAGAGAAAAGGGAGAGAAGGAAATAGGGCTTAAATACCCCTTCTGTTTAGGCTGGGCCAAAAGGCCCAAGCCCTTAGATAGCTGGGGCAAAGAAAAGAGATCAGTCCCTATTACTCACGTGAAGAAGGAAATAGGGCTTAAATACCTCTTCTGTTTAGGCTGGGCCAAAAGGCCCAAGCCCTTAGATAGCTGGGGCAAAAAAAAGAGATCAGTCCCTATTACTCACGTGACCAAAATGGAGAAACAGTCTCAAAGGCCCCCACCTTCAGCTTCCTCCAGAGCAAGCTTCTCCGAGCCCACAGGAACCACACCGACCAACTACTCCACCCCCCTCTGGAGTCTTCAGACCCCCTATCTTTAAGGAAACCATCCAAGTTCCTCCCCTCAGTTCTCCCATCTACCAATCACTGTTCATCAATTTCCCTGTGTCAATGGAGGCTCTAGCTTAACCCAGGACCGCCCAGAGGTTTCTGGCTTTTGCACATGTCTGTTGAAGGTCATATTTTCAAATGATTAAATCTTTGCTCCTTTGCTACAGCCCTTTCTAAATCCTGTTAACCTGAGTAGGGTAGAGATTGGAATAATTAAATTTTGATCTAGGCTGCAGCCCTTACTCAATCCTGTTAGGACTGAATAGGGTGGAGATTGATTCCAAGTATCTCCATTGTATCAATTCTAAAATCAATCATGACTCAAAGAAATTCCTGTTCTATGCTTAAGCATAGGTCAAAGTCCTTTCCATTGTTCAGCAAAGGGTTTCTGTCCTAAAGTAATCTTAAGAAGGGAAGAGAAGGAACCTTCCATGCCAATGGGGTTCCCATTCCAATAGACTATCAGTAAGAAATTTTCCAAGTATGAAATATCCCAATGGTGAAATTTCCAACATTTATAAGTCTAAGGAAATTTGAGGTTTACACATAACATACATTGCATAGCACACAGGACATATAACAGATCACATATCACACAAAATTGTAAATACATATGCAAAAATAGGTAAATAGTGTGTATTATAGCTAGGATTGTAAAATTAATTGTATTATAGGGTTGTATACATGTAACACTTATGTAAACATGACATACACATATATATGTGTGTGTCGTTTGCATGTGTTATGTGTATATATGTAAAACTTATCTAAATAGATCATATTTGCTGTTTTTTACACAGGATAGGATTATGTTTGATTTTAATCTGTTTATCTATGTTAAATATATTTTCCATAAGTAAATTCAGTGGCTTCGTTTAATTTTTTTGGTAAAACGTATATAATGTGTTTATTGTTTTTTTTTTTTAATTTTTTTGTCTAAGTTTGCTGTTCGTGCATTGCAATCGTAGAATTTTCTGTATTAGTTGATAAGAGTTATATTTTATAATTTTAATGTTTTTACATGAAATTTATGTTCATATTTTAATGTTATTTGCCTGTTTTGCTTTTGCATATGTTTGATCGGTATTTTGTACTTTGTAATTGTTCATTATATATTTTCCTGTTTTCCTTTCCTTGATTAAAACCCCTAGAAGAGTATAGTATTAGATAGGATAAGATAGATGAGTGTAGGTTATTCATTATTTTGGGTAGAATTTAAGTCTAAGGAAAATATAAGTTTGTTAGTGCACAAATACTAAAATAGCATTTTCAACACAATTTTGGTTTTGTGCAAAGGGGGGAACTGTGGTAAGGATAACATTAGCTTTGCTAAAAAGCAGGACATAAAAAGCTAACATTCTGGAACTCTCAGGAGGAGAGAGACAGTTCACACTGATAGTTTCTTCTCTGGAGGAAGAAGGAGACTTCGAAGCTGCCAGGAGACTGGAAACTACCTTCAATCAATCCATCTTAAGGAAGTGGTAGAGACAGTGGTTAGCACTCCATTCAGGAAGACTGAGTTAGTGAAACCATTTCTCCCCTTCCTGATTCCCATGGTGCTGTTCTTCATACTGGAACTTCTGCCAGACCCAAAAGAGGACTCCAGTTTGTGAGACTATTTTGGCCTTTGGACCAGTCCCTCCCTAATATTAAGTAGTTATTAAGGAATTAATTAGACTAGTATAGAAAGTTGTTAGTGGTTTAGAATACTGACTTTTGGGGTTTAAGTTTAGATCTCCTCAATTCCCTTCCTTTCCCCCATTGCTTAATAAATAGTTAAAATTACGTGCTCTACATAATATTTTAATTATAGTTATTTTCAATCACTACATCCACAAAGCTGCCCACGTACTATATTCTAAATCCTACATCACAAGAGCTGTCCTCAAATGCCTAGAATACTCTCCTTTCGCACCTCTACATCTCAGAACCCTTGATTCCTTTTAGAGCTCAGGTCAAATACTAGCTAAGAGGTCTTTCCTGTCTCCTTCAGCTATTAATACTCCCACCATCACCACCAAATCACTGTGTAATGATTCTGCAAATATCCTGTATTTATCTACCTGTCAATTCACTCTGTTGCATTTTCCTAATAAAATGAAATAATCTTCACTTTTGTATTTTAATCTCCTATGCCTAAACCAGTGTCTAGCATACAGATGATGCCTAATAAATACGTATTAATTTATTGCTTATATATACTTAGAAAGGGAGGCTAGAGTCAAGGTCATGAATGGGTTTTTAATTATTGTTAAACATTTAAACAGAAAGCCATGGGAGATGCTTAAGGAAAAGAAACTTGGCAACTCATTTGACATAAAGAGCTAAAGGAAAAGGACCAGGGATGGTGGTAGTAATAAACTTAGGTGAGTGGAAGCATAGAACTGCCCTTATTAGAAACAGGGAAATGAAAGGGAAAGATAATCATTTCTGTTCAGGGGATATTGAGTCTGGCAAGCCAATGGACATTGAGGTGTAGATAATTGAGCAAGCAGATGGTGATGTGTGACTAGTGTTCAAGAGTGTACATTGTGTAGATTTTGAAGTCATTTGATTAGAGATGATCATTAAACACAGAGTGGCTGTTGAGTTCAAGAGTATGGGATAAGGATGATGATCCAAAAAGGAGACATGGAGAAGGAATAGTCAGATAAGTAGAAAGAGAGCCCAGAAAGTAACATCAGGGACACCAGTGGAGGAACAGATGTCCATGAATGATGAAAGCCCTATAAACCCATTATGAGATATGTTTTTATCCTCATTAGAAGACAAATTAATGAATAAGGACAAATCTTCAGCACTGGAATAGAGTAAATTTCATAAGAACAACTACATCTCAAACTCATGACCTTATTCCCATTACCACTATCTTGATTTAACTACCACCATTTTTCCTGAATAGTTCAAATGCATTCATGCAGGTGGGATAATAATTTAGACCTATTATTTGATTAAGTATTATCTCTGGATACATAATTTGGTTCTAAGTAACACTAAGAAAGACTGAGAGATTCCTATTCTAGAGTCAAATGTGTGAATTTTGTAAACAAAGACCTTAATTTTGTATCTCTGTGACCATGACACTTCATTCTTTTCAAAGGTCATAAGTGAAAAATCTATGCTTCTTGGAATCCTGAAATATAATTGCTGGGAGGGAAAAGAAACTATTTTCTTTACTATCCATCATAATTAATGTTGACCAGAAGTGATTAGAGAGTCTTTTGTGATGCAGGAGTCATTCAGATACCTTTGCAACAGGACATTGACAAGGAACAACCAAAGTCTCATTAAATAAACACATAGAGATGCTTGTAAGTTGACTGTGTCTCAATAATAGGAAGGAACATGGCTCTTGTTCCCCAGAAAACTACTCTAGACACAGCAGACATTACTCCCAGAGAACACTGCCAACTCAGTGCTGATGAGATAGGGAATTTTAAATAGGAAAGCTATTTATAGTAAAAGGGCCTGAATGCCCCAGACTACTGTGTCAATGCCATGCTGGATGGAGTGTGGCTCTGATTGCAAAAAGCCTCTTCCTTGGAGCACTTGCTCTGTGAAACAAAATTCACTCTTTTTGTTATATCTGCAGAAGAGTCTAGAATGGTCTCCCTAACCCTTCCCCATCACTTTCGACTCTTTCCACATCTCACAAAGGCTTCTCCCTTTTAGAAACTCTAATTGGAAAATCAATGGCATTTCTTCAAGGGAAATTCCCTCTCTCAACTCAGGTACCTTCTCAACCCCACCCCCACCAATCTCATTTGGTTTTGATCTATGTGCCACTAGCAATCTCTCTGAAGATTGAATGCATAATTAATTCAACAATTCATTTAATGTTACCACATAAATATATGCTAAATATATTCATCATATATTAATTTTATTATTAATTATTATACGTATTTTACCATAATGAAATAACTAAAATTCATAAAGGCTTACAAAGCAATTTGCAAGTATTATCTCCTTTTACCTTTCATGACAACCCTGAGAGATAGATGCTATTATCATCGCAATTTTGGAGATGAGGAAACTGAGGCAGGTAGTGGGGAAGCGATTTCCCCATGGTCAGACAATTAGTAAATATCTGAGTCTGGATCTGAATTCAGGACTTCCTCACTCCTAGTTCAGTGCTCTATGCATTTCTATACCTAGCTGCCTCACCAGAGCTAATATAAGTTAAATACAATAAAATATATAAATGTAAATACACTATCTCAAATGAGTCAATATTGGTAAAATGCAGTGCAACCTTAAAATGTAGTGCTATTCTAAATCAAAATTCTAGCTGGGTTATTATGTACAAAAAATACAAGACAATATTAAAGGGGAGCTATCATCATAGCAACTGGAGGGACTCAGGAGGGGCTTCCCAAGAGGAGGTAGTAGCCAAGCTGAGCTCTGAATAATGAACTATTCAATAATACAGATATGAGCACCAGTCTTTTTTAAAATTAATGTGCTTTTCCAATCTCCCTCAGAACTTATTTTAAAAGTCAATTTTAAGAACAAAAAAGGAAAATCATCACGCTGTGATAAGAACATAGATTAGAATTGCTTACATGACTAAGGATAATGGGGAATATTTCTGGTTTGGTAAAAACCAGATTGTATTATTCTGCTTTTTTTAAAAATGTACAGAAAAAATGCTGAGTTATTTTTGACACTCCAGGGCACAGATTCCTTATTGTTGGGAATCCTGTCATAGTAATTCCTATGGTGATATAAAAGAGGCTGGGTTGATGGGGTCAGCCTTTCCACCAAGATAGCCATTACTTTATTAAATGGTATCTTGGGTATCCCAATAAAATTAACATGCTGGGACTTCTCTGATCCTATAAAAGTATTTTAAATCAAGCTTCTCAAGATATTCAGGATGATTTTTGCTCTTATAATATTAGAACTTTATAAATTAAATTCTTATCTACTTAAAAAAAAAAGTCTATCCTCTCCTCTCCTCTCATGCCCTACCCATCTACAACTTGGATGGATGAAACACAATGGAGGATACAAAGGAGACAATAATCTCACTTTCATGTCTTTTTTTGTCTAACTCAGTTGTTCTTACAGAGGATACATTGAGAGAAGCTTCTGGAAATTCTGAAAACAGTAAACATAAATGGAGCTGTTAATGATGTTTTTTCCCTCCCAGGAGGAAAAAAAAACACTCATTTTTGTTTTCTCTCTGCTGCCATATTGCTAAACTTCTTTTCCATTGTTATTGCAAGTAAGATGATGATAGGTACTGAGCTGATTTGTCCAACTGGTAATCATTCAGAATCACTCCACCCTGCCTTGTACTTTGTTCAGGTTTCCCATCTAACCAGATTATCCAAGAGTTCAATGTGCTGCAACAGACAGGAACTGGTCTGAACAAGTGGTTTTGCCTTAGTGAATGCTTCCTTAGATTAGACAGGTCTGAGGAGGTTCAATAAGTCCATCCCCCTCTCTCCACATACAACCCTTCTGAGCCAAATATCCATCTTTAATACTTAAAGGAAAGGCCTTAGTTACTCACCTGGGTACACTTTACAGTGGCACACTCTCCAATATGACAAGTAACCTGACCTCGATTGCATATGCAAAATTCACAAGGAGAGCTCTTCCACATTTCATCATGATACCGAAGAATCCCATCATACAAGCAGTGTCCTGTGGATGACCTGCATTTGTCACAGCACTCCTTGGGATGATGTACTTTGTGCTGACCCTAGAGTAAGAGACAGGAAACAAAGCTGAGAGCACTGGTCAGGAAATGAGGGTCATGGGGAAGAGTCAATATTATCAATAGTGTCAATATGTTGCAAGGTATCAAAATTGCAGGTTAATCATTTCCCATTTCTGATCCAAACAACACTGGTAACCTCCTCTTCATCTCTGGCTAAATATATCAGCATCATCAAGATAATGAGAAAGGATATTAAAGTCTCCTTTGTAGCCTATATTGAATACATAATATCACCTCTTAAGTAAATACCATGATTCAGGGTAACACTGTACTCCCCCAAAATACCTTTTCACAAGTGAGTGGAGGACATTCATGTTTATGGCATCTGGTCTCTCCTTTGTCACATACACATGTAGTACAAGCATTTTCAGTCCACTGCTCACCATGCTGAGTGAAAGAAGAAGAAAATCATAGGCTAAACATGAAAACAAGGGAAAACCCAAGAGGAGAGGGTACTGAGTGGCAATGAGGACAGCTGCCTCCCTGACATGCAAAACTTGTTCTCAAAGATGAAATTCTCTTTAATGTTGAGAGACTGAGGGAGGAAAAAAAATTAAATCCCTTCTTGGTAAAGATATGGAGCTATGGGTACAAGATACAACATATTTTGTTGGATTTAGCTAGTGCTCTAGCTAGGTTTGCAGAACTGCTTTTTCTTTTCTTCTTTAATAATATCCTATGTTAAAAAGAATATCTCATGGTGAAAGGAGAGGCTATGCAGTCAGAAATTAAGGTGATGTGGAAAAATCCATTAAAATTTACATGCCATGCATATACACTCATACAAATATATGTGTGCTGAAAGACAGATCTATACATATAGATGAAAGAAAGAGATACTGATATAAGAAGAGATATAGATGGAGGATGGATAAATGGAAAGAGACAGATGATAGCAAAATCAAAAGAGATAGCTACATAGAGAGATGATAAGTGATAAAGAGAGATGATAAAGAGATACTAAATACAGATAATAGACATATATAGAAATATAGATGACAAATGGATGATAGGGATACAGAGAGAACAGAAATAGATACATATATAATACATACATATTTGATAAAGTCAAATGATGCAGGTTCTGAAGAAAATGTCACCATCTGTTTTCCTCTCATATCTCTTAAGAGATAAAACTTGGCAAAATCCCTTCACAATATCCAAGGCATTTCTAAAGCAATGTGGCACCTGCAATCCATCTCTTCAGATGACTGACCACATTTTAACTAGAGAAATGTGAATGTAAAATAAGCTGCTTGGATAAGAGCGCACTATCCTGCATGGCAGTATTATGGAAATGAGACACATTTTAAGTACCCAAGAAAGGCTGACCAAAAAATCACTCGCCGACAAAGTACTGGTCAATGTAATTAAAAAAAGGAAAGAAGAAAACCAAATTAACAGTATCATAGATGAAAAAAACAGTATCATAGGAGGAGAATTCACCTCCAATGAAGAGGAAATTAAAGCAATCATTAAAAAATATTTTGCCTAATTACATGGTAATAAACATGCCAATCTAGATGATATGGATGAATATTTTTAAAAAATATAAATTGCCTAGATTAACAGAAGAAGAAATAGAATTCTTAAAAATCTCATATCAGAAAAAGAAATCCAACAGGCCATCAATGAACTCCCTAAGAAAAAATCCCCAGGGCCTAATGGATTCACAAGTGAATTCTATCAAACATTCAAAGAACAGCTAATCCCAATATTATACAAACTATTTGACATAATAAGCAAAGAGGGAGTTCTACCAAATTCCTTTTATGATACAAAGATTCCAAAGCCAAGCAGGTCAAAAATGGAGAAAGAAAACTACAGATGAATCTCATTAATGAACATAGAAGCAAAAATCTTAAATGGGATACTAGGAAAAAGACTCCAGCAAGTGATCAAAAGGGTTATTCACTGTGATCAGGTGGAATTTATACCAGGAATGCAAGAATGGTTCAATATTAGGGAAACCATCCACATAATTGACCATATCAACAAGCAAACTAAAAAAAAAAATTACACGATTATCTCAATAAATGCAGAAAAAGCCGTTGACAAAAAACAATATTCCTATTGAAAACACTAGAAAGCATAGGAATAAAAGGGTCTATCCTAAAAATAATGAACAGTTTCTATCTAAAACCATCAGCCAATATTATCTACAATGGTGATAAACTAGATGCATACCCAATAAAATCAGGAATGAAACAAGGATGCCCATTATCACTTCTATTATTCAACATTGTACTAGAAACACTAGCAGTATCAATTAGAGAAGAAAAAGAAATTGAAGGTATTAAAATTGGCAATGAGGAGACCAAACTATCACTCTTTGCAGGTGATATGATGGTCTACTTAAAAAATCCTAGAGAATCAACCAAAAAGCTAGTGGAAATAATCAACAACTTTAGCAAAGTTGCAGGACACAAAATAAACTGACATAAGTCATCAAAATTTCTATTTATATCCAACACATCTCAGCAGCAGGAATTAGAAAGAGAAATTCCATTCAAAATAAACCTAGACAATATAAAATACTTGGGAATCTATCTGCTGAAACAAACACAGGGACTATATGAACACAACTACAAAACACTTTCCACACAACTAAAACTAGATCTGAGCAATTGGCAAAACATTAACTGCTTATGGGTAGGAGGAGCTAACATAATAAACATGACAATCCTACCCAAACTTATCTATTTATTTAGTACCATACCCAGCAAATTGCCAAAAAGATTTTTTACTGAATTAGAAAAAAAACATAACAAAGTTCATTTGGAATAACAAAAGATCAAGGATATCCAGGGAAATAATGGAAAAAATACAAAGTAAGGTGGCCTTGCAGAACCAGAACACAAACTATACTATAAAGCAGTGGTCATCAAAACAATTTGGCACTGGCTAAGAGACAGAAAGGAGGATCAGTGGAATAGACTTGGGTTAAGTGACCTCAACAAGAGAGTCTATGATAAGCCCAAAGATCCCAGCTTTCGGGACAAAAATCCACTATTTGATAAAAACTGCTGGGAAAATTGGAAGACAGTGTGGGAGAGATTAGTTTTGGATCAACACCTCACACCCTACACCAAGATGAACTCAGAATGGGTGAATGACTTGAACATAAAGAAGGAAATTATAAGTATATTATAAGAACACTGAATAGTATACATGTCAGACCTTTGGGAAAGGAAAAATTTTAAAACCAAGCTAGACTTAGAAAAAGTCACAAAATGTAAAACCAACAATTTTGACTACATTAATTTAAAAAGTTTTTGTACAAACAAAACCAATGTAACCAAAATTATAAGGGAAGTAACAAATTGGGAAACAATCTTCATAACAAAAACCTCTGACAAAAGTCTAATTACTCAAATTTACAAAGAGCTAAATCAGTTGTACAAAAAAATCAAGCCATTCTCCAATTGATAAATGGGCAAGGAACATGAATAGGCAGTTTTCAGATAAAGAAATCAAAACTATTAATAAGCACATGAAGAAGTGTTCTAAATCTCTTATAATCAGAGAAATGCAAATCAAAACAACTCTGAGGTATCACTTCACACCTAGCAGATTGGCTAACATGACAGCAAAGGAAAGTAATGAATGCTGGAGGGGATGTGGCAAAGTCAGGACATTAATTCGTTGCTGGTGGGGTTGTAAATTGATCCAACCATTCTGGATGGCAATTTGGAACTATGCCCAAAGGGTGATAAAAAACTGTCTACCCTTTGATCCAGCCATAGCAATGCTGTGTTTATACCCCAAAGAGATAATAAGAAAGAATAAATGTACAAGAATATTCATTGCTGCACTCTGTGGTGGAAAAAATTTGAAAATTTGAAATGTCTTCATTTGGGGAATGGCTGAACAAATTGTGATATATGTTGGTGATGGAATACTACTGTGCTCAAAGGAATAATAAAGTGGAGGAATTCCATGGGGACTAGAACAACCTCCAGAAAGTGATGCAGAGTGAGAGGAGCAGAACCAGGAAAACATCGTACAAAGAGACTGATACACTGTGGTACAATCAAATGTAATAGTGGCAATGCAGTGATCCTGAATAACTTGGAGGGATCTATGAGAAAGAACACTTTCCACATCCAGAGGAAAATCTGTGGGAGTAAAAATACCAATGAAAAAACAACTGCTTGATTACATGGGTCGAGGGGGATATGATTGGGGATGTAAACTCTGAATGAACATCCTACTGAACATACCAACAATATGGAAATGGATTCTGGTCAAGGACGCATGTGGAATTGTGCGTTGGCTACGGGAGGGGAGGAGGAGAGGGAGGAATAGAAAATGATTTTTGTAACCAGAGAATAATGTTCAAAATGGACCAAATTAAAAAATTAAATAAATTTTTAAATAATCTCTCCCCATAATCACAGAACTTGCTGAAAATGTGAAATAGCATAGAGAATGACAAGAAGGTGTGATATCAAAAATTTATTTTTTGTTTGGTGGCAAGAATTTTACTTTTTTTACAATAATATTGAGGCTAAATGAGAGGTACTGGTGGCTGGCTGCATTTGGAATAGGGAAATACTGGGGCCAGGTAAATAGCTCAGGGGATTGAAAGCCAGGCCTAGAAATGGAAGGTTCTGGGTTCAAATATATCCCGAGACACTTCCTAGCCATGTGATCCTGGGCAAGTCCCTTAACCCCCTTACCACTCTTCTGCTTTGGAACCAGTACACAATACTGGATACAAAATAGAAGGTAAGGGTTTAAAAAAAAAAAGGAATAAGGAATTGCCTGGAGCAATGAGAGATTCAATGATCATCCCAAGAACACACAGTGAGGATATGTGGATTTTGCACTCAAGTTTTTCCAGCTCCAAGACCGGCTCTCTACATCACTCCATGTTTGTCTCAAATACATTTACTTAATAAAATTTTAATAAGCCTGCTCCTGGACAACAGTTAGGTAACATTAACTTCCAGAATGACAGTAAACAAATGTTCAAAGGAAACTTTAAGACTCAGTTGAATTCATTATACTGCCAGTCATTTTCAAAACACTTTACTTCCATACAAAGCGAAGGCATTCCTAAAATCACCTTCCTTTGAGATGCAATTCCCAATGGGTTCATCCATAGAGCCATCTCCTAGTCTGTTACTTTGAGAGTTGATGCCAGCCAAAAGGAAGTGGCTGACTTTTTTATTTATTTGAATAAATCTATCACCTCCTAGTCAGCTAGACATCCAAGGGAATTAATATACCTTCATTAATTTAATTCATTCAACCAAAATTTTATGAATACCTGCCTACTAGGAACACTGAGATGGCTGGAAGAAATACACAACACTTTTCCAATTATTTCCATAGTTGGTGTAATAGAACCTCTATATATTGCTACTGCCTATATAGAAAGATTATATGTATAAATTTATGTCTATACATATATGTGTTTATATATCTATAGAGAGTAGATATATTTACTGTTGTTCAATCATTTCAGTGTTGTCTTTATAACCCCATTTGGAGTTTCTTGGCAAAGATACTAGAGTCATTTGCCATTTATTTCTCCAGCTCATTTTACAGATGGGAAAACTGAGGCAAAAGGGATATGTGACTTTCCCAGGATGACAAAGTTAGGAAGTGTCTGAGGCCACATTTGAACTCAAAGAAATGACTCCAGGCCTAAAATGCTATCTATTATCCCAGCTTTAACACACACACACACACACACACACACACACACACACATACACACACACACACACATATTTAGTCCAAGTCCCAGAAGATATAAGGAAAGCAATTCATAAGATGGTTATCACCAATAATATTTTATTTCCTAATTCAAAATGTGTGAACAATAAACATCTCATCTACTAGCTCACAGAACTAGGGACCACATGCCAGAACATTCCTTTACATTTCTTATCCCCTGCAAAAATTTTCCAACATAAAAAAGTTTCTAGGAAAGGAAAAAAAGACATTAATTTTGGCAGAAAGACAGACAGTCTGACTATGAGAAGTTCACAGGGAAAGGGTCAGAACACATGTCAAGACACCATGGAGGCTATATCAAAGACTACCTGGTAGACTTTCCCATCTGAAGAGCAATGTCTTGGAAGACACTGTGGGCAACATTTCCCCGGGAAGCGAATTACTTCTTCATCCTAAACAAAAAAGACAGGGAAAGAACATAGAAGAAGTTAGAAATTCACAAAGTCTTCAGTGAAGCCAAATAAAGTCAACAAGCATTTCTTTATTAAGTATCTACTACATACCAAGCATTATGCAAAATGGAGAAGGGATGCAAAGAAAAGCAAAAGGAGTCTTTTCTTTCCCTTAATTCAGTAAACCTGATTTTATATATTTAAGCATACTTTTAAAAAATATCATTCTCAGAATTAATCCACTGTTCAGTCATTTCAGTTATATCTGACTCTTCTTAATGCTCTTTGGGATTTGGCTATTTCCTTTTCCAGTTAATTTTACAGATTGGGAAATAGATACTTGCCCAGGATCAGACTGTAAAAATGAGTTCAGATTTGAACTCAGGAATATGAATCTTACTGGTTCCACTATACCACCTACCTGCCCATTTATCCATTACCCTGATGTTTTATAGAAACAAGCACTATCAAAGTTATAGGAACATGAGATTATAGTTCTTGAGCTATACAGAAGCTCAGGGTTCATTGCACTGATTCATTATTTTTTTAAACCTTTACCTTCCATCTTATTTATTATTGGTTCCAAGGCAGAAAAATGGTATGGTCAGTGATGGCAAACCTTTTAGAGACCAAGTGCCCGAACTGCACCCTCACCCCGCAAGTGAACCGCCTGCTTACCCCAGGCAACTGAGGGAGGAAACGCTCCTAGGCTGCTGGGCCCCAGGGGAGCAAGTCATGTGAGAAATGTCCTCAGGCAAGGTGGAGATGGGGAAGGGGAGCAGCACCCTCCAGCAAGCAGGTGGAGGATCACCAACATGAGACTAGGCAATGGGGATTAAGTGACTTGCCCTGGGTCACAAAGCTGGAAAGTATCTGAAGTCTAATTTGAATCCAAGACTGCCCTTCTCTGGAACTAAAATACCATTGTTTAGTAGGCTGACCATTTGCTTCAGAGTTGTGAGGACTGATGGCTATACTTTGACTATACCTACAGTTAGCCTCCATGACCCAGGGCCTCCTATCTCTAGGTCTGTCTCTTAATCCACTGAGCCATCTAGCTGTCCCTTTAATCCTTTCCTTTTAAAGAAGAGAAAGCTGTATCAAGTGTCATCTTCATTTATAAAAATGGTTTAGAGACCTTCCATTCCCAGGATCTTCTCTTTGCAAAGTTGAAAACAACACCAGCTCTTCTAAGATTTATTGGTGAGTGGGAATATAGATCCTTAATTGAGTCATTTCCATTTTCACTTGCCTTCTCCTAAAGTGTACATACTTGTCTGTGAATTGGGGGGTGGGGGGTGTTAAGGCATTTATTACCATAAAATTAAGCTCTGATTATAAGAAAGGTGATAGGGCTGGAAATCAGGTCAAAAGCCCCTATCTAAATCATTAAATCTCAGGAATATATGTACCTGAAGAAATAAATTCTCAGAACTAGGTCGCTAATAGAACTAGGTCGCTAGGAGAAACCACACTAAACATCTACTATGTGCCAAGCATTGTGCTAGGTAGGGGATCCTGGTTTGTGATGTTTTTAGACAAGGAGGAACAGGCAAGACATCAGCTTTTTAAGAGTATGAAAAATGACTCCCCTTTCTGACTAAAAGAGGTTATGTGGTTCCAAAACATCTGTGTGTATTTTTACAACTTCAACAGTGATATAACTTCCTCACTTCATTTCTGTTACTACTAAAGGTAAGGGGAGGCCAGATGCAAAGAGCTGCAAGTCTTTACTTTGTACCTCTCTTTTAAACTCAGCACATCTCTCCCTTAAAGAGAGATAGAGGGGGCAGTTAAGTGGCTTAGTAGACAGAATGCCAGGTCTGCAAACAGGAAGTCCAGGGTTCAAATGGCCTCAAGACACTTCCTAGCCACATGACCCCAGGCAAGTCATTTAACCCCATTTAACTAGCCCTTACCACTCTTCTGACTCAGAACTGATACTGAGTATCAAGTCTAAAATAGAAGGTAAATAAATTTTTAAAAATGAATGGGGAAAGACATTATGTTAGCAGACTTAGATAATACATTCCCAGCTTGCCTCTAATCACTCCCCACCTCCTGCCCCTATACTATCTTTCTAAAAGTTGGGATGGTGCCAAAAATAAGGGAGGATGAGACCTGGTCCCTGACAGTAAATCAGAAGAAATGAATCTAGAAAATTCTCTCAAGATAAATATTTAAAAACCAAAGGAGAAAAAGAAAACAATCAGAGCAGTCACAGAGTTGGAAAGAAGCCCCACAGCTGGGGAGAAACCCAAGGATTTTCTTTTAAAAGTGTGTCAGAAAAGAAGTTGTTTCCTTGGAACCATAGTGGGAAGACAGTACTATCTGTCTTTGCCTTTACTCAGGCTGTCTCCCATACTTGGAATGCATTCCCTACTAATAATAAATCAACAAGTACCTAGTAAACACTAACTCAGTGCCAGGCACTGTGCTGGGGATACAAGTACAAAGACAACTAAAAAATTCCTAGTCACAAAGAGCTGACAATCTATTGGGGAAGATAATATATATAAATAAAGACATTTATATAAGAAATATAAAGTGAATAAACACAAAAATATATCTATAGTAGTTTATACACACACACACACACACACACACACACACACACACACACACACACACATATACAGTAGTGAAATACAAAGGAATTTGGGAGAGAAGTCAGCACTATTTGAAGTGGGGAACAGGGATCATGAAGCGAAAGCTTCATATGAAAGATGATGTGAGGGTTGTGTCTTCAAGAACAGGATGGTGGGGGGTAGGGAGTGGAGTAAAATGGTGATGTAGAGGAAGCAAAAGTTCGGACCTCTGAAAACCCTACCTTACCAATTACAAACTAAATGCTCCTAGGGAACTGAACATCAAATCTAACAACAAGACAGAGACAAGGAACCCTCCTGCTGGACTCAACTTAAAAGGTATGCCCCCCCAAAAGCCAGAATTCAAGAACATTTCAGTTTATGGAGAAGGAACAAGGAAGGTCCTTGGACCACTCCCCCACCAAGAGCGCTAAGCCTCCAGCAACAGCTGGAACCTCTGAGTGGGCAAAGGGGGTAGTACCTTGCGGGCAAAGCTATGCCAGGCTCAGAGGGTCCAACAGAAGCAGTGGGGAAGCAGACAGAGGAGAAATGCAGAGTGGGATGTATCCTTGCAGGAGTGGAGACAATCCATATTTCCCCCTCCCCCTTCCCAAGATTTTGGCCTCAGGGCATATTCAGAAACCCAGCTTGATTTAATCCCATCAAAACCTCCAGAGAGCAGAGAAGCCCAATCTCCAACACCCCTCCCCCTCTGACTGCTGGATTTAATCCCATCAAAGCTTCCAGAGGGCAGGGAAACTCAAACTCCAACACCTCTCCCCCACAAATTGTGCTGAGAGATTTGCTGACAAAGCTACAAAGGTGAAGGCAGAAAGAAAAGCCCAAAACCAAAAAAAAAAAAAAAAAAAAGAGAGAGAGAGTAGCAAGAGCTCAGGAAACTGCAGGGAGTAAAGAAGGAGTAAATATGAGCAAACAACAGAAAAAGAAAAAAAATACAATCGACAGCTTTTATGCAGGCAATGAACACAGAGCAAATGGAACAGAGAAATATGAGGGAACTCCAAACAAAGAAAAAAAACAGAAATACCAGCAAATTAGATATAGGCTCAGGAAGGACTCAAAATACAATTCAAAACACAATTAAAAGAGGCTGAAGACAACTGGGAAAAGAACTTAAAAACAAAGATAAGGTATCTGGAAACAAAATCACTTGAAATAAAAGAAGAAAATAGTGTCTTGAAAGCCAAAATCAACCACCTTGAAAATGAGGCAAAGAAGATGAAAGATGAATCAAAGGAGATGAAAGATGAGACAAAGAGGATTAAAGATGAAAGATGACTTTGAAAGAAATTCAGACCAGAAGGAGAAGGATGATCAAAAAGTCAGGGATGAAATCCAGTCTTTAAGAACCAGAATACAACAACTAGAAACAAGCAACTTCACAGAGCAGCAGGACACTATAAAACAAAATCAAAAGAATGAAAAAATCAAGGAAAATATGAAGCACCTCCACCACAAAATGGAAGATTTAGAAAATCATTCCAGGAGAGACAACTTAAGAATCATTGGTCTACCAGAAGACCATGACAAATGAAAATGCGTGGGCATAATGCAACAAGAAATTATCCAAGAAAACTGCATTGATATTCTAGAACAAGAGGGAAAAGTGGAGATTGAAAGAATCCACAGATTGCCTCCTGTACTTAATCCCCAACTGACAATACCCAGGAATGTTATAGCCAAATTCAAGAATTTTCAGACCAAGTAAAAAATATTACAAGCTGCTAAGAAGAAGACATTCAGATACCATGGAACCACAGTGAGGAAAACACAGGATCTGGCTGCATCTACAATGAAGGACTGAAAGGCAGGGAATATAATTTTCCAGAAAGCAAGGGAACTAGGTCTACAACCAAGAATATTCTAACAGGAAAAAGTATGGTCATTTAACAAAATAGAAAGAATCCCAAGCATTTGTAAAGAAAAGACCAGACCTGAACAGAAAATCTAATGCCCAAGCACAGAACTCAAGAGAATCATCAAAAGGTAATTAAAAAAGGGGGAAAAAAGAAAATGAAAACAAAAACAACTTTTTTTTAAAGAGACCCAATAAGTTAAAAAATAAGAAAAGAGGTCATTGGTAACTCTTAAAAATTGTAATTATCACCTGGGTAGCTAGAAGAATTACACTTGGAGGGAACAGTGACAAACTGTTTAAGATGAAATGTGAAGACATAAATATGTATATAGATTTATGAATGCATAAATACATATGTATGTGTATATATGTATAAATACACACACATACAACTAGAGCTAAAAAAGAGGTTAATACTAAAAGAAATGGGAAAAGAAACAAAACAGGGTTAATTGATGTATCACAAAGAAGCTCATGGTGGGGAGGGAGGGAGAACATCAATACAAGAGGTTGGAGATAGGAAATACTAAATTCTTATGTGTATTGAAATTGACTCAAAGAGAGAAGAACAATCAAATACATTGGGGCAGAAAATTGATTTGCGCCCTATAGGGAAACAGAAGGGTAACAAACGGACTGGTGGGGAGGGAAGCTGTATAAGGGAGGGAGAGTGTGGGAGGGTAGTTTAAAAAGACTGTAAAGAAAATAAGAAGGTAGGGGGTGTAGAAAGGGAAGAAAAATAAGGGTGGGAATTAGGTGGACTGATTAAAAACAAAACATTGGTATAGAAGGAAATAGAAGGAAAAAATAGAAGAAAAAGAAGAAAATAGAAGAAATAGAAGAAAATAGAAGAAAAAAATAGAAGAAATAGAAGGAAATAGAAAAGAAAGAAGAAAAGGCAAGACTAGGAGTGGAAATCAAAATGTTGAGAAATACACTGGAAATACAATATGGTAATCATAAATCTGAATGTGAATGGAATGAACCCACCCATAAAAATTTTACTGAATTAGGAAAAAACCATAACAAAGTTCATTTGGAAGAACAAAAGATCAAGGATATCCAGGGAAATCATGAGAAAAAAAATGCGAAGAAAGGAAGCCTTGCAGTCCCAGATCTCAAACGATAGTATAAAGCAGGGGTCATCAAAACAATTTGGAACTGGCTAAGAGACAGAAAGGAGGATCAGTGGAATAGACTTGGATAAGTGATCTCAGCAAGACAGTCTATGATAAGCCCAAAGATCCCAGTTTTTTTAACCAAAAGCCACTATTTGATAAAAACTGCTGGAAAAATTGGAAGACAGTAGATTAGGTTTCCATCAATATCTGTAACCATGAAAAATGTGGTTTGCCAAGACTGTGAATTGCCAAAACTGTAAAGATTTCAACTAAACTGTAAAGATAATTTTTAGTGTCTTGATATAAAATCTAAAATTAACTGGTTGCCATGGGAAAATTCCCAAATATGAAAATACCCAAGTCCGCTGGATTTAATGGAGATTTTAATTAATACAAATGAAGGAATTAAGGGAAGGAGAGAGAGAGAAAAAAAAGAGAAAATAGTAGAAAGAGCCTAGGCCAAATGGCCTAGGCCTGAGCCTAAGGGAGAGCGAGTCAGTCTTTATCACTCACCACAAGATTGTCTCAAGCAAGCTCCAGTCCTCCACTGAGCTCCTAAACCTCCAATTCAATTTCCAAACTGAACTGCCTCCAAACTGAACTGAATTCTCCTTTCAAAGAAATTTTCTCTTATGTCACCTCCCCTAAATTTTCACATTTAACAATCACAGTAGACACTTTTTCCCAGGACTGCTCATTCTTAGTTCTCATATTCTTTGGTTCTCAACTTCTCTGGTTAGATAAAAACTTCACACCTCTTTTTGTTAAGCTTTCCTTTTGTAAGTTGCTTGACCTTTTAGGGACTAATTTAACCTTTATAGGTAGTTAGCATCTTTTTGTATTAGATCTAAAAATAGACCTAGCTTAAGGTACTAGCTTTTCTATAAGTATGAGTTAGGGACTTTTCATTGTTCAGTAAGGAGTTTGCAACTTTATCTCCTCCTAAGGCACTGTCTGAGTAGGGTGGAGTAATTTTAAAAGTTCTCAATACATTCCTGACCAAGTACCTCCTTTGTTAAAAATGAGGAATAGTTTAAACAAATCTTCTAAGGTAGAGTCTGAGTAGTTTTAAGATTCACAAATCTCATACCCTACACCAAGATAAACACAGAACGGGTGAATGACCTGAATATAAAGAAGGAAACTATAAGCAAATTAGGTGAACACAGAAGAGTATATTTGTCAGATCTTTGGGAAAGGAAAGACTTTAAAACCAAGCAAGAGCTAGAAAAAAATCACAAAATATAAAATCAATAATTTTGATTACATCAAATTAAAAAGGTTTTGTACAAACAAAACCAATGCAACCAAAGTTAGAAGGGAAATAAGAAACTGGGAAACAATCTTCATGACAAAAACCTCTGAAAAAGGTCTAATTATTCAAATTATTCAAAGAGCTAAATCAATTGTACAAAAAATCAAGCCATACTCCAATTGATAAATGGGCAAGGGACATAAATAGGCAATTTTCAGTCAAAAAAAATTAAAACTATTAATAAGCACATGGAAAAGTGTTCTAAATCTCTTATAATCAGAGATGCAAATCAAAACAACTCTGAGGTATCACCTCACACCTAGCAGATTGGCTAACATGACAGCAAAGGAAAGTAATGAATGCTGGAGGGGATGTGGCAAAGTTGGGACATCAATGCATTGCTGGTGGAGTTATGAATTGATCCAACCATTCTGGAGGGAAATTTGGAACTATGCCCAAAGGGCGCTAAGAGACTGTCTGTCCTTTGATCCAGACATAGCACTGCTGCGTTTGTACCCCAAAGAGATAATAAGGAAAAAGACTTGTACAAGAATATTCATAACTGTGCTCTCTGTGGTGGCAAATAATTGGCAAATGAGGGGATACCCTTCAATTGGGGAATGGCTGAACAAATTGTGGTATTTGTTGGTGATGGAATACTATTGTATTCAAAGGAATAATAAAGTGGTGGAATTCCATGCGGACTGGAAAAACTTCCAGGAATTGATACAGATAGAATGAGAGGAGTAAAACCAGAAATACATTGTTCACAGAGACTGATACACTGTGGTACAATCCAATGTAATGGACTTCTCCATTAGTGGCAAAGCACTGAACAACTTGGAGTGATCTATGAGAAAAAACACTATCCACATTCAGAGGAAAAACTGTGGGAGTAGAAACACAGAAGAAAAACAACTGCTTGAATACATGGGTCAAGGGTATATGCCTGGGGATTTAGACTCTAAATGAGCATCCTAATGCAAAGACCAACAACATGGAAATAGGTTCTGATCAAGGACACATGTAATACCCAATGAAATTGTATGTCGGCTATGGAAAGGGTGGATGGAGGAGGGGAGAGAAGGAAATAATATGATTCTTGTAAACAAGATAAAAGAACAGTATAGGGGCAGCTAGGTGGCTCAGGATATTGAGAGGTCCTGGATTCAAATCAGTTCTCAGACACTTCCTAGTTGTGTGACCCTAGGCAAGTCATTTGGCTCCCATTTCTTAGCTCTTAGTGCTCCTCTGCCTTGGAACCAATACTTAAGTTTTGATTCCAAGACAGAAGGTAATGATTAAAAAAAAAAGAATTATATAATCTTTGGAATAGATAGGTGGCCCAGGGAATCAAGAGTCAAGCCCAGAGATGTAAGATCCTGGGTTCGAATTTAACCTCGGATATTTCCTTGATGTATGACCCTGGATGAGTCATTTAATTCTTTTGCCTAGCCCTTACCACTCTTCATCCTTAAAACCAATGTACAGTATTGATGTAATCTAACATGAAAGGTAAGGGTTTGGGTTTGTTTGTTTTTTTAAAGAACAGTGGGACTTTATGGGAATAGATAGTCACAGAGACAGGAATTGAAGGGTTTTGTAAGTAACAGAAAGGCTAGTTTGGCTGATTCCCAGAGTTGGGGGCAAGTCAGGGAGTGTGGTCAAATAAGGCTAGAATGATAGGTTAAGACAAGGTTGTAAGCCTTTTAAAAAAGGTAACCAAAAAGCTTATATTTTCTCCTAGAAGCAAAATCAAACCACTGGAATTGGGCGAGTTGGTAAGTCAAATGGTCAGATTAAAGAAAATTATTTTGGCAGTAATCCATGGGTAGTAGAGTGGGAAGAGACTTGAGCCAAAGGGACCAATTTGGAAGCCATTGTGATAATCTAGGTGAGAGGTAATGAAGGATTGAACTAAAAAAGACCCCAATGCTAGGGAAGTAAAGGCAGAAAAGGAAAACTCATGCGATGCGATACATGGTAAGAGAGAGTAAGAAATCAGAGTTAATGCCCAGATTACAAATCTGAAACACTATCTTCACCTTTGACTATCTGTCACCTTTGACAGAGATAGGGAAATGTGGAAGGTTTAGAGGAGAGAGTTCAGTTTTAGGCATGTGGAGTTTGAAGTGTCTCCTCAATATCCAAAATTTGAAAGATGTCCTCAACTCAGGGGAAAGTCTGGAGCTAGAGGGATTAACCTGGGAGTTAGTTAAAGCTCAGGTCAACCAATACACCTTATTAATCATCTCTTGATCCCCAAGAAGTTAGTGTCTCCTCCCTAAAATGTCATGTAATCGCTGTGTATGTATTTTGGGTGCACGTGTTGAAGAACATGCACTGGGACATGAAGGAAAGGATGGACTTCAAACTCAACTAGAAGAAGGTAGAGAGAAAAGTTGATTCAAGTAATGGAAATTATATCAGGATGAGAAAAAACAAATGGGATAACAATTCATTGCGCCTTAAAGAAACATCTCTTTCCCACTTTTTTCTTAGCATTCCTCTGAATCTGACTTCCTTAGATTGAGGGAAGAGAGAATGTTTCCATATTCTCTTATCCTTGTTAAAAGATGAATAAGAGAAAGAGGTAGGCATAGCTGGAAGTAAGGTAATATTATTAGTAAATCACGGGTGAAATCTAAGCCAGTTTTAAAGCTAAGACCAAGGTTTCAGTTTTCATAATCAATCCAGGCAAATGGAAATCTTCTTGCTTAACCCCTCAGTGATTTAGGAGAGGCAGCCTATTCTATAAGGCAAGACCCCACTAAGCTCCCTGTTTCATTTAGAGTAGTCTTTACACTTGGCACAAGTCCACAGGATAGCAAACACACATGTGGATGTCAGGGAGTAAAACCAATGCCAAGATGTAGGTGTTATCTGTCAGTACCTAAGCCTACCCAATTCTTCCCCATCCTGGCATCTAATTATTTGTCTCTTTGGTCCTGAGGGGAATTTTTCATATGAAAGCCCTCTGGATTGGCAGATCAAATGGTCCAGTCCCGAATTTTCCTTACAAATGGCATTTTTGGGAGTTCTAGGAAGAGAGGTGATACTTTAAAAGTGAGGTGAGAAAGGAAGACAGAATAAAGGATGAATAAGCATTAGATACTGAGATCATTCCTTAGGAGGAAAGAGTTTCCTTTTCCCATCTCAGAAGAAATGGGATGCTTCACACATCATTGTGGGTGTTTCTGGTTGGTTTGTTTTTTAAAAGACTATCAACAGTATCATCTGGATCAAATTGCTTATCATCTCTGGGAGGGTGGAGGGAAAGACAAAATTTGAATCTTAAAACTTTGAAAAATCTAAGTTTAAAATTGTTATTATATGTAATTGGGAAAATAAAATATTTTTTACAGAAATTTTAAAAGATTGTATCAACACTTCAGCCTCGAAATCTAGGAACCCAATGGAATGAATTACTTGTTATCCAGCTAAGACAAACTTTGGAAGTCTGAACCACAGCAGGTAATAACTGTTTTCTATCCTTGAGACAACTTTCTTGGCTTCTCAATATTTCTTTGTGTAAAATGAGATCAAATATATTGCTAATAACATTGAATATTTTTGAGCTTCAAACATTGTATTATTAGTGGTAAGAAGGTTGAGAATGTCTTTCATCATGCTATATGGTAACTTTGATTTATTAAAAAGTATCCCATAGACATTTCAAGTCTAGGACTGAAGATATGAGTTAATAATTTATATGATGTCTATCTACTATATTAGGAACTATGCTAAGGGTTTTCTTTCTTTTTGTTTTCTTTTTTTAAACCAATACTATCTCATTAAATCCTCACAATGACCCTGCATGGTTAAGTGTTATTGTTATCCCCATTTTACCTCTTGAGAAAACTAAGTGAAGCAGTCGATGGTGAAGTTACTTGCCCACTAGTTAGTGTCTAAGGCTGCATTTGAATGAGCTCTTTTTAAACTGGGTTTGGAGAAAAAGATTTTAAAGCCCTCACTCACTAGAGAGCTACTTTGGTCATAAATCTTCACCAAGTATACACAAACTTAGCAGAGAATGGCAGAAACTATGCATGCAGGATAGACAAACAAGTCTTATTTTCATTTCTTTTTATCTAGCCAAGGACAGAGTTGGTTGCTACAGGTAAGATCTTATTCATTCTAATGTAGTAAGGGGCACAATAAGGAATGCAAGCCTCAGAGGACCTAACATCAATTCCAAGATTCCAAGATGTTAAACAAATTCCCTCATGGGCCTGAGCCTCTGTTTACTGGTCTGTAAAATGAAGGAGCTGGACTAGAGAATTTCTGAGGTCTTCTCTAAACCTAACCTGATCATCTTACTATCCTATAAAAAGACATTTAAATTTAAGACACCGGGGTAAGGAGCTTAACCACTAAAGATTCAAGTGGCACTCAAGGTTTTACATTATTTACAAAAGGGAAGTGAAGAGCAGGCAGGAGTGGGGGGGGTGGGGAGGACAGCACAATGGAGAATTAGGAAGCTCAGGGGTTTACAATATAGTATCATTTTTCTAGTCATACCTATGATTTGGGTCTAAATCTTTTAAAATATTTTTATTACTATTTGCTTTGTTATTCTACCCTCTGTTATCTACTATGATAATAGCCTGAAAAAACCCTGTGGTTCTACAGGCTAGGCCAGTGGAAAGCAAACTCCTGTCATTTTCAGTTAGAAGTTTCTTTAAAAATCCTTACCTTGTGTCTCAGAATTAATACTAAGAATTGGCTCTAAGACAGAAGAGCAATAAGGGGCAAGAAAATGAGGTTAAGTGACTTGCCTAGGATCACACAGCTAGGAAGTATCCAAGGCTAGATTTGAACCCAGGACCTCTAGGCCTGGCCCTCTATCCACTAAGCCACCTAGCTGCTCCCATGCTATACTCTTAATATTGGTTGAAGTGAGCAATAATTCAGCATGTCATACAAATGCCTAGAATTCCTGCTATTGGAGAAACTAAAGCTGGTGGATTGTTTGAGTATGAGACTTCTGAGTTGCAGTCAGACAAAAGCCAGTTGGGAGTCTACACTAAATTTAATATTAATACGATAGGTCTTAGGGAACAAAACTATAAGGCTATCTAAGGGGGACAAACCTGGTCATAGTAGAAATGGAATAGAAACTTCCATATTGGTCAGCCGTGGGGTTGGACCCATGGGTGGCCACTATACTTCCAGAATGAGAAAAACAGGAAACCCAGTTTAAAAAAAAAAAAGATGGATGAATGAATGGAGAGACAAAGACAGACAGGTAAGTAGATAGATGAGTATGTATTTAATAGAAATGAGGGGAGGGAGGGGGGAGGGAGGGAGGGAGAGAGAGAGAGAGAGAGAGAGAGAGAGAGAGAGAGAGAGAGAGAGAGAGAGAGAGAGAGCAAGAAACCAGGGAGGGAGGGAGGGAAGAAGGGAGGAAGGGAGGAAGGGAGGAAGGGAGGGAGGGAGGGAATGAGAGAGGGAGGGAGCGAGGGAGGGAGGGAGCGAGGGAGGGAGGGAGGAAGCGAGGGAGGGAGAAAGAGGGAGAGATGAAGGAAAACAAATTAATGAAATTAATAAAATCCTATTGCTCTCAGTTGTCTCAACACCTAATGTCCTGATGCACAGTTAAGTGTTACAGAATGAAGGGTTGGCTACACACACACACACACACACACACACACACACACACACACACACACACCCCTCTCAGTGGTAACTTGCATTATTAATCCCACATAACTTAACTCTGGAATGTGTTTAAACAGTAAAAATGTGGAGTAACTGCCCAAAGAACTGGAGGCCTACATTAAAGGACAATGAGTAACCCCAACCAAGCAACTTATCTCTTACTTTGCAGCTGGGTCCACTCTGTGAGAAATAAGGAAATGTTGCACATATACCAGCTGGCAGGGTAGAAACAACACCACTCAGTCATTCCAAAAGATCCTATCTCCCCTGCCATTTGACCTTTAGCATCTTGTTTAATTGCATTTTATCTGTCTTTGAAAATATGGCCTAATTGTCACTCCGCACCACACAAATTGATTTTGTTGTATCTGACAAAGAAAGGGGCTTTGTATCACCTAAGTGACGGCTTTCAGCCCTGTCTCTAGAGTACAGCTACATATGCTGAAATGTTAGGCAAATTCTGGCGCTGTTTCTCCTGAATGTAAAGACTACAGAGTTTCTCAGAAAGGAAAAACCAACTGGGAAATACCAACTATGCCCCACTCCATTGCAATTACATGATTCTTTGCCAGCATCTAGAGCCTAGCACACAGTAGGTGCTTCAAAAATGTTTTGGGATGACTTACTTCCTTAAAAGTTGTAAAATAATCAAATTTGGGACTGGATTTGAAGTTGGAGGATCCAGGTTCAAATTCCAAATATTATTTACAGACTAGGTGACTTTACAAAAGACACCAACTACCTGGGCTTCAGTTTTCTCATCTACAAGATGAAGATGCCAACTTTTTACCTTGGGTTTTGGAAAATTTACCTAACAACATATTAGGACAACAGATGTTGAGACAACTTAAAGCAACAATATGTTATTAATTCCACTAATTCATTTAAGTATCTCTTATCTAGCTTTCTCTGTCTCTATTAAATACATACCTATCCATATGCCTCCCTACCTAGGTAGGTACAAAATGAAGGTGTTAGACCAGATGGCTCTAAATGTAGATCTTATAAGTCAAGAAAGAATATATTTCAAGCATTAAGGGATATCATCGCTTCATAAGCAGCTATGTGGCACACTGGATGGAGCATAGGTCTGGAGTCAGGAAGATCTGAGTTCAAATCCAGTTTCCGAGAGTGTGTGACCCTGAACAAGTCACTTAATCTCAGTTTGCTTCAGTTTCCTCAACTGTAAAGTGGGTATAATAATAGCACTTTACCTTCAAGAGTTGTTGTATCAAATGAGATAATATTTGTAAAAAATAGGGGCAGGTATATAACATAGTGGATAAAAAGTCAGGCCTAGAGTTAAGAGGACCTGGGTTCAAACCTGGCCTCAGATGCTTCCTCACTGTGTGACCTTAGGCAAGTCACTTAACTCCAAACTGCCTAGCCCTTACCACTCTTCTGTCTTTTAAATAATAATAATTTAGCATACTGCCTCACACATAGAAGATACTATATGAATGTCTATTCCCTTCCTTTTCCTCCAGTGTTTCAAATGATGAAAATAATGATCTACAGTTATCCATTTTACAAGTTTTCACATAGCTTTCAACAAAACTATTATTGTACCTTAAAGCAAGACCAGCTAGAAGACAACATCCCCAACACGGAGATATCATTTTGACCTTTGTGAGTTCCTAAACCTCGCTAATTGGTTGGTTCTTCATATATGCGCCCAACTATAAGGCAATCACTGTACAGGAGACAAATGCCCCTGCATTGTAGAGAGAAGACTAACTTGGACACAAAGTAATTCTGTGACCTTTGGTAAGAAATTTTTGCCTCTATTTTCCTCATCTGTAAAATTATGGTATTGCATGAGATCTTTTCTAATGACCCTTCTCATTTGCAAATCCCATGATTCTGTAAAAATTAAATTTAGTATCTAGTATTAAAAGTATTATATTTAAAAGGTTTATTAAGGATTATTAGAAATCAAGGATACAAAATAATAAACCACAGGCCTAGGACTGATTAGCCCATTCACAGTTTACTTACTACATCTTTCAATGGCTGAGTAGAGGAAGAGAGCCAGTTAAATACTCATTGTGATCTCGCCCAGGTGGAAACTCAGGGGAGATTATAGGGAATTCTGGAAAATACCAAGGACTTCTTGGGATTGAAGTCTAGGGTTCAAAACTCCATTTTACAATTCCTGCAACATAGTTTCTCAATATAACAATTAGCACAAGATCTATTTTTGAAAGTTAAGGATAAAAGGAAGGCCTCAGATTAAAGGGTCTTGTTTTTATTTTTACCAATAGTATACTTTTCTTTTAAAAAAAAATCCTTAGATTAGATTAGATCCTTAAATCGTTTCTGCAGCAATTCCATGACCCATGAACACATTCTCAGATGAGACTATGAAGTGTCACCCCTTCCTTGTGTGGTGCCCTCTTACCTGGCCACAGAGTAGCGGCTGACATTGAACAGTGAAGCACAGAGGAGTTCCATTTCTGCACGTGTATTTAGAACACTGGCTCAGCTGCCATTCCTCACCATCCAAAAGCAAACGACCATCCAAGGAACAGGGTTCTAGAAAACACAAGCATCATTCCTACCCATTTCCCCCTTATTCATGCAATTATTCTATTAACTACAATGCCTACAGTTCAAATAGCACAACGCAAAAACAATGTCCTACTTACCTAACTTCTTTCCCTTAATGTTCCCAGAATATTAATATTTCATATATGGTGGAGGAAAAAGTTTCTAAAGCACTAAGAATTTGAAAAAATTTATTACAAAATTCAAAACTCTCCATTATTTTCAGAAGTATTGTTCCCTTCAGTGTCTCTCTCCCTAAGCCAGCAAACAATCATTTTCAGGGCATGGAACTGGAAGAGACAGCATATGAGAACTGCAAATCTACTTTCTGGGCATCTTCTCAAGTTCATGCGAAGAGGCTGTGAAGAGCTAGGTTCTTTTACAAAGCAAAAATCTGGGACCTGGGATTGTAAGGAAAATGAGTGTGGATTTCCAAAATCAGGTCTATTTTCAAAAAAGAAAGAAGATTAGCTGGAAGGTCTAAGAAGACTAAGGCAGAAGGGAAGAAATCTCATCAGAGGAAATAAACAGAGCATGGGAGTGCAAAAGATAGACCTAAATCCTATGTCAGACTCTGCTATTCCATTGCTGGATGCCTCATTATGGTTAATTCCTCCATGAAAGAAATAAGAACACAAGGGTAAATGGGACACATACATTCTATGTCATGTATATATTCTGTCATGTCTTAAAGAAAGAAGCTGTGAAATCAAGGCACCAGGATCAAAAAGTCATCTAGGAGCACTACCTGCCTCAGTGGATTGAAAGACAGGCCCAGAGATGGGAGGTCCTGGGAATAAATCTGGGCTTGGATACTTCCCAGCTATGTGACCCTGAACAAGTCACTTAATCCCCACTGACTACCCTTTACCACTTTTATACTTTGAAACTGATACAAAGTACTAATTCTAAGACAGAAGATGAGGGTTACTTTTTTTAAATTAAGCTATCTAAACAGAGAATGGTTACAGTCCAGAGGTTTGATTTATTTGGAGCCATTAGGGCCTTAACAGAAGATATGCCTTTTAACTCTCATTATCTCTTTTTTTAATAATAGTTAATCCATTTAATTGATAGGAATTAACCTCATGACTTCCATAGGAATTCTGAATGAAAAAAATATGACAGTTATTCATATTTCGTATCTGAAAAGTAAGCATAAGATAAAGACATATATTTCTTCAAATATTTGCAAGTATTTATTTAACTAGTGTTCTGTATCGACTGTAGGAAAACAATGACAGGAGGATCAAACCTGCCCATGCCCTATTTTTGCATGGTTATTGATTCTCATTATCTCTGAAGAAAGAATGTTCAGGAAGTCAGTACAATGGGAGAGAATTAGTTAAGGAATTGTTTAGTTGCACATTGGTTCCAGGGATGATCCAGAAAAACTCATCATAAAATAAGACAATAAAAGAAGAAAAAAGCTCACTAATCCAACCTGTTGCTTAATGAAGTTCCCCAAAGAGATACTTACTGCCAGATCCCACACATTTTGGACAGCAGGCATTTTCAGGGATGGATTCCAGTTCGTGGGACCCACATGAAAGATGTGGGCATGGCTTAGGGGTGCATCTAACTTCTCCATGACTGCAAGAACAGATGGTGCATGGAGCAGCTGTCCACTCTGTCCCATGCTGCATGAAATGAAAAAAAGAGAGAAAATTTAGTCTGTCCAAGATTATCAATTTTAAGCAAACCAACAACCAACCAATACCCCTCCTTGAGTTACTTAATGGTTCAATTTATGTATCTTCTTCTGGAAAAGTTGAACTCATTAAGCTTGCTCATTGGAACTAGAGAAATCAACAGAAATTCCAAAAACAGATATTAAAAATAATTCACCTCTTCTCTTTGTAATTAATAATAGGTTTCTGAAGATCTTCCATTTCCTTTTATCTTAATTATTAGAAAATATTATTCATTTTAACATTTTTAGGCACTTGCTGAATGTAAAGCACTATGATTTTTCTGTAATACTAAGTCCTCCTGACATAAAGAATGTATTTGCTTTTGCAATAGACTTTTCCTTAGGGGAAGCATATTTCCTAGAAGTAGAAGCCTGGGCAAATCATAAAAACTCCCTCAAACCCAATAAGAAGAAAGACAGACAGACAGACAGACAGACAAACACACACACACACACACACACACACACACAGAGAGAGAGAGAGAGAGAGAGAGAGAGAGAGAGAGAGAGAGAGAGAGAGAGAGAGAGCAAGAAACCAGGGAGGGAGGGAGGGAGGGAGGGAGGGAGGGAGGGAGGAAGGAAGGAAGGAAGGAAGGGAGGGAGGGAGGGAGGGAGGGAGGGAGGGAGGGAGGGAGGGAGGGAGGGAGGAAGGAAGGAAGGAAGGAAGGAAGGAAGGAA
The DNA here is from genome assembly GCF_027887165.1 of Monodelphis domestica. Lineage (NCBI taxonomy): Eukaryota > Metazoa > Chordata > Mammalia > Didelphimorphia > Didelphidae > Monodelphis > Monodelphis domestica. Next base: position 274,566,226 of record NC_077232.1, read on the forward strand.
GGAAGGAAGGAAGGAAGGAAGGAAGGAAGGAAGGAAGGAAGGAAGGAAGGAAGGAAGGAAGGAAGGAAGGAAGGAAGGAAGGAAGGAAGGAAGGAAGGAAGGAAGGAAGGAAGGAAGGAAGGAAGGAAGGAAGGAAGGAAGGAAGGAAGGAAGGAAGGAAGGAAGGAAGGAAGGAACCTTTTAGAGATCACATGCCCAAACTGCAAACCAAGCCTTCCGTGAACCCCCCCCACCCCCACCTCCATTACCATAGAAAGTGAAAGGAGGAAGACTTTGCATTGGTCTGCTGGACAGAGGGGCAGGACATGCAAAAAACATCCTCAGACATGATGGGGAGGGGGAACAGAGCAGCCACATATTCATCCCTCCTAATTGACTCTTTCCTTTCCTGGCTGTACTCCTGATTCTATGGACTTCCTCTACCATGCCATGGAAACATCTTCACCATTGAAGTTCTCCACCCCTACTCTTCTCACACTAAAAATACCCTCCATTGTTGTGGCTTCTTCCTCTATTGCCAGAACTCCCAGGTCAGTCATGTTTTCACTACTCTCTCTCCAGGTTGTACTTATGACTATTCACCTTTTATCTACCATGTCCCAACATGAGTACCTTCTTTTCCTTTCTTTCTACCTCAGTACCAATTCCCTCTTTTGAGGTTTCTTCTTTACCCCCATTAGAAAGTAAGCGAGGGCGGGGGGGAAGGGGGGGAAGAAGGGGGCAGCTAGATATCTAAGTGGATTGACAGCCAGGACTAGATATAGGTGCAAATCTAGCCTCAGACACTTCCCAACTGTGGGACCCTGGACAAGTCACTTAACCCCATTGCCTAGCCCTTACCAGTCTTCTGCCTTGCAACCAATACACACTATTGATTCCAAGATGGAAGGTAACGGGTTAAAGGTAAGGTAGAGGGTTTAAAAAAAGAAAGTAATTAAGCTAGGAATCCCATATCAGAAAAAGAAATTGAACAAACCATCAAAGAACTCCCTAAAAAATAATCCCCAGGGCCAAATGGATTTACAAGTGAATTCTATCAAACATTTAAAGAAAAACTAATCCCAATACTATACAAACTATTAGACATAATAAGCAAAGAGGGAGTTCTACCAAATTCCTTTTATGACACAAATATGGTACTGATCCCAAAGCCAGGAAGACCAAAAACAGAGAAAGAAAACTACAGACCAATCTCCTTAATGAACATAGATGCAAAAACTCTTAAACAGGATACTAGCAAAAAGAGTCCAGCAAGTGATCAAAAGGATAATTCACTATGATCAGGTGGGATTCATACTAGGAATGGAAGGATTGTTCAATATTAGGAAAACCATCCACATAATTGACCATATCCACAACCAAACAAACAGAAATCACATAATTTTCATGTAACCATGGGAAAATATTTGAAATTAATAAATTAAATTAAAATTTTAAATTAAAAAAAGAAATTACATAATTATCTCAATAGACACAGAAAAAGCCTTTGACAAAATACAACACCCATAACTATCAAAAACACTAGAAAGAATCGGAATAGAAGGTCCTTTCCTAAAAATAATAAAAAGGATATATCTAAAGCCATCAGCAAATATCATCTGCAATGGGGATAAATTAGAAGTCTTCTTAATAAGATCAGGAATGAAACAAGGATGCCCATTATTACCTCTATTATTAACATTGTACTAGAAACATTAGTAGTAACAATCAAAGGAAAAAAATGAAGTTATTAAAATAGGCAACAAGGAAATCACTCTTTGCAGATGATATGATGGTCTAACTTAAAGAATACTAAAGAATTAACTAAAAAACTGGTGGAAATAACAATTTTAGCAAAGTTGCAGAATACAAAATAAACCCACACAAATCATAAGCATTTCTATATATCTCCAACACATCTCAGCAGCAAGATTTAGAAAGAGAAATTCCATTTAAAATCATCCTAGACAATATAAAATTCTTAGGAATCTATCTGCAAAGACAAACACAGGAACTATATGAACACAACTTCAAAACACTTTCCACACAATTAAAACTAGATCTAAACAATTGGAACAAAATTGGTTGCTCATGGGTAGGATGAGTTAACATCATAAAAATGAAAATCTTACTCAAATTAGTATACATATTTAGTGCCATAGCTATGAAACTATCAAGAAACATTTTTATTGAATTAAAAAAAATTATAACAAAGTTCATTTAAGATCAAGAATATCAAGGAAGGGGGCAGCTAGTAGCTCAGTGGATTGAGAGTCAGGCCTAGAGACAGAAGATTCTGGGTTCAAATCTGACCTTAGACACTTCTCAGCTGTGTGACCTTGGGGAAGTCACTTAACCCCCATTGCCTAGCCTTTGTCACTCTTCTGACTTGGAACCAATACACAGTATTGATTCCAATTTGGAAGGTGAGGGTTTTAAAAAAATAATAATATCAAGGGAAATAATTTAAAAAATGTGAAGGATGGGGGTCTTGCAAGTACCAGATCTTAAACTTTACTATAAAGCAGTGGTCATCAAAAAAATATGGTACTGGCTAAGAGACAGAAGGGAGAATCAGTGGAATGGACTTGAGGTAAATGACCACAGCAAGATAGTGTAAGATAATCCCATGGATTCCAGCTTTTGGGACAAAAACTGCTGAGAAAATTGGAAAACGGTATGGGAGAAATTAGGTTTAAAGCAACACCTCACACCCTACATCAAGATAAATTCAGAATGGGTGAATGACTTAAATATAATGAAAGAAACAATAAGTAAATTAGATGAACATGGAATAGTTTACCTGTCTGATCTATGGGAAAGGAAAGATTTTAAGACCAAGCTAGAGATACAAAATATTACAAAATATAAAATGAATAATTTTGATTACATTAAATTTAAAAGGCTTTGTACAAAAAATACCAGTGCAACTAAAATTAGGGGGAAAGCAACAAACTTGGGAAAAATCTTCAAAACAAAGTCCTCTCACAAAAGTCTAATTACTTAATTTTTTTTTACCATTTAATAACTAGCTCTTTTATTTCTTATTTCTTTTTTTTAATATATTTTATTTGATCATTTCCAAGCATTATTCATTAAAGACATAGATCATTTTCTTTTCCTCCCCCACACCCCCGATGGCCGACGCGTAAATCCACTGGGCATTACGTGTTTTCTTGATTTGAACCCATTGCTTTGTTGATAATATTTGCATTAGAGTGTTCATTTAGAGTCTCTCCTCTGTCATGTCCCCTCAACTGCTGTATTCAGGCAGTTGCTTTTCCTCGGTGTTTCCACTCCCATAGTTTATCCTTTGCTTATGAATAGTGTTTTTTTCTCCTAGATCCCTGCAAATTGTTCAGGGACATTACACCGCCATTAATGAAGAAGTCCATTACGTTCGATTATACCACAGTGTATTAGTCTCTGTGTACAATGGTATCCTGGTTCTGCTCCTCTTGCTCTGCATCACTTCCTGGAGGTTGTTCCAGTCTCCATGGAACTCCTCCACTTTATTATTCCTTTTAGCACAATAGCATTCCATCACCAACATATACCATAATTTGCTCAGCCATTCCCCAATTGATGGGCATCCCCTCGTTTTCCAGTTTTTGGCCACCACAAACAGCGCAGCTATGAATATTTTTGTACAAGTCGTTTTGTCCATTATCTCTTTGGGGTACATACCCAGCACTGCTAAGGCTGGATCAAAGGGTAGATATTCTTTTGTCGCCCTTTGGGCATAGTTCCAAATTGCCCTCCAGAATGGTTGGATCAGTTCACAACTCCACCAGCAATGAATTAATGTGCCTACTTTGCCACATCCCCTCCAGCATTCATTACTTTCCATAACTGTCATGTTAGCCAATCTGCTAGGTGTGAGGTGATACCTCAGAGTTGTTTTTATTTGCATCTCTCTGATTATAAGAAATTTAGAACACTTCTTCATGTGCTTGTTAATACTTTTGATTTCTTTATCTGAGAACTGCCTACCCATGTCCCTTGCCCATTTATCAATTGGAGAATGGCTTGATTTTTTGTACAATTGATTTAGCTCATTATAAATATGAGTAATTAAACCTTTGTCAGAGGTTTCTATGAAGATTTTTTCCCAATTTGTTGTTTCCCTTCTGATTTTAGTTACATTTGGTTTTGTTTGTACAAAAGCTTTTTAGTTTGATATAGTCAAAATTATTTATTTTACATTTTGTGATTCTTTCTATGTCTTGCTTGGTTTTAAAGCCTTTCCCCTCCCAAAGGTCTGACATGTATATTATTCTATGTTTACCCAATTTACTTATGGTTTCCTTCTTTATGTTTAAGTCACTCACCCATTTTGAATTTATCTTGGTGTAGGGTGTGAGGTGTTGATCTATTGCTAGTCTCTCCCACACTGTATTCCAATTTTCCCAGCAATTTTTATCGAATAGTGGATTTTTGTCCCAAAAGCTGGGATCTTTGGGTTTATCGTATACTGTCTTGCTGAGGTCGCTTTCCCCCAGTCTATTCCACTGATCTTCCTTTCTGTTTCTTAGCCAGTATCAAATTGTTTTGATGACTGCTGCTTTGTAATATAGTTTAAGGTCAGGGACTGCAAGGCCCCCATCATATGTGGTTTTTTTTTTCATTATTTCCCTCGATATCCTTGATCTTTTGTTCTTCCAAATGAACTTTGTTATGGTTTTTTTCTAAATCAGTGAAGAAGTATTTTGGTAGTTCAATGGGTATGGCACTAAATAGATATATGTGTTTGGGTAGGATGGTCATTTTTATTATATTGGCTCGTCCTACCCATGAGCAGTTAATGTTCTTCCAATTGTTCAGATCTAGTTTTAGTTGTGTGGAAAGTGTTTTGTAGTTGTGTTCATATAGTTCCTGTGTTTGTCTCGGGAGATAGATTCCTAAGTATTTTATTTTGTCTAAGGTGATTTTGAATGGGATTTCTCTTTCTAGTTCTTGCTGCTGAGCTGTGTTGGAGATATATAGAAAAGCTGATGATTTATGTGGGTTTATTTTGTATCCTGCAACTTTGCTAAAGTTGTTGATTATTTCAATTATGTTTTTGGTTGAATCTCTAGGATTCTTTAAGTAGACCATCATGTCATCTGCAAAGAGCGATAATTTGGTCTCCTCCTTGCCTATTTTGATGCCTTCAATTTCTTTTTCTTCTCTAATTGCTACTGCTAGTGTTTCTAGTACAACGTCAAATAGTAGAGGTGATAATGGGCATCCTTGTTTCACTCCTGATCTTATTGGGAATGCATCTAGTTTATCCCCATTGCAGATGATATTAGCTGATGGTTTTAGATATATACTGTTTATTATTTTTAGGAATGACCCTTCTATTCCTATGCTTTCTAGTGTTTTTAATAGGAATGGGTGTTGTATTTTATCAAATGCTTTTTCTGAATCTATTGAGATAATCATGTGGTTCTTGCTGGTTTGCTTGTTGATGTGGTCAATTATGTGGATGGTTTTCCTAATGTTGAACCAGCCCTGCATCCCTGGTATAAATCCTACTTGATCATGGTGGATGACCCTTCTGATCACTTGCTGGAGTCTTTTTGCTAGTATCCTATTTAAGATTTTTGCATCTATATTCATTAGGGAAATTGGCCTATAGTTTTCTTTCTCTGTTTTTGACCTGCCTGGTTTTGGAATCAGTACCATGTTTGTGTCGTAAAAGGAGTTTGGTAGAACTCTCTCTTTGCTTATTATGTCAAATAGTTTGTATAGTATTGGGATTAACTGTTCTCTGAATGTTTGATAGAATTCACTGGTGAATCCATCAGGCCCTGGGGATTTTTTCTTAGGAAGTTAGTTGATGTCTTGTTGGATTTTATTTTTTGATATGGGATTATTTAAGAATTCTATTTCCTCTTCTGTTAGTCTAGGCAGTTTGTATTTTTGTATATATTCATCCATTTCTCCTAAATTGGTGTATTTGTTGCCATATAATTGGGCAAAGTAATTTCTAATGATTGCCTTAATTTCCTCTTCATCGGAGGTGCTGTCCCCCTTTTCATCTTTAATGCTGTTAATTTGCTTTTCTTCCTTCCTTTTTTTAATTAGATTGACCAGTACTTCGTCTATTTTGTTTGTTTTTCAAAGTACCAGCTTCTTGTCTCATTTATTAAATCAATAGCTCTATCACTTTGAATTTTATTAATTTCTCCCTTAATTTTTAGGATTTCTAGTTTGGTTTTCTACTGGGGGTTTTTAACTTGATCGTTTTTGAGTTTTTTCATTTGCATTTCCAATTGATTGATCTCTGCTCTCCCTAGTTTGTTGATATATGCACTCAGGGATATGAATTTACCTCTGATCACCGCTTTGGCTGCATCCCAAAAGGTTTGAAAGGATGTCTCTCCATTGTCATTTTCCTTGATGAAATTGTTAATTGTTTCTATGATTTCTTCTCTAACTAAATGATTTTGCAGTATCATATTGTTTAATTTCCAATTCATTTTTGATTTGGTTTTCCATGTACCATTACTGACCATTATTTTTATTGCCTTGTGATCTGAAAAGGCTGCATTTATTATTTCTGCTTTTCTGCATTTGTGTGCCATATTTCTGTGATCTAATGTATGGTCAATCTTTGTGAATGTGCCATGTGGTACTGAGAAGAAGGTATATTCCTTTTTATCCCTATTTATTTTTCTCCATATGTCTATTAATTCTGATTTTTCTAAGATTTCATTCACTTCTTTTACCTCTCATTTATTTTTTGATTTGATTCATCTAAATTTGATAATGGTTGGTTTAAGTCTCCCACTAATATGGTTTTACTGTCTACTTCTTCCATCAATTCTCCTAGTTTCTCCATTAGAAATTTGGTTGCTATATTATTTGGTGCATACATGTTGATTAATGATATTTCCTCATTGTCTAGAGTCCTTTTTAACAAAATATACAAATAAATACAAAAAATAAACAAATAATAAATAAACAAAAAATAAACAAAAAAATAAACAAAATAACAAAATATAATTACCTTCCCTATCCCTTTTGATCAGGTCTATTTTTGCTTTGGCTTTATCAGATATCCTGCCTTCTTTCTATCAGTTGAGGCCCAGAAGGTCTTACTCCTTCCTTTAATTCTGACCTCGTGGGTGTCAACCCGCCTCATGTGTGTTTCTTGAAGACAACATATGGTAGGGTTTTGGATTCTAATCCATTCAGCTATTCGTCTACGTTTTATGGGTGAGTTCATCCCATTCACGTTCAAAGTTATGATTGTCATTTGTGGACTCCCTGGCATTTTGATATCCTTCCCTAATTCTAACCTTTTCTTCTTCGGCTCTACCTTTATGTCCAGTGATTTACTTTGAATCAGTCCCCCTTGTCCCCTCCCTTGATATGTTTCCCTTTTTAGTCCCTCCCTTTTTGTTCCCTCCCCCTCCCCCCTCTCTTTCCCTCCCTTTTTGTTCTCCCTCTCCCCCACCCCCCCCCTTGGTTTTCCCTTCTCCCTACCCTTGTTGGGTAAGATAGAATTCAAGATCCCAATGGATCTGGATGTTTTTCCCTCTCATAGTTGATTTCCCTGAGATTAAGGTTTAAGTAAAAAAAAAAACCCTCTCTTTCTCTCCTACTTATAGGAGTTTTCTTCCCCTCCCCTTCCCATGTGAATCTTTGTGTGAGAAAGATTATTCTATTTGGTCTTTCTTTTCCCCCTATTTACACATTACATTTTCCCCACCTGTTAGTATACATAGATTGATATAAATGTAGTCCTTATAGAAGAGAGTTTGAATAAAAGAAGAAGATAACATTTTTCTCCTTTTCCCTTTCCTTCATATTTACCTTTTCAGGTAGTCCAAGCTCTTTGATTTTCGATATGGAACTTTCCACAGAGCTCTGGTCTTTTCATTGCAAAAGCTTGGAAATCTTCTATTTTGTTGAATGCCCATTCTTTCCCTTGGAAGTATATAGTCAGTTTTGCTGGATAGCTGATTCTTGGTTGAAGACCCAGCTCTCTTGCCTTTCTGAATGAAGATCATGTTCCATGCCTTATGATCATTCAGAGTAGAAATTGTAAGGTCTTGTGTGACCCTGATTGGCATTCCTTTATATCTAAATTGTCTTTTCTGGCTTCCTGTAGGATTTTTTCTTTTGTTTGAGAGCTTTGGAATTTGTCAATTACATTCCTGGGAGTTGTCTTTTGGGGGTTTAGTGTAGAGGGTGTTCTGTGAGCTCTGTCAGTGGCTGTATTGCCCCATTGTTCTAGAACCTCTGGGCAATTTTCTTTGATTATATCTTTTATCACGATGTTGAGTTTGCTGTTTATTTCTGGCTTTTCTGCAAGTCCAATCATTCTTAAATTATCTCTTCTCACTCTATTTTCCAAATCTGTCACATCAGTGAGATATTTTATGTTCTCTTCTAATTTCTTGGTCTCTTGGCTTTGCTTTATTAGTTCTTGCTTTAAAGCCTGGTTTTCCTTTTCAGTTTCATCACACCAGTTTTGTAGATGCATGAATTTCTTTTGCATTATTTCCCACTTTTCCTCCCAGAAGGCTTCCATCTTTTTGGTCATTTCTGATTCAAATTCTTTATGAGTTTGTGGAGAGTTTCCATTTCCTTTGGAAGGTTTTGGAGCATTTTCTTGTGCATCGCCTTCTATCTCCTCTGTATTTTGTATTTTGGTTCCATAGAATGTGTCCAAAGTCGCCCCTTTCTTCTTATTTTTCTTGGGATTTTGGGGCTTCTGTGCTTCTGTGGAGTTTGCCATCTCTGAATGGGGAGGATTAGCTTTTCTTATCTCTGTCTGGTGTTCAGAGGCTTTAGTCCTGGGCAGATTGTCGGTTCTATGAGCTTTCCCTGGGTTAAATTGAGTATGGGCAATGACTTTCACTAGAACTGGAATGGAAGGGTTGGACTAGGGGGCCACACTCTCCCCCGGTTCTCTCTGCTTCCCTGCTGCTAAGGTGCCCACTCGACTGGACTGGGTTGGGTTGCTTTCCGGAAGTTGCCTTCAGAATAGCTGGCCGTGAGGCTGTCTGGCCCGCCCTGAGGGTTGCTGTTGTTTCAGACGACCCTGCTCTCTGCGGGGGGAGCTCCGAGGGCAGTGACTTTCACTGGGACTCAGATAGAAGGCCCTGAGGGTTGCTGTTGTTTCAGAGGACCCTGCTCTCTGAGCGGGGCGGGGCTGCGGCTTCCCAGAGCCTTGGACTCTGCGCTCCTACCCCTTACGTCCAAGTGATCTCGGGTTCTGGCTTTTGAGGGGGGCCGTACCTTTTGATCCAGGTCCAGGTCCAGGAGGAGGGTTCCCAGGGTCTATGCTGTTGAGCGTTTTGAATTTAGGCACCTTAGGAGCTTATAGTTTGAGATTGGTCGGGAAGGGTTTTCTGGAGATCTGAACTTTACCTTTCTCTAAGCCGCCATCTTAACCGGAAGTCTACTTAAATTTATAATGAGCTAAATCAATTGGACAAAAAAATCAAGCCATTCTCAAATTGATAAATGGGCAAAGGACATGAATAGGCAGTTTTCAGATAAAGAAATCAAAACTATCAATAAGCACATTGAACACATGAAAAAGTGTTCTAAATCTCTTATAATTAGAGAAATGCAAATCAAAACAACTCTGAGGTACCACCTCACACCAACAGATTGGCTAATATGACAACAAAGGAAAGTAATAAATGTTGGAGGGGATATGGCAAAATTTGGACATTAATTCATTGCTTGTGGAGTTGTGAATTGATAAAAAACCATTCTGGACGGCAATTTGGAACTATGCCCAAAGGGTGCTAAAGTGTAAAAATAGACTCGAATCCAGGACTTCAATCCCCACAATTCCTTGCTCCACTTCCCCAAAATGCTTTGTAATCTCACTGAATTCTCACGTGGGCCAAGATCGAGAAGGTATTTAACCTGATTGCAAAGGCTTTTGGGTCTCTTTTTGGACTTCTGTTTTGGGGCAGACACGTCTCTTTAATGATGTGAGGAAACAATCACTCTAGTGCAAATATTAATAATATGGAAATAGGTCCTGATCAATGACACGTGTAAAACCCAGTGGAACTACTCATTGGCTACAGGAGGGAGTTAGGAGGAGAAGAGGGAAAAGAATGTGAATAATGTAACCATGGGAAAAGATTTCAAATTAATTAAATAAATTATCATTTTTAAAAAGTAAGTGGGGGAGGGGGGTAGGCAGAGGAGCAAGATGACACCTTAGTAGCAACAAAAGCTGAACCTGCTTTGAGAATTCTCCCAAGAAAATAAGCTCCTTGAGGGCAAGAGCTATATTTGTTTCTATTTATATTTCGATTCCCCACTCTAAGCACAGTGATTGGCACACAGTAGGTATTTAACAAATACTTGTCTCATGGAAGGCAGATCAAAAAATACTATTTTATGCTTTAGGTTTTTTGTTGCTTATTTATGGGGTTTTGGCTTGATGTAAATATTCTCTTACAACAATGACCAATATAGAATATGCCTGATATGAAAATAGACATATAATTGAATAAAACTGCTTACCAAATGTGGGATGGGGTAAGGAAAGGAGGGTGGGAGGGAAATAATTTGGATCATATAACTTCAGAAAGTGTTATGTTGAAAATTGTTATTACATATAATTGGTAAAATAAAATATCCTAAATAAATAAATGTGTGACTCAATAGTATCTTTCTTTTTTAATAATATTTTATTTTTCTGCAATTACATGTTAAAACATTTTTTAACATTGTGTTTTTTAATTTTGAATTCCAAATTCTTTCTTTTCTTTCTTCTCACCCTCCCTGCTTCCCTCTCATCCTTCTCTTCTCACAAGACAGTAAGCAATTTGATAAAGATGTTACATGTGCAATCACATAGAACATTTTCCCAAATCAATCATTTTATGGAAGAGATCTTAAACAAAAAAAGAAGTCAATCACTTCCTTCTTTTAAGCTACTCTATATGCCTTTTTCATTTTTTTTATTCTGACTTAATAAAAAAGTAAACTTTTCCTTACATTTTGTAGAAGATTGTACATGAAACTATACATCTCTATCATTTGTAGCTCACCCTGCTTTTTAAGTATATAATAATTTAGATTATTATAAATCTGCAAAAATTGACAGAGATCCAACAGGGGTTTCTCTCCTACCATAAAGATTTGTAATTATTTGCAAAATAATTAAAAGAGGAATTTCATGCAAAATATACCTTCTACAGAGAATGATACTTTGTGGTCATAACCAGATACAAGCAAAATTCTTGGATTTAAAAGTAACATTTTGAAAATTTAATGACAAGACACAGTTATTAAATAAATAAAAATCTTATAAGTAACAAAAAGTAACATACAGCAAATGGCAAAGATAACACCATAACTTGGTCCTAATCAGCATTATTTGACAATAATAGCTTTAATGAATTACAACAAAACCCCACCTTTAAGTCAGATGCATCCATGAAGATAATCATTAGGTCATTTGGTGAAAAAGTGATAAATTCATTCTATCAGAAAATGTTTGCTGAGTAAGTTTACAGTAATGTTAGCAAATGACCATGGGTGCCCTGTGACAGTGGAAAGTGGTATACCCAGTGGATAAGAAAACGGTTTCCAGGATGGGCAAGAACCAAGGACTACTTCTAGGGCCTAACGTACTACACAGACATCAATAGGTCATAGAGGCTCTTTGTCAATGACCTTTCACATGTACTTTTATTTTCTTTATCTAATTTATAAGCTCTCTATTTTTTAAATTTTGATTTAATTTTTAAAAAACAAATCAAATGAGCTTTTCCGTATACATTATAGAATAAAATAAGATTGTACATGAAACTATAAATCTCTATCATGTAGAGTTTGCTTTCCTGTTATATATAATTATTGTAAGGGGTAAATTTTGGGTGTTTTGATGGAATATATTATACTAGTGGTCACCAGGGATTAATTCAATCCCAATGAAAATACTCAAGTCAGTTTGGGAATTTTATGGTGGTTTAATTAATAGAGAGGGAAGGAAAGAAGAAGAAGAGAGAGAGAGAAAGGCGTATAAGATTTCTCTGGCCTAACCTAATCCAAGGGAAGTTCAGAGAACTCAGCCACAAGGCCTCCTCAGAAAATTTAATCTAGCTCGGCTTCCAGCCACGAGGCCTCCTCTGAGATGAGGGGTCTCCTAGGAGGATAGCGTTTTAAGAGGTAAAGGAAAAAAGGAATCAGCCAAATCACTCACCCAGGTTGCTCAGGGAAGATGCCTCACCTAACCAACACTACAGAGCTTCTCCCAGTTACCTCACTGGCAAGCCACAAGGCACCAAACCGCCAGGATGCCCAGTAAGCTACCACAAGCCACACCAGCCAGATCCACCTCTCCATGAAAAGAGCCAGAGCCAATCTCCTCAAAAAGAGGCCAGAGAGAGGAAGCAATGCAAAATATATAGACTCTTTTTTACATTACTTCCTGCGTCTCACATGTACCAATGGTAGCTTAAGATTGACTTAGGACAGCCCAGGGGGTCTGTCAGTTGTTTCTTATTTGTCACTTGCTAGCACATGTCTGTCATAGGTCATCCTCCTCAACACTTAATCCTTAAGTAGGGGTATAGACATTCTTGTTTGTTAGGATTTGAAAAACTAATCAGGACATAGCAAATCTAAAATTCACATTATAATAAATCAAAATTTATTATGTGATAATATATAATAAATATGCAAATAATAAATTGAACATATAACTTTTGAAGTCCTTACTTTTATTTTATTCCTTCTAGACTTCTTTCCCTTTTCTTCTATATTTTTGGCGAAGACCACCCCACTTTCTTCCTTCCCCTCATCTCCCACCTCTGCAAGTCCTTTCTCAGTCACATAAGTCTCTGATACTATCTTTTATAATCAACTTTCTGTGTGATTATTTGATAATATGTGAAAGCCAAATTGTGCCCAATTCATGTCACTTTAAGGGATCAGATTTTTCTGAGTCTATGGTATTCCATAATGTACAGTCACATAGCATCACCAGAAGAATATTGTCAAGAAGTCAGCTCACATTTATCAAGAGCTTAATATGTACCAGTCACTAGAATACACCAGCTCTCAAGTTGCTTGCAATCAACTTGGGAGACAGCACGCAAATAACTGTGAACATCCATGATATAGATAGGATATATTGGAGGCTTTCTCAAAAGGAAAGCACTAAGACCAGACAGACCAGGAAAAGTTTGCAGAAGGTAAGATTTTAGCTAAGCCTTAAAGGAAGCAGGGAGAAAGAGGGGGATGAAGAGGGATTGAGCTCCAGGTATGTGGGACAGCCAGAGAAAATGCATTCTAAAGGGATAAGAAGTGGGGAGGATTAAAATACTTTAAGACAAATAAAACTTAACTTGGAAAAGGTGAAAGTAATGATAATATACAGATAGAAACAATGGAAGAAGGGATAAGGCATTCCCAAGTATATATTGTCATCTGTATTTTTTTTATATTCAAATTTTCATTGTTAAAGGGAAAGAGGTGGGAACTGGACTTTTGATTACATTGATAAAGAGAACTTCTAGGTGAAGAAATTCCCTCTACCAATTTAAGAGGGGATCTTCTTTGCAACTTTAGAGAGTTGCATAGAACACTGAGAGGCATACTGCGTGATTAAGTGACTTGCCCAGGGTCTCAGCACCAATATTTGTCATATTAATTTCTATGGTATAAATTGGTCTGGTATTGTTTGGCCTCAAATTGTGCTTTTTTAGAATCAATTAATGACCATAGGTAAGGTATGTTTTTTTTTTTTTATTAATTCCCTAAAATTTAAGACTATTGCAGGCAAATACCTTAGCATTTCACTTCATTAAAAGGCTAAGGATTTCTTGTAAAAAATAATTATAGTCATTTGTAAACCATTTGTAATTCATACTAACTTTCATCCAAAGAGATCATGAAAATTAATTACAATGGCAAATTGTTGGCAATTAACTGTCAGTCACAAGGAAACTCAAGAGACATAACTCTAAACAGTATTTTCCCTACACAATAAGCCTCAGAATTATGAAAAATGAGTGCATTCCACAGGGAAAAGGTACTGTTTAATGTCAAAAGTATAGCAAAGATGATGTTTGGAAGCCCACACAGAGATGGTCACTAAGCCAGGATCCACTGAAAGCACTGATATTAACTGTGCATGTGACCTTGAGACATCTAAACTCCTGCCCAGCTTTGTACTTTGCCCTTTACAGGATCACACATGTCCTTCACAGTGGTTCTAAGAATACAAGATAGTTACTATGTCATCTTGGATCCATTCACACCCCTTCCCTCCACCCCCCAAATACAGAGCTTTCCCTGGATAAAAGCAACTGTAGCTAAACAATGTTCATCTCTATAGAGACTGCATAAGCTGAGTTAGCTCTTGGAATATATCTAAAGGAAAGATAAAAATATTTGTATCACTTACTGGTATTGAGAAAAAATAACTTTCTTTGACTAATTCCTTACAATTAGAAAGTTACTTATCAAGAATATTAATGAGGACCAAAGGGTTTTAAAAGAATAATCCAGCCATACTATTGCTGGGATTGTACCCCAAAGAGATAATAAGGAAAAATACTCGTACAAAAATATTCATAGCCACACTCCTTGCTTTGGCAAAGAATTGGAAAATGAGGAGGTGTTCCTTGATTGGGAAATGGCTGAACAAATTGTGATATATGTTGGTGATGGAATACTATTGTGCTAAAGGGAATAATGAACTGGAGGAATTCCATGTGAACTAGAAAGACCTCCAGGAAAGAGAGAAAGAGAGAGAAAGAGAGAGAAAGAGAGAGAAAGAGAGAGAAAGAGAGAGAAAGAGAGAGAAAGAGAGAGAGAAAGAGAGAAAGAGAGAAAGAGAGAAAGAGAGAAAGAGAGGAAGAGAGGAAGAGAGGAAGAGAGAAGAAGAGAGGAAGAAAGAAAGAAAGAAAGAAAGAAAGAAAGAAAGAAAGAAAGAAAGAAAGAAGAAAGAAAAGAAAGAAAGAAAGAAAGAAAGAAAGAAAAGAAAGAAAGAAAGAAAGAAAGAAAGAAAGAAAGAAAGAAAGAAGAGAGGGAGGGAGGGAGGGAGGGAGGGAGGGAGGGAGGGAGGGAGGGAGGGAGGGAGGGAGGGAGGAGGAGGGAGGGAGGGAGGGAGGGAGGGAGGAAGGAAGGAAGGAAGGAAGGAAGGAAGGAAGGAAGGAAGGAAGGAAGGAAGGAAGGAAGGAAGGAAGGAAGGAAGGAAGGAAGGAAGGAAGGAAGGAAGGAAGGAAGGAAGGAAGGAAGGAAGGAAGGAAGGAAGGAAGGAAGGAAGGAAGGAAGAAAAAAGAAACAAATACTATTCACTTAATTGGAGAAATAAGATATGTACACAGAAAAAGCTAAGGATATACAGAATAAACAGCCTCCAATTAAGAAACACTCTTAATAAATGATTCATGGAATTAAAAAAAAAATTCTCACATACCAAAGCATTAACTTTAAAAAGAGCAAGCCTGCAAAATTCACATTCATTTCTTCCCTCACACACATAAATCCAGGCCCCCTTTTAACCTCCCAGGCAGGCAGAGAGAACAGACCACACCCAAATTCCTATATTCTAACACAAGAGGCTATCAGGACCTGTCATTTTCTCTTTTGGCAAAACTTTCAGAGCTATCCTCCCAGACAAGATCTTATCTGGTGCTAGGATTAAATTAGTACAGAGAAAAAGAGGATTAATGGCCCCTGTAGTCTTGCCTTCTAAAAGAATATGGATGCAGGGGGAGCTAGGGAAAATCAGGCGAAGGTTCTTTAAGCAAACACTCTGGGGTTTGTCTCCATTACCTGCTTGGCAATGGTGCCCCATTTCTTCCCTATCTCATGTTGGGCACCTGTCCAAAAGTTAATTTGAAGGGAGAGCTGGAGATCAGTCAGGTATGAAGCAATCCTTCCAATCAAGAACATCAGAGAATTTGATGTGTTCCTGGAGCCAGCCAAGTAGCTCAAATGTCCCCCTGACTTGTAGAAGGTGTTCATGCAAGAAAGAACTTGACTTGACTTGACAATGTCTATTCTGAGAGCAACTGTCATCTTCAAACAAAATGTAGGTGAAAATTTCCATGAAGGAATGGCTGCATTTTCTTTTCTCTTCTTTCTTACACTTAAAAAGTATTTATTTTCTCCATCTTTCCCACTGACACCCAATTTAAAAGAAAAAGAAAATTCCTACTATAAATATGTATGGTTGAACAAAACTGTTTCCCACATTTCCAAAGTATACGTCTTATTCTGCACCCTGAGTCCATCTCTCCACGGGAGGTGGGAAGACTCACACAAGTCTTCTGGAATCACAGCGAGTCTTCATATTGATTGGAGATCTGAAGTCTTTTGAAGCTGTTTGTTATTTACAGTGTTGTCCTTGTGTAAAAATTTTTCTCCTGATTGTGTTTGATTCATACACGGTTTCTCTGAAGCCATTTTTTTTATCACTTCTAGGAGCAAAATAGCAATGCCATTACATTTATATGCTGTAATATTCCCAGTTAATCGTCATACCTTTAGTCTCTAGGTCTTTGACACCACACACACACACAAAAAGACAAGTCCATTTCCTCATTTAAAAAAAAAATCTCTTAACGGTATTGGTCTAGTAATGTTATTACAAGGTCAAAAGGGATGCAATTGTTAGTATTTCACAAGGATATAATTGCAAATTGTTTTTCAGAATGGCTCAACCAACTCTCAATTCTACATTGATGTATTTGTTTTCCCACAGTTCCTCCAACATTTTCCAGTTTCTACTATTTCCCAACTGGCCAAACTAAGAGATTATGGGATAGAATTTTATATTTGCTTTACCTTGCATTTGGAGATTTTTTTCCCTATATGTGGATGAGAAAATTTACAATGCATGCAAAGGACATCATCTGTCAGTCAATTGACAATTCCATTTGGAATATTACCAGGAAAAACAGTCAGAGCCAAGCCAATGGCTATACGGGGCTAAAAGGCTTTTGGACTGGGCTTTTGGGTTGGTGGCTGGTGATGGAGAAGAAGCTGAGGCTTTTTGCTGGCTGAGGTGGAGAAGAAGCTAATTGTATCTCTAGTACTAACCTGACTGATTTGAAGAAGAAAGACAGTTGTCCTCATATCTCTCTGCATTGACTATGTTCACAGTTGTGAAAGAACCGCCAATATCCTCAAGAACCTCCAAACCAACTCTCCCTGTAGATAATAGGGAAACCCCATCCCTCTTACCTTATCCTCCTTCCTATCCTCTTCCCCAATAAACCCTTATTTGAGTTAAAGAAGAGAAAAGAGTATTTTCTCTAAAGCATAATAGTTCACACTGAGTAAAACTGAAGAAGGGGGAAGGGAAGCTGAAAGGCCTCTGAAGAGGGGAAGAAGGGAGATTGAAAGAGGGGAAGAAGGGAAACATAAAGGGAAGAGGGTAGGCAAACTTGATCCATTAGTTATGCAGAATCAATCAATAGACACCCTCAGAATTACCATCTATTACAGATTGGTACCCCTAAAACATACTGAACCCCAAAATCCTTAGAAACAGCAGAAAAGAAAAGATGTTTAAGGAGGTTATCTGTGGAGCTGTGGTTATGACAACCATTACTGGATTCTGGGTCTACAATATAATCTATAGCAAAATGACACACAATGATCTTTGATTCTCTGGATTACATTGGCAACACAACAATGTTTATACTGCAACTGCCATTTCAGACTGAACCTAAACTCTGGCAGATTTTGATTCAGGTGTACATTATCTTGATGGCAGCTTTACAGACTCTGACCCGTTTGAGATATATCTTTAGATTTGTTATCCCCAAAAAAGCAGAACAGATACTGGTGGTAGATATTGTTAAGAACTTATTTGGGGAAAGAATCAAGGAAAAAGGGCTAGATCAAGTAAAGAACAAGAACAATGGACAGGATGACAGTGCACCCAAGGAAAAAGAAATAAAAACTAAAAAATCTAAAGTCAATCAATGCTAAGGGAAATGAAAGTGACTAGGACACTAGGTCTGACAGTGAACCAGAAAAGAATTGTCCACTAAAGGAGGTCACCAAGTTATTGGGTACAACTGGTGTACAACAATCTAAAGTCCACAGATAATTTACATCACAGGAACTTGAATCCCTAAAGAAACGTTTTCCAAATTTCATAGAACAACCTTTTAAAACACAGAAAGAACTAAAACATGCTTTTAGGATCTTTGACCCAGACTTGGAAGATGTACAGTTCTTCCTGTCTAAAATGTTTAGCCTTCATGAGCAAAAGCAATTCCTTGAAAAGACCAGGACTGATAACAACCTAATTGGACCACTAAGGAGCAAAAGTAAGATCTAGATTTTGCAAACCCCAATAGCATGTCATACTTAATGAAATGTAGGGAAGATTTGCTCCAGGCTATAAAGCAGTGTTTGTCAAAGCCGAATGCATGGGCTAGGTTTGATAAACTCATACAGAACAAAGGGGAACATCCAGTCACATACATTAATCAACCCTCAGAAATAACAGAATCAATGGGTCTAGAGGCAAATACTGAGGAGTCCTCTAGTCATGTAAGGAGACAGTTCTTGAGGATCTGCACACCTCATTTAAGGAACTTTTTTTTCCTTTTAGATTTTTTTTCTTTTTTGGTTACAATACTCACTTTGATTACCTCCCTCCCCCCCATCCACACTTCCCGCAGCCAACGCCCAATTTCATTGGGTATTACTTCTGTCCTTGATCAGAACCTATTTCCATGTTCTTGTTTGCACTAGGATGTTCATTTAGAGTCTACATCCCCAACCATATCCCTTCGACCCATGTATTCAAGCAATTATTTTTCTTCAGTGTTTCTATTCTAAGTTTTTCCTCTGAATGTGGATAGTGTTTTTTCTCCTAGATTCCTCCAAGTTCTTCAAGATCACTGCATTGCCACTAATGGAGAAGTCCATTACATTTGATTCTACCACAGTGAATCAGTTTCTGTATAAAACGTTTCCTGGTTCTGCTCCTCTCATTTTGCATCAATTCCTGGAGGTCATTCCAGTCCCCAAGGGATTCCTCCACTTTATTATTCTTTTGAGCACAATAGTATTCCATCACCAACATATACTACAATTTGTTCGGCCATTCCCCAATTAAAGGACATTCCCTCATTTTCCAATTTTTTACCACCACATAGAGCGCAGCTATGAATATTTTTGTACATGCCTTTCTCCTTATCTCTCTGGGGTACAAACCCAGCAGTGCTATGGCCAGATCAAAGGGCAGACCATCTTTTATTGCCTTATAGGCATAGTTTCAAATTGCCCTCCAAAATGGCTGTATCAATTCACAACTCTACCAGCAATGAAATAATGTCCCAACATTGACACACCCCATCCAGTATAAATTACTTTCTTTGATGTCATGTTAGCCAATCTGCAAGGTGTGGGGTGATACCTCAGAGTTGTTTTGATTTACATTTCCTCTGATTATTGGAGATTTAGAGCACTTTTTCATGTGCTTATTAATAGTTTTGATTTCTTTAACTGAAAATTGCCTATTCATGTCCCTTACCCATTTATCAATTGGAGAATGCCTTGATATTTTTCTACAATTGGTTTAGCTCTTTATGAATTTGAGTAATTAGACCTTTGTCAATGGATTTGTAATAAAGATTGTTTCCCAGTTTGTTGCTTCCCTTCTAATTCTGATTGCCTTAGTTTTCTTTGTACAAAAACATTTTAATTTGATGTAATCAAAATTATTGATTTTATATTCTGTGATTTTTTCTAGCTCTTGCTTGATTTTAAAGTCTTTCCTTTCCCAAAGATCTGACATAGGTACTATTCTGTGTTCACCTAATTTGCTTATAGTTTCCTTCTTTATGTTCAGGTCATTCACCCATTCTGAGTTTATCTTGGTGTAGGGTGTAAGATGTTGATCCAAACCTAATCTCTCCCATACTATCTTCCAATTTTCCCAGCAATTTTTATCGAATAGTAGGTTTTAATCCCCAAAATTGGGACCTCTGGGCTTATCATAGACTGTCATGCTGAAGTCATTTACCCCTAGTTTATTCCATTGATCCTCCTGTCTGTCTATTAGCCAGTACCAAATTGTTTTGATGACCACTGCTTTATAGTATACTATGAGATCTGGGACTGCAAGTCCTCCTTCCTTTGCATTTTTTCCCATGATTTCCCTAAATATCCTTGATCATTTTTACTCCCAAATAAACTTTTTTATGGTTTTTTTCTAATTCAGTAATAAAAGGTTTTTGGTAGTTCAATGGGTATGGCACTAAGTAAGTACATTAATTTGGGCAGGATTGTCATTTTTATTATGTTAGTTCTTCCCACCCATGAGCAATCAATGTTTTTCCAACTGTTTAGATCTAGTTTTAATTGTGTGGAGAGTGTTTTGTAGTTGTGTTTGTATAGTTCCTATGTTTGTCTCAGGGGATAGATTCCTAAGTATTTTAAATTGTCTATGGTGATTTTTAATGGAATTTCTTTTACTAATTCTTGCTGCTGAGATGTGCTGAAGATATATAGAAATGCTAATGACTTATGTGGGTTTATTTTGTATCCTGCAACTTTGCTAAAGTTGTTGATTATTTCCACTAGTTTTGTGGTTGATTCTCTAGGATTCTATAATTAGACATCATCCACAAAGAGAGATAGCTTGGTCTCTTCGTTGCCAATTTTAATACCTTCAATTTATTTTCTTCTCTAATAGCTACTGCTACTGTTTCTAGTACAATGTTAAATAATAGAGGTGATAATGGGCATCCTTATTTCAATCTGGATCTTAATGGAAGACTTCTAGTTTATCCCCATTGCAGACAATGTTTGCTGATAGTTTTAAATATATACTGTTAAATATTTTTAGGAAAGGCCCTTCTATTCCTATACTTTCTACTGTTTTCAATAGGAAAGAGTTGTATTTTACCAAAGACTTTTTCTGCATCTATTGATATAATCATGTGATTTTTGTCAATTTGCTTGATAATGTGGTCAATTATGTGAATGGTTTTCCTAATATTGAATCATCCTTGCATTCCTGGTATGAATACTACCTGATCATAGTGCATAACCCTTGTGATGACTTGCTGGAGTCTTTTGCTCGTATGCTATTTAAGATTTTTGCATTTATATTCATTAGGGAGGTTGGTCCATAGTTTTCTTTCTCTGTTTTTGACCTGCCTGGTTTTGGGATCAGTAACATGTTTGTGTCACAAAATGAATTTGGTAGAACTCCTTCATTGCTTATTCTGTCAAATAGTTTGTATGATATTGGGATTAGTTGTTCTTTGAATGTTTGATAGAATGGATTTGTGAATCCATCTGGAACAGGGGATTTTTTCTTACGGAGTTCTTTGAAGGCTTGTTCAATTTCTTTTTCTAATATGGTGTGAATTTTAAAATCTCCATCTTGCTTGGTCTAGCACCCAGAATTGTGTACACCCACGCTGCACGGGCATGTGCTAGTCAATGAATAATCAGAGATTACTAACTGCCCACCTGGGCTGTCCTAAGCCAAGCTTGAGCCACCATTGGCACTTGTGAGGCAGAGGAAGTGACGTAGAAAGCAGCCTCTGGAATTCGCTCACTTACTGTGGACAGAGCGGGACGGCAGTTCGTGCTAGGAGATTGAGTAGGGAGGAGGCCCACAGACAGCTTCCTTCAGATCGGTCACGTGAGTCAAGGAATGATTCTCCTTTCTACCTTGGCCTTCCAGGCCTAAAACTCACTCTGGCTCAGCCAGAAGGTTGAATTAACCTCTTTCCCTTTCCTCCTCTCTCCTTCTCACCCTCTCCCTTCTCTTATTCCCGTTGTGATTAAACCACCATAAACTCCATTCTGACTTGAGTGTTTTATTTAGGGAATTACATAACTGAATTCCTTGGCAACCATAAATTAATATATATATATATATGTATATATATATATATATACATATATATATATATATATCAGTCTTTTAAAGTGATTTCGATATCACAATGGGGTTAAGTAATCTATTTCTTCCTCTGTTAGTCTAGGCAAATTATATCTTTGTAAATATTCATCCATGTGACCTAGATTGCCATATTTGTTGCCATATAATTGGGAATAATAATGCCTTAATTTCCTCTTCATTAGAGATGAGTTCTCCCTTTTCATCTTGGATACTGTCAATTTGGCTTTCTTCATTCCTTTTTTTAATTAGACTGACCAGTACTTTGTCTATTTTATTTGTTTTTTCAAAGTATCATCTTCTAGTCTTATTTATTAAATCAATACTTCTTTGACTTTCAATTTTATTGATTTCTCCTCTGATTTTTAGGATCCCTAATTTAGTCTTCATCTGAGAATTTTTAATTTGTTCACTTTTTAGTTTTTTAATTTGCATGCCCAATTCATTGACCTCTGCCCTCCCTAATTTGGCTAGTTCTGATAGAGGAAGGTTCAGGTCTCCCACTATTATAGTTTTTCTATCTATTTCATCCTTGACCACCACTAGTTTCTCCTTTAGAAATTTGGATGCTATGCCATTCAGTGCATACATTTTGAGTACTGAAATTTCGTAATTGTCTATACTGCCTTTTATCAGGATGTAATTTCCTTCCCTATCCCGTATAATCAGATTTTTTTTTTCCTTTTGCTTTGTCAGATATCATGATTGCAACTCCTGGCTTCTTTTTATCAGTTGATGCCCAATAGATTTGGCTGATCCTCTTACATTCACCCTATGAATATCTACCTTCCTCATTTGTGTTTCTTGTAGACAGAATATGGCAGGGTTTTCATTTCTAATCCACTCTGCTATTTGCTTGTCGTTTCATGGATCAGTTCATTTCATTCACATTCAGAGTTATGATTACTAGCTGCGTATTTCCCAGCATTTTGAATTCCACTACCAGTCCTGCCCTTTCTTCTTTTACTATTTCCTTCTAAACCAGTGTTTTGTTTTCAATCAGTCCCCCTAGTTCCTATCCTTATTTTACTTCCCTTTCTACCCCCTTTCCCTTCTTATTCCCCCCTTATTTTCTTTGTAGTCTTTCTAAAACTACACCTCCTCCCTATCTCTCCCATATACAGCTTTCCACCTCACCAGTCCTTTTTTACACTTCTATTACCCTATAGGGCATGAATCTATTCTCTGCCCCAAATGGATTGGATTGTTCTTCCCTCTTTGGGCCAATTTTAATGCATGTAAGAGTTGAGAATTTCTTATCTCCAACCTCTTTACCCTTCCAGTGTATTGATATTCTCCCCCCTCATGCCATGAGCTTCTTTGTGACATATAAATTTACCCCCTTTTCTTTCTTTTCCTATTTCATTTAGTATTAACCTCTTTTTTTTAGCTCTAGATGAGTATGTGTATATATATATATATATATATATATATATGTGTGTGTGTGTGTGTATACATATATTTATACACATATATATGTATGTATATGTATTTTTACATACATATATCTACATACCTATTTGTGTCTTGTTCTTTCATTCTATAGTTTGTCACTGTTCACTCTAAGTGTAATTCTTCTAACTGTCCAGGTGATAACAATAGTTTTAAAGAGTTACCAATTACATCTTTTCTTATAGGGATACATATCATTTTAACTTATTGAGTTTCTTAAAAAAAAGTTGTTGGTTTTTTTGTTGTTGTTGCTCTGTTTTGTTTTTATTTTTTCCCTCTTTTTTAATTACCTTTTGATGATTCTTCTCTTGTGTTCTGTGCTTGGGCATCAAATTTTCTGTTCAGGTCTGGTCTTTTCTTTATGAATACTTGGAATTCTTCTATTTTGTTGAATGACCATACTTTCCCCTGTAAGAATATGGTGAATTTTGCTGGGTACTTGATTCTTGGTTGTAGACATAGTTCCTTTGCTTTCCGGAATATCATATCCCATGCCTTTCAGTCCTTCATTGTGGATGCAGCCAGATCCTGCATTATTCTCACTGTGGTTCCTTGGTATCTGAATGACTTCTTCTTGGAAGCTTGTCATATCTTTTTTTCGGACTGATAGTTCTTGAATTTGGCTATAAAATTCCTGGGTATTGTCATTTGGGGATTAAGTACAGGAGGCAATCTGTGGATTTTTTCAATTTCCACTTTTCCCTCTTGTTCTAGAATGTCGGGGCAGTTTTCTTGAATAATTTCCTGTACTACTGTGTCCAGGATTTTTTCTTTTGTCATGGTCTTCTGGTAGACTAATGATTCTTAAATTTTCTTTCCTCAAACGATTTTCTAAATCCTCTGTTTTGTGAATCAGATGCTTTATATTTTCCTCAACTTTTTCATTCTTTTGGTTTCATTTTATAGTGTCCTGCTGCCTTGTGAAGTCACTTAATTCTACTTGTTGTCTTCTGGTTCTTAAAGACTAGATTTCATTCCTGGCTTTTTGGTGATCATTCTCCTGCTGGTCTGATTTTCATTAGAGGTCATCTTTCATCCTCTTTGCCTTATCCCTCATCTCCTTTGCCTCATCTTTCAACTTCTTTGCTTCATCTTTCATCTCCTTTGCCTCAGTTTCAAGCTGGTTGATTTTGGCTTTTATGACACTATTTTCTGTTTCCAGATGATTTATCTTCCTTTTTCAATTATTTTCCCAATTATCTTCAGCCTCTCTTAATTGTGTTTTGAATTGCATTTTGAGTTCTTCCAAAGCCTGTATCCAATTTGCTGGGATTTCTGATTAATCATTTGCTGATCCCTCCTCCCTTTATGTTCTGTTTGCTCTTTGTTCTTGCCTGTATAGAAGCTGTCCATTGTAATTTCTTTTTTTCTTTTTCTGTTGTTTGCTCATATTTACCCCTTCTTTACTCCATGTATTTGTCTGTGCTCTTGCTCCTCTCATTTTTTTGGTTTTGGGGGTTTCTATCAGTCTCCCCTCTTGGAGCTTAGACAGAGGATCTCTCCTTGCAGTCTATGGGGAAGGGGTGTTGGAGTTTGAACTTCCCTGTCCTCTGAAGGCTTTTGATTAGATTAAAGTCCAGCAGTCTGTAGGAGAGGGGTGTTGGAGCTTGGGCTTCCCTGACCTCTGAAGACTTTTGATGGGATTAAGTTCAGCTGGGTTGGGCTGGATATGCCCTGAGGCCAAAACCTCCTGGAAAGCTGGAGCAATATGGAGGGTCTCTGCCACTGTTACAAGGATGCCTGCTCTATGGACCCTCTTCAGCTCCTTCCCTGCCACCTGTGTTCGATGCTCTGAACCTGGCACAGCCCTGCCTTCAAGGTACACCCTCCAAACAAGAACCCTTGCCCACCCAGAGGTTCCTGCTGCCTCTGGAGGCTTAGAGCTCTAGGTTGGAGGGGTAGGGGTCCTCGGACCTTCCTTCTGCCTTCCCCTTAAACCAGAGTGTTCTCAAATTCCGTCATTTGGGGAACATACCTTTCAGATTGAGTTCAGCAGGAGGGTTCCTTGGCTCTGTCTTTTTGTTAGGTTTGATTTTCAGTGCCCTAGAAGCATTCAGTTTGTGGTCGGTGAGGAAGGGTTTTCAGAGGTCTGAATTTTTGCTGCTTCTAAGCTGCCATCTTGACTCCACCTCCCTAAAGAAATTTTAAACACTATTTTCCTAAATATGATACTGTCAGTCTGATAGAACTACATGAAACAGCTAGTTGCCTCCATGATAATCATTCAGAATAGCATAAACAAATGCAAGACTTAACAGATAAATTAGAAATATCAGAAAAATCTAAGAGAAAAAGAGATAGAAGAAATCAAGAAACTCAACACTGCTAGGACTTACACAAAACCTAGTTACTAATCAAAACCAGTGCAGAGAGAAACTAGAGAGACTAGGCAATTTTTTTTTTCTGCCAGAAGAGAGGTCACTTGATAAAAGATTGTTTTCTGAAGAAGAAACATGAAATTAACAAGACCATAGAAAAAAGATACACAAAAAGCAAAATTCCACTTGCTGTTCTAATTGTAAGCGAAAATCCACAAAGCATGAATCTGATTTGCAAGAGATGCAACATTGCATTAATTCTGGAACCAAACATCAGTATTCAGAGATTGTTAGGAAAGAATTATGAAGCCAGGTCTATAATGTATATATTCTAAACAATAGTAGAGAAAAGATAAGAAATGGTAAAAAATTTGTGTAAGAAAGTGAATCTGAGAGTGATAAATCAAGAGAAAGGAAGAAACAATTAAGAGAAATAGATGCAGACGTAAAAGAAATAATTTCTCAAATAGCAAATGAAATGAAAGACTTAGAGAAAATCTCTATAGTAACCACATAAGAAAAAAGTGCAAATGAAGCCAAATCATTATTAGAGAACTTTTTTCAGTGAAGAGTGGGCTCTGGGATTGAATTTTTAAAGGACAAAGTCACAAAAACCTCAAGGAAGAGTTACTGAGAGATACAAAGAAACAAAATTTCAATTCCCCACAGGTTATTGTTGCTAGAGATATAAATGCTTTGAAACCATTCACAGATTTACATGACATCCCACCAAACTCAGTTAATTTGTCCACAGAAAACCTTAGAAAAAACATCTAAATTGAATCCAGAAACAAAAACATTCCATCCAGCAATGGCAGACTTAGAGAATACAAAATTCATTGAAAATGTAGCTGACATTACATTTGAAAACAATAATCCTATTTAAAGTAATTGAGGTGACATGACAGTTGAATTTGAAAAAGGGAATGGAATGGAAGTCTTAGTGAAAGAACAACCAAGGATTCAAATGGCAGACTTTAAGTCAACATTCTAAGTGGCAGAGGGGAATCTGGCCAAATAATTTTATGTGAGATAAACAACAGCTATGATTTAAATTAATGTTCCAATGTAGTAGAGTATATTGCACATTCAGCCTCAAATGTAGTCATAGGAAATGAATTAAATCAAAAAGAGTTAACTGATCCACATATATAGCTGGCAGAGGGTAGCAAAGAAATAAACAATGACTAAGTGGCAATACTAGTGGGATCTATAAATATTAGTAACAACATTGGATATCTGCAAGAAGAAGCTAACCCCATACCATCATGTTTATCAACTCAAAATGAAAATCTAAAGCTTAGTAGTGAGAAACAAACAGAAACTGATTTGGGAAACTCAAAAACTGGTGATATAGGCTTAGATCAACACATAAAGCCTGAGTTAGCAACATCTGACACAAGTTTACGTGGCACTGAACAAAATCCAAAAAATAACAAAATGGTTGGATTCAGTGAGTCAGAATCAGACACAGAATCAGAAGGAATATCAGAGGGTGTAATAATAATGGATCACAATGATTTAGAACAGATGCCTTATCAATTTTATAAGCTTTATTAAGAGGTTGAAGAAGAAGGGGATGTGTGGGACACAAGGGAGAAAATTGAATACCTGAAACCAGTACAATCAAAATCTCACCAAGATTATGATGATGAGATATTCTTTGGGCACAGAACAAGTTGCATACCATTAGAAGAACTTTATGCAAGATTAGGGGTTGATAATTAAGATGACTATAGAAAAGTTGAATTACATGGCTTGTACAGATACAGATTTTGAATGGGAAGGTTGATATCAAGGAACATATTAAGAACTGGAGGAAGAGAGATAGATACACAATTTCACTTCTATTCTCTAACTTCAAAAACATGACAAATACCATTCATGCTGTAAGAGTGAAACCAAGATTAGCTGGAGTTCCATAGGGTAACATACTACACAAGACCTTATGAGAAGGAAGACTAGACGTAGGTAGAAAAGAAAATGATCCAGCAAAAGTAATTCAACAATAAGGACACTCCTAAGCTTGTAGCATAAAACTCCAACTTCATAAATAGGACAGACACAAACACCTAGAATGCAATGGAAGCATAGATTCACATTGGATGAATTTGTTATCAAAGACTTTACCATCAAGTTATAGTTGAGAACTGAAACAGGTTATCCATACCCTTTCAACCTTCATCCTAAAACAATCTACCAGAGGAAGGAAGAGAGGGAGGGTATACCATGAAGATATTATCTTGTAGTTTCAGATACCTCACTAGACACAACAATGTGATCAAGTGATACATACAAATGACATCTGGGGGAAAAAAGAAGTCCTAGTCATGAGCAGCAACACAAGTAGCCCAAGAAGAAATCAATAACAGTCCAAGGAATGAAAGCCTATGGAAAACAAAGGAAAGCACTGCAAATGCCAATGAAACAGAGAAAGAAAAAAAATATGCATTTAAAAGTTTAGCAGCCAAAGAAAATCTCTTCATATTCTATCTGCCTATATTAATAACAAAAAGGAAAGAAACAATGTTATCTCAAATGCAAACAACTCCATGATCAAATGAAATACATGCAATTCAAATTCTATCTGCAAGACATAAGAAAACATATAATAATTCTCCTTGTGAAAAAAGTCAAACATCAAAAAAGATAAAGTTTTTACATGTGCATGTATATAAGATTGAAATTTTCCTTGTGCATAGAATTATGCTATGAGTTTTTGATGAATGCTTGTAAGAGTTCATCAATAATTCTTATGTGGAAGTAAGCATTACATGTGTTTATCTTCATGCGTGGAAGTAAACATACATGTGTACCTTATGCACAATGCTATATTATGCTACTATGCTTACACACACCCATGAAGATGTACTCAAAAACTTACTTCCATGCATAAAGATGAATACATGTAAAGCTTACTTCCATGAAGATGAACACATGTATGTTTACTTCCACGCATGAAGATAAACACATGTAATGCTTACTTCCACATAAGAATTATTGATGAACTCTTACAAGCATTCATCAAAAACTCATAGCATAATTCTATGCACAAGGAAAATTTCAATCTTATATACATGCACATGTAAAAACTTTACAGGCATGCATGTTCCCAATTGTTCCACTGGTACCTGAATTGAAGAACACAAGACTACAATCAAGAGTGAAAGAAGACAACTGGCATGCTGACCAGATAATAAGAGATGAAGGCCCATATAATGAAGACAGAGTTTATGCAATTAGCATAAAAGGATAAGGAAGGTCTGTGAAATTTTGGACTTTTGATCATGAGGATATGTAAGAATGTGTCATACATGTTAATATCACATGTATGCATATACATCCTACATAGAAAAGGAAGATATCTCATGGAATGGGATAACAACATGCATAGTTGCAAAACAAAAGTCACACTGATATAAAATTTCTGTAGAAAATTCAAACAGACAAAGATATTTCTTATCTGCATGAGTTTGCACAGAAATCATGAACAATGAATATGGATGTACATATGTAAACTTGTAATAAGTGCAACTTATGTACACATGTAGATACTAATATTCTAATAAACTATACTGGAATAGTTTATTAATATTCTAATGACTAACAATAGTGACAGCTTAGTGAATTTGTTCAAGTCTTAGAAAAGTAGAGACAAATAGAACTACTTAAATATAGAAGTTAGACTCCATTATATTTGTAGGTTAGCAATTGTTAGTGGTAAAAATTTTACTAAGTTGAATTTATAGACAATAGGATATAGTAGTAGTCTCTAGGTAACCGAGGATGACGATTGTCTTTGTGCGCTTTCATCTGTGATGAAGATAAGTGTGCACAAAAAACACTTGTGAGTGAAGGAGATTTAAGTGAAAAAGTTGATGCACAGAGACAGTCCCACTCTCTCGGCGTTGGAAGCCTGGGTCCAGTGGCACGAAAAATCGTTACACTTGGAGACTTCCTCAGCTGCATTGGATGGCCATGCTGTCTTTTGTGCTCCAACACGCCCTAAGCACTCCACAGTGCTTTGCTGCGTCGCCCTCTCAGTCGTTGAACCTTCTTATTGGTTTCTTCCATCTGTTCAGCCGAAGCAGTCTTCACATTTGGGTGAGCAAAGCCTTAGTTCACCAGGGGTCGACGACCCGATGGCTACCCTCACAAGGTTTAGTCAACCTGTCGAAGCCTTTGCCCAGGGTGTGGCTGCTTCTGCATGCTAGCAGCTACTAGGAGCCACAAGTGAGAGCTGGGTGTCAGGTGAGGGTCAGAGGCTGGAGAGCTGCCCTAGGAGGGCACGACAATAAGATATAAGACAGTTGCATATTCAAAATGTTAGTGAAAATGTTGGAATGGTTTGAAAAACTGTTACATGATTTCTTGTCATGTGAAAACCATGTTCATGTACAATCCCTATTACCTAAACCATTTTCCTATACCCAGTCTTAGCATAGAACTAGACAGAATAGCTGTTTAGGATTTGTTATTTGGAGGGGGTAAAGGTATATTTAAGATAGTATAGGGTAAGAATTAGATAGGTAGGAATATCTAAAAGGTGGGTATCATTAAAATATGCTGGGTGCAAAATTTTGAAGACAAAAAGGGAGGGATTTGGAGGAGAGAATTTACAATGCATGCAAAGGACAACATCTGTCAGTCAAGTGACAATTCCATTTGGAATGTTACCTGGAAAAACAGTTGGAGCCAAGCCAATGGCTGTACTGAGCTTTTTTTGGACTGGGCTTTTGGGTTGGTGGCTGGTGATGGAGAAGAAGCTGAGGCTTTTCGCTGGCTGAGGTGGAGAAGAAGCTGATTGTATCTCTAGTATTGACCTGACTGATTTGAAGAAGAAGAAGAAAGGCAGTTGTCCTCATATCTCTTGGCACTGACTCTGTTCAGTTGTGACAGAACTTCCAATAACCTCCAAACCAACTCTCCCAGTAGATAATAGGAAAACTGCATCCCTCTTACCTTATCGTCCATCCTTTCCTGTCTTTCCCAATAAACCATTACTTGAGTTAAAGAAGAGAAAGGAGTATTTTCTCTAAAGCATCATAGTTCACATTGAGTGAAACTGAAGAAAGGGGGAAGCTGAAAGGCTTCTGAAAAGGGGAGGAAGGGAGATTGAAAGGGGGGAGGAAGGGAGACATAAAGGGAGGAGGGTAGGCAAACTTGATCCATTAGTTACCTAGTATCAATCAATAAACACCCCCTAGAAATATCTATTACATATGATAATTGATAGTTTAGATATCTTCCTTTGAGAACTGACTGTTCATATCCTTTGACCATTTATGTCTTAGAGCAGTGATAGTGAACCTATGGCACAGGTGCCAAAGATGACACACAGAGTCCTCTCTGTGGGCATGAAGCTGCACTCCACACTTCCCCACCAGACTTCATTATTAGAAAGGCAGAGGGACTCTGGCAGAGCTGTTCTCTTCCCACCCTTTCTTCCTAATGACCTTTTTTCACATCACCTGCCCCTCTTCCCAGCAGCCCAATAGGAGCTCTCAAGGGGTATTACGGTGGGAAGCTCAGGCAGCAGAGCTGGAAGAGAGCAGAGTCCTTGCTCTCCTCCCCTCTATACTCATTGAGGACATTCCTCACTTTACCTACTCCCTCTGCCAAGCAATCCAATGAGAGTGCTTCCTCCCTCCCAGTGAAGAGTAGGGGAGTGGCACCTGGCACTCTTTAGGGGAGGGGCACAGCATGTGGACTCTAGGGTGGGAGTGGCCCAGCACTGGGGGGTAAGGAAGGCACAACACTCTGTCTCTAAAAGGTTTGCCATCATTGTCTTAGAAAAGGGCTCTTATTCTTTAAAAAAAAATTACATCAGTTTCTTGTATATTTTGGATTTTTCTCAGTTGACTGTTTCCCTTCTATTTTATGTGCACTAGTTTTTAATTATGCAAAAACTCTTTAATTTTATTCTATTAAAATTATCCATTTGGGGGGCAGCTGGGTGGATTAGTGTATTGAGAGTCAGGTCTAGAGATGGGAGGTCCTGGGTTCAGATCTTGCCCCCAAACACTTCCAAACTGTGTGTCTGTGGCAAGTCACTTAACCCCCCATTGCCTAGCCCTTACCACTCTTCTGCCTTGGAACCAATACACACTCTGATTCCAAGACAGAAGGTAAGGGTTGTTTTTTTAAATTATCCCATTTATCTTCTGTAATATTTTTGTAGGTCATAAACTCCAGGTCATGATTATAAAAAGGAGTTTCTTCCTCCTCAAATTTTTTTTAATGACATGAAATTTTGTATTTAAGTTATGTAGTAATTTGGAGATAAACTTGTAATATGGAGTGGTAGCATTGGTCTGAACCTTATTTTTGCTAGACTGTTTGGTATTCCTAAAAATTTTGCTGAAGTAGTCAGTCTTTAACTGAGTATTTGGATTTGTCAAACAGTAGGCTAGTTGGTTCATTTACTTTAAGATGATAAGTAACAAAACTATTCCACTCTCTTGAGACTGACTTCTATTTTTTAACTGGTGCCATAGTATTTGGTGTGGTTTATTCTGAGAACTGATGCTGCAGGACCACAAAAGGGGCTGTTTTCACCCCTGATCCCAACTTCATCCTTAAATCTTCTTTGACTGGACATGGCAACACAATTCTATAAAATAAGTTCCATTCCAAATCACTTCATACATTCCCCAATCTTCAAAATCTCGCTCCTAGGGAAAAGTCTTCTGCCTTGGATAACCATTTGGATAGACTTAAAGCAAGATGCACTCTGTTCATAGAATGCTCTTCATAAGCATTTTATAAGATGGAAGCCAAAGATTGCCAAAGATAGGAAATGAAGAATGAATACTGTTGGGAAGAGAAGAAACTTACTGTTATGTCAGTGGCATGGTGTGACATAAACCCAACCCAGACGTGCACTTAAGACACTTAAAAAGACAATAGAGCAAATTTAAGTAGAAAAAGTGACAACGTTTGGTAATAACCTCAGGGGGGACAAATTTAAAGAAATAGAGTGGGAAAAGATTTGAGAATGGCTAGCACTTGCGAATTTTAAAACTATCCCACCCTAATCAGACTGTACTTTAGAAGATCTGATTTAGCTATTTCCTGATCAATAACAATAAAGAAAGTTGGACTAACAGAATCAGGTCTTGGGAACCCTGCATTTCTCCACCCTCCTTAGTTTAACACGATTAGGAAGGTCTGCACCAAACTCAAGATTTAATTATCTCAGAAAATGGCCTTCAACAGACATGTGCAGAAAACGCGGTCAGACCCCTGGGCTGTCCTAAGTCAAGCTAAGCTATTATTGGTACAGATGAGACACAGGAAAGTGATGTAAAACTGTCTATATAAGTCATGTCACTTCCTCGCTCTTCATCTTTTCCTGGAGAGGCGACTCTGGCTGGCAGCATGCTAGGCATTCCGACATCTTGGAGTGGTGGCAGTTATTTTGTCTGGTTTTGGCAGTGTTTGCCCTGGAGTTGTTTCAGGTTTGGGCATCTTGGCTTAGCCCTTTTTTTTTTGGAGTTCAGACTGACTCTTTCCTCCTTCACACTCCAAAACCTTATCTCTTAATCTTCCCCCCTGGTGCTAGTCAGGCAGAGGAAGGGGAGGGGGGTGGAGAAAACCTACTCCTTTCCTTCTTCCTTCTCCTTAATCTCCTCCACTATCAATTAAATCACCATAAAATTTCCAGCTGACTTGGGTGTTTCATTTAGGATTTTATAAATAAAATCCTTGGCGACCAAAATAATTATTACAGTCTCAACCATAATTTTAACTTTTACACACTAGAGTGATGATAGTACAATGACAATTTAGGTATCTCAAGTAAGCACTTTATTTACTAATAGGCAGCTTGTTTGGGGTACAGTGGACAGAGCACTGGATCTGGAATTGGGAATATCTGAGCTTAAATCTAGATTTAGACAATGTTTCCTCAAATTCTTTCTGCTGGACAGTTAACTTACTCACTCAGGAAAGAAGTTTTTAATCTTTTCTTTGTCCCTCACACAGACTTGTTATCTTTCTTCAGAAGATGTTAAAACTCTCCAAGAAACTCTTCCTCCTTAAAGATATAGTATCATAACCCCATAGTCCCTGTGAGAAGGGCATGTAACCTAAGTTTATACATTCCGTTATAGATTCCGTTTCCTGCCCTTTGGGTACTTAATGTTCAATAGAAGAAACTGTAAAATGTAGCTTTTTTCCATTAGCTTTGTGGCTGGAATTTTCAGCACCTTTAGATACATCTTATGGAGGGGAACAGCTAGGTAGCTCAATGGATTGAGTCAGGCCCACAGACTTAAGGTCTTGGGTTCAAATGTGGATGCACACTTCCTAGCTGTGTGTCTTTGGACATGTTACTTAACCTCCATTGCCTATCCCTTAACACTGTAAACCTTAAAATTTCTTAGACTTATGAATGTTGGAAATTTCACCACTGGGAAATTTCATACTTGGAAAAAATTTCCTGATAGTAAGAACTCTATTGGAATGTGAAACCCCTTGGCATGGGAGGATCCTTCTCCTCCCTACTTAAGACTACTTTAGGACAGAAACCTTTTGCTAAACAATGGAAAGGGTTTTGACCTATGCTTAAGCATAGAACAGGAAGTTCCTTGAGTCATGATTGATTTTAGAATTGATATGAGATACTTGGAATGACAGAACCAGGTCTTGAAAAATACAATCTCCACCCTACTTAGAGTAACAGGATTTAGGAAGGGCTGCAGCAAAGATCAAGATTTAATTATTTGAGAATATGACCTTCAACAGACATGTGCAAAGCCACAGACCTCTGGGCGGTCCTGGGTTAAACTAGAGCCACCATTGGCACAGGAGAGACATCGACCGTGATTGGTAGATGTGAGAACTGAGGGGAGGGAACTTAGATGGTTTCCTTAAAGATAGTGGGGTCTGAGGACAGAGGAGGAGTTTTTTGCTCTGAGAGGTTTGGCTCAGAGAAGTTTTGCTCTGAGCGAGGTGGCTCTGAAGGAGGACTGAGGAGGTTGCTCTGTGGGAGGGCCAGGAGAGAAGGCTGGCTCTGAAGGAGGAGAATTCTCTGGAAACATTTCTTGAAAGGAGGCTCTCTTGAAGGTGGAGCCTGAGGTTGGCATGAGAAGCCTTACCTAGAGAGATCTTGGGTGAGTGATAAAACCAACTGACTGATTTATTCATTCTTATTCCTTTCTTACTTTCTCTCTTTTTCTATTGATTAATCAGTGTATTATAAATTAAATTTCTCTATAAAACCCAGTTGGCTTGGGCATATTCATAAATTGGGAATATATTCCCTGGCGACCATCTTATATTTATATAAAACCAAGACACAGTAGAAAACATATTTCAGCGGTCATAATTGATATATTTCCCTTGCTCCCAAACATTTTAATTATCATACCACCCTTCCATCTTGGAACCAAAACACAATATTTATTCCAAGACAGAAGATAAAGGTTTATTGGTTGTTGTTTTTTAAATAACTTTATCTGATTAAACATCATTAGAATTTTTTGCTGCATTCTCATCTGAGTATGAAGGACTTCATTCACACCATTTAGTAATTTTCCCTCTACCACCACTAAGGCCATGTGGCCTGAGAAATGGGCCTCAAGTTTTAGCCTTTTCATTTATGTTTTTACACCATAGGTACAAGGAAGATTTTAGCTGCAAAAGCTACAAAAATCCACTATAGTACCCAAAAAGGCTGGGATAAAAATTCACAGTTAGTTCCACCTACATGTTCAATGAGGCAAAAAGCTACACCTAACCACATTTTTGCATGGTAGGCAAAATATCTATATGTGCCAGTTCTTCAGTCTCCCAGAAACAGGTCCCCAGCATTCTCCACAGAGGTGACAGACACCTTCAGTGATCCAGGAATGCACCAAAAACTCCATTACACTTGAACTTTTCTTCCTTTTTTTAAACCCTTCCTTTTCATTTTAGAATCAATAGTATGTATTGGTTCTAAGGCAGAAGAATAAGGTCTATGCAATGGAGGATAAGTGACTTGCCCAAGGTCATACAGTTAAGATGTATCTAAGATCACATTTGAACCCAGAACGTCCCATCTCTAGGTCTGACTGCCAATTCACTGAGCTGCCTAGTTATTACCAAATCCTTATTTCAATCATCATAAAAGAGTAACATTCTTCCTTATGAGTCATTTTCTCCATTTTATTCATATTACAAAATTCTATGGTGTTGTAAATCTATACTCCTACATGTAACACATGTAGCATAATGGAATTGCCAAATTTCCAAGAAACATACTCCTCTAAGGTGTCCTCTAGCAGCACTCTGTAAAAGCATGAAAAACTGGCATCTAGAACAATTATCAAACAGTACCTCTAGTCAAAGGCTAGGTCTTCAACTCAGTTCCTTGGGTAAATGTATAATAGAATGCCTAAATCTCAGGTTAAAGAGAAGCCTAAGGTAAATATAATGTACTATTTAGTCTATTCTCCCACCTTTACCATAATCAGAAAGTAAGGCATTAACTCAAACAACAGTATTTCTGTACCATACTCTTCTAATTCTTGTCCCACCATGACTGCTTTTAGATGTAGGTGGAATCAAGTTGGCAAGAAAATGATGATCCCATATTAGTACCATTTTCAAATTTGTATAGATATCTTTTACTTTTATACCCCCTTTATTTCCAAACATATCCCTCCCACTCCCATACCCAGAAAAACCATCCCTTATCACAAAATAAAAAAGAAGGGAGAAAAGGGAATTCAGCAAAATTACCCAAGATATCAATACAATAATACAATACTATACAATATACAGTATACAATAATCCATACTCACAACACCAAGACTATTTAATTCCTACCCACTCATAGATGCTTATTAGCTGTGTGACCCTGGGCAAATTATTTAACCTCTATTTGTCTCAGTTTATCATCTATTAAATGGAATGCCCTGAAAAAGGAAATGGCAAACCACTCCAATATCTTTGCCAAAACATTGAGATATGCTCACAACTATTGACATAGTTTAAAGATGGCCAGGAAGTGGCAGCTAGGTGCCATAGTGGATAGAGACTCATGACCACAGTTCCTTTAGTCATTCTATACCTGATGGGAATCTACTTTTTTCTAGTTCTTTACAACTATGAAAAATGCTAGAATGAATACTTTGGCATATGGAGAATCCTTCCTATTTCTGACCTCCTTGGGGTAAATGCCTAGTGGTGAAGGCTGATACCATTTCAATTTGATTTTTGTAAGCTCTTAGAAAGACTCTACTTTTATTTTGTTCATTTCTAAAATGAAAAAGGGTCTGCCTATGAAAGAATAAAAAATAAAAACCCTGGGATGACATCCAACCTACCTCAAACATCACAGCCTCTTCCCCATTGATATTCCCAGACTACCTGCTAGCCAAAAAGATAATTCACCTTGGAGGCACTGAGAGAGAACACCAACAGAATAAACAAAACAGTATAATTCTGAATCCTTCACTCAAGAAACCAGAAAATCCAGCATAGAAATGCATGTTCTTAATTAGTACACCATAAGTTAGACCAGGAAGAAAACTACTCTCATCAGCCTAGTAATGATTCACATTTATATAAAGCCTTGAGGTTTGTAAAGTGTTTTATGCCAACAATGTGAGGAGGCAAACACAATTAATATTATCCCCCATTCCACAGACAAGAAAACAGGTTCAAAGAATTTGTTGGATTTGTCCACGGTGGCCCAGGTCTTAAGTAACTGGAATTTGAATATAAGTACACACACACACACAAACACGCACACACACACACCTAGTACTTTTTGACTATATCATGATATCTTCAAGAGCTCCATGCAAACATCTATCTCCCTTGCCAGGTTTAAATATAAAATCAGAAAACAACGCAACTACTAGAAAGCACTTACCCCATGGGTCTTCCCTTCATGGTGGCACAATCCTTTGGTTCTCAAGACACATTCTGGGCAACACTTGTTGGCAGCTATTCGAAACACTTCTCCCTAAGAATTTTTTAAAACACTCCATTAATTTTTTTAATTTAAAAATAAGGAGACAAAATTCTTCATTGAACCTTTTGTCAGGAAATGTACACTCAATCTATTAAGAACTTTCACCAAGTAATGAAATGGGTATTTTCTTTTCTAAGGTGAATTGCCCTCACAGAAAAAAATGGACTGCTTCATTAGGTTTTTCCCTTAAAAATACATAAACTCTAAGGACAATATTGCTGGTCTATTGCATTTCATATTAACCTGTACATACAATCATCATTTGTTAGCATTTATCCTGCTGCATATAGGACATAAAGGGCAAAAAACCCAAATATGTCTTTTAAGATTAAATGGATTGCCTCATACTCATTTATAGCCAGCTAAAAGATGAGACAAGTAGGAAAAACCAAGGGTATCACAAAACTCTGCCTCTCAAATCTACATGGCAAAGACCCTTTCCCAAAAAAAGGCAGTTAGCAGGAGTATAAATTTAATTTTAAAAATCACTTTACTGATTTTTTGTTTTGTTTTGTTGTTTACTATTTCCTCATTCTGTGAAGATTAAATTTAACTCTCCCCTGATTATGAAAATGAAATTAATTAACTCTCCCCTGATTGTAGGGGAGATTAAATTGTAACCCTTGCCCATTTTTAGATTTAATCACCAAAAGTGTAAACACCCAATTCACACTTGAGTGGGGGAAGTCTGTGGTGGGTAACAAATCAGAAATAAACTGACTGCCCCTGAGCAGTCCTAAAACAAAGCTTCAACTGTGAGTGGTAGACATAAAATTAGGGTAAGGCATAGGAAGTGATGCAAAAGAAAGTGTCTTTAAGGGAGTTACAACTTCCTGAGGAGAGAGAATTGTCTGAGATTTGTGAAAGAATCGTCTATCTTTAGCTGAAGAAGAATCTGCTGACTGGACCTGAGACCCTATTCCTGGTGAGGCTGTTCTTAAATATCTTACTTTGGAATGACATGTGGTGAGTGAAAAGGCTGACTCCTTTCCTGGGTTTACTAAATAAACTAGCCTCAGGAGTGACCTATCTCTTGAGAGAGACTTTCCCAGGTTCTTGGCTTTGCCAAGGTCCTAAGGACTAACTCTCCATACCCGAGTTGAGCCAGGGCCCAGAAGTAAATTACTTAGTGCTTAGGCTAGATATCTTACCCAATCTTCACTTTGATTTCCTACTTCATTCTTTCTATATTTTGTAAATAAATTGTAAATAAATTTCTTTGGAATAGAATAAATATTCTATTTGGAATAGAAAAAAAGTTTGGAGTAGAATAAAATAGGGTCCTGGGGACCCTATTTTAAATATAATCCAGTACAAACTTTTTATATAATTAACCTCTTTTCCCCCTTACAATTCCTAATGGAAAAAGAAACCTTTGTTATTTATTATTATTATTATGTTATATATTATATAATATTATATATTGTATTATATTATAAATAATAATGTTAACATTATTATTTGTTACATTCATATTCCATATGATTTGAATGTGTGAATTTTAAAAACTGCTCAGACTATACCTTAGAAGATTTGGTTAAGCTATTCCCCTATTGTAACAATGGAGGTACTTGGTCAGGAATGTATTGAGAACTTTAAAATTACTCCACCCTGCTCAGACAGTACCTTAGAGGAAGATAAAGTTGCAAATTCCTGATTTAACAATGAAAAGTCCCCAGCTGTCTTGGGTATTTTCATATTTGGGAATTTTCCCATGGCGACCACTTAATTTTAGATTTTAAATCAAGACACTAAAAATTATCTTTACGGTTTGGCCGAAACCTTTACAGTTTTGGCAATTCACAGTCTTGAAACCCACATTTTCACTGTTACAAATGAAGCTAAGAAAGCATGTATGAACAGATGCAGAGTGAAATGAACAGGACAAGAAGAACAAATCATATCATAACAACAACACCATAAAGACTTGAGAACTAAGATCAATGTAAAAAGATGAACTCTGCTATTTAGCTCCTGTTAGGGAAGTAATGGATTTAAGGTTCAACAAGAGCCATATTTTTTTAGACATGGATAATGTGGTGATATGTTTTGTTTGACTATACAGTATACATTTGCCACAAGATTTTACCTATTTTTATTTTTCTAGGGCAAGGGGGGAGAAAAAATAAATGCTTATCAACTGAAAAGTAAAATAAAAAAAGAAAACTTTAAAAATAAATCTATATTCATAAGAGACTTCTACGTGTATCTGATTATGTGCATTACCTCAGTGGTAACTGATGAAAAGTGGCACGAAAATTTTGCCAAATTTATTTCACCAGATATACAAGACCTACAGGTCATCTAGAAGTGACTAAATTTAGATTTATTAGCTTAGTGAAGGGATAAAGAGGAAATAATCCTTTTAAAACCAAAAAAACATTTTCCCAATGAAAAAATCTAGACAGGGCTACAAGTAAAGTTCTCTCCTCTCTTGGTTACTAGCCTACTTGTCTGACTGTCTCTTTTACTGAATCATCATTCACTTCTCACCCCCTTGCCCCAACAGTGGATATCCCCCAGAGCTCTGTCCTGCGATTTTTTCTATTTAATCCCTTAGGATATCCTCTTTTATGCCTTCATTTGTTTCCAGATTTTAATTAACACTTCTTTCCTGATGACTCTCAGATCTACATAGCCATCCCTACTTTCTCATAAACTCCATTGCCTTAAGACCAATTTCCAACTGCACACATAAAACTCTATGTCCCATAAACAGCTCAATCTCAACAAGTTCAAAGCTAAATTCATTATCATTCCTCTTACCACTACTGGAGGGTGGGAGGGGAACGACTCAACCCTACTCTGAACTACCAGACTTTATTGAGGATACCACCAACCTTTCAATCACCCAGGACTGCAACCTTAGTGTGATTCTCAACTGCTAACTCTCCCTCAGCCCATAGTCAATCAATGGCCACATCTAGTTCCATAACATTTGCAATGAATAGGCAACAAAAGATTCCAATCAAAGCAACAGTTAAAAAATACTTAATTTAAAATAAATAGTAAGATTGTTATTTGTAAAGGTTCCATAGATCAATACCAATACATAATATATGTATCTGATAGCATATTTAAATAATTAATTTAAATAATAAATATTTAAAGGAAAAAATAATTTGCAAGAAGAAATTGGCACTGAAACTTCAATTGTTGGACATATCGATGTACCCTTCTTGAACCTAGACAAATCTAACCAAAAGATAAACAAAGAAAGATAAAAACCTGAATAGAGTTACAGAAAAGTTGGATATGCTAGATGTCTTGTGATTAATGAATGGGAAACACAAAGGCATATGTATATTTTATAGTTGTGCATGGCAGTTTTACAGTTTACCATTGTGTGAGGGCTGATTCTATATTCTTTCTTGCATTTGTGCTTTAATGTTTATTATTTAATGGTGCCAAAATGAGCACTGACTGCTGTATAATTGTCTGTCAGTAAATAAGGGGAATGTCATTACTGTTACAGTTACCTATTTTTGTGTTCATCTTGTTGAATATCTGCTGAGAATTAATATATTACTGACACTTGCTGCTACTATTATTGTTGGGAATAGTTAGAAGTTTGGGTAACTTATTTAGGTAGCAGTGAACTACCCTTTGAGGACTGATTAGATACTGGCATTATCAACTAGCATTATCAACTGTGGAAACATGAATGTGGTACTTGCAAAATAGTTACTTTAGGAATGTTAACATTATTAAAGAATTAGTGATTACTGAAGTATATTCAGTGTGTGGAACTGAGTGCATTCCACAAGTCATTAAGTACGCAGCCTACGAGTCTGAAGATTATAGAATAGTACCTATTAGGATAAAGTTAGAAGAATCCACCAAAGATATGCTCTATAAATTACTAGATTGTAGGGAATACCTAAAAATACCTAAGAAAATTCAGACAAGAGATAGCCCATGGAAGTCAGTTCATAATCCTCCCTCAAAAGAGTAGAAGAGCAATAGATATATTACAATCTTAATTATTAAAGGTAATGGCAGAATAGTTCTTGAGGTGTACATTTGAACTTTCACCTATACAGAAAATTATGGAAAGACTTGTCATCATAATCAAAATCTTCATTTGCAAGTGATGTTGACTACAATTTATACCTAGAGAAATGGCTGGCTTACCTGTATTAGGTAATAGAAAAATATCAGAGAGGTCTAAATTTGGATCCACTATTTAGTACAAAGAGATTACTCACCAATATATTAAGCAAGGTCTAGGTTCCTTGAATTGCACAATCATCACCTGAAATCTAGTAAAGGACAATTTGCCATGGTACCTACAGCAAAAATTGGCTCAACATAGAAACTTTATCAACAGAGTTTCTCCCTCCCAGGGAAGATTCTATAAAAATCAGGTCCGAGGAAGCAATAGAACTGTTAAAGAGCAGGTTAGCATGAGAAAGGGATAAGATGGATTGTTTCATGCAAAGCAACAAAGGTCATATTTTTGAATATCCATGAGAACTAAGGTACAAAAACAGCAGTCACTCTATCAAAAATGTTTCAAAGATTTGGAGATATTTTTCTATGGCTCTGAAGTATTGGTGTACATGGTTATTTTCAGAATTTGACAGTTTCATTCAGTACAAAAAGGAATTACTTATCAATAATTACCATCTTCTTTTTTATACAGAGGTTGAGACACTGAGTGATACTGCTGAGAAATGGTTCCTTTAAAAAAGAGAAAAGAGTAACTTCAATATATCCCTAAGTGATGCTATAAAAAAGGGCAACACTGATTGGCACAGTTAAGTGGCAAAATAAATAGATTATGAAATTTCCTTCTGTACTTCCTCACTCTGATTGGCCATCATATTTAGTACTTACTTGCCTAAAGGGATCAAGGTTCATTTGAGGGAATGAAGACATATATAGCAGGCAGACAGATATAGAAAGGCAAAAACTCCATGGAGAAAGCAAATCTGAGCACCAAGATCACTGGCAGCATAGACTCTGAAGCAGAACAAAACCTTTGAATTCTTGTACCCACTGGAATTTCTGAAGACTGCACAAAGTGAATGAACTTCCAGGTCCTACAGTAAAGGGAATGTATGCCTACCTTTACCATACATGTAGCTTACATGACTACTGTATTCTTAATTTGTCTACTTTTCCTATAGATGTTGTATGGTGTTCAGAGAGAAGGCATCCCAGGTTTATGGGGGGAATATTTTGTAGCTACTGTTTCTAACTGTGCAACAATAATAACTTTCAATGCTGTGAAATAATCGTGTTCATTGGCTATCTCTTAAAGAGAAGAACACTGGTGGAGGCTCATGACCTACAATACATATAGCTATCTAGAGAATTACATTCCTTCCCAGAAGCTACCATCACCACCATTCAATCTACTAAACTGCAAGTGAGAGGTGAAAAGAATCCGGAGATGGTTTTACAAAGAAAGAAACAGAGTCAGCATATAAATATTAGTACCTAAGTTGCCTGACATTAAAATCTTCAAAATACTGGTTCAACATAAAGAATTGGTTTCAGCAGTAATCATCTTCAATTGCTTCAGAAAGCATGGTTATATTCCATATGGCTCTTCAGTTTTAACAGGGTCTCATTCTCATCATCCAGAAAGATACTTTGTTACTTTTTAATACAATTAACAGCCAAGGACAACTCCTTATTGCTGCAAAAGCCACTATGGGCTCACCCTACCTTGAAAATCACGGGAATTCAAATGAAATGAAATGTTAACACTGTTCCACAACATCCCTATGCAAAGGGATCAGTAATTGTCTGGGGCCCTGAAAGACGTTCAACCTCCAGAAAGATTTTTTTTTTAAGTATTTTCAATATGAATTGGATACCATACCTTCTCAAAGTCACACTGAGGGTTTTTGCAAACAACAGGACTGCAGACAACAATGTCACCATGGCAATGACAATCCTGGCATGAATCAGGTTTCCAAATGGTGTCATTCTGCAAAGAAACATAAGTTCTGAATTAAGAACCAATCATTCAGCGTATAGGAGCAGCAAGAGTCATAGCAGGGGTTGACTAAATTAAAAGGCAAAAAAATAAATCCTAAACCCTTGTGCTATTTGTTCAGCAGTGTTCAGAGTTAATACTCCCCACCAGGTCAATAGAATCCTACAGAAGAAGAAAAAATCAGCAAAACTAACCAATGTGTCATTAAAAGGCTGAAAATATGGGTAACATGACAACATGGACTTCCTAATTCTCCAAAGAGAGTGGAATAGGGCATGCATAACTTTTAACTGAGTCAGAGAAAAGAGGGATTCAAAGCAACATAATTATTGAATTCCTTTCAAATGTCTCCAAATTATATGATCAATGATATGAACAAGTACCAATTTTTTACCTTAATAAACTGATAGTGTTCTTGATTGACTAAAAAAAATGAAGGAAATGTATTGTCCTGAAAATTGGTTTTATACGTACAATACTTT
This sequence comes from Monodelphis domestica, assembly GCF_027887165.1. NCBI lineage: Eukaryota > Metazoa > Chordata > Mammalia > Didelphimorphia > Didelphidae > Monodelphis > Monodelphis domestica. Next base: position 274,610,247 of record NC_077232.1, read on the forward strand.
CTATTTGCTTTTCTCACTGTGTGGTAATCCTGCATTAAGGGTTCTAACCTGGAATCTAAAAACATATTTATGTTTTGATATTTTTATAACATTCAACATATCTGGAAATTTTTAAAAATTATACTTAGCTGGATGTGATGGCAATAGCCTTCTAACGCTGCTACCAAAAGGATGAGGTTAGTGTACCATTTGATCTTGACCATTCTAAATGTCATAAAGACTCAGGCTGATTCAAGGCATCCAGAGGAAGCCAGGCCTCAATAGTATGAGCCCCCAACAAGCAGAGGGACTCTAGACTATCTAAGGAAAGGCAAACAGAAGAGGTTCGTTCTTCCACACATTGACCAGCAGTGGTTTGGGACCCTTATTTAGCAGCTTCACTTCCAGTATGGATAAGATAAGGAGACAGTCTCAAAAACAAACAAACAAACAAATGTGAAAGGGCTCTATAGATTTTATCAGATTGTCAAAGAGATCTATGGAACAAAAATGGTTAAGAACCTTTACCCTATATTGTTCCAACTTATCAGTTTCTGCCTGCTTTTGTCATGTCTGTGCAAATCAGAATTTTGGACTAAAGAGTTATCAAGTCCTCAGTTCAAATTCAGTCACAGTTAAGTTAGGCACTCTGTGCCTCAGTTTCCTCATTTGTAAAATAAAACTATTGATGAGGATAAAAATAAGATAATACTTATAAAATATTTTATAAACCTAAAAACATTATAGAAATGATTTTTATTGATGATGTAGTTGCTGTTGTTACATTATAATGGTGAAAGCAAGGTTTAAACTCTAAATATTGTACTAAGTACTAATTGTACTAATATTGACCTTGGAACAGATCATTTTAGCTCTAGCCCAGCTTTGATCTCTAGTGAAAGGCCAAACCAAAGATGAAGACATCAAGTGAAGCAAGTATGGTCAGTAGGGGGAGTGAATGAGCAAGTCCAGGAGTCCTCCAAGGCCCAAAGAAGGACAGAAGGCTAGTAGCCATCTCATGAATACACATGTATAGTTCACACCTTCTCTGCTCAGGCCAGGGTTTGAGGAAAATAAAATGAATCATGTAAACATGCAATAATGTTTTTTTAAAAAATAAAGTAATAAAAAGATAAATCTTAGCCCAGTATCCAAAGACAAAAGAAGCAATTTCTTTTCCTACAGCTTACAGCTTTGGGAGTCCCTAGCATTTTTTCTTCCAGGGAGTCAATAAAAAGAAAATTTCGAAGCTCAAATAATTTTTCAAATATAACTAATAAATTACATAGACTATCTCTCTAGAATTAGTTCTACCTCCCCCACCTTCCACTGAGAGAAAAAACATCTCCTGTTCTTAACTAGAATATTCTCCTCCCCCATTCTCAAATAGCAATCCTTCAAAAACAATAGCAACAGGTCTCAGGTCCAGGCAACAGTAGTATCTCAAGTAGCCAGTAGGTAATAATATTCAAGCCCTGACATGTTGGGGGGCAAGGGGGGTAAATTACCACAGCAGCACTCTACCCAACACAGAAGACTTTACTAGGTCCAAATATAGGAGAGTAGCAACCTTAGGCACCTACTAGATTGTGTGAGCAGAGACAAGTTATTAGTCCTCTATGGGATCATTTCTTCATTTATAGAATGAAAGGCTAGATTGATTGGCCTCTAAGTTCATTTCCACTTCTAAATCTATAATTTTATTTAGGATGCTACAAGATTCCTTTTGTGCTGCAAAAAGATATCAATTTAAAAGAAATAAAGGTTTATCTAAAAAAATAAAAAATATACAGATTACTAGAGCACCAAATGGAGATACTAAATACTAAATAAACTAATCTCAGAAAAGGAAACTGAATAAGCTGTAAAAGAAATACCAATGGAAAAATTGCCTGGTCCAACCAAATTTACAAGAGAATTCAATTAAACCTTTAAAGAATAATTTCTATCTTTGCAATGCAAATTTTTCTAAAAAATTTAGAAAGATTTCTAGTTCCTTGGTGAGACAAATACAGTTTTAAGACATAAAACAGGAAAGAATAAAAGAAAGAAAAGAATAGATCAATGAATCTTGATTGGAACTTTTTAATACAATCTGGGCAAGAAAAACTAGTGATTTACTAAAAAAATTATTGCATTAAAGACATATTTATACCAGAGATGCAAGGATAGTCTAAAATTTAGGAATGAATACATTTAATTATATAAAGAACAAATAATCAAAAACTACATAATTACATAAATCAATAGATATAAAAAGGACTTTTAACAAAGTATTCTCATTTTTGCTTTAAAAAAACATAAAATACAGGCATAGAAAGATCTCTTTTGAATATCTTCTTAAAGTATCAAAAAAAGGAAGGGAGAAAAGAAAGATGAGAGTGGAAATAAAAGTAAGAGTGAAATCTTTGTTCAGAGGCAGAGTAAACGGAAGAGAAAGGCAACGGAATGGAATGAGAAATCTCAAATGTTTGGCAAACTTTTAAACCATCTTCTTAATTTTTCTTAAAGGGAGTAGAGGTAAATAAGGGAAAAGTGCAGGAAGAAAACCATAACTGTGGATGTGAATGAGAATGCATACATAGGGAAAATAGTAGAATGGATAAAAAATGTTGTTTACAAGATACACATTTAAAACATAAAGATTCACAAAGTTAAAATAAAATCTGAAACAAAATCAATTATGCTTCAGCTGAGCTCAGGCAACTATAGAAATCATTATTTAAGATGATGTTACAGTAAAAACACATGATAAAAAAAGAGATAAACAGAAAAACTGCATTATGCTAAAGGCTCCATATCTAACAAACCAATATTAATATTTAAGTTTTTTTTGGCCCTTACAAGAGCGAGGATCGTTTTAAAAACATTTTTTATTTTAATAATTTTATTTAGTCAATTTAGAACATTATTCCTTGGTTACAATAATAACATTATTTCCCTCCTTCCCCTCCACCCACTCTTCCCACAGCCAACACGCAATTTCATTAGGTATTACATGTGTGCTTGATCAGAAACCAATTAAATGTTGTTTACACTAGGATGTTCATTTAGAGTCTACATCCCGAACAATATACCTTCAACCTATATATTCAAGCAGTTGTTTTTCTTTGGTGTTTTTACTTCCACACTGTTTCCTCTGGATGTGGATAGTGGTATTTCTCGTAAGTTGCTCCGAGTTGTTCAGGGTCACTGCATTGCCACTAATGGAGAAGTCCATTATGTTCAATTGTGCCACAGTGTATCAGTTTCTATGTTCAATGTATTCCTGGTTCTGCCCCTCTCACACTGCATCAATTCCTGGAGGTTGTTCCAGTTCCCATGGAATTCCTCCACTTTATTATTCCTTTTAGCACAATAGTATTCCATCAACAACACCACAATTTATTCTGCCATTCCCCAATTGAAGTGCATGCCCTCATTTTCCAAGCTTTTGCCACCACAAGGCACGCATCTATGAATATTTTTCCTTTTTGAAAATATCTTTTTCCTTTAAATCTCTTTGGGGTACAAACCCAGCAGTGCTATGGCTGGGACAGTCTTTTATCACCCTTTGGGCATAGTTCCAAATTGCTCTCCAGAATGGTTGGATCAGTTCACAACTCTACAAGCAATGCATTAATATCCCAACTTTTCCACATCCCCTCCAACATTCATGACTTTCCGTTGCTGTCATGTTAGCCAATCTGCTAGGTGTAAGGTGATACCTCAGAGTTGTTTTGATTTGCATCTCTCTGATTATAAGAGCTTTAGAGCACTTTTTCATTTGCTTATTAATTCTTTACCTGAAAATTGCCTATTCATGTCCCTTCCCCACTTTTCATTTGGAGAACAGCTTGATTTTTTGTACAACTGGTTTAGATCTTTATAAATTTGAGTAATTAGACCTTTGTCAGACGTTTTTGTAAGGAAGATTGTTTCCCAATTTGTTGCTTCCCTTCTAATTTTGGATCCATTAGTTTTGATTCTACAAAACCTTTTTAATTTGATGTAATCTAAATTATTGATTTTACATATTGTGATTTTTTTTCTACCTCTTGCTTGGTTTTATAGTCTTTCTTTTCCTAAAGATCTGACAAGTATACTATTCTATGTTCACCTAATTTGCTTATAATTTCCTTCTTTATATTCAGATCATTCACCCATTCTGAGTTTATCTTGGTGTAGGGTGTGAGATGTTGATACAAACATAATCTCTCCCATACTGTCTTCCAATTTTCCCAACAGTTTTTATCAGAAAGTGGGTACTGGTCCCAAAAACTGGGATCGTTGGGTTTATAATAGACTGTCCTGCTGATTTACCCCAAGTCTATTCCACTGATCCTTTCTGACTCTTAGCCAGTACCAAATTGTTTTGATAACCATTGCTTTATAGTATGGTTTGATATCTGGGACTGAAAGTCCTCCTTTCTTTGCATTTTTTTTCATGATTTCCCTGGATAACATTGATATTTTCTTCTTCGAAATGAACTTTGTTATGTTTTTTTCTAATTCCATAAAGAAGTTTTTTGGTAGTTCAATGGGTATGGCACTAAATAAGTAAATTAATTTGGGTAGGATTGTCATTTTTATTATGTTAGCTCATCCCACGCATGAGCAACCAATGTTTTTCCAATTGTTTAGATCTAGTTTTAATTGTGTGGAGAATGTTTTGTAGTTGTGTTCATATAGTTCCTGTGTTTGTCTTTGCAGATAGATTACTAAGTATTTTATATTGTCTAGGGTGATTTTTAAATGGAATTTCTCTTTCTAATTCTTGCTGCTGAGATGAATTGGAGATGTATAGAAATGTTGATGACTTATGCGGGTTTATTTTGTATCCTGCAACTTTTCTAAAGTTGTTGATTATTTCGACTACCTTTTTTGGTTGATTTTCTAGGATTCTTTAACTATACCATCATATCATCCGCAAAGAGTGATAGCTTGGTCTCCTCCTTGCCAATTTTAATTCCATTCAATTTCTTTTCCTTCTCTAATTGCTACTGCTAGTGTTTCTAGTACAAAAAGGGGTGATAATGGGCATCCTTGTTTCACTCCTAATCTTATTAAGAAGGCTTCTATTTTATCCCCATTGCAGATGATATTTGCTGATAGTTTCAGATATATACTGTTTATTATTTTTAGGAAAGGCCCTTCGATTCCTATACTTTCTAGTGTTTTCAATAGGAATGGGTGTTCTATTTTATCAAAAGCTTTTTCTGCATCTATTGAGATAATTATGCAAATTTTGTCAGTTTGCATGTTAATGTGGTCAATTATACAGATTGTTTAATTTATCTATTTCGGAGAGAGGAGGGTTCAGGTCTCACACTAGTATAGTTTATCTGTCAATTTCATCTTTGAGCTCCTCTAATTTCTCTGTTAGAAATTTGGATGCTATGCCATTTGGTGCATACATGTTGAGTACAGGTATTTCCTCATTGTCGATATTGCCTTTTATCAGGATGTAATTACCTTCCCTATCTCTTTTAACTAGATTTATTTTTACTTTGGCTTTGTCAGATATCATGGTTGAGACTCCTGCCTTCTTTTTATCAGTTGATGCCCAGTAGATTTGGCTCCATCCTCTTACTTTCACCCTATGCATATCTACCTTCCTCATCTGTGTTTCTTATAAACAGCATATGGTAGAGTTTTCGATTCTAATCCACTGCTATTCGCTTCCATTTTATGGGTGAGTTCATTCCATTCACATTCAGAGTTATGATTACTAGCTGTGTATTTCCCAACATTTCGATTTCTACTCCTGGTCCTACCTTTTCTTCTTTCACTATGTCCTTCTACACCAATGCAGTCCCCTAGTTCCCAACCTTATTTTACTTCCCTTTCTACCTCCCTCCCTTCTTATTCCCCCCCATTATTTTCCCTGTAGTCTTTCTAAAATTTCCCCCCACCCTCTCCCTTCCTTATACTGCTTCCCTCCCCACCAGTCCGTTTTTTACCCTTCTACTCCCCTATAGGGAACAAATCTATTCTCTGCCCCAATAGATTGGATTGTTCTTCCCTCTTTGTGTCTGTTTCAAAGCACGTAAGAGTTGAGTATTTCCTATCTCCAACCTCTTTACCCTTCTTCCAGTGTATTGATGTTCTCCCCACTCCCATCATCGGCTTCTTTGTGACACATAAATTTACCCCCATTTGTTTCTCTTCCCATTTCTTTTAGTATTAGCCTCTTTTTTTAGCTCTAGTTGTGTGTATACACACACACACACACATATATGTATTTATGCATGCATATATCTATATACCTATTTATGTCTTGTTCTTTCATTCTATACAGTTTGTCACTGTTCCCTCTAAATGTAATTCTTCTAACTGCCCAGGTGATAGCAACAGTTTTTCAGAGTTACCAGTGACCTCTTTTCTTATAGGGATACATATCATTTTAACTTGAGTCTCTTAAAAATTTTTGTTGTTGTTGTTCTGTTTTGTTTTTCTTTTCCCCCTTTTAATTACCTTTTGATGATTCTCTTGAGTTCTTTGCTTGGGTATCAAATTTTCTGTTCAGGTCTAATCTTTTCTTTATGAATGCTTGGAATTTTACTATTGTGTTGAATGACCATACTTTCCCCTGTAAGAATATAGTCATTTTTGCTGGGTAGTTGATTCTTGGTTGTAGACCTAGTTCCCTTCCTTTCCGGAATATATTTCATGTCTTTTGGTCCTTCAGTGTGGATGCAGCCATATCCTGCATTATCCTCACTGTGGTTCCTTGGTATCTGAATGACTTCTTCTTGGCAGCTTGTAATATCTTTACTTTGGTCTGATAGTTCTTGAATTTGGCTGTAACATTCCTGGGTGTTGTCAGTTGGGGATTAAATACAGGAGGTGATCTGTGGATTCTTTCAATCTCCACTTTTCCCTCTTGTTCAAGGATATCGGGGCAGTTTTCCTGAATACTTTCCTGTAATATTATGTCCTGGCTTTTTCTTTTGTCATGGTCTCCTGGTAGACCAATGATTCTTAAATTGTCTATTCTCAAACGATTTTCTAAATCGTCTGTTTTGTGAATGAGATGCTTCACATTTTCCTCAATTTTTTCATTCTTTTTGTTTTATACTGGTTTTTTTTTTTTGTTTATACAATTTTATACTGTCCTGCTGCCTTGTGAGGTCACTTAATTCTAGTTGTATTCTGGTTATTAAAGACTGGATTTCATCCCTGGCTTTTTGGTCATCCTTTTCTCTCTGGTCTGATGTTATTTGATGGTCATCTTTCATCCTCTTTACCTCGTCTTTCATCTCCTTTGCCTCATTTTCCAGCTGGTTGATTTTGGTTTTCAAGACACTATTTTCTTGTTTTAGTTCAAGTGCCTCTGTTCCCAGATGACTTATCTTAGTTTTTTAATTCTTTTCCCAATTGTCTTCAGCCTCTCTTAATTGTGTTTTGAGTTCTTCCACAGCCTGTATCCAATTCGCTGGGATTTCTGATTTATCATTTGCTGATCTCTCCCCCTCTCTTCCCTTTTCTGAATAGAAGCTATCTATTGTAATTTCTTTCTTCTTTTTCTGTTGTTTGCTCATATTCACCCCCTTCTTTATTCCCCGTATTTGTCTGTGCTCTTGCTCCTCACATTTTTTTGGTTTGGGGGGCTTCTGTCAGTCTCCCCCTCTTGGAGCTTTAACAAAAGATCTCTCGGTATAGTCACTGTGGGAGGGTTATTGGGGTTTTGAGCTTCCCTGTCCTCTGCAGGCTTTTGATTGGATTAAAGTACAGCAGTCAATGAGGGTGGGTGTGGAGCATGGGCTTCCCTGAGTTCTGGAGACTTTTGATGGGATTAAGTTCAGCTTAGCTGGGCTGGGTGTTCTCTGAGTCCAAAACCTCCTGGAAGGCTGGAGCAAATATGGATATGCTCCCTCTCTAGCTCCTTCCCCGCCATCTGTGTTGGACACTCTGAACTTGGCTCAGCCTTGCCCACAAGGTATACCGTTGAAACCAGCACATTTGCCCGCCCGCCCAGAAGTTCCCGCTACCACTGGAGTCTCAACGCTCTAGGTGGGAGGAGGGATGGGTCCTGGAATCTTCCTTCTTTCTTCCGCTAAAACCCAAGTGTTCTCAGATTCCAGCTTTTTTTTTTTGGGGGGGGGGCTACCTTTTGAATTAAGTCCAGCAAGAGGGTTCCTTGGCTCTGTCTTCCTGTTAAGTTTGATTTTCAGTCCCTTAGGAGCATTCAGTTTGTGACCAGTAAGGAAGGCTATTCAGAGGTCTGAACTTCTGCTCCTTCTAGGCTGCCATCTTGACTCCACCTCCTTCTTAATATTTAATTTAATTCATTAATTGGCATAGAATCTAAATGTTTAAAGGAAAAACTAATCAAATTAAAACAATATCTTTTAAACCTAGACAAACATAACAAAAAAGAAAATAAACAAGAAAGAATTTGAAAACCTGCTTAGAACTTTAGATAAATTATGAGATGATGAATCTCTGGTGTACTATGAATGAGAAAAGAAAGGAGTTTATATATTTATCAATTATGAATAGTACTTAAAATTGGTGACTAAATAATTTACTCCTAAATAATTGTTAGTTAAAATAACTAATCACAGAAACATTCATTAAAGAAAATTACAACAATGAGCAACATATAAAAACTTTGGGTTTGTGACTAAAGCAGTCCTTACAGGAAAATGTGTATCTCTCAATGCTTTTAATTAACAAAGAAGAGAAATTATAGATTGATGAATTGGAATTTTAAAATATGTAGAAATCACAAATTTAAAAACCAATGAAAAATAGATGTTGCTAAGTGCCTCAGTGGATTGAGAGCCAGGACAAGTGACAAGAGGTCCTGGGTTCTGTGAATTTTAGATTTTATTCCACTCTGCTTAGTTTTTAGAATTCTAGCAACCAGAAATGTATACACCCCCCACTTAAAGATTAACTGTGAGAAGGATGGCCTATGACCAACATGTGCTAGCAAGTGACAAATAAACAGCTGACAGACACCCTGGGCTGCCATAAGCCAAGCTTAAGCTACCATTGGTACACTTGAGACGCAGGAAGTGACGTAAATAACTGCCTATATATTTCGCACCACTTCTTCCCTCTAAGTGTCTCTCGGCAACATTGTACTCTATTGGTGGCGTTGGGAGCTTGCTTGGCGACATTAAAGCTCCTTTGGGTGGCATTTTGGGGTGCTTGAGGGTTTTGGTTCTGTAGCGTTGTATAGGTGAGGCGTCTTCCCTGAGAGACCTTGGTGAGCGGTTAGGCTGATTTCTCCTTTCATTGACCTCCTAAAAGGGCACTATCCTCAGAAAAGGTCCCACATCTCAGAGGAGACCTCATGGCTGGAAGCTGAGCTAGATTTAATCTTCTGAGAAGGCTCCTTGGCCAAGGCCTCTGAACTTCTCTTGGCTTGGGCTAAGCTGGAGAAAATCTTATACCCCTTTTCCTCTTCTCCTTCTTAATTTCTTCCTTCTACTGTAATTAAACCACCATAAAAATCCTAAACTAACTTGAGTATTTTATTGGGATTGAATTTAAATCCCTGGAGACCACTAATATAATATATACAGTCAACAACCCTAATTTTACCCCCTACAATTGAAATCTGGCATCACACACTAGCTGTGTGACTCTGTAAGTCACTTAACCCCCACTGCATACCCCTTCCTATTCTTTTGCTTTGGAACCAAAACTGATTTGGATTGATTCTGAGATGGAAGATGAGTGTTAAAAAAAAAGGAAACTTCTGAAAATTATGAAAGAATATAATAAAAGAGAGCAAAAAATTAATGTATTTGATTTTTTCAATAGGAGATTTAAAAACTAGTAGTGAGCTATTACAATTTTAAAAAGGAGAGAAACCTGGTTTATCAAATTGTTTGTATCAAAAATTCAAAGGAAATTCATAATCATTAAAAGGAAAATAGAAACAAGCTATCAAATTATTTTGCCTAATAATATGAAAAAACAGCAACTCATATGAAATATCTACAAGAATACAAAATACTCAGAATACTAGAAAAATGAGATTATTTAAATATTAAGTCATTAAATAAATATTTAAATAAATATCAGAAAAATAAATCATGTAAACCATGAATGAAAAAAATCATTCATTATTACATGAACTGCTTGCAAAAAAAGAAAAGAGATCCTTCTTTGTTCATATGATGATCCAAATATGGTCGTCTAGATACCTAAAAGTAGGAGAAAAAGAAAATTTGGCCCAATATCACCAATATGAATCAGCACAAAAATATTAAATTGGACCTTGGCAAAGAGAATGTAACAACCTATTAAAAAGCTTACATAGTATCACCAGGCAAGATTGATGGCAGGAATGAAAATTCTTGCTATAAAGAACTGCCTCAATCTAATGAAACTTGTAAATATGGAGAACATATTGATAGCAAAAATAATGTAAACCACATGCCAAAAAAGGCTTTTAACAAAATCCAACATGCATTATTATTTTTTAAAAATACAAGAAAGGGCAAGTAGGTCTTTCCTCTATCTAACCTGTAGTATCTATATAAAATCAAAAATCAACATTATACATAATGAAGGAGTGCTGTGTGACAAGGAAATCACTTTAAAAGACTGATATATATTAATTTAAGTCAACCTTTTATGGAGTTTAATTACAAACAGGAGGAAGAAAGGTATTAGAGATAGAGAGAGAGAGGGAGAGAAAAAGGGGAGAGAAGGGAATAGGGCTTAAATACCCCTTCTGTTTAGGCTGGGCCAAAAGGCCCAAGCCCTTAGATAGCTGAGGCAAAGAAAAGAGATCAGTCCCTATCACTCACGTGACCAAAATGGAGAAACAGTCTCAGGGGCCTGCACCTCCAGCTTCCTCCAGAGCAAGCTTCTCAGAGCACCACCTCTCAGAGCCAAACCTCTCCAACCAACCAACCATCAGTCCTCAGACCCCCACTATCTTTAAGGAAAACATCCAAGTTCCCTCCTCTCAGTTCTCACATCTACCAATCACTGTCCATGTCTTCCCTGTGCCAATGGAGGCTCTAGCTTAACCCAGGACCGCCCAGAGGTCTGTGGCTTTGCACATGTCTGTTGAAGGTCATATTCTCAAATAATTAAATCTTGATCCTTTGCTACAGCCCTTCCTAAATCCTGTTACCCTGAGTAGGGTGGAGATTGGAATAATTAAATTTTGATCTATGCTGCAGCCCTTTCCATTGTTCAGCAAAAGGTTTATGTCCTAACGTAATCTTAAGAAGGGAGGAGGAACCTCCCTTGCCAATGGGGTTCACATTCCAATGGTGAAATTTCCAACATTCACAAGTCTAAGAAATTTTAAGATTTACAGCTGGCATCCTTCCTAATAAATTCAGCAAGGAGATACATTATCATTTGAAATTTAACATAATAGTAGAAATTCTAGCTGAAACAGTAAGAAAAAAATAAAGGGAATAAACATAAGCAATGAAGGGGAAGAAATTCACATAGATCTATCTGAGAGTCTGTTGACTATCTAGAGAAATTGAAGTCAAATAAAAAATTAATTAAAAAAACAATAAAATCAGTAAAGTTGCAGGAAAAAGATGAATATGTGATTAACCATCTCTCCTTCCCTTATCCCACATCCTCCTCAATATAATCCTAACATTATGCAGATGTGATTAAATTTTCTATATATTACCCAAAATAAAGCAAAAGAGAAAAAAGAGAAATTCCATTCAAAAGAACTATTATCTAAGAAGACACACAGGAACTATTTTAATACAAAGCACTCTTTAAAGAAATAAATAGATTTTAAATAGTTGGAGAAATATTAATTGATCATGAGTGGATTTAGCCAATGTAATAAAAATGACAATAATACCTAGATTAATTTAGTTATAATGACAAAATTCATCTAAAGAAACAGAAAGATCAGAAATCTTAAGGGAAATAATAGAGAAAAAGTGAAAAGGAAAGGAGCCTAGTAGTATAAAATCTCAAACAATACTACAAAGCAATAATTATCAAAATTAACTGGTAGTAGATGAAAAAAATTCATAGAAAACTAGGTACGCTAAATAAGAATCATATTAACAAAGTAGAATAGTATTCAACAAACCTAATGCTCCAGCTACTGGGGTAAAGAATCCCTACTTGATAAACACTGGTGGAGAAAAAAATGGAAAACAATCTGACAGAAATTATGTTCAGACCAACAATTAGAACCATATTCCAAGTTAAACTCAAATGGAAACATGACTTGGATATAAAAGGTCACATCATATATAAATTAGAGAAAGAAGGAAATAACTTTTAGGCATATGAATAGGAGAAAATCCTTAGATAGGAGATAGAGAGGATAATAGAAGACTAAAAGGATAATTTTTTATTACATAAAAAGTGTTTTCAGGGCTGCTAGTGGCTCAGTGGATTGAGAGACAGGCACAGAGAAGAGAGGTCCTGATTTCAAAGCTGGCCTCAGGCACTTCCTAGCTATATGACACTGGATAAGACACTTAACCCCCATTGCCTAGCCCTTACCACTTTCCTGCTTGGAACTAATACATAATATTGACTCTAAGCCAGAAAGTAAGGTTTGTTTTTTTTAAAGCATTTACATAAACCGCAGCAGTGAAAACAATAGAAACAGGTAAGAAATCTTTACAGAAAAAATTTTACAGTACATTTTGATAAAGGTCTATGTAAAAGATCTATAAATAAAAGCATTTCCCAATTGAAAAATGGTCAAGGGATTCAAAGAGGCATTTTTCTAAAGAAATCTAAGTTATCAATAACTGGGGTATAGGTGTATTCCAAATCACTAATAGTAAGGAAAATGCAAGATAAATTGACATTTGAGTTCTACTTTATATGCTTATGAGAATGGCAAAGTTGACCCCTCCAAAAAAAGGAAAATTACAAATATTAGAGGACTATATAAAGATAGACCCACTGATGTACTATGAATGCAGCTATGAACTATTTGATCTAGTGATTCTAGAAAGCAGTACCCCAAATTAAGTAAACTATACATACTTTCTGATCCAGTTACACCAGTAAACTCGTGACACTCCACAGAGATAAAAGAAAAAGGAAAAGGTTGCATATACAGAAAAATATATATAACAGCTTTTTCTGTGGTGTCAAAGAACTGGAAACTAAGGATATACCTATCTACTGGAAAATAGAATGATAGAACAATTTATAATATGTGAAAGCAATATAATAATACTATGGTGTTTAATATAAGAAATGATGAGTAGACTTTGGGTCAAGATGGCGGCTTAGACAGAGCAAAAGTTCAGACCTCCAAAAACCCTTCCTTACCAATCACAAACTGTATGCTCCTAGGGCACAGAAATTCAAAAGGAATAACAGGACAGACCCTAGGAACCCTCCTTCTGGACTCGGACCAAAAGGTATGCGCCCCCAAAGCCAGAACCCTAGGTCATTCGAATCTAAGGGGTAGGCAGAAGGAAGGTCCCAGGACCCATCTCCCCCAACCCAGAGCACTGAGCCTGAGGCAGCAGCGGGAACCTTAGGGCCGGCAAAAGAACCTCAGGGCTGACTATTCTGAAGGGCACATCTTGAAAACAACCTGAGCCAGTCACGGGGGCACCCAAAACAGACAAGGGGGGGGGCCCTGTAGCCCCCTGGCTGGGTCCTTCCATCTAAGTCTCATGGAAGGTCCCTGCATCAGTGCACATTCAGTCCAACCCAGCTGAATTTAATCCTATCAGGAGCCATCAGAGCTTAGGGAAGCCACAACCCTTTCCCCCCCTTAGAGTGCAGGATCTTCTCAAAGAACAGAAACCTCAGAGCCGGCAAAGGCACTGAGATACCTTGGGGACAGTGCTGAGCCAGGCTCAGAACGTGGAAGTAAGGCAGCAGAGAAGCAACTGGAGGGAACTTAGAGCAGTACCACCCAAAATGCCAGCAGACCCTGGGCTTCCCCGGGAAGACAAAGCAGCTGCAGAAAACGGACAATTTGCCTGGGGCTAAAGCCTCAGAACATCAGACAGATTCAGGAAGAGCCAGTCCTCCTCACTCAGATAGAGATGGCAAACAGTACAGAAGTACAAAAGACTCAAAACAACAAGAAAAACAAAAATGAGGGGGTGAAAGCAGTGAATGCTGTAGGGGATGTGGCAAAGTAGGGACATTAACTCATTGCTGGTGGATTTGTGAACTGATCCAACCATTCTGGAGGGCAATTTGGAACTATGCCCAAAGGGCGACAAAAGAATATCTACCCTTTGATCCAGCCTTAGCACTGGTGGGTATGTACCCCAAAGAGATAATAAGGGAAAAGACTTGTACAAGAATATTCATAGCTCCGCTCTTTGTGGTGGTCAAAAATTGGAAAACGAGGGGATGCCCATCAATTGGGGAATGGCTGAACAAATTGTGGTATATGTTGGTGATGGAATACTGTTGTGCAAAAAGCAACAATAAAGTGGAAGAATTCCATAAAGACTGGAACAACCTCCAGGAAGTGATGCAGAGTCAGAGGAGCAGAACCAGGAGAACATTGTACACAGAGACTGATACACTGTGGTATAATCAAACGTAATGGACTTCTCCATTAGTGGCGGTGTAATGTCCCTGAACAATCTGCAGAGATCTAGGAGAAAAACACTATCCACAAGCAGAGGACAAACTGTGGAAGTGGAAACACCGAGGAAAAGCAACTGCTTGACTACAGCGGTCGAGGGGACATGTCTGAGGAGAGACTCTAAACGAACACTCAGATGCAAATACTAACAACATGGCAATGGGTTAGAATCAAGAACACATCTGATACCCAGTGGAATCACGTATCAGCTATGGGGTTGGGAGGAAAAGAAAATGATCTTTGTCTCTAATGAATAATGCTTGGAAATGATCAAATAAAATATTGTTTAAAAAAAGAAATGATGAGTGCCAGCAATAGAAATAAAATAAGAAAAAGAAATTAAAGGAAACAGAATGGGGAAAGAGGTAATAAAACTATCTCTGTTTGCACATGACATGATAGTATATGTGAAAAATCCTAGTTGAAACAATCAATAATTTTATCAAAGTTGTAGGATATAAAATAAACTCACATAAATCATAAGCATTTTTATATATTACTAAGAATGTACTGTTAGAAGAGATAGAAATATACTCCATTTAAAAGAACAAGCCCAGGAACTACATGAATGTAATCATAAAACACTTTTTACACAAATAATGTCAGTTCTAAATAACTGAAGAAATATTCATTGTTCATGGATGGGCAGAGCCAATACAATTAAAATGACAATCCTACCTAATCTACTTTTTCAATGCCATCCCAATTAAATTACCAAAAATTTATTTTATCAAGTTAGAAAAAATAACAAAATTTACTCAGAACAAAAGAATTCAAGAAAACATATAAAGGAAGGAGGTCTGACAGAATCAGATTTTAAATTGAATAATAAGGCAGTAATGATCAAAACTAACTGGTACTAAGAAAAAGAAACGTATATCAGTGGAACAGAGCAGACATACAATAAACAGCAGTAAAAGGTTATAGTGACCTTGTATTTGACAAAATTAGAATGAAAATGGAAAATTGGGAGGAAATTTTTATAAATGGCCTCTCAGATGGAGGTCTCTAAAATATATGGAGAACATTATTAAATTTATAAGAGTTAGAGCCATTCCCCATTTGATAAGCGGACAAAATATATGAATAGACAATTTTCAGATGAAGATATCAAAGCCATATATCGGTATATGACAAAATGCTCTAACTCACTACTGATTAGAGAAATGCAAACCAAAGCAATTCTAAGATATCATCTCAAACCTATCAGATTGGCTAAAATGACAAAAGGACGAAATGACATGTTATAGGGGATGTAGAAAAATGAAGACACCAATATACTGTTGTTGGAGCTATGAACCATTTTGGAGAGAAATTCAGAATTAAAGCCAAAGAGTTATAAAACTGTGTATACCACTACTGGTTCTGTTTCCTAAGGAGATCAGTGAAAAAGGAAAAGAACATGAATGTTCCAAAATATTTATACACGCTTTCTTTATGGTAGCAAAGAATTGGACATTAGAGGGATGGTCATCAATTGGGAAATTGCTAAACAAATTATGGTATATGATTGTGATAGAATACAACTGTACCATAATAAATAATAAGCAGCCTAATTTAAGAAAAATTTGAAAACAACTATACAAGATAATGAACAATGAAATAAGTAACGCCAAGAGTATATCACATACAGCTCCAATTTCTGCTAGAATGTTACCTCTAGAGAGTGAACTGAAAGGGAGAAATAGGAACGACTTAATTTATATGAACTTGCCTAACTCCTGGATACCTTATGTAATACAAGGGCTGGAAGGGGCTGGGACATTTATGAATAAATTCTATTAATAAATAAATTAAAAACAAAAAAGAAAGAATGAAAAACATGTTTCAAAGAATTCTGGAGAGAATAGTATAAATTGATCCAGAGAAAACTGCCCAAAAGTAGAAGATAAATACTATAAGACCATTGTAAAAATGAAGAATTTTGAAAGTCTTAAGAGTTCTAATCATTTCAGTGATCAATAATGCTTCCAAAGGAGTGATTAAAAAGAAAGCTAGCCACCTCCTGTCTGATATGACAGAATAAATAGCTATACAGAATTGGACATAGTCAATGTGGGATTCTGTTTTAAGTCATATTTGTTGCAAGAGTTTCAGGGTGCTTTTTTTTCGTCCCAAGGGGGAAAAAGGGGAAGTGAGAAGGAGAAAAAAATAAATGCTTTATAACTGGGGTGGGGGAAGATTTAGTTTGTAAAAGAAAAGTATTCAAATGCTCCAAATCACAAATTATTAGAGAAATACAAATAAAGTGATTCTGAGATTCCATCTCATACAATCAGACTTTCAACGATGACAAATAATAAAAATGTTAATTTTTGGAAGGACTTAAGGAAAATTGGCATGCAACTGCACTGTTGTCAGAGCTGTTGATTTGTCTAGATATTCAGTAACTTGCCACTATTTCTCCAAAGTCATTAAATTGGAAATACCTAGTAATTTTCATTATCAAATAAGATCTTACAATAAAATCAAAGAAAGAAATCAAAGAGAAAGAAGTCAAAGTATAAAGAAAAAGCCTCACATATTAAAAATATTTATAATTTTTCAGTAACAAAAAATATAAACTAAAGGAGTGCACAAAACTAAGGAATGACAAAATAAATGATGGTATATGAAGGTGATGGAAGATTATTGCATCATAATAACAAAAGGATGGTTACAGAAAAACCAGAGAAGACTTTGTGAACTGATAAAAAGTTTAATGAGAACCAGGAAAATAAGTTATATAGACAATGAACAAATCTTAATTATAGATGATAGTGTATGCTATTGCTTAACTGTATGCAATACAGTTGTACAATTTAATCTACAATTTTCTCTAGTTTCATGTACATGTAAGTGAGCATCTTACTTAGCATTTGTTAAATTCAGAATTTTAAAAGGAGAGAAAAGAAACACAAAAGAAAAGAGAAGGAAAGATACACAACAATATGGGGGATGCATTATTATCATATTACATTTTATATTCACTTTTTAAACTATAAAACACAGAGGTGGGGGGAGGAAGAGTGTGCAGCTATATGGTTCAGTGGATAGAAAGCTCGGCCTAGAGATGGGAAGTGCTGACTTCAAACCAACCTCAGACATTTCCTAACTGTGTGACCATGGACAAGTCATTTAACCCCCATAGCTTTTACTGCTACTCTGCCTTGAAACCAATATGCAGTATTGTTTCTAAGATAGAAGGTAACAGTTTAAAAAAATTAATAATAGAAATTCATCCTTTATATGTAATCCTTCTTTCTAGTCTTTATGTTATCAAATATCAATGTATGTTTAGTTCATTATAAAAATAAGAAAATTTAAAGAAAATAGTTTTAGCATAATATCAAAATCACATATATAAATGTATATTACTCTTTCTTCCCATATTCCACCTATATATAATAATTGACCTCTAAAATGTTCTGGTTCATCTATATAATCTAATCTATTGGGGACAATGGGTTTGGGGGAAGGGAAATGATACTTTTGAATGGTCCACACTGACAATATGAACTCTTCAGAATGTGATGAGGGAGATGGAAGGAGCCACTCTAATCTGTTAAAACTAAGCATACATTCTCAGTATCCAAAGGAAGAGATGCACTCTTATTAAGGATTTAAAATCTTGTCCTTTTGAATAATGAAGGCATCACTTTATTGGTACCTTTGGTCCCTGTCACTGAAAGCTGTTTTAAAGACAATAAGTGAGCAAAAACAGCTGCTCATTTAGTAGGCTGGAAAGGGGGAACTATTGCTCTCCATCTTTTGCTCTTTTCAGTGTTTCACTTGGGTCTCTGCTTGCTCTTTCTAGGAATACAAATCTCTCCCATACAGATACAGACCTTTCCAACAGCAATATTCTTTGTGTTCCCAACTGCTTATTCTTTGTATTTCATCATGTAGGTGTTGCCTGCAGCTATGCAGGAGTATTCATGTGAACATCTGATGAGCCATGCCTGCCCAGCTGACTAGATCATACAGACCATGAGGGAGCTGTTCAGATAGTACAAATCTGAGGTGAAAGGAAATGCTTGCTTGGCAATAGCACAAATCTCCTGGGAGACGTTCCTCTATCCGAAAGAACAAAACAAAACATAGTCAAACTGCTCTTAAGTGGTGTGTGTTATTCTTTTTGTGATGTGCAAAAAAGCTGTCCTATACCTGACATCTGCTAGTTTATAAACATTAAATAACTTCTCTAGAACAGATGTTGTTCATCTTTTTAGGAGAAATCTTAGACATAAACCATACTTAAGCATTGTTTAGGAGACTTTCCCCATAGTTCTTTCTATTCTGGATTGTGGATATAATGAACCAGAGAATGTAAAAGGCTTGATGGGGATTGGATTTGTCCAGGATGTAAAGCCAGTCCAAAGGAGCCCAGAATTGGAGTCATCAGCTGGTAGGAAGAAAGTAATTAATTCCCTGTTTTCTGCCTGACTGATAAAAAAGATACACTTCTTCTCCTTTTACTGATGTAAACTCAAATGCTGGTATTCATTTCAAAGCATATTATCTATTTATCTGTTATATGTTTTAAATTATTAAATTTCAAGTTCTCCATAATTTCCATGGTCACACAATAGTATTTTATAGTTCAAACAAATTTTATTTGCAAACAAATTTTATTTGCAGACAAATTTCTCCACATGGGCACTGAATATGCCAAAAATATTCCACTACTTACTGACATCATACAATTTTATAATCTAATGTTAATTTTAAATAAAATGAGCCATATTCTTAATCTAAATAAACTGTTAAATATTTTCTAAGACTGTAAATATTACACACTTTTTTCTAGCTTCATAATACTTCATAAGAAATACAGGTGGGGAAAGTGGGGGCAAAGAAAGGAAAAGGGAGGGGGGAACCGTCGATAATACTAAGAATAACTTCAAGAAATAGGGGGGGAATCAATAGAATAATCTTTTCCATATAAAGATACACATGGGAAGGGAAGGGGAAGAACTCTCATATGAGGAGAGGAAGAGAGCATGAAGTGGAATTACTTAAACCTTACTCTCAGTGAAATCAAACCTGAGAGGGAAGAACATCTAGATCCAGTGGGATCCTGAATTCTATCTTATCCATTAGGGCAAGAAAGAAAGGAAAATTAAGGAGGGGGAGGGGAGAGGGAGTACAAAAAGGGAGGGAAGGAGAGGGGGGAGGGGAAGGCAGCATAAAAAGGGAGGGGCTAGAAAGGGAAGCATCTCAAGGGAGGGGACTAGGGGGACTGACCTAAAGTAAATCACTGGTTCAAAAGGAGAAAGCTAAAGAAGAAAGGTTAGAACTAGGGGAAGATATCAAAATGCCAGCGAATCCACAAATGATAATCATAACTTTGAACGTGAATGGGATGAACTCACCCATAAAATGTAGACAAATAGCAGATTGGATTAGAACCCAAAACCCTACCATATGTTGTCTTCAAGAAACACATATGAGACGGGTTGACACTCACAAGGTTAGAATTAAAGGTTGGAGTAAGACCTTTTGGGCCTCAACTGATAGAAAGAAGGCAGGAGTTGCAATCATGATATCTGACAAAGACAAAGCACAAATAGACCTGATCAAAAGGGATAGGGAAGGTAAATATATTCTGCTAAAAGGGAGTATAGACAATGAGGAAATATCACTAATCAACATGTATGCACCAAATGGTATAGCATCCAAATTTTTAATAGAGAAACTAGGAGAATTGAAGGAGGAAATAGACAGTAAAACCATATTAGTGGGAGACTTGAACCAACCACTATCAAATTTAGATCAATCAAACCAAAAAATAAACAAGAAAGAGGTAAAAGAGGTGAATGAAATCTTAGAAAAATTAGAGTTAATAGACATATGGAGAAAAATAAATAGGGACAAAAAACAATACACCTTCTTTTCAGCACCACATGGCACATTCACAAATATAGATCATACACTAGGTCATAGAAACATGGCACTCAAATGCAGAAAAGCAGAAATAATAACTGCAGCCTTTTCAGATCACAAGGCAATTAAAATATTGATCGGCAAGGGTACATGGAGACCCAAATCAAAAATTAATTGGAAATTAAATAACATGATACTCCAAAATTGGATAGTTAGAGAAGAAATCATAGAAACAATTAACAATTTCGTTGAAGAAAATGACAATGGCGAAACATCCTTTCAAACTGTATGGGATGCAGCCAAGGCAGTACTTAGAGGAAAATTCATATCCCTGAGTGCATATATTAACAAATTAGGGAGGACAGAGACCAAGGAATTGGAAATGCAAATCAAAAAAGTTGAGAATGAACAAATTAAAAACCCCCAGAAGAAAACCATACTAGAGATCCTAAAAATTAAGGGAGAAATTAATAAAATTGAAAGTGACAGAACTATTAAGCTAATACACAAGACTAGAAGCTAGTACTTTGAAAAAACAGACAAAATAGACAAAGTACTGGTTAATCTAATTTAAAAAAGCAAAGAAGAAAGGCAAATTAACAGCATCAAGGATGAAAAGGGGGATCTCACCTCCAATGAAGAGGAAATTAAGGCAATCATTAAAAACTACTTTGCCCAACTATATGGCAATAAATATACCAACCTAGGTGATATGGATGAATATTTACAAAAATATAAATTGCCTAGACTAACAGAAGAAGAAATAGTTTTCTTAAATAATCCCATATCAGAAAAAGAAATCCAACAGGCCATCAAAGAACTTCCTAAGAAAAAATCCCCAGGGCCTGATGGATTCACCAGTGAATTCTATCAAACATTCAGAGAACAGTTAATCCCAATACTATACAAACTATTTGACATAATAAGCAAAGAGGGAGTTCTACCAAACTCCTTTTATGACACAAGCATGGTACTGATTCCAAAACCAGGCAGGCCAAAAACAGAGAAAGAAAATTATAGACCAATCTCCCTAATGAATATAGATGCAAAAATCTTAAATAGGATACTAGCAAAAAGACTCCAGCAAGTGATTAGAAGGGTCATCCACCATGATCAAGTAGGATTTATACCAGGGATGCAGGGCTGGTTCAACATTAGGAAAACTATCCACATAATTGACCATATCAACAAGCAAACCAACAAGAACCACATGATTATCTCAATAGATGCAGAAAAAGCCTTTGATAAAATACAACACACATTCCTACTAAAAACACTAGAAAGCATAGGAACAGAAGGGTCATTCCTAAATATAATAAACAGTATATATCTAAAATCATCAACTAATATCATCTGCAATGGGGATAAACTAAATCCATTCCCATTAAGATCAGGAGTGAAACAAGGATGCCCATTATCACCTCTATTATTTGACATTGTATTAGAAACACTAGCAGTAGCAATTAGAGAAGAAAAAGAAATTGAAGGCATCAAAATAGGCAAGGAGGAGACCAAATTATCACTCTTTGCAGATGACATGATGGTCTACTTAAAGAATCCTAGAGATTCAACCAAAAAGCTAATCGAAATAATCAACAACTTTAGCAAAGTTGCAGGATACAAAATAAACCCACATAAGTCATCAGCATTTCTATATAATTCCAATACAGCTCAGCAGCAAGAACTAGAAAGAGAAATCCCATTCAAAATTACCCTACACAAAATAAAATACTTAGGAATCTATCTCCCGAGACAAACACAGGATCTATATGAACACAACTACAAAACACTTTCCACACAACTAAAACTAGACTTGAACAACTGGAAGAACATTAACTGCTCATGGGTAGGACAAGCCAATATAATAAAAATGACCATCCTACCCAAACTCATCTATCTATTTCGTGCCATACCCATGGAACTTCCAAAAAAATTTTTTACTGATTTAGAAAAAACCATAACAAAGTTCATTTGGAACACCAAAAGATCAAGGATATCCAGGGAAATAATGAAAAAAAAATACAAAGGAAGGGGGTCTTGCAGTCCCAGATCTCAGACTATATTACAAAGCAGCGGTCATCAAAACAATTTGGTACTGGCTAAGAGACAGAAAGGAGAATCAGTGGAATAGACTGGGGGCAAGCAACCTCAGCAAGACAGTATATGACAAACCCAAAGATCCCAGCTTTTGGGACAAAAATCCACTATTTCATAAAAACTGCTGGGAAAATTGGAGGACAGTGTGGGAAAGATTAGGCTTAGATCAACACCTCACACCCTACACCAAGATAAATTCAAAATGGGTGAATGACTTGAACATAAAGAAGGAAACTATAAGAAAATTAGGCGAACACAGAATAGTATACATGTCAGACCTTTGGGAAGGGAAATACTTCAAAACCAAGCAAGAATTAGAGAGAGTTACAAAATGCAAAATAAATAATCTGGATTACATCAAATTAAAAAGTTTTTGTACAAACAAAACCAATGTAACCAAAATCAGAAGGGTAGCAACAAATTGGGAAACGATCTTCATAAAAACCTCTGACAAAAGTTTAATTACTCAAATTTATAAAGAACTAAATCAATTGTACAAAAAATCAAGCCACTCTCCAATTGACAAATGGGCAAGGGACATGAACAGGCAGTTCTCAGCCAAAGAAATCAAAACTATTAATAAGCACATGAAAAAGTGCTCTACATCTCTTATAATCAGAGAGATGCAAATCAAAACAACTCTGAGGTATCACCTCACACCTAGCAGATTGGCTAACATGACAGCTATGGAAAGTAATGAATGCTGGAGGGGATGTGGCAAAGTGGGGACATTAATTCATTGCTGGTGGAGTTGTGAATTGATCCAACCATTCTGGAGGGCAATATGGAACTATGCCCAAAGGCCAATAAAAGAATGTCTACCCTTTGATCCAGCCATAGCACTGCTGGGCTTGTACCCCAAAGAGATAATGGACAAAAAGACTTGTACAAAAATATTCATAGCTGCGCTCTTTGTGGTGGCCAAAAATTGGAAAACGAGGGGATGCCCTTCAATTGGGGAATGGCTGAACAAATTGTGGTATATGTTGGTGATGGAATACTATTGTGCAAAAAGCAACAATAAAGTGGAAGAATTCCATAAAGAGTGGAACAACCTCCAGGAAGTGATGCAGAGCGAAAGGAGCAGAACCAGGAAAACATTATACACAGAGACTGATACATTGTGGTACAATTGAAGGTGATGGACTTCTCCATTAGTATCAATGCAATTTCCCTGAACAATCTGCAGGGATCTAAAAAAAAAATACTACCCACAAGCAGAGGATAAACTGTGGGAATAAAAACACCGATGAAAAGCAACTGCTTGACTACAGGGTTGGAGGAGATAAGACTGAGGAGAGACCCTAAATGAACACTATAATGCAAATTCCAACAACAGGGAAATGGGTTCGAGTCAAGAACACATGCGATAACCAGTGGAATCATGTGTCGGCTATGGGAGAGGGAAAGGTGGGGGGGGGGGGGGGGGAGGGGAGGGAAAGAAAATGATCTTTGTTTCCAGTGAATAATGTATGAAAACGACCAAATAAAATAATGTTTAAAATTAAAAAATTTAAAAAAAAAAGAAATACAGGCACTGAATTTTATCAACAGGAAAAACTTTAGGGAAAGTTATATTTTACATGTCACTGGAACAGTTCTGCCACTCCATCCTATCTCTAAAATCAAAGCACAAATTAAGTAATTCTATTGAGAAAATTGTGATGAATAATGAAAACATGATCTATGTCAAATCTCTCTTTAACAAAAATAATTAAAATCTATATAAACATAGATGCTAAATCCCTTGCCTGTCAAAAAAAGTGCAAGCTGTATATAGCATAAAGATTGTAAAACTTAGGGGTCCAAAAAGATCTAGTTTAAATGTCACCTTGTTCTAGATATGTGACCACTGGAAAATCACTGAATAGAGGACACTGTAGCCTCTATAAAATAGAAATTACTTTTTGTGTAATTGTTAAATGAGATCAACCATGTAAAATGCCTTCAAAACTTTCATACATTACCTTCATTTTACTTATTTTGAAGCCAGCTAAAAACCTTTTAATTTGCCTTAGCAGGCTACTATAACATTTTTTTTCATTTTTATTTGGTCATTTCCAAACATTATTCATTGGAAACAAAGATCATTTTCTTTTCTTCCCTCCCCCCCCTCCGCACTATAACATTTAATTAGTGCTATGCAGTAAATAATTTATGAATCCTTCCCTCAGGAAGTATTTTGGGGAAATAAAGCATCATTTTCAAAGCTTCTGTATTAACCTCCACTACATATTATTTCAACTGAATGAAGTAGTACTTTAAATATTGATTAAATGTATAATTTTAGCTCTCAGGGCTTCTCAGACTGCAAATAAAAGAGAAAGTTACATTCTCTAAACTGTTGGGGCTTTTTTTTCTGTCCATAGATTTGGTCAGCAATCACATTCTTTCCAAAAAAAGAAACAGGAGAGCCTTATGGGACACAATTATCTTCCATGCACAAAAGTGAAATTGGGAGGCAAATGGTGAGAATGAAGCTACATAGTCTGCCAAATAAACATAAGTGCCTACTATGAGCCAGGTCCTGTACAAGGCATATAAAGAAAGGCAAGAGGTAGTCTCTGCGTTGGAGGACCCCACCGCCTAGTAGGAAAATGGCAGGAAAATGACTAGGAACAAACAAGACAGACAGGATAAATTGGAAATAATTAAAAGAGGAAAGGCAGTAGAATTAAGTGAGATCATTAAGGGCTTCTTACAGGTGAGATTTTTGCTGAGACTGAAAGGGAACCAGGGAAATCAAGAGTCAAAGATAAAAAAGGAGAGAATTCTTTGGCATGGGGCAGGGGGGACGGTGGGGGGGTCAGATGGTAAAAATGTCAAGAGACTGGAAATAGTGTGTGTTGTTCAAGGAACCATGAGGAGTTAAGTGTGCTAGATTTTGAGGGAAGAAGGAGAGAGTAATCTTCACATTCCCACAAGTAAATAGATTTCCTGTTTCACTTAAAAATAATAAAATTTTCAAAAATTTCAACTGGAGATATGCAGACTATTTCTGGATACTTCTTTTTCCTTTAAAACTTATAATTTATTGCATGATGTCTATATAAAAATTAATATAGTTGTTACTACAGTTATTTAACATAGTTGTTTAATTCATTGTTTTTACTTTAAATTAGAGGCAGTGATGGTGTCAAGTAATAAATATAAGCATTCACTCTAAGATTTGGCTTCAAGGCACATACTAGGAGTCTGATTATGATATCTAACATCTACAAATGAGTTGTCAAAAGGCAGAGGAGCAGATTTGAACATACTAATTAATCAGAGGTCAGATTTTTAAGAAGGAAAAATAAAAGATAAATAGCTACTGATACTCCATAACTTCTCTCCTTTTAAGAATATTGACCACACATTAAATGCCTACTAAAAAGGAAGATGGTGAAACATCTGTTTGAGATGTGATTCAACCACTTTGTACCCCATATAATTGTCTGCATTGACGTTCTTGCCTTATGACCCAGTAAACATTCTAAGTGATTATACAGAATGATCTCCTCCCACGGCTCTCAAAAAATGACGAACCCCAGGCAGCAAGATTATTATCTTGGAAATGGAGCCAGTATAAGTTACAGATTAGACAGCTGCTGTATATAACTCAAAACTGCTTTGCTTTGTTGAATGTCAAGGGACCTTGGAAAATAGGCTGAATTCATTAACATTATGGGGTGGGTACAAGAATGTGCATGTGTGAACAGGTACACTGAGGCACATATAATGGGGAGTGTGAGGCACAGGGTGAAGGTCAGAATGGAACCTACAACCTAGTAATAACACTGCAAATTCAGGGTGCTTGAATACTGTATCAACAACCAAGAAAAGTAGAAGATTTAGGTATTTTGCCATTTCAACGGATGTGATTGAGGTATGTACAGAGGTTAATTCACTTAGATATAATTATTATAGAAACTGCCTAGTGTCAGTTTCCTTTGTGTTTTTTTAAAGGACATGAGTCAGTTGTTATTCGTTTTCTTTTTTATTTGGGGCAGTTAACATTTAATGATTTGTTCTAATTAGTCTCAGAGGGCAGTCTTGATCAATGGGCAGAAGTTGCAGGGGCAGATTTTGGTCTGAAGAGAGGATGGTCTCTCTAACACATAGAAAGATCCAAATGGGAAATTGCCTGGATCACCTGAGACCTTCAAGTATGACAGTAGCTGGGTGGTACAGTAGATAGAATGCTGGGCCTGACGTCAGAAAGACTTGAGCTCAAATCTGGTCTCCGATAATTACTAGATGTCTGACTCTGCAAGTCCCTCACCCTCTGCCTGCCTCCATTTCCTTATTTATAAAATGGGGCTAATAGGAGCACCTTCCTCTCCCAGGTGTTAGGATGGTTTGACATCTTGGAGAGAAATAAACTGGGAAAGAGCTGCAGAATCCTACAGTAGTGGGGGATGGGTGAAAAAAAGGAACTCGGAACTTTGGAGAGGAGAGCTGAGTTGATCCTGCAGCAGCAGTTGGCTCCTGAATCTGACTTCTGTCTGATACCACAGACCAGATAAGTACCTCCAGCTGGCTCCTTCCTGACCCAGATCACACCAGAAGACAAGCTAATTGAACAGGACTTTTAAAAATAAGCTGTCCAATGAGGAAGATTTTCCATCTACCTCCTTTGAATATGAACTAGGGACACTTACTGTGCAGCCAAGCATCAGAGTCCTCGTTATTTTGACCCCAAGTGGATCAGGTGAACCAAACCTGATCTGCCTTGACTTTGGGGGAAGGATATTAGCTAGTTAGGGACCCCTCCTCCCTCCTTTCTTCCTGAACACTAAACTTTACTCTCCATCTGCCCTTTACTGTCTCCCTCCAATAAGTTTTAGTTAAAGAAAGACTCAAGAACTGACTCAAATACTATTAGAGGGAAACTTGAGATTAAGGGGGAGAGAGGTGACTTTCTCTCCCTAAGAACTTGAAGAGGCCTCTTCAATAAGATCCTTCATAGAACCCAGCAGTAAAAGCTGAAGGTAGCCTTGGGGTGGGGGTGAGGGAGATATCATTCCTTTTATTACCCTTTTCCCTTTATCACTAATCTTCCCCATTTTACCCTCTATTACAGAAGATAAAATGAAATATGATCCTAAAGACTTTGAAAAATCTTAAAGGGCTATATAAATGCCAGCTATTGTTACCAATCAAGGGATAGGGATGATATAAAAGGAATTTCTGTCCCAGGTACTGATGAGAATGACAGTCCCATCCAACTCAGAGAGCCTACACTTGTTGGACTACAATAGGAACAAATGTTCCCAATAAGCACCTGATCCTCAAGCCCAGTCATACTCTGAAATTTCTTAATGAGCACGTCTGGAGAAAGTTCAAACTGTACTTTGGTCCATACTTCTTTCTTATTTTTAACTCTATTGATTTAAGATGGTCACCTTTGCCATCAGCATCAATACCTCTGTTAATTCTGTTCCTTGACATAGCCTACCCAGCTTCCTTTTCCACAGTTGTCAGAAAACTAGTACCTACAGATAGAACCAAGTTTCACCTTCATTGAGTTATTCAAGTTCAGAAATACAACAGTGAAAATACTCCGGGGGCAGCTGGGTAGCTCAGTGGATTGAGAGTCAGGCCTAGAGATGGGAGGTCCTAGGTTCAAATCTGACCTCCGACACTTCCCAGCTGTGTGACCCTGGGCAAGTCACTTGACCCCCATTGCCTAGCCCTTACCACTCTTCTGCCTTGGAGCCAATTACACAATAGTGACTCCAAGATGGAAGATAAGGGTTAAAAAAAAAGAAGAAAAAAATACCCTTTAAGTTCTAGCAGTATCACAGATGATGGTCCAATAAATTAGAACACTGGACCTGAAACCAGGAAGACCTGAGGTCAAATCCAGCTTCAGACACTTAATAGTTGTATGACCCTGGGCAAGTCACACTGTACCTCTCTAACTGTCCCAGTTTCCTCATCTATAAAATGAGTGAAATACTTTTGTTGATAACTAGTCATTTTCCATCATGTCCAACTCTTTATGATCCTCTTAAGGATTCTCCTGGCAAAGTTTGTCATTTCCTTCTCCAGATCATTTAACAGATGAGGAAACCAAGACAAACCAGGTCAAGTGACACATAGCTGGTTTCTGAAAATGGATTTGAACTCACATCTTCCTAAATCTAGGCCCAGTATTCTATCTACTTTGTCACCAAGCTGTCCATGGGTGAAATAATATTACTTACCATAGACAAAGTTATTATGAGGACCAAAAGAAATCACAGATATAAAGTGCTTTTCCAACTTTAAATGTACCATATAAATATGGATGATACAACATTCAATGGGTCCCTTTTATATCTAAGATAAAACACACACTACTCAAGCCTGACTTTGAAGACCCCTCATAACATGGCTACAACCTACCATTGCAATCTTCCTTTAAACAACTCTCTTGATTCACCACAAGCAGTCAAACTGGGCTATGGAGGTATACCCCCAGTTTTTTATTACATCTCTTATCTTTTTTTTTTTTAATTTTAATATTATTTTATTTGGTCGTTTTCATACATTATTCACTGGAAACAAAGATTGTTTTCTTTTCCTCCCCCCCCCCCCCCCCCCGCCTTTCCCTCTCCCATAGCCGACGCATGATTCCACTGGTTATCACATGTGTTCTTGACTCGAACCCATTTCCCTGTTGTTGGAGTTTGCATTATAGTGTTCATTTAGAGTCTCTCCTCAGTCTTATCTCCTCCAACCCTGTAGTCAAGCAGTTGTTTTTCAGCGGTGTTTTTACTCCCACAGTTTATCCTCTG
Organism: Monodelphis domestica; assembly: GCF_027887165.1. Lineage (NCBI taxonomy): Eukaryota > Metazoa > Chordata > Mammalia > Didelphimorphia > Didelphidae > Monodelphis > Monodelphis domestica. The sequence goes on from NC_077232.1 coordinate 274,639,476, forward strand.
CTTGTGGGTAGTATTTTTTTTTTAGATCCCTGCAGATTGTTCAGGGATTGCATTGATACTAATGGAGAAGTCCATCACCTTCAATTGTACCACAATGTATCAGTCTCTGTGTACAATGTTTTCCTGGTTCTGCTCCTCTCGCTCTGCATTACTTCCTGGAGGTTGTTCCAGTCTCCATGGAACTTCTCCACTTTATTATTCCTTTTAGCACAATAGTATTCCATCACCAACATATACCACAATTTGTTCAGCCATTCCCCAATTGAAGGGCATCCCCTCATTTTCCAATTTTTGGCCACCACAAAGAGCGCAGCTATGAATATTTTTGTACAAGTCTTTTTGTCCATTATCTCTTTGGGGTACAAGCCCAGCAGTGCTATGGCTGGGTCAAAGGGCAGACAGTCTTTTATCGCCCTTTGGACATAGTTCCAAATTGCCCTCCAGAATGGTTGGATCAATTCACAACTCCACCAGCAATGAATCAATGTCCCCACTTTGCCACATCCCCTCCAGCATTCATTACTTTGCATAGCTGTCATGTTAGCCAATCTGCTAGGTGTGAGATGATACCTCAGAGTTGTTTTGATTTGCATCTCTCTGATTATAAGAGATGTAGAGCACTTTTTCATGTGCTTATTAATAGTTTTGATTTCTTTGGCTGAGAATTGCCTGTTCATGTCCCTTGCCCATTTGTCAATTGGAGAATGGCTTGATTTTTTGTACAATTGATTTAGTTCTTTATAAATTTTAGTAATTAAACCCTTGTCAGAGGTTTTTATGAAGATTGTTTCCCAATTTGTTGCTACCCTTCTGATTTTGGTTACATTGGTTTTGTTTGTACAAAAACTTTTTAATTTGATGTAATCCAGATTATTTATTTTGCATTTTGTAATTCTTTCTAATTCTTGCTTGGTTTTGAAGTATTTCCCTTCCCAAAGGTCTGACATGTATACTATTCTGTGTTCGCCTAATTTTCTTATAGTTTCCTTCTTTATGTTCAAGTCATTCATCCATTTTGAATTTATCTTGGTGTAGGGTGTGAGGTGTTGATCTAAGCCTAATCTTTCCCACACTGTCCTCCAATTTTCCCAACAGTTTTTATGAAATAGTGGATTTTTGTCCCAAAAGCTGGGATCTTTGGGTTTGTCATATACTGTCTTGCTGAGGTTGCTTGCCCCCAGTCTATTCCACTGATCCTCCTTTCTGTCTCTTAGCCAGTACCAAATTGTTTTGATGACCGCTGCTTTATAATATAGTCTGAGATCTGGGACTGCAAGACCCCCTTCCTTTGTGTTTTTTTTCATTAATTCCCTGGATATCCTTGATCTTTTGTTCTTCCAAATGAACTTTGTTATGTTTTTTTCTAAATCAGTAAAAAAAATTTTTGGAAGTTCCATGGGTATGGCACTAAATAGATAGATGAGTTTGGGTAGGATGGTCATTTTTATTATATTGGCTCGTCCTACCCATGAGCAGTTAATGTTCTTCCAATTGTTCAAGTCTAGTTTTAGTTGTGTGCAAAGTGTTTTGTAGTTGTGTTCATATAGATCCTGTGTTTGTCTCGGGAGATAGATTCCTAAGTATTTTATTTTGTCTTGGGTAATTTTGAATGGGATTTCTCTTTCTAGTTCTTGCTGCTGAGCTGTGTTGGAATTATATAGAAATGCTGATGACTTATGTGGGTTTATTTTGTATCCTGCAACTTTGCTAAAGTTGTTGATTATTTCAATTAGCTTTTTGGTTGAGTCTCTAAGATTCTTAAGTAGACCATCATGTCATCTGCAAAGAGTGATAATTTGGTCTCCTCCTTGCCTATTTTGATGCCTTCAATTTCTTTTTCTTCTCTAATTGCTACTGCTAGTGTTTCTAATACAATGTCAAATAATAGAGGTGATAATGGGCATCCTTGTTTCACTCCTGATCTTAATGGGAATGGATTTGGTTTATCCCCATTGCAGATGATATTAGCTGATGGTTTTAGATATATACTGTTTATTATTTTTAGGAATGACCCTTCTATTCCTATGCTTTCTAGTGTTTTTAGTAGGAATGGGTGTTGTATTTTATCAAAGGCTTTTTCTGCATCTATTGAGATAATCATGTGATTCTTGTTGGTTTGCTTGTTGATGTGGTCAATTATGTGGATAGTTTTCCTAATGTTGAACCAGCCCTGCATCCCTGGTATGAATCCTACTTGATCATGGTGGATGACCCTTCTAATCACTTGCTGGAGTCTTTTTGCTAGTATCCTATTTAAGATTTTTGCATCTATATTCATTAGGGAGATTGGCCTATAGTTTTCTTTCTCTGTTTTTGGCCTGCCTGGCTTTGGAATTAGTACCATGCTTGTGTCATAAAAGGAGTTTGGTAGGACTCCCTCTTTGCTTATTATGTCAAATAGTTTGTATAATATTGGGGTTAACTGTTCTCTGAATGTTTGATAGAATTCACTGGTGAATCCATCAGGCCCTGGGGATTTTTTCTTAGGAAGTTCTTTGATGGCTTGATGGATTTCAATTTCTGATATGGGATTATTTAAGAAAACTATTTCTTCTTCTGTTAGTCTAGGCAATTTATATTTTTGTAAATATTCATCCATATCACCTAGGTTGGTATATTTATTGCCATATAGTTGGGCAAAGTAGTTTTTAATGATTGCCTTAATTTCCTCTTCATTTGAGGTGAGATCCCCCTTTTCATCCTTGATGCTATTAATTTGCCTTTCTTCTTTCCTTTTTTTAATTAAATTAACCAGTACTTTGTCTATTTTGTCTGTTTTTTCAAAGTACCAGCTTCTAGTCTTGTTTATTAGCTCAATAGTTCTGTCACTTTCTATTTTATTAATTTCTCCCTTAATTTTTAGGATCTCTAGTATGGTTTTCTTCTGGGGGTTTTTAATTTGTTCATTCTCAAGTTTTTTTATTTGCATTTCCAATTCCTTGGTCTCTGTCCTTCCTAATTTGTTAATATATGCACTCAGGGATATGAATTTTCCTCTAAGTACTGCCTTGGCTGCATCCCATAAGGTTTGAAAGGATGTTTCGCCGTTGTCATTTTCTTCAACGAAATTGTTAATTGTTTCTATGATTTCTTCTCTAACTATCCGATTTTGGAGTATCATGTTATTTAATTTCCAATTAATTTTTGATTTGGGTCTCCATGTACCCTTGCCGATCAATATTTTAATTGCCTTGTGATCTGAAAAGGCTGCAGTTAATATTTCTGCTTTTCTGCATTTGAGTGCCATGTTTCTATGACCTAGTGTATGATCTATTTTTGTGAATGTGCCATGTGGTGCTGAAAAGAAGGTGTATTCTTTTTTGTCCCTATTTATTTTTCTCCATATGTCTATTAATTCTAATTTTTCTAAGATTTCATTCACCTCTTTTACCTCTTTCTTATTTATTTTTTGATTTGATTTATCTAAATTTGATAGTGGTTGGTTCAAGTCTCCCACTAATATGGTTTTACTGTCTATTTCCTCCTTCAATTCTCCTAGTTTCTCTATTAAAAATTTGGATGCTATACCATTTGGTGCATACATGTTGATTAGTGATATTTCCTCATTGTCTATATTTCCTTTTAGCAGAATATATTTACCTTCCCTGTCCCTTTTGATCAGGTCTATTTGTACTTTGGCTTTGTCAGATATCATGATTGCAACTCCTGCCTTCTTTCTATCGGTTGAGGCCCAAAAGGTCTTACTCCAACCTTTAATTCTAACCTTGTGAGTGTCAACCCACCTCATATGTGTTTCTTGAAGACAACATATGGTAGGGTTTTGGGTTCTAATCCAATCTGCTATTTGTCTGCGTTTTATGGGTGAGTTCATCCCATTCACGTTCAAAGTTATGATTGTTATTTGTGGATTCGCTGGCATTTTGATGTCTTCCCCTAGTTCTGACCTTTCTTCATTAGCTTTCTCCTTTTGAACCAGTGATTTACTTTAGGTCAGTCCCCCTAGTCCCCTCCCTTGAGATGCTTCCCTTTCTACCCCTCCCTTTTTATGCTCCCTTCCCCTCCCCCCTCTCCTTCCCTCCCTTTCTGCACTCCCTCCCCCCTCCCCCTCCTTAATTTTCCCCTCTTTCTTGCCCTAATGGATAAGATAGAATTCAGGATCCCACTGGATCTAGATGTTCTTCCCTCTCAGATTTGATTTCACTGAGAGTAAGGTTCAAGTAATTCCACTTCACGCTCTCTTCCTTTCCTTCTCATATGAGAGTTCTTCCCCTCCCCTTCCCATGTGTATCTTTATATGGGAAAGTTTATTCTATTGATTCCCCCCCTATTTCTTGAAGTTAATCTTAGTATTATCACGGTTCCCCCCTCCCTTTTCCTTTTTTTGCCCCAACTTTCCCCAAATCTTCTTAATTCCCCAATCTTTCCCTATGCATGTTTCTTCTAACTACTCTTATGATGATACAATTTATAAGAGTTACACAAAACATTTTCCCCACATATTAATATATATAATTAGATGTAAATGTAGTCCTTATAGAAGAGAGTTTGACTTAAAGAGAAAGATAAGATTTATCTCCTTTTCCCTTTCTTTCATATTTACCTTTTCATGTTTCTCTTGCTTTCTGTGCTTGGATATCGAACTTTCCACAGAGCTCTGGTCTTTTCTTAGCAAATGCTTGGAAATCTTCTATTTTGTTGAATGCCCATACTTTCCCCTGGAAGTATATAGTCAGTTTTGCTGGGTAGTTGATTCTTGGTTGGAGACCCAGCTCTCTTGCCTTTCTAAATATCGTGTTCCATGCTTTGCGGTCTCTTAGTGTATTAGCCGCTAAGTCGTGTGTGATCCTTATGGGAGCCCCCTTATATCTGAAGCTCTTCTTCTTGGCTTCTTGTAGGATTTTCTCCTTTACTTGGAAGCTCTTGAATTTGGCAATTACATTCCTAGGCGTTGTCTTTTGGGGATTTAGTATAGAAGGTGTTCTATGAATCCTTTCTATTTCTATTTTGCCCCCTTGCTCCAGAACGTGGGGGCAATTTTCTTTTATAATCTCCTCTAGAATAAAATCCAATTTGTTGTTTACCTCTGGTTTTTCTGGGAGACCAATGATACGGAGATTTTCTCGTCTTCCTCTGTTCTCCAGGTCCGTGACCTTCTCAGTGAGATATTTTCTGTTTTCTTCCAATTCATTAATTATTTGGGTTTGCTTTATTGATTCTTGCTGTTTTATCATCTCACTTTCTTCGAGGTGCTTAATTCTGGTCATTAGGGACTGGATTTGCTTTTCAGCCTTGTCTGCCCTTCTATTGGATGCTTTGAGTTCTTTTTCCAATTGAGCAGTCTTATCTGTCAGACAGCTGATCTCTTTCTCCCATTTTTCTTTCCAGAAGGTTTCCATCTTTTGGATAAGTTCCAGTTTGAGATCTTCCAGAGCTTGTTGATAGTTTCCATTTTGGGAGGCGTGTTCTGAATTTTTTTGGATTTCCTCCTCATTCTCCTCTTTTCCTTGGGTACTTCCACCATAAAAGTTTTCAATAGTCACTTTTTTCCCTTTCTTCCTGGAGGCTTGATTTTGGGCCATGTGAGCCATCCCTTTGGTGGTTTTATTTCCCTTTCCTTTTTGGTCTGGGGTCTGGGTTATAAGAGCGGTTTTTCTGTGAATTGAGGTTGCTTCAGACTAGTTCTTCCCAGCCTCCGAGCCCAGGTATTCAGCTCCGCCCAGATAATCAGCGCGCCTTGTTCAGCGCAGCCCGCACCGAGTCCAGGTCCGCTGGATTCTCCAGTGAAAGCGCCCTGAGACGTTTTTTTCCTGGCAGTCCCCAGATCCCAAGGACCCTGGAGTGCCCCCCCCAGACAGAGACGCTCCCCACTCACTCGCTGTCCCGGTGAGCGCTCAGGTAGCTCACTCTGGTTTAGTGGGGGAGGTGGGGTGGGGGAAGGGCGGCTCAGTTCACTTTTCTGTGCAAGCTTTTCCTTCTTATTTTAGTGTGGAAATGTTCAAGCCCCACGTACCTTCGCCTCTGTGGGGTACTGGGGAGTCCCTCTGTTCCTCCAAAGGTGATTTTATGCTCCTTTGATGTAGTCTTTTTCGTTCGGTGCTGGGGAGAGGAAGCGTGCCGCGTCTAGATTGCAGCCATGATTACTGGGAAGTCTACATCTCTTATCTTAATGCATTTATGCAAACCAATCCTATCCTATGCTTAGAACACACTCCCTCCAGATTCCCAATCTGTCAATGCCTATTCCTCCTTCTCAATTTAATCCTAATCCTAACCCTGCATTTAATTACTTTGAGTGTATCTGTATTTATTTATATTTTATATATTGTAAACCCTTACCTTCTGTCTTAGAAGTAATACTGTGTATCAGTTCCAAAGCAGAAGAGTAGTAAAGGCTAGGCAATAGGGGTTAAGTGACTTGCTTAGAGACACACAGTTAGGAAGTGAATGAGGCCACATTTGAACCCAGGACCTTCCATCTCTTCGGCTGGCTCTCAATCTACTATGTCACCCAGCTGCCCCCTTAATTTTATGTTTCTGCTACATATAGATTTAAATATTCTTGTTATCTCTCCAATTGGAATATCAGCTCCTTGTGAGTGGGGCTTTTTCACTTTTTAGACGTAGATAACTAGCACAAAGTCTGGCACATAGTTTAAGAGAAATAAATACTTCTGGAATGATTGACTGTTCAGCTCAACCTCCAAGAAGCTTATCCTCAGCCTCACCCTAGCTCTCTCCAAATTGCCTTTTATTCTCCAAGTAGAATCAGAGTTCCAAGAAGGCAAAGATTCTTTTGGTTCTGTCTTGATAGTAACCATACCTAAAACAGTGCCTTGTCTAAGCACTACACCATTAACAAATGTTCATTGATATGGATACTAAACCTAAAATATTTTTTTTCTTTTTTACACAGAAGTTTGTTGTACTAGATTATAAACATTTGTAGTTAGGGCTTTAGCCCTAGGTTTTTCCCCTTTTCATTGGGAAAGTAGGAGAAAAAGAGGATTTTTACTCATTAAAATTTTTAATATTAGAGGTGAGATAGAATAACTCAACTAAAATGATGTTGACAACTATGTAGGTGTTTGGGAAATCTCAAGAGACTGTCATATTCTATGTAAGCAGAAAATATCTTTTTGGCAATTTCCCATTATACCTTATGTGGCTGTAGTAGAAATGTACCAGCCATCATGGTCTATGGTGCTGTTCTCTATGGTAGACATAGGATGCTACCAGGACCATTCCTGAAGCCTTTTCACCATTATCAAAATAAACAGAAATTGTCTTCTTCAGTTCTAGTTAATGAGTACTTCCAGGTCATGAAGAGGGAAGAGAACAAGAGATAGAAATCATCAAGAGATATAAAATAGATAATTGATTTTTGAATTCATTAAATTTAAGGGTTTATACAAATAAAATGAAGATATCCAAGAGTAGAAGGCAGCAAATTTGGGGAAAACATTTAGTTTCTAAGTAGAGGTCTCATATCTAAAAATCATAGCAAACTTTATCAGATTTATAAGAATATGAGCCATTTCCCAAATGATAAATGGTCAGATGATATATCTGATATATCCAATTTTTGGATAAAGATACCAAAGTTATATATAACCAACTGAAAATTCTCAAAATCAGTTATTGACATCTTTGTCAAATGATGCCTTTTCTAGTGTGGGGAGGGGAGGGGGGAAAGGAAGGAACTCTTAATGTAACTAATTAATTAAATAAAAAACAAATAGAATAATAAAGAAGAGAGATGAGAATAGTAAGCACTTTCAAAGAAACATAATATGGATTCCAAAATGACTCTTTAGTTTGGTGGCTCTTCACTTTTCTATCCTCGATCTTCTATTCATTCTATCATAAGTTTGCTACCTCAAACCACGAAGTGTCCAAAACAAACAAAAGATACTCATTTGTTTTCAGAACCTTAACTGAAGACAATATATGATAGATCAAATGGTCTGCCTTGTATTTCTACCTTAAGCAATTCACATATTAGGAAATCTCCAAGTAGACAAATTTTCAGTTATTTCTTTTCCTCCATCAATATAAAGATGGTCTTTAAGAGGGGCAACTAAATGGCTAATGCATAGAGAACCAAGTCTAGAGACAGAGGTCCTGAGTTCAAATCTGATCTCAGACAACGTTCTAGCTTTGTAACCCTGGGCAAGGCACTTAATTCCACCTTGGAACTAATATTCTAAGACAGAAGGTAAAATTTTGTTTCGTATTTTAAACTGCGATCCAGAAAAACCTCTGCTTCTTTTTCTATTATTTTGTCACCATCAGCACAAAAGTGTGAGGTCACACAGGACCAAGTGCCATCTCTACATCTAAAGAATTCATCATTAAATAGCCAGTCTACTAGTGCTAAGCTTCACTATCTTCTCCAGATCAGCCTATCTGACTATTTCAAGAACCAAAATCTATCCTCCTCTTCCCCTGGATAAGCATGGATAAGATCACTGCTTTTGGTCATACCATTCCAACTTCTCCAGCAGGCTATACTCAGTAAAGATTTGTGATTATTAAAAAACAAAACAAACAAAAAAACATAACAACCCTCTACTGGTCTGATATCTCTCTTGCATAGGAGGAACAAGTACTAAGCCAAAAAAAAAAAAATCCATCAAGCCATCCTTCAGCACAAGAGGCATTTTATTACTTCCCTTGCTACCATCCTGTATCTACTCTGAGAACAATGATCAAATCTTCTTTTACTTCTGTTACCAGAAAAGGTCTGACAGCTAACGGTCCATAGACCCAGTCATTCCTCAAACAAAAAAGATCCTCCCTGGTCTAGAGCCCTTTTTAGACTGGAAGCTCTTTGAGGGCAGGACCTGCCACCTTTTTTGTATTTGTCTCCTTAGCCCCTAACACATTTCCTAAAACTCGGTAGGCACTTTACAAATGACTCTTCACCAATTCATTTCTTCATTCATTCCAGCACGATGAAGCTTGCCAGAACTTGTGTTTCCTAGGCAGAGACTTCAAGAATCTAGAGTCAATTCTATGCCACCGTGAGGCATCAGGGGAATGCAGCTGTCAGGCATTTAATTTCTCCAAAATAAGTAAGGTAAACACATCAAAATTTCCACAAATTAAAGTGATCTGTTACGTTTGAGGGATTTCTGTTCTTAGCTTGGAGAGGAAAGAGAGTGGGCAATAATCTTGTCAGGAGGCCTTTGGTGTATCACTAAGGTGCCTATTTTCGGAACCTAGTATTGTTTGTGATTGCCTTAAAATGTATGTTTACCCAAGACTGGGTTCCAAAAAGCTACTTTTATCTCTCACTTAATGACAAGCTAAATGGTCTGATTCTGTCATTAGCAGTGTTATCCATCAAGCAATTCACAAGTATTTGTGTTTACCAGACTGAAAGGGAAGAGTATTCTAAGCATGACCAAGAGAAAAGAAATTGAAAGGAATATTTCTCTGTATGAGTTTCATTGATAACACCAATGCATCAGTACTATTTCGAATGCTCTCAAAAATTATGGGTTGTGGAGCACAGTAATGTAAAGTATAGAGTCAGGAGGTCATGGGTTCAAATCCTAAATGTGTGACCCTGGGCAACCTCCAATTGCCTATCCCCCTGCCTTCTTTCTTAGAATTGATACCAACACTGAAGATAAGGGTTTAAAAAAATAAAAATCAAATAAAAAATGATTGGTTGCTGAGATGTCATTAAGCTTACAGGAAAGCTGGCTTTTACAATGGTAAATCTTCAAAAGTGAAGTTGGTTTTTTTAAAAACTGAAACTTAAATAAGGTATTGAATGAATACAAACTTAAACATAGAAATATAGCAGCTCTTCCCAGTATCTTCCCCTCTGTGGCTTGCTGACCTCAAAAGATTATCTATTTACAAAGCACTTTTAAGTATGATTATCTTCTTAGCAATGAGTATGGCAAAGTAAACAGACAGTCTAGGGAATCAGGGAGGTCCAAGTTCAACTCTCTTGGTAGACATTATTGATCAAAGTTACCTGGAGAAAACAAAGTGATATAGTTTATTTTCAAATACAGTATTTTTTAAAATATCCAGGGAGCAGATGGGTGACTCAGTGGATTGAGAGCCAGTCAGGCCTACAGACAGGAAGTCCTGGGTTCAACTCTGGCCTCAAATACTTCCCAGCTGTGTGACACTGGGCAAGTCACTTAACTCCCATTGCCTAGCCCTATTGACTCTAAGATGGAAGGTGTTTTAAAATAATTAATGGATGATGGGATAGATAGATAGATGATATAGATAGACAGACAGACAGACAGACAGACAGACAGATGGATAGATGATGGATGGATGGATGGATGGATGAACAGATGGATGAATGGATATCCAAGCCATCTGAGTACTGATAGCTAGTGTGCTGGTCTTGGAGTCAGGAAGACATGAATTCAAAGCCTGCTTCAACAAGGGCAGGACTTAACCTTGAGGCAAGTCACTTGCTTCTTATGGTTATGATTTTTTGAGTCAGCGCATATAAAGTGTTCTACAAACTCTAAACTGGTACATAAATCGTAGTGCTTTAGTATAATTATATATCCATTTTTTCAAATGAGAAAACTGAGGTCCAGGAAAGTCAAGCTTTAACAGGTAGGATTTAAACCCCAGTCATGTGATTCCAGGGCCAGTGTGTATACTTTCCATTGTTCCACAGTGCTCCTAAAAACTCTTCCTTGCCATACTATGTCACATCCATTCCCCATTCATAAGTACTCTACAAAATCGGCTTCTATATTTTGTCTCTTGTTCCCAAGAATGCCTTGACCCCGAGTCATAAGTGGTGTGTGATTTCTTTAACCCCGTGGAGTAAGGATCCTATCCCATTTCAAACCAAGAGAAAATTAGATGCCAGTTTTGATGAGAAAGCATATGAACTAAAAAATCTTTTAGACCCCCCAATCTACTCCCAGATGAAGCAAAACACACAGTCCTATTATTATCTAACAAAGCAGGCATTTTGATTGGCTGACTTTCCAGAAGAATTCTGCCAGGAAGCCAGCTACTGAAGAAAAACAGTGACTGAGGATCTCAGAACACTACATCTAAGCCTCTTTGTTAAATCTCAAGTCTGAACTCCAAGAAATTACACTTCTGGTACAATTACTGGTATCGCGGACTCCCTGCCAAGAGGAGAGACTTGGCAGCTGAAGAATATAGCTTTCATTTTTTTTATTTCCAGTCCAATTAGCAGGCAGTACCAGTCAATTGACAGAATTTTAAAAAGGGGTGGGGGGGAGGAAATTGAAAAGTTTTGGTATGGTTTGCAGAGCTTAGTGCAAACAATAAGGAGATGAAAGAGGAAGAAAGGAGAATTAAAAATACTTCCTATCCTGAAAGAGCCAAAGATTGAATTGGTAAACTAAACTGTGCACAAGGCATACCAAAGGTTAAAAAAAAAATTTTTTTTTAATGAAAAAGCATGCTACCCTCCAGTTTGTTTTATTAACAGCAGGGGAATTAAGGTATTTTTCCTTCACTAGGACCATGGTCTAGCCAGGTCTTATTAACATTCACATATTAGATAAAGACAACAGAAAATGGTCTGTGATAATATCTAACCCAGTCTTTGTCCTGTCTTGCAATCATTAACATTTACTGAGCAGCCACAGGAATTATGGTATTAAGTCTGGAGATGAGATATGGAAATTGGAAAATGTTAAAAATGAATAGCAAAAATAAAATAATAGCAACATTATTTAATAATTATTTAATACTAATACTAATATTTAGTCATAAGTAAAATTTTATTAACTAATGTAACAATAATAGCAATACTCTATAATAACAAAAAATAACTACCAATAAAATAGCAATGTTATTTAATAATGTAATAATAGAAAAAGTAACTACCAAAATAAAACAGCAATATTGTTTAATAAAAGAAAAATAAATGTTAAAATAAAATTATAGTTAATAATAATAATGCCCAAACCAAATAGTATAAATAAAATAATAGCAATATTATTTAATAATGTAATACTAAATAAATAAATAAAAGCAAGTGGCTGCTTGTCAAATGAAAACAAACACATTCAACAAAATTAGTCTACTCAAATACAAAGGGCAGAGCAAGGTAGGACAGTGATCTCCAGTCCTCTCCCTCTCTTCTCTCCAAGAATTACTAGGAAGCAGAGATAAGGGAAGAATGTGTCAATCAGTAACCATATAACTCCACTTTTGATCCCAGTGACTTTCCACACAAAAATAACAATTCTTGGCCCTCTTTCCCTGTTATATATTGTCTTCCTGTTTCAGAATGTAAACTCCTTAAGGGAAGGAATTGTCTCATTTGCATTTTTTTTTGTTTTGTTGGCATACTGCATGCACTTCACGAGAGGTTTTTGTATCCTGAAACCTTCAGTAGATCTACAGTCAATCAAAAGGTATTTGCAAAGCACTTACTATATCCCAGGCACTGGGATAGACACTAAAAAAAGAAAATAAAAATAAAACAATCCTTGCCCTCAAGTAATTTAAATTGTTTATTAATATTATAAGAATGTTAATTATTATATAATTACATTGCATGCTTTAGAATTGTTTATTCATATATTAATTATTCATTGATAAATATTAATTAATAATGATAGATAACATTTATATTCCATTTACTACATGCCAGGCACTGTGCTAAGCACTTTACAATTATCTCACAAGGTGCTATTATTTTCCCCATTTTAGACATGGGGAATTGAGGCAAACAGGGCTTAAGGAACCTGCCCAGGGTCACATAGCTAGGAAGTGTCTTGGACTAGAGTTGAATTCAGGTCTTCTTACCTTTGGACTCAGTGCTTTGTACACTATGATGCCCCCTAACCACCATGGGCAAGGGCATCTAGGTAATGCAGTAGATAAAGTGCCAGACCTGGAGTTAGGAAGACTCATCTCCTGAGTTCAAGTCTAGTCTCAGACTGTTACTATTTGGGTGACCCTGGGCAAATCACTTAAACCCTGTTTGGCAGAGGTTCCTAATCTAGAAAATGAACTGGAGAAGGAAATGGCAAACCATTCCAGTATCTTTGCCAAGAAAACTCCAAATGGGTTCAGAGAGTCAGCTATGACCAAACAACAATCTGCCTTGATATTGCATTTGAGAATCAGGTCCAGAGAAGGCACAGGAAACCCAGAACACTGCTGTTCTACAACAAATACCCCAACCCCACCAACAACAACAACACACACACAACCAACTTTCCAGAGCCAAAGACACCATCTACTTCTGATGTCCCTCCAAGTTTTCATCCCCAGCATGAACCCAGAAGTGGAAAATAGCACCCAGTTTGTCCCTAACACTATAATGTTTCCTGCTTTCCAGCCTTGGGTGTCTAGTGTTACTATGGGATGTTTAAGGGAAGAGATAAGAGATAAAGATCTAAAAATTTTTAATTTATTAATGGGAAATTGAAGAAGAATGAGGGTAACAAAGGAGAAGGGACATTTCTTAATCTTATCCCCAAAACTAATTCCCCTTAATACTATCCTATTAGCTAACTTCCTAAGCTAAATAAGTTAAGTTCCCCCCAAACAGAACCTCACAGAGTCCAGATATGGGCCAAGATTCCAGAGGTAAAGTCTAAATTATGTCTAGTAGAGATTGATGGTCCTTTCCTTGGTCTTCAGATTATCAAGGAAACCATATAAAACAAAGTTATGCAAAAAAAGTTTAAGTTGATTTACTCTAGGTTAAGAATTGCTATATCAAAGAAATAAGATAGAAATTATAAACATATTGTGTACAGATTAAACCAGTTAAGGTAATATGAGTGAATGAATACAATCAATAAATAAACATTTATTAAGCATTTACTATGTGCCAGACACTAATTAAACCCTAGGGATATAAACAGGGAAAAGACAGTTCCACATCCTCAAGAAGCTTAAAATCTAATGGGGAAAACCACACACACACACACGCACACAGGCACACACACTGAGGAAGCTGTGAATAGGATAAAGAGCAAATAATTACAAGAGAGAAAACACTAGAATTAAGTGGGGTTAGGGAGGATTTCCTGTAGAAAGTAGGATTTTGGTTGAAACTTAAAGGAAGTTGAGATTCCAAAATTTGAACTTTCTTTTGTTTTTTTTCCAAGTTCAGTAATATGCCAAAGCAATTTTTAAAAATAACTATTATCTTAGAATTGATACAGAGAATTACTGGTTCCAAGATAGAAGAGTGACAAGGGCTAGGCAACTGGGGTTATGTGACATGTCCAGGGTCACAGAGCTAATAAGTATCTAATACCAGATTTGAAACCAGGACCTCTGATTTCCAGGTCAGGACTTTCCACTGAGCCATCTAGTTGCCCCTCAAAAAAATTTTTAACATTTGTTTAACATTGAGCTCCCACTTCTCTCCCTCCCTGAAATGGTATGCAATTTTAAATAAGTTATATATGTGCTATCATGAAAAACATGTTTCCATATTAATTGTGTTGCGGAAGAAGACACATATAAAAAATTAAGAAAATAAAATGAAAATGGTATACTTCAATCTGCATTCAATTCTTTCTCAGGAGAGGGATAGCATTTTCCCCAAATTTGAATATTAATAACAGCTGACTTTTTTCTGGGCTTGGCTGCTGACTCTTGCGATGTTTCTACCTCTGTACCCACAATCTTATCAACTTAGAGATCCCACCATTTCTACAGGTCCCTCCACCCCTTAAAGTCCCCTTGTCCAATTGGTAAGCTGGAATTTCCAGGAAGTGCCTAGGCCATCCAAGCTCTATTCTCTCTTCACTAGCCTTTCCTACCATTTCTGTCCACTAAAATCCTAGCCTTGTCCTTGAGCTGTATTAGGAGGTAGGAAAAAGGAAACACAGAATACTGTCATCCAAACTGTCAGAGAGAAGGATGGATCGCATTACCTAATTCTAGTCTGGAAAGAAAAGGCGCCTAGTTTGGACTCCTGCCTATCACTGAGCAGAAAGATGATTCTCATGAAAGGAAACAATGGCAACTAATTACTACCAATGCAAGGATCTTTGATAAATATTCAAGGTATAGCAAAACAAATCCAACCAGGTATAATCTCCAAAGAAAATGATGGCAGCTAAAAACAATCACTTACTGTGGCAAAGGGGACAGGAAAAAGCTGAAGAAGTTTAACCCTTTTAACACAGCCTATTAATATCTTTGGTATGGAGGGCTTGCCGTGCCCTCCTAGGGCAGTTCTCCAGCTTCTGACCCTCACCTGACACCCAGCTCTCACTTGTGGCTCCTAGTAGCTGCTAGCATGCGGCAGCAGCCACACTCCAGGCCAATGGCTTCGACAGGCTGGCTAAACCTTGTGAGGGTAGCCATCGGGTCATCGACCCCTGGTGAACCAGGGCTTTGCTCACCCAGCATGGCTTCAGCCAAACAGATGGAAGAAACCAATAAGAAGTTTCAACGCAGCAAAGCACTGTGGAGTGCTTAGGGTGTGTTGGAGCACAAAAGACAACACGGCCATCCAATGCAGCTGAGGAAGTCTCCAGGTGTAATGACTTTTCATGCCACTGGACCCAGGCTTCCAACGCCAAGTGGGACTGTCTCTGTGCATCGACTTTTCCACTTAAATCTTCACATACAAGTGTCTTTGTGCACAAAAACACACAAAGACAATCATCATCCTCAGTTACCGAGAGACTACTACTATTACTGCCACAGGAGGAGGATAAGGAAAGTTTTTTGTTTTGTTTTGTTTTTTGCAAATTCACTTCAAATCAAAGCATTTATGTATTACTAATGTTCAAGGCACTCTAAATTTTGCTGGTCAATCATTTTCCAATTATGTCTAACTCTAATGACTCCATTTGAGGTTTTTTCAGCACAGATATTAAGTGGTTTGCCATTTCCTTCTGTGCTAGAGAAAGAATGTTTTGCAACAAACTGAGTGGTGCATCCACCAGAGTGAGTGATTGACAGGAGCATGTGACTAACAGTCACCTAGGAGCCTAAGACTGGTGATCTGGGGAAATGTTCTATGTCCCAACTGGCACACTTCTCTCCTGGAAGGACCTTGATTGGAAAGGCTTGAAAAACAGTTTTCTGTTTTCTCCTGAGATCAGATGAAGAGAGAAATTTTTGAATCTGGATGCTGGCAGTCTTCACCTCTGGACCTGTTTGGACACTAATCAACTGAAGATCCTGGCCTTTTTGATTGAACTCCATGTGTGAGACTTGGTGATTGGGGAAATTTACTGCTTAGCTTAATAAGATAGTTTTAGATAGATTTATAGACATGAGAGTGTGATAACTTGTAGAATTTCTCCTAACCCCTGTTCTAAGTCTGAATTTTTTTATGTTCCCTTTTGTTCATTCCTCACCAAATTTCTATCATAACACTTCTCTAGTTCATTTTTCTTATCTTTCAAATCTTCTCAAAAGAAAAGGAATATATTTAACAATATGAAAAATATATTTTTGCATGATAGGTAATACAAACATTATCATCCACATTATTTCTTCATTTTATTTTGTTTTTAAACATGTAAGCAAATTGGGGCTCAGAAAAGTCAAGTAATTTCCAAAGGGTCACATTGTTAGTAAGTCTTGAGGTGGCTCAATGGATAGAGAGCCAGGCCCGGAGACAGACAGTCCCTGGGTTCAAATCTGGCTTCAGCCACTTTCCTAGCTGACTCTGTTGTAACTCTGAGAAAGTCACTTAACCCCAACTGCCTAAACCTTACCACACTACTGCCTTGGAATCAATACTTAGTATTGCTTTTAAGACAGAAGATAAGAGCTTTAAAAAAAAAAAGCAATGAAACTATCCATGCCTTAACTGATCAAAGGGGCTATGTCATAAGCTGTAGATAGAAGTTTCTATTTCCCCACACAAAGAAGAGTAAGGAGCCCTCAAGCTTGCCATACATTTAGACCAAGAGGGAAACCATAGCAAATACAAGGGAATTGTACTTATCTAAATCATTGCTGAATCCTTGCTGAATATCCTTTCTGAATAAGTAAGCTTTTTGTTAAACACTGAATGGTCTAGGAGTATCTTCTGACATTCCAATCCAGAGGCTAAATGACTGCATTCATCTAACTCAGTCCTTGTCCAGTATGAAAGGACAGAATGAACATGAAAATGGGCTACATTGGAAAGACAAAACTGCTCTTTCTTATGACCTTTGACTTTTCTTTTGTGCTAAATCTGTGAGGGCAGCTAGAGAACAGATTTGAAGTGTCCCTTACACTGTTCTAAATCCAAATGGTGATTGGTCAGATGAAGAAGGCTACTGACTTTAAATAGAATAAGTATAAAACCTTCTCATGAGCCACCCTAAAAGAACAGCTAACTTTTCAGTATATTGATAATTTTATCAATAAGATGATCCAAAACTGAGGGGATGCCCTCCGATTGGGTAAACAAATTGTGGTATCTGTTGGTGATGGAATACTATTGTGCTCAAAGGAATAATAAACTGAAGGAACTCCATGTGAACTGGAACAACCTCTAGGCATTGATGCGGAGTGAAAGGAGCAGAACCAGGAAAACATTATTTACAGATAAACTGTGGTACAATCAAATGTAATGGACTTCTCTACTAGCAGCAATGCAATGGTCCAGAGTAATTTGGAGGGATCTATGAGAAAGAACACTATCCACATTCAGATGAAGAACTGTAGGAGTAGAAACCCAGAAAAAAAACAACTGCTTGATCACATGGGTCGATGGGGATATGATTGGGAATATACACTCTAAATGATCACCCTAGTGCAAATATTAATAATACAAAAATAGGTCTTGATCAATGAAACATGTAAAATCCAGTGGAATTGTTTGTCAGCTATGGGAGAGGGTTGGGGAGAGGGAAGGGAAAGAACATGAACCTTGTAACCATGGAAAAATATTCTAAATTAACTAATTAAATGAAATTTTAAAAAATAATGTGATCCAAGTTAATGGCAGCTGACATCACTTGCCACAAGATTGCCAAATATTGCAAATGGTGACACAGAGAATATATATAAAACCCTAGATCTGGAGTCAGCTAACCTAAGTTCAAATCTAACCCTAAGACACTTTTACTAACTTGTATGACCCTGGGCAAATCACTTAAACTTCTGTCTCAGTTATTTCAACTATACAGTGTGAATAAAAATAGCACCTACCACCCAGAGTTGTGAGGATCAAGTGTAGTATTATGTATAAAACTTTTAGCACAGTGTCTGGGACATAGCAGGGGCTTAATAAATGGTAATTTCCATTCTTCCTTCCTTCTTATTGTTTCTACCTTCATAATACTTCTTGCATGCATCCCCTCTCTCCACTCCTATGGCTGCCACCTTTGGTATAAGTCCTTCACCACCTCACTCTGGAATTGTTGCAAAGTTCTCTGAGTGGTCTCTTTTCCTTAGGCACCCTCCACTCCAATCTTTCCTCCATTCAGCTGCCAAAGTAATTTTCGTAAATTTTAAGTTTAAATAGGCCACTACCTCCACTCAATAAACCCCAGCAGCTCTCTGGTCCAGTATCAAACATAAAATGCTCCATTTGGCATTTAAAGTCCTTTATAAACTAACCTTTTCCTACTTTTCCAGACTTTTTATACTTAATTCTCTCCCAGAAGTTCAATGAACCAACACTTGGTCTTTTTACTTTTCCTATAACATCTCTTTAACTCCATGAATTCTCATGGGCCAAACCTTATTTCTGAAATGTTCTCCTTCTTCCCCTTCAACTCCTAGCTTCCTTCAAAAGACTCAGCTTAAATCCTGCTTTTAAAGTCTTTCCCCCAGTGCCTTGCCTCTGAGATTACTTTCCATTTGCACTATATATATATATATATGCTTATTTGTATGTTGTCTCTTTCCATTAGAATGTAAGTATCTTGGGTGAAGGGATTATGGTTTTTTGCTTTTCTTTGTATCATCAATGCCTGGCACATTACTTGGCACACAGAAGCACTTAATGAATTATCGATTATTGGTTGGTTAGTAAATTATTAATTGACTGCCCAATAAAGCAGTGGCAAAGTCAAGACAAGAGAAAGATCTCCTCACTTGAAAGTCATCACTATTTCAATGAAATAGGAGACTTTAAATGAAAGGTCAAGGAATTCAGACTTTGGGCTATAGGCAATTCTCTAAAAGAAAAACACAAAGAACTCTTAAGTAATGAACCTGAAATAGTATTAAAATTAGTCATGCATGTCTGATCTCTAACAATGATGCTCATGAATGTTTCCAAGTTTTAAAGTTCCCCTTAGTTTATGGGCAATTAACTTTTGCCCTTGGAAAGCCACAGAGTAGGGCTGGAAGAAGAGAAGGAATAAGAGGGGAAAAGGGACTCAATACTCACAAAGGAAAAATGCATGAATAGGTAGCACCTGGCAGTGATCTGACCATTCCTTACTTTCTATAGGCCCTATATTAAATTGGACAATGCTGTTGAAAATCACCTAACCTTGAAAAACATGTGTTCTTCCAAACAATCATATGTATTCCAAAAGAAATGATGGGTGTAACTGCTGAGTATTTGCTACTAATATTAGATTATTAGGGCTATTGAAGAGATAGTGAAGAGCCAGCAGAGCTTCATCAAGAATGGGTTAGATGACTGTTTTCTCCAAAGTTACTATTCCCTTTTTTTACTTCATTTTTTGAATTCTTTTTAAAATTTGAGCTTTGGGAGTAGTGAGGTGACTTAGTGGGTTGAGAGTAAGGTCTATAGATGGGAAGTTCTGGGTTCAAATCCAACCTCAAACTCTTCCTAGCTGTGTGACCTGGAAAAGTCACTTACTCTCCATTGCCTACCCCTTACCACTCGCTACAGCCTTTGAACCAATACTTATTATTGATTCTAAGATGGAAGGTAAGGGTTTTAAAAATAAATACAATAAAAACTGAGCTCTATTGCTATTTTTTGTTTTTATATCACCTAGATTTTCGTTTGTGTCCCTCCCTTCACTCAGAGAGCCTTCTCATATAAGAAAGGATTGTTTTTAAAAAGAAAAAGAGGAAAGGAGAAAAAAAATGATATCCAAAAAAGATACAGCCTGTTCAATATCCCCCACCACTGGGCTCTCTTTCTACCTCTCCAAATGGGAATGGGGTTTCTTCTCAGAATTTTTTCTTTGGAACCAAACTTATTCTTTATAATTTTGTAACATTAGCTTTCAATATTCTAGCTATAGTGGTTCTTTCTTTTATCAGTCTTGAAATCACTGTATGTAATCAATGAGCACTCAACTGACAAATCTGGTGGTCTTTTCTCAGACTTTATTCTTCTCAACTTCTTT
Organism: Monodelphis domestica; assembly: GCF_027887165.1. Lineage (NCBI taxonomy): Eukaryota > Metazoa > Chordata > Mammalia > Didelphimorphia > Didelphidae > Monodelphis > Monodelphis domestica. The sequence goes on from NC_077232.1 coordinate 274,659,677, forward strand.
GCTAGTAGATTGGCACCATGGACCACCTTCTCCTTCTGGATACCTCTTATTCAATGAGTTTCATTAAAATTGTCTTCCATGGTTCTCTCTCTTCCTACATTTCCTTCTCTAACTACTTTGCTGATCCATAATTTCCATTTCTGCCTTCCCAACATTTCTTGCAACCAAGCCTTCTCTCTCTCTTCACATCATTCATTTTTTCTCACATAGATTATTATAACAGCCTTCAACTGGCTTTCCTTTTTCTCTTCATTCCAATCCATTCCACACAGCTGCCAAATTGACTTCCCTTAAAGATATGATCAAATCACTCCTCTACTCAATTAACTTTGCAGGTATCTAAATAAATAAATCTTCATCACTGCTTCCTTTAGTTTCAGCTCAAGTACCATGAAGCATTCCTTTTTTAAAATTAAGTGTAATTAATTAAGAATATTTTCCCATGGTTAAAAGATTCATGTTCTTTCCCTCCCCCCTCCTATAGCCAATAAGACATTACACTGTATTTGCACATGTCATTGATCAAGTCCTATTTCCATATTATTAATATTTGCACTAGGGTGATCATTAAGTGTCTATATCCCCAGCCATATTCCCAATCGAACCATGTAATCAAGCAGTTGTTTTTCGTCTTTCTACTCCCACAGTTCTTCCTCTAGATATGTATCCATCAGAATTGTCCCAGATCATGTATGGCTGCTAGTAGCGAAATCCATTACTTTTGATTGTACCACAGTATATTCGTCTCTGTGTATAATGTTCTCCTGATTCTGCTCCTTACATTCTGCATCAGTTCCTGGAGATCATTCAAGTTTACATGGAATACCTCCAGTTCATTATTTCTTTTAGCACAATAGTATTCTATCACCAATAGATACTACAATTTGTCCAGCTATTCCCCAATCAAAGGGTATCCATGGACGAAACCTTCCTTGATTCCCCCACGTGTTAGTGACCTCCATCCCAAATACTTGTGGGGTTTTTTTTTTAACATTTTTCCATGGTTACATGATTTATTTTCTCTCCCCAGCTTTCCTCCCCATTCCCAGAGGTAACAAGCAATTCCACTGGGATTGTGTTATCACATGATACCTTTTAAAACCAAAACCCCAAATCATATGAACAAATGATAAACCAAAAGATTTTTCTTCCATGTTTCTGCTCCCACAGTTCTTTCTCTTGATGTGAATACCATTTTTTCTCATAGGTCCCTCAGGACTGTCCTGAATCTTTGCATTGCTATCAGTAGCAGAGTCGATTACATTTGATCATTCCACAGTGTTTCAGATTCTACATTCAATGTTCTCTTGGTTCTGCTCATTTCACTCTGCATCAGTTGATGGAGGTCTTTCCAGTTCATATAGAAATCAAGGAGTTCATCATTCCTTATAGCACAATAGTATTTCATCACCATCAGATACTACAATTTGGTTCAGTCATTCCCCAATCAAGGGACACACCCTCATTTTCCAGTTTTTTGCCAACACAAAGTGCATGGCTATGAATATTTTTGTATAACCCTTATTTTCCCATTTTACAATTGAGGAAATGGTCTCCCCTTGCCCATTTTTAGATTTAATCACCAGAAGCAGATACACCCCCCCCCCATCCTTAAGTATAGGGAGGTCTATGCTATAGTGAGTGACAAATCAAAATCCACTGACTGCCCCCTGGGCAGTCCTAAGCAAAACTAAAGCTACAATTAGTTCATGAAAAGTGGCAGGAAGACGCAGGAAGAGATGAAAAGAAGGGCTTTAAAAGTGGGAGAAACTTCTTGTGATTAGCTCTTTCGCCTTCAAACTTGACCTTGAAGCCTTGAAGGAGCTCCAGCTTGGGACCTTGAACTGCTCTTGGATTTTCCCTTAGAACTACCACCTGGGTGAGTGGAAAGGCTGACTCCTTTTCCAGGCATTCCTGGAGGTACTAGCCTCCAGAGAAGCCTTTGTTTAATTTGCCCCTGGGTCCCCTTTGCTCAGGCCTCTGAAGCCCTGCACTCTCTCTCTTATTTCCTTACTTTCACTCTTTCTCCTTTTGTAAATAAACTTCCATAAAAATCCATCCTAACTTGAGAAATATAATTTGTGACCACATTTTTATACAGTTAGTCCATACTTTTTATTTTAACCCTTATATCTGAAGCTTTTTAAACTAAACTTTCTGACTCCAAGCCTGGGACTCTCCACTGAGTTAATGAAGGGAAATCCTTGTAGCGATTATCTTAGGTAAGGGTCTAAAAACACATTAAGTGTATATATATATATATATATATATATATATATATATATATGTTTGTGTGTGTGTGTGTGTGTGTGTGTGTGTATACATTACATTAAGTAACAAACAAAAACATCTAAAGCCAAAAGCCATTCATCAACCAATAAGGATAAAAAGATACGAATAATGATAATAATATCACAACAAATCACTAATAATAAAAGAAATGAGAAAATGGTAACTTTGGGGTTTTGCCAATTCCAGAAATTGGCAACGGTATCAAAAAATGGAAAGAGTCAATGTTGTAAAAAGATAGGATGCTAGAGCTGTGAATTTGTACAACCATTCTAGGAAGACATTTAGAATTATGCTAAGGAAGTGACTAAAATGGCCATATGTATGAAATTCCACTGCACAGTGGAAGTCCAATATCACATGGATACCAAAATATTCATGGCAGCACTACTTATGATAAAAAGTAGAAAAGAAGCAGATTCTCATCCATTATTCAATATTCTGTCATTTTTTTCAATCATGCCCTATTCTTCCTGACCCCATTTGGGATTTTCTTGGCAAACATACTGATGTCGTTTGCCATTTTCTTCTCTGGCTCATTTTAAAGATGAGGAAATTGAGGCCAATAAGCTTAAATGACTTATCCAGGGTTACACAGCTAGTACATGTCTAAGACTGAATTTGAACTCATCAAGATGATCCCTCTTGACTCCAGGCCCTAGTGCTCTATCCACTATGCCACCTAGTTGCCCATCTCATCTCATCCATTGGAGAAAGACAAAGCAGAGTACAGTACAGGAATGTAATGGAATATATTACTCTGCTCTAAGAAATTATGAAACATTTTGCATGATAATAAATGTATAACCCAATTCTGGGAAGAGAGAGGAAAGGAGGAAGGGAAACAATTTGGATCGTATAACTTTGGGAAACTTATGTAAAAATGTATTGGTACATGTAAGTGGTAATAAATAAAAAATTAAGAAATAACCACAAAAAAAGGACTGTAAAGATAATTTTAGGGTTATGACTTAAAAATCTAGATTTAATTGGTCGCCAAGGGAAATCTCAAATAAAATACCCAAGTCAGTCTGGAAATTTATGGTAATTTAATTAATATAGAGGGAAGGAATTTAAGAGGAGGAGAGAAGAGCATATAGGAGTTCTCCTGCCTGTCCTGTGCCAGGGAGAGTTTAAAATCCACACCTCTAGGTCTCTGAAGAAGATGAGAGACTTTTAAGAGGATAAAGTTGGAAAGTAAAGGATGAAAACTCAGCCAGAAACTCACCACTGAACCGGACAATAGCTTGTAGCCATGTTAAGATGTTGAAAGGCTCAGCATGCTGCTATTAGCCAATTCTCCACCACAAAAGGTACTGGAGAGAGGAAATGAGCCAATATATAGACCTTTCACCTTAGTGTCTCCTCCTCTAAATTTTCACGTCTACCAATCACATCAAAGGCTTCTCTCCAGGACCGCCCATACTGTTAGTGCTCATCTTCTTTTGATTAGATTATATCTTTAGAGTTACTTAACACTTCTTTGTTAAGTTCACCTTTTGTGAGTTACTTAACCTTTTTATGATTAATTTAACCTTTAACCTTTATAGTTACTTAATACATTTTTGTATCAAGATCTTAAATTAGACTTAGCTTAAAATTCTAGCTTCATTATAAGGTAAAAGTACCTTCATTATTCAATCAGGATATTACAACTTTATCTTCCCCTAAAGTACAATCTAAGTAGAGTGGAGTAATTTAAAGTTCCCAAGACATTCCTGATTTTGTTAAACTAAGTATCTTCATTGTTACAATCAGGAAATAGCTAAATCCAATCTTCACAGCACTAAGACTTCTGAACTGACTGATAGTGAAATAATCAGAACTAGGAAAACAACATACATAATAACTATAACAATTAAACAGAACTAAAAAGCAATCAAAACTGAGTGTTGTGATATTGCCAAGACCAAAATTGTCCCCATGGAGATATGAAAGGAAACTTTCTCCTCAACTTGACAGTACAGAACACTCCTCCAATGTGTTGGTTCATTTTATTGAACAAGATTTTTTCTTTTTCTTTATTACTTGTTAAAAATTATTATTTATTAATAATTATTACATGAATTATTATTACACTGTAATAATAATTATTAAATAATAAATTCCTACTTCTAGAAAAAAGTTATGAAAGGGCCATATTGGAAATGTAGAGGAGATGTAGAAACCAAAGAGATCAATAATTTTCTTTATTAAACCTATATGTTGTGTCTCAGAATGAGCCCTGTGTATTTGTTTCAAGATAGAGGAGCAGTATGGGAGTTAAGTGACTTACTTAAGAGTTACACAGGTAGGCAGTATCAGAGAAGACCTATCACATACACATTTTGTGGAAGCCCACCACATTTTGAGTCAGCTCATTCTGCATTCATATGGCTCACCTTATTAGGAAGCTTAAATGTTCCTCTCTGTTCCTTTTCCTTGTACCTAGTCATGTCTTTTGGGGATAAATAGGAAAGACTAGAGCACAGGACTAAAACGATTAAGACAAACTTCAGCAGCAATATATGCAAAGACCTCAGCAAGACGGTATATGACAAGCCAAAAGATCCCAGCTTCTGGGACAAAAATCCACTGTTTGATAAAAACTGCTGGGAAAACTGGAAGACAGTGTAGGAGAGATTAGGCTTGGATCAACACCTCACACCCTACACTAAGATAAACTCAGAATGGGTGAATAACCTGAATATAAAGAAGGAAACTATAAGTAAATTATGTAAACACAGAATAGTATACATTCCCTTTGGGAAGGGAATAATTTTAAAACCAAGTAAGACTTAGAAAGAGTCACGAAATGTAAAATAAATAATTTTGACTACTTCAAATTAAAAAGGTTTTATACAAACAAAACCAATATAACCAAAATCAGAAGGGAAGTAACAAACTGGAAAACAATCTTCATAACAAAAAACTCTGACAAAGATCTCATTACTCAAATTTATAAAGAGTTAAATCAATTGTACAAAAAAGTCAAGCCATTCTCCAATTGGGCAAGGGACATGAATAGGCCATTTTCAGTCAAAGAAATCAAAACTATTAATAAGCACATGAAAAAGTGTCCTAAATCTCTTATAATCAGAGAGATGCAAATCAAAACAACTCTGAGGTATCACCTCACACCTAGCAGATTGGCTAACATGACAGCAAAGGAAAGTAATGAATGCTTGAGGGGATCTGGCAAAGGTGTGACATTAACTCATTGCTGGTGTGAATTGTTGTTGTGAATTGATCTAACCATTCTGGAGAGCAAGTTGGAACTATGCCCAAAGGGCACTAAAAGATTGTCTGCCCTTTGATCCAGCCATAGCACTGCTGGGTTTGTGCCCCAAAGAGATAATAAGGAAAAAGACATGTACAAGAATATTCATAGCTGCACTCTTTGTGCTGGCAAAAAATTGGAAAATGAGAAGATGCCCTTCAATTGGGGAATGGCTGAACAAATTGTGGTATATGTTGGTGATAGAATACTATTGTGCTCAAAGGAATAATAAAGTGGAGGAATTCCAAGGGGACTGGAACAACCTCCAGGAAGTGATGCAGAGTGAAAGGAGCAGAACCAGGAAAACATTGTACACAGAAACTGATACACTGTGGTACAATCGAAGGTGATGGACTTCTCCATTAGTGGCAATGCAGTGATCCTGAACAACCTGGAGGGATCCATGAAAAAAAAACACTATCCACATTCATAGGAAAGACTGTGGGTGTAAAAACACCAAGAAAAAAACAACTGATTGACTACATGGGTAGAAGGGGATACGATTGGAGATGTAGACCCTGAATGAACCAAATACCAACAATATGGAAATGAATTCTGGTCAAGGTCACATGTAATACCCAGTGGAATTGTGCGTCAGCTAGGGGAGGGGAGGGGAAGGAGGAATAGAAAATGATTTTTGTAACCAGAGAACAATGTTCAAAATTGAGCAAATTTTAAAAATTAAAAAAGGGGGCGGGGGGGGGGGCACAGCTAGGGGAAGTTAAGTGGCTCAGTGGATTGAGAGCCAGGCCTAGAGATGGGAGGTCCTGGTTCAAATATGACTTCAGACACATCCTAACTGTAAGACCCTGGGCAAGTCACTTAACCCTCATTGCCTAGCCCTTACCTCTCCTCTGCCTTGGAACCAAAACACAGTACTAATTCTAAAACAGAAGATAAGGCTTAAAAAAAAAAAGGCATAGCTTTCAGGAATAATTCCATTGTACTTTGCCATCCTGAGAGTCATTTAAGTGCTATGTAAAGTTCAGGGCCCCACAGTTTAAGAACAACTATGACAAACTGGGAAATAATGAGGGCCTTGAGTCCATGATATATAAGGATGGGTTGAATAAACTGGGCACCATTCATCAGAGAATAGCTAAACAAGTTACATTATATTAATTTGACAGAATATTATTGTGCTATAAAAAATAATGAGGCAGGTAGGACTCAGGAAGACCTAGATTCACACATTTACTAGCTGTGTGACCCTGGCAAGTCATTTAACTCTGTTTGTCTTAGATTCCTCATCTGAAAGTTGAACTTGAGAAGGATAAGTCAAACTACTTTACTATTTCTTCCCAAAATACCCAAAATGGGGTCAAAAAGAGTCACATACACTAAAATGACTAAACAACAATATAAATAACAAATAAAAGGGATCCAGCAATACCTGCAAAGGCTTGCACAAACTGATACAGAATGAAGTGAAAAGAACTATATACAAACTTATACAATAATCTTGTATACAATATCATTTTATACAAAAACCAGTTTATATAATAAAACACAGAATAAAATGCCAGTTTATATAATATTTCACATAATAACAACAGCAAAGACATAAAACTATGAAAGACTTGAGAATTTAATTGATACAATGGCCAAAGAACTTGAGATGAAACATGCTGCCCATCTCTGGAGATGGATGAACAAGGAGTACCAAATGAGACAGGTGGGGGAGGTTTTAGACACAGCGAACATGAGAATTTGTTTTGCTTGACCTGATCCATGACATGGGTTTGTTTTGTTTTGTTTTTTTAATCTTGCTTTTTCCTTGAGGGAGGAGATAAAGTAGGTTTTTATTCATAGCAAAATCACAAATAAAATTTACTTTTTTTAATGGCAATTAATGGCTTAGTAATCTGGAGAAAAGATAGCTGTCTTCAAGTATTTGAAGGGCTGTGTTATATTCTAACTCTCCAAAGGTAGAAAGGCCTAAGAGGTGGTGGGCTCCCTACCCCTCCTTGGAGGTCTTTAAGCAAAGGCTGAACTAAACAATTACTTTCTTGTTGGTTATGTTTCAGTAGGGATTCCTTTTGCGTATGGGTTGGTTTAGCCCACTGCTGAGGTCTCTTCCAACTCCCAAATTCTATGATTCTGATATGATTCACAAATACTTTTCATTTATCTGTGACAGCAATAGGGAAGAAAAGTAACAGTTCTTATTAGTCTCCAGTTTGGGGAGTGTGGCAGTTGGCAGAGTATGTTTTGATCTCTGCAGGGTTCCCATCATTCCCACCACCCTGCCCACACCCTGGCATTCAGGGAAAGAAAACATTTTAATTGAGCTCATTTAAAGTATTTGATCTCATTTCAAGGCTTTGGCATGATGAGTAAGATTAGATTATAGGCCTTAATGTGCACTAAGAGAAAAGGTCCTTTCATTTTACTCTTAGGATCCAGTTTAAAACTTTAATGAACATGATGTGGGTTTTTGTAAACTGATAAAATACACATTTGGTGAAAAACTCGTTCCCAGCTGGAATTCTGTTACTTTACAAAGGTTTATTGATTCCTTTAACTAAGTCAGAAGTGCCGGTTAGGAGGAAGGGGGGAAGCAAGGAACTTGGGTCTTTTTCAGCTTCATAGAAGGAGTGTAAAGGATCCCAACAGAAAGGTATGTAACCAGAAAAGGTTAGCTGGGCTATCAGTGAAGAGCCAATGGATACAGATGGCCACTGTTTTCCGCTGATCTCCATGTGAGACCTCACAAGGAAGCAAGAAAGTAAGATCCATACTCCCTTAAAGAGGAATGATGGGCAGACATGAACAAAAGTGCAGCAAGTGCCCCCTGGGTGAAGGGGCAGAAAAGGGGAAGAGAACAAACATTCATTAAGCATATGCTAGGCATGGTGCAATGCACATTTTACAAATATCCCATTTGATCCTCACAACAATTCTCACAACATTGATTCCCCCGAATTGAATAAATTGAGTCAAACAGAAAGGAAATGACTTGCCCAGAGTCACAGAGATGGGAAGTATCTGAGGCCGAATTTAACTCATCTTCCTGAACAAGTCTAGTGCTCTACCCACTAAACCACCTAGTTGCCTCCATAGGGTATAATCACATGAATGGTACAAATTTAAGATCTCTCAAAGAACTGATGTGTCCCAAATATTTCAATATGCCCACTATGCTGCAGGTACCAATAACAAAGTAGGAGAAGTCACAGAGGAGGGAATTATGTATATAGTTTTCCTTCTCTCCTTTTTCTCTTCTTCCTTAAAAAGAGACTGGGTGAGAAGACTGTAAGTTCACTGGAGAAATTTGACGGCTCTAAGCAGATCTGGACAGCTACAACTCAGATGGGAGAAATGCAAGTTTGAAAACTTTCAAACAAATGACCAACATTACCCCTTCTCTATTCCCTAGAAATCGCTGGATGAGGCCCTGCAATATCAGTAACATGTTTTCCCATGGCACTGAATATCCCCTACATGGGGCCTCACTAAGTATTGGACTCAGTTCATAACCATGCTTCCCATGATATCGAGTGCATTTCTTGAAGAGGGGGACCCAGAACCGTAAAAGGACTGTTTTGTTCTCTTCAATTAAGACCTCCCCAGATTACCTGGAGACCCCTCTGGGAACCCAACCTCCAACTCAAAAGTTAGAGTTGAGGAAAGGTAGCCCAGAAGATGCTCTAAATATGTAACAAGGCTAAAACAAATGAGTTGGGACAGATAGATCCAGGCTTTAGAAGCCAAGGCTTTTCTACTTGATCCTAGAAGTGACTGGGAGTTAATATCATATATGGAGGAGGCACACAGTCTGATTAACCCTTTGGAAAATTGCTTTACTAGCTATGTAGAACATGGTTTGGAATGAGGAAATGCTCAAGGCAAGGAGACTTAATTAATTAGGAGGCTCCTGCTATAGCTCCTGAAGGGTCAATAGTATCTAGTTTGTGAAGATCTGCTTATCTAATTAAAATAATTCACCCAGGAAACAACAAAGTTAAACCTTCCAGGAAATCATTTATGTTTGAAAACAGAAACTAATTAGGGAGATGCCTAGGTGAGTGAGATAGATGCCTTTAAGCATAGTAACCATTCCCCTCTAGCATACAACACTCTCCCAGCTGGACCAAGAATCTTTTCTATTATAACATCATTGATGAGCAATCTACTACATCCTAAGGCAGCCCATTCCATAACTCATGTGGACAGATCTAATTAATTTTTCCTTACATCAAACCTAAACCTGCCTTTCAGACTTCTATCCATTTCTCCTTGGGCCAATTCTCCACGGCCAAATAGAACAAGTCTAGTGCCTCCTCCATATGAAAAAACTTAAGGAGAGCCATTATGCCCTTCCACCTGTCTTCTACAGGTTAAACACACCCAGCTCCTTCAAAAAGTCCTAAAATTCTAAGGTGTCTCATCGATCCTGATTGTCTTGTTTGGACCCATCTGTTGCACATTGTCTCCCTCATTAGCCTGAATTCTTCCAAGATCTGGCCTCTCTTTTCCTTTTGTTTGTATTCCCAGGATTTAACACTGAGCCTAATACATAGTAGGCAATTAAATGGTTTTTTGACTATTATTTTGACTACGATCCCTAGAAGTGAAGAAAATAAGGTCCCCTTATATGTGTTTCCTAAAGTAGAATATATGTATTTTATGTATCATTTCCTTATTGTCTCTGTCACTTTTCTTCAGAAACAAGATTTTGTCAGCTCAAAAAAATTCAGTCTCCTGACATAGAGTCAAGTGAGCAGAAACAGGATAACAATTTATAAAATAACAACAATATTGTAAAGATAAACAACTCTGAAAGACATAACTCTGAAAGAACTCTGATCAAGGCACTTAACCGACCATAATTCCAGACAATCAGTGATGAACCATGGCAACCCACCTCCTGACAGTGAAGTTAAAAACTCAGGATGCAGAGTGAGACACACACACTTGGGACATAGCTGGTGAGGGAAGGGAATATGTCTTCCTTTGACCTTGCAGATTTGCTAGAACAGTAATTTTTCTTCATTAAAAAATGGGGATTCAAGAGCAGACTGGGTTGGAAGAGTTGGCCAAAAAATGAAAAAGAAAATGGGGAAAAAAGGAGGTCAGTGAAATATTTTTAAATGAATAGAAAAAAATAGAAGAGCCTGAAGGAAATACAGACAAGCAGGAGCATTTTAAAATTTACACACTGAAAGTATTATATATTTAAAGGAAAAACAAGTGATACTTAAAGAGATTCTCCATCTCATATATAACCTGCTTTTTTAGTCATACCTTACGTAAATGCTCATTTAATCTGGTATTTCATTTAAAAATTAAATATATTTACACTTATACATATATTAATACATACATACAAATTATAGCAACCTTTCTTAATTTGTTTCTATTACTAAAAAAGAGCTTTATTCTTTTCCTTCTGAACACTGGACTTGATTTTAGAAAGCACTGGACTCCTAAAACATCAAAGATCCCCACTCTAATAAGCCCTCTCTACTCTGGCTGAGGAATGGATTTTCTGTAGAAGCTAGGATGGGATTACGGCAATTCTAAGTAGAAGGGAGCCAAAAATTCAGCACAGGAACTTAAATGAGTTCTTGAAAACAAACCAAATGGCTTTTAAATCTCTTGGATGATCATGCCTTTCAAAAGGTTCTCTTTATTTTAATAGACCTCATTCCTTTAGTGAGCTATTATCTTCATTTACAGACAAGAGGATGGTCATTAAACTGGACTTCAGGGAACTCATTTAATTTCGTTTCCTTCATTTCACTTTTTCACAACTCCCTAAGACATTAGCCCAGAGCAACATACCCCAAAACCAGCTTTCATCTAGCCTCTTTCTAATTTCTCAGTTCTGTCTTCTCACAAATAAAAGTTACCTCAAACCAAAATGAAGGCTGGTTAAGGTAAGACTGCAAGAGGTAGGATCTCCCAGTAAGTAGAGGGCTGCCCTCAGAGTCAATAAGGTCTCTAATGAATACTTATTAACTCTGTGACTTTGGGGAAGTCACTTAATTTCTTTTTTTTTAAGACCTTATATTTTATTGTATTTTCCCCCAGTTATATATAGAGACAATTTTTAATATTTGACATTTTGCAATCCAAATTCTCTCTCTTCCTCTCTCCCTCCTCAGGATAGCAAACAATCTGATATAGGTTATACATGTGCTATCATGCAGTACATATTTCTATATTCGTTACCTTGAGAAAGAAGACCCAAGTCACCTAATTTCTCAAAGTATCTCCCAGCACAACTCTCAAAGACTATACATTTGTGTTTATAGAGTAAGTTTTCCCCAAAGGAGCTCTCTATATCAAAGAAATTACAAGTCTATTTTTTTTTTCCCAATGGCAAAACATGACTTGAACAGATTTGGATGTCACCACTTAAATCATGTTCCCTTCCAAATAATCATTTGGTCTTGAAGATTGATGGAAAGTCTCTTCCTCCCTCCCCATATTTTTCTACAAGGGAATTCAGATAAAAAATAAGAGACAGCCCTGAAGGAGAAAATAAGTCATAAAAAAGCAATGGGAATGAGCATGAGACATATGCTAGGTTTTCCAAAAGAAGTTTGGTGTTGTTCAGTCATGTCCCCATTTTGTGACTCCATTTGGGATTTTTCTGACATAGATACTGAAGTAGTTTGCTGTTCCCTTCTTCAACTCATTTGACAGATGAGGAAACTGAGCCAAGTTAGGTTAAGTGACTTTCCCAGGGTCAAACAGCTAGATTTAAACTCAGAAAGATGAGTTTTCCTGACTCCAGGTCCAGTATTTTATCCAGTGAGTCACCTAGCTACAGCATTATGTTTACTGAGCATAGAAAACCTCCTCTAAAGTAATTTCAGTTTAGCTTAGATGATGTCAGCAGTCCTTGCCTCAACAGTGTTTGAGAAGTCCTTCCCACCTTGGACACAAAGAGTATCCCCAGGTTTCAGGTCTCCCTGTACTAGTTCCCAAAAGCACACATCTAATCATGTCACTCCTTACTAAATGAAGAACTCTACCTTGCTGTCATATCTTGGCTCAAATAACCCTTCACAATCTTGCCACAACCAATCTTCCCTCTCCCACACTCTACAACCCAGTCAGACTGGTCTTACTTCCTAATAAGCCATTTCCCATCTCCAAGCTTTTGTACTGGTATCATCCATGCTTGGCCAACATTCCATCCTCCACCTTTGCCTCTTCAAATTCCTTGCTTTCCTCAAAACTCAAGTTAAGGCACCTTCTGCTTGAAATATGTCTCAATCTCTAACTACCAGTTCTCTCCTAAAATTTATTTTGTGCACGTGTGTGTGTGTGCTCGCACGTGTACCTTATGTGTATTTTGTATAAATGGAGATTTTGAGCCTTTGGACTTCATCCCCCAATTTACCCCTTACAGTGTATATATGTGTGTGAGTGTGTGTGTTTGCCCATTAGAATGTGAGTTCCTTGAGGTCAAAGACTTTCATTTCTGTCTTTATATCCTTAATGACTACCACAGTGTCTGGTTTGTAATAGGTATTTAGTAATTGACTATTGATTGACTGATAATTGTTTATACTCATTCCTTCTGGTATAAAAAATATTATTATTTAAATTGCAAAGTTTAAATTCCTTTTGAGAAGAATGTTAGGTAAACCTCTATGAATCCAGAAACTGAACTGTTGGAGAAGACACCACAAAGATGCCTCCAGACCACAAGCTGCACAAGAAGATCAAGAATGAACTTTGGGTGTAGTTGATTGAACATTTATTTGTATCTATACTTTCATGCCAAAGGGGACTGCCCCCTAACTGGTTTTTTGTCAATGCATCTAGCAATTATTGGTTTTGGTTTTTTTTGTTTCTCTTATTCTCAAATTATTGTAATCTTTAAGTTTATTATGTTTTCATGATCCTTTTGGGGGAAAAAATTTTTTTCCCAAAGGGGATCATACGGAGAAATGTAAAAATGGAGATTTGAACCCCAGACTTCAATCCCCAGAAGTCCTTGCTAGCTCCCAGAATTCTCTCTAATCTCCCTGAGTGCAAGATCACAAATTATTATTTAAAGGAGCTCTCCACCTACTGAGTCCTCTTCCTACCTCCACTTCCAAGCAGACACATCTCTCATGATGTAAGTGAATTGGATGGGCCTTATGGCCTTCCTAAGCACGTGCTTTCTTACTTGTACTTTCTTAAATTCTTAATCTTAATAAACTTCATAAAATATAATACTTCTTGCAGAGAAACTAATTTTTACTTGCCACAGTTTGGCTATTTTAATCTTAACACTGGAGCAGTGATCTATAAATATGGGCATGAAATGACCCCAAGAGGTAGGTGGTTAACCAATCAGAGGGTGACAAGATGGATCACATTCTATCCTTCCTCTCCCAGTCAATCCTAGGATTATCTCCAACATAATGACACCATCTGTTCCTAACAATCCTGATCTTATGTGGCTATACCAGGTGTGATGTCCCTCGGATCTGGAAGGATATATAACCAAATCTAATCCAGGCAGACTTATAGGCCAATTTCTACCACCATCACTACCACCTCTTCCCCAAAATCCCCACACTGGTCCTGGTTCTAGTTAAGCTCTACTGGGCAATAGCTACTTAGTAACTCACACATACACTCTTCTTTTTCCTATGGAAATGAGAATATAGGATGAATAGTCACAGATAGGTTTTGATGCCATTATTTTCTCCCCAAATTTATACCCTCTTCTTAATCTCCCAATTTCAGTGAAGGGAACCAATGTCTTTCCAGTTTCCCTGATTCCTATTCATAAGTGCTACTCTCTTCAAAGTAATCAATAATCTCATAATTAACAAGTGTAACGGCCTTCTCTCATTCCTCATCCTCCTAGAACTTTCTGTATCATCTGACACAGTTGACCTCCTAGCTACTTATTCTCTCTTGTATGGTTTAGACAAGTGTTATCTCTTGGTCCTTCCCCTCTCTGTCTGACAGGTCCTTTTCAGTCTCCTTGACTGGGATCATTGTTCTTCATCAGCACATCATAAGCAACTAGATAGCATGGTAGAGAATATGTTAGACCTGAAGACTTGAATTCAGATCTGATCTTGTCAGTCAGTCACTTAACCTCTGTTTATCATAATTTCCTCATCCAGGAAATGGGACTAAAAATAACATCTCACTTCCAGGGTTATTAGGAGACCAAAATGCATTTGTACAGTGCTTTGCAAACCTTAAAGTTTAAATGTAAATATATTTATATGAATAAAAATAAATGCTACCATTTATCCTCTATTTCTCACTCTCCCTCATCCCACTATTCACTATTGAATGTTTTGACAAATCTTACCATTTCTTCTGCACGATCTCCAGTATATGATTCCTTCTCTCTGCTCATATAGCTCCTTGTTCACAGCTTCTCACCAACACCCAACTGGATAATTCTATTTGTCCCCTAATCAATATCTCTGCCTCATGTGTCTCTTCTTCCTGATCCTCCCACTCCCACAATGATATTCCTAAATCACAGATTGAACAGTGTCATTTCTCTGTCTCAATAAACTCCAGTGGTGACCAATGAAGTCTAGCATCTGTGAAGATAGGATTAACTCTCCTCTTGCCTAGTTTTAAATTAATCAACCAAAAACTTAAACACCCCTACTTAACACTGAGTAGGGGGAGGTCTGAAAGCCACTTGCTAAAGTGGGTAACAACTCCAGAAGCAAATGACCACCCCCTGGGCAGTGCTAAGTAAATTGATGGACTGCAGTTAGTCCTGATAAAGTGGAGGAAGGGACAGGAAGGGACATGGAAAATGGACTATAAAAAGGCCAGAACTTCCTGTCCAATGGATCTTTGGCTTAAAGCTTCAACTTAGAGACTTTGGCTTGGACTAGGACTTTGGCTCTTGGACTGCTTCTAGTAAGACTGACTCCTGGATATTCTCCTTTGGAGTTCATCTTGAGAGAGAGAGAGTAGCTGATCCTCCTTTCCTGGTTTCTGAAGAGATTAGTTCAAGAGGCCTTCCCTTCTTGGAGGAGGCCATGTGGGTGGAAGCCCTGTTTAATTCACCACCAGGTCCTCTGGCTGAGGGTTTACAAGCCCTGCTAGGCTGAATTGGGCACCAGAACACATTTTAGTGTGATAAGCTAGACATCTTCTCTACCCTCTTTTTACATTTCTCTACTTTCACTCTTTCTACCTCTTTGTAAATAAAACTATTTAAAATCATTTTGACTTGAGTTATAATATTTTTAAATTGGAAACCACAGTGTTAACAAATACATGTATATTAGGGATGTATTTTTTCTAAAAGGGACATACAATAGAGAAATTTCAAGACTATTCTTCTGGAAGCCTCTAATACTGTTTCCCCTAGTAAACCTGTTATCACAACCAAGTCACCCTATTTCCAAAAATATAGCTTATCTGAAAATTTACTAGCCACTTTTTGAGGCTAGTCCTGCCCTTGGATGAAACTTATTCCCTTCTTGATTTAATTAGCATATAGGTATTCTTTTGCCAAATGGCCATTCCTGGCTACTTCAAACAGGTATACTCCCCCATTTCAGTCCAAACTGACTGGCTTCTTTCAAAACATGAAAATTCCTTCCATTAAGTTCTTGGTTTCTAAGCAATATTTAATGCATTTGCAAAGTCAACATAAGTGCAGGGTGTTAAGATTTTATTTGGTTGGACTTTAATATTTAATTTGTGGTCACCAGGCATTTAATTTCTAAATCTCAGAATGAATTACTCAAGTAAATGGAATTTATGGTACTTTATTTTTACAATAGAGGGAAGATATTAAGGAAGAGAGAGAAAAAGAAAAAACTCCTGCTTCCTCTGAGCCAGGTAGAAATTCTAAGGCTCTAATCAAGGAAAAAGAGTCTCAAGATGACAGGCCTTTCTTGGAGCTTCACACCTCCAGAAAGGGCAAGGAACTAAGTCAGCTTTTACACTCACCACAGTGAACATCTAAAAGGAAAGCAGTCTAAGGTCTCCTGCATGAGCTCCTTCAGGGGTCCAGTTCCACAGTCAAGTGTCTTCACTCCAAGTCTGAGTGTCTGTGTCTTCTAGTCTCTCCTCAAGTGTCTGTCTTCCAGTCCAACTCTGAGTGACTGATTCTTCCAGTCTCTCTTCAGAGTGACTCTTCTTCACTCAAGCCAAAGTGACCGATTTATATCCAGTCCAACTCCAAGTGACTGAAGATTGATCTATATATCCCTTGTGTGCCTCTGTTTCCTCTATTTAAAGACCTTTTTTTCTTGTGTCACCTCCCCTAAATTTTTATGTCAACCAATCACAGCAGACATTCCTCTCCAGGACTGCCTACTCAATGTATGAAACGGGTGTCACACCTTTTGTAGTTAGTTTACACCTTTTTGTAGTTAGTTAACACCTTAAATGGGTAGATCTACTTTAAATACTGAGTTAACACTTTGGGGATTAAAATCTAAAAATAGACAGGGGATTACAATCTAATAAAGAAAGTGCTAAGTATCTTCATTGTTACAATCAGGGGAGAGCTAAACCCAATCTTCACAATGGTCATACCCTGACAGCAATGAATATTCACCCCTATGGTAACTGGCTTTTATCTTTTGATAATTAGGGTGATCTTACAGGAATGGTATTACATAATGTTAATTTACAATATCACAGACACTTTAAATATATATTAATAATATAATGTCCATCATTAAATAAAGGATGATTGTTCTGTGATACCCCTTCTCCATCTCATTATAAATTGCTATTCCATCCTCTGGAAGCAGTTTTCATTGACCCACTCAGGTAACATATATAATCTTAGAACACCAAAAACCCAATTCAGCCAAAACCTACCTGAAGGAAAAGAGAATTTTCTAACCATTATTGGTGGCTTCAATAAGTAGACAAAAAGTGTAAAGGTGAAAAATGAAATCTAGAGTTGGGCAAGTACATTATTGAATTAGTCACATGATAGATAGATAGATAGATAGATAGATAGATAGATAGATAGATAGATAGATACATACAACACTGAAGAGATGCTATTGATGAATTGGAAGTGAAGAGTAGCCTGGATAATAACTGAAGCATTATATAGTACATTCAAGGATCTCCAAAAGCTCATTGGTACTATTGTCATATGGCTGGCAAAGAATACATACATATACATATATATATATATATATATATATATGTATATGTATATATACACATATATATATAATTTATCTATTACATATATAATACACATTATATATAGTCATTTGTTTTGCATACATACATATGTATATAAATAAACTTCTATTGACATGATGGATATAAAATAACCTAGTTTCAAACATCTTCCCCATTACACACACTGACATCGTTTTGTGTTTCTTTGTATCCCCATGTGAAGATTGGATTTGGCCATATCCTGATTGTAACAATGAAGATACTTAGCTCTTCCTTTACTGTGAAGATTAAATTGTAATCCCCTGTCTATTTTTAGATTTTAATTCCCAAAATATTAACTCAGTATTTAAAGTAGAACTACCCATTTTAACTACAAAAAGGTGTTAACTAACCACAAAAGGTATAACTAACTACAAAAGGTGTGAACACCCATTTCATGGGCAGTCCTGGAGAGGAGTGTCTGCTGTGATTGGTAGGTGTAAAATTTAGGGGAGATGACACAAGAGAAAAAGGTCTTTAAATAGAGGAAACAGGATAGATCGATAGAGGAATCGATAGATCAAGGATTCAGTCACTTGGAGTTGAACTGGAAGACAAAAACTTGGGCTTAGCATCTATGGTGAAAAGTGGAAATGCTTTTAGGAATCTGGAAGGAAAACACATGTAAACTCATGTGCTTAGGACAACTCACAACAAAGGATTGCAGGCATTAATATGTTACTAACTCCCTGGCTATTGGTTCTCACTATGCTTGCCAAGTCTTCTTCTTTACTCTAACACAACATTTATAATCACCCACCCATAAAAAGTATTGTCTCTTAACAGAAACAACAATTCTCTTTAAGACAAAGAATTGTCAATCTTGATAAGCTAACTGGTATCTCTGGCCTCTTCAGACTAGCCCAGACAGTTATTCACTCAATCCGGTTTCTGTGTTGTCCATTTAGAAAAGAACTCCCAGTAATCACTGCTCAGGATGACTTTAAAATGAAGAAACTTAGCACTCTGGACTACAAAACAGCTTCAAAGCTACCTCTGTTTTTCAATGTAACACCTAACTCCAAGCAATGGCACTAAAGAGCAATAACTGTCAATTAAGCATCTACCCTATAAAGTCAATTCTTTCTTCCACAAAGCAGAATCATTTAACTGAAGCCTTCTGTCAGTTGACTGCTACCAAAGTTCCAGTTCTGACAGAGTTACTTGTCAGCCTTATGCTATATATTTTCTCTTCTATTTCCTTAGTTCTTTCTCAAAGATGTTCTGTCCCTAACCCTCCATATACTAAAATGGCTTCAGTGGGAGCCTCCTTATTCTCAATGACTCGTTTAAAAAGTCACAGTTCTATTGATCCAACTATTCTGGAGGACAATTTGGAATTATGAGCAAAGAATTTTAAATGACTGCCTGTCCTCTGACCCAGCCATACCACTGCTGGGTATGTTCCCCAAAGATATAATAGGAAAAAATATGTTTACAAAAATATTTATAGCCGCACTCTTTGTGATGGCAAAATTATAAAATGAGGGGATGCCCTTAAATTGGGGAATGGCTGAACAAATTGTGGTATCTGGTGGTTGACAATTGGATATGTAGACTCTATTTTTTTTATTTTTTTGTTTCATAAACAGCATTTTATTTTATTAAAAAAATTTACTTAATTCAGAATATTTTTCCATGGTTACATGATTAATGTTCTTTATCTCCCCCTCCAATAGCCAACACACAATTCCACTGGTTTTTACATGTGTCATTGATCAAGAACTATTTCCATATTATTGATATTTGCAATTGAGTGATCATTTAGTGTCTACATCCCCAATCATATCCCCACTGACTCATGTGATCAAGGAAATGTCTTTCTTCTGTGTTTCTACTCCCACAGTTCTTTCTCTGGATGTGGATAACATTCTTTCTCTAAGTCCCTCAGATTGTCCTAGATCATTGTATTACT